>NC_091792.1:91920000-93170000 GCF_041296235.1 Equus asinus | reverse complement strand
GATTGAAGGCCATCTTGTGAAATTAGATAGACAGGGACCTCATAGTCTCTCATCGCTGATGAAGAACTTTAACTACTGCAAGAGCAGTGAAGTTGCTGATGTGTAGACCATGCTTACGTTTGTTTCCTAGGTAATATGCATGTGTCACTAGCAGAGGCCCTGGAGGTTCGGGGTGGACCACTGCAGGAGGAGGAATTATGGGCTGTATTAAATCAAAGTGCCGAAAGTCTCCAAGAATTATTCAGAAAAGGTAAGTTTAAAAAAATTTTTTTAATTTTGAGTAACAGGTAGCTGAAAAAGAGATAAGAGGGTAGAGTATAGAAAGGAATACTTCCTCGTATCTCTCTTAGGGCTAAAAGCTCAGATCCTGTCTACCTTCATTTGAACATCTTCTGTATGCCTGATGTTGTGCTAGGCACTAAAAATATAAACGTGATCAAAACCAAAAACATTCTCTGCCTGGAGCTTACGGTCCAGTGTGGAGAATAGCTATTAATAAACTATTTGTACAAACAAATGTAAAAAAGGCAACCATGATAAGGACTACAAAGGAAAGGATTCAGTGACTCTGAGAACCTCTAATAGGAGGGTTTGACCTGGTCACGGGGAAGAAAAGAAAGGCTTCCCTGCGTAAGTCACCCTGAGCTAAGACCTGAAAGAAGAGTAGATGTTAACCAGGTAAGAGGGTTGGAGAAACATTCCTGGTAGAAAGAATAAGATGTGCATCCTTGTAACTCTAAATTGGGATGATGTAGCCTGAATAACTAGTTTGGTGCTTCCCTGTAGAGGTGGCCCCCTGGTCCAAATGGTTGTGTGGCATTTTGGAGCTGGAAAATTTAGGGAGTCATCCTTTGGTTGTCCAAAAACATTTGGTGTCATGCTGAAAAGCTCCACATGAAGATGGTGTTTGCCATTCACACCACATGGGCAACACCTGTTTGCAACAGTAGGCGAAGAAGTCAAGCTTTGTCTAAGGGAAGAATTAATCTTTGAAACTGATTTGAATGAATTAATCAGGTACAATAAGGTGACACAAATAGAGGAGGATTTGAGGGTAGTAAAGGTTTTCAAAGTGTGGTCCCTGGACGAGTGCATCAACATCGCCTGAAAATTTATAAGAAATGCAAATAATTAGGCCCACACTAGACCTACTGAATAAGAAACTCTAGGGATGGAGCCCAGCAATTTGTGTTTTAATAAGTCCTTAAGGATAATCTCATGCTTGTTAAAGTTTGAGAATCATTATAGGATTGAACTGCTGAAGACCAGGAGCCATGGGAATGTTTTGGAAGATACAGGGTGACCGCTGCTTGAGTACAGGAAGTCTAGAGCACAGGGGCAGAGTGTTTGGGAACAGACGTAAAGCTTTGTTGTTGTTGCTGATGTTTTCCAGTCCAGGGACACGAACTTGAAACAGTGTTAGGGACCATTCACTTCTACTATTACCTAGATGTTTGACTATCTTTGATTAGAATTAGGATTAATCTAAAGAAAATTTATTCATTTTTATCTAATGCAGCTTACCTAAAATCTAGCTATTTTAAGTAGATTTTGTTCCTTTGCTTCATTTTTTTTGTCCCTTTTTCTCCCAAAGGGGCACCCCCCCGTACATAGTTGTGTATTTTTACTTGTGGGTGCTTCTAGTTGTGGCATGTGGGATGCCACCTCAGTATGGCCTGACGAGCAGTGCCATGTCCATCAAAACCCTGGGCCACTGAAGCAGAGCGTGCGAACTTAACTACTCGGCCACGGGGCTGGCCCCTGTTTGCTTCATTTTAAGTTTTCAGAAAATTTGAAAGTATAGGCACTCCAGAGTATAGAGCAGACAGCCATATGCTCCAAAGGTGGTGTTGAAGGAAGTATATGTTGGTGGCTTTTCTCAGTTAAGTAACAATAGTCAATTAATATTTAAGAAACATCTACTTGTGAGTTATTGTGTGGGAGATCCCAATAAGTAGAAGGTGTCACTGTTGCCCTAAAGGGGTTCATTCAGATCATACAGATGCATGTGAAAAGTGTACTACTTCAAAATAGTGTGCCAGATGGGTGATAGAGACAATGAGTACTATAGATGTTCAGAGCAGGGAGAGATAATACCTCTTTTTATTATGCTAATGGAAGGATCACTGCCCTGGCCGTGACTCATAGAATATAAAGCATCTTGCTCACTGTGAGTACCTACGGGTTTTCCTTCTTTCAAATTTCGTAATGTTAATAGAGATTGAATGTCTGAATGTAAAGCACCTGTCACTGAGATGCAATTATTGCATAACATATTGGCACATTACAATAAAGAGACTTACTAGATGTGATATAAAATTGTGAGGCAGCTATATCTCAAACATGTCCAATGGGAGCTGGTTACCATAAGGCCTTCAGTCCAATTCATAGAGTAACATCAGTCATATAGAAGAATTAAATTTGGCTTCTTTGGCAGTCTGGAGACTAGACCAACTATTGTGACTGACGATTGGAAATTTCTGTGTTTTTGGAGGAAATTCATGCTTATTTGATTTAGTTTATCTGAAATCTAAGGTTTTTCATTCTTTGTATTTGATAGCACAGTGTCTTTTTGCAGCAAGTTCTTCTCCTGACTATTAATAGCAAACTGAAATAAAATAATTAGAAGCTTGCTTATTTTGTAGAGGAATGGTGTTGGTCTTGGTTTTATAGTAAACACCCTTAAGAATAACACTAGGAATGTTACCGGGGAAAAAGTAGGTAAAATACAGTGGTCTCCAAGAAGTGTGTTTTTCTAAAATGTGTTTTCCTCTCTTGGTTTTCTTTGTCTTCTGTGTCTGTTACATAGAGCTTTGCTTTGGTTCATATGGGTGGCTTTTCCCCCACTGTCTTCTTGAGCTTGTATGTTGCTCCTGTGTCTTCTTCAGTGTATAAATGCAAATTGATGTTCCTATGAATAGAATGTTAGAAATAAGCATTTCTAATGGAGAATTTTTGAACACAGGTCAAGAAAAAAATCTATTTCTTCATCTTTTTGAGCCTCCTAGCAATTTAACACTTTTAGCCATTTTTAAAACAAAATTGTTATGGTTATTATTCATAGAATAATGATATCTAAGCATGACCTTGCTGAAAGATACCATATTCAAATGAGTTTCTCTTCAGAGGAGGAAAAATGTAAAACTTTTTGAAAACGTGTAATTCCAAACATTTAGATGATGATAATGATGATAATTGGTTCTCCTTTTGTTAGAAGTTTCTTAGTTTTATTGTCTTATGATTATTATTCAAATGTGCAATCTGTGTGATTACTTTTTAGAATTTTTTGAGCTTTGGTTGTGGCCTTGCGTTTGGTCTCTTTTTGTAAATATTCTGTATGAATTTGAAAAGAATGTATATTTTCTGTTTCTAGGGTATAACTTAAGCTTGTTAATGTTTGTGCTTTTAAAATTTTCTATAGCCTTGTGTATTACTTTGTATACTTGGTTGTCAAATTCTTAGGGATAGTTAAAATCTCCCACTATAATGATGTTTTTGCCCATCTTCTTTTTACTGTCATTATGTGTTTTCATGCTGTTTTGTATGACACATATAATGGCTAATGACTAATTTAACTAGATTGGATTTTTTTTTTTTAAAGATTTTATTTTTTCCTTTTTCTCCCCAAAGCCCCTGGGTACATAGTTGTATATTCTTCGTTGTGGGTTCCTCTAGTTGTGGCAGGTGGGACGCCACCTCAGCGTGGTTTGATGAGCAGTGCCATGTCCCGGCCCAGGATTCAAACTAACGAAACACTGGGCTGCCTGCAGCCACATATGAGTGACGTCATACAGTGTTTCTTCTCTGTCTGGCTTATTTCATGTAGCATAATACCCTCTATATCCATTCATGTTGTCACAAATGGAAGGATTTCATTCTTTTTATGGTTGAGTAATCTTCCATTGTGTGTATATACATATATGTACATACACATACCACATCTTTATCCATTTGTCTACTGATGATACTTAGGTTGCTTCCATATCTTGGCTGTTGTAAGTAATGCTGCTGTGATCATAGGGGTGCATATATCTTTTTGAATTAGTGTTTTCGTTTTATTTGGATAAATATCCAGAAGTGGTATTCCTGGATCATATGGTATTTCTTTTTTAATTTTTTGAGGAACTTCCATACTGTTTTCCATAGTGGTTGCGCTAATTTATATTCCCATCAACAATTCAGGCTTCTCTTTCCTTCACATCCTCACCAACATGTGTTATTTTTTTTTTTTTTTAAAGATTTTATTTTTTCCGTTTTCTCCCCAAAGCCCCCCACTACATAGTTGTATATTTCTCGTTGTGGGTTCTTCTAGTTGTGGTATGTGGGACGCTGCCTCAGCGTGGTCTGACGAGCAGTGCCATGTCCGCGCCCAGGATTCGAACCAACGAAACACTGGGACGCCTGCAGCGGAGTGCACAGACTTAACCACTCGGCCACGGGGCCAGCCCCCAACATGTGTTATTTTTGATAATAGCCATTCTGACAGGTGTGAGGTGATATCTCATTTTGGTTTTGATTTGCATTTCCCTTATGATTAGTGATATTGAGCATCTTTTCATGAACTTTAGGCCGTCTGTATGTCTTCTTTGGAAAATGTCTATTCAGGTCCTCTGCCCATCTTTTAATTGGATTATTGGTTTTTCTGCTATTGAGTTGTATAAGTTGTTTATATATTTTGGATATTAACCCCTTATTGGATGTATCATTTGCAAATATCTTCTCCTGTTCAGTAGGTTGCTTTTTTGTTTGTTGATGATTTCCTTCACTGTGTAAAAGCTTTTTAGTTTGATCTAGTCCATTTGTTTATTTTTGCTTTGTTGTCCTTGCCTGAGAATACAAATCCAAAAAAATATTGTTAAGACCAATGTCAAACAGTTTAGTGCCAGTACCATACTATTTTGATTACTATGGCTTTGTAGTATAGTATGAAACCAGGGAGCATGATACCTCCAGCTTTGTTCTTCTTTCTCAAGATTGCTTTGGCTATTCAGAGTCTTTTGTGGTTCCATACGAATTTTAGGATTATTTGTTCTAGTTCTGTGTAAAATGCCATTGGTATTTTAATAGAGATTGCATTGAATCTGTCAATTGCTTTGGGTATGCCATGGGAAGCATGGCAACAAGATGTTTAGAAAAACAATATCAGGTGACAAAAGTGACATCACTTCAGATTCTAGAGGTATTAAAAATAATAAAAAGGGAAAATTATGAACAAAGTTTTTGAAAAAATTAAACAAATTACGTGAAATGGACACCTTAAAAGACGCAAACTACCAAAGCTCATTCAAGAAAAAGTAGACAACTGGAATTGCCCTATATCTTGGCTGTATCTATTAAGATGATTAAATATATACAAAGAAAACTCCAGGCCCATATTGCTTCACTAGGGAATTCTAAAAATTTAAGGAAGAAATAATAGCAATTCTATATCAAACACTTGAAGAAAATTGAAGAGAAAGAAATACTTCCCAACTCATTCGATGAGGCCAACATTGCTATAATATTAAAATCAAAGACATTAGTGAAAATAAAACTGTAGACCAATGTGCCTTATGAACATAGATGCAAAAATTCTTAACAAATGTAATCCAGCAATATACAAAAATGATAATACATCATGATCAAATAGATCCCAGGAATACAAGATTGGTTTAATATTCACAAATCAATCAGTATAATTCCCTATATTTACAAACTAAGAAAGCAAAATCATATGTTCATCTCAGTAGATGCAAAACATGTTTTTGATAAATTGTAACATCCATTCTGATAAAAAGCTCTCTGCTAAGTGGGAATAGAAAGGAACTATCTCAACCTGATAAAGGGCATCTACGAAAAATCTGTCGTTAACATCATTCTTATTGGTGAAACATTGAATTTTACCCCCTAAGATTAGGAATAAATCAAGGATATCTGCTCACATTACTTACATTTGACGTTGTGCTCAATGTTCTAACCAGTGCAGTAAGGCACGACAAGGAAATTAAAGCCATCCAGATTAGAAAGAAAGAGGTAAAACTGTATTTATTTGAAAATTACATGACTGTTTACATAGAAAATTTCATAGAATTTACCAAAAGAGCTACAGAACTGATAAGTGAGTTTAACAAGTTGCAGGATACAATATCAATATACAAAAACCAATTATATCTTTACATAGTAGCAATGAACAACCAAAAATTGAAATTTTAAAAAATACCATTTAAAAGTGATAAAAATATGTAGAATATGAATCGTGAAATAAAAAATATAAAATAATTTGGAATAAATCTGACAGAAAGCAGTCTTCTGTGGTTCAGAGATTTCTACAATTCCTACCACTACCACTTGCCTGAGGAGTCATTTTCCTTCTTTCCTTAACAGCTGTGTTCATCTTTACTGCCACAAAACAGTGTCCTTTGATGTGAAGATATGAAGACTTGTTTAGTGAAAACTAAAAAACAATGCTGAGAGAAATGAAAGAACATCTAAATAAATGGAGATCTATGCTGTGTGCTTAGATCAAAAGACTCAATGTTGTCAGTATTCTCTGAATTCATCTATAGATTCAGTGCAATCCCAGCAGACTTTTTTTGTGGAAATTGGTGAGTTGTTTCTAAAGTCCGTATAGAAATTCAGTGGATTTAGAATAGCCAAAACAACATTGAAAAAGAACAAAGTTTGGGGATTCACAGTACCTGCTTTCAAGACTTATTTTAAAGTTACAGTTATCAAAATAGACAAATAAATTAATGGCACGTTATAGAGTCCAGAAAGAGGACCCATATTTATATGTTCACATGTTTGTTGGGAAAGATAGGAAGGATGATCTTCTCCAAGAACGATGCTGTAACAGTTGGATGTTCCTAAGGCAGTGTGTTATGAACTGCATTTTGTTCTCTGAGAAGTCGTACATTGAAGTCCTAACTCCCAGTACCTCAGAATATGACTGTATTTGGAGATAGGGTCTTTAAAGAGGTAATTAAGTTAAAATGAGGTTATTTTAGAGTTGGCCCTAATCCATTATGACTGGTGTCCTTATAAGAAGAGGAAATAAGGACAGACACACAGAGGGAAGACCATGTAAAGACACAGGGAGAAAATGACCACCTGCAAGCCGAGAAGAGAAGAAGGCGTTAGAAGAAACCAACCCTACTGGCACCTTGTTCTTAGACTTCTAGGCTTCAGAATTGTGAGAAATAAAATTCTGTTGTTGAAGCCACCCAGTGTGCAGTGTATGCGATGGCAGCCCTAGCAAATTAATACAGGCAGGATGAAAAAAAGAAAACGTCTAGAAACAAAATACATAGTGACTAAGTTTACAACTTCACTGGAGACTTTAAACAACTGAATTACACAGATTTTCTTTTCTTTTTAAAGTTAAAATTCATAAACTGGACTAACTAATAGTGCTGAGATTACCTGGATATTAAAAATGTAAGGGGGTTTAGGTGCCTGGAGGATTGAATGAGAAGGTCCAACATACCCCTTCTGTGAGTTCCGAAGGAAGAGTTGAGAGAACGGGGAACAGGATGAGAGAATGAAAAGTATAATGGTAAAGAAGTTTTGAGAATTGACGAAGTACATAGATCCTAATACTCTAGAAGCTTAAGTCGTAGTCAAAATAAATAAAAATATATCCCATACCTAGATTCATGGGATTGGAAGTACAGAACATTATAGATAAAGAGAAGATCTTTAAAGCAATCAAAAAAAGAAAGTGGATTATTTCCAAAGAAAAAACAATTAGGCCAATAGCGGACCTTTTTTTTTTTTTCTCCTTCTCCCCAAAGCCCCCCAGTACATAGTTGTATATTTTAGTTGCGTGTGCTAGTTGTGGCATGTGGGATGCCACCACAGCATGGCCTGATGAGCAGTGCCATGTCCGTGCCCAGGATCCGAACCGGCAAAACCCTGGGCCACTAAAACGGAGCACGTGAACTTAAGCACTTGGCCACAGGGCCGGCCCTGCTAACTTCTTAACAGCAACAGTAGAATCAGAATTTGGTAGAATATCATGTTCAAACTGCTATGAGAATACTTCATAATTGTTTTTAAAACAAAAAAGAAAAAATTATTAAAGAATATAATTCAACTTAGAAAAACGATGTCTAATGGAAATATATGTCATATATATAATTTAAAATTATCCAGGAACTACATTAAAAAGGTTAAAAAAGTAGATGAAATTAATTTTAATAATATATTTAATCCAACATATTAAAATATATCAATATAAAAAGTATTCATAAGATGTACACTTTTTTATACTAAGTCAATATCTATTTTACACTCATAGCACATCTCAGTTCAGACTCTAAATTTCATCAAAAATGTTTAGATTTCATAAAATTTACTGATGAAAAAGTAGATTTACATACTCAAGTTGTTCCAAGCATACTTTAAAAAAATTTCCAGTAACTAATTAAGTATTCATTTTAAAATTTACAATAAATTTAAAATTCAGATCCTTAGTTATATGAGCCACATTTCAGGTTCTTAAAAGCCGTATGTAGCTAATGGCTACTGTACTGGAATGTATAGATAAAATTTATTGTCCTCTTAAACTGTAGTTCAAGAAAAAGGTCAAAACAAAAGCATTTTTGTACGAAAACCGACTATTTACCATCAACAAACCTTCACTGGGGAAATTAGTAAAAGTGTATTTCAGGAAGAAGGAAAGTTAACCCAGAAGGGAAAAGAAAGTTTCAAGAAGGAATGATAAGCAAAAAAAAATTAGTCAAGTTGATGGTAAATCTAAATAAGCATTGGCTGTATAAAAAAATCATGAGTAATGATGTCAAATTTAAAATTTTTAAGAAAATAGTAACATTTAGCCTGAGATGGAGTAGATAAAAGTTAAAACAGTTTAAGGATTTGATTCTGTTCATGAGAAATGTAGGTCTATTGACTTTATAGTTTGCATAGTCAAATATCCTTAATGTTTGTAAGGATAATCACAAAAAGAGAGAAAATGTAAAACTGTCAATCTGGTAGAACCAAAGTAACTCGATTAATTCCTGAGAAGGGAGACAAAGCACTAAACTTCAAATTGACTTCCTGCTTTATTTGTTTTTTTAAGCCTTTATAGGAAATATAGAAAGTTTTTATGGATTAAAAGCTTTTGAGTAAATCTCTGTATAGTCTATGCAGCTTTTAAAAGACCAAATCCTAACTTGCCTCTTTATACTACATTCCTAAGTATCTACGATCATAATTCTCCTGATTAACAGGGTGTATCAGTTGTCCTTGACATGCTGCATCTTGCCTTGCCTTCTTAAGGCCAGAATTAACAGGTCCTTCAAGTTAAATGTGTTTGAATCAGATAAAATTACCCCATTTGTTCCCTGGAAACAAACTATAAAGCATGAAATTAATTTAATGTCAGCATTCTTAAAATGAATAAAGTGTGTTGTTTAACAAATGTATGAGTTACTTATAGTAAACCACCCCTCCCCCACAAATGCATAGTCAATACACTGTGTTTTGCTTTGAAATTCTTTTGGCTCTAGATGTGACAACATGGACCATTTTATTAATTTAAAAAGTCTTACATTTAGAGGGGAAAGTTGCTACAGGTCATGCTCTCTAGTTCCATCCTTACTGATAAATGCAATTTTACTCACTGTATTTATTGTTTTAATTTTCTAGTTACAGAGATTTTTTTAAAAAGATATTGAGGTATAATGTATATGGTAAAGAGCATTATTCTGAATTGTACAGCCTGATGAATTTCATGAATGCCCACACCCATATAACCACCACCCAGATCAAGGTATGGAACACTTCAAGCACCTGGGAAGGCTCCTTCTAGTCAGTTCTTGGTTACCAAGAGCAGCCATTATTATGACATGTTGCATAGATAAGTTCTGCCTGATTTTAAACATCATATAAATAGAATCATACAATTTGAACTCTTTTGTGTCTGGTTTCTTTTACTCAACATTCAGACTGACATTTATCCACAATATGTAGCTAAACTTTTAGGAGAAAACATTTTACAATTCTCTTTTTCTTTTCTCAAATATACATATTGAACTGGGGCTTTATGCTTTGTATCATTTATCGTATATGCCTTGTATCAGTAACAGGTTAAGATTTTTAGTTTCTTGAAGTGATGTGTATCAGTCGTGGTGAACATTTTTACAAGAAATGTATCCTAATAGTTATTTTTGAAAAGTGAAATAGTCTATCATTCAAATAAGCCTCCTTTTCCCTTTTCTCTTTGAAAAGGAAAAGATTTTAAAACTGTAAATGGGGGTGTGGTATCTGAAGAGTAGCAGAGGATGGCATTAGTGATCACAAAGATATTTTTCATAAGTAGCTACAGATCATAGTTATGTGGAATCATGTCATCAGAAATAAAAAGCCAGTTCCTCTCTGGAAAACTATGTATTTCCTTCCTCTGGAAACTGAAAATGTACACTAATCTTCATGACCTTTTCATCCAGTTCTCCAAAAGTGAAATAAATGCCAGTCACTCTTGATATTATTGGTTTTTCGGTCTTTGTGTAAATTCCAGGTCCTTGAAAGTAAGGAGAAGTTGCTGAGTTCATTCTTTAAATTTTGTGTTCTTTTTCCCCTGACATTATGCAGAGAGCAGGGTGTAAGAGGATCTCCTCTAACTCAAAACTTTGTATTGGGAAAAAAAACACAAGCTGGTGCTATTTATAAAGGGCCTTTACCATAAAAGTTTGGTGCCATTTATTCAGCTTCCTCCTTATAAATAGAGAAGAGCTATTTAGGTTTCACTTCTAATCTAAAGTTATTTCTGATAGCCATTCTGCCTTTCTAATACAAAATGACTTTATTATAATTTGGGTAAGATAGTTACTTAACACTGTCTGGCTTGCCCTATCTCTTGTAAAAAAATACCTCACTCGTGGCTTTATGAGCTGAACAAAGCAATTTTTTAAAGCGTTAGGAAAGGATATAAAATTATACATACTCCATCTCATCATGTTCTTAGTATCAGTAAATTGACATAGAAATGGAACAAGTCCAAGATCAAGAAGCAACTTAATTAAGCTATGACACTATTTTATTGCCTGTAATGAGGGTAGTGGTTCTTAGCTGTGTGTTGGGTAGATGGATATGCACATCTGAATGTCCAGGAAGCTTTTAGAAAATGCTGTGTGAAGTCCTGTGCCCCGTCTCCAGAATTGACCCCAAAATCCTGTGATTTAGGAGACAGGAGGCATGTATGCTTTCCTAATTATTTCCTAGCCCCCAAAGTCAGACACTTTGTAAATAAGTTTTTTTCAATAGTCCAATTAGCAAAGCTGATACTTCCTTTGAATCATACTTGAAAAAATAACTAATAAAGAGTTGAGAATAAAGATCCAGTATATTTTCCTGGTGGATAATTAAGAGTTCCTGGTGTTTGAAAGTTGAAAGAAAACTTTGTTTTTCTTCATCATGGAGCTCCACAATAACCATTTTTTGGTAACCAGCAAAATGTAAATTGGTAAGTTATAATCATAGCAACCAGGGCAGAAGGCCACTTTAAAAGACTGTGGACCTGTGCTGCAGAGCTGGAATTGTAAACAATTTCATTTTTTTCACGTATTGCAATTACATTATTGTAATGGGATTTTACCTGATCTTTAGGAAATTCATAGTTCCTGTCTTTAAACCACTTTATATTCACAGAAAAAATCTGTGAAAAGAGTTACAAGAGCATTTTGTTCAGTATTGTTGTATATAATTTTTGGATGTGCAGTTTTTATTGATGAGGATAAAGAAGGTGGGTAACAAGGGTGAACACAAAAGGAAAATCAAAGAGGAGGATCTTCATATATCAAAGGAATCAAGTGGGCAGTGTCCTCAGAATATAATGCAAGGAAGAAATGAAAGAACTGCTACTATTTCTTCATGCTGCTTGGATCAGATGGCCAAGGAAGTTTGCTGAAGAAGAGAGCAAATTCTTAGAGACCTGCTTCCTTCTACCCATATTGTCCAGCCGTGGAAGCCCTGTTACTTCTAATAATCATAACCAGTTTAGTTTTACAGATTGCCTGTGTTTCACTTTTGTTAAACTCAGATCTCATTGTGTTTTGTTACCAAGATGCATTGTTTGGAATTTCCTCAAGAGTCTTGCAAGTACGTAACAAACAAAACTACTAGAAGCCTAATTGATCAGAAGCCATACCAAGATTCCAGTGGTTGTGGTTTGGATGAGTGGCTTGCATGTGTTTAGCGTTTAAAAAAAAAAAAAAGAAAAAGACTGTGTGTGTTTGTGTGAGTAAATGTCATCACGAAATAATGTCTTTTCTCTTCTATTCTAGTGAAGAAATTTATCACTAAGTTTTACTGTCAAGAAAATGTTAAAGTATAGTGGAAATATTCTAAACCATTTATTTTTTTCTGTTTGTGCATTGTTATGCCAGATGATTGTTTTAACATTGTATATATTTTTATGAACACATGAACTGAATTTTTGAGAGAATTCTGTTTTATAAAGTGACTTCATCAAATACTTCAGAGTTTGGAACAGTGACCTCTGCATAGATTTTTGCTAGGCACTCTGATACAACATGTAGAATGAGAGGACTATAGTTTCTCTGTGTGTGCTTAAATAGGCAAAGGGATTTTTCAGGTCAAAATGGTGTCATTGTTGTTTTAAGTCTTTAGATGATTTCCTGATCCTTTTTTGTTGTTGTTGATAAGAAAGATTGTCCCTGAGCTAACATCTGTTGCCAGTCTTCCTCTTTTTACTTGAGGAAGATTGTCCCTGAGCTAATTTCTTTGCCAATCTTCCTCTTTCTTGTATGTGGGACGCCACCACAGCATGGCTTGATGAGCAGTGTAGGTCTGTGCTCAAGATCTGAACCCACGAATCCCAGGCTGCTGAAATGGAGCATGCGAATTTAACCACTGTGCAACTGGGCTGACCCATCCTGATACTTTTGATTAGTGTTACCTTATCATACTTGTTACCTAGTTATGATTATTTCCCTAATTTTTTATACCGTAATTGGAAGTCCAAAAAATAAAATGAAGGGGACAGTCTAAAGGAAATGGTAGGATCCGTTAGGAATAAAATGTGTGAATATGGATCTTCGTTTAAGGGAACATTAGAAAGAAGCTCTAAGATGTTTCCTTGCATATCAAATTTCTGCTTGTTTTTCACTTTGCCTCTAGCTGCTTGAAATTCTGTTTAAGGAACTTTTTCTGTGGAATGTTGGTAAAGGTCTAAAAATAGAACCATTTGCCAACTGGCATCAGTTCACATCAGGTTTACTCTTTCATAATAATAGCATTCTTGAGGACAATCATCACACAACTAAAACACTATAGTACTTCAAATTACAAGCTTCTGGAATTCCATTTTTTTTTTTTTTTTAAGATTTTTTTTTTTTTTTCCTTTTTCTCCCCAAAGCCCCCCGGTACATAGTTGTGTATTCTTCGTTGTGGGTTCTTCTAGTTGTGGCATGTGGGACGCTGCCTCAGCGTGGTTTGATGAGCAGTGCCATGTCCACGCCCAGGATTCGAACCAACGAAACACTGGGCCGCCTACAGCGGAGCGCGCAAACTTAACCACTCGGCCACGGGGCCAGCCCCTGGAATTCCATTTTTAAATATTCTTTGGTTAGCATTCTTTGAAGGATTTTTAATACATTTGCTTTAAATTCCTTCCTTTTAGTTAGACAAGGAGGGTGAATTAGACTGATTTTAGCCACAACTCTAAATTTCCTCACTTGTAGGTTTGTATAATAATTATAGGTTTACAATTATTGAAAAATGTATTTTGTTGTTTGACTGTTTTCTAAAGAATCCAGTACTTAGAATGTTGTGTGTGTGTGTTTTGGGAATTTGACAGCAATGTAGTTTATTGTCACAGCTGCTTTAACTTTATTACAAGACATTTAAAAATCACATTTGAATGAAATATGATGAAAATATTTGCATCATTTCTTTGTGTATGTGTGTTTTTTAACAAGCAAAAATATGACCCACCTTGGTAATTCTGTTTCTCACTGCTCTCCACCGTTCCTCTGCCTAAGATTCTTGCTGCTTCTTGTACAAACTTAATCATTTCCTGACTACATGCCTTTGCTTTGGCTATTTCTTCTCTTTGGAACCTCTCCCTTAACCATGGTCAAATCTTAGTCATCTTAAAAGGCCACATATGAAAAAAAGAAGTTAGGGGGCCAGTCCCGTGGCTGAGTAAAGTTCTGCGCACTCCGCTTTGGTGGCCTGGGTTCTTGGGTTTGGATCCCAGGTGTGGACTTGCTCTGCTTGTCAGCCATGCTGTGGAGGCAACCCACATACAAAGTGGAGGAAGATTGGTGCAGATGTTAGTTCAGGGTGACTCTTCCTCACCCTCCCCACACCAAAAAAAATTGATTCTCTCTTCAGCGTAGCTGAAGTAATTTTCTGTCCTCTAAACTCCGTTTGTATCCTCTTTTTCTCTCTAAGGTGCCTTTTTATTTTCTGTGTTGTATTTGTTTGTGAATACATTTTATCTCCCCAGTAGTACTATAGACTCTATGAACAAATGACTTGTAAAGTTGGGAAGATTACATTTAAATATGTATAGTGCTTAAAATGATATACTTTAGATGTTCAGTAAAAACGAACAAATAAACAAAAACCTATTATATAAAGCAAAAGTTGAAAGATAACAGTTCTTGGTAGAATAATAGTAGTTTTGCAGACCTTGGCTGTGCTGGTAGGTGAATAAACCTCTTAACTTTGAAGTGATAAGCAATTACAGATTGCTTTCACCTTCAATGGTTACTGTTCTGTGCTCCCCTGTCACGGAGCGGGTAGGGTCAGTCTGTGGCCTGGGCTGAGGAGGAGGAGGAGGTATAGCCAGCTCGTTTCTGGTCTGAGTGGATACCAGCATCCAGATGCCGGGTCAAGACGTAGCGTTTAGACTTCTGTGCGTCATTCATGCCTCTGTGTTAGCTGTGATCCTGAATAATTTGTAAAGTCAAATGGTAACAGGTATACTAGAAATCATAATTCTCTCCCTAAGGAAGGCTGACAGGAATTAAACATGAGAGTTAGTATCCCAGCTACCTCTCAATTACTAATTAAAATAGTGGGACGGAGATTGGCAGTAATGAGTGAAATGAGAAGTGTGAGAGGGAAAGTACAGCACCATACTTGCATGGATGCCCAAGAGAAGAACAACCTGGAAAAAAATGCTAAGAAGGAGCATCAGTCTTAATGTTGGAGTACCCTAGGGCACAGTCCTTGTCTTGATTTCTTTTCTATCTTAACTCACTCTTTGGTGATCTCATCCAGTCACAAGGCTTTAAATAACATCTGTTAGGCCAATGAGTCCCAAAATACTGTATCTCTAATTCACACTTTTCTCCCCTTCTCTAGATCCAACTGCCCTACTTGACACCCCCATTTGAATATCTAACAGATATCT
This sequence comes from Equus asinus, assembly GCF_041296235.1. NCBI lineage: Eukaryota > Metazoa > Chordata > Mammalia > Perissodactyla > Equidae > Equus > Equus asinus. The sequence goes on along the minus strand of NC_091792.1, from coordinate 93,154,633 downwards.
TAAACTTAATAGGTCTAAAGGTAAAGTTCTAACTTCTACCACCATCTCCCAACCCCTACTTCAGCAACCTGTGCTATCCTGAGTCTTCTTTATCAGCTGATGACACTCCATCCTTCCCATTCCTGAGACCAAAATCTTGGGGTCATCCTAATTCGTTTTTCTCTCATTCCACATCCAGTCTGTTGACAAATTCTGTTGTCACTATCTCCGAAATACATTCAGGTTCCAACAGGTTCTCACTGCCTTTACTGCTACCCCTGTGGTTCCAGGCCATCATCATCTCATACTGTATTAGTTCATTGCTTTCCTCATTGGTCTCCTAGTGTTTGTTCCCTTTAGTTGCTAATTAGAAAGGAATTGATTGTAGACTGTGTTATAGTATCTGTGACATGTGAAATCTCAATTTTTTGTGTGTATGTGAGGAATTTTGGCCCTGAGCTAATATTTGTAGCCAATTTTCCTCTTTTTGCTTGAGGAAGATTATCAGTGAGCTAACATCTGTGCCAATCTTCCTCTATTTTATGTGGGATGCTGCCTCAGCTTGGCTTGATGAGCGGTGTATAGGTCTGTGCCCAGGCTGCGAACCCATGAACCCCAGGCTGCTGAAGCAGAGCACACAAACCTAACCACTGCAACACCGGGCTGGCCCCCAAATCTCCATATTTTGAATAGCGTCCTTTGACAAAGAAAATATTGTTCTGCCTTTTTTGAGTGATTGCATAGTATTTGTGCATGAAATACCCCAAAAGCTTTTAATAGAAAATGTGTAAAGTGGCCGTGAAAGGCAATAATATACCTAGGCTTACCAGCTACGATGATTCATTGAAATATATTCTACCATAAGAATTGTGAGCTATGTTTCTAACAGCCAGATGTGTGGTTGGGTAGGTCTTTGAGGACCACTGGTCAGTGACTCGACTTGAGTGCAATATAAGATGTGCTAAGTGATTAAAAGGTGCGTTCAAACACATTTTCCTTTTTTAACACAGTTATTGAAGACATGTTTCATATTTATAAAAATACAGGAGAACATATAGTTGGCTTTTTAATATTCAAAGGAGGAATGAATTTTAATAGTTTACTGTTTTATTAACATAAGTCAAATTCTGATGGTCAGAATCTTGACCATAAGTAGAGGTTAATAAGTCAGAAAGGATGGATGATTCAGTTCTAATAGAAGTTGTTTTCAGGAAAGCGTAAACACTGTGTTTGATAAACTGTTCCATAGACTTCTGTCAATTTCTTATGATTTCACTTAGAGAGATATCACTATAACCCATTCAGATTGAATAATAATGGTAGAGACAGTTACAGGCCTTTTGTGACTCTCCTATAGCAGTTTCTTGAGTCTATAACTCAGTTCACTTAGCGGCTACCTTAAAACCTATTAATAGAGGTTTTCAACTTCCTTTTGAAATAGGAGGACAAAATAAAATTCCCTCTAATAACTCTGTTTTGTTGAACCTAGCGTATAGCTTCTCTTTGAGGAGGAGGGCTGCTGAAATCTATGGAAATTTTTTTTTTAATACTCTTAAACATGAGTTCTTAGGCACCCATACAGGCAAACATTAAAACAAAAATACTAGAGACCCCATTGGTCACATTTGGTAATACATAAGCTGCCTGAAATTCTAGTGCAAAAATGAACAAATGCACACAAGACAAAATCCAAATTCCAGACAAGTACGTGTTTTGACACGGGAAAGAAATTTTCATTGTGGGTAGAAACTACTAATTCCAAATCTGATGAATTATCAAAGGAATTATTTTCTATCAGTTCCAGAACACTGTGGTCTAAATCAGGAAATCTTAACCTGGAGTCTATAAATGGGCTATAAGGAGATCCATGAATCCTTTTTGGTGAAGAGTTTTGTATTTATGGTCAATTTCCTTGAAAGAGAGATCATAGTTTTTACCAAATCCTCAAAGAAATCCATGATCCCATAAAAAGTAAGAACTATTGATCCTTATCTGTGTCTCTGTGTCATTGTGATGAAGTATTTGAACCAAGTTTAATTCTTTTGACTGAAAATGAAAGTTCTCTATTTTTATTTTCCAAGACCTACCATCTAAGTTTTGAAAGAGTAAGCCAAATCAAGGCATCGTTGTTAATAATGCTGGGAGTAAGAGGTGTATGAAACCCGCTATCTTTTGTAGCATGTTGATTTGGTGTATACAACTGCATGTTAACATACATATGAATAGCCTAGGATATTCGTGTATGTTTAAGTCATCTGTAGTTCCTCTGATTATGATTTTAAGCAGTTATCTTTCTTTTTTCTTTTTATTCTGTGTGGTTACAAACCAGTAAGCATAGCTGATCCTGCTGCCCTTGGCTTCATCATTTCCCCGTGGTCTCTGCTGTTGCTGCCATCTGGTAGTGTGTCATTTACAGATGAAAATATTTCCAATCAAGATCTTCGAGCATTCACTGCACCAGAGGTTCTTCAAAATCAATCACTAACTTCTCTCTCAGATGTTGAAAAGGTAACTGTTAAGTCTTTTTTGCTTAATTTTGTTTCTTATTTTGGTGGGGATAGAAAAAGTAAAAACACTGGGCTACCTGTGAAAAATCCATTGAGTTTAAAATGATCATGTATTCCAAGAAGTTATATTTATTTTATTGAAGAGTTTAAAACAGTTTTGTAAAAAATTTATGGACCTAAAAAACAGTATGAAAAAAATTGAGCTGTTATTCATGTTTAAAAATACTTATTAAATGCCTGCTGTGTACAAAACACTGTGCTCAGGAGGAAGATACAAAAATAACTAGATACTTGCTCCTGATCATCATGTATAGAACAATCTATAATATACGGCAGATTGAAATAAATGCTGTATAGAAGGATAAAGTATTTTGGGATTCCAGAAGAGGAGCAACTAATTTTTAGTTTGGAATGATATCACAGAGAAGGTGGCATTTGTGTTGGGCTATGAAGAGTGAGTAGAGTTTAGAAAAGTGAAAATAGATGGAAGTGGGCATTCCACGCAGGGTTATTAGTATGTGCCATGATAACGGGTAAGAAATTGTCCACTGGGTTAAGAGAATGTTTGGTCAGACCAGCTAGGCTAGAGCGTGAGCTCCCTGGAAGGCTGTGGTTAAGGAAGGGGAGGCTGTAGGTCAGAATGAAGAGGACTTTGCCAGAACTTGAGACTTTCTTCTGAGGCACATTTTTAGGAGGGTGATAGGATGCGCTTTGTGATTTCGGAAGGTAAGTTTGATGAAAGTGAATAAGTAGGTGAGATGAATGATTGTATAGGAATCTAACTGGGGAGTTTTAGTAATCTGAGAAAAGGACTGAAAAATGTGTCATGCCTTGAGAATATAAAGGCGTGGATGAAGGGGATGCAGTGGAAGCAGAGCTGACAGTTTGACAATTCGTTTGATGGAACAAGGAAGAAGGGATAGTTTATGACAGAAGTATCCAGTCCGAGGATGCTGATGCCGTTGACATCAGAAAAAGATTGTGTGTATGTCTGTTGGTTAAGCTAGAAGAAGGTACCTTGACTTGAGCTATTGATTGTGTATCTGAAGAAGGACTGACAAAAATTGGGAGAGAATCCCAGTTTATCTACCTTTTATATTCCGTGAGCTGCTTAAGATTTTTGGGAGGTTCAAGCAAAGCAACCAGTGAAGGGAGACGATAGCTATAAGGTAGAGGGAATGCTTAAGGCATTAGCCCTAAGAAAGTTCCCATAACATAAAATGAAGAATTTGAAAGGGGCTTTGTATACTGTAGAGTGTATACATTCTGGTTGTTGTATATCATGAAGACATTCAAATGTACTGATAGTGTTTTATTAGGCTGGATAACATATATATAGTTACTCACTTTTTATTATATAAATAGTATGCATTCATTTTGTATATGACTCATTTAATAATAAACTTTTAAAAGATAGAGGGTAATTAGAACATTGGAAATAGGCATGGTGTGTGTGCAAATTAGTTAACTCTTGACATTTCTGGATCTTTATCGAGCTTCAGGATGTCTACAAATCAGTGACACAGCAGGGTAAGCTTTGCGTGTCTGAGCACTTTTGGAGAAGGGTGTCCATAACCTTATCAGTGTCTCGAGGGGCTGGTGCCCTCAGAAAAACTGAGAACTGCAGCAGAGTAAAGCCGTGGATGTCTTAACTTTAAAAACTTTTACTGAATTATAGGAGAATTTTCTCTAATTATGAAAATTTCACATAGGTGTTTACAGATTCTTTCTGTAAGGCATTTAAAATCAACAGTCAAAGGGAACAAATGCTTAGGAGAAATTTCAGGTGCACAAGTGCTCTTCTGGTTTGCTGAGGGCATCCCCAGTTTGCCCTGAGGTGTCAGTTCACCCAAACAAGCACACTGCCCTGTGTTACGTCCAGCTCTTAGACTGGGTGTTTGGAGAGGTGACTGAAGCCTCCTGATTATTAGACCAAGTGTTCAGGAGCATGTGTTGGGGGTGGGATTGTTGCCGTTACTGTGTTAAAGCTGATTTCTCTGTGAGTCTAACTGGAACTTCTAGCTTACCTCATGCCTCAGAAGCTTCAGCGTGATTCTAAATACAAAGAAAATCAAGGCAAGTTTTTTGATCCCATTACTGTTTGCAATATAAACGTAAAGCAAAGATTGGAGGAATAGCCGTAATGTCTAGTATTGTGGTTTTGATGGGGCAAGGACATTTTGAAAAAGAAAATAGTAACTGCATTCCATGACTTTCATGAGTTAAGATATGCCATTAACTAGGACTCAAGAAATGCTTGCTGTTGATGATATATAAAACTTCTTTTTATAACACTCAATGCCTAGCACAATATTGTGAATAATAGTGAGTACTTGGTAAGACCTTGACACATTTCCCGTCATTCAGTGGAACTTGTTTTGTAAATTGTATGTGTACAGCTGTATGAAAAAAGTTTACCTTACTACCAGCTATATAAATAGCACCTTCATTTATCTGCCATAGAATTTTACTTTTCAAGATAACTTTAAATAACTAGACAGGCTTATGCAGGTCACAGTAAGCTTTTTGATCCTCTGGCTTTTCCCTTTTACTGGGTAGTCGTTTGCTTCCTTCTTGCTTGGCAGACAATGTGCTTGATTTGGCTGTTGTTTTGAAATTAGTTTGATAGCATTGGAACTTAAATCAAATTCTCATTGTGATTTCTCTTCAAGAATATTGATATGCACCAGGGATTTGTACTATGTTCCTGATAAAATAAAGGAATCTTAGCTTAAGTGCTTATCGCCACTAATTTGCACTTTAAATATCAGGAATTATGGCTCCTAGCATCTGTGCTTCCTGAAAATCAAGGGTTGTCTTTATTTTTTCTTTGTTTCCCTTTCCCAAGTGGACATGGTATTCAAAAAGATCCTTCTAAAGACCAATGTCAAAGAGTGGACTGCCTATATTTTCTTCTGGAAATTTCGTGGTTTCAGGTCTTACATGCAAGTCTTCAATCCATTTTGAGTTAATTTTTGTGTATGGTGTAAGATAATGGTCTACTTTCATTCCTTTTGCATGTGGCTGTCCAGTTTTTCCAACACCATTTATTGAAGAGACTTTCCTTTCTCCATTGTATGTTCTTAGCTCCTTTGTCAAAGATTAGCTGTCAGTAGATGTGTGGGTTTATTTCTGGGCTTTCAATTCTGTTCCATTGATCTGCATGTCTGTTTTTGTACCAGTACCCGGCTGTTTTGATCACTATAGCTTTGTAGTCAGGGACTGTGATGCTTCTGGCTTGGTTCTTTTTTCTCAGGATTGCTTTAGCTCTTTGGAGTCTTTGGTTGCCTCAAGGATCATCTTTAGAACAATACTAGTAAATCCACTTCCCCAACCTTAAAAAAGTCTCAGCTGAACATGTTGAAAAAAAGACCAAGTGCCCTTAACCACACTATACTATACTTATTCTATGTTCAATCTTATTAATTCATTCTTTTTCCCCTCCTTCCCATTTGTTTATTCACTCATCCATAAATTTGACAAGTATACTTGTTGTATGCCGGGCACTGTATGAGTCACTACAGAAGAAACTTGAGGACTGTCCAGTACCAGAGTCCAACATGTAATAACATAATTCAATTGAAAATTTAAATACTGGGGTTGTGGAGATACCACCTCACACCCACTAGGATAGCCACTCTGAAAAGAACAGAATATAGCAAGTGTTGACAAGGATGCAGAGAAATTGGAACTTTTGTGCACCTTTTTTGGGGAATGTAAAATGGTGTAGCCATTACGGAAAACAGTATGAAGTTTCCTCAAAAAAATTAAGAATAGAATTACTATCTGATCCAACAATCTCACTTCTGGGTCTACATCCAAAAGAATTCAAAAGGAAATCTGAAAAAGACATTTGCACACCCTTGTTAGTTGCAGCATTATTCTTAATACACAAGAGGTGGAAGCAACCCAGATGTCCATTGATGGATGAATGGATAAAGAAAATGCAGCATATGCATGCAATGGAATATTATGCAACCTTAAAAAAATAAGGAAATCCTGTCACATGCTACAACATGGATTACCCTTGAGGACATCATGCTAAGCAAATAAGCCAATCACAAAAAGACAAACACTGTACGATGTATCATATGAAGTATCTAAAGTTGTCAAAAACGTAGAAATAGAAAGTAGAAACCTGGGAGGGGGAAGGAATTAGTGTTTAATGGGTATAGAGTTTTAGTTTTGCAAGATGAAAAAAATTCTAGAGATCTGGTGCACAACACCATGAATATACTAACACTACTGAACTGTACACTTAAAAATGGTTAAGATGGTAAATTTAATGTTATATTTTTTACCACAATTTTTTTAAAAGAATCAAATGCTATAGTTGTATAGGTACAAAGCTATAAGATTCTAGCTCTTTAAAGTATCATCACTTCAACATACTATGTTCCACTAGGGGATAAACTAATTTCTGGTGCTATGTGATTGAGAGCTCATGGTATAATGTGTTACTCTTGTCAGGTAACATATTTTCATCATATCAGTCTATAAATACATAGAATCTTAACTTGAGGAAGTAATTCTTATGATGATGGAAACTTAGCCCCATAAAGCGGGGAGAGAAAGAGAGAGAGAGACACATAAGGGAACAGAATGGAAACATTCCACTTTAGCAGAGCTGGGGCTATTGTACTCTGAATGGGTCTCCTCCAGAGCACGGAAGCACATTTTGGCTTGTAGTGTATGTAAACTACTGTTCCCAACCCTACAGTTGATATAGGAACAAATAAGTTGTCAGATATATTAAGATATTTGGGTGTATCTCAGAAACTAGCTGAGTGTACTTCTCAGATATGTAAAGTGTGATGAAATGTAGACAGTAATGGGTGAGGGGAGATGTTAATTTTAAAACTAGAAATGCTAATTTGAGCTTTTAATATAATTTTGGGGGAGGTTCTCTTCCCCTTAGGAAATTATGAAAGAAAAGTTATGACCAAGTAAATTTGTGCAATTGCTTTATATATCAGGGGATCTTAACCCAAGTTCCATGGTACCCTTAGAGGTCAAAGGAATGGGTTCAGGAAGCCATTGAAAATTTAAGAATTATATTCCCAAACAAAGAATGTATATGTATTTTTCTGCACAGAGGGTCATAGTTTTTATCAGATCTTTTTAAAAAGCTAAAAATTGGTCGCTATATGCTGCCAGCTCCTGAATTACATATCTTTAACACAAAGCTCTTGACTTAAATATATAACCACTTTTTAGATTATCTTTCCTGGAATGTCCCACAGGCATCTCAGACTCAATAGACCCAAAACTGAACTTAGTATTTCTTCTCACCCTCTGAAGCCTTTCTCCTCTTCTGTGTGTTCCTGTAAATGAATGGACCATCATTTCCCCAGTTTGCAAGGAAGGCTCCAAAGTGTTATTCTTAATTTTTCATTCATCTCAGGCCCTCTTTCCTAAATCCAGTCAGTGATTAATTCCTGTTGATTCTGCCTCTTTAATATCTCTCACATCTGTCTGTTTCTTATTCCTCACTGCTTCTGCCTTGGTCAGTCCGTCATGAATGACCAGTGCCTCAAACACTTTCTAATAATCTCCCTGCCCCCAGGCTTGCCCCTGTGCAGTCTGTTCTTTAAACTACTGCCAGTGCATTTTTGAAAACTCGTATCTGATCTGGTCTTTTTGCTGCTTAAAATTACTCAGATTCCACTCCCCTTGAAGAAACTAGATTCCTTACCATGGCCTTTGAGGGCATACTGTACCCACCCTTGTCTGAGTAGTCCTTATCAAGCTCTGTGTTTCAGCCATTCTTAATTTACTTCAATGTCCTAGATGTGCCAAGCGCTTTCTTTCTTCTTAGGCTTTGTGTGTTCTCTTCTTCAGCCTCACATACTCTTTCTGCACCCGATCATGCCGTCTCAGCTCTTCCTGCTTCCCTCATTGCCTGGCTGACTTTTACTGCACATCTGACCTTTCTCTTATGCTCTATTGTACTCCCTATGTACACTCTTATATGTCACATTATCCTGTTTTGCTTACTATGGAGGGTTTGAAATGGAAGGGACCCTGCATGTCCTACTCTATTGTGCCTCCTCTGCTCTCTACCCTGGTTCTCAGAGTGTTATCCCCTGACCAGCAGCATTAGCAGCGTCCGGGAACTTGTTAGGAAAGCCCGTTCTCAGGCCTCACCCCAGACCTACTGAATCAGAGACCTGGCAGGTGGCAGCCTGCAGTCTGTGTTCTGTGAGCCCTTGAGGTGATTCTGACACGTAATAAACTTGAGAACCATTGCTCTATGCCAGATTTGCCACTGAGGAGGCTCTCAGCCCTTGTTGAGTGAGTAAAAGTAATTCATGATTTTTTTTACCCAAAGATATTTATGCTTTGTTGCTATTAAATGCATAGCCACACATTCTCAAGGGGTGTTGCTAAAAGGAGCTGTGTAGCAGAGACGAAGCAGCTCTTATTTCTCCAGAGACCCCTGAGTGGGAGGCGTCTGCATTTGAGACTACAGTGTCTTACCCAGCCTGCGTCTGATTGTCAGTGAGCCAAACCTTTGAAGGCTTTCTGTCTCCTCGCTAGAGAATGGATGTAGAGGTGGAAAATACTCTGTGAGTCTTCTCGGTGATTCAACAAATATTTATCAAGTGTGAGTTCTGGGTAGAGTTTCTGGCTTTGTCACTTGATATATGACCTCAGGCAACTTGCTTACCTTTTTATGTCTTAGGTGACTTATCTGTAAAGGGACAATTACAGTACTTGCCCCATGGGTTTTTAGACAATTAAAAAAGAGAGTACATGTGACGTGCTTAGAACAGTACCTATCATAGAGTAAGCACCATTTAAATATTATCTATTACTACTATATGTTAAGTGCTGCCCTAGGTCCTGGGATAGAGTGGTGAATGGGACAAAGTCCTTCTACTCAGGGAGTTTACATTCCAGCCCATTATAACTATAAAGACAAAAACATATTTTTGTTCCCCATGAGTTATATTAATTAGCTCCCTCAACTCCCTTCTTTCCATATCACATTTTCTTTGTATCTTTATCTCTGACTCCTCCCTTTCCACATATTCACTTTGCCTGAATTTCTCAAGTCCACTTTCCAAGCCCAGCCATTATTGTCCTTTCCTCTTCAGCCCTCTTGCCAGGGCTGTGGTCAGGTCCTCATTTCCTTTTTCTTGAACTTTTGTCATAATCTCCTCCTACCTCTTATTTCTGCTTCTTGACTCTTCTCCCTGCTACTGTCAGATTGATCCCTCTGATCATGTCATTGTTCTCTTCAAAAATGTTCTGCTTTTTTTATGCAGTGAAGTACAAATTCCTTAACCAGGCCTAGAAGGCTGTCCAGAGTCTGATGCCAACTACCTTCCGACTTCTCTTTCAGACTCATGAGTTGTAGCCAGTGACTATTAAAACAAGTCCCGTGCTTCCTGACTTTACTCTTTTGCATAACAGTGCCCTTCCCCATTTCTGCGTGTCCACATCCTATGCACCAATCATTCTTTCAATGAGCATCTATTGAGGACTTATATATCCAACACTGTGTCAGCCCACTGGGATACAAAGATGAATAAGAAACCAGCAAGCTAATGGTGAGACAGACAACAATAACTAAATTAATAATAATGTAGAAAATACATACAGTGACAGTAGATCTGTATAGAATATTAAGAGAGCACGGAGAGGGGATGCATAACCTGCATTTGGGCTGCAGCTTACCTCTCCTTGTTTTAAATTTTTTCTCATTCCTCTGTAATCAGAAGTGACCTTTTTTTGTCTCATTGAATTTCCTTAGCATAAACTTACCACTTCTACTTTGTTTACTACATGCATACATATATAGTAATATATTTTTCCTGTTCTTGGAAAGGTAATAAAGATTAAAGCAGTGATTTTCAATCAGAGGCAATTTTACTTCTCAGAGGACACTTGGCAATGTCTGGAGACATTTTTAGCTGTCATAACTGAGAGAGGGTAGGTAAGTAGTGCTACTGGCATCAAGTGAGTACAGGCCAGAGATGCTGCTAAACATCCTATGCAGGATCAATATGCACAGGACCTCCCCATGGCAGAGACCCCAAATATCAATAGTACTTAGCTTGAGAAACCCTAACTTAGAGGATAAGAGCATAGCTCTGGAGCCAGAGTTTGAATTCTGCCTCTGCTACTTAACTAGCTGTGTGACCTTGGGCAAGTTACCTCCTTTTTCTGTAGTATTGAATGAGTTAAAGTATATAATGTAAGTTTGGCACACAGTAAGTATTATGTACATCCTATCTATTAACATTCTAATATATAATGATATATATTAGTATATGATAGTAGTATTATTGATGCCAGGATGAGATATTTGTATCTTACCACAATCCCTAGCTTAGTGACTTTCAGAAAGAATGTTGAATGACTAAGTGGATAGTTAACTAGCTCTTCTATAAATGCATATTTTCTAGAACCAGCTCCTTTATCTTTTTCTAGAACCCTATGGACAAACCATCGTTATCAAAAGCACCCACCTCTACAGGAAACCATCCTGGCCTGCTAAACGCTATACGAAGGGAGGGGAAGAGATCCTCTCTGTGCCATCCCTAGGGTACCGATAGGTACCAAGAGCTGTGATACAATAGGGCCTAATCAAAGATGACAAAACCACACATTCCCTGGGAAGTTAAATGAATAAGCAGAAGTGAGAGGCAGATCAAGAACATTCTTTTTAACATCTACTGCCCGATTTCTTTCAGGCCTTGGGCCTGTTGATATCTTTAATACAAGGTATTTGTTAGTTGGCCTTTCATGAGCTGTTGTTTTCACCTTTTTTTCTGATTCAATGGAAAATGTAAAAACCAAATCCATGCCTGTTTTAAATAACCTTCCCTTGCCTGACCTTTCCCCTTTCTATCAATCTCTGTTAGTGGACAATAGCCCATCTATTGCTATTTACCATCCAGATGAACTGAGCGCTCTCAGCGGTACAGCAGTGTTACCGTCTTAATTTAATCACACCCTAGTATGACTGATCTCCTTGTGCCGGTGTCTTTTCAGGCTGCACAAACAGTAGAAACTCTCAGCTTATGAATAAGGTGTGTGGAAGTATTATCCACTTTTACTCTATAGGGTATTTTGAAATAAATGTAAAAGTAAAGCATTTTTCTTTGTGTCCTATAAGAAATATTTCTCTAATATTAATGTTCCTCTAATCTTGGGTTCCAGATGGTATTATTATACATTATTTTAACAAAGATGTGACATAATCGGAGTTATTTCTTTAACAAAATTTTAAGTGATTTAAAAATATTATTAAAAGTTTCAAATCCATAAAGCACCATCCTAATGAAGTAACAATTATCATTTTTGTGTATGTTTTCTATATATTGATGTTTCATATCTATATGTATTAAGCAAGGTTCTCCAAGGAAACAAGATCAATAGGGTGTGTGTGTGTGTGTATTTAAAGAGATTTGTTAGGGGGCCGGCCCGGTGGCGCAGCGGTTAAGTTCGCACGTTCCGCTTCTCGGCGGCCCGGGGTTCGCTGGTTCGGATCCCGGGTGCGGACATGGCACTGCTTGGCAGCCATGCTGTGGTAGGCGTCCCACGTATAAACTAGAGGAAGGTGGGCACGGATGTTAGCTCAGAGCCAGGCTTCCTCAGCAAAAAGAGGAGGACTGGCAGTAGTTAGCTGAGGGCTAATCTTCCTCCAAAAAAAAAAAAAAACAAACAAAAAAAACAAAAAAAAAAATAAAGAGATTTGTTATAAGAAATTGCCTCATGCAATTATGGAGGCTGACAGGTCCCAAGATCTGCAAGGTGAGTTGACAAGCTGGAGGCCCAGGAGCGCTCATAGTGTAGTCTGAGTCCAAAGGCCTGAAAACCAGGAGAACTGATGGTGTAGTTGCAGTCTGAAGGCCAGCAGGCTCAAGACCCAGGAAGAGCTCATGTTTCAGTTCACATCTGAAGGCAAGAAGAAGCTGATGTCCTAGTTTCAAGGCAGTTAGGCAGAAAGAATTCTCTCTTACTGAGGGGTGGGTAAGCCATTTTCGTCTATTCAGGCCTTCAACTGATTGGATGAGGCCCACCCACAATAGGGAGAGCAGTCCGCTTTCCTCAGTCTACCGATTTAAATGTTAATTTCATTCAAAAACATTCTCCCAGAAACACCCAGAATAATGTTTGGCCAAATATCTAGGCATCCCGTGGTCAAGTCAACTTGGCACATAGAATTAATCAGTATGCTGTGTACATGGATGATCAGCAAGTGTACAATTTTATAACCTAGTTTTAAGAATTGTGTTAAAATTTTATATAGTCGTGCATAAAAATTATTAGCACATGGTAACTCATTTAGCGTACATAGAAGTAAATGTAATAAAGAATCTTAAAGCACTGCCAGTATCTTAAAGAATCACAAATCAAAATTGATATCTTAAGAGAAATATCTTAGCTTATTCGAGTCATCCTTTATAGTAAAGGTATGAAAAATGTTTTTCATATATGAAGCTCTTTGAAAAGTTGTTCACATATGAGGTTCTTTGAATAGAAGTATAAACAGAAATGTGATACAAATAGTCTGCACTGTGCTGTCTTGAACTTCATGTACGCTTAACTGAATTCAGCAGGCATTTGTTGAATATCTGCTATGTGCAAGTTCTTTCTTAGTTGCTAAGAGGAATACTAAGATGTGTAAAAAAGACTCCTTCAAGGAAGACAAACAAGGACACATCTTAACTATATTACAGGTAGCATTAGTTAACTGTTCATTAGAGATACAGATGAAATAGAAGTGTATCATATAAGAGGGAATGCTTTATCCTGAGAAGAATTATATGGCATATGTAATAGATAACGTCATCTCTGGACTATCAGTAACGCGTAGGACTTTTATTGACAGATGAAGAAAGAAGTTCTTGGTAGAAAGAACTGCTCAAGAAAAATTGGGGAAAAAGAAAGATTTTGCCAACAGAGAATTATCCAGTAGTGCTGAAGTGTTTAGACTGTGATAGGAAAGGAGTGATAACAGAGAAAAACTTAAAAATCTCTCTGGAAAATGGAAGTGGAGGCAGGTCAGAGTGAGCTCGGCTATCATTATAAGGATTTTAGATTTCTTTAAAACTGGGAGCCTTGAAAATATTTGAAAAGAAGAGCAACTTTTCTTATCTGTAATTTAGGAGGCAGTGTTAGGAGAAGATTAAAGTGCTGTGAGATTATAAGGAGTGTACCCAGTTTTATGTGTCTATTCCTCACCTATTTCTAAAGAGGATTTGAGACAGTTTATAGAATTAAAAAATAAATGTGAGAAAATAAGCGCGAAGTGAAAATACAGGCAAGAAAATGAGATGATGCTGGAGTAAGATTGTGCAAAAAAATGCATATGATGAGATTAAGCAGTATTGACAGAGATGGGCTAAAAGTTTGGCTCTGAATCTCTTGAACAGAAGGAAAAATGGAAAATGATTACTTATTAACTGTTCACACTTTCAGCTGATAATCTTTTTTCATAAGAAAAAAGTAGAGTAATCAAGAGAGACTTTCCCCAGGATCCCACTACTGGCTTATCCGCATAGATTCCCATATCCTCTGCCTCCTTACTACAGATGACCTGTCAGTGCTCCTCCATGAAACCGCCTCCTTCATTGTGCATTAGCTTCCACCTCCTCCCACTTCCTCCACAGTGTTCTCCCAACCATTTCCAGTCTCTCCTGCAGGTCCACTTTTCTCTGTTGGAGCATTCCTATCAGCATAAAAATAGGTTATTTTTCCAGTCTTTGACAAGCAAACAGACAGGGGAAAGAAATCTTTTTTGACCCAGCTTCCTTCTCCATCTACTACCACATCCATTCTTAGTAAGAAAAACGCTGATCAAAACGGCAGTGAGGTTTTTTCTCTTTTCAGTTTGGCAAAAATCCAAATCTTCGTAACACATTGAATGGAGAAGACTTGTGAAAAAAAACTTACATATGGCTGACAGAAATGTAAAATGATCCAACCTCTGTGTAGGGGAATCTGACAGTATGTATCAAAACTACAGATGGTTTACCCTTTTATTCATAATCTCAGAGAATCAATTCAAGAGAAATACCCGCATGTACAAAATGACATATATCACAAGGCTGTTTGCTGAAACATTATAACAGCACAAGTTTGGGAAAATCCCAATTGCCCATTAATCACAGATGGGTTAAGTAAACAATGCTACAGCCGCAAAATGAACTTCTGTGCAGAAGTGAAAAAGAATGAGAAGATCTCTAAGCACTGATATGGAAATACCTCTCTGTTAAATTAAAACAGCAAGGTCCTGAGTAATTCTTGAAGTTTTTGACCTTTTGTAAAAGAAGGGGGAAATAAGAATATATATTCATATTTGTTTGAGTCTGTATAAAGAAACTTAAAATAAATAAGAACTAATTAAAATGTTTACTCATTGAAGGTGGGCTGGGGAATTGGGAAACAAAGTCTGTTCTGATTGTTTCCAGTTTTATTTTCTGTTTTAAGCTCTCACATACTTTTATGCAAAATATGAAATGATTTTCTCAAATCATGTGTTGTACTTTCTTTGGAACAAAAAGTCATGAATGTATCGTACTTGCTGAGTTTTTAAACTTTATTTTACCATAAAATGATTTTTTAAAAAATTCTATTCCTAGATCCATATTTATTCTCTTGGAATGACGTTGTACTGGGGGGCTGATCATGAAGTACCTCAGAGCCAAGTAAGTCAGGTTGTCTCGTTTGTCCGACTTAATGCTTTTGAACAAGCTCTTCCATGTATCTGTATGTGTTCTACAGCATGTCAGGCACACCAGCATTTCTGTGCTGGTTGTTCACATTAATAATGTCACACTCGCGAAATGAGGTAATAATAAAGTACTAAAGAAATTATTTTTCTTAAAATGTTCCTAGAATTATAGCAGTCACCACCGAGGTTTCAACAATTCAGTCTGTGAAATGCAGTGGCCTCTTCAAAACATAGCAAGAGAAACGGGAGTCCACTTTATTTCTCCTAATGTAATGATTGATAAGAGGGATTGTAACATTTTTGATTCATTCTTGAACTGAAAGTGATAACCTTTTTTGATGCGAAAAGTAAAGTAAGGTAACACTTTTGGGGGTCTTAGGCTCTGATGACCATTGAGCTGCTTTTAGTCTTTATTTTCTAAAATAACTCTGATTCCTGAAGACTCCTTGTAAACATAGTAGTGAATAGTAATTCAAAATTTTAAAAATAACTATATTTCATCAAAGCAAAGATATAGAATATAGAATTAGGTTTTATTTTATGCATTTAGAAGTCAAAACCAAAAATAACTAGGTGTGTTTTTTTAAATCAAATTAAGAAGTAACAAGCATTTTAGGTTTTTATTCTAAGATTCAAACGTCTTAAGATCTATGCAAGATGAATGATAGTCTTCAACTTGGTTTGGTCTAATTTTACAGCATGAAAAATACTGTGTATTTACCTTCTCTCCTAAGTTTCAATTCTATAAATATAAATGAGAAAGTTAAATTATTACTGGAAATATTGGTGTCGTATGTTATACAACCTAACTTACATGTAAATTGTGATGCCAGCCTATAATTAAAACTTTATAATCTTTTCTGATAACTGAAAATGAAGTCAATATCAATAGTGTATAAATTGGAGGGGAAGTATAAACTTTTACTTATGTTTTGCTATCAGAAATCATACTCACTTTAGAAATATTTAATATTCTAAAGTATTTATTAATCACTTCCCTTGTGTCAGACACTGTACTAGTCACTAGGAATATAATGACCTCTGGAGTCCATTTGTGGGTACAGACAACTAAATACCCAATTACAACACGATGCAATGAATGCTATATTAGGGAAAATAGAGAGTGCTATAGAAAACCTGAGTTGGAGCCTCTAACCAGCCTTGGAGGTTTAAGATAGGTGTATTGAGGACCTCGAAGTTAAGCTGAGATCTAAAGGATGACATAACACCCAGATGGATGACAGTGGAAGAGAAGGGTCATGGGGAAAGTGTATGCTGAAATCAAAGTGGATGTACCGGTTTAAACTCCCATCAGCAGTACTGCACTCCTCACCAATACTTTGTATTATCATTCTTTTTATTTTTAACCATTCTGTTGAGTGTGTAGTGGCTTCTTTTTTGCAACTTTAATTTGCCTTTTTTGGTATGCTTATTGGACATTTGGATATACTATTCTACAAGTTATGTCAGCTAGTTAAAAAAACTCACATCTGGCTTCTTTGTTTCACCAGCATAATGAGAATTTACATTTAAATAATCGTGAGTCATTGTAATAGTTGAAATCTCTTCTAAGTTATCATGAGAGTATCAAATTATATTTATATGTATTGAATATATTACATTTCATTGAATGTTAGGAAATTGTCGATTGCCCCCAAATGGTATCTATATAGTAACTGCTTACCAAAATATTTGAATAACCAAAGAATCTCATTTCTTTATCATACAAGAAAACCCCAGAGTTTTTCTGTAGTACTTTCTATCTTGGAAGACATATGTTAACCATCTTCTGCTAAGAATTTTTTTGGATTATGAAAAGGCAAAATGCAGTACAACATATATGCTACTAGATAAGGAATTCATTTCCTCCAAGTATTTGAAGTGTGTTTGGTGTGTCTCCTCTTGACTCCTGGAATGGCTTGTCTCCTGTTAGATAAGATTTACTTACACTTACCAACATGGCTTTTCCTTCCTTTATGTTCAGCCTATCAAGCTTGGAGATCATCTCAACAGCATCCTGCTTGGAATGTGTGAGGATGTTATTTACGCTCGGGTTTCTGTTCGGACTGTCCTGGATGCTTGCAGTGCCCACATTAGGAACAGCAATTGTGCGCCTTCATTTTCCTACGTGAAACAGTTGGTAAAACTGGTTCTGGGAAATCTTTCTGGGGTAAGCTACAATTCCCACTGGTACATAGAGTCATATTTTAAAATCTAGCAGCATGTCACAAAATTTTCTTTAAAGATATTATATAGGTAGCGTTTTCTCAATGAAGACCAGGAACAGGAGATTGAATTTCTTGTTGTAATGTTAATTGTTTCTTTGAAACAACAGTTAAAATTTAGAAGCCCGGTACAATGACTTAGTCCCGTAGATTTTATGAGAATTAGTCTTTTTTGAGAACTTTAGTCCAGCAATTATCACAGAATCACAGCATTGCTGAAATTGAATATGTCTCCTCTTGCCTCCTTTCTTGCATCTTTTCCTGAGGAGCTTTCTGCAAGTGGTTCTATCTATTGTGAAAAATGCATTGACATGCAAAATATCCGTTTAGAATTATTTAAATGCACTTCTTGTTGCTTTATACCTATTTCTTGGCTACTTATTTGTCTGGACCCTTTACGTATTCCCAAAGCCCTCCCCACCTTCTCCGAACACTGGTGCCTGCTGTCTAGAGGGGGTACGTGCTTGAATCCCTGCTAGATGCCCCAAGACCTGGACTCCTTAATTTTCTCTCTCGTCTTTGTTGTGAAGAATCCCAAGAATAACAAACTCTATAGTAGTCATACCTCTGCGTTTCTTAAGCTGTATTCTATCCTATTTGTCCTAGTTTGGGTAGTCCTTGGTTCTCAAGGTCTGGTTTAGATCTAAACTTTATCTGCACTTCCCTTTAGGGTTGTGGTGCCTGAGTGGTGGTCCCTCTTTTTGTTTGGACTACAGATTTTCCACTGTCACTCAGTGTTCTTGCTGGCTTCCTCTTAATTCCTCCTCCGTAGGGGTTTAGTTCTGCTGTCTTAACCAGGGTGTTATATGGCTGGCACAGGTATGTCCAGATTCCACGCACTTTGCCAGTTGATGAGAAACAGACTCAGATTCTTCTAGGCAAGTGGGTTGTAAGCTGTACCCCATGGAGCCTTTGTGGTCCTGTAGTGAGAAGAATGCCGGTGGGAGAGGCTGAGCGAATGGAGCTCTTGGCTGCTTATTTCCCCTCCTTGACTAGAGCTACTCCAGTTTTACTTGATTTATTTGTTTATGTTCCTCATGTCATTTTTTTGAATGAAGGTAAAGCTATTAAAAATCTGAAAACCCTCTATCCAGGCGAAAGTTTCCTACGTATTTTCAGATTTTTTTTTATTTAAAAAATTCCTCTATGATCAAATAAGCTTGAAGGAAAACTCTTTAGGCGAAATTAAATATATTTTCGCTGCAGAACTTCTCAGAGCCTTTAATACACTAGACTATATTACTAACCTTCAAGAAAGATAGACATATAGGTGAAACTTTTCCCAGACTTATTTGGGTCTTTTTTCACAGATCTTCTCATAATACTAATGTTTTATAAAACTCTCTTTGAGAAATGTTGGTCTGTACTAACTCCTTGACTTTATAAATAAAGAAATTGAAACTTGCATATCTCGCAGGACTTATGTGTCCGATTAGTCCAGGAATCTTACTATTACACTGCGCCTTCTCAAAGACTTTTGTCCTGTTTGCTGATTTTACTGCTATAGTAAAATTGCTGGAAATATTTTTTCTTCTGTCTTTCCATGAAGAAATATTCCTCCATGAAATTCTGTTAACCATCCAATAATTGCCCATGTTAGATAAAAGGTCTCCATCCCTTTAAGTTTAGTATTTAGTTCAATTTATTAATTGCTGTATATTGCTCATCTACATATAAAACCGGTGCTAGATACTATAGAAGATACAAATTTGAACATTTGCTCTATCTTCTAAGAGCTCTTACTTAAAGTTATACAACCATTTACTTAACTATAAAGTGCAAAGAGAAGTATGAAAAGTAACATAATAAAAATTTTAAAAGCTATAAGATTTTGAGAGGAAAGGATACAAGTTATGTCTACACTGAAAAAGACTACTTTGACTAGATCCTATAGACTAGATAGAGAGAGGAATAATCTAGGCAGAAGGAAGTAAACTTGGATAAACGCTGTGAAATGGGAAAGAGCAGTGGATGCTGGAGGATCAGCTGTGGGGTGTGCTGTGGGCTTGTCTGGTGGGAGAGACGAATAGAAGGGTCAACTGGAACCAGCATATAGAGAGCCTGCCTTTCCAGAGACACATTTCTACTAAGTAGAAGTGATAATGCTCCCTTCACCTTTTATCGCTCTTGCTGTTCTGGACATCAGTGGACTGAAGTAAGTCCAACAGCTACCATTTTTAAGTATTTACATTGTGCCAGGCACTGTGCTAAATGGCTTTTGTGCTTTCTCACATTTATTCATTACAACAACCCCAGGTTATAAGAGATAATTTCGTGTTCATTTGAGAGATAATGAAACTAAGGCTCAGAAAGATTAAATACCCATGACCATACATGGTAAATGACAGAGACACAGTTGGAGCCTGGATCTCTCAGACACCACTGCCCGTGGCTTTACCTGTTATGCTCCTCTGAAGCTGTTGTTGCTGCCTGTACCTGACAGAATGAGCTAGTCTTTCACTCAGTGTGAAGTTCATTCTAAGTGACCATAATTCTTACTTAAAATTAATTAGCTTAGAGTAAGTCAGCAGGCTAGTTGACTTATTCTGGTTCTTCCACTGATTTAATTACTATCTTTGACCTCAATTTTGCCTATCTGTAAAATAGGATTAATAATACATACCATCCACCCATATTATTGAACAGCTGTGAAGATAATTATTTCAATGTTGATGAGCTGCTTCAAGGTCCTTAGAAGTTTTCTTTCTATTTCTCCCTTTATGTGTAATATGAGAATAATATCTACCACATGAGGATTTTTTGAGGATTAAATAACATAAAGTATGTAAAGCGCTTAAGGTAGTGCCTGCCTTATAGTAATTACTTAATAAATGACAGCTGTTATTAATAGTAGTGTCAATGCAGGGGTTCCCAAAGATGCAGGATGCTCTTTCTTCCGTTACTGACAGTATAGTGCAAACTGAGCTAATATTTATGTCATTTGAATGATATCATTTCAGAAATATTTCCATTTAAGTCTTCTTATAGGTAGGAAACATAATGCCTTGAATACAGTTCTTTAAATGAATTTTTAATCCATACTCAAACTTAAGTTTCGCTAATGGAGGAATATTAAAGTGTGTAGGTGTGTATAAACAGATATGTATGCATGCTCTTGGTGCCAGATTTAAGTAATTTCTTTTCACCATTCTCTCTCCTTCTATTTATTTCTTGACATTTCTATTCTGATTGATCATCTGAATAAACCCAGTGTTCTAACTTTTTATCCCTTGTAATGTGGAATTTGATCTAATTTGGCATGCTTTATTGTAAACAAGTACCTCGATTAAAGAGTAAAGTTATTAAAGTTTAAGACTACTTAAACATTTTGTTATAAAGGTGACTCAAAAGAATGTGGACATAAATTTAGCCATCATCCCTCAATGTGTCCATTTAGTTTAAAGCATTTTTCAAATGTGTTTTCCGGCAGGTAAAATCTAGAGAATTATTTTTTAAAATAATTTAAATCAGTACCCTCAAGGCGTAGTTATAATCAGGAGAAAGCCTTACTATACCAGAATTAACATCGTTGTAAAATTATAATCTAACTTGAGAAATGAAAGTAGTTATAAGTTTAGAAAAAAAGAATACTTCAGTTTTACTCTTTTCAAGTGGAAGTCATTTTTAACTACTTTTTAGTTACTTTTTAACTACTTTTTAGGCTAGCTTTGTTCCCTAGTTAGCAGGTGACTCTTTGATAACTGTTTCTTGCCTTTTATATCCTGAAGATGAATTGGCCAGAATTGAGCTAATGTAATCTTATCCGAGGAATACAAATTAACAATAGCAAATGTGGAGTGTCTTTACTTAATGCTGTACTCCAAAAATTGTCTAACTAGTGTCATTCTGTAGACCATTACCATGAAACAAAAGGGAGATTCTTTTGTCAAACTTGATTTTTGATTACCTGTGTACAGACGGATCAGCTTGCCCGTAACAGTGAACAAAAGCCTGATCGAAGCCAGGCTATTCGAGACCGATTAAGAGGAAAAGGATTACCAACAGGTAAGAGTTTACTAATAGGGAATTTTAGGTTTAACCCTATTTCATTGTTTCCTCTATGAAATCATACTTACCTGGCTTAGAAATCTGATATTTGTGACCATAATTAGAATATAAGTGTCCAAAGTGGAGGCAGGGAACAGATAGGAACACTAGCTGTATTAATATACAAATTCATTAAAGTTATGCAGAAACCTTATTAATAGAGTCAAAACTCCCACAGTAAATCATTTCCTTTCCGATATTGTTATTACAACATTAAATCATTTATTTACTTTATCATGGCATTTTTATATTTAAAATATATTTTAAAGCAAGACGAAACAAATACATACATGTTTATGAACATAAATGCTACTGAAATTAAAAATATATTTTAAAGCAAGACGAAACAAATACATACATGTTTATGAACATAAATGCTACTGAAACAAAAGTTTCAGGAAACAATATTATTCTTACTGCACTCTGTTGTTTTTCTGTTTCTTTCTTTCTTTTTTTTTTTAAGATTTTATTTTTCCTTTTCTCCCAAGGCCCCCTGGTACATAGTTGTGTATTTTTTTAGTTGTGGGTCCTTCTAGTTCTGGCATTTGGGATGCCAGCTCAGCACAGCTCAACGAGTGGTGCCATGTCCACGTCCAGGATTTCAACCGGCGAAACCCTAGGCTGCCGAAGCAGAGCGTGCGAACTTAACCATTCAGCCTTGGGGCCAACCCTCTCCTATTTCTTTTCTCTTTTCTTTTTTTCCTGAGGAAGATTCTCCCTTACCTAACATCTATTGCCAATCTTCCTCGTTTTGCTTGAGGAAGACTCGCCCTGAGCTAACGTCTGTGCCAGTCTTCTTCTATTTTGTATGTGGCTCGCTGCCACAGCGTGGCTGCCAATGAGTGGTGTAGGTCTGTGCCTGGGAACTAAACCTGGGCCACTGAAGTGGAGCACCCTGAACTTAACCACTAGGCCACAGGGCCAGCCCCTTCTATTTATTTTTTTTTTAATCTTAGTCACAACCCACAAAATTGATTTCATGACCTACTAATTTCATGACTAGCCATTATCAAATACTATTTTAGGTTATATGATGCTCAGTAAATAAAAACTAATAAAGAGTGTTTTTGCTCTTTGCCAATAGCATTAGATAATTATGGGTCCTATATAATTATTAATTTGATTTTTTAAGGAACCAAGTAGAAATTCCAGACACATGAAATGAAAGTAATTTTTTACATGAAGATTTATTTTTCAGTGTTAAGTTTCAAGCTTGACTTATTTATAAAATGAGCTTTTGCTTTTGATGATTATCTTTGTTCTCTTTACTTCTCATCAAGCAATATAGATAATTATGGTAATCTAAATGTGAACAAAAATATTTTGTGGGTGAAATATTTTATTGTCTTAAGTCTTGGGGCTGGGAAGAAAGAAGTAAATGTAAATATTGCTTAAACATATTCCAATGGAACATTCTAATGGCTATGGTCAGATTAAAAGGCTAACTTTTTAAATTAATTAAATAATCAGAGCACAGCTGTCTTATTTAAAACCTAGTGAGAAACTCTCATTGTGAAAACTACATATAGACACTTGATTATCTGGACAATATGTTTTGCAGAATTCAGAACTCTTGTATCTGAGAGGGAAGAATGTACCCTCAGAAGTGTTCTGCTTGAGAAGTTAAGAAAAGTAATAAAATCATTTCTAATGGAGTGATTCTGTAATGGTGCAGTTACTGAAGTGTCTATTTTGGTACTTCTCTTTTACTTCTTATGAATAAGGACTATTTTTCTGAACAGGTATCTTAGCTTTCATATCATCAGTATAATCAATTTATTTCTGGTTACATAAGATTCCTTTTCTAATATATATTTTCTTAGTTTATGTGGGAGCCAGAGGGAAAAGAACCAGAAGGCAGACTTTGTTTAACTTAGTTTTTACAGTGGTTTGTTGGCAGTTAAAAAAGTGTTTTAACCCTTTCTTGCAAGTGTTTCCTTATTGTACTTATGTCCCCTTATATATAGACACACTTTCCTCTTGTAGGTAAAAATCTGTTTCCCTTTATTTTAAGACTATACTAGGATTTGAGATTTAAAATTACTCTAGGATTTGAGATGTGTCTAGTGTGAACCTTGGTGCTAAGAATAGTAGCATTTTGTTAATCCATCAAATTTTCAGTCAGTCTCCTGTTTTAGAACTGATGATAATAGAAAATTATAGATGAATGTCAATAGCAAGCCAAAAGGGCCTTTCAAGGAGACAAAGTGAATATTAAATTCAAAGGAAATGATTTGTTTCTCTTATTTATCATCTTTCCAGTTTCTCCCTCCCCCCCACACCCTCCCTTCTTCCCCCGCCTCACCCTCCCTCTCCCTTTCTCCCTTCCTCCTTGCTTCCTTATTTCTCTTTCCTGTTCTTTCTCTAATCTCTTTCTCGAGTTCCATTCTATCATCTCCCGCTCTCCTTAAGTGGCCATGTTATGGAATTGAAGTTTGTTTGCTTGTTGACTTAGTAAATATAATGTTATGTTATTAATTATTAGTTATTAATTTTTAAAGACAGTTTGTGTTTTTCTTCTAAGACGAAAAAATGTTCTTGTGTATATGATGACCTCTATTCTATTCCTATCCATCATGAATTAACAAATTAACAATATATATAAGTACGGAAAGTATAGAAAGAAAAAAGATCACCTGCCATATTTAGTTTATCGAATTTTAAAGACTATCAAGTGTTAACATAGTTTAAATTACTTTCAATGATTGAGTCTTACTGTTACAGACATTAATTATTACGTAATATTTTAGAGGTAGTAATTAGAGATTTAACTAAATCTATACTTACTCTATAATGTACCTTAAATAACAAGTTATTAGTCATTTACATATATACATGTACTTTTAAATAAAAGCCATATACAAAAGTTAAGCATTCTGGACAGGTAGATGCTCAGGATAGGGAAAACCTATTATATTAAGTGTATTAGTTTTTGTAGGTGTTAAATGAATATTTGTTGATTGAATGGGTATGACAAAAAGTTTTATAAAAATATTAGGTATAATACAGTTTTTATGGTTTCATAAAGAAATGAGACTCTGATTCATTCTTTCTAGATAATCTATTTTAAACATTAAGTTGTATGCAAAGTAAAGAGAAAAAGTATAGTTCACCAACTGTAGTTGGCTCATCTTATTTAGACTATTTTCTTCTTATAACAACAAATAAAAGTTTTAAACCAAATTATTAATGCCTTTTGTGACTTTGTTTTTATGTTAAGAAAGATTTAGTATTATTGTCTAACAGGTCGTTAGAATTCTTATGGCTAATAGACTGTCAAAATGTAGATAATCTAGGCTTGACTGTAGTGACTTTAAAAATTAACAGAGAAATCTTTAAATAGACTGTCCATTGATTTTATTCTCTAGTAGTCATATTCTCTTTATTGGAGAGTAAAATCTCTGTATCTAAACTAAGAGAATTTGTAAGGAATTACAGTTTGTCACTCAGAATAAACCAAATTTTGTTATATTTCTATTTTGGGTAGATCTAAACTAAGAGAATTTGTAAGGAATTACAGTTTGTCACTCAGAATAAACCAAATTTTGTTATATTTCTATTTTGGGTAGAGTTAGAGGTCCTTATACTTAAAGAAACAATAGCCTTTTTTGAATCAAGTGTAAGGAACGATTCCTCAGCCTATCTGAGCAACAGTACTGCTCAGGGGCTCTTTTAATTCACTTTTACAGGTTTATAAAACCACATTTCAAGGACAGAATCAGCATAATATACTAACTATAGCTATTACCAGACAGAAGCAATTACTACCTAATAGTCAATGGCATATACTAATATAATATAAAAACTTTAAGATTGAAAGAAATCACCTTGTAAAGAAGAAAGACACTGCTGTTGCTTTCGTGCAGTGCCAGTTCTTAACTATCGATGGTCACTTGCAGCAAACCAACCTTGTCGTTCTACATTAGTAGGAGAATGTTCTCTTTCTTGCAAACCAGCCTAACACCTTTTTTGTAGTGATCGCTGTAGTTTGTTAGGCTCCTGAGCACAGTTTCCAATAAAGAAGATGTCGTGATGGGCAGTGAGATAACAGAACTCGATTAAAGGAAGTAAGCAATTTTAGGTATAATGCCTTATATCGAAGTGATTTGATTGTTCAACTAAAACGTAACACAATTTTTTGTCTATGAATAAATGACCTTAAAAGGTCCCTCCTTCTATCTCACCTCTGAGGTCTGTTACAGAAGCCAAACCTAAACTAGTGGGCTGTCTGCCCCCACTTTGTTATTTAATACTGCCAGTGCTGATAAAATGGCTTCACTAAGCAGAAAGAAATCAGACATCTCCTGCCAAGCTTAAGGTGGAAACCTGCACCACGATCAGATCACTGTGCTGGTGCTTCAGAACTTGGACGTACCGATAATATCATGTTCCCTTCTTTATGTATTTGAGCATGTTTGTGAGCACAGATGAGGAATCGGGAACCTGTTTTAATAATGAAATGTCATTTTGAAGTTAGCTTCTAAGAGATGCTGTGAATGTTTTAAGTCTGTGTGTGAGGGGAAAGGTGAATGATGGTATCCAATTAAGGATGATGTTAATCATATATAACAAAAATAGTTAAAACACAGTGTACTTTACAAGGAAGATTTTTTTCAAGTTAACTAAAGCAAATGGAATGTGTTCTATTATGAAGACTTTTTATGTTCTTAAAATCTTTTACTCTTCAAAATAGCTCTTCAAAGTTTATTTAGTGTTCCCTATTTAGTTTTTAGCAAAAAATGCACTCTCCAAAAGGAAAATGTTTATGGTTTTGTTTTAAATTTGGATGCTTAAAATTGTATGTAATCTAACATTGTCTATAAACTGTCTTTGAACTCAGAGCCTCCTCAAGAGGTGGAAAATCCGCTTATAGTCACCACTTATCCTATTCTGAATAAGTTGATTTTTTTATTATAGAATCTAAAACTTTTGTAGAAGATCTTTTGATTTCTGGTTTCATGATTTCCTCTCAGAAGAGCTTTTAAATTCCCCCTCAGTAGGTAATTATATGCTGAGGAAAATTAAGCAGAAATAAAAGGGAGACAAAAATGGGGATTTTATGTTGCCCTTGTTCAGAAAAGCTCATAATAGCTCATGGGGTAGTTCATTTATCCTGTCATCTCTCAGAAGAAGGTATAATAAATTATATCCACATTTTTGTAGGTGAAGGAAGTGAGAAACATGGAAATTCACTGGCTTGCCCAAGCTCATGGATTGGATGGTAAAACTAGAATTAAAACCCAGGTCTTTTGACAGTCATCTTTCTGGTAGATTATACTACCTAAATTGGCTTAAGAAGGTTTCAAAAAGTTATGTAATCAATCCATTCTACAAGCATTCTTTTGGAATCTCTTTTATCAGGAACTGGAAATACAAAAACAAGACATGATTCCTTATATTATGTTATTGTTACAGTTGGGGTTGGGGGTAGGAAAATGAGTGGGAGTAATGACAGATATATAATATAATGGATAATTTTAATGCAGTGAAAGAAATGTCCTAGTAGAGGTCCAGCATGCTCTGTGAGGATAGTGGAAGGAGCTACCAGCTCTGCCAGGATGGGGAGATATCAAGGTAGGTTCCACCTGAAATCTTGTAAGAGTAGCTCCATTGGGATTACTTTCAGAAATAACATGAATTTAATTTCCTGTGATCAAAATGGGTAGGAAGCCCAGCTATTAGGTGTACTTAATTAATAATTTCAGCGCTGTTTATTGCCTGTTAGCTAAAATAATTATAATAGCTCAAGCACATGTTTAGAAAGATCTGGAAAGCAGTGAAGAAAGTACATTTTATCTAGTCTCAAGCACAGTTATCAAGTAAGTGGCATTGGTGGTAACAACAGTACTTGGTTTTCACTGGTCTAGCGGACTTAAGCATCTAATAAATGAGGCTAGAATTCCATGTTTCTCCTCACTTCTGTGGCCAGATTTTCTATGTTTGAACTCTCATTTTGAGTTTCCAGATTAGTGGAATTTTTTCCCTAGTGCTTTAGCAACATAAAGTAACCAGATACTGTGTTGCTATATGTGATATTATGTATGTTTTCTCCACCTGTGAAGTATTAATCAGGCAGCTACTTACCTAGTTGTGTAGTTGAGGGTAGTGAGTATCATGGACATGACAAAATGCATTGAGACTGCTACCAGTTGGGAATATGTGATTTAAGAATCGTGTGTCTGTACCAGCTGAAATCTACTTCTCTGTGTCCTACCTAAAAGATGTGTCTCCCTTTTCCTCCAAAAAGTAAACAAAAGCAGCCCTAGGCTAATAGGTCACTGGAGAAACCACTTAGCTTAAAACATTTCCTACTGCTTCCTTCTCTTCTTCAAAAGGTCATGCACACTCAGTTTCTGGCTTCAGCACTCTTGTGGCTCATAGCTTCTTACAGTTTTACTTTAGACCGTCTCTAACACGTGCATCCGTGTCACGTTGAACCTTGTTTCACACCCCCACAACTTACGCCCGTTTTCCTGAGGGGAACCACTCCCCTTCCCCTTCTTCCTTCTCTCTCCTCTTCCTGTTTCACCATTCCTTTCTTTGTCCTGTTGGCTACCAGAAGAGACCTTAAATATGGTTCAGAATCATTTATAAGTAACAGTCATGAGATTTTAAGTTAACTATCATAATGTGATTTTCAAACATGTAGAGCAAATTGAGCCATAGTTAATGTATTTTGTAGAAACAGAGTAGGAAGTTAGTGCAAACTTTTACATGAATTATTTTCATTATAATTTTGTAGTACCGTACAGAATTTTAAATGACAGCTGTCTGGAGATGTAATAAATATCAACTGAAATATTTTTATATCTACTAATTTGCATGAAGACAATAAAAACCTAGCATTTATAAAGCAGTAGTTATCCAACAGCCACCTAATTAGCAATTAGTTTTAAGCCTCATATGTGTGTGTGTCTTTTTTTTTTTTGGAGGAAGATTAGCCCTGAGCTAACCTCTGCTGCCAATCCTCCTCTTTTTGCTGAGGAAGACTGGCCCTGAGCTAACATCCATGCCCATCTTCCTCTACTCTATATGTGGAACGTCTACCACAGCATGGCTTGACAGGTGGTGCGATGTCGGCACCTGGGATCCGAACCAGTGAACCCCGGGCCACCGAAGCAGAACGTGCGCACTTAACTGCTGCACCACTGGGCTGGCCCAAAGTCTCATACGGCTAGTGAGAAGTCGTGGCTCTCTTAGGCTACCATGGCCCATTCATATACTGTTAGTAAATACTAATGACCCAAAAAGGAATGATAACTTTACCTGTTACAAATAGAATAGACTCGTGATACATTTGGAAAATGATCTATTTCAATAGTGGTCAGGGTAGGCTTCACTGAAGAAGTTACATTTAAAATAAAACTATAGGATAAGAATCAGCTAACCGTGACAAAGATCTGGAGTGGACCATTCAGGGCAGAGGAAACAGTGTATATATAAAGGCCCTAATGTATAAGAGAGCTTAACAGAGAAAAACTTGGGGCCTAGATGGAATAAGGGAAGTGGAGATGAGACTAAACAGAATTCAAGGGGCAGACCTGAGAAGGTGTAGGTTTTATTTAGAGTACAATAGTATGCCTTTGAGACTTATTAACACAGTAGTAGCATCGTGGAATTTATATTTTGAGAAGGTCATTCTTGCTGCTGAGTGGATAGTTGTATGAGGAAGGAAGAAGCAGCAGTAGGCCTATCTAGAAGCCATGGCAGTTATCTAGCCATGTGATCATCTTAATTAGGAACAGGGCCATGCCACTGGAATTGGAAATAATCACCTGGGGTAAGGTTTCTTTGAGAATTTAAATAGCCAGCACTTTCTGATAAATTTGATTTGGGGAATAAGGAAGATGAAGGATTTCAGGATGGTGCCCATATTTCTCTTTTCAGCAATCAGTTGGATAATGGTGCCACTCACTAAAATTGAAAGACTGGGGTGGAAAGTAAGCAATTACTATTAAGCACGCTCAGTGTGCTGTGCTTTTGGACTGGTAGAAGTCCCAACCGTATAAAATTGGAGCTCCCAGAAGAGATCAGTGCCAGGAATATAAATTGAGGAGTTGTCAGTGTGTACATAATATTTAAAGCCTTGGTAAGGGATGAAATTGTATGAGGAAAGAGTGAAAAGCTACGCTTCTAAAATTGACACTTGAGGAAATCCAGCATTTAGATACTCAGTGGAGGAGGAGGAAAAAGAATAGTCTGAGAGGAAACCAGGCTTGTAAAGAGAGGAAAGTGGTTCTTGAAGGGGTTGTCATCACTATCAGCCAGCCCTGGTGGTCTAGTGGTTAAGATTCAGTGCTCTCACTGCCACCACTGGTATTTCAAATACCAGCAGGGTCACCCATGGTGGACAGGTTTCAGCAGAGCTTCCAGGCTAAGACAGATTAGCCCCCATTTCTG
The DNA here is from genome assembly GCF_041296235.1 of Equus asinus. Lineage (NCBI taxonomy): Eukaryota > Metazoa > Chordata > Mammalia > Perissodactyla > Equidae > Equus > Equus asinus. The sequence goes on along the minus strand of NC_091792.1, from coordinate 93,124,784 downwards.
AAAAAATTGGCCATGAAAACCATATGAACAGCAGCAGAGCATTGTCTGATACAGTGCTGGAAGATGAGAGGATGGCGCAAAGACCAGAGAGGTTTCTGCTCTACTGTACACAGGGTCACTAGGAGTGGCATCAGGTTGAAGGCTTTAACCACATCATTATCAGTTGTTGCTGAGAAATAAGTAAGATATGGATACAAAAGTGTGCATTGAATTTGGCAATATGGAGGTCATTAGTGATACATGATGAGAGTTGCCAAGGTGTGGAGGAATTGGAAGGTGACTAATGTGGGTAGAATGGTGAATGGGAAAGGAGAAATTGGAAAAAGCAATAGCTAGAGGGAAATGTGTTAATAGGGGAGAAGTTTAGTTGGTTTTTATTATGGACATATTAAGAGGATATTATATACTGATGGAAATGACTCAATAGAAAGGGAGGATAATGAAGATGAAAGCAGAGAGGGGAGACGTTAACCAAAGAAGTAAACTCTGATAAAGTAAAAGGAGCCAGGAATTGAACACATTGGGAATTGGCCTTCAACTGGTAGGAAATTTCATCTTTTGAGAACAGCATGATTGCAGACATGGGTAAATGTGTAGAATTAGTCATGGAAAAATGAGAAAGCTCTCTTTGGACAGGTTTCTTGGTAGAATGTGGATAAGATCATCAGACAAAAGAGAGGAAGGAGTTAAGGTGGGAAATTTGAAGAACAAGGAAAAGTGAAGCATTGTGGAAACTGAGTCAACTTACTGTTAACACATGATGTTGAGTGCCCAAAGTGGTTGACCAAGAATTTATGGTGTTGCCAGAATACCTACTTGTTTGATTTTCTTCAAGTTTTGACTACTTGTTTGTAGTCAAAGTAGTAAAAGAAGGCAGATTGTTGAGTTCATCTGTGGTCGTATGATTGTTAAATCCTTTCCATTCTTATATTTTATCTAATGTATTCTATCAATTTTCAAGAATATCTCTGTTCTCTATTTTTTAATAAAACTTTAATGAGTTTCAATATGTGGTTTAAGGATGTAATTTACCCCTGTAACAATGACATAATGTTTATCAATTTTAAATTATCTTAGATTAGAGCTAGAATGTGTGACAGTCCATATGTCCGGAAAAGGTATGGTCAGTGTTCTTCATATGACATGCCCTAAGTTGATGTTATCCTTATTTGCACTTAAGTGGATCTATATTCAGGGGAAGATGAGTTGAAAGAAAAGCAAAATGCTTGAATCTAATTCTCAAGTAAGCAATTATTGGTTGCCATTCTGAAATGAATTTACTTTTCTAAGATTTTTGAGGTAAAATTTGTAGTCAGAGAATTAAAGCTTATAGTTGTTACTCAAAAGAGGCAATTGACTTCTTTAAATGAGTTAATAAGCAATTTATTATTACTTGGAGGGTTTTAGTCATTATTTGATATGTATACATAGCAAATAGGTTATCAAAGAGGGGTCACAGAAAGTCACACAGGAAATCTTCAGTGTTTATGGGCTATTAGGTTACAAACTATCAAGTATTTTTCTACATCTCTTTTTTGAATAGTGGAGCCATATATATATATATATATATCTGTGATTTTTTTAATTGAATCTACGTACTCAAAATATTAATTTCTTGTTGGGCATTTTTGCTGGCTCAATTCATTTATAGACTGCTGCCTTAAAAAAATTAGAATGACTTAGTGGTTTTAGCTACATCAAGGACTAAAGAATAAATAAGAATTGGTACTTTATTCCAGTGGCCGAATATTGATACATTATGTTCGAGAGGAAAATCTATTTTAGTACATGATGTCTGCCATGGAAAAATTAAATTTCTTAAATAATTTAAGCACAATCAAATTATCTGGATTTCGTACACAAAGTTTCTAAAAACATATCTAATAGTAACAAAACTTGATATTTAATAATTCAAAGTGCTACAATCTTTTTTACCCAGAATTTGGTGAGAATTTTTTTGTTTCTTCCTTAAACATATTTTTTTAAATGACCAGAAAATACCAGGGCTTTATATTGAAGTAATACATATTCGAATTATACCTTTAGAAGTTAAAGGAATACATTGTACACTCTATGATTAGCCCAAATCATTTCATGGATAATTAATATTCTACCAAACTGGATGGGATCAGAAACTATTACCTACCTTTTTAGAACCAAATAATTCACCTTTGATGAACATAAAATTAAACTACTCAAAAAAGTAAGCTCCACATATTATTAATCTCATTAGATGAGAAACAATGGACTATGAAAAGTCATACAAACGTAGCGTCTATTTCCACTTCCACTATCATAACCACCACCATCTATTTCATCTCTGATCCTCCTCTAAGAGAATTTAGAAAATTGCTACCACTTTTGTTGTCGGTAGTAAGGTTACATTCTAGTTACTTTCTAAAAATTCTGTGCATACATGATAGATTCTTATCATTCCAGGAAGAAGCTCTACTTCTGATGTACTAGACATGCACAAGTCTCCATTCTCTCATCAGACCTTTCTTAACAAAGGGCTTAGTAAATCTATGGGATTTCTGTCCATCAGAGACACACAAGATGAGGAAGATTATTTCAAGGACATTTCATCAGATAATAATTCTAGACACGAAGATTGTGAGAATACCTGCTCCCCTTACCAGTTCAAAACTAGCGGCCCGGGAAAAAAAGCTACTCCTGGCATTGACGTGCTTCCCAAGAAGAAGATTTGGGCTTCATCCATGGACTTGCTTTGCACAGCTGACAGAGACTTCTCTTCTGGGGAGACTGGCAGGTATGAACACTGTCTCCCTGAGACAGTAACAGTGCGGGCTTCCACTACTCCCAGAAAAAAGGAGGCAAGATACTCAGATGGAAGCATAGCCTTGGATATCTTCGGCCCTCAGAAAATGGATCCAATGTTTCACACACGAGAACTGCCCATCTCCTCAGCAATATCAAGCGCTTTGGACCGAATCCGAGAGAGACAGAAGAAACTTCAGGTTCTGAGAGAAGCCATGAATGTAGAAGGTTAGTAATTTTGTGTGTGTTTGAGAGAGAATTGAATTGAAATATTTAAAATTGTGTTTTGAAATAAAGAAGGGTTATTAAACCATTCCACAAGTCTTATTTCCCGTGGCAAACCTTTGCACCTGGTTAATCTCTTCTTCTCTGTCAATTTCCGTTCTCCCTTCCACCAAAACCGTGATCAAAGTTCACTGCTTCCACAAAGCCATCCCTGCTCTGCATGCCCGGTCCCGTCACTTTACAGCTGCTCAATATTTGGGGCAGGATACTTTTAAACTGTAGGCTTCTCAGGGGCAAGAGCCATGTTTTCTACTTCTTTTTAATCCTCCACAGCACCATCTGTCATGCACTATCTTGCGGGAGGCTTCCGTCAAGGACTGGTTCACAGAAATGAGACGCAGTTAATCAAAATCCGCAATCCTAGGGAGGCAGAGTGGCGTGGTGATGGTGCAGCCATTCCCGAACGAGCGGCTTCAAAAAACAAATTTTGGGACAGGATTCCTGGAGATTATAATTTCTTTGGTCTGAAATGAAGTTTTAAGTCAATATTTAAAAAATCATAGTCTTTAGGTTTATAGAGTCAGACAGTCTAGGTTTGAATTATGTACTCCACTCAGTAGCTTTGTGATCCTCGCTTCAGCCATTAGGCTGAATCACTCCAAGTCTGAGTTACCCCACCTGTAAAATGTGCTTAACAAAGATAGGTTAATTGGGTAATGAATGTAAAGTGGTTAATAAATCAAATTACTTATTGAGAGGCATAAAATATGTGAGGCATGAGAATAGCTTTATAAATGATAAATTCTTATTATTTGCAGGGCAAAGCTCTGTTTCAAAAATACCTGATTCACACACAAAACTCAATATATTGAAGAGAATAAAATTATGTTCCAGATATGTAGATAGAGGCTACTTTTTTTTTTTTAAGATTTTATTTTTCCTTTTTTCTCCCCCAAGCCCCCCGGTACCTAGTTGTATATTTTTAGTTGTGGGTCCTTCTAGTTGTGGCATGTGGGACGCCACCTCAGCGTGGCCTGATGAGTCCGAACCAGCGAAACCCTGGGCCGCTGAAGCGGAGCGTGCGAACACAACCACTCGGCCATGGGGCCGGCCTCGATGGAGGCTACTTTTAACATAGAGAGGTGGAAAACAAAATGAGAGAGAGTTTTCCATGTAATCCTCTCCATTTTTGAGGATTATGGTTTTATAACCTCCCTTGCCTCCTAGACGAACCATGGGACACAACTGACTAAAGTGACTGGAAGGCACTGTCCCCTGTGATGAGAGTAGTGACGTAATCCAGGGTCATATTCATTTTTAAAGTCATTGTTCAGTAGAATATTTTTGATTCATAGATTGCCTTTAAAATACTCTGCTGAAAGGTCATTCTGTTACTTAAGTTTCAGGCATAGTTCTAGAACTGAGCATACTCTCCACATTGTGCTTTACTTAATAAAAGAAGCGTTGCAAATTTTTTTTTCAATTCAGGAATTGCAAATTAGTAAAGAATTTAAAATTATGGAGGAAATTATTAAACACTCAGTTGATTTATGAGGTTGTGTATACATGCATTTTTAAAAAACATTAGCCAACTTTATGAGATGGTCATGTATAATGTTGATCTGAAAACTTTCAAAGACAGAAAATAAAAGTCTGGAAATTTGTTTTATGCATGATTTCACTGTTTAACTCTGATCATTAAACCTTTAGAGTTGTGACAGCAAAGAGTACGCACTTCCTGTAACTTTAAAATAAAGTCTCCCCTTTCAGAAGTTGTATTTTATGACCATTTAGTGTTGCACAACAGCTAGCATATGAATAATAATTTAGCCTGACCTTTTTATGAGCATGCCCTCACAGAGACATTTATGTAAAGAAATCTTGCCCATTGTGGGGGGAAAAATCCTCAATAATTCAAATAGATAAAACCATGATGGTTTCAGAATATAAATAGTGAAGATACATACCAATCTAGATGACTATTTCCAACATTTAAAAGGTTGAGTAATGTCTTTTATTAACATGCGAGTATTAAAAATAAAGTAATTTCTAATGTTCTCATCTGTGTTTTTCAAAAGATTACTTGACTTAATATTTGGTAAATTAATAGTGCTGTGGATTAGTGAAGCTTGAGGAAAGTGTTTTTTACACTTAAACCTTGGTTTGAGAATTAAACGGTGAAGAAATCAAACATTAATGAAAATATACTTAATCTGTTAAATATTGCCACAATAGTCTGCTTAGTATACTTTGTTTGAATAGGTGATTTTTTTGATTACCTATAAGATGGGTATTAAGCCAAATTATGTTTAAGTTTGTATATGAGCCTTTTATCTTCTCAGGTAATGTGTGCGTGTGTGTGTGTGCAAATAGACCAGCTTGTTTCCAAATGTGCATCTATATCTGCAAAGATGATGTATAATCTTTGTAGACCCTTACTTGTTAAAAACGGTAACTTGTTATAAAACAAAATCTCCAGATTTAGAAGTTTTGAATTCATTACAAGAGATAAAAGAAACTGAAAGATTTCTTTTTAAAAATAAAATACTTTGAATTGTTTGATGCAGGATGGTTTCCATCCTGAAATCTTTATTTGCTTTTGAAGAGTTTTTAAAAGCATTTGCTCCCACAAAGAAACTGCCCATTTTTCCCCAGAGTATGTTTTATAACCGAGTTAAACAAAACCCCTTGATAATGTTGGTTTATTGTGAAAATGCTTACGCCACCTTTAGTAAACTCCCTTATTATATAGTAACTTGTAAGTAGTAATAAGGTATATTTGTTTAGACTAAAAGCATTATTCGAAAGGAATGTTTGATTTTGGAATCAAAAGCAATAATTCTTACTAGTTATATAGTTGAGTAATTTGCTGGTTTATGCTCTACTGTCTTTTTCTAAAAATGAGATAATTTATGTTAGCTGTGCAAACAGAAGTGCAGATTGCTAATATGAAGATTTTAGCTAATAAAGAAGAAAAAAGAATAGAAAATAATATACATCCCATTTATCTCATTTAATTCTCATGAAAGTAGGCTGCGCAGATCCCTGTTATGTGATAAATCAAACAGAACAGTAGATATCACTAATGTGCACATTTTCTTGTACACATTTTAAATATTCTTCTTTTAAAGGATTTTAAAATATTAATAATGTTCTGCACAATTTTTGTAATCTTTAAATTTGGCAGTTGCTACTGGCTATCAGTAATTTCAGAATTAGAAGAGGGCATAGAGCTCACGTTCCTGGGCTTGTGAAGATTTATTAATATAACAATTGTAAGAAAAGAAATTGCTACATTTCAGTTTGTCCTTTTGGGCATACAAGGAGGCTCATTGAACTAGTAATAGGAAAGACAGTTGTCTTCTTTAGCCTCAGATATATAACTTTTTCCTTAGCCTAGGCCCCATCCTTGAAGGGAGCCTTTACCTAAATTACCTCCACAGCATTTCCTCCAGCTGATGCCATCAACCAGTCAGCCAGCACAGGGGAGAACCAGACAGCCCTTAAAATCGTGGAGTTTGGTACTGGGAGGAATCTGGATACCATTTAAACCAAACATCTCATTTTCAGAGGTCCAGAATAGTTTGCCGAAGGAGACACGTAATTGATAATTCATAATAGAGCTGTATTTAGAATCTAGGTCTCTTGAGCTCCAGAATAAGACTTTTTCCACTCTACCATTCTCATTTCCAGCAAGGACAAGATACATTTCAGATATATTGTTGAGAAAACTTTATCACTGCCTGGGAAGTTGGATGTTCAACTAACTGCCTAGCTAACTGCCTGAGTCTCTTCCTAATAAAATTATATAATTTTTAATACAGTAAAACAAGATAGTATAATGAAAGAAAGGCTCAAAATGAGGCACTTTTGGTTCTTTCTGCAGTAAACCACACTGGATGGAGGTTTAGATGGAGGGAGCTCCATCGTGCCGCGGGCTTTATTGTGATAAATAGTGTTTTGATGGGGCTTTGCCACCATTACATCTGTGAGATGGTTATCCTGTGGCTGACGAGATAACGGAGTAAAAACTATCAAAAAGCAGTGGTTGGCATTGAGTGCTCTGATTTCTTTGGGAACAAAATAAGAAAATTAGGAACAAAAAAGATTCCCAAGAAACAAATTGTAGTTGAAGTTTTAAAATTATAAGATTATTACTATGATTATTAAGTTAACGCTTAACCTTTCAAATAGTTCTCTATGTACATAAAGGAGTTGGGAAGGGGTGGGAAGACACCTAACAGATTTCTCTCATAGAAACTAGCTTTAAAATTTGATGTCACTCTCTTTTTGTTTTATTCTTTTCATTTTACTTTGTTTCACCTCAGCATAGGACTGTCTTATTCTTCTCTTTTTCTTTCTTCCTTGTTCCCAGTATTTTCTTTTCCACCTCTCCCTGCTCCATCTCAAGATCTGAGAAATTGTCTGTTTTCTAATTGGAGTATCTGTCGCCATCTCTCTTGTGATGCAATTATCACACACTCACTGTCCATTGCTCTGTGGGTTGGCAGCACATTCCTAATTATGAGAAATTGACTTGGAAGCAGTACTGTGAGTATCGTGTGAACAGCACTCCACGCCCTGGGTGGGACCATGAATAGCATTTTGTTTCCAACAGTTAAAACTCCTCTGCATTCTGTATAATACTAGGAGAGAAAGTATGAAGAACAGATATGAGTAAATCCTACAAAAGTGACTATGGTTAAATATTACTTATTTAAGAAGTTTTAAGTCAATCTCCTTTGTATCAAAATTAAATATTGTTTCCGTTCTTTCAATGCTGTGGCTTCTGTCTAGCCTAGTTTTGCTGTTCTGTGACAGGCCTGTGAATACAGCTTAAACTCTGTGTTGTGCAACTAGAATATGTAAACACTCAAGTATGTGAGCCAGTTCTCATTATTGAGGCACCTTAGTGTTTCATTTCCATGAGAAGATTGAATTTGAAAGTTCATACATTTTTATAGTTAGATTTCAGAAAAGCAAGGGGATGGACTCATAAATGTTATAGTTCATCGTGTAGGATACTTTCTAGTAACATTTTATGGAGAGAGGAATTATTTTCAAAACTTGTCTCTCTTCTAAAATCCAAAACTGGTAAAGATGAACTATTCAGTTTTTTTTTTTATTAAGATTATGATAGTTAACAACCTTGTGAAATTACAGTTGTACATCATTATTAGTCGTGTTGTAGGTACACCACTTCACCCCTAGTGCCCTCCCCCGACTCCCCCCTTTCCCCTGGTAACCACCAATCAGTTCTCTTTGTCTGTGTGTTAACTACCACCTATGGAACTATTCAGTTTTTATTTTTCACCTTATTTCTCTTTGAATAGCAAAAAAAATACACATGTATATGTGTATATATATAAAATTCACTTGTTATTTGGATTAGTCTATGAACTAAAATAAATAATTTTAATATTCACTTTCTCTTTCACTTATATAAGAAGGGATTTTATGTGATATTGGTCAAATATCACTTGTATTTCAGGAGTTAATAACTTAATTATTATACTACCATGCAAATATATTTTATATTTCTGAAGAGTGCATTATTATAGATGGCTTCAACATCTTAGTCGCCAAAAAGAATCAAGTGCCTACTATATTTCCAGGGCTGAATTTTAAAGAGATTTGTATTTTAGATCAGCATTGTCCAGTAGAACTTCTTCAGTGGAGGAAATTTTCTGTATCTACAGAGTCCAACTCAGTAGTTACAAGTCACATGTGACTATGGAGCACTTGCATTGTGGCGGGTGTAACTGAGGGACTGAATATTTTATTTAAATTTCCCTAGCTACATGTGGCTACTGGCCACCATGTTAGATTAGTGCAGCTTCAGACCATTCTCGTGTAAAGTTAGTCCACATAAAATATCAATATTCAATTGAAGTTTGGTTTGAGAAGCATTTGAGAAGAGGTGTGCAATAAGTTGTTCTATAGTTTAAATACAGCTGAGAATGAATGTTTACTTCTTTTGAGATATCCAAGTGGAAAAAGTGAAATTGGTTTTTTTTTTTTTTTTTTTTTTTTGCTGAGGACGATTCACCCTGAGCTAACATCTGTGCCAATCTTCCTCTGTTTTTTAGTAGGTAGGCTGCCAGCACATCATGGCTGCCAGCAGAGCGGTGTAGGTCTGCAACCGGGAACCAAACCCTGGCTGCTGAAGCAGAGTGTGCTGAACTTAACCACTAGGCCACCGTGGCTGGCCCAAAATTGCATTTTTAAACACTAAGGAAAGTTAAACATGAAACCAATACAAATTTTCCAGCGTCTATATTCATAATAACATAATACTGATTTTGTAGTCCACAGAAATTATAGGCTACTTTATCAGAAATTAGGGACCTCATTTAAATCTAACTCACACATAGTTAACATAGACCTTGTTTAGTTTTGACATAGACATCTTCTGAACAGCATGGATTTTGATATGTTTTAAGAAGGATTTAAAATGCATCTTTTTAGCAATAGATGTCATCGCAATTTTTAAGACCCAGCAATTTTAACCTCCAAAATATTTTTTCATTCTGTCCCGTTCTCTCATTTCTCTGTTGCTCATGGGCTATAGAAATAGCTTTCTAAATTGATCTCTCGGCTCTAGTTTATCCTCCATTTCCCTGCCGTGCAAATCTGAATACATTTCTTCTCTGCCTTCAGCCATTTAATAACTTTCCATCATCTAAGCAGGATAAAATTCTAGCTCCTTAGATCATGGTTAAAAAGGCTCTCCATGATTGTATTCCCAGTCTCATCCCTTAACATTTCCCATTTCATGCCTCACTTCAACACCATGTACATATTCTCTACCCCCCGCCCCGATTCCTCTATTTCTTCCTCTTTCCTCCCACCAGATAGGCCATTTCATATTTCCACGCCTTTATTCTTATAGCTTCCTGCCTTCAGACTCAAAACTTGCCCTCTCATCTTCCCAGTTTAGGGTGATGGCCTATGTTTTTTGTTGAAATTGTTTTGAGGAGCTTGCTTCTCCTCCTATAGAATCATAAATTTTGCCTGGTCTAATTCATAGCTGTATCTTTAGCATCTATCACTACACCTCACATATAATAGATACTCAATAAGTGCTTGTTAATCCAAACTGAGTTTGCAGTGTGGCTATTAAAGAATTTTAATATATTTAGTGGTGCTATTTCGGATATTGGATACAACACTAGTCTCTGATGAATTATACATATAGTGAGGAGAAATCCCACCTACTTCTCCTCTGTTTTGTCCAACTCTAAGAGAAAATCACATACTTGTCAGCCGTAGCCTGATTTACCAACAGCAAATGCAGTCAGTTTTCTTTAGAACTCTGTACTGTTTGAAAGTTTTAGAGGCGGCAGTGAAGTCGTAACAATGGAGGGTCCTGGAGGATGCTGAAGGAGTGGTACAGCCAGCCCAGATGCGAGTCATGGCCCAGGTTTGTGGCTACAGAAGACCCCCTTGCAGGAATTTAGAGACTGTTCGTTCTTTTTGCCATTCTTACTCTGTACCAATTTTATATCTATAAAGTAATTTAGCATTTCTCTATATATCTTTCCTCATTTATATATATATTCACACTTACATGAGTTCTGTTCCTCCTGGTTAAAAATTTCATTGATCGTGTCTAGCTTTTGAGAGATTTCAGAATATATTCAATTCATATATCCGGCACCATGGTGTAATATAGAATACCAGTGGACTCTAGTGAACACATAAAAGATACAATCTCTCATCTCTAGAAATTAATCCCCCGAAAAGAAAGCGTAGAGAAAAGCACTTCATATATGAGTACATAATGTTACTACTTGGTTTCTCAGCTTTATTTGAAAAGTGAAATATGTCATTTGTTAGGGCTCGTCACCTTAAAAATGTAGGGTTTAAAATTTTTTTTTATAGTTCTGAGCTGCAAAACCAGTCATTTTAGTGCATTTCTCTTTGAAACTTGTATCTGTAATTCGAGTCGTGAATTAAAGGTAAAGAAATGGCAAGGTGAAAGTGGTTATTAATTCCTGATGTTGCAATTGGCGAGTCTCATTTTCTGCTTGTTACATGTCTGAGCTTGAATATGTGTCACTTGTAAATGGTGTTTTTAGACTAGTTTGTGCTGGCTTAGATTCATTTTAATGTGAAGATTGTAGATTTGAACATTTCATCTGAAATAGCTTCATGTAAGCTCAGAAATGATGCAAATCTTCATAATCTCCTAAACATTAAAAGTGTAGTGTTCATGATCACATGCCACAACTTTGTATGTTTGAAGTGTTAACTGTGTTAAGTGGTGGTGGAAATTATGACACTTACATGTCAGGAACATATGACAAAATACTTTAGCCTGTTGAAAAGTTGCTTTTTATTGTCACTTTATAAGTGGAGTCAATGTGGTATTAGAGTTGGGGTGAATTTTGTATAGAGGATTAGATTACAGTTAAAGGATAATAAAATATTTGTCAGGTCTTTGTACCTTGTATTCTGATGAAAAATAGTATACTCTTAATTATGGTAAAGTAGTGCTGGAAATTAAAAGATATCTTCAATTGTCAGAGTATATGTGATTACAGAATCTCTATAACTGGACTTCTTTCCAAATGTTAATTCTTTAAGTCATTCTTCTGTAGTCCGTATTCTTCTCATCCTCTCATCACTATTCCACAAAATGTTTTTTGGAGAGAAGATATTTCTGCGTGTTTTATGTGTCTATGTGCATATATTCACACACCCAATTTGGTGCTTCTTTTTGGTGACATGTGTCCAGGCTGATTTTACTCCCCTGTTTGTTCTTTTGCATTCATTATTATTTCTAACACAAAAGTCTATCTTCAGACTTCATTTTCCACATCTGAAAACTAAGTACTCAGAGCAAGTCAAAGAGAAGGAAATTGTCTGGTGAAATGAGAAATAATCATGACTCTAAATGGACCCTAGTACACTGATTTGTACAATGTAGGCTTCATTTAAATGTTTACCAGCTGAGAAAATAAATCTGCAAACTAACAAATTAGATATTGAGTTTAATTTTATTTTACAAAAGGCAAATAAATTCAGTTCTGCAATTGTAATGGTGAGAGCTTAAAATTTTGCTATTACAGTTTTAACATTGCAGTGAAAGTGGCCACATGTGCATTTTATAAAATGTCTATTTGAATATTCTTAAGAGCTTCCTTGTGCATGATTCAAGAATTTTGGCATTCAGAAAACTTTGCAATATTCTATAAATACTTAGAGCATCTCCTTGTTTTAAAAAAATGGTCTGACACTTTCTATGTAAAATAACAATCGCTAGGTTTTGTTGATACTGGGAGATGGGTACATGAGGACTTGTGCTCTCTGTTTTTGTGTCTGTTTAGAAGTTTTCATAATATAAAGTTGTTTTTTTCTTTTTTTTAATCACCCAATTAATAGCACATCCCTGGAATCTGGATCAAATCTAAAGTGCTGGGATTATACAGTCAAATATAGATAGAAAACATATTTGTGGTGTCTGGATCCTCCAAAAAGAGAAGTTGTTAATAGTATTAGGACACCTCATGGAAGATTATCGATTACCCTTCTTCTGCAGACCAGAGCAGAGGAAGAAAACTGCTGTCTGTCCACTTAGTGTCTACTGGATGCCTTTATGTAGGTCATCTCAGAAAGCCAAGAAATGTTCCTGCCCATGTGGTCTGTAAGCATGGAAACTGTGCCTCTCCCTGTACACGAATGCGAGATGCTCTTGGTAAAGGACGTGAAATTTTATAATAATTCCTGAAACAGTTAAATTTATTATTTAATTCAGAAATGGGAAGCTCATACTTCACAGGGCTAACCTTTGTTGTAAGCATGACTGAGTTGTAAATTTTGACTGAGAACTTTAATCTGATTATAACCTTCTTAGAAGCATGACTGAGTAGTAAATATTGCCTAAGAACTTTAATCTGGTTATATCCACCATGTCCTTACATGAAAGGAACATGGCTAACGACGTTTTAAAAGATACCTTCCAGACTACAGCAAGCTCACAGAAAAGATTCCTACCACTTTAATTAACATAGATACTCCACTCCTACCCCAGTCTTAGAAGGAAAAAAGTCCTCCTACCCCCTAACAGTCCTGCCAAGCCAGTCATCCAGTCCTTGTCTCTGGAGGGCTAGTGCCCTGTTACTATAAACCGGTCAAGTGTCATAAGGCAGTGCCCTCCCTCCCCCGAGGTGTGGTCCTGAGAACATTTACAGACCAATAGTTCATCAAGGGGAGATGATTTATTGTTATATTTTTCAGAGAGGTTTGTCAAAGTTACATTAAGTTGTCTTGCAGAAGGAACCCAAGAATCGAAAAAAGTTTACTGGTGTCAGAGTAAACTGAAGAAAAAGGAAACAAAACATAGGCTAGCAAGAAAGAGGGAATGTGGACACGTGAAATAATATAAGAACAATTATAAAGCACCACCAAAGAATGGAAATTCAAATTTATGTCCTATCTTACAGCCAGTTGGCAGAAATAGTTATGAAACAGTAAATTTATTTAATATGGGACATAAAATTGTTATTGCATGGCATAATATCCAAGTGACTGAAGTTCTCTGCTCTGTCTGCTGAGTAGATTTATTGTGACTTCCTACTTTTCTTTGTAAGGTAAAAAACTTCATTGCCTCTATAAATTTAGGTCCTCTCCTTGGCCTTGGTGGTTTCGCTGTCTTGTACATTGCAATGCCGAGTTTGTAATTTGGTCATGTTTCCTTGGGAAAAGCCCACAAAAATTTAGCATGGGCATGCTGTAACAATAAAAAAGAAAGTTCTTCAGTGCTCTTGCAAATAGCAGTTCTTCTTAAGTAACCATTTAACTATGTTCATTAAATTTAAATAGTGTTAGATAAAACTATTGTTTGAAGTCTTCTACCATCTTTTCAAATCACATTCATCTTAAACCAGAGGAATTTTTTAAAAGTTATTTATTTTACCATGAGACTTCCTTGCGGTAGAATGGAATCATTTTTAAGAAGCACTGGTAAATACTTGGATTTTTAATTCCAAAACTCTTTCCATTAATTATAGTATTGTTTGATACTCATGTTCACTGTATACAAAGCTGGACAAAGTAGGAGTCTCCTTAAATTATGCCTACTTCTCCAGGTGAGCATTGTCATAAGAACAATGCACAGCTTGCTCTCCATCAAGTCCTTGGCCGCTCATTTATCCTTCTGCTCCTCTCATTTATTTAAAGTTTTGTCTCAGCATGACTCCTGTCCTTTGTCTCAGCATGACCTTGTGATTCTAGCAGCCCATAATCTCCATCCTGGTTCTACAGCCTGGTTCCTGTGGTGCTATTTAACGATTTTATTCATGCATTCCTCTCTTTTTCTTTTAACAATCTCTAGTGAACACCTTCTAATACAAGGAATAATTTGTTTTCTGAAGTCTGGGTCCTCAAGTTTGCAAACTAGTGAGAAGGAATCCCTCATGTACCTTACTATCTGCTGCCATGTATCCCATATCACTCTTCAGTTCTAGGTATTTCCCATGGTCTACTTTCTCTAGTGCCAAGAAAAAGCTACAAATCAATTCTGATTTATTCCAATAAAATGTATGCATTCTAGCCTAGTCTAAACTATCATGGCCACATAAAAGCTTTCATGTGGTTTTTGCTGACTCATCACATTGTTACAGCAGAATTTCTTTATTCTTCTCAAGATCCCAGCCAAACTGGCTCCCCAGAAGTGATTCACTTTTTTAAAGTGCTAGGAGTAAGGCAGATTTCTTATATGAGTATCTTGGGATTCCCTCTGTATTTTCACCATTTTCTTTGTCCATCATTTCTTTCTCTTAGGAAGAAAAGGTTCTTCCTCCTTGCCAAACTAACCATCACATATGTGTTGGAGTTTTTTTCATCTCCGCATATTTCCTTCAGCACATTTTTCCATCAATTTTCCCCATTGTCATTTGCAACTTCAGTCTCCTCCAATCTACAGGCTTATTATCCTCTACCTAAAATCCTGCTCAGACCCTCCACTTTGCCAAAAAGACCCTGATAACTCATTGTCTATTTTTTTTAAATCTTTTTCCTTTCTCAAACCCTCAAACTTGAAAGAATAGTGTATGCTCATTTTCTCAATTTATTACCAGCTAGTCCTTTTTCAACCCTTCCTGATATGGCCTCTGACCTGTCTGTACAATGGAAATGGTCCTCTTAGAGGTCATCTGTGACTTTGCATAATACTCCCATTCATCTGTTCGTTCATCCATTCATTCATAGTCACTCAGAAAATATTTAGTTTGTGCTTGCTATGCACCAGACACTTGCTAGATAGTAGAGATACATCTGAAAAAGGCAAAATCCTTTTTGTCAGAGAGTTTATAATTTAGGTAGAAGAAACAAACAGAGGAGGAACTATTAGGCAGTGGACGAGTCGCAGTTAGTTGTGCATAAGGCAATAATAAAGTAAGAGAAGCAATGTCCAACAGCCTTGAGGTGTTCGTGGAGGCTTTTGTGTAGAAAGTGAGGCTTCTCTTAAAGGAAAAAGAAAAAGTATTCAGGTAAAGAAAAGGGGATGGACGGGAAACAGCATTCCTAACAGAGAGTGTGTTTCAGGAAGGAACCTAAAAGTGTGTATGCTTTTGGTTGTCTGCAAATTCAGTAACATGAGTACAGAATTTGTCTGGGGAAGTGATGGCAATGAGGCCATGGAAAAAGGATTTTACCTGGATTGAGTTTTTAAAGTTGTGTTCACATGTTTGCATATATGTATATTTGGGGAGAGGGAGGAGAGAGGTCTATACTCTTCATCTTATTCCAACAAGTGAAGCTATGATTGCACAAAATGAAGAGCCACTGCTATAAATGTAGTTGGGGACCAGGTTGTGAAAGGCTTTGAATACCAAGGCAAGGAGTTTTTAAACTGTATCTTGAAGCCTGTAGTTTGAAAAAGTTTAAGAAATATAGCAATATGCTCAGATTTTTGTTTCTGGAAAGTTCACTCTCTCTAATGTGAGTTATAATAAGACGAGCAAGACTGCAGAAAGGGGGATCTGGGACACATGAAGTATTCCAGGTGTGAGATGAACAGTGATCTATGATTGTGATCCTGAGTATGAAGAAGAGCGGACGAGCCAGAAACATTTAGAGGGTAGAATTTAGTTTTGGGGAGGCCCTGTCCCCTTGTAGAGGGCACACACTGTGCAACCCTACACAGTCACACCCCATCCCCCCGTGCTTGTTCATCTCATTCTGGTGGAACTAAACATCCTGTCTTGAGTTAAGTATTTTGTATTTCTACATTTTAAATTATTTTGAGCTTGGGACTGTGTCTTTGGTTTTTCTATCCCTTATAGCACCTAACACAGAATTACACATAGTAAGCATTCAAAGACTGCTTGTTAATGATGATGTTTATGTAGCATCCACTCTGCTTTAGGAGCTTTGCAGACATGAATTCATTGATGCTCACAACAAGCGTATGAGGGGTGCACTATTATTATATCCCTTTGACCTGAAGGAGATGAGTCACAGGAAGGTTAAATTCCCTTCCTGAGGTCACACACGTAGCAAGTAGTGGAGCTGACATTCAAACCCAGGCAATCTGGCATCAGAGTCCAGGCTCTTAACCAGTATGCCACACGCCTCGCCATGGGAGTCACGTTGTTTGCGTGCCATCCAGCAGTTGGTGAAATTAAAGCAGTATATAAAATGTTCTGGTCTCACAAGAGTAAAATAATATTTTATTTGATTCGTGTGGAACAGGTAATGAGTTTGCCCTCTAATATTTTTGTTTTAATCCTTTTAGAACCAATTCGAAGATACAAAACTTACCACAGTGATATCTTCAGTACCTCCAGTGAAAGTCCATCTATTATTTCCTCCGAATCAGATGTCAGACAAGGTGAGAAACATCTGAACAAGCAAAGTGTTTTTAAGAAACCATGATTGTTCTTCTTTTTCAGTAGCAGTGTCAAAAGAATAATTCTATATAAAATTTAAAAAATCATAAAAACCTGCCAGTTACTCATTTTAACAGTATTATAAAAGCTTAATAGCAGTTTCATCAAACAACAATGTAGTCAGTTTTCTAATAGAGGAAATAATTCATTGTCTTTAAAAATAACATGACTTACCTGTAAAGAGTTTACTGATATTATGTCATTAATTTGGCTGTATGAATATGATTTGTAAGAATTATCTTATAAGTCTGCTAAATGCTTGAGTTTTTAAGTAAGATTACTTCACATATTTATCACCCGTGCTATTCCTTTTTCATTCACAATTAGTGAGAAAAAGTGAAGCTTCAAAGCGGTTTGAATCCAACACTGGTCTCCCAGGGGTGGATGAAACCCCCAGTCAAGGCCAGTCACAGAGACTGAGGTATGTGATAGGAAAAAATAGTAATAATACATTTCCAGTGACGGGGGTGGGGGGTTGGGGTTGTTTATTCAAATCAAGGAGAATTTTTAAAAATTATCCTCTTCTATTTTCTCCATTTTCCTTTTCCTTTCTTTCCTCTTTAAGTTCTCACAAATTCATTCAATTAATTGAAAGACATTGTAGTTTGAGTTATTGGACTCTTTTAAAATTGGAATTGGCTCTGATTGGTTATGGTTTGTGCTTGATTTTTTAAATTGTTAATATGAATATAAAATAACATTAACAGGAAGTTCTGAAGGCATGGCATTGAACATCTGTGAAACGATAGAAAACCTTACATTTCTAAGAGGATGGTACCTCTTTTGAAAGGTTGAACAGACTCAACTAGCAGGCTTTCAGTATTATTTGTTGAATGAGTAATGAGTAGGTTACTACTGAGTAACCTATTATCTAAAAAGTTAATTATTCACTTCATCATTGCTGGCTTAAAAGAGGTTATCTTGTGTGTTTTTTAAAGCCCAATTTGGCCTATTTAGAGTTGAGTTTCCAACTGAAATATTCAGCCTTCTTAGAAGGTGTTAGATATTATTCTTGTGCTGGGCTTAGGGTGGTGGTATTATAGCTGGGTATTGGTTTACTTTGTTTAAACTGAAAAGTGTCAAATCAGTAGTGAATATGTTGATATGTATCCTTTTCATGTGTGCACAGATCCCTTCCATGAACAAAAGTATGTTGTTAGTGTTAAGCAATAATTTGAAATTTGTAATGTGAAATCAGAGAACCAGAGGTTGTTTCAGATTTTACTCACAAACTATGGGAATCCTTTTAAATTTGATATCTCAGTTCAACTAATTCAAGTGCCGCCATATACAAAAGAAGCATTTGAAAATTAATAAAAGCTTTCCCCTTAGCTAATTAATTTTGGAAGACACCATTTCACACCTGTAAACTATTAATAGACCAGGTAACCCTAACCATGTGATTAAAGCTAACAATTTATCCAGAGTTTAAACTCCAAGTAATTAAATACATTGCACTAAAATTATTCCTTAATGTTCCAAGTTGTATTAAATTTATGTCTTTTTCTCTTCTTTCTTGTGGCTTTTAAAATAGTCCGTGATACTTTTTTTTTATTTGAGGAAAGCTCTAATAAGTATTCATTTACCTAAAGCGATGTTATATTTGCATAGCAGCATTTTATATTACTATGACCCCACTGTAGTAATAGTAATTGTGATGACCCCATTTTGGTAATTTTGAACAAAGAGGTGAGTGACAAAGACAGATCAATGCTTGATATTACACGGTTTTCTTAAAAATATTTGGGAACCAACAGCAATAAGAAGCAAATACTGAATTACACTAAGCTCCATGTTTAATTGAAGAAGTCACTCTTCTTTATGTACTTTGTAATTTGGAAAAAACTTATAAATAGTTAATATGATGCCCTTTTAGCTTGATCAAAAGCAAGAGTAGAGATAACAACTGGAAGAATTACTGGGATTATGCGTTAAAAATTGATTGATTATAGTCAATCAAAAAAAAATCTTAGTTTTGACTGTTTCCAGGTTTTATTTTAGGAAACATTAAGGCCACCTTAACTGATCAAATCATGTTTTAGTGATAAACTATCTTTCATACTTTAAGAGGGGAAAAACCCAGTGTGGTGTTCATAGCATCTGAGTTAGATAAAGGTATAGGTGAAAGAAAAATATTTCAAGGAGAAATAGGTTGTTAAGTCTGAGAATATGTTATATTTAATGTAAGATGCTAAACTCTACTTCTTTTTAGACTAGTCCTATCTCCTTTTTCTGCCCGCAGAAAAACACATGAACTAAAGTACTCTCTAATTTCCTTATTCAAGTACAGAATTTTCTGAATGTGTACAAAGGTTTCTGATAATATCCTTAACATGCTGGTGCACAGTCAGGAGATCCTGTTTTGTTCTTTAGGTCACATATTTGTGAGATCTATGAATAGTGCTGTATTTAGACATGTTGCATGCTTTATAAAAGTTTCCACTCCCTTTAGTTAGAATGAAATGGAAAGACAGATCCAGACGGTGCTATTGATTTGTATCATAGCGGGTGGGGGCATTAACAGGAAATTATGAGTCAGATGCAGCAGAATGAGTAATTTTTGGATTCTGAGCTATCAAAAGTGTCTTTCAGTGATCAAAAGGGATATTCAAAGCTGTTTTCCAAAGGGCATCTCTAAGCTTTTTTCTGTGTTAACTTTTGAAGAACAGTTTATACATAGTACAATTCCCACTGCTTCTGTTCCTGTCCACTTGATAGATAACCTTTGTTTTGTGACTCAACCTGTATATTCATTCCTAAATGATCCAGATTTTCTGATTTTTTTTTTGTTTATTTATTTGTTTTATCTTTGGTTTTTTTCCTCTCAGAATTTTCAGTCTTTATAGACCCTTCTACCAGATATTGCATTGGGAGAGCTAAAATGATACATAAGTCATTTTTGCTACCTGTTTGTAGCTCTGGTATAAAATAATTTGAGTAAGAAAGCTAATATATTTGATGAAAATAACAGGTATGAGTTAAAATGGATAGATTCAAATTCTTGTTATTTTCCTTGACCCCCATTAAGTGAAACGAGCCGTAAAATTATATTCAATTATTTGCTCAACAAATAATTTTGAGCACTTACCATGTACTGGGTACATGAGATACCCAAGTACTAGGTACTAGAGATCAGAGTCATGAACAAGACAAAAAAGGTCTTTCAAGGGCCTTTCTAGGGCAAAGAGGTAGCCAATAAACCATTAAAAAAACAACTAAATGATGCACCATCACATATGATGGTGCTTTGAAGAAAAATAAATCAGGCTAAAAGGATAGAGGGCAGGGGTCTGATGCCCAAGTTCTATTTTACATGGGTAGGGTGATCAGAGGAGGCTTCTCCCAAAGGAGGACATTTGAACAGAAAACTATTTGAATGAGGGAGGGGGTGAATCGTGCAAGTATTAGGAAGAAGAATGTTCCAGACAAAAGGAACAGCAACAGCAGAGGCCTTGAGGTATGGAAGATGTGTTGTAAGTTAGATAAATAGCAGGAAGGGCAGCGTGGGTGCAGCAGAATGGGCAAAGGGCAGAGTGGATGTTAGCCAGACCAAAATCACGTCAGAGCTCGAAGCTAAGGTGAGCACTTTCGGTATTATTCTAAGTACAATGGGAAGACATTGGGTGGTTGAAAGCATAGGGAGCCATGATCTAATTTACGTTTTAATGGTATTACTCTGTGAAGAACAGATTTCAGGAATAAAGAGCAGTTAGGAGGCAATTACAGTACTCCATTTGAGGGGGATACAGTACAGACTACTAGGTTGTTAGTGATAGAGAAGAGTCGGATATAGATAGCTTCAAGATTGTGCCTTCAGGATTTGCTGCTTGATTGGATGTGGGATTTGCAAAAAAGAAGAATCAAGAATGACTCCAGGTTGTGTCCTAAGCAACTGGTGAATGATTGAGAGAAGATTGGATGTGGAGAAAAAGTGCCACTAATTTGGTTTTAGACATGTTACGCTAAAGATGCACATTAACATCCAAGTGGAACATCCACCTAGGCAGGTGAATAGAATTAGAATTCAGGGGAGAGAGGCGGGAGTTAGAGGAATATATAAGTACTTAAGTCCATGTGACTAAATGAGATCATGTAGGTATGGAGTGTATGTGGAGACTAGAAAAATCTGGAGGTCTGGTGAGCACTGTTGTAGTCTAACATTAAGAGATTAAAAATGAAGGAAGATCCAGCAAAAGAGACTAAGAAGGAGGAGCAAGTGAAATAGAAGGAAAATAAAAAGAGCATGGTTTCCCAGAAGTCAAATTTTCAAGAAGAGGAAGGATTGAGCAACTATATCATATGATGCTTAGAGCTCAGGTAAAATGAAAATTGAGAATTATCCTTTGGCTTTGATAACATAGAGGTTGGTCGTTTTTGTGACCAGTTTTGGTGGAATGGTAGCAACTAAAACTATTGGTCTGAGTCCAAGAGAGAGTGGGAGATGAAGTGGAAATAAAATTTAAATGACAATTTTAAGAGATTTACTCTAAAAGAAAAATGGGAGAGTCTAAAAGGGGCTTTGGAACTGAAGGAGAATTTCTTGTTCTGAGTAGAAGATAGTACAGCATGTTTGTATGTTAGTGAGAATAACCTAGTGTCTGAGATTATTGATGCATGGGAGAAGATAATTGAAGGAGCAAAGTCTTTGAGTAGGAAAGAGGGGTGGAATCCCATGCCCAGTAGAGGTTTGGGGCCTACATAACTGTGCAGGAGATCCATCCATTGTAACAGAAGAGAAGGCAGACCATATGGGCGTAGATTTGCAAAGTTTGGTGGTAGACAGTTGAGGAAGTTATTTCCTGATTGCACCTTATTTCACCAAGAGGACTCTGGAAAAGTCATCAGTTGAGAGAGAAAGAGGCAGAGAGTATTGGAGCTTTGAAAAGAAAGGAGAAGGAAGATAGAAAGTAGTTCTCTAAGAAAATGAGTCGCCAGGCAGTACCGAGAGCCTGGTGAGATCAGTCAGCATGGTTCTGCAGTTTCATGAGAGTTGAGGTTGTATGCAGAAGAGTAATTTTAATAGTGGGCTTTAGAATTTAATTAATATAAGAGCAAGAGAGGGATAATAGCCAGAGAGAAAGTGGGGAGTCAATGGATTAAAATTCCTGATAGAGGGGGCCAACTCCAGTGGCCTAATGGTTAAGTTCAGCATGCTTTGCTTTGGAGGCCTGGGTTCAGTTCCCAAGCGCAGACCTATACCACTCAGTTAGTAGCCATGCTGTGCTGGCAACCCACATACTGAAAAAAAAAAAAAAATAGAGGAAGATTGTCACAGATGTTAGCTTAGGGCCAATCTTCCTCAGCAAAAAAAAAAAAATCCTGATAGAGTCCATGAATTATTTGAAGAAGGATATTAGAGGAAGTGAGCTAGAAAAAATAAGGAGCTATAGAGAGGGTACTGGGTGATAGAAATAGGGGATTTCAGAGGCAGTGCCATTATTGTTAATGGCCATGATGACCCTGGGAGTAGATTGCTGGCTGCAGTAGAGGAGGCAGGGTATTGGAGGACTCCTCAGTCTGTGTAACATCACCATGAATGATGACAGGAGTTGTGATGGAAAAAAAGACTGAGTCAGGCACTTAAATCTTTAATGAATAAGGGGGCATCAACCAATAGGATATTACATCTAAAGCAAAGTTTCATAGCATGTACTTCAAGGAAAGCTGGGGACTATTGGTTGAGGGGTCAACACTGGTCTAGAAGCTGAAATAAGAATTAAGGGGAATCTCTACCCCCATCTCCAGGCTCAGTGGTACAGAACCATAAGAATAAAACAGCCCTTATCTGAGAGAACTGTGGGGGAAGTAGTTTTCAGAGGATGCTGGGAAGTTCAGAGAAGGGGTGGAGGATAGATCCAACCAGTGAAATGGGACAGCAGGCTGTCATATTAAAAGTAAGACTGAAACGTGACTGCAAGGGTTCTCCTGAGATGGAAAAATTAAGTGGTTTAAATTCTTAATACTTGACTTCACATGGTATTTTCTTGATTAGACTTAAAATAATTGTTTTCTTCCAATTACTTAGTTTTCTCTTCTTTTCTATTTAGTAGACAATATGAAACATCCCTTGAAGGCAACTTAATTAATCAAGAGATCATGCTAAAACGGCAAGAAGAAGAAATGATGCAGCTACAAGCCAGGATGGCCCTTAGACAGTCTCGGTTGAGCCTGTATCCAGGAGACACAATCAAAGCTTCCATGCTTGACATCACCAGGGATCCCTTAAGAGAAATGGCTCTAGAAACAGCCATGACCCAAAGAAAACTGAGGGTAAGCCCATTCTCAGGTTACTGCAGCTAAATTTGGTCTCAGAGGGAAATGCTATGCAAAGTGCTTTTAAAAACTCTATAGGTATCCTAAAGTTGCCTGTAGATGAATTTGGAATCCCATATTAATTTCCGTTGGTGTTAAATATCCTGGTTGATATTAAATATTTAGCTGTTTTCACGATTTCTTTTTTAAAACAACATAAGGTGGATTTAGAGTATCTTAACTCTATGTTTAAAAAGCGTATTCATGATCCTTAAAGTCAACTGGCTTTATTCAGTATTATGGAGGATTGTTTTTCAATTTTAAGAAATCTGTTATCCCACAAACCAGGAAGATCAGAGATAGAGAGTTCAAGGTTGGTTCAGAAGCTCAAGAATGTTATCAAGTACATTCCATCTTTCCACTGCCATTCTTAGAATTTTGACTTAATAGTCAAAAGATGACTGCATTAGCTGCAGGCATCGTATCCTCCCTCATGCTACAGTAGCCAAGGCAAGAAGGAACAAATCTGCATCTTACACCTGGAAGGATTTTTTAAAAATTTCTTTAAATTTTTTCTTTCAACCTAAGTCCTATATATTTTTATAAACAAGCTCAAATGAACATAGTCTTCTTTTCTCATGTAAAATATCATGAATATTTTACAACTTCTGTAATATTATTGTTAAGGGCTGTAAGGTACTCCATTACGTGAATTTCCAAGTACCATCATTTCTGTAACCAGTTTCCAATTGTTGAACATTTGTAATGTTTCTAATTTGTTGTTGTTGCTATTGCAAGCAGTGCTCTGATGAACATCCCTATAGCTAAATCTTTACAGGTAACTTCCTCCAAGTAGAACAGACAAGTCAAAAGCAAACACCCTTTAAGACATTTGATCCTTATTGTGAAATTGCCATTCAGAAAAGTTTGTACCAATTTATGCTTCCTATGGCCATGCCTATTTCATCACATTCTTACCGACTCTGGATATTACCTTTCTTTTTTTATCATGAGATGAGGCAGTGGTATCTCATTTGTGTTGTTCCTTTACAAATACTTCTTCAAATTCAGAATAAATATTAGTAAAGGTGATAAAATCTAGAATGAACTTTTTCCTTTTAGTTCTGCACTAAGAAAGTGTATTGCCCTGTTCTGTTTTGTTTTTTGTTGCTTGTTTCAAAGAATTATCTTAAAAGCATATTTATATGCCCCAAAGTTGATAGAATTCACATTTTCCTCTTAGTTTTCTAAAGAGAAGAAACAGTATTGGTTGGTGAAAATTGCAGTGAACTACAAATTAGAAGACTTGGATTCTATTGCTAATAATGCTGTTATATGACTTTATGTAAATTTTTAAACCTCTTTGTGCCTCATTGTGTTAATTTTTAAAATGTGGAATTGAGTTATAATTTATAAGACTGTCCAATTTTAAAGTTATTAGATTTCAATAAAATATAACTGAATTTATTTTAAGCTAAAAGGAAGAAACTCAATAGGGCTTCGTCAATTTATCATTATAACCAATACCTTTGTCAAAATTAAGCAGTAGGCAGGATATCATACAGAATAGTGTGGGCTTCCAGTAATTAAAGGCAAACACAAAGCATAAAGGGCACACACGTATGTACATCTTTTTCCTGAATCGTTTCAGAGAGCTAATGCAGAACTGGCTAATTGGAGATTCATAAATGGTAGTCTGTACCTTTACAATATGCCACTGTTATGTGTCATCTCACTAAAACCCTGTGTTTCCTATTAGGCGATCTGTTTCTGACTGTTTCAGAAACAGACGTTTCTTCGTCAGAGACATGCTACGTCAATGACTAGAGAATTTGAAGTACTGGTCATTAAAGAACGATAGAGTGTTTTTTCTAAAAAGAGCAGGAAGGCTGAAAATGTTTTTGAGCTGAAAAAGAGTACTACTATTTGGAGGAACAGTTGCACAATTGAATTAATGTTTTTTCCCAAAACATAAATTTTTAAGTTAGTTTTTTTTCTGGTATTACTTTTGATGCAAGCACATTTTAACATGTTCGTGCCCTGTTGCCTTAGTTGGTCTGTAGTACGTTCTGTGTCTCCCATGGCAGATCATTCCCTATTTTCTACTCTATTTCAATTCTATTTAAAATGCATCCTATTGGTTCGTTGAGTATTAACAAACCCATAATGTTTAACTTTTACTTAAATGGTATCTGTCACATGTTCTACACTTGGTTAATTGGATGGAATTCTCACACCAACCAACCAAATGAGCTGTACAACCAAATGCAAAGAAGAGACCAACAAAAATAAAACTCCAATAACCTCTATTAGTTCAAACACATGCATGCCATGCGTGTGTGCATGCGCACACACATACCACCTGCCTTTGGCCTCAAGATTAGCCATGCTTTCATTCTACTTTTTTGCCCATTTTAACATAATCTTTCAGACTGTTCTGACTCCTGCTCCCACCTGGAGTCTAACTTGTTTTAAGTTATCTCCTCTGCCGGACTCCCTTTTGGCAGAAACCTCTGGATGTACGAGAGGTAAAAGGAAGGAGCAGATTGAGAAGCAATAAAGACAGTGTGCAGACTCCACTTTGCCCAGCTCCTGCGTCCCCCCAGCTCCTGAGATATTATTTTCTTACTGGAGGCAGCACTGGGGAGCAGAGGCTGTGATACCTATACCATCGCTGGTCGTCACTGTTTAGAACAAAAAGATACGGCATCACAGTGTTCCAAGAACATGATTACAGATGGATATGTGTTTTTTTGTAATAGCCAAATAGATGTCCTTTAACCGTGACTTGTTTTAGGACAAATTGAATATCACTCTGAAACAAGGATATTCTGTTCAGTCGCTTCGCACATTAGCAATACTAACCCAAATCCTTATAGAGTTGATAACTCTATGTCACTTCAGTAATTTAGAGTAGTATTTTTTTGGAGAGTCTTAATCTGTCTGGAGGCCAAAAAATGAAAAACTTGTAAAACAGGATAAAGCAAGGCTTTACATTTGACATCACTGGTAGAAAACGAAGCTGAGGAGAAACTTTTGTTCACACTTAGTGTAAGGCACATTGCATTCCTGTTCTTGGTAAATTCCACCACACTTCTTTAATGAAAGTTTCTGCATTTGTTTTGGATCACTTTGTTCTAATCAGGTGGCTTTCCATGTTTATTATTATTATTACATTATTTTCCTTTCAAGGAAAGAGCTAGAATAAATGGTAAAAAATATTGATTTTATGTGATTTGCAGAATTTCTTTGGCCCTGAGTTTGTGAAAATGACGATTGAACCATTTATATCCTTGGATTTGCCACAGTCTATCCTTGTAAGTAATAAAAGCAATTTGTGTTACTCTTAGAAAATAATTTCAGTAATGATTTTTAAAAAAAAAAAAAAACAGTTAAAATTCTTATAATATTCACTTTAATAGATGCCATTCATTCTTTTCAATTGTAGACCAAGAAAGGAAAGAATGAGGATAACCGAAGAAAAGTAAACATAATGCTTCTGAGTGGGCAGAGACTGGAACTGACATGTGATACCAAAACTATATGTAAAGATGTGTTTGATATGGTTGTGGCCCATATTGGCTTGGTGGAACATCATTTGTTTGCTTTAGCTACCCTGAAAGGTACGAAGACATTTTAAATTCAGGGTCTACTATGAAAAATTGGTAGCAAGCTGACTTTCTATACCTGTTATGCCTGACCTTGTTCTGGGAAATATTAACTACATGTACATATCAGTATTGAGAATAGGAAGTAGGAACTCCCTTCCTTCTCCTAACTAGGTGCTTTGTTTTAATAGTAGTGTCTTTTAGCATCCTCTGCACCTGACCATGAAGATTTTTATTTGGCTTCGGCTATATAAAAATAGATTTTAGGGGGCCAGTCCCATGGCCAAGTGATTCAGTTCGAGTGCTCTGCTTCGGCGATCCAGGGTTTCACCAGTTCGAATCCTGGGCGTGGACTTGGCACCGCTCATCAAGACATGCTGAGGTGGCATCCCACATTCCACAAATAGAAGGACCCACAACTGAAAATACACAACTATGTACTGGGGGGCTTTAGGAGAAAAGGAAAAATAAAAAAATCTAAAAAAAAGAAGGTTTTAATTGTTATTTTTTGGAGGACCATATATACATCAGTTGCCTACATACGTACTCTAGAAATTAGTATCCTGCTAATATGCATCTGAATATATAGCAGGACCCTATTTCTGAAGCTCCACATCAGCTTCTTTAGCCTACTATCCTAGTGGCAGTGGCTTTTTTAAATGTTGTCAGTTGTTGGTTGAAAATATCATTCCCCTGTTTTCTAAGCCCTGTGTGCACTGAACTCTGCGATGTTCACAGCCACAGTGGTCTCAGAGCACAGCTTCAGTAAAAGTCACTCCTATTTATCAATTAGAATTGCCATAGCAATATTAGAAGCCCTTTGGAGTTGGGCTTTAATTAATCTTTCTTTAATAAGTCATTATATTATAAATTATTCTTCAATACTTCAGATTCCTGTTTACCTCTAAATTTTACTTAGAATTGAAGGATCAAATCATCCTGAAACCCTACAAGATCAAGATAATGTTGTCTTTGTCAAAAAGAAAGATTTCCTTCAATTTAGTTTATTGAGTTTTTGTTCCTTAAAAACTAATAATTCATTTTGTAGAGTCATCCAGTAAATATTCAGTTAGTGCTTATTGATGTTCTGTCACTTTACTAATTACAATTTTAGACTAATCAAGTAATACTATCTATATAAAGATATTCAATTAATCACAATTTCTATTTATAATACACTTAATTTCTTAAACATTATGGTTAAGTCAGACTTTATTGAATAATCTTTTATTTGGAGACAATACTATTTAGGTGATGGCATTAAAAAAATAAAATAACTTTTGTTCCTTCTAGGTTTCAGCTGATAGCTCAAGAATAATAAATAATAGCTAATATTTATTGAATGCTTACCACGTGCCACGTTCTTTCCAAGTGTTTTGTATCTATTATGTCATTTGATCTCGGCAGCAACCCTATAAAGCAGAAATTACCTCTATCCTGATTTTATTTATTTATTTATTTTTTAAAGATTGGCACCAGAGCTGACATCTGTTGCCAATCTTCTTTCCTTTTTTTTTCCCCCCATTCTTCTTCTTCTCCCCAAAGCTCCCCCATACATAGTTGTATGTTGTAGTTGTAGGTCCTTCTGGCTCCCCTGTGTGGGACACTGCCTCAGCATGGCCTGATGAGTGGTGCCACGTCTGTGCCCAGGATCCGAACAAGTGAAACTCCCAGCCGCTGAAGCGGAGCACGTGAACTTAACCACTCGGCCCCGGGGCTGCCCCATCCTGATTTTATAGACTGGAAAATTGACATCTAGAAAGGTTAAGAAATGTTTTCATTGTCACACAGGTAGTAAATGGTGTGGCCCGGACTTGAATCCGGGCCTGTCTCAGAGCCCTCCTTAAAAAACTGAGCCGTGTTGCCACCCATCCACATGCACTGCCTCAGAGCTCTCTGCCACACTTCTTAACAATCTTGTTTCCTTCTCATGTGAGACTGTTTTGTGCAAGTCTGACAAAACAATGAAGAAATCAGAAGAAAACATTAAAGTATTTTTATTTTATCTGAATGTTTTCTCATTCTCTTTTAGATAATGAATATTTCTTTGTTGATCCTGATTTAAAATTAACCAAAGTGGCCCCAGAGGGATGGAAAGAAGAACCAAAGAAAAAGAGCAAAGCCACTGTTAATTTTACTTTGTTTTTCCGAATTAAATTTTTCATGGATGATGTTAGTCTAATACAGTGAGTACACAAGGGTTTTTGTTTTCCTCTTTTTGGCCCCTGGTCTTTTGACCCTTTAGTTTACTGATTCTGAATTATTTGATTCTGATCAATGACAATGTCTTTTTTTGTCATAAAAGAAATACTTCCTTCAACATATTTTATTAAATTCTCGTGCCTTAAAAGGTTGGTAATAAACCATCTTGGAAACTAAACATACACGCCAATAATAAAAATCACCCCAAGATTCAAGATCAAAAGCCTCAATGTTTTGTGTATTTATTTTTCCAGACATACTCTGACCTGTCATCAGTATTATCTTCAGCTGCGGAAAGATATCTTGGAGGAAAGGATGCACTGTGATGATGAGACTTCTTTACTGCTGGCATCCTTGGCTCTCCAGGCTGAGTATGGAGATTATCAACCAGAGGTAGGATTTATTTTTTTCTCCAGGACCACTTTTGTATTGGTCTTCTCATCCTCAGCATAATTAAAGACTAAACCTGGTTGAGGTGTTTGCTGTTAAGATCTGGAGATTTTTGAGGCTAGTTTGGTGCCTCAGAATGATCAAGTTCCCCATGTACATTGGTTATATAAAATCTTATATTGTGGGATTTCCTTTTTGCTTTTATTTTTTGTTTCATTTGTTTGGTTTTTGTTTAAAATTATTCTGTTTCACAGTTTTGGGATATCCAGCACTTACTCTTCCTTCTCCCAATTTCTAACTAATAGATACTAGACACAAGGGTTATCAGGCAAATCTGGGTCAAAGGAGTCTTCTGCCTTCCGCATGGATCCATACAGTGGTGGCTGAGAACCTAGGAGAGCTCACCGTATGGAGAACGGATGTTCAAGGCCTATTGGTCTAGAATACAAGTGGGTCTAGGAGGAAACAAGGGGCAAGAGAATGTGCCACTCAAGCAGCAACCTTTACATTAACCCTTAACAATAGTGACATTTGGCCCTTCATTGTCAGTCTCTCCTCAAGCTTGCCAGTCAGTTCAGCCTTTCTACCTCCCTGAATAAAAGAGAAAGACAATGCCTTTCCTCTAAAACTCACTCCTCAGAGAGAAGTATAAATAGAAGTATCTTATCCCTTAGTTGATGCAGGAACTTTAAGATAGGAGGAAGAAGGCAAACAGAATTGCTTACAAAAGCATTCTCTTTCTAGGTTCATGGTGTGTCTTATTTTAGACTGGAGCATTATTTGCCTCCCAGAGTGATGGAGAAACTTGATTTATCCTATATTAAAGAAGAGTTACCCAAATTGCATAATACCTATGTGGGAGCTTCTGAAAAAGAGACAGAGTTAGAATTTTTAAAGGTAAGTATGCAAGATTACAAATGATAAACTTTGTATCTTTTTCAAAGTAAGGAATAAGTGTTGGAGGACATACATGTAAAAGATGCCAGTAGTAGGAATAACTGATGCTATGCCTTATCTCATTTATTCTTGACTAAAACTGTGGTATTTTAATTCTCATTTTGTAAAAGAGGGAACTGAGGGGCTGGCCCTGCGGCATAGTGGTTAAGTATGGTGTACTCTGCTTCGGCAGCCCAGGTTCATGGATTTGGATCCCGGGTGCGGCCCTACACCACTTGTCAGCTGTGCTTTCGCAGCAACTCACATGTAAAGTGGAGGAAGATTGGCACAGACGTCAGCTCAGAGCTAATCTTCCTCAAGCTAAAAAAGAGGAAGATTGGCAACAGATGTTAGCTCAGGGCTAATCTTCCTCAGCAAAACAATAAAAATACAAAAAGAAGGAGTAAGGCTCAAAGAGGAAATGTAATGTTTCCAGTCAATGGCTGGTATGTGGGACAAAACTAATTTGGACCCATATCTACCTGGATGTGGATTTTATGCTTTTATCCTTTTCCATATTCTCTAAATCAAGGTATGTTATAAAAAAGAAATAGTTTGATTTTGTGACTGGATGGATATGAGAGGCAAGTTCATACTGATTCTGGAATTGTTTTGCCTTGTTTTTTCCTAAAAGGCTAAAATTCAAGTACACTCTTTAAAAATGGTCTTTCCACTCATGCCAACTAATTCATAGAGGGAAAGGGGATCAGGAAAATTGGCTGATGCTTTTAGTTCCGTCACCAGCTTCCTGTGAGACATTAGATAAGTACCAAGGCATTTATAATCGGGAGAGATGGTACTGTGTAAATCTGCAGTGTGAATGGCAAATATAAGAGAGTATTCTACTGAAAAGAGAAAGCTTCAGAACATTCTCCTGTTTCAGCTCCCTAGGATGTAACAGTCTGCCTTCCAATTGCTGCTCCATTTTGAAGGGAGCCAAGTTTCTCAGCTCTAAGAATATCTATAAAGGGGTTTCATTCACAGACTTACGCCACCTGTTATCTGGGATTTGTGGTAAGAAAGGCAAGGTAGTTTGTTTAAGTTGAGTCTACATTTAAAGACATTAAATTATGTACTTATGTTTTTCCTCTGTTATTACATTTCTGTACCTGTAGGAAGTAAATATCAAATTATGCCTGTAGGAATAAATGTAGAAAGCAGATTAGCACAGTGGAAAGAATTTGCATGGGGCTTTGTAGTCAGACAGTTTTGCATCGGAATTCTTGTTTCACCCAGCTGGGTGAACTTGAACAATGTACTCAACCTCTCTGAGCTTCAGTTTCCCCCTGTAGGTAGCATGCTTAATGCGTAGTAGGTTGCCCTACTCCTGATAGTGTATCCTGTTACTCTTTTTTCTTTAACTTTAGCATCTTTCTTCTAACCTAAGAAGTTTTTTTAAAAAATTTCTTTAATACACCCTTCTAAGGTTACACTTCCACTATATTTCCTATTGCCTTTAAAAACTTGTATGTCTTTCTTTAAATCTGCTTTACTGAGGTATAAATTACCTACGATAAAATTTACCACTTTTAAGTGTTTGATTCAGTGAGTTTTGAAAAATAGATACAGTCAAGCAACCACTTCCGCAAAGTGATCAAAAGAACAAGGGTTAGCAAACTGGCTTGCTTGTTTCGTAAATAAAGTTTTATTGGAACTGGGCCGTACTCAATTGTTTCTATATTGTCTATATCTGCTGTTATATTACAACAGCAGCGTTTAGTTACAATAGAGGTCATATGACCCACAAAGCCTCAGATATTTACTGTGTGGCCCTTGAAGGAAGAGGTTGCCAACCCCTGATCGAGCACATTTCCGACACTGAAAGTTCCCTCCCGTCCCTTTGTGGTGTGTTCCCTGCTCCATCTCTCACCCCTCATCCCTGGCAACTACTCATCTGCTTTCTATCACGACGGTTTTTTTTCCCCTAGAATTTCATATAAAGAATACTGTATTATGTAGACTCCTGTGTCTGGCTCTTTTTACTTAAAATAATACTTTTGAGGTTCGTCCATGGTGTGGTGTGTGTCAGTATTTTGTTTCATTTTTTATGGCCGGTTAGTTTTCCTCTGTACAGATATACAGTGATTTGTTTATTTTTTTTTTTTGTTAGTTGATAGATGTAAAGCTGCTATAAACATTCAAATACACATTTTTGTGTAAACATGCAGCTTTTATTTCTCTGGAGTAAATACCTAGCCAGTGGGTTGCTGGGATCTATGGTAAACATATGTTTAACTTCATGAGAAGCTGTTCCAAGGCGGTTGTAGGATTTTACAGTGTACAGTATGCAGCAGACAGTAGTGTATGAGATTGCCTTTTGCTCCACATCCTCAACACCACGTGGTAATTCGGTCATTTTCACTTTAGCTATTGAAATAGGTAAGTAGCAGTATATCATTGTGGTTTTAATTTAATCAACTATTTATGTTGAGCACCCTTTTGTGTCTTCATTTGCCATTCATATATCTCCTTTGTTGAAGTGTCCAATAAAATCTTTTGCCCATTTTTGTATCTAGTTATATATTTCCTTATTTTTGAGAAGTCCATGTTCTTTTTATCTTCTGGATACAATTCCTTTTATCAGATATATGTTTTATATATATTTATCTCCCAATCTTGGCTTGCTTTTACATTTTCTTAGCATTGACTTTTGAAGGGCAAGTTTGTAATGTTAATTAAGTTTGTTTATCAATTTTTTCTTCTATGATTTGTGCTTTTAATGTCCCATCCAAGAAATCTTTGTCTAACCCACAGTCACAAAGCTTTTCTGAGTTTTGTAGTTTTAGCTCCTATGTTTAGGTGTGTGATCCATTTGGGGTTCATTTTCATATACCGGGTGAAGTAAGGTTGCGATTCATTTTCTTGCCGTGTGAATATCCACTTGTTCCAGCAGCATTTGTTGAAAAGACTGTTCTTTCCATGTTAAACTACATTGGTACAACTTCGATATCTTCCACCTTTTACCAAGGTGCACTGCTGTTGTTCCAACAGGTCTGCCAAAGACTGACAGAATATGGGGTTCATTTTCACCGGGTGCACCCTGAGAAGAAGTCACAGACGGGGATACTGCTTGGAGTCTGTCCTAGAGGCGTCCTCGTGTTTGAGGTTCACAACGGAGTTCGCACATTGGTCCTTCGCTTTCCGTGGAGGGAAACCAAGAAGATTTCTTTTTCCGTATGTCCATTTTAACCCCTTATGGTTATATTTTAAAATAGATGTTGTCAAGTTCAATTTCAATGTTACGTATTAATTGACTTTCCTTAAGTAAATTTTAGACCCTACCGTTCAGTAGGGCGAATATTCGCCTCTTAATACTATTTAACTCTTCTTTCTTAGTTGTAGGAAGAATTATTGAGATTTCATTCATTTTTGGTTTTCTCAGGAGGTGATTTTTAAAAGAATTGTATACATTCCTAGCTGGTTATATGCTCAATTAATTTTAGTTAAATTACAACTAAGTTGACAACTCTGTTAATTCAGAACTTATACTAGGTTCTACCTTCTCACGTAGAGAAACCCCTCTAATGTTTTTAAGATAGATAATCATCTTAACTCCAGTGAACTTTGTCTAGCTCAGTGATAGTTCCCTCACAGCAACTGTGTTTGAATCTCAGTGGTCCAGAGATTTACTGGATTTTATGAACTAATCTCAGGACTTTCTGCAGTTTTAAGTTTTAGTGTACGTTCTCTGGGGATAAAGTTAGAAACGTGATTTTTAGAAAATCATGTTTGTGAAACATAGCTTTTTAAAGGCATGTTTTGATTTTGGACATAGTTGGAGTATCTGAACGTTGAAATACAATGGTCAAACCCCAGAGGTGAATCAAAAATGTGTTCAGGTATTTGTTTTCCTAAGGGTATTCAGACACTACTGACATTTTTACTTCCTATCTGGGCTGAAGTGTGGTCTCACCAGAACAACGTTTATAAGGATATCAATTTCAAGGTCCCAGCTGACTCTGGATAATCTTCAACCTAGAGACTTTTGAAATCAGTTCTAGACCTGATGGTTTGTTGGTTGGTTTCCTATGAAACCCAAAGGTACCACTAAGACCACCAGGTAATAATATGTTCTCTCAGGAAAGCCGAGACCATTCTCATTTTCCCAGGATTGCCAAGACCAAGAAATTACCTGGGTTTAATTTACATTCTCCAGTGTAAATTCCTGGCAGAGCAAATGTCTGGAGGAAACCTTAGATTAATTAAATGCAGATTTAATTTGGATTGGTTTTGAAAAGTCAAGAAGTCAAATAACCATTGAGCATTCAGCTCCATGTCATTTGCCAATATGCCGTATATAAAACTAGCTGTGATTAGCTCATTTTTAAAGATCTCTGGTAGTAGAGAATAGACCACATTCCCATGCAAACTGTTCCTGTGTTTAAGGGCACTTGTTTATCCTGAGTTCTTTCTCTAACACAGAACTCTCTTTTTTAACCCTCCTTTTTTCTTCCACTAGCCTCTGGGGAGACGGCAAAGTCACTTTTTGCCCTTCTCATCTCTCACAACTGAATGCCCTTGGACACGTTTCTTGTCCAGTTTATCTGTTAACACTTAGAAAGAATCAGATATTCTTCTAATTTGTTTCAAACCTGTACAGCTTTACAACTGTGGAGTTTCAGCATTCTTGGGAATTACTTGACAGTGGTTAAGTGGTATGTTTGTTAGGAGAAAATTCCCCAAGTAGGTATACTGCTGATAGTCAAGATGGTACTAGTTTGATGCTACTGCATCTCAAGCTCCTCTCTAATACTTGCTGATTTCTGTTTTTTAACAAAGAGAGAACAAGGTCCCAGAGATTTCATTGGCAACAACGTCTAGCTAGAATTTAATAATCTTATTTTTTTATTGCATTGATTACATATTTTTATAGCTGGATTGTATTTATAGTAAGTGGTACTAGTTTTCTATTTACAATTGTGATATAAAGTTTCTTTAAGTGAATTTATGTAAATAAGCAAAGTCAATTTAAAAATTTATAAATAAACGAGACTATAAATTATGAAGATGGCACCTGCGTGACTGAAGTTTGAGTAATACTTTGTTGTTGTATCTTTTGTGAGCGTACCAAATTTGACTTTTCTATGCCTGTTTCTGCATTTGAAGTAAAATCAAGGGATGTGAAGTAGAGGATATAATCTGCACAGTCAAAGAAGCCAAGAGCTAGAGTAGAATCTAACTAGACTGAGCAATTCTCCAGAGACATTAGTCTGAGGTCCCCGGTGTGTTGAATGCTAATCTTTTAAGCCGTATGGATGGCCTGCAAGCCTCACCACACAGGTGGCAAAATTTTGTTTTTCAAGAAACATCAAGGAGATAAAACTGATTTGTGGTTCTCCTCCTTGCCCTGAATTTGGCAAGAATCACTGTCTCTAAATATTGATGTGTTTCATCTCTCAGCCCAGCAGCTGTGTTATCCAGTGCCACTCCATTCTCAGTATTTTTTTTTTAACTTCCCACAACTTCCATCCCAGCCTTCATACCACCAAGATTCTTCTTGACTGAATCACAGCTCTTATTATTATACATTAATAAATCAGTTTTTATTGAACTTCATTTTCTTTACTCAAGGAAATAGAACGTATATTTCTTGTCATTTCTTTTTTCAAACAGTTTTGGTATTTGTACACATTGCAGAAAACTCAAAATATCAATAATCTCATTAAAGGAAACTGTTTCCCTTGCTGGTGGCTGATAGACATTCTGATTTAGGCTGTAATTTCTGAAAGTGGCAAATAATACTTATTTCCTGAACTTGTAATAATACAGGTTTATATTTTTTATATTTATATTAGATGTAGGTCAAGGAATAGCCACGCCTAATAATGTGAAATAAAAATAGCTCTACTTGTTAATTATTGTTTACAGAATTTGGTCGTGTAATAAAGTGATAGGAAAACATCCTAATTATCTATACCCGTGATTAATATTGTAGAAAAAGAAAATCACATTGCAGAACACATCGGATGGAATAAAACACGCCTTCCAGACAGATAACAGTAAGGTATGCCAGTACCTGCTGCAGCTCTGCTCTTCCCAGCATAAGTTCCAGCTGCAGATGAGAGCAAGACAGAGCAACCAAGATGCCCAGGACCTGGGTAAGGAGAAGCAAGCTGTGTCAGAGGACTCCAGGGCAGATGCATGATTTCTGTCACAAATTTTGAATGCACTTTCTCTTTTAGGATAAAAATTAACAAGGTATATAGATTTTTAAATGACTAAGTCAAGTTTATAAAGATGTCACAAATGAAGCCAAGATTTCAACTTCATATTCATTTTGAAAACAGCACCCCAGATCAGTCAAGGAGTATCTGTTGACATGTCTATTTTGTGCTTATTGTTAGGCTACCTGATGTAAATACTGTAAAAGTTTGGATCATATTCTCTGCCCATGGTAAACTTACACACTATTTAGG
Organism: Equus asinus; assembly: GCF_041296235.1. Taxonomy (NCBI): domain Eukaryota; kingdom Metazoa; phylum Chordata; class Mammalia; order Perissodactyla; family Equidae; genus Equus; species Equus asinus. Next base: position 93,088,082 of record NC_091792.1, on the reverse strand, counting down.
AAGGTACAACCATCGTGCATGAAACAATAATACACAATAGAAGGTCCCGGTTTTAATAACAGGTTATATCATACAGACTCTATGATCTACACCACAAGAGCAGAGGGAGATTAGAGGCTAGAGTATTTGAGTGGTGGCACTTGAATTGGAATTTAAAAGACAAAAATAACTAGTAGGTTGAAGATAAATGGGAGGACTTTCCAAAGGAAGGAAAGAGCATGGGAAACAAGGCAAGGGGCAGGGAAAGTGTGCACCCAGGATGGTGAAGTTATGCTGTCACAGTTGGGGTAGGGGGGCAGGTTTCCCACCTGTTGGTTTTACTTGGGTATGTCCCTGTTCTGAGACTGAGATGAATAACCACAGTACCCAATATGAATGGTCAGGAGAGTGTTTTCAGTTCCTTTTGAAAATGAACTAGCAGAAGAAACTAATTCAGCTCTGAAAAAATATATCAGCCAGAACTGAAATATTTAAAACTTACTCTGCAAGACCACATGTAGAAATTAGAGTTGCCCTGATGACCTTGTGCAACAGAGCCCTATGGATTCTTATCCAACCTTTCTCACATCCTGAAGTCTCATGGAAAATATGTTCCCCATAGGATTAGACTGGGGTCATGGCAACCTATGAATAGATGTTTCTCAGCCTTTAAAAATCAAGATGGTAGGGGCTATTTGCTTATTAAAAATGAAGATTCCAGGGGGCCTGCCCAGTAGCGTAGCAGTTGAGTTCACGTGCTCCACCTCAGCGGCCCAGGATTCGCCAGTTCGGATCCTGGGTGGGGGCCTACGCCCTGCTTATCAAGCCATGCTGTGGGAGGTGTCCCACATATAAAGTAGAGGAAGATGGGCACAGTTGTTAGCTCAGGGCCAGTCTTCCTCAGCAAAAAGAGGAGGACTGGTAGCGAATATTAGCTCAGGGCTGACCGTCCTCACAAAAAAAAAAAAAAAAAAATGAAGATTTCAGAAACCTACCTGAAACTTAGTGAATCATAGTCTTTGGGCATTGGGTCCCTAGAATCTGCATTTTAACAGGCTTTCCTCAGTAATGATTTTTATGCATTCTAAAATATGATACCTACTGCTGTAAAATAATCTTATTATTTCTTTTCTTTCCTTTACTCTGCTAAAAATTTGTATGGCCTTATATATTTTCAAAGTATAGTGAAATATCAAACTTAGTAGAGTTATCAGTATTCCTACTTGGACTAATACTCTATTCAATACAAACCAGAACTGAACAGTTACAGATGTAGTACGGTATGCTATCGTGAAAGAGTCAGAAGACAAAACTGTGAAGCCAGCCTTCCATTCTCACCTTTCTTATACTGAGGAACAATAGAGTGTAGTAGTGAAGAGTATGAACTATGCAGCCAGACTGCCAGTGTGCAAACCTTGCTCTGTTACTTACAGCTCTGAAACCTTCGCAGGTTACTGAAACTCTCTGCCTAGTTCCCTGACTATAAAATGATTATTATAATGATAACACCTACATCATGAGGTTGTTGTGAAGGTTAAATGAATTCATACATGTAAAGTACTTTAAAAGTGTCTGGCACGGAGTAGGTATTGAATAAATATTCATTATTATTTTCATCATCACCATCATCATCGTTTTACCACCACTACCACTAGTAGTACTAGTAGTGGTAGTAGTACTAGTAGTAGTAGTCATAATAGTAGCAGTAGGATGACCTTAGGAACATAACTGACTTTTGGAAGTCTCTTTCTCTTCATCGATGAAGTAGAAATGCTCATGTATCTCACAGGTTTGCTCCTAGGAGCACAACAGCTGTGTCTCCTTGAAGTCATATGTGAAAGCACTTTAAGGTAGTGATATCTACATCTTTTCCCAGATTTTGGTAGATCTTCAAAGGAATGATTTTCTGCTTAGAATTGGCTTAGAAGTAACTACCTGCCTACTTAATTGTCTGTACTAGACGAGTGAAAATAATTGGTGTTATCTGTAGGAGGTTGATGAGCTAACAAATGTCTGTTACTTCTTTAGAATTTTAGAATGTTGGTGCTAGAAAGAACCTTAGAGGCCATAAAGTCCAAAATTTTACTGATGAGGAAACGGATTCACAGAAGGTAGTCTCTCTCACCTAACCTCATCGTTAGAGGTCAAACGAGGCTGGAACCCTGATCTGATTCCTAATCCAGTGCTCCTTTTGTTTGTTGAGTTTCCAAAAAACTAATGTGAATGGAATTAAATTGATTGATAATCATTTATTTAGCACTTACTACTTGTAAGACACCATGGTAGGTGCTGTAGGATAACAAACATAAACGAAGTCCCTCTTCTCAAAAGAGCATAGAATTAAGTTGATAATATAAAGAAATACAAAACAGTACGAGAGACTGAACAGTAGCACAAACAGAGATTAGGACGTGTGGATTGCAGACTGAGTGGGGAACTAGCAAGCCTTTGAGTTCAAATTTGAAACATTAGTATTGGGATATAGGCTCATTCTAATGTCCTTTCGCATCCTCACCGTCCATACTGGACTCCTTTCCAGGTGAAGGACAGTAGGAAAGACCAGGTAGGTGGATGGTTTATGATCCCATCCCAAAAATACATGCAATGTTTTAAGTCCTACACAGAAGTAGGCTGTGAATCGATTTGACTAGCATAATCCTTGATATGTTTACAAAGCAGATATGACCTAAACCAAATGGGCTGCCCCTACTCCTGCCGAAGTTTGGTCCACATTTCCCTTCGGCTGAAGAGGTCTATCGAGTGTAAAGGCATTTCCTGGTGATTGAATCTGTATAAGACTCGATTTTGCATCTTTGATTAAAATCTACTCTCAAAGTGAAAAAATAGAAATAATGTTAGATACTCTAATAAAAACTGTATTTTAAGCTAAAGATCATTCTGGGAATTTTTAAACCAAAATCTTCTTTTCATTATTGTGTTTTAACGTGGTGTCCACTTCTACTTCAGAGAAAGAACGTTGAATTTTCCTGGTGACAATGAGACTTGTTTACTTAAACTTCATTCTGATGCATGAATATTAAAAACCTTCAGTGTTTTCCTATCTGTTTATGCCTGAGATGAAATATTGATTATTAATCTTCCTAGGATTTAGAAGATAAACGAAACAGTATCTAAAGATCTAAGTCAGCAACATTTGACATTTTCTTTTATAAGGAAGTTTTGCCAGCTGTTTTACATAACGGTTGAGCTGTATAATAGAGCGCAGCACAGGATCGGTACTTTCTGTGGGAGACCAGACGGGGTGTCTGGTGACGTGGATTACTAATACATGAACAACTAAATCATTTGAAATTCTGTGCTCCTGGTCCTTTATTTACATGAAAGGATTTTGAAGCTAAAATTCTGTGGTGGAATGCTTTTGATTATAGCCCCAAATGTTCAAATAGTGCCATGACATTGGTTCTCAAAAAACAGAACAGCCAACCACTCATTATAAAGTATCTCTAAGTTTAGCCTCTAAAGGAAGACTTTGGGTGTGTATTTAGGAGTGAAAGGAATTTAAGCATAAAGACAACCCCAGCTCTTTGATCCTGTTAATTAACAGAAACCAAAACAAGAGAAGACAAGTAATATTTGATTCTCCCATGGCCTCTGTGCCTCAGTTAAATCATGAAAAGTCAACAAGGTGGGAAAGTGGGATTAGCATAGTAATGAAATAACAAAAGAAATAATTTGCTGTGAAGGTGCTTTTTTTTTTTTTGGTAACAGTTTTATTGAGAGATAATTCACATACCATACAATTTATCCACTTAAAGTGTACAATTCAGTGGTCTTTAGTATATCACAGAGTTGTGCAACCATCGCCACAACCTGCTATAAGCTTTTAATGATACAATAATCAAGAACTTTTTCTCTGGGCAAAACTCTCTGCACAGCTTCTTTTTCAGGCATGATCTCACCCTGTCGTCCTGTCCAGGTTTCATCTCTCCCTCTCCCCATCCTTGGATGGCTGATATTTTAGTAGAGACACTACTAGTCTTGAAAATTTCTCTCTCAAATGTCATTCTCATTTCTCACTGAAACACGTAATTGGAAATTTGGGGTCAGCAAGCCTGAAGCCCATACATTATTAGATCCAAGAGAATCATCAGATGAAGTAGGAAATGCTGACCAGGCTCTGGCTGTGAGAAAGCTACAAGGATGGAGAGATGGTATGAAAACCAGGACCTTCCAACCTCTTTTTGAAAACCCTTGATTGCTGCACTTTGACAGCTCCCCGCTTATGCTGGCAATCAAAGCAATTCAAAACTGCATGCTGTATTTTATTTATTAAAATAACTCTTCTCATAAAGGTACTGCGGTGTTTCCATCGTGTAAAGCAATCCTATTTCCTTGTAGAGAGAGCTTCGTTTAGGAGCCTGAACCTCCAAGCAGAGTCCGTTAGAGGATTCAATATGGGACGAGCAATCAGCACTGGCAGTCTGGCCAGCAGCACCCTGAACAAACTTGCCGTTCGACCTCTGTCAGTTCAAGCGGAGATTCTGAAGAGGCTCTCCTGCTCAGAGCTGTCGCTTTACCAGCCATTGCAAAACAGTGCAAAAGAGAAGAGTGACAAAGCTTCCTGGGAGGAAAAGCCTAGAGGGATGAGTAAATCATACCACGATCTCAGTCAGGCCTCTCTCTTTCCTCATCGGAAAAATGTCCTTGTTAACATGGAATCCCTGCCACAAACCGTTGTGGAGTTGGTAGGAAAACCATTTCACCAGACGGCAAGATCTGATACAGAATCTTTGGCAGGATTCACAAAACTTAATAAGTAAGAACATAATTACCTAACCCAACTACATATTTGTAAATTCTACATTTCATACTTATTTTTGTTTTGATGTTTTATTATTTTCACCATATTTTTTTATGCTGACACTTCCCCCTCCTACCTTCCTTTTCCCTCTTTAGTTCAAAGTCTGTTGCAAGTTTAAATAGAAGTCCTGAAAGGAGGAAACAGGAATCAGACTCCTCATCCTTTGAAGACCCTGGTCAAGCATGTGTTATAGGTCAGCATAAACATGCCTCCCTTCTTTCTCCCATATCGTGCTCATATGAACGAGATCATGTTAATGACCAAGAAATGATTTTCGGTTCTATGTTCTAATAGCCAAAACTGTGAATATAGAAATTTAGGCTGCTTAAAATAGATCAAATCAAGACTTGGCTTAATCTGTGATTGCTTCATGGCACAGACTATTTCTTAGCTTTCTCTTGATCCCAGTTAAAAGCCATGACCATCTTTCTGAGAGAACCCAGACAGTCTGATACCAGGCTTCGAATAGGCTTTCTTTGGATTTTCCTTACAAGCCTGTGAGAGTGGACTCCACGAATGCTATATTTTTTGAGGAAAGGTTTATTTAGGGTACTTTCAGCTTAGCATGAATGGAATTGTCTCTAAAAATGGATAATTTTATGAAATGTGCTATGGTTGATAGGTAGAAATTCTTAGTTGATTTAAGTTTTTTCAAATTCTCCCAGCTAGCTGGGGCCTATTAATTATTTAAGTATAGAAGTTGTGTGTGTTTATAAATACCACTCTACCTTATAAGATAAACAGTTCAGGTTTCCTGTTGCTTTATGCATTGTAAAAGGGAAACACACTGGAATCAATCTTTCAGAAGAGTCGATATTTAAGCACACAGGTCTGAACGACTACTCAAAATAGGAAACAGCTGGAGAGACAAAAAGGAAACAAAATTTAGGCTGTTGTTTTACCAGATAATACTAATTAACTCTCCCTTAGATGAAAGTTTGGTCATTTAACCCCAACTCACAAAGTTAAAAAGTATTTTCTCATTGTGTAATTGAATTGGGGATATGTGGAGTAAATGAAGCCAAAAGAAAACTCTACACTGTAGTTGATAAAATTAATAGAAAGCAACATTACTTTATTAATGTAGCTTCTACAACTTTCAGAGATTATGCTATCATCAATTTGAATTGGTTAAAAAAAAAAACTAAACAGTTAAAAGGCAAGATTTTGTCCTATAGGTCACCCTATGTGTTGAAAATAGCCTAAGACGACACTGATTGAATCTTTTAGAAAATACTTTTCAAAATATATTCACATAAAACAGGATCTCTTTTAGATTCTAAGCTATTTTTATTAATAAAAGGGAGGCTTTGGTCTACATAAAAATTCATCACATATCAGATGCAGAGTAGTAAACATTCCATAGAAAAACACAGATAAAAGAAAACTCACCAGTGAAAGAGAACTTATTTTCTGCATTTGTTTTTTGATTGATTATTCATTCTTATTGAATTTTCTTTGAACAAATGCTTTTAAAACTCATTCCAGTTTCATCATTTCATATTTGACATACCAAAATGTCGTTGTCAGAAATAATACATTTGTGTTTAAATTTATTCTGCAAAACAAGTTGATACTCTTCACTTGGACGTTAAAAATAATACCTATGCCCGTTGTGGGAAGACGGATTTTTCTGAGTGTAAACAAAAGAAAATGTTGCTGCCTTAATGTTTTATTGATTTTTATGAGTTTATCAGAAGTTACTTCTATATCTAGTATATGACCATTTTATAAGCTGTCTAATAATTTAATTTATACCACAGGAATGACTTTGCATAGTTCTGGAAATTCTTCATCCCAAGTACCCTTAAAAGAAAATGGTAGGTTTATAAAATATTTTTCCCCTCATTTCCATCATATCTTTTCTCTTGCACCTTATGAGATAGTCTTAGACCTAATAATGAAGAGTCTTCATTGCCAGTCAAACTGTGCCAAGGATTTTAGGCCTCACATTGGAGTCAAAGGAGAGTTGTACTTTTCAACATCATGGTGATATGATGGGACCTGTAATTTAGGCTAATGTTGATGAACTAGGGAGATGACAAATGAGAGATAAGGACACTAGTTGGGAAGCTAAGATAGTAGTACAAGTGGGAGGTAATTTTGATTAAAAAAGAGTTTTAACTGAGGTAGTTATTTTAAAGGGATACTTGAGCTGAATCTTGAAAGAAAAGAATTTATTCAGGCACAATGGTGCAGATAAGCATTCCAGACCCAGGGCATAGTGTGGTCGGAGACATGGAGACATGTGGGAAGAGATTCAGTGACCTGTAGGAGTCTCAGTATGGAGGCATGTGGGGGCCATGGTGAAGCTCGAGAACTTTATAAACAGGGACTAGCTTTGTGTCTTATCCTAAATATTATGGGAAGAGTTTGAAGACTTTTAAATGTTGAGGTTTGTAGTTTAGGAGTCTAATTGTAGGAAGAAACTTTTTGTAGTGACTTGAAAGTCAGTAGATTCAAAATTTTTAGAATTTAGGTTACAAAATACTTTCATGTACATACATTATCTTATTTGATCTTTCTAACAACTTTCATATGTAGAAAGAACGTTTTATTACTACGTATATACTACTTTCCTCCAAAAATGTTTGTGTCTTATCCTCAAACTCTTAAAAGTTGAAATAATCAGAAGCCGGATAAAAAAGAAGCAAATATGTTAATCAAAAGTGTAAATATAGTTAAACTTGATAAGTCTTTAAGTTTAATTCTAATTTTCCTGGAGCCAAGGCAAAAATGAAGGCATGAGGAGGTGAACCACATGAAACTGCTGTTTCTGTAGGTCCAAACTGTCAAACACCAGAGTGCTATTTGATATAATTCTCATTCTCTAGTAGAAATACGCCTACCAACTCTTCAAGAGAGGAAAATGTTTCTTGGAAGTAAAATTGTGTTGAAAAGTGAAAATACATAAAATATCTTAAATACTCATAGCAAATGAAGGATTTTTTCATCTCTTTTTTTTTTTTTAATGTATCCTCAAAAAATCTGAGAGCACATCATTAAAGAAAACGTTAGTAAACTTATTTGTACTACTTGGGCCTGGGTTACTAAGACCCTGGTGTATAGCTTTATGATGATCAGATGTCTTATATGGACTGTTTAGAATATCTCTGTACCTAAAATAGCTCAGTTATTAACATGTTCATCATGGTGGTAATTATTGACTAATAGTTACAGAGTGTTTACTGTGTGCCAGACACCATTCTAAACACTTTTTGTTTATCTCCCTTTTAAGCCCCACAACAATCCCATGAGGTGGGTGCTAATGTTATTTCCTTTTCTCATAGGAGAAACTAAAGCATAGAGAGCTTGAGTTGTGCAGAAGGTGATGGGGCTGGCAAGTGCTAGACCCATGGTTTGTGTGCAGGAAATCTGTTTCCAGAGCCCACACTCTCATCCGCTCTTTAGACTGTTTCCTAGCATAATAATGCCTAATTATTCATAGATATTATTTCTCCCAGCTAAACTTTTGAAAGAAGCTGGATAATAACCACTTCAAGGATGAGAACTTGAAGTGTATTTTAACCTAGATTTTGAGGGAAAAGCATATGGATTTACATTGGGTACCAAAGGAGCAGCCTATGCAGGGTAATGTCTCCGTTTAAACCTTTAAAAACCTCATCTTCCCACCTGTCCCCTACAGAGAAAGAGCCAGTCCACCTTCCTATGGAGGTGCGCCCACTTGGCTTGCAGACAAGTCTAGGTTTTTTTCAAAATTCTCTTTAAATCTGCCCAAGTAGCCCTGAATTAGTGCTCTGTTGAGAATTGAGTGTTCATATAATAGAGCATGGCTAACATGTTTTTCTAAATAAGCTAACTGAGGATCAAAAAGTTAAATTACTTGCCCATAAGTCAGATATAGGATGACTTAGTCTAATTTCAGTGTTCTTCCTTGCTGGTCAAGATTATTAGAAGAAAATCAGAAATGAGCATCAGTTAATATTGAATTATTCATCACTTAATACAAGGACCAATGAATAAAATTCAATCTTAACCTTTTACGACTTTGAGAGACCGTTAAAGAATGTGAAGCTTGAAAGAAAAAAGAAAAAAGGCATCAATCTTCTAATCTTAGGAAACAGATATGGAAAGGATTCCAATCTTTTCATTAATAGTGATTTCCAAGAAAAGGCTGCTTAACTTTCAAAATACCCACTTCTTGTAATAGTCCTTCCTAAGAGAATAAAAATCAGAAAATATATAGAACCTATGCAAGAACTTTGTAAAATTGATTTTCAGTGTTTCTTGTTTTGCTATAATTCAGGATTACACAATTGAAAAATAACTTTTAGCTAGACTTGTCATCTTTTTTCCTGTCCAAACCACAAGAATGGGGTCAAACACGAGACTCTTAACCAAAACAAACAAAAAATTCATGTAAAATAGGCTGTTCTGATGCAGAGTAACTTGGTACAGACACTGAAATAAGCTGTTTTCCCAATATTAAAACTCATTATTGTGTTTATGAGCAATCTTAATTCCAATTAATAAAATGTACAAACAGAAGTAAAAGTTTAAAACACACTTTGTTTAGTCAGGTATCAATGACCAATGTCATTTTAAATGCTAGTTTTTTCCATCTAAGGTTTAATTAGAATACATACAAGGTTGAAAATTATAATAAAAGAGTCCAAACTGCTCACAAACAGATAAGGGAATTAACCAGCAGCAAAAAATAGAGTCAACTGAATTGAGAACTGAAAGGAACTTAAAAGTTTATCCAAACCAAGCTTTTTCATTCCATGGATGAGTTAAATGAGTCTCAGAGATGTTATGTGGCCCCAATTCACTCAGCTAATTAGTGCTGGCACAGAAATAAAAACACCGAAGTTTCCATCATGATCCCCCTTACCAACCATCGGAGCAGTTACTATATTAGGTAGTATAACAATGAAAAATACCTCTCTTTATTTTTATGCCAATATGGTGCTACTGACCCATCCTTGTCTGGATTTGAAGTGATTCATTTCCTTAGAGTGAGTGATGGATTCATCCAGAGTCTCCTCTACCTATTGTCCACTTTCTCTTAGGATCAGTGGCACGGAGCTGCCTTATAGTTGACAAGGGTCTATATCTTTTACCAAGAAAATTAGTTTTTCTTGCAGAAAAGTGTTGACTCATACTTACATTGATGATATGGCTTTGACCTTATCAGAAATATGCTCTTACTAGGAAATTCAATTAGTTTACTCACAGAAATATCTATTATTGTTGTCTACAGTTATTCTAGTTGGGGACTATGTATGTCCACATGAACCTTATTAGAGATGAGAAAGGCAACATTGGAACAACGGTTTCTAATGCAGAGAGGGTATACATTTAACTTCTAAATTATACATTTATCAATTGTTGTTAAAATATTTCCCAGGTAAACATTGTTGGGAATGACACCAGCATGTATTAGTTAAAGAAGTGAACATTTCAAGTTGAGGTTGTTTTTCACTTCAAACTATTTGCAGAATTTGCTGTAGTCATAGAGTATATTAGTGGGAAAAGAAAATTTCTTCTAAGGATTTCAAAATATATACTCTGAATATTAATGCTTGTTTTGGTATAGTAATTCAAATAACTCAGAAATATCTTGGTGCTTGAAATATCTAGCTGCCTCACTTTCAGAGATTCGTAAATTCTATATAATCGTCATTGAATTCTATAAATATCTTTATGTTTACTTTGGTTGCCATGTACTATATACCCTTAGGTACTTCCTCCTCCCCCTTTTGTTTTAAACCAATGGAGAAGTATTTTGACCATCTGCATGAATAGAATACAAAGGTAAAGAGAAACTCATGGTACATAGGACTATCTAGTAACACATAGCTGCACACCAACATCTATCCTTCCTTCTTTTGTCCTCACATTAATAAGTCACTTTATATGGGGGGAAGAGAGAGAGAAAAATCCATCTTTTTATAAACAGTGAATTAGCTAAGCTTCCCTCTCCAAAAGAATATTCAACTCTGCCCTACTCAATCTTGTACTCCAGCCAAACTGATCTATAACATTTCCCCAGAACCCTTTTCTGCCTTCTTTCCATCTCAGCTTTTGCTAATGCCTTTCTTATTGCTGTATAACCATCTCCTTAATCCACCTATTAAAATCCTACCCCGTTTCCTTGAAGTCTTCTTTATTTCTGGCAGGAAGAGCCTCTCCACTCTTATAGATCTGACTCATGTCTTCGTAATGCAGCTATTTCATTGACAGTCTTAATAACATTCTATTTACCAGTCAGGCTAGATCTTTGCTCTTCTTGCCTGATTCAGCTCACATTTACTGTGCTAGCAGCTGTCATATACATTCTGTCATTTTATTTTCCTGAATTGCCTAGTGAAGGACTTTGACAGGAAAGTTGTTCAGTAAATATTTGAAAGATGAAAGAATAACTGAGTGAATGAATGAATGCTCAAATCTCACTGGTGAATCCTTGACTATAGAGAGCTTAATCTATTGCTTCAAGTTAATGAACACAAAAATATTGCACATTTATTTGTGTGTGTGGATATATTCCAGTAATGTTTACCTTCGAAATACACACACACACACATACATACACACATATACACATATACTTTTTAGCCAAATAATTAATCAATCTTGTTAGTGCATGTGTTGGAAATGAAAATAAAGAAAATGGCATTTTTATTCTTTGACTCAATACCTTGAACTTCCAGCAGATATTCCTTAGGAACACTGAGAATATTGATCAATTTTATAGTTGAGAACAGAAACACTGTATAGAGCAAATGGACTTTGTCTTTGTAATGGTGACAGAAGTTTACGTTTAATACCTAAGGTGACCTCACTCCTTTGTTTTATTTTATGGGTTTTGTTCTGTTGTATTTTGTATTTGGTTCTAGCTGAAAATTAGAGCTAATTGTCTGTTAGAGAATAAAAGTATCTTGGATACTTAGATGATAATATTAAGCTAGGCATTAACTAATTCATGGATTTTATGCTTATATATATGTCTCTCTAATATATAAGGCTCTTCACACCATTGTCCAGTGATTTTTTTTTTGAATCTCATTAATTAATTAGAAATACTGAATTACTACTACCCTTATTGATTATAACTAAGTTTTGGTCAAAACAGCAGAATAGGGTCACGTATGCTACGGGGAGCTGGCAAATTGGCATTAATACTTAGTGTTTAAGGGACAAGGTTAATTCACTCTGAAAAACAAGTCATTTTTGTTACTATTTCCTGAAATTAAAGGAGTTTATTTCTAGAATATAAAGTATCACATTTGCATCATTTAAACCTTAATATAGGTTGTATATTACTGTTATATAACATTTTAGTAGAATTTTAAATCATTGAGTAGTCATATGTTGGCAGATAATCTGTAATTTTCAAAAAGCTTCAATATGCTTGAGAACCATGTAGAGATGAATTTGAAGGCTTAGTTAAAATATCTTTCTGAGTGTATTGAACTCATTTACCACCACTGCCACCACCTCACACATCGATGAGTCTGAACCATCACATTGTAATTGACGTTAAGAAGTGGATTGACTTGCTAGAGCTGCCATAACAAGGTCCTGCAGATTGGGTCTCTCAAACAACAGAAACTTATTTTCTCACAGTTCTTAAGGCTTGGAGTCTGAGATCAAAGTATTGGCAGCATTGATTTCTTCTAAGACCTCTCTCCTTGGCACCTGTAGACACGTGTGCACGTGTTTGTATCCAAATTCCCTCTTCTTCTGAGGATACCAGTCCTATTGGATGAGGGCCCACCCTAATCCAAGACCTCATTTTAACTTAATTGTCTCTTTATAATGCTGTCTCCAGATATTCTTAAGTTCTGAGGTACTTTGAGTTAGAGCTCCACCATATACATTTGGGTTGGAGGAAAAGGGGCACAGTTCAGCCCATAACAAGAAGAGTATGTGTGTGTTCAAATGCTCGGATTGCTAAGTAAATAGTGTAATTTTATTAACGTGACAATTAAGTGACATATTAATTGATTTAACTTAGGAGATATTTGTGAATGATCAGCCTACTTTAAAAAAAAAAGTAAGTGCAAATAAGAAAAAGTAAATTCTAGTTCTAATGCTAACGTTCACTCAATTTATCTAACCAGCATTTATCAAGTACTGACCTAAGGCATCTTGCTGGGCAGTGATACTAGCTGTAATGTTGAGCAAGTCACAGATTGCTATTCCTCATCTGCAAAACAGTGATTAAAAATCTCTTTACCTACCTCGTGAGGTTGTTCCACAAATGAAATAAGAAATAAATGAAAGTCCTTTGAGAATGTAAATGTGCTAGCCAAGTCATTATTAATGGGATTTAAAAAAAATAAATCCAGTTTCTTCTTGTTGCTATTGTACTCCAGAACTCACCATAAATATTTTACTCATTATAAATAAAAATGTCAACCACTTATTAGTGGGCAATTCTTAACATATTGAGCATTGTCAAATTCAGGACATCAACTGCCATATAATAGACGTGGAGTCAGAAAACCTAAGTTTAAGCTTCAGGCCTTGCCTGTATTGACTGAGTAAACCTGGTCAAACCATTTAACTGCTTGAGATTTATTTCCTCATTTGTAACTGAAATATGCTTATTTCATAGGGAATCATTTATGAGGAATTAATGTGATAACATATAGTCATTTTGTAAACTTAAATCACTATCAAAATATAGGATGGTGGTATTATTTAAAATATAATTTTAAAGTGACTGGGTAATCTGTTAATGAGCTTTAACATTTAAATTGGAAGAAGTAGACAGTCTTAATGCCTGAGCATGTTATGTTTATTTTATCTTAAAATTATATATTTCCCATAGATGTGTTACACAAAAGATGGAGCATAGTATCTTCACCAGAAAGAGAGATCACCCTGGTGAACCTGAAAAAAGATGCAAAGTATGGCTTAGGTAAGTCACTGTGAGATTCTTAAAGGTCTGTGAGAATTGAAAGAGAAAAAAATCTTTAGTATGGCATTGGCATGGAGGCACCAGCCTCCTCCTTCTCACAATACTGCCTGCCTACCCACAGTCCCTTACCCTACCCGCCCAGTCAGGAAATGACAAGATGAAATGCCTACAAGCAATATTTCCACCAAATTTAACATTCCCATCTCACGTGTGTTACGTGTAAATCATATTTGATATGAGAGTAGCCACACTTCTGTGTGTCAAGCAGGCTAATCATTAGTCATTGAAAGCACCAATATCATGAAGATCTTTTTAAAATGTGCTGTTTCACAGGATTTCAAATTATTGGTGGGGAGAAGATGGGAAGACTGGATCTAGGTGTATTTATTAGTTCAATTACCCCTGGAGGACCAGCTGACTTGGATGGATGCTTAAAGCCAGGTACTTTCATTTAGGTAATATCCTGAGTACTTACTGACAGTTATAAACTTGCACAGATAGCAAAAGTGGAACTTGGGCAGAGCAAAAATAATGGGGGTGGGGAGGATGAGGTTTCTAAGATGTAGCATAAATTTCTCTTTGTTGTTGAAAATACTGGATTGTCTCTTTTTATAGGAGATCGTTTGATATCTGTGAATAGTGTAAGTCTAGAGGGGGTGAGCCACCATTCTGCAATTGAAATTTTGCAAAATGCACCTGAAGACGTGACACTTGTTATCTCTCAGCCAAAAGAAAAGATATCCAAAGGTAATGTTGTGAGTGTCTCTTAGCTGTGTATTCTGTTCCATTTTTTACAAAAACTTCAGTACTTTGACCCAATACATTGGATTTAAGCTCCTTATTTCCTTTCTGGAAATTTGATACATGTAGTTCTGATTGTTTTAATGTTATACATCAGTGTAACTTTTCATTCATCACTTCCAAGATTTTCTGTCTCATTCCTCTTTAGTAATGTAGGCATAAAAATGGATTCGTTATGTAAAATCAGTGTCACTTAAGTGAATTCTGAGTATTTCGTGTATTCCATCACCTCTTAGGCCAAATCAGAAATAAAATTCTTTATCATTGTCTAGTTAATGTAATTATATAATAGTTGTCTATGAAGTTCTTTCCTGAACCAGATTATGAAAAGGGAAAGAATAATATACCAGAAATTTCAAAACAAGACCATATCGTTTTGTCTTGTAATCCCTCCCGTTAGCATGTTGTGGGGAAAAGGCACTTGGTGAAGATAGATGACTTGAGTTTGAGCCATACTTGAGCCACTTAGTAGCTGGATGACTTAAGTCCTCTTGAGCCGTGGTGGTTTTTCTTTGTTTAAAGAGGAGACAGTGACCTCGGCCCTGCCTTGTCTGTCTTGCACAGAGTTGTTATGAGGATCAAGTGTTGGGGCCGTGTTTGTGAAAGAAGCACGTGAGGCACATGCAGTGTAGTGCAGTGGGCAGGGCTCCAGAGTCCAGGGTCATTCTGTCTCCACTGATTAACACTGTAGACCTGAATAAATCACTTGCTAAGCCTCACTGTGCTCATATAAATGGTGGATATAAAAGTGCTTGTCTTGTAGATTGTGAAAGTTAAATGACATAATACACGAAAGAATTAGCACATTCCCTGCTGCATATTAAGCACTTAAATGTGAGTGTTAGCTGTCATTATTAACAGTATTTTTCAAAAACATGTAATTGGATACATATAAGTTATTTTCATCCCAAAGATATGGGAAATATGTAAAAGAATTAGTAAACTATTGCCTGAAAACCAAGTTTAGAGAGTAGATTTTACACATAACTTTAGACAATTATGATAAAATAGAAACAACATAAACATTTTGTACAATATATTGTGACATAAAAATGTCTTAACTCCACTCATAGGTGGAAATTAGTATATTGAGAAGGAGATCTGATCGGTGGTTACCAGGGAAAAGGGGGGGTGGGGGGAGGGTACGGAGGGGGAAGTGGTGTACCCACAACATGACTAACAAAAATGTACAACTGAAATTTCACAAGGTTGTAATCTATCATAACATTAATAAAAAAAAAATAAATAAAAATAAAAATGTCTTAAATTTTACACAGATGAATCATAGGAAATGTAAAAATTTCTTATATTTTATACAGATGAGTCATTTTGACTTTGGTTTCTTCTTGTATTCACTAAATATTATATATATGTCGTGTGTATATATATATGTAAGATATATACATATATAAATAGTATTTTCAGCACTTGTTTACAGTGAACAAACACAACAGATAGAAAGCACCACCACTGCCCAAAAGAGCCTTATAGTCTATTTGTAGTCTAGTCGTCTTAAGCAAAGGAAGACAGCTGCAGTTGCAAATGTAGTAGTGTATTTCTGAGTTTCAAGCAGCCAAGACCAAAATGAAAAAACAAAAACAAGAAGTAGAACATTGGGTTCCATTCTCACCATGATTTTGGCAAAAGAAGCATAGAATTCAGAAGAAACTCGTTTTCCCCCTGAATAAAGCTCTAGGGTACTCCTATCTTAATTTTGTTTTCAATAGATGCTTTATAGAAAATTTAGACAGTTCTTCAACAGATTTTTATTGAGTGCCTGTGATGCACAAGACACAGAACCTCTGCCCTCGTGGAACTTATATCAAAGGAGACAAGTAACTAAACAACTAATTAAGCAACTAACTAAACACGTAAATGTTTAATTATAACTATGATTTAAGTGTTAGGAAGAAACCCAAGGTGCCAAGAAAGCATTTAGCAGAGGAACTTTACCTAGTATGGGGATCAAGAAAGCGTGTCTTTGCAGCAGACTTTCATGTGGTTATTTTATTTTTTACTGTCCATTCTCAATAAAAGTTAAAAGCAAATGTTACAGTATAGTTCTGTGAAGTTGTTTCTTCAGAAAGCTAGATTAATCTTATCATGGTGTGCAGCTGTACTGCAGTGTAACTTGAAAAGAGAGAAAACTTCAAGAACCCAGAACACTACCAGTATGTACCTCAGGGTATCCCTCGCAATTATCAATCGCCAAAGAGCAAAGTTTCTGTTTTTCTTTTTGTTTGCTACTTTTTTTTTAGAGCTATAAAATGTGTACTAGTTGCTTAAAATGAATTCAGTTTATGCAGAAACCTATGAAGTAAAAACTAAAAGTCCCCTTACTGCTTTTCCTAAGAAAACTCTGTGGTGTATATGTAGCCTGATGTATAGTAGAGATAATTTAAAAAAATAATCCATGTGTGTGTCCATACACATACATATACAAGCTTGTTTCTTTTTCTTTTTTCTTTTTTTTTTTTTTTTTTTTTACTAAAAATACATTTATTTTTTTATTTCCTTGCCACTGACTTTGAGCTTTGTTTGCTCTTCTTTTTCTAGTGCTTTTTGGTGTAGTGTTCGTTTGTTGATTTGACATCCTTGCTTTTTTGAGGTGGGCCTATATTGCTATATACTTTTCTCTTAGTACTGCATTTCCTGCATCCCATAGATTTCGGTATGTTGTGTTTCCATTTTGATTTGTCTTCATGTATTTTTTTATTTCTTCATTGATCTAATAGTTTTTCAGTTACAATTTTTTTTATACTCTGTGTCAATCTATAATATGCTTAGAATATTCTGGACATCCATGAAGATACACCTTTTCAATGTGGTATCATATTTCATATTATGAGTGTGTCGAAATTTATTTAGTTTTTTTTCTATTGTGCATCCAGGTTAGCGATAATTCTCTTACAAATGTTGCTCTAACAAATACACTTGTTTACACATTATTGAAAATGTACATATTTCTAGAGGTTAGATATCTAGAAGTAGATTAAGGACAATGCACATATGAATTTTTGGCAAGTGCTACCAATTTTCACAAATTTTATCGGTTTACAATCAGTCAAGTACGTAGGACAGTGCTCTTCTCCTCACACCATCAGGCGTGTGAGAAATTATCAGTCATTCTCATTTTTGTCAGCCGAGTAGGTAGAACACTGCATTAAGCTGCATATCACTGGATGACAGTGAGAATATCTTTTTATATATTTATTAGTTATTTATGTTTTACTCTGAATTTCCAGTCTACATATCATACCCTTGTCCTTGCAGTATCATACCTTGTTACCTTGCAGTAACAGTGGTTTATAACACTGTATAAATTTCAGGTGTACGTCATTGTATAGCTCGATTTCTGTATAGGTTACAACATGTTCACCACCCAAAGATGAATTACAGTCCATCACCGCACACATGTGCCTAATCACCCCTCTCACCCTCCTCCCCGCCCCCCCCCCCCCGTAATCACCAATCCAGGCTCTGTTTCTATCTGTTTGTCATTGTTCTTATCTTCTATTTATGAGTAAGATCATTCAATATTTGACTTTGTCCCTCTGACTTATTTCACTTAGCCTAATGCCCTCAAGGTCCATGCATGTTGTCACAAATGGACAGATTTCATCATTTCTTATGGCTGAGTAGTATTCCATCGTGTATATATACCACATCTTCTTTACCCATTCGTCCCCTGGTGGGCACCTAGATTCCTTCCAAGTCTTCGCTAGTGTGAATATTGCTACAATAAACATAGGAGTGCATGTATCTTTATGCATTCCTGTTTTCATGTTCTTTGGATAAATACCCAGTAGTGGGATAGCTGGGTCATATGGTATTTCTATTTTTAATTATTTGAGAAATCTCCATACTGTTTCCCATAGTGGCTGCATCAGTTTGCATTCCCACCAGCAGTGTATGAGGGTTCCCTTTTCCCACGTCCCCTCCAACATTTGTTATTTTTTGTCTTTCTAAATATAACCATTCTACCAGGTGCAAGGGGATATCTCATTGTAGCTTTGACTTGCATTTCCCTAATGATTAGTGATGTTGAACATCTTTTCATGTGCTTATTGGCCGTCTTTATGTCTCATTGGAAAAATGTCTGTTCATATCCTCTGCCCATTTTTTGATCAGGTTGTTTGGTTTTTGTTGTTGTTGAGTTGTATGAGTTCTTTACATATTTTGGATATTAATCCCTTGTCACATGTATGATTTGCAAATATTTTCTCCCAGTTGGTGGGTTGTCTTTTCATTTTGTTCCTGGTTTTCTTTGCCTTGCAAAAGCTTTTTAGTCTGATGGAGTCCCATTTGTTTATTTTTTCTTTTTTTCCCCTTCCCCAAGTAGACATGGTATTCAAAAAGCTCCTTCTTGGACCAGTGTCAAAGAGTGTACTGCCTATATTTTGTTCTAGGAGTTTTATTGTTTCACATATTACCTTCAAGTTTTTAATCCATTTTGAGTTAGCTTTTGTGTATGTTGAAATATAATGATCTGCTTTCATTCTTTTGTATGTGGCTGTCCAGTTTTCCCAACAGCATTTATTGAAGAGACTTTCCTTTATCCATTGTACATTCTTGGCTTCTTTGTTGAAGATTTCTGGGCTTTCAATTCTATTCCATTGGTCTGTGTGTCTGTTTTTCTACCAGTACCACGCTGTTTTGATTATTATAGCTTTGTAGTGTATTTTGAAGTCAGGGATTGTGATGCCCCCAGCTTTGTTCTTTTTTCTCAGGATTGCTTTGGCTATTTGGGATCTTTTGTTGCTCCATATGAATTTTAGGATTCTTTGTTCTGTTTCTGTGAAGAATGTATTGGGATTCTGATTGGGGTCGCACTCAATCTGTAGATTGCTTTAGGTAATATAGACATTTTAACTATATTCTTCCAATCCATGTGCATGGAATATCTTTCCATTTCTTTATGTCATCATCAGTTTCTTTCAATAATGTCTTATAGTTTTCATTGTATAGGTCTTTCACCTCCTTGGTTGAATTCACTCCTAGATATTTTATTCTTTTTGTTGCAATTGCAAATTGGATTGTATTCTTATTTTTAAAGATTGGCACCTGAGCTAACAACTGTTACCGATCTTTTTTTTTTTTCTGTTTTTTCTCCCCAAATCCCCCCAGTTCATAGTTGTATATTTTTTAGTTGTGGGTCCTTCTAGTTGTGGCATGTGGGACGCTGCCTCAATGTGGCCTGAGGAGCGGTGCCACATCTGTGCCCAGGATCCAAACCAGCGAAACCTGTGCTGCTGAAGCGGAGTGCGTGGACTTAACTATTTGGCCACGGGGCAGGCACCTAGAATTGTATTCTTGAGTTCTCTTTTTGTTGGTTCATTATTAGAGTATAGAAACGCAATTGACTTTTTTAAGTTGATTTCGTACCCTGCAACTTTGCTGTAGTTGTTGATTATTTCTAGTAGTTTTCCGATGGATTCTTTACGGTTTTCTATATGTGGAATCATGTTGTCTGCAAACAGCGAGAGTTTCACTTCTTCCTTGCCAATTTAGATACCTTTTATTTCTTTTTCCTGCCTCTTTGCTCTGGCCTAAACCTCCAGTACTATGTTGAATAAGAGTGGCGAGAGTGGGCATCCTTGTCTTGTTCCTGTTCTCAGAGGGATGGCTTTCAGTTTTTCCCCATTGAGTATGATGTTGGCTGTGGGTTTGTCATGTGTGGCCTTTATTATTAGGTTGAGGTACTTTCCTTCTCTACCTATTTTATTGAGTGTTTTTTATCATAAATGGATGTTGGATCTTGTCAAATGCTTTCTCTGTGTCTATTGAGATGATCATGTGGGTTTTTTTGAGGAAGCTTAGCCCTGAGCTAACGTCTGCTGCCAACCCTTCTCTTTTTGCTAAGGAAGACTGGCCCTGAGCTAACATCTGTGCCCATCTTCCTCTACTTTATATGTGGGATGCCTACCACAGCATGGGTTGTCAAGCAGTGCCATGTTGGCACCCGGGAGCCGAACTGGTGAACCCTGGGCTGCCGAATTGGAACATGCAAACTTAACCGCTGCGCCACCGGGCTGGCCCGATCATGTGGTTTTATTATTTTTCATTTTGTTAATGTGGTCTTATCACATTGATTGATTTGCAGATGTTGAACCATCCCTGTGTCCCTTATATAAATCCCACTTGATTGTGGTGTATGACCTTTTTAATGTATTGGTGTATTCAGTTTACCAATATTTTGTTGAGGATTTTTACATCTATGTTCATCAGCGATAATTGGCCTGTAATTTTCCTTCTTTGTGTTGTCCTTGTCTAGCTTGGGGATGAGGGTGATGTTAGCCTCTTAGAATAGGTTAAGAAGGTTCCATCTTCTTCAATTTTTTGGAACAGTTTGAAAAGGATGGGTATTAAATCTTCTTTGAATGTTTGGTAGAATTCTCCAGAGAAGTCATCTGATCCTGACTTTTATTTTTGGGGAGATTTTTGATTACTGTTTCAATCTCTTTGCTTGTGATTGGTCTATTCAGATTCTCTGTTTCTTCTTGATTCAGTTTTGGGAGGTTCTATGAGTCTAAGAATTTATCCATTTCTTCTTGATTGTCCAATTTGTTGGCATATAGTTTTTCGTGGTATTCTCTTATAATCCTATGTATTTCTGTGGTATCTATTTTAATTTCTCCTCTTTCATTTCTAATTTTTTTTGTTTGAGGCTTCTCTCTTTTTTTCCTAGTGAGTCTGGCTAAGGGTTTGTCAATTTTGTCTATCTTCTCAGAGAACCAGCTCTTCATTTCATTGATCCTTTCTACTGTTTTTTTTGGCTTCTATTTCATGCATTTCTGCTCTAATTTTTATTATCTCCCTCCTTCTGCTGACTTTGGGCTTTGTTTGTTCTTCTTTTTCTAGTACTGTTAGGTGTAGTTTAAGATTGCTTATTTGAGTTTTTTCTTGTTTGTTAAGGTGGGCCTGTATTGCTATGAATTTCTCACTTAGGACTGCTTTTGCTGTATCCTGTATGAGGTGGTATGTTGTGTTTTCATTTTCATTTGTCTCCAGATATTTTTTGATTTCTCCTTTGACTTCTTCACTGATCCATTGGTTGTTCAGTAACATGTTGTTTAGTCTCCACGTATTTCTCACTTTCCCAGCTTTTTTCTTGTAATTGATTTGTAGTTTCATAGCATTACGGTCAGAAAAGATGTTTGATATGATTTCAATCTTACTAAATTTATTGAGGCTTGCCTTGTTTTCCAACATATGGTCTATCCTTGGGAATGTTCCATGCACACTAGAAAAGAATGTTATTCTGCTCTTTTTGGATGCCATGTTCTATATATATATATATCTGTTAAGTCCATCTGCTCTAGTTCTTTGTTTAATTCACTGTTTCTTTGTTGACTTTCTGCCTGAATGATCTATCTATTGATGTAAGTGGGGTGTTGAGGTCCCCTAGTATTATTATGTTGCTCTTAATTTCTCCTTTTAGGTGTATTAATAGTTGGTTTATGCACTTCGGTGCTCCTGTGTTAGGGGCATATATGTTTATAAGTGTTATGTCTTCTTGGTGCAGTGTCCCTTTTATTAGTAGTTTACACTGCCCTGCTGTGTATCTCATTGCCTTTTTTATCTTGAAGTCTGCTTTGTCTGGTATGAGTATGGCAACACCTACTTTCCTTTCTTTGCCATTAGCTTGGAGTATTGTCTTCCATCCCTTCACTCTGCGCCTGTATTTGTCTTTACAGCTGAGATGTGTTTCCTGGAGACAGCATAATGTTGGGTCTTGTTTTTTCACCCATCCAGCAACTCTGTCTTTTGATTGGAGAACTTAGTCCATTTATATTCAGAGTGATTATTGATATATGAGGGCTTAATACTGCCATTTTGTCACACGTTTTCTGGTTGTTCTGTATTTCCCTTGTTTCTCGTCCTATGTCTTTCCAACTGCCAGTTCAGTTTGGTGTTTCTCTGTGATGGTTTTTTCAGTTTTCTTTTTATTTATCATTTGTGTCTCTGTTCTGATTTTTTGTTTAGTCATTAATGTGAGGGTTGTATAAAAGATCTCCTGGATGAAACAGTCCGTATTCTAATAGTCTCTTATTTCCTTAGGCTAAGCAGGTTCCATCCCTCTCCTCTTCCCCATCTAAGTTATTGTTGTCATAACTTACTCTGTTTTGTGTTGTGAGTTTGTGATTAAAATGAAGTGATTATAGTTATTTTTGATGCTTTCCTTCCCTTTATCTTTAATGTTATAATTGTTTGCTAACTTGTTCTGATAGAGAGCTGAAATTTTCTGATTTTGTCTGTCTATTTATCGCTTTACTTAAGGCTTTGTAAAGACTTTCTCTTTTTTTCAGGTATGAGGGCCTTCTTGATCATTTCTTATCAGGGGGGCGGGTCTTGTGGCAATGCACTCCCTCAACTTTTCTTTATCTGGGAAAGTTTTTATTTCTCGATCATATCTGATTGATTGTTTCGCTGGTATAGTATTCTTGGCTGAAAGTTTTTGTCTTGCAGTGTTGTGATATATCACTCCACTCTCTCCTAGCCTGTAAGGTTTCTGCTGAGAAATCTGGTGAAAGTCTGATAGGGCTTCCTTTGTAAGTTATTTTCTTCTGCCTTGCTGCCCTTAATATTTTTTCTTTCTCATTCACGTTTGCCAGTTTTACCACTACAGGCCTTGGAGAAGGTCTTTTTATGTTGATGTAATTAGGAGTTCTATTAGCTTCATTTGCATGTAGTTCCAGCTCCCTCCCCAGGTTGGCGAATTTCTCACCTATTATTTCTTTAAACAAGCTCTCTGCTTCTTTCTCCCACTGTTCTCCCTCTGGAATACCTATAATCCTTATGTTGTATTTCCTAATTGAGTTGGATATTTCTTGGAGAATGTCTTCATTTCTTTTTACTCTTAATTCTCTCTCCTCCTCCATCTGCAGCATTTCTGTACTGCTCTCCTCTAAATTACTAATTCTGCCTTCCATAATGTCAGCTCTGTTTTTTAAGGATTCCAGATTTTTCTTTATCTCATTCATTGTGTTTTTCATCTCCAACATTTCTGATTTTTTTATGGTTTCAGTCTCTTTTGTGAATTCCCTCTGTTCATTAATTTTATTCCTGAGATCATTGAACTGTCTTACTGAGTTTTCTTGTAACTCATTGAGTTTCTTTATGATAACTATTTTGAATTCTCTATCACTTAGACTATAAATTTCTGTGAATTCATGATTGATTTCTGGGCTCTTGTCATTTTCCTTCTGGTCCAGGGTGTTAGTATACTTCTTCATGCTATTTGATGGCGTGGACATTTGCCATTACTTAGCAGTAGTATCTTCTTGCAGATTCCACCTGCCACCACTGGCAGGGGTGCAGGAACTGTGTTTTCTGAGCCCACTGTGACCTCTGGCAGATGTGACCCTCCATTGGAAGCTGTGCTGATAGGGCCCATCTTTGCTTGCTCACTGGCTGCTGCTGCTTTACATGCAAAGGCTCCAGGACTCTGGCAGGGATCCCCTGCTCTGGCCTACTGGCCAAGCTGGTGCACCAGCAGGGAGGTGCTTTCTTTCTTGTGCGCTGTCCCACACACTCACTCTCTGCCCACTTAGACTTCTCAGCTTGATGTGGGCACCTCCATGATTGCTTAGCCACCTCGTTGTAGAGCATTCCCACAGGCTGGGAGGCAACTCCAGGAGCACAAGCATTCCTGTAGAGGGCTGCCTTTTCCCCCTTCTCCTCTCAGAGTTGTGTGCTGGCTGCCACGTGAGGTCCATCACCCTAGATCCCCGCCTTCGGACGTATGGCTGTGTGGATCTCGCAGACGTCTATTGTGTTGTGTGAATGTCCTCTGTTAGTTTATGAATGTCTTTTTGTTGTATCTTAGCGAGGAGAGACTAAGGAAAGAGCTCACTCTGCCATGATGCTGACATCACTCTGTTAAGTGACTTTTGATAAGAATTATATGTAAGGAATTTAGAATTTCCTTCTTTGATAACTATTTGGAGTCCAAAAAATGCAATCTGGTAGGACAATATAAAACAAGTATATAAATAACCATTAAATAAGGGTCAAGGATTTGGGAGATTCAAATTCTCTCTAGTTAGAGAATTAAGAAATTCTTCACAGAGGTGACTCCTTTGAAATAGATTTTGGAGAATGGAAATGGGCAGTTAAGTTGAAGGTGGTACACATTTCAGTAGAAGTTGCTGCAGGAATGACCAAAAGAGGCAATAAAGGAAACAGAAATCATCTTCTACATTTCTTGAGTCTTTGTCATGCTGGGTTAGACGGTGTGCCTGTGTTTTCCTATGTAAAATAGTCCCAACAATTATCAGGGAATATTGTGGATGTGTATAAGCATGTGTGTCACTGACCTGTTATTCTCATTGATGGATTTTGACTTTTAGTGCCTTCTACTCCTGTGCACGTTGCCAATGGCATGAAAAACTACATGAAGAAACCTTCCTACCTGCAAGACATTGCTCTCGATTCTTCTTCTGAGGATCACCGCTGGCCACATGGTACCCCAAGGCACATCTCAGAGAACTCTTTTGGGCTGTCTGGGGGCCTGCGAGAGGGAAGCCTAAGTTCTCAGGATTCCAGAACTGAGAGTGCCAGCTTGTCCCAGAGTCAGGTCAATGGTTTCTTTGCCAGCCATGTAGGTGACCGAACCTGGCAGGAATCACAGCATGGCAGCCCTTCCCCATCTGTGATATCCAAAGCCACTGAGAAAAAGAGGACTTCTACTGACAGTAACAGAAGCAAAGCTAAAAAACCAGGCATTTCTGATGCAACAGATTACTCTGACCGTGGAGATTCAGACATGGATGAAGCCACTTATTCCAGCAGTCAGGATCATCAGACACCGAAAAAGGCATAGTTCAATTTTTTTTGTTGTTTTTGTTTGTTTTCTAGGAAAGTGTAATTGACCTACAATATCATATTAGTTTCAGTGTACAATATAATGATCCAACACTTATATGCATTACAGTGTAATCACCACGATAAGTCTAGAACCATCTGGGCATAGTTTAATTTGAATCTTTGTTTTTTTCATTTAACAAAGGAAACAACAGCAAATAAATTACAGAGCAGAATAATCTATAAACTTCTTACATTATTCTGGATAGGGTGATTAGTTTTTATATTATGCTACTAACTGCTGCTGCATTTGATGCTTTCAGAGAAATTAGCAGCTTTGAATACTAACTCTAAAATGGCTGTTATTCTGGGAAATCGGTACCTGATAACACAAAGGAATGAATAATCAGATTGTGATTGTTATCTACAAGTTGTTCATCTCTTGCATACTTAATGTTTATATTAATAAGAGAATTTAATATCTGAAGAAGTTCTTCCTAAATAGTTCACATAATGGACAGTTCACTCAACTATTGATAGTCAAAGTTCTCCTGAAGTTCTGAATGCATGACAGTAGTAAGAACAACAGCAACATAGAAAATTACTCACCTCCTAGAAATGACAGAAATTAAACTCTCATTCACAAGCAGATTCAGAAAAGAACCTTAAGCCCTTTGTTCCCTGAAAGACCAGCATTCTTCGTAAGAGGGTAATGCCCTTGTGAACGGGGCTCAGCTGTTGTGCCTGTGTTTATACTGGATTTGTAAACATGAAGCCTACTCATCTTAGAGGCCCAAGTTGAAAGCTACTGCTTGATATCTATTGATTTTTAAAGGAAATGGAAATACCTTCTAAATTTGGGAGTATAAAAGACATTGGGCAAAGACTATGTAAAAGCCAGGTTTGAACTAGATCCTGGGCTTCCCTCTACCATATCTAGCTGTTTGACCTGAAGCAAACGCTTTAATCTCTAGAGCTCAATTTCCTCAACCATAAAATATGGAGGCATTGGAGTAGAGGATCTCTAAGATCTCTTCCAACCCACCTGATCTTTGATCTTTGAATCCACTCTAACCCTTTATATCTTGCTTTTTCTTAATTTTTCCAAAAAACACATATTGATCTTCCAGTAATAATTCATTTTGACTCTAACAAGAAATCCTTTTTTTTTGTTTGTTTTTCTTTGTTAAGGAATCTTCCTCCTCAATGAATACATCCAACAAAATGAATTTTAAATCTTTTCCTTCATCACCTCCTAAACCTGGAGATATCTTTGAGGTTGAACTGGCTAAAAATGATAACAGCTTGGGGATAAGTGTCACGGTACTGTTTGACAAGGTTTTCAAATGTTTTCTCTTCTCCATTTCCAGCAGCCTGTTGTATGCCAATTTATTAATTTAATTATTTTGCTTCAAAAGGGAAACTTGTCAGATATTTCCAAAATTGGAAATTGAATCATATCTTAATTTTTTTTTTAAAAAGTGAGTGTGCTGGTCACTTTTTCCTGTGGTTTAAAAGAAATTAGACACATGCTACCTTTTCACCTGTAGCTTTCATACTTGCTTAATCTGGATGCAAGACTTGGAAAATATAAAATTAATAAGTATGCTTTGTATACATATCTCAGCTTCTGCATGAGCATGGAACAGTACCTTTTAACCCACATCATAAATAATTAAAGTCTAATGTATATTTATATGCTCTTTCTCTCCAATAATATATATTAAGTTGTAAACATGATTAGTATTTTAAAATTAGAGCTTCCCAAGGAATGTATGTACTTTTAAGATAGTTAAAATAGGGTCGTAAGCATGATTTGATCTAAAGTAATTTGATAAAATTACTGTAGAATTCTGTTAATGAATATACTATATCCTAAATTGTAACATTGTCATTTATGACATTTGAAGGGTACTGTTAGTTATTAAAAGCCATGTAGAAACCTGGTAGAAATAGTACTATTAACATATAGAGATCAAAAAGAAAACCTAATTTTCTAGCACTTTTAAAAATAATTGAACGCTTTTGCTCTTCAGCCGTAACCTCTTTAGAATTTTATTATCTTATTGTGAAGGGAAATGAAAGCTCAGTATTCACAAGAGATGGAAAATCACCCAGTAGATCTCATCTACACTATATCAAACCTTCTCTACCAAAGCCTTTTAAAATGAAAAAAAATTTTTTCCTTGATTCGTATGATTTGCTTTCAGATTAGCAAATATCATCTGAAGTATATTATTCCATCTGCTGTTTTTTCTCACAGTTATGTTCTCACACTAATTTTGCATAGATGGATTTTGCTTTCTGCTTGCTCATAACACGTGGTGTAGACTGACAAAGGAAGAACAATTGCTCATGTAGTCAAATCTGGCATGTTGTTATTTTCTGAATAAAGAGTTTTTCTAAAAGGTAACTGCTTTAACATTTGGAAAACTTAGCTAGAAATATTCTTGGGTATCGAAGTAATTGCTGACATGGTGCTGCTGCTTTGGCTGATGAATGAATGCTTTCTAGGTCTTAGATTTGAAAGATGGAGTGCGAAATTTTTCATATTACACAATGTTGATTTTGCCTTTTTCCACTTAGGGAGGTGTGAATACCAGTGTCAGACATGGTGGCATTTATGTGAAAGCTGTTATTCCCAAGGGAGCAGCAGAGTCCGATGGTAGAATTCACAAAGGTAGAGTGTTTGTGTGTGTTTGGGAATTACATGTAGGATTATCACTTCAACAAATAGATAAGAAACCGGAACATTGATATAGACCTTCAGATTATTTTTAATATTAAATAAGAACATACACTATTTTAAGACTACAGCATTAAAAAAACTCCTTGATATCATTCCAAAAACACTTCTTTCCAGGTTGTTCTCTAGTATCAGGAAATATCTTAACAGTGTCTTAGTTCATGGTTTGTACTTTCTAAGAAACAACTTACCAGAGAATGGGAAAGGGATCGTGCCCTTGTGAAAGTACATCTGCATTTCTGATAAGAACTGACCAGGTTAATTCCCTCCAATCTCTCTGTATTTGTAGTTCAGTTTATCTTTTTCCATGATTTAAATTGATTTTATAATATACACAATATTTTGTTCTAAAATGTACCTAAGATTAGAAAGAAATTAAATACAGATTAAAGAAACTCTGTGACACAGTTTTGTCCAGAATTTGTCTTTCTCTCCTCAAACAAATTAATACAAAGCACGGCCACAAGATATTCAAGAGCACGCAGGAGCTTTATTTTATGACTTGCTTCTTTCAACATTACTACCTGATTTGTAGGTGATCGTGTCCTGGCTGTCAACGGAGTCAGTCTGGAGGGAACTACGCACAAGCAAGCTGTGGAGACGCTGAGAAATACAGGACAGGTAACAGCTCATTTTACCAACCTTTTAAGATACCTTAGAAGAACATAATAATGTGTGAATAAGATCAATCTCGTTGACATTTTCAAATTTGTTAGTCAAGAAACCAAGCCTATTCATGTAAACATTCTGGTATATTTTTTCTTCCAAACTGGAAAGCAAGTATTAGGACAAGAGGTTTTTTTACTGAGGGAACTGACTTTCTATATCACGTGTCACCCTAATATCACCAGAGACCTGACAGGAGGAAGAGTGAAGATTGCATTTTTAAAATTTTTCCTAAATGTCTAGTGATTTTCACGTCTAGTCCTTCTTCCGCCCAAAGGCTAAACTCACTTTGCTCTAATACATCTGAGTCACAGAGTTCACCAAATTATTTAATGGTCTTTGTATAATAATATAGCAGTGATTTTATTCTAATACCCAAACTTCCTATATCATATTTATGTTATTTTTATAATAGAATTTTTTAAATCATTTATCTTTTTATACAGAAAATAGTAAAAATTTGATTTTGAAATTTTCACTCCCTTGCTTTTGTCCCTCTATTTTTTTCTCCCTTTACCTTTATTTTGGTGGACAAAGTAGTTACTTTAAATGATTTTATGCCATCAACTATACAAAGTCCTGAAAATTTATCTATTTTCTTATAATTCCTTTTAATTAATGAAGTGCTATTCCATTGTTCAGGTGGTTCATCTGTTATTAGAAAAGGGACAATCTCCATCATCCAAAGAACATGTGCCCGTAGCCCCACAATGCGCCTATCTAGATCCAGATGCCCAAGGTCAAGCTCCAGAAAAAATGAAGAAAATGGCTCTTGTCAAAGACTACAGCTTTGTCACTGAAGGTCAGCCCTTGGGAGACTGTCAGCTCGCCTCTAACTTACTCCTGGCTTATTCAAAATTTGATTTTTGAATGCTGGATCACAGTTCATGCCTGAGTCGTCTTAGTTATTCTTGTCAAGTGTAAATAACAGTCTGATGCAGCATTATACTGAATTTAAAAATAAAAACATATTTGCAGCTCTTAAGAGTCTAAAAGACTTTGGATAGTGAAGTCATGCATAAAACAGATTATGGTCACTTACTAGTACCTTAAATAGTTGTAAAATTCAAAATGAAATTTCTAAGGGAAAAAAATAAATATAAATAATTGCTGATAGTGGCTTCAAACCCATATGAAATCTTGCCTCTTATTTTTTATATTTATGTGTATATAAAATATATTTTTTATATTTCTATTTAATTTTATGGGCTTGTCAAGCTAACCCTGGGCAGAAATTCATGTAGTAGTTCCCAGATACTGATCTTTCTTTCAAACTTTGCCAGCCCTTGGACATACCATTAATTGGTAGTAAAATAACAAAATTAAGAATGATGTCGTAGTGAATTTTTCATAAGGCTCAATGTGTTCATAATACAGAAATACCTTTTATTCTGAAATTCCATCTATCATCCTTTTAAAGGGCATCAGTGTCCTTTATTTTATAAATGATAGTGGTGGTGTATAGTCATTGTTTCATCTTTTATTTTAAATCCTTATTTGATTACACAAATGTTAGCCATTCTGAATTAGTCCCCAAAATAAGGGAAAAAAATAGCCCAGTGTATATTATTTTTCCTGATTATGAAAATAAGATTAGCATACCCACTTTATCTCACTGCCCTATGTTCTTTAAATAGGTTTTTCATTCTTTAGTAACCATTGGTCTTTTAATTTCTTTTGTTGATGAGAATTTTATCATGTCATTGCAATTTACTGAATTAAACTATACCTCACCAAACATTAGAATGTCAACTTACTTCCACAAACCCTCTCTAACATTTGCTTTGCTCTTACCGTCTCTCTCCCCTCGTGTACCTAAATTTCTCTCATTCTTCTCTTCCTTTGGCTTTTTCCATCTATTTCTCTGTTATTCTACAATCTTAAAACACATGGGATTAAGCATAATTTCATTTTCAGAACACTCTTTTCCATTCCAGCAGCTTGTTAGTTCATGCAACTTAGTTCATTAAGTTAAGTTTTCATAATGATAGAGAGTATGAAATAGGATTTGAGTATAGGCTAAGAGTGCGATAGTGCCTATAGAGCTATAAATATTGTGGGGAAATGGGCTTTTTAAACTGCGTCTGAAAGTAGATATGTGTGTTCATATATATACATAGCCTGTTAAGAATATTTAAATTTTTTGTATCTTTTTTCTGCAGAGAATACATTTGAGGTAAAGTTGTTTAAAAATAGCTCAGGCCTAGGATTCAGTTTTTCTCGAGAAGATAATCTTATACCCGAGCAAATGAATACCAGCATAGTAAGAGTTAAAAAGCTCTTTCCTGGACAGCCAGCAGCAGAAAGTGGAAAAATTGATGTGGGAGATGTTATCTTGAAGGTGAATGGAGCCTCTTTGAAAGGACTGTCTCAGCAGGTGAGCCCCGGCATGGGGTGCAGCATTTTTAATGATGGAACGAGTTGGCCTTCCAGAAGGATTTCGTAATGCTGGTTTAACTGTCTCTTCATTTCTCGTTCCTGACACTCCCAGGAAGTCATATCTGCTCTCAGGGGAACATCTCCAGAAGTATCCTTGCTTCTCTGTAGACCTCCACCTGGTGTGCTACCGGAAATCGACCCTGCTCTTTTGGTGAGACCTGTGAAAAGTAATTTATATTTTTTTAGAGTAGTGATTAAGGATTAATGCAGCTGTAATGGTGGTTTCATCATGGATTGCTGTCCTGAGTTTTACTTCTTTAGCTGGGAGTATTATCTTGTGTGCGTCACTTAACCTCTGAGTGCATTCTATATTTGTAGTGTAAAGTACTGTAATTCAATTCGCTTTCTCTTCTCTCCCTTCCAGTTCCAGAATTCTAGGATTCTAGGATTTTAGGAATTTGTTTTCTAAGCATAAATAGAAAAAGACATAAAATAATGGTTAAAGAAACCTTTTGACTACTTCTTCATTGAACCAAACTAGATAATGTGATTCTCATTCTAAGCTAGTTTGGATAAAAACGAAAATTATTTAAGATTTTTTGCCTTTTTTTTTTGAGAAAGATTAGCCCTGAGCTAACATCTGCTGCCAATCCTCCTCTTTTTGCTGAGGAACACTGGCCGTAAGCCAATATCTGTGCCCATCTTCCTCCACTTCATTTGTGGCACACCTACCACAGCATGGCTTGCCAAGTGGTGCCATGGCTGCACCCGGGATCTGAACCGGCAAACCCCGGGCCGCCGAAGTGGAACATGCACACTTAACCGCTGTGCCACTAGGCTGGCCCAGATTTTTTGCCTTCATTTTTAACACTGGAAATCACAGAATAAGCAAATATGTTTGTCCATTTCACTTTCTTATGTCAAGGAATAGCTAAAGGATCCAAAATCTATTTTGGTGGTTATTTATAAATTGCACACTGATGGGTGGGAATCCATACATAGATGTGTAATAATATAAGTGAAGAAGGACAGCCTCTGGCCTGTCTACTTAAAAAATAGTGTTCCATTGCCAGCGAGCGTGACTCCTGGGTATGGAAGCAGGAGTGTCTGGCCCCCGGAAACTTTAACCCTTATGTCAGGGAGAGGGGGAGTGTTACAAGGATGTTAATAGGAAAGTAACGTTTCTGTAAGAAAGGTTCATTATAAAGAGCATTTTAAGAGACTATGTTTATTTGGGGCACCAGATAGAAAGAACTGAGTGGAACTCTCTTGATGAGTGTATAAATGATACAATCTTTCTGGAAAGCAATCTAGAGATATTTAACAAGGCCTTTAAAAACATCCTATCTGCTGATTGTAGAAAATTCTATTTCTATTACATAGGAAATTACAAGGAAATAATGAGAAACTCAGGTGAAAGTCTACATACTAAGAAGTTCTCCTAGATTTCTGTTAATGATGAAAAGCTAGAAGCAATTCTGTACCTAATAAAAGGAGAATTCTTAAATAAATCAAAGGTATAGCCATCTGTAGGATTTTTATACAGTTCTATGCAGTTGTTTTCAAAGCATATTTAAGGGCCTCAGAAAATAGGCATGATAGAAACCTAAATTTTGAAAGGACACAAAGTACAATGTATACTATAACTCTAATTCTGATTTAAAGCGTAAGTCGTACAATATTAACAGTTGTTATTTTTATATGATTTTTTCTCTAATAAACATAAATTACTTTTTTTAATCAAAAAGTTAATTGAATATTTTTGGGGCCAGCCCGGTGGTGTAGTAGTTAAGTTTGCGCACTCCGCTTTGGCAGCCTGGGGTTTGCAGGTTCGGATCCCGGGCACAGACCTACACACCACTCATCAGGCCATGCTGTGGCAGCGTCCTACATGAAAGGTAGAGGAAGACTGGCATAGATGTCAGCTGAGGGATAATCTTCCTTAAGCAAAAAAAAAATTTAATAGAAAGTGCTGTTATTCAACATGTTTGTTTTTAATTAAGTGTTCTAAAGTTAATATAAATTGTTGCACTCTGATCTCTTTAAATGTGTTCATTACAGACCCCACTGCACTCTCCAGCACAGGTACTTCCAAACAGCAGTAAAGACTCTTCTCAACCAGTAGTTGTGGAGCAAGGCACCAGCTCAGATGAAAATGAGATGTCGGACAAAAGCAAGAAACAACGCACGTCCCCATCCAGGAGAGACAGTTACAGTGACAGCAGTGAGAGTGGAGAAGACGACCTAGAGAAAGCTCCAGCAAAGATACCAAATATGAGCTGGAGTTCAGCTTTGCATCAGACTCTGAACAACATGGTGTCACAGGCACGAAGTCCACACGAAGCCCTCAGGAGTCAAGAAAATACCATTTGTACCATGTTTTACTATCCTCAGAAAATACCCAATAAACCAGAACTTGAGGACAGGTATTGTCAGTATTATGTGTAGCACTCAAAGCAACTGGCTGTTGTTAGTAACCAGAGCAGCAACCTACATTTCTCTGAGAGAGAACTGTGTCTCTATGTGAACTTCACGATGATGAGGCAGATGATGAATATTGAATATCTAGCTGGTGTGACTGACACACTGCTCTCTTGAGCATCTCTACTAGGAATTAGGAAAGTTCTTCGTATTTCACCGTCATCCATATTACTTAACAGAAAGAGAAGAGGCATATTTAGATAGTGATGAGATGGGAGAGAAAGGAATAAAAACAGAAGTGGTGGGGAGCAATGCAGTAGAGAGTTTGGAAAAGGTAAGACTCAAAAGAGTGCAGAAGGACGGGGAAAGAAGAAATGATTGACAGCATAGAGGCATAAAAAGACAAAGACTCCATCTATAAACCTAGCAGTTGTTCATACACTTTACTCTGGTTACGTCTTTGTGTATATCCAGGTCCAACCATATTTGTTCAAGTTTTTTTTTTCCCTGTTGTATGATCCAAAATAACCATAGGAATAAGACCTTTATTCTTTTCCTATTTTTTTTTCTTCTTATGTTGAAACACACATTAGGCTTCTGTAATAACATTAGCCTCAGCCTTGAATTAGCAACTAGGAATCAGGAGTATATTTATTTAACCTGTTTTACTGATTTATGCAGCTTAAAGAGCTTCAAAATAGAACCTGGACAGAGAACTGTCATTTAGCATTAGCAGATGTGAAATAAATTTTTAATCCAGAGTCAGAAGGTAGCTCAGATCTCAATCAAGAGCAGACATGAATATTTGTAAAGCATTTTCTGTTTGTGGCACAAACTTACTGTATTGACATTGAAGTGTATTTGAAAATAGTCTTGCTTCCTTGTCTTTGTAGTAATCCTCCTTCCCCTCTACCACTGGATGTGACCCCTGGGCAGAGTTGTCAACCCCAATCAGAATCTGCTTCCACTAATTCAATGGATAAATATCACATATATCACATTTCTGAGCCAACTAGACAAGAAAGCTTGACATCTTTGAAAAATGACTTGGAAAACCACCTTGAAGACTTTGAACTGGTAGGTTATTTCCTCTGTATTAAGAAAATTCCAATATTTTCTCCAGTAAGATGTAGTTGCACACAGTTTCCCTTTAGGGGAAAGGCTGTCTTTTAGAGGAACTTCATATCCAAGTCGGGTAAATAGGTAATATATCTGCTATGTTTGTCTGCTGAGAATTAGGGAAAAAGACTTGGGTACAAATCCTGACCAGACCACTGACTTGCTGCAGTTTGGCAGATGCCTGTGGACAAATTACTTAATTCTTCTAAGTCTTAGTAGTTTTGGCTAGAAACTGGGACTAGTAACCTCATAGGATTGGGGGAGGATTAGATGAAATGACATGTGTAGGGTACCCAATACAGTACCTGTTATTTCCCAAATTCTGAGGGGTTACCTGTTTAATTTTTAATCAAGTTTGAATGTAATTTCTTTCTCCTCTGCATTTTCCTTTGTGCCAAATGGAATCCTTTACGTTATACTAATAGCCCTAGAACTTCTAAACCTAAGAATTCAGTTTGGAAGCCAAATTTCCAGGAATAATATCCTGTACATTCGTTGAAAGTCAGCCTTTTTCAATGCTAGTTTTATTATCCAAGTAATAAATATTTATTATAGGAAAATTAGAAAACAAAGAAAAAGATTAAAACCACCTATAATCTCAACACCCAAAAACTGTAAACATTTCGCAGTTAATCTTTCCAGATACTTTGTTTGCCTGTAAGTGTGTGTGTGTGTGTGTCTCTGTGTGTGTGTGTGTGTGTGTGTAGCGTCTATATCTTCAGTTTCATTCTCAGCAGTAGAGTGAAAACAATCTTTGATAATGTCGTTAGAAATCTGTCATTACCCCTATAAGCTGTAGGCAGCCTTTATGTCTCAGTTGAACTCTTAAAGAAATGTTTTTACACAACTAAATACATGAAGTTGTGATACTTAATCACCCAAAGACTTCATGTTTTTACCCCCCAAAAATCTTTCTTTTGTGGCTCTTGCCACCAAGATAGTTTAGAAATTTATGAAGAATTTTTCTAAACCTTCCCCTCAAAATGTATTCTTTGATCATCAAAATATAACCACTAATATGTCCTTGTTTATCGTGAAAATACAAGAATTGAAGCCTGAGTAAGTTCTGTTTCAGCTATCTATAGACAGGCACGTAATGTTGTATTTAAACCCAGCTTTTACATGGGGGGCGTTCTGTCTAGAGTTGGATAGACCTGGCTTCTTCATTTGAGCGAGGTAAGTAACCTTTTAAGTTTTGGTTTCCTCCTCTGTTATTCAATGGAAATAATAGTCATCCTTCTGTTTGTCTGTAGGGCAAAATAGACAACCTAAAGGAATCACTGTTTTCTTCCCTTAGGAAGTAGAACTCCTCATTACCCTAATTAAATCAGAAAAAGGAAGCCTGGGTTTTACAGTAACCAAAGGCAGTCAGAGTATTGGTTGTTATGTTCATGATGTCATTCAGGATCCAGCCAAAAGTGATGGAAGGCTAAAACCTGGGGACCGGCTGATAAAGGTGAGACTTTTAGTGGAATGGGTTTGTGGCATGTCACCAAAGAGCAAGCCAGGCTGGAGAAGGAAGAACAAGAAGGTTGAGTTAATATAACGCTCTGTTTCTCTGCTTGGTTTATGTTTTGCTTCTTCACCTCTTAAGAGTAAAGGCCTTTATATAGTTAACCGTTTGGGAAATGTTTAAAGTTCCCTTTTTAATTTGGAAGTCTCTCAAATCTCAGTTAAAGCATTAGACAAGCTATCTTGAGTCTCAGAGACAGAAAGTTTCTGAAGTTACTATGAAGATAGATTTCCTATATCGGCAACATAATGATGATTTGTTAGGTATCTTACGTTATTATTTCACTTATTAATTGATCATTGTGCTTATGATTTCCACAATAAAGAGGATTACCAGTAACTTAGAGACCACACTTTTTTGTGACTCTCTTAATGGCTGATATATATTATATAAAAAGTTAAAGAGATTACTGTATTTTCTTGGCAACTTCTCTAGTTCCAAAAAATTGTAACCCTACTTTGCCCCTTTCTCATTTTTGTAGGTTAATGATACAGATGTTACAAATATGACTCACACAGATGCAGTGAATCTGCTTCGAGCTGCACCCAAGACAGTCAGATTAGTTCTTGGACGAGTTCTAGAATTACCCAGAATGCCAGTGCTGCCTCATTTGCTCCCTGACATTACATTAACGTGCAACAAAGAGGAGTTAGGTAATGCAAATTCAAGCTTCATGCAGTGTGATTTTCTTGGCTACATTAAAAGTAAGTACTCTTAAGACTAAGGAAACAAATATTTTCTGTTCCCTGAAGGTTTTTCCTTATCTGGAGGTCACGACAGCCTTCATCAGGTGGTCTATATTAGTGACATCAATCCGACATCAGTGGCCGCCATCGAGGGTAATCT
Source organism: Equus asinus (assembly GCF_041296235.1). Classification (NCBI taxonomy): domain Eukaryota; kingdom Metazoa; phylum Chordata; class Mammalia; order Perissodactyla; family Equidae; genus Equus; species Equus asinus. The sequence continues at coordinate 93,051,094 of NC_091792.1, read as the reverse complement.
CCAACTATTAGACATTATCCACTATGTGAATGGAGTCAGCACACAAGGAATGACCTTGGAAGAAGCTAAGAGAGCATTAGACATGTCACTTCCTTCAGTGGTGCTGAAAGCAACAAGGTACTCTGCAATTATTTGTGGGTTTTATTTGTGTGTGCACATGCATTTTGGGCCGTCGGTGATGCTTATGTTCTCTTAAAAAGATATTCCTGAATTAGTAATTCACAGACTAAACTGGCAGAAGTTGATAAAGCTAGAACAGACTTCCTGATGGACAAGAGATTCTGAGAGCACTTGACCTGGATTAACGTTTGGATACATGTTTGCAGCTATTAAAGGGTGGTTACCACGGTTGTCAGTTAGGAGGTTTGCAGTTGCAAGTAACAGAGAATACAACTCGACTTGGTTTAAACAAGAAAGGGAATTTACTGGCTTAGAGGATTAAAAAGTCCAAAGATAAGCTAGTCATCAGGTGATGTCTGATCAGGGCACTGGCTCCATTTCTTTGCTGTTTTCAGTTATTCTCTCCTCTGTGAATGTTTTTCCTTCATGATAGTCAGCTGGCTGTGTCAGTTCATGCCTCACACCTGCGTACCACACCACCCAGAGCAGTCTTCAGACAAAAGTCTCACCAGTCACCATGGGAACACGAGGGCTGTGAGCTGATGGCCTTAGACCTAAGTTAAGGCCAGTCCCTAAATTGAGGCAAAGGGATAAAACTGTGGTGGGGCCTCAGCCAGTCCTGGCCCATTCCCAGAGCTGGAACAGAATTAGTCCTACCCAAACCTCATGTCTACAACCAGTGAAGCAGGGAATTACCACACCCACCAAACCTTATTACAATTTCACATTATAAGAAACACTAATAGCAACTTTTCTTTCACTTAATAATGGAAATAAATGTAAAATATGTATTAGTTTCTAATTACTACAGATATAGTGGCTTAAAACAGCACTGGTTTATTAATAGTTCTGGAGATCAGAAATACAAAATGCATCTCAGTGGGCTAAAAATCCACGTGTTGGCAGGGCTGCATTCCTTCTCTAGGCTCTGGGAGAAAATTCATTTCCTTGCCTTTTCCCCCTTCTAGAGACTGCCCGTATTCCTTGGCCCACGGCCCCTTCCATCTTCAGAACCAGCAATCACAGAACTCTCCACTTCTGTCATCACGTCTCTTTCTCGACTCTGACTCTCCTGCCTCCCTCTTTCACTTACAAGGACCCCTGTGCTTACATCGGGCGCAGCCACACAAGCCAAGATAATCTCCTCCTCTCTAGATCCTTACCTTACTCACATCTGCAAAATCCCTTTTGCCACGTGAGGTAACATGTTCACAGGTTCCGAGGGTTAGAATGCAGACATCTTTTGGGGGCCGTTATTCTACCTGCCACAATGGATGTAAATCCAGGCTTTCTAGATTACAGACGTTTGTTATTTTGGGAAACTTCACATTTGTATCTAATACATGGTGAGCTTTACATAGGTGTCTTTCAAAATATAGGAACTATTAATTAAATCATTTGATTATCAAGTTATTTGTTCCTTCTAAACCTTTAAGTTAGATTGTCTACTTTTTTCCTTGAACATCAAAATTGGATTGGCGTACAGTTATTTTCAGAGGTGTAGCTGAATGTTGATTAGCCGGGGAGGAAAGTGTTCAAACAAACTGGAAAATATTTTTGTGCAAATTAGCATCTCTCCTAATCGTAGATCTAGCTGAATTTTTGCCTCAAAATCAGAAGAGCACCCTCTGCCCTAGCCCTGAAATCACTTTCCTTTGTCTTTCCACTTTTATCTCGGCTGTCGTCACTAAAGGTATAGCAGTGGCAGTCACCATTGCTTTCCCCCCATCCCTCTTCCAGCTCTCTCGCCACTGTTGTCCGTATCTGCCCTCTTTAAAGTCCACAGGCAGCAATAATGAAGGCAGGTGTGCTTGTTGTAATTATCTGTACGACAACAACTGTAAACGGTCTGTGATTTTACCCTGCTTGCAAGCTAATAAGCTAGCCAGTTATTGTTTCATGGGTGCTCGTAGAAGATATAAAACTCCCAGATCAGGCACAAAATACTTGATGACTAGTGACACCTACAGCAGCCTGGGCATGGTATTGGTGTCAGTTCCACGTCCTCTGAGTCCCATGGAGGTGACACAGTGGGCCTAGTGGATTCACGCACGTGCTGTGGGTTGTGTTACAAGAGAAGAATACTCTAAGAAGAGCCTGGGCACCCACTCCTTTACGGCAGCCTATGAGAAGCCTGCTTTTTGTTTCAGAGGAGAGATTACATCATCCCTCAAGCTTGCACACTGCAACATAGCCTTAGAATTGGCCCAGGTAAAAAGCGGTCAGGGCCTTGCAATTCTGGGGTACCCAGGAAGAATATACAGGGATACTGAGGGCCTGTGGCAAATTGCTTCTCCCAACGCCATATACTTTAGGCAACCGCCCTTTTCTCTCAGGTATTAGCAACAATAGAATTGCTTCCTAATCCTCTATTTCCAAAGCTCTGTCCTTTTGGCTGTTTTTCACATTGGGTGGTACCATTCTTAGAATCCTCTGAATATACAGTCATACACCGCATAACGATGTTTCAGTCAACGACGGACCGCATGTGCAATGGTGTCCCCATAAGATTAGTACCATATAGCCTAGGTGTGTGGTAGGCTATACCATCTAGATTTGTGTAAGTACACTCTACGATGTTTACACAATGGCGAAATTGCCTAAGGACACATTTCTCAGAACGTATCTTCATCATTAAGCAATGCGTGACTATACATATTTTGTCTAAATTTTCACTTTAAATAATTTAAAAGAAAAACATGTATCAAGGCCTTTGGATATATAAAACTCAGTGATCTATGGTTTCCAAGTTATGTTATCTTTGAAGTATCCCCTGAGTGACAGAGAACTAAGTTATTACACCATGAGTATTACCAGTGTTTTAAATGACAGGGAAAATATGGTGGTGGGTTGAACTGAAACCCAAAGAAAGATTATGTAAAGAAGTGAGTCTTAATCTTTTTTGGGTCAAGAATATCTTCCTCTAGAAATAACATAGATAAAGACTCATAAAATTTTGTCTACAGCTTCAGGGGGTGCCCATGCAAAATGAAACTCCTAAGGCTAAGTAGTTAACAGATGGTTTGAAGGAAATTTAAACAAACATCTTAAATAATTTGCACTTGCCTTTTCTTTCTGTTACAACACAGAGATGGTCATCCAGTGTTCCCAAGTTCCAGGAGGTCTGCTGTTTCAACTCCGAAGTCAACCCAAGCCAATGGTACGAATACATTCATTTTATGACACAAGTAGTTATGGAGAGGTAACTATTTTTTTCCCCAAAAGCAAGTTTGGAAACTATCATTAAAATGTTTTTATTGCTCTATCAGAGTGTTTACAGGGTCTCTGTAAGTGAAAAAATTACATTTAAATAAAAGCATCTCTAAAATTCAGTGTATAATGGGAAATAGTAGAGCAGCGTGGACCCTGGGATTTGGAGCCAGATAGACCTGAGTTTCTGCATCCTGTGTGATGGTAGCAAGTTACTTGATGCATATCTAAGCCTCTATTTCCTACCAGTAAAATAAGAACGTTATTAATATCTACTTTGTAAGATTATAATGAGGCATAAATACAAATTAATTCATGTGAAACACTTATCACAGTGATTGTCACATAATAATTTATTCAGTCAGTCATTGAATTTCTTCTCTGTGGCAGGCACTGTTCTGGGCATTGTGAATATGACAATGAGTAAACAAAGTGTCTTCTTACATTCCAGCATAATAGTAGAAATTGTAGTATTAGTAGTTGCAGCAGCAGTTAATGTTAATTTAATGCATATTCTGCGCTAAGCATTCTTGTAAGTGCTTTAGTCCTCACAACAACAGCCCTGTGAGACTAGAGTTACTATTATCCTCCTTTTATAGAAGGGGAAAGTGAGGCACAGAGAAGTTTGATAGCTTGCCCAAGCTCACAGAGTTGATAAATGGTAGAATCAGAACTTGATCCTAGGATGTCTGACTCCATGCTGTCATTTACATATTCAGGCTCAGTAAGTGTAGCTTTTAGTGCTAATATTAATATAATAAGAAGAATGTTGGGCACAGGGGAATGTGGTTGAAAGTGGTGTTTTTGTAATGTAAATCCAGTACTTCGTACATAACCAGACTTTTAGGTTATCAGGCAGTGGTATCTAAATACCAAAAGCAGCTGAAAGAAATCTCACTATTGCAGTTTCAGTTTGATTATCTTCTAAAAGCTAAAGCACATCTGTTACTGTCCTTCTCTATTGTTGGCTTGAGTGCCTTGAGTGTCCTGCTTGCTGCTCTCTCCTGGTTCCAGTTCATGTTAGAGTCAGACCATGTCACACAGAATAATCAGGAGAGCATTTTTCTAGTGACCTCTGGGAGGACTCTTGTTTATAACTTTCAAAGCTAGAGGGAGTAGCTGTGCCTTGCCCCTAGTGTAGAAACTGCCTAGTGATCCGTCTTTACCGGATTCTTGGACTTAATTCCCATAGAACTAATTTCTTTATGAGTTCTGACAATCATGTAGTATCAATAATAGGAACTCTCTTATAGGGATGGGAATGTAAAATGGTACAACCAGTTTGAAAATTTCTTAAAAATTTAAACATATACCACCATATGTTCCAGCCATTTCCACTCCTATTTATTTACTCAAGAGAAAGGAGAGCATATATACATACACAAAAGCGTGTACAATAATGTTTTTAGGGGCCGGCCCAGTGGCACAGCGGTTAAGTGCGCACGTTCTGTTTCTCGGCGGCCTGGAGTTCCGCCACTTGGCAAAAGCCATGCTGTGGTAGGCATCCCACATATAAAATAGAGGAAGATGGGCAGTGTAGTATACTATTCCAGTGTGATTTTTTTTTGAACTAGTGGTTGATTATTGGTATACTTTCTCATTACTTTTCCTAAGAGTTTAATAATGAATTATATTTCCTGAAAGTAATATTAAATGGCATTCTTGGGCTTTTTGTAATATCATCCACATAATTATAGAAATTTATCCCTGAAAATTCTATCCCAACCTTCCTCTTTCTAAGTGGAATTATTCTTAGGTCATTCTCAAATAGAAGTCCTTGCATACACTTACCTCTATTTCTTTTTTTTTCTTCTCCTTTCTTTCTGTTTAACTTTTCTAAACTCTACCATATCTGTCAAATCTCTTGAAAACATAATTTAATGAGTCAAATTACTTTCAAATTGTTTTCACTGTAAGACAATCTCACTTTAATGTATGTATTGATTTTTTGTTCTAATGGCTAAGAATAAAAATAAACATTTGTTTTAGACATGCATTAAAAGTCCTTTCTAGGGGCCAGCCCAGTGGCGCAGCACTTAAGTGCGCACGTTCCACTTCAGCAGCCCGGGGTTCGCCGGTTCGGATCCCGGGTACCAACATGACACTGCTCAGAAGGCCATGCTGTGATAGGCGTCCCACGTATAAAGTAGAGAAAGACGGGCACGGATGTTAGCTCAGGGCCAGTCTTCCTCAGCAAAAGGAGGAGGATTGGCAGCAGATGTTAGCTCAGGGCTAATCTTCCTCAAAAAAAAAAAGTCCTTTCCAGTTGTATTCATAACTTATTTTACTGTGTTAAATTGATTGCCTTTATGAAATGGGATAAAAGTCTTGCTCTCTTCCCTTAAATAGTAAAGTGAATATAGTTCAGCACCTGTAATGTCTCTTCCCTCCGGTTGGGATAATTTATATTCAATATCCCACACTAGAACTTTTCAGCCCAAAATGAGCTTTTATGCACACTATTTTAAGAAATTGGCTTTTTCCTTGGAATAATCCCTTCTCCAATATTTGATTCTGCCAGTTGGTTTTGAATCACTTTGTGATACACTTCTCTTAGTGTACTAATGCAATAAGAACATGCACAGCAGTGTGGGTTTGCTTGCGTTATTGTGATGTCCCTGTTGTGGTTCTGACTGGCTCATCCCTTGCTTTCGGTGTTGTTCCTTTTAGGTCATCACACGGTGGAGCCTTGTGGCAAGCCTGCCCTCACTCCTAATAATTCATTCTCTAAGGTAAATAACCGGCTGCTTTCTGCATGTCATACGTCCTTATCTATGGCTTGTTTATGTCTTGAACAAAACTGTTTTCACATTTAAATATTTGCCCTTTTAGATGCGTGTATTGATAGTGGGAATATATTTTAGTGCACTAAAAGGCCTGCCCAAGTAAAACACCCAACGTAAAGCCCCACACAAGTAACTCTCCATCATTTGGCACCTACTCAGCTCTTAAATAAGCTAATTACTTACGTAGATAGCCTTAGTGCTGGGATTTTTTATTAATGTGCACAATTCTCTTGATTGTCTCTTAGATACCCAGAAGAGAAGAAAGTAATTGAAAGTGAAATTGGTCCTTTGGGTTAAGGTTGACCAGCAGTGACTGTCAAATGACAGCTCTCTGCTACTAGTGAGGAAAAACAGTAGCAGCAAAAGAAATAGGTTTACTTGCGTTTTGACATGTCGAAAGTGCTTTACCACATAATAATTTGAAAGAACCTACATCATGTAAGATTAGGGCAGAGAAATCTGGGGGTGACGTAACAAAAGTGTTTTAATGCGTAGCTACATTCCATGTCAGGCTCTCTTTAAGGCTACATGCATGCCCGTTTGTTTGGCTAACCGTTCTTTTTATGATTTTCTTTTGGCCTGTAATGTACATTCTAGAATGATCACAGCTGGATCTCCATGTTGTGGAATCATTTCATCTCCCACACATCCCATACAGTCCATTCTGAACCTCACTATTTGAATGTCTTCCCATGTAAAATCCAGAGCTGAGGCATTGCTGTCCTAGTAACCTGAAAATCTTACCGTCTCAGCAAGGTTTCTGGACATGAGCTGCGTTTAGTCTAGGAGGAGAAAATGAATGTAGTGACCAGAAGCCCAACATTCTGTGCCTTTCAGTTCACTACATTAATTCAAACTTGTGACGTGGTTTATTTAGCAAGTCCTGAAAAGATACTTCAGCAGAAGAATTCCAAGGCAGAAATGATCAGGACAGGAAAATAAAACTTTGTTGGTATTTGTATGTTTGTGGATTGAGATTCGGCAGCACTTGCTGTTCTCTGTTTATTCATAAGGTCTCCAGTTTCAGAGAGCTGGAGCAACTGAATTTTCATATATTTCTAGTGTTAGTCATACGGTATAGTGCTTATTTTCAGCATGTTGTTGAAAGGGAGACAGGTTTCTGTTTCTGTTTAAATTAACATAAAACCCTAGAAACTAGGACTTTGTTTTCATGGTTGCAAACATTTTTTGTTAGAGTTAAAATCTTCCAGGAAGTCTCTCAGACAACATTCTGTCCTTGAATCCTAATGTCTGCACTATGAATTTCTCATGAAAATTGAAGTGTCACAGTCCAGCGACACTGTTTAACATTCTGTAACCACTCTTTTGAAGAAATAATATTTTGGAGAAATAACGGATTTGGATCCTGGGCGTGGACCTACATACCTCTCATCCAGCCATGCTGTGGCAGCGTCCCACATAGAAAATAGAGGAATGTTGGCACAGATGTTAGCTCAAGGACAATCTTCCTCACCAAAAAAAGAAAGAAAAGAAAAAGTAAAATCTTCAGAGTAAATCACTTTTATTTGTATAAAATTATTTTAATTTATTCTAATCATTTAATTTTGCATTTTTGCCCAAATCGTTTTTCTTTTAATAGGCTATGCATCATGAAGTGCTTTATAATTTTACTATTAAATTATAAAATTACATTCTATTTAATAATTACTTTATAGTTAGGAACTCATTGTTATTTTTCTTAAGTTGAGATGAAATTTAGACTAGATTTGAAAATCTTCATACCTAACAGTTGATCAGGTACCTGTACTGGAGTCTATGTCCGTGTAACAGCTTCACAAATACTTAAAAGATTGATTTTTTTTTTTTCTTTTCCCTCAACTTCTAAATTTAGTAATCCCATTAAACTTTTCTAAAAAGCTCTATGGAAGACAAGTCACATAAAATATGCCTCAAAAATGAGGTTTCTGCAGTCAAATAAGGTTAGGAAATACTATATAACAGATTTCTCTTTTGCCAACTCAATTTACATTAGCGTTGTGATAATTCTTGGAATAAAAGTATTGATTTAATGTTGTGTAATCTAGTGTTTCCAGACATGTTTGATGACAGAAAGTTTCATCCCCTTTGCACTTTTCATTGCACTATTTCCTAGAAACACTGATCTAAGGTGGGGAGATAGGAAATGGATTTCGTGCTAAGGAGGAAGGGGAGAAGGACAGAGAGGAGCACTGTGCAGACCCTCCTTAATCCTGGAAGTTAGTAAAATAGGAAACTAATGATTTGCTTTGAATTTATGTTTTAGGTTAATGGGGAAGAAATAATTGAAGTTTTGTGCCCTGAAGTAAAAAGCTCTACTTATCAGATGAAGGGATCAGCAAATTTGAGTCTCTCCAAAGATAGTTTTCCAGATCAGTCATCCAGTTACTCTAAATGCCCTAATAATTCAGGTAATAAAGATATCTTAGGTATCTTCTCTATGTGCCTTACATGTTCCTATGGCTTTAAAAGGGAAGATTATTGTTCCAGAAATAAAAGAACAATGTAATATTAATTATTGTTGACTGTATTACTGCACATATGTCTAGTATTCCTTCTCATCTCTAAGTTTAAAACTATTTTTAGATGATTGAAAAGATAGCTGTTTTGCTTGGTAATGTTCTTGTATTCTTTGAAGCAGCAATTCACAGGCTACCAAATAATTTAGAAGATTTTTCTTGGGTATGTTTGGACTACTCTGTTAGATCCTTAATCTTTGTAACATAATCTCTTTAGTTGAATTTCTTTCATGAGTTAATAATTTGGGATTATTTTAAGAAAATAAGCTTTAAACTATTAATGTCTTTTGGAAAGGTGTATCACAGGCATTGGTTTTGGCTTATTTTTGTCCGTTGCATCTGTGTGGTGGTGTGTCCTAGCAGCCAGAGAAATTCTAGAAGTAACAACAACGAGGTCCCGTCAGCGTAATCTGCTTTCCAGTCATGGCTGCTTTTCAAAGTAGATGCTTAAAATTTGAAAGACCTAGTATATTCTGTTTGACACATTGTCTCTTTCTCGTATCAATATTTTTAAGTAAAACTCCATGTAAATTACTGTTTTTCAAGAATCTGATATACAAGAAGATGACATTTGTGATGATCCTCAAGAAGCTGAAGTTATCCAGTCTCTGCTGGATGTCGTGGATGAGGAAGCCCAGAACCTTTTAAACCAAAATAGTGGAGCAGGAGATGCCTGTGCTCCAGGTAGATGAACCACAATGAATACGTTGATACACTAAGGAGAACAGGAAGGCCTCTAGGGAGCATTTTAATTCCTCTTGGCCTGTTCATTTCTCTCCCAGGTGCAATGAAAGCCAATGAGAAGTTATCTGAAGAGAGAACAGAAGATACAGACTGTGATGATTCACCTTTACCTCAAGATTTTATGGAGGTAAGGATACCTAGATAAACACTGTGCTATATTTTGTTAGAATTATATATCTCCTCACTTAAAACTTCCTTTCTCTGCTGAGGTCTTACCTCTGCCTACCTCCCAATTCCCCTCCTAGACGTGAGGTAAAGATAATATCCCCGTGGCTGGTTAGTAACCTCAGTAAGAGCTAGAACGGATGTCATTTACTCATTTTAGAGAAAGAACTTACCTTTACATCTCTTTTGGTGAAGGTGTCCATTCAGGAAAAGAAGATAAAAAAAAATCTTGGTGTTTTTTTTTTTAATCTTTAGTTATTTTTACACCAAATAAAAGTTGACAATTCCAAGATCCCATTCCAGTTAATACGTAACCTAGGTAGAAAACTTGATTTTTATCCTTGAATGCTCCCTCCTGCCCCTCATGGGTCCTTGGTCTTAATTATCATGGAAACATCTAGTTTTTCCAATTATTCCATGGCTTTTGCTGCGATTCCTCTGAGATTTTAGTTGAAATTTGTTTTAAAAGACTTGGACAACTGACTGATTCCTAATAGACTAGAATAGTTGGATTCAAACTAATAAGAATAAGGTGTGCAGGAATTAGTGCTCAATATATATTATATGAGTGTATTGAAATCTTAAAAACAGAAGTTGGAACCACCAAGATCATTTCGTGTTTTACTAAAAAATTACATGTAGAGGGAAAAGAAGGGAATTTCATTTATTACATTTAAAAGTCATTTTATCCTGGTAAAAGAATTATTACTCAAGTTTCCTCAAACAAAAAAAAAAGAAAGTTTAAAAAAAGTATTGATAGACTTTTCAAATTCTTATTTAAGACTTTAAGATTTCAGATCTTCTGGGACATCGAGCTAAGAAAAAGCATGAAAAGGTGGATAAATTATATGTAAGGCTGTTCAAACTAGGCATCATCCTGTTTCTATAAATCTGGTCTGGCTCAGTATTGTAGGATAATTTCCCTCACAATTGTTACTCTTCCTACTGAACATATTCAAAATTGTCAAAACCAAGCTGGTTTGGATTCTTACAGTAGTTACCAGGCACGTACCCACACACAATCTCATATACATGTGATTATGTTCATTAAACATCTAAAAATAATGTGTATAAATACAAGGAAACTTACATCCATTGACTATGTGTGTCTTAGTCTAAAAAATGATTACACAAATATCGAGTATCTCAAACTGTATCATACTGTAGTGGTTTTGCTTAAGATGTTCTTTCGTACTATCAGAATATTAATAATTATAAGGACAATAAGCTCTTTGAACAAGATTTTCTGAACATTTTAAGTCATACTAACTTTAATTATATTTTTCTTAATAATAATATTTAAAGTGCCTCTTGTATGTTCTGAAGTCTCTTTTAACTAAGAAAATAAAAATCTTTAATCTCCATCTTTAAAATGTATCCAATACCTTTTCTTTAAAAAAAAACCTTGTTAACATAATGTAGATTCTCATTTATACTAAGCTATAATAACAAAAGTTTATACCAGACAAATTCATTCAAGTTGCTTTTTTGTTGTTTTGATTATGAAAATACTACATCCTCATTGTAAAAAATCTCTTCCGACAGAATCGTCTAAAAATGCAGGTTCCTTTTTTGACCCGTCCCCCATCTTCACCTGAGGTAGCTATTGTTAACAGTTTAGTTTTTGCCCTTCCATCATGCTTATGAAAACGTAGGATTTATATACAGTCATGTGCCACATAGCAGCGTTTTGGTCAACAATGGACCACGTACACAGTGGTGGCCCCGTCAGATTAGTACCATACGGCCTAGGTGTGGAGTAGCCCATATTATCTAAGTTTGTATCGTACACTCTGTGATGTTCACACGACGAAACTGCCTTATGACACATTTCTCAGAATGTATCCCTGTCATTAAGGGACACATGGCTATACTTATGTAATTTTTTTTAGTATAAATTTTATCACATGGTTCTAAATTTGGTTCTCACTTTACAATTGATCATTACCCTCTTTCCACATGAGTGCATAAAAATCTGCCTGAAACTTTTTAGGCCTTCCTGTTATTCTATTGCATAGATATACCATGATTTATTAAATTGGCTATCTACTGAATTTTAAATTTCTTACTATAAACCACAGTGCAACCATGATCCCTATTTCTCTATACTGTAAACTCTCAGGCCTCCCTGACAGAATTGATTTTACAAAATGTAAATGATTTGTCTGCTCTGACTACTTCTCCATAGACTCTACTTCCTATTTCCTATTCTTCCCTCATTCCTGTTTCCCAGCCCTCCTTGCTCCCGCCCCTCACCCTGGGATTTCAAAGGTTTATGTTATTTCTCTGGTTCCTGCTGGCGTTTGAGTTTGCAGTCTGTCCTAGTCTGCCTGGGCTGCCATAACGAAATACCATGCACTGAGTACCTTAAAAGACAGAAATTTATTTTCTCCCAGTTCTGGAGGCTGGCAGTGCCAGATTAGGGTTGGTTTCTGGTGAGGCCTCTCTCTGTGGCTTGCAGATGGCCGCCTTCTCACTGTGTCCTTACGTGGCCTTCCCTTTCTGTGCGTGCGCTCACGGTGTCTCCTCTTCTTTTAGGGACACCAGTCTTACTGAATTAAAGCCCATCCACATGACCTCATTTAGCCTTAATTACCTCCATAAGACCTCCGCTCCAAATACCGTCACATTGAGGAATAGGGCTTCAGCCTGTGAATTTTGGGGGGATACAGTTCAGTCCATAACACCGTCTTTGCTTTAACCAGTTATAAAATTTAATTAAATAAAATTTCATTCACAAGAACAACAAAACAAAAGCCTAAGCATAAATTCAACCAAAAATGTACAAGATTATATTATGAAAACTTTAAAACTCTACAAAGAAGCATAAAAGAAGTATGAAAAATATTTCTTGTTCTTTATTAGAAAAACCTAAAATTTAAATTCCTGCTCGATTCACAAAGAAACTAAATATGATCTCATAAAATATTTTGACTTTTTTTTTTTAATGAGAGGCAGAGTAGCTTGTTAAAATGGTTCTAAAGTTCACATGGAAGAATTAAGATGTAAAACTACCCAGGGCAAATCTAAAAATTAAGGTTTGTGGAGGGAGAATATCCTCCCAGTTATAAGAAATACAAGTTGTCCTGCCACCAAATTACAGATAGATCCCACAAATTTATGCCTTGAGAATTCAAGATGTTTAAGACCAAATATTTTGGGCCAGTCCATTCTTAAAAATAGTAAATTAGCAACTTGAATAGATGAGAATTCTGCTTTGGAAGAGGTTTTGACTAATGGTAAACAGAACAAAGTGAAAAAACAGATTTAAGAAAAAAAGAAGACAAGGTACTAAGATAAAAACATGAGGAAGTTTCATTTGTATCAAACTCTAAATGTGTTAAAATCACTATGGAAATTATAAGCAGACAAATTCAAAAGAGACAAATATAACTAATCTCCATAGCCAGAAGGAAGGCTGAGCCAGTATTCTGGAAAAGTTTTCTGTTTTGTCTTATATTTCTAGAACATTGCCTACATTTCAGTAATTTAAAAAGTTCCTTAGAACTTCTGAAAATGCTCAGTGTTTTGTAAGTGCACCACACTGGGATCACCCTAAACAAATTGTAGGTTATTTACTGAATTGATTCTTAACAGGATATTCTACAGCCCTGAAAGTTTTACCATGTGCCAAACGTTAAGCTGCTAATCGTTGGTATTATAAAGAGTATAGAAGTGTCTTTCTTAAAAGGAGAGATTATCCCTCTGGTAGTTAGATGTGCACAGTCATCAAATTTGTCACTTTATTGCAACTGTCTCTACACTTGACTTCCTCTTAGTGAAGCACCTCAGACCAAAGTCTGTCTTATTTGTGAATGAACGAATGAATGCCGACATTATTGTAAATTATTGTCTAAAGTTTCAAACTGTTCACTTAGCTATTGCTGAACTTGTTTGACTGCTTATGGTGTATCTCCACCATAACAGGGTAAGAAGGGACGTCGGGGTTTCTGTCCTAAATTTTGCTTGTACAGTCTAGCAGTCAATTTGGGAGATATACACATGTAAATAAGTAAATGTAATTTTAAAAAACTATAATAAAAACGTATCCTGATAATGTTTATATGGAGTTCAGAGAGAGTTATAAAGAATTGGGGAACGATAGGGGCTACACAGGAGTAGGTATGTATGGTTATTAAAACTTCCTAGAGAATTAGCATTTTAAAGATAATTAATAGGTGAGATAAGATAAGGGAAAGCATGCCATACAGAGATGCTGCTTAGCAAAGACCTGAAGTCTGGATCAGCCTGGACCATTCAGGGAACTAAATAATTGCAAGTAGGGTATCACCTGGTATCTTGAAAGCTAAGGCTGAAGAGATAGGCAGGGATGAGGTCATGAAGTGACTTAGACACCATGCCAAGGAATTTGGTCTTTCCACATCTCGGAGCGAGCAACTTTCCTGAAAGCGAGAAGTGCTGAAGAGCCAGGACGAAGAGAAGAAAGGCACGTCCTCTGAAGACATGGCGTTGCTGTGCTGAAGTGCATCAGGATGCTTCCTGTGTTATTTGTAATTCTGGTTATTCTAAAAAAATTTTTTAATGAAAAACTTTCAGTACCTTCCCATCACCTATAAGATAATCCTGCTTTTAGGATCCAGGCAAGGCTGCCTTTATGAGCAGTTACCCAGTGCAGTCACACACAGCCCAGTGCTTAGAAGGGCTCCATACTTATTTATAAAATAATGCTGTGCCATCACTGTCTTGAAATTCTTAATAACTTTTTAGCAAGAGATCCCATATTTTCATTTGGCACTGGGCGTTACAAGTTATGTAGCTGTTCCTGGATCCAGGAGATAGCTCCTTTACTCTTCAAGTTGCTGGATCTGGATTCTTTGAGCAATAGGATTGCAAACTAACCTTGAAATGGCTGGCCATGATAAAAATTTTAAACCTTTTCCTTGAGACAGTACTATAGCTGTCTCCACTTGCAAAGAGCCTACCACCCAGAATGAGGAGACTGAGGCCAATCTCCTTAACCCCGCCCTCCCCAAAACACAGGTGAACTTTGCAAAAATAGTTGGAAATCAGTTAATACAAGTATCACTGTAGTTTATTTCCGGTTGGGCTTTCTCTTACTGTTTTAATGTTAATAATAGCGTTTGACCCTTATAAAAGACTTTATACTTTTCAAAATTATTGCACACATAGTAGATTCTGAGACCAGGGTTATGATGGGAAATAAGAAATCCAAATGACTTTACTTGGGGAAAAAAATTTAACCCAGGCTAAAATTATCACCTTCTACAAACAGATAAGGTCTAAGAAGCTTCCTTTTAGTTGTCAGTGGATAAAAATAACCTACTTTTTTTCTTCCTCCATAGAAGTTCTGCATCTCCCTCAAGTAAATTGAAATTGCTATCAGAATAACTTTATTGTAAACTTTTTAACCTACAAAGTCTGTAACTGGAAGGTCATATTAAAGGTTTATATTTTTGTTAAGTAAAGGAGACAGCCTTCTATGGCTCAGGCATGAGCATGTATGGGCACAAAGTGGTAAACAGACATAATTCCTGTCCCCAGGGAGCTTACAGTCTAAAAGTATCTTCCATAGGAAGAGCTTTGTGGTGAAAAGAGATGAGTGACTTTGGAGAACTGAAAGACAGAACCATGGGTTTGAAGCCTGTTAAGTGAAGAGGACAGTAAAACCAGAGAGATATGGGTTATAGAGGTGGACAGAGGCCAGATAATTCAGAGTCTTGAAATGAAAAGAATTTCCCATTTGTTAAAATAATTTGTCCTGATAAAGATTGAAATGTAAGATTTACTAACCATGTAAGAATGCAACTTGGCATCTCCTTCTAATTGTAGCTAACCGCTCCTGCAGTATTTGGGTCTCTGAGCACCATACTCAGTTAAAGTGCGGGCTGATTGATCTGTGTTCCCTGTGGAGAGACCCCTCACGTTAGTAATAAAAAGGCAAAATAATTTAACACATTGGAAATTACCAAGATTTTTCTTGAGTGCCCATTTTCAGATTTTAAAGTTGAAGTAGTATAAAAACATATGCTAAATATGCATATCTAAATAATTGTTACTTTAGATTTTCATTTTGCTTTCTCCTTATGTCTGTACCATTAATATCCCTTAATACTAATTATTATACCATTAATAACCCTTAATATAATATTAATGTACCGTTAATATTATATAAGAAATGAGAAGTCAAGGTGCATGTGAAGGTGAGGCACTGGAACCTGCAGAAACTCCTGGGCCCTGAAGACGCCTCAGCCGCAGTTTGACATGTATTAATTCAATGTCACATGTGTCTTTGTAATATGAGGATGAGCAATAACAGTAAATACAGGAAATAACAGGAAAAATTGAGTATTATGAGATTGATTTTTTTATAATGGGTTAATTTCATTTTGATTTGTTTTCATTATAGTCTACCAAAATGAATGGCTGTGAAGGATGTTGTGAAGAAAAAGTAAAAAGTGAAAGGTAAGAAAATAATTTTTTCAGAAAATTTTGTAAAGTATAATAATTCCATTCTTTTTTAGAAGTCCTCTGAAGATTCCATTTAGATGTTGCTTTTAAAATTAATTTGTTCTTTTCTACTAAAATGAGAATTGAGTAAATTATGGAACCATAGTTGAATATTAAGAATGTTTTAAAATTATTGTTACAAGGAGGTTCTAGTGACATATGAAAGTGTTTTTGTTATAACATTGCTCCAAAAAAGCAGTATTCTCTTAACCATGGGGAAAAAAATGGAAGAAAGGTCTAAAAGGAAATGTGCCAACAATGATGATAGTAATCTTCTCCTGATAGGATTAAAGGTGACAAATTTTTCTGTTTCTCTATTCTTCTATACTTTACAATTTTTTTCTCTAATAAAATAAAACCAGAGAAGATAAGAAACATTTCTAAATCACCCAAGTTTTTTTCTTTTTGAAAACAGTTTCTAATATAAAATAAGATTTTTTTGTAACACTAAACGGTGTATCAGGAAAAATTATCTGTATATTGTTGGCCAACAAAGTGGTTGTCATAAATTTTGCTTCATATTAGATAATGACCAAACAGTCAAAGGGAGCTATTTGCGTTTTCCCAGACAAGCAAATTGACAGTGAATTTTTCACTAAGTGGAGTTAGACAAGGGTGTACCTATTATTAATGTAGAAATGCATACAGTTTTATACTTAAAAGATTTGCAGGTATCTGGGCCAGCTGCCAGTAAATGTAAAGATACAGGCTCTGCCCTGCTTGGGAGGGGAAGGGGGAGAGGGAAGGAAAGGTAAATTAGTGTTAATTTCTTTGGGTACAGTTGGAAACACTATTAACATACAAATTTTATTTGCATGTTACTAATTCTTGGTATACTTTTTTTCAATTTTAACATCTCTGAAATCATGAAGAGTCTTAAAATTCCAGCCATCGATATTATTTCTTTCTTAATGCAAACAAAATAATAGCGTACCTTACAATGATGAGTATCATAGATTCAAGGAACTGTGGTACATACCCTTTGACCTAGCAATTTTATTTCTAGAAATTGGTCTCACTACCATATGTGTACAAAGATATTTCTACAAGAATATTCATTGCCACCTTGTTTATAGTAGTAAAAAACCATAATAGACACAAAATAAATTAGTGTGTACTGTACTCGTACAATGAAATACTAAGCAGTTGTGCAGAAGAATGAGAAAGAAGGAATGCCTGATGGAAGGATTTCGAAAATACATCCTTGCAGACAAAGTATACTTACTAGAAGACAAAAACAACCTCATGGATTCAGAACTTACAAATTAAATGTTAATTGTGACCCACAAGTAGTTGAAGCAGAGGAAAACATCTACCATAAAAGCAGTGTAATTGCTGCCCTGTTACTGACATTTTGGGAGCCTTAGTACATGTCCTGCTTTGATGGTGTGCACTAATGTCATCAGACAAACGGACTCTGCTTTGTTCCCCTGAATATCAGAAAGTAGAAAATGTATTCAGGCTTCTACATTTTCCTTTTTCATCTCGTCTTAGTACTAAACATTGTTCTCCTACCTAGTTTCGTTTCTAGCCATCCACCTTACCAGAGAGGTGGCATCTGCTATGCACCCCTAGAATAATGAGAACTTGTACTGAGTTTTATTACATTAAGTGAGTGCCCAAATACAGGAGTGTTCTTTTAGCCCTCAATGGTAGCAAAAGACTGATGTCATCCATAGGGACTTCTGTAAATAAATTAAGATACATTCATACAGTACAATAGTAGGCAACTGTTAAAAAAAATAAAAGAGAGAGCCAGCCCTGATGGCCTAGTGGTTAAAAGTTTGGCACTCTCACTGCTTCGGTGGCCCCAGTTAGTTTCCCGGTTGCAGAACCAGACCACCCGGCTGTCAGTAGCCATGCTGTGGCAGCAGCTCACATAGAAGAACTAGAAGGACTTACAACTAGGATATACACCCATGCACTGGGGCTTTGGAGATGGGGGAAAAAAATGAGGAAGATTCACAACAGATATTAGCTTAGGGCAAATCTTGCCATGCAAAAAAAAATGACACAATTGTAATCAGTCATCCATGTTAAAGGGTGGAAACAAACCACCACCTTCTCAATCCCCAAGAAGAATCCTTTGTCTAAGTTTTAGAGACTTGGGATTTTTTTTTTCCTCTGAGGAAGATTTGCCCTGAGCTAACATCTGTGCCAGTCTTACTCTATTTTGTATGTGAGCCGCCACCACAGCATGGCCACCACCGAGTGGTGTAGGTCCACACCCAGGAACCAAACCTAGGCTGCCGACGTGGAGCACGCCAAACTTAACCACTAGGCCACGGGGCCAGCCCCAAAGATGGGATTTGTTTGAGGATAAATATTAAGCTATTTTAAACAATTCTGTACCTCAGTTTAATTTACTTCTACCAATAAATTTTAAGAATTGTGGGCTTGAGTTTTTTTAGTCAGGTAATCTATTTTAAAATACCATAATAATTGTAGATGAAATAACTTGTTTGAAGACATAATACTTAGATTTATTTCAGCGAAGATTATATGAAGAAAATAGTACAAATGTGTTTTGTTGTCATAGCTTAATTCCGAAATCACAGGAAAGGAAGACTGATGATGAAATAACATGGGGAAGCGATGAATTGCCAACAGAAACAACAAACCATGAAGATTCCGAGAAAGGCAAGAATTTTATTAGCAATTTTTTTCGTCAAAATGGATAGAAAAATTGTGTTTGAAAATTACAATTTTCAGAATATATGGATCTGTTATTTCACCATATGTGTGCACTCTGTGGTTCTATATGTAAAGTTAGTCACATAGACAAACATCAGCATTCATTTATATAACCAGATATTGCACAGTTATAGGCTAAAATTCTCAGTGGCTTTGAGTAAAATGTGCAAATAAACATATAAAGACTTTAAATGGAAACACAAAGTCACATTTTGCCGTTTAGCCATTCTGGAATGAGAAGTCGGGGAGCACGTTTAGTTTATAGTAAAGTAGGTAGAATAGCTCAAAGATGGAAAATTATTACCCTGGAGTCTCAACTTCATTTTTAAGAGTGGAAGTCAGTTGATCTGTCCTGACTCTTCCTGCCTCTCTCATCTTATAACAGAGCCAGTGCAGAAATTAAGTTCTGTCCAGTGTTTCATGTCTCTTTTTTCATATAAGGAAATGTTATACTAATGCACTGAAAGAACATGGTTTTGTAATTTGAAATCTTAATTGTTAACAGAAATTAAAGAAGTTGAATTAATACTTTTTGATTTAGGGGCCAGCCCCATGGCCAAGTGGTTAGGTTTGTCTGCTCCGCTTTGGTGGCCCAGGGTTTCGCCAGTTCGGATCCTGGGCACGGACATGGCACCGCTTCTCAAGCCATGTTGAGGCAACGTCCCACATGCCGCAACTAGAAGGACCCACAACTAAAAAAATATATACAACTATGTACTGGGAGGCTTTGGGGAGAAGAAGGAAAAATAAAAAATTTAAAAAAAAAACCAACTTTTTGATTTAGGTAGACTGTTAGTGTCAATGACGGTGCTCCTGTCAACTCCTGTAGCTCATGCTCATCTCCCCAGCCTTTGAGCTCCTGTTCCATTCACACTGAGTTGTCTAAAACGTTTGCAGTTATTTCATATGAGTGAATTTTGTTTTCACAGCTAGGCTCCGCCCCAGCCAGATGTTCAGCTTCTTCAGGTGTCTTGTACAGCTTTGTGTCCCCACAGTGCCTAGCATTATTGCTGCCTCCATCGTAGCTGCATCATCAAAATGCCTTAAATAACAGATTGACATAATTAAAGCTGCACCTGTGCAGACTGTAGCAAGAAGTCTCTCCTACCTTTTCCTAGATATAGTTGCCTTCTGTTAGGAGCAGTTTCCATAGAACAGGTACTAAATTAGATGCGTGTCTCTTCTAAGACACTGATATCACTTGTTTGATAAACTCCTGAAGACCCCAGCATTTCGTGTGCATGAGGAAAGTTGTCACCTGCCAGAGGTACTGGTCCCTGAGATAGGAGCAGAAGGAATTTCAGCTACAGACAAAAAAAGGATTTTGTATCCCATTATGGGAAAAGGGTTGATGTGTTTTACATCCTCTTCTTGGAAAACGTTTACATGTATTTGGTTGTACATGGATAGTTGTATCACGTCAGGTGGAGGGAAAAGGAATTTCGGCAACAGACAAATGCGGGGTGGGGAGAGAGAGGAGACGTCAGTGTTTCTGGTGCAGTGTCGCATTGTGAGGAATCTCTGAAGCACCTCCCTTCATCTTTCCCCCATGTGCTTGGAAGAGAATTTAAATGCAGAGTAATAACAGGACTAGATACATTTTTGTCAAGAAAACAGTGCCATTTGAGTCAAGAAAAGTGAAAAGAAACAGTTTAAACTCTTTTAGAAACTGTAGGTAAATGAGAGCCAAGAGCCTTAAGAACTTGTGGAACAGTCAGTGAGGTGTTTCCTTAAAAGTTGGGTACAAGGGCCTTGCTGTGGCCAAGATATTCCTGTTTGATAGTAGTTATCTGCCTCCCTATTATTTCTATTGCCTTATCAATTCTAAAGACTCTCACTTTTGTAAAAATAGATGAGGTGAGAATAGGCTCCAGTTAGTTCCCTTATTGGCTAAATCAGTTCCGAGAGAAATCTGTTTACAAAATCAGCTGCTGTCTTCCGTTAGATCCCCCCTTCCTGAGCAGCGAGGAGCTCGCCGTGCTGCCCATCGTCAGGGTGCTCCCCTCGGGCCGCTACACTGGCTCCAAGCTGAAGGCAGTGCTCCGGATGTTGCGGGGTCTGCTGGACCAAGGCATCCCTTCTAAGGAGCTGGAGGTGAGTGGCTTCTGCCAGTGGTTCTCTCCCAAAGTTACATGCAAGGTTAGGAGAAATAGTGAGAATTTTGAAAATGTCCATTACTTTACTACTTTACTTCCAACTATAAGAGCACCATCTTGTCATATCTAGCAGTGAATTAATTTTTTGATTAGGACCCTAATAGTATTGATTTAAAGGGATCTCTTGAGCCACTTTCGAGCTGAGTAAATTTCCCTGAAGATCATCTTCCCTGCTTCATATGTAGGAACAAAGAGGGTTTTTAAAGAGTCAAGCGTCAATTCCAGTCACTCACTAAACTTCTCAGTTGATACACTGCAGGTGTGGTTCTTCATTAGCAACAGTTTCTGATTTAATACGGCTCCAAGAATGTGCCCCTCGGGTCAGAGCAGCAAAGGTTCAGAGCCCTTGCTCCCAGGATCCTGCTGGCACTATCCATATTTACCACTAGGCGAAAGAGAAACATAGCACCACTGTGGTTTGGGTTTACCCTGCCCGTCTCCTGCAAATCATCTGCTTACTTGCTTGCTTCCTGAGCCTTTTGAATCCACTGGAGTGAAAGGAGCTAATTTCGACTGAGAGCTTCTGTGGTGTGCTATGTGCTTTGTATTTAATGCTCAAAATGTATAAATCCCATTAGATAGATTTGGAAACCAGCTCGCAATAGTTAAGTGTACTCTTCCTCTCCGTTTTGTGGAAACGATTTCTTCTTTAAGGCCTTAAGTTTAAAGGTCACCATCTCAGCAACCTTCTATCACAACCCTATAAAAAGTAGATCTTCATATTTCTTTATCACAGTAGCTTCTTAATCTCTTCAAAGCATATATCACAGTATTTGTTTGTTAACTTTTTTACTGCCTCTTTCTCCCAATGGACTATAAGCTTCAGGATAGTCAGAATCATATTTTCTTTCTCACCACTGTATTCCCAGCATTTGTTACAGTGCCTTGCATATGGTAGGCATTTCCAATATATATTAGTTGAATGGATGGATGGATGGATTAGCTAATCAGTGAATGAATTGAAGTGAAAAAGAGTTGACTTTAGAACATAGGAGATCTAACCACAGTTCTACCACATGGAATATTCTGTGATCCCACAGACAGTATAGTCAAGAAATTCTGCTCTAGTTTATTCGTTTAAGCCAAAGTTGTTTTTATAAGTTGTATTTTTTTCTAAAATATAACTATAGACGTCTTTAAACTGATATTTAAAATTAAGGTGCAAAGTGGTGCCTCACAAAGTTAATTGACTACAACATGTTAAATTAAAGACATTTGCAACAATAAATTTCAAGAACTGGTGTAGCAAATGAGCATGGGAATTTTAGGCTTATTTGTCTTGACAGACATATATTTCTTAACACTCAAAGTCTGCCCTGATCAATAGCCAGTTTTGCACCCAGCACATTTAAAGCATTTGCAGTTATTACTGAGTTACTGCTTATCTCAACAAATTTAACTTTGTTTCCATTTTTGTTTACAGAATCTTCAAGAATTAAAACCTTTGGATCAGTGTTTAATTGGGCAAACTAAGGAAAACAGAAGGAAGAACCGATATAAAAATATTCTTCCTTGTAAGTTCCAATTTGGCTTCAAATCAAATGTATATTTAATATAATTTGAACTGATTTAAAACTTTCATGCTAGTTTACCTTTTCTGTCTCTCACGTAAGTTTGTATGCACACACACATTCAGAGATTTACATCAGTAACAAATAAATTTAGATGTACAATGAGAATTCTTTTTAAGATTGTCTATGCATTTCAAAAGTCAATCAGAGCAATCTTAAATATTTCTTCAGACATCCATGAATTTTTATTAGCATAGTATTAGAAATTAATCAGTGATGCTAAAACAGTCATTTTAAGTCTTTAAAAATATGAATTGGCCTCTGGATGAGGAATTTCTTCGTTCATCTATCACAACCAGCATCTGTTTATTCCACTCATTTTAAGTTTAGAGAAATGACTATGATACGTGATAGCCATGTACATGCGTGTAGCTACAGTGGTACTACCAGGCTGCAGTATACTTTGAACTGTTTTAGATACCAGAAGGAAAAAAAGGCAGTTCTTTTTACCCACGTTTTACCCATTTCACCAATCAACATGTGATTTTTTAAAAATTATATATGAATATATGTATTAGCCAAACATTAACATCTAGAAAACTTCTTCTAGTAATCATCAGCCGCATTTATAGACATTAGCACATTGGATTACACTGTATGACACACTGACCCTGTCTTTGCCAAGAAGTCATAAATAACAGAACCAATAGTGTCAAATCACGCAGTAAATAATAATACAGTTGAATTTTTTCATCAAGATGGAATAGACAAAATTCGTTTTGGGAAGCTTCCTGTAAGAAGTAAATCTTAGCTTTTTAAAAATAGAATAGATCATGGTTTGTCATAAAGGAGGTGAGAATTATTTCAGGCAAAAAAAAATGGCCAGACTGGCATCTCAAAAGTCAGAATGGGAAAAGCCATAAATCCAAAGCTCCTGAGTGGATTTGTTTTTAGTAGTGGATCAAAACTACTGAAACTACTGAGTGGACTAAGAGAGAAGCCAAGTAAGAGAAGGGCAGTTGATGAAGGATTTTGAAACCTATTCCAAGGGAAATGACCTCCAATGTAAAAGTACATACAAATTAATTCTCTTGGATAAGATGGCTTATATATACCTTTCTGTGGGGCAATCTGGTTTGGAAATGTGTATTTTGACTATATGAAATTACTATTAGACAAAGACAAGAGCCTGTGTGCCTGAAGAGTCAAGTGAGCTACCTGTTTGTTTATTGTTTATTATTTGGGCTGCTTATTAAAAAGAATCTAATTTAATTCGATGAGCAAGAGTTAATTATGCCAATTGTATTTGTAATAAGTACTTTAATAGTTTCACTATAATATTAATTTTTGTTTTGGGAAATAATTTTTAGCCTTGTCATTCGTTATTAAATTCATTATTATTGTCATCATCATTGAAGATGGAGAAGAGTAGCAAAGTTGTGTTTCTCTAGTTACTTATTAAGAAATTCTAAGTTCATTTATTAATTTTAATTTCTTCAACCAAATCTGTGTAAATAATAAATACTGAGTTTTCTGTCAGAAAGAAACTCACTGAGTTGACATCTTAGATATGCTTGTAACGTGAGTGAAATGAGTAAATATAAAATGGTTTGACTGTACTACAAGTCAAAAATACACCTTTATTGAAATGTGTTTGTGATTTCATCTACGGTTATGAGGAGTTTCTCATAATCTTTGACTCACCTTGTTTATAAGGCTCTTGTTTCAAAATGCCTGACACAGATGCCTCTATTTTGTGGTGGGAAATTCACAGATGATGCTACAAGAGTTCCTCTTGGAGATGAAGGAGGGTACATCAACGCCAGCTTCATTAAGATACCAGTGGGGAAAGAAGAGTTCATTTACATTGCCTGCCAAGGACCTCTCCCTACAACTGTTGGAGATTTCTGGCAGATGATTTGGGAACAAAAATCCGCAGTGATCGCCATGATGACCCAAGAAGTAGAAGGGGAAAAAATCAAATGTCAGCGCTATTGGCCTAATGTCGTAGGCAAAACAACAATGGTCAACGACAGGCTTCGGCTGGCTCTTGTGAGGATGCAGCAGCTGAAGGGCTTTGTGGTAAGGGCGATGGCCCTGGAAGACATTCAGGTCAGTGAGTTCAGTCTTCCGTTTACTAAGGCGTATCTACTAGTTAGATTGCAGGCCTGGACTCTTTCTGTGATCGCGTCAGTGTATCTAAATAAAAGCCCGTGACTTCTTGGTTCCCATTTCACCAGAACTAATGCCACCTATTAATTTTTATCTAATATAAGCTTAAATGTGAATTCATGAATTCTGCCAAACTGTTTCCTCCAGTATGTGCTGTATTAAAATGAAAATGAGAAGACAGGACTTTTAATGTGATCATCCATCATCCTTTACTGAGAAATAGAACAGAATGGCTCAGAAGCTATGTGCAGGAAAGTCATTTTTTTAAGGTCAAACCTCTAAGTAGACTCAATAAAACTTTTAAAATATCTCTAAGTAGAAAATATTCCCCCTTAAAGACCACATATTTGGTAATACATGGACAATTGTAGCATAAATGCTTGTCATTCAGATTGTTCCCACTGTGGGCGCCTAACCACTGAGTACATGTAGCCTCAATTAGAATAAGTGAGTCTCCCTGAAGTAGAGCTGCTGCTGTGTCCTCACCTCCACACCCCTCACGTTATTTCTCTCTTCCCCCCAGGAATACTAGCTGGGTGAGAGAAACGTGTTTCCTCTTGGAGTTTTAGCTTTCTTAAAGAAACAGAGAGTAATTTTATGTTCATAGAAACAAACCATACTGACTCAGTTCTATTGGTGGCATGTAAACTTGGCCTGAGAATTTCCTTCATGACTTGTGATTTGTGATTTTATGAAGAACTAAAGATTATACTTCCTTATTCGTTTACACCGGTCTATCCATTACTTACGTGAGCACAGTTGCTCAATATTCCTTCAGTGATTTGCTTATTTAATCAACGCATGTTTACAGAGCTCAGGCCCTGTAATGGAATCTAGGGATTCAGCAGTTAACACCACAGACTAAAAGAAATCCCTGCCCTCATGGAGCTTACTCTCTAGTGAGGAGACACTGGTGTTGATGGTGCTGTGGAAGAAACCGTGACGGTGTCGAGTGAGCCACAGGGATATCTGGGGAAGCATTTCTGTCAGAAAGCGTAGTGTACAGGCCCTGAGACTGAACTGTGCCCAGTGTTTGTAAAGAACCACAGAGAGTCCCTGTGGCTGGAGCGAAGCTGCCGGGAGGAGCAGGTGAGGTCTGAGAGGGAGCTGGGCTAGATTACGTAGGGCTTAATTTTAAGCCATTGCAATGACTGTGGGTTTTATCTGCAGTGAATTTAAAATGGGGTCATAAAAAAAGGTGGTTATTTATATAAAAATGTAATTTGCTTTTAGGGTTTCCAGAAAGTAATTTTTTACCAATGTTTAAAATGTGGATCTAGCAACCTCCGTGATAAAGGCCCTCTGTGTGTTGTTTGATGGAGTCTTTCTGTCTCTTCCACTTTTCCTTTGATCTGATCAAAGTCATAATTTGACAGGTCGTAATTTGAAAGGACAAAATAATATTAAGAACTAATTGTGTGTGAACAATGTAGTATGCCTTTTTCTACTTATTCTATTGTACAATTTCAGACAGGAGAATTGCGACATATTTCTCATCTGAATTTCACCGCTTGGCCAGACCACGATACACCTTCTCAGCCAGACGACTTGCTCACTTTTATCTCTTACATGAGACACATTCATAGATCGGGCCCCATCGTCACACACTGCAGCGCTGGCATTGGACGCTCAGGGACCCTGATATGCATAGATGTGGTTTTAGGATTAATCAGTCAAGATCTTGAAGTGAGTACAAGATACAGGCTGAACGAACATTTGACCAGAAATAACAATGGAACCTAAATTTTTAATAATGTCTTGTGATCTTGGGATTTTTTTCTTATTTATCGGTTTGGATGAATGCCTTAATTATCTTACTATATAAAATTGTATTTTAGTAAACGTTCAAAACTGCATAGACTATAATCAAGAAGAAATAATGTTTCAAACTTTAACTGAGCTTTTGTAACCATGTGCTCAAAAGTCCCTTATGCAGCCTCGCATTGTATTCTTTGTGGTCTTGAGGCTTCTGTAAGATATAGTCAGCGTTATAAACACACTCTAGGGATAGAAATATTGAAGCACAAAAGAAAATCTGTTTCTGAAATGAAAAGGCTTATATTCTTTTTTTGTCATTGTTACCAATAGGTGGGAAGTGTATATTTTGTTAAAACAAATTGATGCTGAATAGTCTGTGTCTAAAAATTACTCCCAATTAAAAGAATCATTACTTAAACAAAGCTAATAAGAGTATAATGTTGGGGCTGGCCCAGTGGCACAGCGGTTAAGTTCGGACGTTCCACTTCGGTGACCCAGCATTCTCCGGTTCAGATCCCGGGTGCGGACATGGCACTGTGTCACAAGCCATGCTGTGGCAGGCGTCCTACATGTGAAAAAAAAAAGGTAGAGGAAGATGGGCACAGCTGTTAGTTCAGGGACCATCTTCCTCAGCAAAAAGAGGGGGATTGGTGGCAAATGTTAGCTCAGGGCTAATTTTCCTCAAAAAAAAATTAATAT
This sequence comes from Equus asinus, assembly GCF_041296235.1. Classification (NCBI taxonomy): domain Eukaryota; kingdom Metazoa; phylum Chordata; class Mammalia; order Perissodactyla; family Equidae; genus Equus; species Equus asinus. The sequence continues at coordinate 93,024,074 of NC_091792.1, read as the reverse complement.
ATATATATATATAATCTTGCTTAAAACTTAAATTAGTATAAACCTTACTTAAAATATTGGAATATCTTACTATACATAATATATAATTAAAATAATTGTCTCTTAAATAATTTTAGTTAAAAACGGCTCAGTCTTGCTCTTCACAGTCTATTATATCTACCGTAAAAATTGAGGGAGGACAAAGCAAAATAGTCTTTTTCTCCCTTGTTTCAAACTGTTAAATATTGGTGAAAATAAAAAGATCAGGAATTTTATTCTGAAAGGCAAAATGTAGGAAAAATAGTTTGCCTTGTTTTTAAAAACGGTGATATTAGAAATCAGTCCAATTTCAGAGGGAAGAGAATTTTTTGGTAGAGATTTTCAAATAGAATAACCCTCCCTAATTCTTAGAAAGCTCATAAATAAAATTATCAAATGATAGCAGTCAGTTCACCAACTTATTTTGTTCAGAACAGTCTCCCAAGACTGCTGGAAGGGGAGGGGAGTGGGGAGGACAGTAATCTGTAGACACCGCTCCTCTCTGAATGTTTGGGGTTCAAATTCGGTTGCCCTTTTTATCTCACATATCGACGCTTGTTTCCTTTGGCAGTTTGACATCTCTGATTTGGTGCGTTGCATGAGACTACAGAGACATGGAATGGTGCAGACGGAGGTGAGTCTTGGTTGGTGTCTTCTAATGAGGATTTTTGTGAAGTTTCTGATATTTTAAAAGTTCCGTTTAAACCATTTCTCTTTTTTGAGGGTTCCCACACTATTGCTTAAAACCAAAGATTTATGGTAGTGAGTGACTCTGAACTAATTCAGAAAAAAAATGAAAATATTTCTAGGGTATCTTCTTTAAATATTGCCTTTTAATTTAAAAAAATAAGAAAATGCAATATCTGCACTGAATAGATTCAGAGAATGGGGCGGCATGTTGGGGGCAAAAATTTGTGGTGGTACAAAATAGCAGGTAACTGGTGGCATTCCTTCCCCACTTCCAACCTAAGAAAGAGAGAGACGGTAATATTCTTGCTGCAGAAATTCCCCAAGTGAATAAAGCGAAGACCCCTGCTAGAAATACAAAGATCTTCCTGTGCGGTGGTGAGGAGGAAGGCAGGGAATAAACACCTTCGATAAGCGAATTATATAGGGTCTTTGAAAGTGCTAAGTGCTTTAGAGGGAAAAAGGTACAGCCGGGTAAAGAGGATGGATTGGGGGTGCAAACTTACATTGGGGTGGCACCACCAGGAAAGTAACACATGGACAGAGATTTGAAGGAGGGGTCGTGTAGACATTTGGTAGTGAGAGCCCCTCCGGCAGACAAAACCACCTGTGTGGCGGTCCAAGGTGGGCATGGGTCTTGTGTATTTGAGAAGGGCCATGGCCAGAGTGGCTGAGGTGGAGGGAGAAGGAGGGGAGGCGGGTGGGGCAGAGCCAGGGCTAGGGCTTTCCTCTGAGTGAAGTGGAGCCACTGCTGGATTGTCAGCATGGACTGCCCTGATCTGACTCACAGTGTAAAAGACCACTCTGGCTGCTGCCTTACAGCAAGACCCGATTTGGGAGGAGCGTGCAGGGTTAGAAGCTGGGTCGTCAGTTGGATGGTAAGCAGTGGTGGCCCAGACTGGAGTGGGGGTGTGGATATAGCGAGTAGAGGACGTGCGTAAAGTGAGTTTGCTAATGGGTTCTTTGTGACCTGAGAGAAAGTCAAGGATGAACGTGTAGAAAATGGGACAGAGTTCAAATACAAATGAGCAAAAAGGAAATAAAAGGGTTACTTGTATTCCTGCTCCGCAGAGTTGTTAACGTTTTAGGCAACATTCTTCCATCCTTTGGTCTAAGCACATGTGCGCAGGTGTGCGTGCTCACACGCACGTAGCCATTTGAAATACGACTCCGCTGCAGTATTGTTTTACTTTCCCTGTACTATATTGTGAATTTTTGCTATTTATTTTCAGACTCATTAATTCCTTGCCAAATAACAGGAAAACTCAGGTCCCCGCACCATCAACTTACTAGAGAGTAATATCAACAAAAAAATTTAATTTTCAAAAAACTTTGATTTCCATATTCTTCCAAAATATTTAAAGAAAATTCTTTCATGTAGTTTCTTGGATATTAATTTCTTAACATTTCAAAACATCAAAATGAGTTCAATAAATCTAGAAGAAATTTTCTAGGAAGTTTATTTTTCCCTTATAAAAGCAAATCATAAATATTACCAAAGCACAAAAAATAGAAGCGGCCCACCAATCAAAGACAACTTCGCTTAGCACTCTGGGATATTTCTACCCACCCACCCCACCCACCCCCAAGGCTTCTTCCCACCTCGTTTGTCAATCTGGTTTCTGTTTTTATAATTTTTATGACAGTGCACAATTCTACATTCTGCTTCTTACATTCCACATTATAACAGAATTTTTCCATATTTTCAAAATTACTCAAATATCACTTCTAAGAGTGGTGAAACTATGTATATATGTAATATATTCACATTATACATCTAACATCTCTCCCTCTCCGTCTCTTTTTTTGGGGGGGCCATAGGATCAATATATTTTCTGCTATCAAGTCATCCTTTATGTCCTGACGCGTCTTCAGGCTGAAGAAGAGCAAAGAGAACAGCCCCAGCCTCTGAAATGACGTGAAAAGAAGAGCTTCTGGCTGCCTTCCGTTTCTCTCCTGACCTCCAGCAGATGCTCCTGCTCTCTGTTTAAAATAAAGGTCGGAGGGCAGCAAGTCCATGCAGTATCGCTATGCTTATTCCCTCTACCTGAGAGGGGCATTCTTCATAACAATAAATATTGTTGAAATGCTGTATTTTTACAGCTACTTTAACCTGTGATAATGATTAAAAGATTTTTAACACTAACTGAATAATGCAGATCTTAGAGATGATTGAGGCAGCATCTGATTATAGTTGACGTTGTTACATAGACACACCAAGTCTGTTTTTAATGCACCAATCTTGTATATAGCAAAATTCTGTTTCCAGTATTTTAATAGAGTTATTTTATAGGGGATACTTGAAACCAGTATTTAAGCTTTAAATGACAGTAATATTGGCATAGAAAAAAGTAGCAAATGTTTACTGTATCAACTTCTAATGTTTACTATATAGAATTTTCTGTAATATATTTATATACTTTTTCATGAAAATGGAGTTATCAGATGTTTGTAACTGCATCATTTGTTATACATCATCTCACTTTGTAAATAAAAATACACCTTAAAACATGAACAAGCCAACGTGTGTGCAGACAAATTAAACGTTTTCGGTGTGTTATTTCTTAAAAACACCCAAGTTCCTGGGAGGGCAGGAAGTTCTGGATCCCAACTTCCCACCTCCCCGCCTTATCCCGGTCGGGCCGCCCAGGGACTGGGGGTGCTTTCAGAAACCCTGGGAGATCATCAGGGTCTGACATGAGGGTTGGGTACTGGCTAACAGTAGGGAGAAATTCGGTCCCTCTTCCTTCTGCCTCCTTGTGGGTGATGCCAGCCTAACCAATACAGAAATGAGAGTATTTTCCAGTCCTAGTTGTGGTAAAACTCAGGATGTCTCAGCTGACAAGGTAGTGAAGACAAGATCACACTCCCTGGGGGGTTTGCATTTGGTTCTGCCTGAAGCGGGGGAGGTGAGCCTCAGAGAGCCTGCTTCTGACTCGGTACTGAACGGGTTTCGCTGAATCCTGACTCTGACAGCAGTCGTCCATTCAGCTGTGAGTGGTGCCATCCCGAGATCCAGGAAACTGCTTGGTTCCTCATCACAGGATTGACCCATTCTGAGCTGGTGAACTTGGATTTCTGACCTTACCCAAGTGCAGCAATTTGCTGGGACCTATTCCTGAGCATCTGAGGCTAAGGGCGGAAGACGGTAGATCAGGGAATGCTGGGGGCGCCACAGTGATTGTTTGACTCCCCACCGGGTCAGAAGTAGCTCCAAATCTGGCAGGAGGAGCATCACCACGACCATTTCCACTTCAGTCAATAGTTTTTATCGATTGGGTTGTAGCTGAAGATTTCATTTGGGAAAAAGGTTTCTGTTGCTTTAAGAGAGCTTTGGAAACCCTGGCCTGCGTGAGTTGGAACCGTGAGACCTTTTCCTGTCATAAGCACAGGAAACTGGGCCAGCAGGGCTCTGGGAGCCAGTACAGCTGGAGGTGATTAGCTACCATCGCAAGTCAACAGAGATGCAAGAAGGGAAAGCTGAAGAAGGATCTTTTTCTGGAAAGAATGTAGCTAGGAAATGGAAACTGGGAAGAAAATGTGGGTTTCAGTTTACAACCCCTGAATGGAAACTTCATTCTAGTAAACATGCTACTGCCCTCGTCTGGGACCTGGCTTTGCTGCATGCAACGGGCTGAGCCAATTGCTAGGGCCGCTCTGGTTAGAAAGTGTGGCAAGGCCACAGAGCCAGGGGGCACCTGGAGGCACTCAAATATCGAATGAATGAATAAATGCAACTTAGCTCTTAACACACATTAGATAGCTAAGTTCTATAAAACACACATCTGAACACATAATGACTCAAACATAGTAGAAGCTTATCTCTAGCCTCCCTCACAGTTCTGGGCAGGTGAACAGCTCAGCATGGCCGCTCTCCTTCCTACGATTTTTAGGACCCCAGGCTGATGGAGGTTCTGTAATCAACACATAGCTTCCAAGGTCATCCTAGAATTCGTCTCCAGTCCCCCAGGCAGGAAGGGGAAAGAAGGCGGAGCGCCACCTGTGGGGATTTTATGAGCGGGCAGGCCTGGAAGAAAGGCGCATCGTTGCCACTCATTCCATCAGCAAGAACTGGCCAGACGGTGCCCCTGAGAACGAGGAAGCTCGGAATGAGCTGGCCGAACAGCTGTTTCCCATGACAGACAGCTCTATGCTGTAGAAGGGGATGCACAAGTCGTGGTGGAGTCTATACAACTGTGCTAAAACTGTATATTCTAAAGGAATGGTGTCTTCGTATAGTCCTGGGCATTGCAGGATTAGAAACATCATTTTTGTTCCCAAGTCAAAACTTTTGTAGATGTCATCAGTAGAAATATTTCTGAATTATCATGATAATAAGGAGAGAAATGGCTGTTGAGAAAAGATCAGGTGTTCACATCTGTGGTTTCAGATAGCCTGCTAGAGCTCTTGGTTTTGAAATGACTAGTTACCTAAATGCAATGTGATAAATTCAAGAAATTAAAGGAACAGCTCACCGAACCTATCCTCTGGTTGTAGACATCTTGACAGAGAACATGCTCCCCTCTTACATAATTCACAAATATTCAAGGTCCCTTGTTATGGTGGAGATGAATATAATTGTGCATTGACCTGCATAATATTTTAAAGACAACTTTAAGTTTTAGTATATCAGTTTGGCACTGCATTTGACTGCAAGTAACCAAAAACCAAACAAATGGGCTTACACAAATTAGAGATTTCTTCATCAAGAAAACAAGTTCAGAAGTAGGCATTTGCCGGGACTTACTCTACAGTTCAAGAATGTCAACACATATATAATTATCCTGGCCTTTCCTTCATGGTCTGGAAATGGCTGCTGCAGTTCCAGTTATTACATCCACATTCCAGAAAGGAAATGGGAGGAATTGACAAGAAGAAAGGATCAGTCAGTGCCCAGGGCAAGAAAGAAAAATTTTCCGGAAATCACAAGCTGACTTCCACTTCCGTCTTATTAGCAAGAACTGTGTCACATTTCCATCTCTCTTTAAGAAAGTTCTTTTTAGCTAGGCGTATTGCAGTCCTGAGCAAAATCTTAGCTCTGTTAATAAGGACAAAGGAAACAATAGACATTGCGCAGCAGCAAGCAGGGCGCGCCTTTCCATTTCCGCCAGTTTCCACCACTCCGTATTAGCCAACACTGTGTCAGTCTTTTCAGATCCTCCTGCCCCAAGAAGCATCTGAATTTGTAACTGTTGTAAAGAGGGTCACAGACAGAAAATGTTTAAAAGTAGTCTTCAGTTCTCCGAGTTTAGGAACATAATTTTATCCATTAACCCCAAATTAGCTATATTCTAAAGGTTCTGCTAGGCAAACTCTCAGGATACTTGCTGATAAACCATGTTGCCAACTGTTTTAGCTCAGCTCTGTCCAGCAGAATGGGTAAGCCGGACACCCAGGTAGGGTTCCTCCCGGTGCGTAAAGTACACACAAAGGCTGGTCAGAGGGTTGCTTAGAGGCTAAGATGTGATTCATTAAACTGGGTTAGGCTGAATTACCTTGTTGTCTACGCTAGGCCTAATTGTGATTGCACAAGGAACGAGAAGGGGACAGAACACTTAGAGTGCATGCATCATACCAGGTGTTTTCACATTACCTACTTTTCCGGGTGTTTACGATTGAATGTCATCATCCTTTTTAAGAGAAGAAATTGAAGTCCAGAGGGATTGTCACTTGCCCAAAGTTGCCCAAATAACAGAGCTGGGACTCAATTCCAAGTCTGCCTGTCTTCAACCCACAACTCCCAAGGCGCCCTAGCGCCCGTGAGTGGAATCAAGGAGCTGCAAAGCCCGTGCTCCTTCCTCTATACTCTGCTGCCCCAACCCTCCAGCTGGCTCTTTTCCAGACGCAGAGCTGGACTCATTCTGCTTAACATCATTCCCCTGGCCCCACATCTTCTGAGCATCACATAGTCCCCAGCTTTTTTTTTTTTTTTTTTTTGAGGAAGATTAGCCCTGAGCCAACTACTGCCAGTCCACCTCTTTTTGCTGAGGAAGACTGGCCCTGAGCTAACATCCGTGCCCATCTTCCTCTACTTTAATATGGGATGCCTACTACAGCGTGACTTGCTAAGTGGTGCCATGTCCGCGCCCAGGATCCAAACCGACCAACCCCGGGCCTCCGAAGCGGAACGTGGGCACTTAACTGCTGCGCCACCAGGCTGGCCCCAGTCCCCAGCTTTTATGAACTCATGATTATTTAGATCAGCTAGAATACAATTTATTCAGTTAGAGCTTTTTTTAGTTACATTCTTCAGCCTCAAGACAATGTGTGGCCTCCTAGACAACTTGACTATTTCCAGTTCTTTTCGGTAACACATTTACAAACTGTCTCTAGAGATGGCAGTCTTCTGACATGACAACTTTCAAACCCGTACATTGGTTTGTGTTATTTCTGTCTTAACGGATGGCTCTTGGTGGTTCTGTCCCCAGCCTTGTCCTGACTGTGGTACACAGTAACCATGTAGTTAGCGCTTTCAGAATGGAGCATTGGATTTGGCCATTTTGTGTTAGGTGCCAATGTAAAGAAACAATTTAGAAATTCATATTTTGTGGGTTAAAACTCATGGTAATGCTCGTTTTAGAGGTGGGAATCTGTTATCGCACGACTCTACTGTGTTCATTGCAGTGGTCTAGTCCCCACTGAACCATGAAGGCGGGAGCCCTTCCTGCCTCGTGACTGCTGCACGGCCCATGTGCCTGCACAGAGCACAGCCCCGCGTCTCAGCCCATACACACTTGTCAGGTGGATAAATGGGACTCTCCAAGTAATAAAGCAGCAGTGGAGAATTAACAATCACGTCACAAGTGTGCTTAGTTCTTTTCCATATAATTTACTTATGACACCTAATGGGGCTGTTTCTGTACTACCACAAAGGTGTTCTTAATTGTTGGGAAAATACCATAATAATCGTTGTCATGATGTTAACCCACAAGTTCTTGAGAACACTTATAAAATAAAATTGTGAAGCGCCAAATCTCAGACAATACACTTTCTCACATGTTTCAAAGGTTACAAATACAATCAACAGAAAGAAATGAAACCAAACACAGTCCCAACAAAAACACATTATATCAGAAGTTATGTGATAAAGGTGATCTTTCAAATCAGTAGAGAAAAGATGAATGATTCAATACATGATGTTGAGACAATTAACCATAAAAAATTACATTCTTAACACACTGTACAGAAAAATAAATTCAAAATGGAATAAACATGCACATATTTAGTCCATAAAATAGAAAAATATATGGGAAATATTTTTAGTAAGGATTAGAGGAGGATGGGTTTAGCTACTGCCAAGCGGTACACACAGCAGCTGTAAATAAGGTGCATAAACCGCCCTAAAAACTTTGAAAAGGGGTCAAATACATTCTCAAAAAGGGATCCTCTCACAACTCACAAAAATATAAATATCCTAACATTTGACAGATGTCAAGGTCAAAAAACATTTTTAAAAAGACTAATAAAGCTGAATACATAAAAAATATAAAACTTCTATACAGCAAAAGACATTATATAAAAACAGAAGATAAAAGATATAGTCAAATCTTGACAAAACAGAACTAAGGGTCACTATCTGTAAAGTGTTAAAATTTATCAATCAAAAAGGAAAAAACACAACAGAAAAGCAGGCAAAGGATATGAATAGGCAAGTGATTATAAAAAAATACTTCATTCATAATTTTAAAAATGCAATTTTAGGGGCCAGCCTGGTGGCACAGTGGTTAAGTTCGCATGCTCCGCTCTGCTTTGGCAGCCTGGGGTTTGCAGGTTCAGATCCCAGATGCAGACCTACACACTAGTCATCAAGCCATGCTGTGGTGGTGTCCCACATACAACATAGAGGAAGATTGGCACAGATGTTAGCTCAGCAACAATCTTCCTCAAGCAAAAAAAGGAAGATTGGAAACAGATGTTAGCTCAGGGCCAATTTTCCTCACCAAAAAAAAAAAAAAGAAAGAGAAAGCCATTTTAAATGAGATATTTTCACAAATAAGAACTGATCATTCTTTAGCCTGGTGTGACTGTGGGAAGCCAGCCCTCTCAGGCACTGCTGTACAACATTGCCGAGAGCGATCTGTCCAAAATTTTAATGTGCAATGGGCCTGGCACTTCAAGTCTAGGAAGTGATCCTACAGAAATACTTGCACAAGGGCGTGGGCATTTGTAGCAGCATTGTAATACCAATAAGTTGACAGCTATCTAAATGTCCATGAATAAGGAACGATTAAATAAATTACAGTCCTTCCATGCAATGCAATACTTCTATGAAGCCATTGTTCTAAAGGATGAGGTAGGTCAACACAGACTGACACGTAAAGATACCCCACAATGTGTCATTAAGTGACTGACTAAACAGTATATGTGGGATATCTCAACATTTTTTAAATGATGTAATGTTTAAACATACATTAGACGGATATATGTGTGCCTATCTCTAGGGAGTAAAAACACAGGGCATTCACCTTTTAACCTTGAGTGTTCATTAAATTCTCTCTAACCTTGTATTATATCTATAATCCAAAAAGATTTTCAAGCCCTTAAAAAATATCAATCATTTGAGAAAAGACCCCATTTTTTTATAAGAGCTGTGTGTTTCCTTTCCAATGCTCCAAAGGACTTGCCCAAAGTCAAGAAGTCAAGTGGGGCCAGACGCTGTCCTTGCCCTGCAGCGTGGGGTAACATCGCCTCTACACAGAGTCCTAACTCCTGAGAGATTAAGTCCAACCTGAGGTTGACTTCGCCTGACAATGGGTGTTTCTCTGCACTGTATGTGAAGACGAGAACACACATGGCAGCTGGTGAATACATTGCGTAAACCCCTGAAAGCACTCCCTGAAGTGGGCAGAATATGTTCGGAAAAAGGGATCATATGACAATTCGCCATCAAAATATATAAATATAAATATTCTAACATTTGACAGTCAGATATTCGCACAGGCCCTGCCAACGAGATTCACTCATCAGCTCTGCACTGTCTTTACTGGCCACTAAGGAAGCTGGGCGAGCAGTCAGGCCGGCAAGCCCCTCCTATGCACATGAAGAGATGTGGCCGGTTGGCTCGCGGGCCATGTGGAGCTCCAGCAGGCCTGACGGCCCAGGAGTTACAGCGGCTTCTTCATTCACCTCCAAGAAAGCTCTGGTCTCTTTGGGAGAAGTAGACTTCTTCTTATGGCAGGCTTCTGCACAACCTGGCTTCCTCTTTCTGTGTTTGCTCTTCATTCTCCTCTTGTACATCTTATATGCTAGGTGTTAAGGCATGCGAGTATTAAAAATCACTTTAGTAAAGGCTATAAATTTGGTGACATTGTATACTTGTCAATACTCTGGGAGTTTGTTTTCTTTGGGTCACATATGTGTAAAAAAACAGGAAAAAGAAGAGAGAAAAAGAGAGAAAACTATGGAACAAAATAATTCAGTGTATCAAAATGGCTATCTTTGTCCGGAATGGACCATTGGTGAATGAGACTTATTCATCAGGTTGCTGATGGCTCATCCCTTCATTCAGTCATTCAGTCAGTCAGCAACTCCTTGTAAAGTGCTTACTATGAGTCAGGGGCTCTCCTGGGTGCTGGGAGATAGCTGGGAGTCAGCCAGACGTGTTCTGTTCCTCACGGTCTCACCATGAGAAGGAATTAAAACTTGGATCCAAGACCCGGTGTTTTATTCTGCTACCATTTCTCTTATCTTGTGGGAAAAATTAAACCACAAGCATTCTTTATGTGGATGGGTATGTCAGCAGTCAGTAAATATGTAATAATCAGTAATCAGTATAAAATCAGGAATATCAGTAATCATTGAGCCTTACTCAGAACCTGTTCCCTGACAACAGTAAAAATTTACAATGGCCCAAGATTAAAAAATCTATGTGTGTATATCTATATTTTTTTCATTTACTTTCTGCAAACCTACATAATGACCCCAGAATGATACATCTTTGGCTGTATGAATAGGGAAGTGCATATACACACCCACATATATTATTTCAATATCTGTATATATACCATATTTCATAGTTGAAAATCATTTCACAGCCATTTGGCACAACTCTTAGTCACAGAAGCACTGTGAAATAACTTGACATTTGGAAGACTCTCAAGGCTCTTGATGAAACATAACAAATGTCATTTTTCAAATAAGTGATTGCTCATCGAGACTTAAGTCCCAGAATCTAAGTTCTCATAGTGGATTGTCTTTTGTGAAGCATATTTGTTTATCTATAAGCTCACTTTCACATGGTTTTTTACATTTTTCTGTGAAATGTCCACTTGTGGCAAAGGATCTTGTTTATGCGCATTATTTTCCCCTGAAATGTCAGGCTAAAAATATGTCGTAAGGGCAGCACACATATCCTCAGTCTGAAAAAGGAGTTGGTAAGTTGGGTTGACAATTTTCAATCAAGCGCACCCCATGGGGGCTATACTCACCTGCAATAATGAGAAACCCATCCAACAGCTGGAAGAGCCCGTAGGCCAATGGGAAGCTAAGCATCTGGACCAATTCCCTGGCAGTAAAAGATAACTGGAGCATGGTGACGCACATCTGAATATTCTGAGCTCCAGTTTCTAAAGAAATCGTCCTGCACCTACCAATAAAAAAATTTTTCAAGAGTTAACATACTAGCAATAAGGACTGTTCTTAAATTTTCTCTTATGTATAGCAATAAATGTAAACCATGAGCTTAGGCCATTAAAAATGTTTGCTCATTCAGTAATTATTTGCTGAGCGCCTACCCTGTAGGTGGTCTCCTGAGAGGCACTTCGGAGGATCGGGCCCTACGAACCCTGTCCTAGGAATCTGGGTGAAAAGGCAACATACACACACAAGAAAGATTCAGTAACAACACAGCACAAAGTATACCGAGGGCCAGGGAGATGCTGTGGAAATTCAGAAAAGTGACATAAGTGGTTAGAGAAGCCTTCACAGAGGAGGTGTGAGATTAAAGGATGGAAAGAGTGGAAGAGGCGTTATTGTGGGAAAAATGATTGAAATTAACACGTATGAGCTTGGCCTATTCAGGAGGCATCGCACATGCTGTAAGCCAATCTGCGTGGAATGGAAGATTGGAGGAGATGAGACGCAAAGTTGAGTCAGAGGCATGACACAGTGCAAATTAAATGACACTTGACAATCAACATAAAACCCTAAATGAAAACCAAATGTCTAACATGACTTCTTTGCTGAAATGGTTTAGTAATAAGTTTTTCTACTTTCTATTTCTCTATATTTTATTGGTTTTCTAATTGCAAAAAAAAATGAAATAAACCTCAGTTGAGAAAGAAAAAGCAGTAGGGAGAGAAAGAAAGACACAGGTGGGACCCTGGGGGCTGGGTTCAGCGGTTTCATCTGTCCTCAATTTTGAAAGGGCATCTTCAGGTTTTTATAAATGGAAGACGAGAGGAAAGAGGTGTTTCAGAAGATGCACCAGCATCTCTATGCAAGCTGGATGGGAATGTGGAAGTAACGAGTACGTAATGTGGGAGTGAAAATATTGTCACTAATACAGGGCAAGTTCTGCGGCTCTTATTTTGCTGCTTCTTACCCTATTGCTTGCTACACATTCTTCACACTGCCCTCACTTGTTTCAGACTCCTGTCAATAACTTGAAATGATGAAGCTACTAAGCTGGACCTCACACCTGGACCGTTCACAAGGCAAATGCAATATCTCAGTCCTGATCTTTCTCAAGCCATCAGGTATGAAAAAAGCAAGACTGTTGCCTACACTTTGCCATAGAAATACTCTCTCTACAGATCCAATTATATTTCAACCACTCAACAGTCTGTGTTCCTCATTATTGACTTTGGAATCAAACCCAAATGGTCAAGTTCCTTACCTTCTCTGAAGGGCTTGCTCATTGGTAGGTGAGGATCCTGATAGTATCTACCTCTTGGGCTTGTGGTAGGAAGTAAATGAGATACACTTGGCGCAGCCTTACCCAGTACTTGGTACCGTCCTACCTGTTCCCCAAGTGGGCTAGAAACAGCATAAAGCCAATTCAATCTTTGCCAAACTCTACTTTTGGAATTCAATTCTATAGTTTACTTTTCGTCCGTAATTCTTTTCTGATTTTAAAAGTAGTACAATACTCATTGAAAAACTTAGAAAATATATTAAGAAACTAAGAATATTAAGAAACTAAAATTACTCTTCATCCCACTACTCAAAATTAAACACTATTAGCCTATGGTGTATTTCTTCCAGTATTTGTCCATGCGTAAAATTCTTTTGCTTTCTTCTACAAAATGGAATCAAAATGTATACCATTTTCTATTCTTTTTTCACTTAAATTTCTGTCTTAAGTATTTTCCAAAATCATTAAAATTGATGCATCATATCCCACCACATAGACACATCATGAATTCAACATCTCCCTATTGTTAGATATTTAAATTGTTTCTATTTTTTATATTTATAAAAACACTGCAATTAACATCCTTGCACATCAATATTCGTGTGCTTATCTGATAGTGCTAGCTTCAGGACAGAATTTTAGAAGTAAAATCACTGAATTAGCATCTTTAAATATTTATAAGCCTATTGATATGACTAAATTGCCTTCCAGAGAGTTTATGCCAATTTATGTTCCCTCCAACATTGTATGATATCTCGTCTACGGGCACACCAACATGGAGTATTATCATCTTCAATATTTCACAGTATTTATAAATTATATGTCCCAACTTGTAATGATAATCTTTAAGGTAAATTCCCAAATTTCTCAAGTTTGTCCTTCCTCCTCTGGCCCCTTATAGCTCGCGCTTTAAAAAAATTTGGCACAAAGAACAGATAAACGCTTATTCTCTTAAGTCTTTCTCATGCCCTAGAATGATCTGTATATTTACCGAAACCACCTCACCCCTTCTATTTAATTACTAAAATAAGAAGAGAAATGTGTCCAGATTTCAACAAATGGTGTCAACACCCCAATCCTAATTTCACAGATTACAACTTCCCATCAAATTAGCCTTTGCTTTCATTTACATAAAGAAGTACTGTGATCTTTTCACCCTCTTTCTGATGAGTTGTCCTGCCCATCCACCTTGTAAGTCAAAACTCTTAATGTCTTCTTACACAGCCAGGCAGCAAAGCCTGCCAGTGACAGAATGTTTACTTTATCCTCCTCAAAAAAGTTTGTGGATAATTTAACGGTACCTCTGCCAAGATTGGTGGGTAAGAAGCGCCAGCAGAAAGCCCGTGACATGGCCAATCAAAGGAAAGATGAAACTGATGGTCAGAAGAGTGGTGTCTAAATTCGAAGATCCTTTCGCCAGCGCCACACCAGCAACTGCGACCACCACAATGAGGACCCCACCAACAATGGCCCCAATCTAAAGCAAACCAATGAAATAAGTGCACGTAAGCATCATGGTCTTTTTGCTATATGATGCACAGTCCATCAGTGCTCTGAAAGGCTTAGAACCTAGAAGTTTTAGAACAGAGAGATGACTTAGAGACTACCAAATCCAATCTCATTTTACAGAGAAGAAACCAGAGGTCCAAAGCGGTCAAGTGACTTGGCTAAGCTGGAAACTGGTGAGGCTCAACACAAATTCAACTCTTCTTATTTTATGATCAGTAGCTGCTCCCTCCAAGTAGAAGATTTGGCCAGAAGGACTGGGTAGTGGAGTATTTCACGGATGGAATAAATTTGTGATACAAGTGAAATCTGACAATAAACATCCAACACCACTACACACAATTCTGAGACCCCTCCCTGGTAACTCTCGTCTGAGATCCGCCCTGCCTGATCATCCACCACTCTCCTCCCATCACTCTGCAACCACCAACAGCTTCTTCCTGCTTGGATCCCTGCCCTCCTCTCCGCCAAGTGAAATTTACCTACTCTTCATTGGACAATTTGAGCTAATATTAAAGTAATATGAGATGTACTAACAGATACCTCTTTCCTCTCCTGAAGGAATACTGTCTCTTACATTTGTTGTTTAACAGAAGCAAAAAATCAACAAAAAAAATTTTCCAATGGATTTGAGTTTTAGATCAGAGGGGGAGGAAGTAAGACTCAGAATATCTGGGGAAAGTCAGGATCTTGGCAAACTCTCATTCACACCATGTAGACGGTCAACTATGCACCTACCTACAGCATCAACCTTGATTTGCAGTGACTCAGGGTGTGGAGAAATGTGGTCATGGGGAAACAAAACAAAACAAAACAAAAACAACCCAATGTACCATAGGTGTGCTCTCGAGGGTGTTTTTACTGCTTAGAAACAGGGACAAACTGGGCCCCCACCTGACGGGAAGATGCTGCAACACACAAGGAAGGCCTTTGATTGTAAAAATCCCTCTTGATCTTTCTACCAAAAAGAGATTTCAAAGTTTAAAATTCACCAAGAGCAATTTGTTCAGAAAATGTATCTGATCTAAAATTAAAAGAGGACTAAGAACAGAGAATTACAATATACCAAAATAATGGTCAAATTATCCTAGTTTTTTACTAAGGTACTCTAGAATATTTATGCATATTATTAAATATTTTCTGCCACAAAGCCTATGGAGTAGCCAGAGGAAAGGAGTTTTAAATCTGTTCTCTATAGATAATAAAACTGACATACAGAAAATTTATCTAGTTTCTCCATTGACATTGATGGACTAATAGAGAATCTGGAAACACCAAAATTGTGACTTTTTTTCTTAGGTGCCCTTTTAAGAAAAGTAATCTAAGAAAGAGTACTTGAAAAGTAAGAGGTTCCCACGACCATACTCTCTCCCCTTGTTTTGGAAACAAAATTTTAATCATACACTGCCACATTGGAAATTTTCTCCTACCGAGATAATAATAATGAATGTGGAAAAAAAGGACTCTATTCCATGCGCACAGCTGGAAAAGAGACTGAGCTCAAGTGGGCACGATCGATGTTAAAGTCACCCACATGAGCTCTGAATAGACAACATGTAAGCCCTCATCCAGCTCCCTGGGCCCAACCGATCTGCCTGCTTGTCAACCCCTCTTCTCTCATTCTTCATCTCACTGGACAGGCGGTGGGAGCTGTTCAGTCTTGTGCCAAAGTAGGAAAGCAGCATCCACCTGGCAGTGTTCTGTCAGGTAGAGGCAAACATCGAGAGCTTAAACTGAACCAAACCATAAAGCCCAAACTAAAATAACTGAGATGTATTTGCTGAAGCTCCAATTAGCCCCAAGCGTATATTTCTCTATAAATGTAAAATATAACTAAAACATTTTTAAAGTCTTCATGAAGCAGTACATAATACAATCTTATATCTTCTAAAAAAATACATAATCGGAAAAAGAGAAGACACGCTAGGAGATTGACACCGTTATTGAGAAAGCCTCCTCTCCAGCTAGATATTTTTCAAAGCCATTCAACAAGGACGTGTGCTTGTTTCTCCAGCGGACAAAAGACAGCTTGGCAAAGTCAGCAGGAGGGAGGAGGTTCTGGCTGCCATCATTCCGTGGCGAGAGTCCTCAGTGCAGTTCTGGACGATTCATTTGGACAGTTAGCCATGTGGTCAGCAGCCCCTGCTCCTGTGTACAAACTACAACTTTAGAAGCTCCTGGAATGCTTCTGAAAGACAGCTCTTCATCCTACTTTCCCATGAAAGCAGCCACACTCCTAAACCCTGGGGCTCCATTTCCCACACATCTGAACTACTTTCACTGTGAGAGCGACCTGTGTGAAGCCTCCTGAATGAATGGGCTCTCTGGCCACACACAGGCTTCGGCTTTTCTGTATCTAAAGCAAGAGTGCCTCACTTTCCAGGGTGTGATAGGTCTCAGCGGATGGACCAAGGGGAGTGATGGAGCAAGGCTTGGAAAGGAAGAAATTATACACTGTATTCAACTGGCCCCTTTGTTCCAGTCATCACCTACGTCTGTCTGTCAAGTCTCCGAGTCTAAGCTGCTTACCTTGAGGATGATTTTGGATTGTTTTGGCCACCTGTAATTCACACAGACACCGAAGGCCACAGGAATGGTCAGGCACACAAGAGTAATTCCTGAAGAGAAGAAAAATCTGTCAGACGATATCCTCTCACCCTAACTGCCCAGTCCTCAACAATTTCTACTTCAGTTAGATAAAGGCTTTCATTAAGGCTGCGTTTTATTTCTGCATCCACCTCCAAAAAATTCTTTTAAATCTTTGGATTTAAAAAGGGCATATGATACTACTAATGCCACCAACCTGGGCAGTCACTTCTCTCGGAATTCCGCTGACAGTGACATGGGATTTCAGAGACAAGGGGAAATGTACAGATTAGACAACAGGAGGACCTGTTCTCTATGTCTGTGAAATTCTTTGGTTTCCACGTCTGGGGTCACCACCCTACAAATGCAGCTATTGTTTTCCTGCTTGAAGCCAATGGTCATTTGCTTCACAAGGTAAAGAATGCCTACTGTAGACATAAAAACACCACTTGTTACACATACCAAAGGAGTTTCTCATATTCTCCAAGTGTAGCCAGATAACCCAAAGTGGGTAAAAAAAAAAAAATGCCTTTTAATTAACACATGTGAATAAAGGCACTGAAAACAGGCTCAATAGAGCGGAGCTCAACTCACCAGCAGGGTCCACACACTGACATTTTCCAAAGCCACTTTCCAAATCTGGCCAAATGCCTGCGATAGTGGCTCCAAAGCCAAATGAGCTGCTCATAACATTTTGGGGTTTAATTGTTTACGAGTGCCTTTCAGAATATATTATCAAACAGAATATGCTAAATAACCTACTGATCAGAAGTCGCACACGAACTCATGATTTCTAAATGAAGATTTCACTCAAATTATACAAGTTCAGTGGGCTCCAGCTGTTGCCAGGAGATGGCTCTATTCGTGGTTTGGAACTATGGGCCATGGGTTGTAAGTCCTCCAAGTGCTTGCTGGAGACTCCAGGTGACACTTTAGAGTTTTAAGAATCATGGTTTCCACCAATTCTCTAAAGACTCTGCCCAAACTAGAACAGGTAGGTCATTTCACCATGTTTTTCTTCCAAGCCTAGTAAGTCCACAGAGATCTCTAGAAAGAGGGCAGAGTTTAATGAGAAATAACATTCAGGAAAGGAGACAATGAAAGATGTGGATGGGGTTGTGACACGTGGATACACTTTAGTCACCAATAGGAATCATTTATGTTGATCAGGAAAGAAGTCAAAGCTCCCAGGCAACGGGAAAGGTGGATTCATGGGAATGAAGGTCTCATTAGAGCCACTGTGATCCAGTCAGCCTTTGGGTCATAACGAGTCCAATTGCTTTATAGTGAATTATATAAGTGTTTGGTTTTGGGGTTTTTTTTTAAAGTAGGTTTTCGGGCTTTATTTTCAAAAGTGAACTCTTGCAGGGGTTAAGAGCTTGGACTTTGCAGTCAGATTCCCAAGTCAGAATACCAGCTCTGCTCTTACCAGCAGCAAAACCTGGGTTGAGTTACTTAATCTCTCTAACTCTGAAAATATAGGAAATGAAACTAGTAATAGAATCTATACTATAGGGTTATTTAGAGAATTAAGTTAGATAATATATAAAAAACCCTGCATAAAGGAGACACACAGTAAACAATAGCCATTATTGTTACCATCACACTACTCTTACTATTCCATTTTCCAAGCCCAATACAGACCTATGTTCTGATATGGAATGGTGAGATTCTGCTCCAGATTCCAGGACAAGGCGTAGAGATAAAGGCAGAGTGGCATCATCCCCAGGGCAGCCACTGTGGAACAGGTGGTCATACTGATGCTGAAAGTAAAATTAAAATGATGCTTAAGAGGGAGAGTTTGAAATGAAGAATCTAGTCCTAACCCAAAGCAACTCATGGGACTCCACTTCTTAGCGATTACATGGTGTAAGTTACTGGAAGTTTCTGTCTTATTATTCAACAAATGATGGCTGTACCGGGGTCTAGAAAAAGATTTCCAGCAGTTCTTGCCATCCATCAATTAACTCATGTTTATTTGAGCATCTACTTGTCCTAAACGTTCTGCTAGTCACTATACGGATTCTTTTTTTTTCCATATACAGTTCTTTTTTACTGAGATATAATTAGTAGACCCCAAAAGTCATCATTTCAAAGCATTTTTAGTATGTTCACAAGACTGCACTATTTCCAGAATATTTTCATCATCCCAAAAAGAAACGCGACCCCATTAGCAGTCACTCCCCATCCGCTTCTTCCCCCAGCCCCTGGCAACAGTAACTTATTTTCTGTTTTTATAGGATTGCCTACTCTGGACATTTCATATCAGTACAATCATACAATATGTGGCTTTTTGGTGTGTCTGTCTTATTCCAATTAGCCTAATGTTTTCAAGGTTCATCCATCTTTTAGCATGTATCAGTACTTCATTCATTTTTATGACTGAATGATATTCCATTGTGTGGACTATGTCACATTATTTCTGTCCATTCATTAATTGATGGACATTTGAAGTGTTTCTAATTTTTGGCCATTATTAATAATGCTGCTATGAATAATTGTGTACAACTTTTTGTGCAGACATATGTGTTCGATTCTCTCAGGTATATAACAGGAGTGGAATTGCTGGATCATGTGGTAATTCTATGTTTAATTTTTTGAGGAAATGACAGAGTGTTTTCCAAAGCAGCCACACCATTTTACACTCCTACCATCAATATACGAAAGTGTTTTCTTAAGGATTTTTGCATATATGTTCATACGGAATATTGGTCTGAGTTTTCTTTTCTTGTGATGTCTTTGGTATGGGGGATGGGACTGGGAGAAGTTTGCCTCAAAGCTGACTAAGTGTTTGCCCAGTAAGAGGTGTTGTTAGATATCTGTCAGGAAGAAGTCACCCAGATACCACATGTCCTAAGGTTCCTTTTGAATAGAGAAGGGACCCCACGTACTGATCCTCAGACAGAGCAAACTGGGAAGAGCCAGAGAAGCTACAGAACCATAACAAAAAAGGCTCGATACGGGATGCTAGACTAAATTGAAAGTTCCCTTCCAATTCTGATACTGTGCGATTCATGATTAGAAATAGGAATTGAAGTAGAGAGACGAGTTAGAGTAAAAAGTCAGATTTCTAGACTTGAAAATGATGCTGTGATTGACAGAAGAACTGGCTCATTTAGCATCAATTTGAGGGGCCATGTTAAGTTAGAGGTGGTAATGAGACATCTACTGGAAATATCCTAGGGAGGCAAAGGAAAACTCAGGACCACAGCTGATGCCATCACGAGATACAGATCTGGCCATCTTGAGAGTGACATGAAGGTGCATGAGCTGAATGAACCAAACCCAAACAGTCCAGCCAATAGCCGTGCAGCACAGCTTCATCAGGTGAACAAGTGAGAATAACAGAGTCGACTCTTGGTCTTTGTTGAACAAAGCTGGAATGATTTCTAATAGACAAACTAGTTGGTTTATCTTTGTCATTATTGAGATTATATCTAACTAAAAAGGCTAACAAATTTTGTGCCTTGGGTCTTAAGGATTTGCAAGTACATAATATCTAGTAGGAAAAAAGTCCTTCAGTTCAGAAGTTTCTAAGACCGCGTATCTCGGTTACCGTACTTTCGTTGTATCGTATGAAATGTCATTGCTCATGAATTTGTAATATATTGTTTTTATTTTTTCCAAATATAGAAAGCCTTATTTTGTAAGTCTTTACATTACTTTACACATTAAAATTTACATTCTCTTTACACATTAAAATACATAACTTTGGAGAAGGAAAAAAGCATGTGAATGAGAGAGCAGGGGCCAGGGAGCAGAGCCTTGGAGGGGCCCGTGCTGCTCTGGACCAGGGAGAAGGAGGTGAGCCCGCACTGCACGCAGAGACAGAGCAGGCAGAGAAGCGAGTGGAGAGCCAGGAGGTTACATTTCATGAAAGCTAAAAAAAGAAAATGCCAACAAGACATCAGAGAGGATGAGTACCCAAGAAGTTGATTCAGTACTGTCTAACCCTCCCCCAGGGTTTTGCACCTCCACCCCAAATCTATCCTTTCCATCTCCCACTTCCACGCCCAGCTCCCAAGCTCAGGCTGTCTCCTGTCCCCATCTGGGTGACAGAACCAGGGAAAGAATGAATCAGTACAGTTAAGGGAAATAAGGTAAATGGAAATAAGATATTCTTCATGCCAACAAAACATTTTATCTTTAAATTGCTGGAAAAAATCTCTTACACAATCTGTTTAAGCACGTACAAACTGTTTACAGACACGATTAATGCTGGTCTGCCTGATGAGGTGAGGCGAATGGAACATCGCAACACAACCCCGGGGTAAAGCAAGAGTTTGTTCACCTCAACACCTGGTCCAGAGAGTCTGGGAACTTTTTAATACTCATTGTTTAAGTTCTCGCATCAGACTGCTTTTCTCATAGCACAGGCCCAATCTATGTCCATGGCACAAATGGCTGAGAGACTGAGAGGCAGAGACCCTTTCAAGGGCTAAGGTCTGCTGCAGAGATAGCTACTGTCCTCCAAGTCACCCACTGTTCTTCCTCATAACAGATATCACCAGTGTTTCCATCTAATCGTCCTGCCTATGAAGCCTCTCTGTCTATGATTACTTTGACGTTTTCTATCAGAAGAATGCTTATACCCCCGGCAAAGCAGCCACAATTTTACTTCAATGATACTAAAAATACTCCTTCTGGGAACCCTCATCCACTTCTGGTGGGAAGGCAAACTGGTGCAGCCAGACAATCCAGCTGTCCCACTACTGGGTGTTTATCCAAAGATGTTGAAATCAACAATTCAAAGAGACTTACACACCCCTATGTTGATTGCAGCGTTATTCACAATAGCCAAGATGCAGAAGCAACCCAAGAACCCAAGGACTGATGAGTGGATAAAGAAGATGTGGTATATATACAACGTAATACTACTCAGCCATAAAAAAAGACAAAATCGTCCCATTTGCAAGAACATGGATGGACCTTGAGGATATGATCTTAAGTGAAATAAGCCAGACAGAGAAAGACAAACACCACATGATTTCACTCATATGTGGAAGATAAGCAAACACATGGATAAAGACAACAGTTTAGTGGTTACCAGAGGGGAAGGGGGTTTGGGGGTGGGCGAAAGGGGTAAAGGGGCATATATATATGGTGATGGATAAAAATTAGACCATTGGTGGTGAGCACAATGTAATCTACACAGAAACTGATAAATAATAACGTACAGCCAAAACTACACAACGTTATAAACCATTATGACCTCAATAAAATAACCGAAAAAAAAAAAAATACTCCTTCTGTACTCTCACTCATTGCTATTGAAAATGCAAAATGGCAAACTACCAGAGGGAGTTTAGCTATATCTAGCAAAATTACACACACATTTACCCTTCGACCCAGTAATCCCACTTCTGGGACTCTATCCCAAAGATGCACCGTCAAAACTAGGAAAAGACATACGCCAAGGTTATTAGCTTCGTGTTCACTGTATCTCCTGACATGGCAGTGTCTGGGCATCAGCATTCCAGGGGAGTGGAAGCAGAAAGTGCAAGGCCCCTTGAAGTTTTGATTTGGAAGTCACATGGCGTCACTTCTGCCACATTCTATTGGTCAAAGCAAGTCATCAGACCAGCCCAGATTCAGCGGAAGGGAAATATTTCCCCTCCTCTGGATGGGAGGACCAGCCTTATCACATTCCAAAGAAGGGTGCATGCAAGAATGGAAGGACTTTGTGGCCCTACTTTGCAATCTCTCACAAACAAACAATGAAATACTTACAGTTAAAATAATACCTAGAGTTTGCCTCAAAATAATCCATTGGGAGAGTGGGGAGTAGAGATAAAATGAGATAGATCATGTGTTGGTAATCACTGAAGCTGGATAAAAGTGGACTGGGGGTTCACTATACTACTCTATTACTTCCATATATATTTGAAAGTTTCTACAATAAAAAATGAATAAATAAATGTCCATCTTTCTGGAGGACTGTACAGCATTGCTACCAATCTCGTTAGCTGAGGTTTTCTCTATCATATTTTACCTTGATGGGCATGGTCCCAAATCTCGTATTATGCACATGCTGGCATGATCTAAAGCATTTCCTGCCCAAACCTGACTGGCTTGGCACTTGTCCTTCCTCAGTGCTGCTGGATACCACCTCTCTGCCCTGGGGAACAGCTCCCATTGCCCTCTGGACACACTTTTATTGGCATCACCTCACATGCTGCTTACACGCTGTACCCTCCATGAGAGCTTATGTACCTGTTGACATTTGGCGGACTGGAAGCTGCTTAGGGCCCGGCATAGCCTCATGCTCCAGCAAATTGGAGGAGCTCATTAAATACTTACCGAATAACTGTATGAATCGAAGAATGAGCCAATGTATCAATACACTGGTGCTAGAAAAATGTTCTGCCTTCCTCATATGTCATATGTCTGAGGGTAGACCTTGAAAACTTTAGTGAAACAACCTCTTTACACTGGATTCAAATGGCAGACACATCCAATAGCAATCCAAAGGAATAGAGACTTTCTATTAAAACGTGACTAAAATCATGCTCTTCCGAGTACAAATGTAACATTTTAAGAACAAACAGTTAGCTGATTGATGTCCCTTTCAGAAATTGAGACTTAGGTAATTCACAAGTATTTGTGTTTTCTCCCCTTTTTTTCCATTAAGCAATCCTGTTTCCTACTTGCTTGCTTGTTCAATCAATAGAGGTTTGTTTTTTTCCTTTTAAAGCAATTACACAATGCACCTTAGTCTGCAACTTGGCTGCTTTTTAAACATTTTTTATTGAGGTAACATTGGTTTACAACATTTTATAAATTTCAGGTGCACATCGTTGTATTTCAACTTGTGTATAGACTGCATCGTACTCACTACCAAAAGTCTAGTTACCATCCAGCACCATACGAATGAGCCCCTTTACTCCTTTCGCCCTCCCCAACCCTCCTTGCCCTCTGGTAACCACCAATCTGTTCTCTGTATCTATGTGTTTGTCTGTTGCTGTTATCTTTCTCTGTCTGACTTATTTTGCTTAGCATAATACCCTCAGGGTCCATCCATATTGTCAAAAATGGCAAGATTTCATCTTTTTATGGCTGAGTAGTATTCCATTGTGTATACATACAACCTCTTCTTTATCCATTCATCTATCAATGGACACTTAGGTTGTTTCCAAGTCTTGGCAATTGTGAACAATGCTGCAATGAACAAAGGGATGCATATACCTTTCCAAATTAGTGTTTTCATTTTCTTCAGATAAATACCTAGAAGTGGACTAGCTGGATCCTATAGTAGTTCTAGTTTTCATTTTTTGAGGAGTCTCCATACTGTTTTCCATAGTGGCTGCACTACTTCACAGTCGCATCTGATTGGGTTTTTTTTCCTCCACTTAATATCATCCTTTCAGGGCAATACATATAACTCTAACTGATTTTTTTAAAAGAACCACAGAGTACACCATACTCTAAATAGGTCATAATTTCTTTGATTACTTTATTAATGATAAATATATTACTTTGAGTTTTTTCCATTATAAACAATGTTATAATAAACATTCTTGTACAGATTTCACTTGAAATAATTCTTTTATTTCTGTAAAATAGATTCCCCAAAGTGGAATTGCTATGGCAAAAGTCTGTGTTTTTTCATGGATCAGAAGAATAAACATAGTTAAAATGTCCATACTACCCAAAGCAATCTACAGATTCAATGTAATCCCAATCAGAACCTCAATGACATTCCTCACAGAAACAGAACAAAGAATCCTAAAATTCATATGGGACAACCAAAGACCCTGAATACCTAAAGCAATCCTGAGAAAAAAGAACAAAGCTGGAGGCATCACAATCCCTGACTTCAAAATGTACTACAAAGCCATAGTGATCAAAACGGCATGGTACTGGTACAAAAACAGGCACAAAGATCAATGGAACCAAACTGAAAGCCCAGAAATAAAACCACACATCTACAGACAGCTAATCTTCAACAAAGGTGCCAAGAACATACAATGGAGAAAAGATAGTCTCTTCAATAAATGGTGTTGGGAAATCTGGACAACCACATGCAAAAGAATAAAAGTAGACCCTTATCTCATGCCATACACAAAAATAAACTCAAAATGAATCATAGACTTGAAGATAAGACCTGAAACTATAAAACTTCTGGAAGAAAATATGGGTAGTACACTCTTTGATATCGAACTTAAAAGGATCTTTTCGAATACCATGTCTTCTCAGACAAAGGAAACAAAAGAAAAAGTAAATAAGTGAGACTTCATCAGACTAAAGAGCTTCTGCAAGGCAAAGAAAACTAGGATCAAAATAAAAAGACAACCCACCACTTGGGAGAAAACATTTGCAAATCATATATCTGACAAGGGATTAATCTCCATAATATATAAAGAACTCATACAAATCAACAACAAAAAAACAACCCCATCAAAAAAAGCCAGAGGATATGAACAGACATTTTTCCAAAGAAGATATACAGATGGCCAACAGGCACATGAAAAGATGTTCAACATCGCTAATCACCAGGGAAATGTAAATCAAAACTAAGATATCACCTTACACCTGTTAAAATGGCTATAATCACTAAGGCAAAAAATAACAAATGTTGGAGAGGGTGTGGAGAAAAGGGAATCCTCATACACTGCTAGTAGGAATGCAAACTGGTGCAGCCACTGTGGAAAACAGTATAGCGATTCCTCAAAAAACTAAAAATAGAAATACCCTACAACCCAGTTATCCCACTACTGGGTATTTATCCAAACAACTTGAAATCAATAATCCAAAGTGACCTATGTACCCCTATATTCATTGCAGTACTATTCACAATAGCCAAGACATGGAAGCAATCCACATGCCCATCGACCAATAATTGGATAAAGAAGATGTGGTATATATATATACAATGGAATACTACTCAGCCATAAAAAAGGCAAAGTCATCCCATTTGCAACAACATGGATTGGAACTGGAGGGAATTATGCTAAGTGAAATAAGCCAGACAGAGAAAGACAAACATAGCATGATTTCAAAGAGAATGGTTCACTGGTTATTAGGGGAAGGGGGCTGGGGGGTGGGCACAGGGGGTGAAGGAAAGCACTTATGTGGTGATGGACAAGAAATAGTCTACAACTGAAATTCACAATGATGTAAACTATTATGAACTCAATTTAAAAAAAAATCTGTGTTTTTTATTTTAATAAATACTACCAGATTATTTTCCAAAAAGATGGTTGCATTTCACAACCTTGTCCACACCAGATGTGATCAATCTCTTTTAATTCTCATGAGAACGTTGAAAACGTGTCTCACTCTAATTTTGTTATAGACCTGACTCTCTATGAGGCTGTGCTTTCTTTCATGTTTATTAGCCTCTAGGATGACCTCTCTAAACAGCCTTGTTCATCAGATTTTTCTTTTCTCAACTTGTAGGAGCTCTTCTAAAGTTAGAGCACATATCATCGCATGTAATACAAATATCTTTGCCAAGCTTATCGCATATTTTTGACTCCGTTTATGACTTTTGCCATAATAAATAATTAACACTGAGGGGCCAGCCTACAAACTACACAGTGGTTAAGTTTGTGTGCTACGCTTCAGCGGCCTGGGGTTCATGGGTTTGGATCCCAGGTATGAACCTACTCCACTCATCAGCCATGCTGTGGCAGCGTCCCACATACAAAATAGAGGAAGATTGGCACAGATGTTAGCTCAAGGCCAATCTTCCTCACACACACACACACAAAAGTTAACACTGAGTCAAATCTGTCTATTTTTTTATGGCTTCTGAATCTCTTGTCTTGTTAAAGATTTCCCCCTAGCCTGACATTATGCCAATATTGCCCCTACTTTTTACTTTTTGTAGGTTGATATTTTATATTTATATTTTTAACTCATCTAAAACTTATATTTTATATGGCATAAGGTATGAAACTAATCTATTGTCTTTTATATTGAGAGGCAAGTGTGTCAACACTACTCACTAAATAAAAACTTTCCACTAAATAGGAGTGCCAGCTTCATTAAATGTTAAATGTCCAAGTGTATCCAAAAATGTGCTTTTTTCCTAACCAAATACCAGACTGTGGATTACAGTGTTTTCATAGTGTGTTTTTGTATATGATAGAACGGAGACTTCTACATACGTTTTTCTTAGCAGTTCGTGCACATATTTTATTCCACATGATATTTAAAATTAATTTATCCTATTAAGAATGCTTACTTTGAGCACAGGCTTCTCCCAGCTAGAGAGCAGGTAAAGGAAGAAAGGCAGTCTGACACAGCTCTCAAACCTCTGGATCTGTGAAGAGTGTATCTGGGAAGCTTTTCCAAATTCTTAGTCTGTGATAGTGCTATGCTCCTTGGCTCTTCATAATGCCAAGTCCTGAACGGAATTCCATATTACATCACTTTAATCTTGAACTTCTGGAGAACTAGCATGGCATTTTCCCCCTGGATGGCTTTGGCTCAAACAGCAGAAAAGTAAGATTCATGACTGTGGGATGCAAAGTGAGAGATTTCTATCAGACTGATTCTATACCCTTGATTACATACATTACTGCTTCCATCCTTTATACAATTGTTCAAGCCCACGATGTTCACAGCAATGGTCCAGGATGGCGATAGAGATCCTGGTGCTCTGCCAACTGTTATGAACACCAATAAATCTGGAAGAGCACACAGTGAACACGTGTGAGTTCAGTGGAAAGTCACACCTTTTGTTTTACTGCCATGAGATTCCACTGCGACAGAAACAGAGGCTCTGCCTAACTGGGTCTCTTGGCTGCTCACATATAGGAACATTGTTGGCAAAATCCGACTTCAGTATAACAAGATTCCACTTGCACTAAGACGAATGGCATCACCATCCCCAAACTATTACAGAGAAGAATGAGACAGATTCAGCAAGTCTGGACAAACAGGTAAATCCTGAACCGCCCTTAAAATAGGGGAATTACATATATACACGTTACATTAAAATGTAGTGTCAATAAGTATACCATTTTGCAATTGGGGTTTAAATTAATCAAATGTTTTAGTTTCAAACCAATAAAATCAGGAGTTCTGACACTCAAAACTATGAAAGTATACACTTGCTTAGCCACTGAAAAAAAATGAAGAATTATCTGGCTAGCCAGATGGACACGGAGAATGCTACAAGAGTAGGTCAACACACTTGGCCCCATAAAAAAGTTCAAGGCCAGGTTTTCATCTCCAAATATAAATGTTAATCCTGTCTGCTGCCTTCCAAGAACAATAACTAGCATTTACTGAGCACTCCCTGCTAAGGATTACACTGCATGTTTCTAGATGCATTTTCTCTTTTCACCTGTACAATAACCCTATGAGGAGGTATTATTTCCATTTTATAGACAAGGGAACTAAGGTGCAGAGAACTATAGAAACTTACACAAAGGCATATGGATTCAATCTGAGTTCTGTCTCTTAAGACGATCTTCAGTTCCCTACCCGGCCATGCCAGACAGACCTGAAGAATCCGAAGTCCTACTTCCAGGGTCTCTACTGAAGGGCCAAAAACGTCTTTAAAGTTCCAAGGGCAAAATTGGCCACTGAACTCCTCAGACTCCACTACCAACAGTGGTCAGAATCCTTTCTCTGCAGCTGAGAACACAAATACATGCTCAGGGAAGAACAGACCTCATACATCAAAAGTTGTCAAACTTTTGGGGCTGGCCCCGTGGCCGAGTGGTTAAGTTCGTGCGCTCCGCTGCAGGCGGCCCAGTGTTTCGTTAGTTCGAATTCTGGGCGCGGACATGGCACTGCTCATCAGACCACGCTGAGGCAGTGTCCCACATGCCACAACTAAAAGAACCCACAACGAAAAATTCACAACTATGCACCGGGGGGCTTTGGGGAGAAAAAGGAAAAAATAAAATCTTAAAAAAAAAAAAAAAAGTTGTCAAACTTTTGTTCTGAGAGCTGTTCTGAGTTGCACCAATAAACTGACTCCATTTCAAGAGTAGTTTTTGTAACATACACAGGCAATCAGAAACTTTCCTTCAGTCATTCACCTAAGGTTTATAGAGTGCCTACCACCGCGAGGCTGGCACTGAGCATGCAAAGACGAACAAGGCCTCAAGGAGCTTAAAGACCTAGCAGGTGAGGCACATAAAAGTAGCCCAGACTTGCAACAGTCTCCAGTGGATGACAAGAAAGCATTACCTATGTGGCACTATGGGGACAGAGAGGGGAGGCATCTCTGTTGATGGGGTGGGGAGAGGAGGACACTTAGACATCATAATTTGCTTTTCTTTTCCTATTTTAACAAAACACTTGAAAGGACCTCAGATCCACTTCTGGTTTTACCTAAAAGAATTGAACGCAGGGACTCCCAAAGATATTTGCGCACCCATGTTCATAGCAGCACTATTCACAACAGACAAAAGGTGGAAACAACCCTGGTGTCCATGAACAGACGAGTGGATAAACAAAATGTGATATCGACATACAATGGAATATCTTCAGCCTTAAAAAGAAAGGAAATTCTGACACATGCTACAACATAGATGCACTTTGAAAACATCATGCTAAATGAAATAAGCCAGACACAAAAGGACAAATATTTTAAGATTTCACTTATATAAGGTACCCAGCGTAATCAAATTCATAGAGACAGAAAGTAGAATGGTGGTTGCCAGGGCCTGGTGGGAAGGGGTAGACATTGTTTAGTAGACACAGAGTTTCAGTTTGGGAAGATGAAAAAGTTCTAGAGATAGATGGTGGTGATGATTGTCCAACAATGTGAATGTACTTAATGCCACCGAACTGTGCATTAGAAATGGTTAAAATGGTAAATTTTATGTTATGTATATTTTACCACAATAGGAAAAAGGACCTCAGAGAGTCTAACCCATTGATTTTACAAATAAGGAAACAGGTCCAGCGAAGTACATTGCACAGAGACATATAGCTCCTTGAGCAGAGACTAAAACACAGACGCATGCTCCATATAATAATAATAATTCATACAGCATTTTGTGCCAGGTGAGTTTCTAAGCACTTTATATATATTAACTCATTTAATCCTCACAACAACCTATGAGGTATGTTTCGTTTCTCCCTCTTTTAAAATCAGGGAATTGAAGCATACAGAATTTATGTAATCTGCCAAATGAGCCAGTTAGTAAGTGACAGATCTACTTACTGGCTACAGAGTCGGGCACTTAACTACTACACTGCACTGTCAGATCTTAGTTTTCAGGTCCTGCTCTCAAAGGCAAGAATTCTGTCCATCCTTAGTACAATAGACTGCAAAAGTGTCCCCACTTCTTCACACCTCTCTTATCCATGCCCTCTGCAATGTGACTTTGCAGCTCATCCCATCAAGAGACAGAATCTACTCCCTGATTCCTTGAATCTGGGCTGGCCCTGCAATTTGCATTGGCCACTGAAATGTGGTGGAAGCGATGATGAACCGTTTTCAAGGCCAGGCCTCGAGAGACCTTGCCTGCTTCCTCTTTTTCAGAAGCCTGCCACTGACATGTGGTTAGGTCTAGGCTAGCCTGCTGGAGAACAAGACCACATGGAGGAGAGCCCAGCTGTCCCAGCTGAGGCCATCCAAGACCAGTCTACGTTTATTCAGTCCCCAAACACGTGAGAGTCCAGCCAAGATCAGCTGAGCTCAGACTAGGAGCAGGATAATTTTTTAGGCTCTTCATACGTATGGGCCAATTGCTTTCCAGAACAGATATAATGAAGGATGACATCACGACTAGAGGGGATAGAATCAGACCAGTTGGCACTCCAGACTATGGGAACAATATGGGCAAAAAAAAGTTGGAAAAGTATAGGGTATGTTTAGAGAACAGTGAGTGGTCCATTTGACTGTAGACCAGTTGTCCTTCAGGGGTCAACGGGAAATAAACCTGGAGATGTAAGTTACACCTGGCTGAGTTTCTACCTGATTTAGTAGGTTTCGAGAAGCCTTTATGTACAGCGTGTTCATTTCTCCTCAAAATACTGTAAAGGAAGAACTACGATTTCCAGTTATAGAAAAGAGGTCCTAAATCACGAATTAAATACAGGCAATCTAACCCCAGAGCCTGCCTTATCCGCCTACTACAAGACCACGATGGAGAGATTGAAGGTGGAGGGAACATTGTGAAGACACGGCAACCGGCCATGACAGAAGTTGTGAGGGCCTGACTTGAGGTCATGGCAGGAGGGATAGCTGTGAGTGACACGCAAGAGGATGAGCTACAGGACTAGACAGCGGATTGAGTGACCAAGGTGAAGAATGAAGGGAGTCACAGGGAAAAGCTAAGATGATGAGCCCAGGTGACTCACTGATGAATGATGGGTGTCATCATCAGACACTCAGTATGCAGAAATGGGTTCAAACATGTTGCTTCTGAAATGCCCTGTTTGGGGTGAACACGTGGAGAACTGCAGGTGGATTGAAGGAAGCACAGAGTTAAGGCATGAGGAGCATGTTTGGGGTCATCTGCAGAGAGCTCAATCTCCATTTCCTCACTTGTAAAATGGAGATCTTGTACTAAATGCTCTTGCATTTTATGCAGCATGAAAACCGGAATCCCTATAATGACTACCTACTGAATTTTGCTTAAAAGTTATTTTTGTTGGCAATCAAACAGGAATAAATGTAATGAACTTGGATATTGTTTCACTCAATAACACTGGATTTTCTATTTGCAATTTTTACTGAGAATTAAAATCTTATTACTCTCATATCCATAAGCTTTTGAAAATCTAATATTTAGTCCTCATTTTAAAATTTCATTTCTTACAGTTTATTTTTTGCTTGTTTTTTATTTTGTTTGTGAGACTTAAAATCAAAATTTTTTTTTCTGCTTTTTCTCCCCAAATCCCCCCAGTACGTAGTTGTATATTTTAGTTGTGGGTCCCTCTAGTTGTGGCACGTGGGATGGTGCCTCAGCGTGGCCTGATGAGCGGTGCCATGTCCACGCCCAGGATCCCAACCAGCAAAACACTGGGTCGCCAAAGTGGCGTACAGGAACTTAACTACTCGGCCAGGGGGCCGGCCTCAAAATCAAAATTTTAAAAGAAAAAAGGGAAAACAGCTAGTATTCATTGCATACGTACTATGTGCCTGGCATCCTCCATATGTAGTTCCTCCTTAAAATATAGTCTTGGGAGGAATAAGTAATTTCTTTTTAACTGAGGAAGAGTCGCCCTGAGCTAACACCTGTTGCCAATCTTCTTCTTTTTGATGTGACCCACCACAGCATGACCACTGACAGACGTGTGGTGTAGGGAACCAAACCCAGGCCTCCAAAACGGAGCAGACGGAACTCAACCATTAGGCCACAGGGGCTGGCCCAGGAACGGGTAATTTTAATCCCATTTTACAAATGAGGAGAAGAGGCTTATAGGTTAAATAATTTGACCAAACTTAAAAGCTAACTAAGGGAAGTAAAATGAGCTTTATCTTTTATAGAATTGCCTATCAATTGGTGTTTTTATGACAATGTTGGCTAACAAGAGATGAAAGTAATAAGTGTTCTCTTTCCCAGAACAGAAGTGTTTGAGAACACTGTTTAAAGATTCATGCTCCTACTCAGAACAGAAGATCTAGTTATGCTAATAAGTGGCATGGAAGAAAGTGCTCAAATTGCAGAATGATGAGAAACAGACGTGAATTCAAATCTGAGTTCTGCCATACTCGTTTGTAACATTTGGCAACCTATTTAACCAATCTGAGCCACAATTTTCTCAGTTGTAAAATTCAGAATAATAAAAGGTCATTTACAAGGTTATTACAAGAGCCAGGAAAGAAGAGAAAAGGAACACATGACAGCATCGCCCCCAGCCTACCAGGACACTGAATAAATATGTTTTCTTTTTCTTTCGAAAAACTTTCAGGTCCTGGGAATTGTCACTGTTATACGGACTTTGTGTAAAGAAAATTTATCATTTCCCAATTATTATGTTAATGATTAACTTTACTGAATTTGAATTAGCAATGCGTATTAGTGTTTTTTTGATTTAGCAATGAATCAAGTGATTCCTTTCAAATCTCTAATAAAGCAGGTAGCAAAAAACATCGCCATACGAAAATTAATTATTGGTCTGCATGGCATGAAACCATTAAAATTTATAGGGGAAATACATTCCATATGCTGACCATTCAGCACATGTGGGAAACTAGAAACCCATACATGTCCTGACTCACTTATTCAACTCCCAGCACAGTCAGCACCTCTGATTCATTCATTCACAGTATAATAAATCTCAACTAAAGGACATGCACATCAAACAAAGATTTCGATTTTTAAGTAGTTCTTTCCCTCAGCAGGAGGTGAAACAGTTTGCTCATAAGTAAGCAAAGAATCTAGAAAGGCCACTGTTTTCAGCTTTCATTTTTCCAACGTGACTCCTCTATTCTTTCCCTAAAAGCTCTCTCTTTCTTTCCCCATCAAAATACGTACTCCAAAAAATATGCGATTAATTCATCCTCATTAAAGTGTAAACGATTGATAAAACCTAATATCTCCCAGGGGTATTTAGATACACCATAATCGGGAATAAGGTCACTGGCTTAAGTGAAAGGAATGAGATTCTAGTGATGGATGTCAAGCATCTGCAAAGCCACAAGGAAGAACATTTTTAGTCATAAAAGTCTTTACGTTGCTCCCCAAGTCAACTCAATAGGCCACCATCAGCACTTAAAACAGGATCTGCTGTCACACACCCCTAAAGCTCCTTTATCCAGTCCCCCCAAATATTGATTTCATAAATTAGGTGCTCAGGAACACATGCTGATTAGAGGGACGATGGCCTCGTTCTCATTATGCCACCACCACCACCCTACGGCAACTACTAGACCACTATCATTAGTTCCCAGGGTTCTCAGCCTGTGTCCTGGGAGACTATGAAGCCAGGAGCTGTTAAAGCTGCCAGTGTGGGTGAGAATGGACACACACCTAGGAAGGGCCACTGCGGGAGGAGGAGACCTGCCCCACTATTACCTATGAACAAGCCCACTACTCATAAGAGTAGTTGCCATAAAACAGGACGATCACAGCAAAGCAAATTTTAATCTCAAAAAGGCAAAGTCCTTCCAGGGCTGAACAAGTCTCTGTAAAATGATTCCCTCTGGAATCGCTATCTAAAAATTGGCAGTTTTCAACATGAAATTGTCAGTTATCCCCCCAGGTTAAGTGCCACCGGGGAAGACTACTCAGCTTCCCTAGTGTAACTTACCTGAGATCCATATCTCCATCAACCCACAAGGTAAAAATGTTGGAGATGGTTCCCCCGGGACAGCACCCCATGATGAGAACAGCAATAGCTTGAACTGGCTTCAGAGAGAAGCAGATGACCAGGAGATAGGCTATAAGAGGCATGAGCCCAAACTGGCAGAGCAGCCCCACGGCAATGCCCCAGGGTCTCCTGATGTGCAGCCACAGCTTCCGGATCTCCACAGAACATCCCAAGGAGAACATGAGCAGGCCCATCATCATGGCTGACACCACTGTGAAAACAAGTTCCAGGTTCCCATGGGCCTCCAGCCCCACTGGCAACTCCTCTTCCGAGCTGTTGGCAGGGCAGGCTGAGCTGCTGGAACAATTTGCTCTCATCTCTTCATCTCCTTAAGGCAGCATTACAAATGAGTATCTGCCGCGACGGCTGGGCAGGTCTATCCTGCCACGTTTTGTGATAACGCAACCAAGTCACACGTGGAGAATCATTCCGATAGCTATTGGCCAGCCAGGAGATTCATCCTAATCTGATCAATTAATTCACGAGAGACATTACAAAAGTAATTATTATAGGCATGAAACGTAATAAACTGTGGTAACTAAGGCTTTCCACTTCTGTTCTTACTCAGACTGAATATTCAAGTGAAAGGAAACAAGCAAGCTTATTGTCAAGTGGAATGACTGGGCTGTGTCGTCAGCATCACATTGTGTTCCAGGAAAGCAGGCTGGATGCCAAGAAATAATTTCTTCAAATTCAGTGGGGATTTCAAAGAGCCAGGATGCAATGTTTTGTAGAAAGAAAGGCTAACTCTGGAAAAAACAAAGGCGGCTAAGCCAAAGCCACATCTCATACCATTAGCAAAACATTTTTGTTGAAAATATTAAGGCAAAAAAAAGGCCACTTAAGGAAATATTGGGAGGGACTCAGGATAATTTCAAGAGAGCTTCAGAATTAGTCTGTGTTTCTGCTTTCTATTTCTATTCGAATTTGTGTCTAGAGCCAATAATTACACATTTGTAAGAATAATATGGTAGTGGGGCTGGCCCCGTGGCCGAGTGGTTAAGTTCGTGCGCTCCGCTGCAGGCGGCCCAGTGTTTCGTTAGTTCGAATCCTGGGTGCGGACTTGGCACTGCTCATCAGACCACGCTGAGGCAGCGTCCCACATGCCACAACTAGAAGAACCCACAACGAAGAATACACAACTATGTACCGGGGGGCTTTGGGGAGAAAAAGGAAAAAATAAAATCTTTAAAAAAAAAAAAAAAAAAGAATAATATGGTAGTAAGCACCTGATTATGTCTCATGAAACATGTGGAAACTCATTTCTGTACCAGAATAATTCAAGGGAGCTGTCGCTTTCTTGTGGAGAACAGAGTCGGCTTTGAGATGCCACACCCGGGGCCTCGTGGTGAACTGTGCAAGGGAACGTAGGAAAGAGCTTGTCTGGAGGCTGGAGGCAGGGTCTGAGGTCAGCCCCCGATCTCAGTGGCCCCAGGGCCCCTCTGTTCATCCTGACCAGGCACTGCTGGCGAAACCAGACGAGGAAAATATGGTTCCATGAAACTAAACGTCCAAAAGAGCAGATGCCACACCCTTTCTCACCAAGAGCAGAAAGTCTGTGGGGCAAAGGCTGGTGACAAGGCACACTTTATAAACACTTCTACCTGTCTTAAGAAGGATACTAGCTACACATTGTTTATTTTTGGATTAGCAAATTTTTTCCCATGACAAAATGCTCTGGGTATGTCCACTATACATAAATACAAGTTAAATCCAACCGTAAAATAAAATCTACCTATTTGAAGAAAGGCCACTCTGAAGATAGAATCCTGCTGGAGGCCATCAGACGTCAGCACAAGGACCTGCTGCCACCAACTGTGGTTTTATGCTGGAGAACAAGCCAATGTTTGCACCAAGCTTGGCAAGCCTGTCCAAAGGCAACCCAGAACCATCCGTAGTACGTTTACACAGAGCCAAGCAGAGAACTGGATACTTAGGAGCGGGTTAGGTCTCTAGAAAGCTACATGTTCTCAGCTTAAATGATGTAGAGGTGTGGTCCAGCTGAGGAGGAATGGAAGAGGGAGAGAACTCACATTTTCTGAGCACCTACTGGCTGACAGGTGTATGCATATGTGGCTGTGTCTGATGATGCAGAACTTTTTTCTTTTTTACTTACTTAGTAAGAGAAAGTATCAGATATTTCTGTCTGGATAATGTCAAAAAGTTCCTTGGCAGACCTTCTATGTCACTAGAATGGCCCTTCTTATTTACATAATTTTAATAAGCACTCCATTCCTGATAGAGGAGATGTAACAGGAACTTTTGTGATTTGCTCGGTACTCAGCACTGATGGCTGGGAGGACCAGGCTAAATTAGCATAGTGGACTTAGGGAACCTCCTAGAGGGGAAGGTGATCTTAGCCACTACCCTCCTGAAATTCATTGTTATCAGAATTTCTCAAATGAATTAGGATGGTTCCAACTGACATCCACTGGTAGAAAAAGATATCAAGATCCAGTAAGTCACCATGAAAGAAAGGAGTGTCTGGTCTGGTGACAAGTTCCTCTGGATCTAATCAGGCAGGTCATGAGAAACCATTTAATCTTCACGTCCATTCTCTGAGGTAAGTACTATCAGTACCCACTTCACAGAGAAGCAAACAAAGGTCTAGTGGGGCTATGTGATTTGTCCAAGGTTATTAAGCAAGTAAATTGTAACACTGCGATTTGAATTCCAGTCCAGGGGCAGGCCTGGTGGCATAGGGTTTGGGTTTGTGCAGTCTGCTTCGGCAGCCCAGGGTTCACAGGTTCAGATCCCGGGCACAGACCTACACATTGCTTATCAAGCCATGCTATGGCAGCGACCCACATACACAATAGAGGAAGACTGGCACAGATGTTAGCTGAGGGCCAATCTTCCTCACCAAAAAAAAAATCATAATAATTCCAGTCTAATTCTCGGCCTGTCCTCATTTCCCTGGAGGACACTGAAGTGGAAGCAATGGAAAGTAGTTGACAGCATGATCATGCTGAAAAGACAGACATCACTCAGGCATAGCTCAGGAATAAAACACTATTTGGCATAAAGATGGAGAAATAAACCAACTAATCCCTAATCTCTCATTTTATCTTGTATATGCACAAGCTTCAAAGGCACCTGACTATGTTCAGTGTATATGCACCTTATTTTGAGATTCAGCTCTACAAATCACAGGAAGTAGTTCATGTACTTCTATTCTCTGCAAATAGAATCAGGAGTGAAAGCTACTCTTCAAGAAAACCAACTGAAAAGCCCATACTCTTCTGTCTGGGAATGTAAAGACTGAAGGGAAAGGAAAGGTAATTAAATGTGGCTATGGAATTGTCCACCAAACTCTGAAAATTAGAGCTAGGAGAAACTTCTAGAAGCTTGAATAATATAGAAAATCATATAGGATCCAAAAGAGTTCTGGTAAACCCATAAGATACAAATCCAAAACAAGTTTAAAGGAAATAGGTAAAGACTGTTTACTCAGACATGACACAAAGCAAAAAACCTAACTCTCTATTTTTGTTAAAAATTAAACCTCAAAGACAAAAACACTTCCTAACACATTTTATGAAGCTAATATCACACTGATCCCAAAGCCAGACAAGGACAAGACAAAGAAGGAAAATTACAGGCCAATATCGCTGATGAACATAGATGCAAAAATCCTCAACAAAATACTGGCAAACTGAATATAGCAATACATTAAAAAGGTCATACACCATGATCAAGTGGGATTTATACCAGTGTCACAGGGATGGTTCAACATCCACAAATCAATCAACGTGATACACCACATTAATAAAATGAGGAATGAAAATCACCTGATCATCTCAATAGATGCAGAGAAAGCATTTGACAAGATCCAACATCCAATTATGATAAAAACTCTCAATAAAATGAATATAGAAGGAAAGTACCTCAACATCATAAAGGCCATATATGACAAATCCACCGCCAACATGATACTCAATGGGGAAAAATGGAGAGCCATACCTCTAAGGACAGGAGTAAGACATGGGTGCCACCTTCACCAGTCTTATTCAACATAGTACTGGAAGTTTTGGCCAGAGCAATTAGGCAAGAAAAAGAAATAAAAGGAATCCAAATAGGCAATGAAGAATTGAAACTCTCACTGTTTGCAGATGACATGATTTTATACATAGAAAACCCTAAAGAACCCATTGGAAAACTATTAGAAATAATCAACAACTACAGCAAAGTTGCAGGGTACAAAATCAACTTACAAAAATCAGTTGCATTTCTATATTCCAATAATGAACTAACAGAAAGAGAACTCAAGAATACAATCCTATTTACAATTGCAACAAAAAGAATAAAATATCTAGGAATAAATTTAACCAAGGAGGTGAAGGACTTATACAATGAAAACTATAGGACATTACTGAAAGAAATTGATAATGACATAAAGAGATGGAAAGAGATTCCATGCACATGGATTAGAAGGATAAACATAGTTAAAATGTCCATACTACCTAAACCAGTCTACAGATTCAGTGCAATCCCAATAGAAACCCAATGACAATCTTCACAGAAATAGAACAAAGAATCCTAAAACTCATACGGGGCAACAAAAGACACCAAATAGCTAAAGCAATCCTGAGAAAAAAGAACAAAGCTGGAGGCATCACAATCCCTGACTTCAGAATATATACAAAGCCATAGTAATCAAAACAGCACGGTACTAGCACAAAAACAAGCACACGGATCAATGGAACAGAATTAAAAGCCCAGAAATAAAACCACACATCTACGGACAGCTAATCTTCAACAAAGGAGCTAAGAACATACAATGGAGAAAGGAAAGTCTCTTCAATAAATGGTGTTGGGAAAACTGGACAGTCACATGCAAAAGAAAGAAAGTAGACCATTATCTTTTGCTATACACAAAAATTAATTCAAAATGGATTAAAGACTTGAAGGTGACACCTGAAACCATAAAACTCCTAGAAGGAAATATAGGCAGTACACTCTTTGACTTTGGTCGTAGAAGGACATTTACAGATACCATATCTACTTGGGCAAGGGAAACAAAAGAAAAAATTAACAAGTGGGACTACATCAAATTGAAGAGCTTCTGCAAAACAAAGGAAACCAGGAACAAAATGAAAAGACAACCCAACAATTGGGAGAAAATATTTGTAAATCATATTCTGACAAGGGATTAATCTCCATAATATATAAAGAACTCAACAACAAAAAAACCAAACAACCCAATCAAAAAATGGGCAGAGGATAAGAACAGACATTTTTCCAAAGAAGATATACAGATGGCCAGCAGGCACATAAAAAGATGTTCAACATCACTAACCATCAGAGAAACACAAATCAATACTAAACTAAGATATACCTTAGACCCTTTAGAATGGCTATAGTCACCAAGACAAAAACAACAAATGTTGGAGAGGATGTGGAGAAAAGTGAACTCTCATACACTGCTTGTGGGAATGCAAACTGGTTCAGCCACTATGGAAAACAGTATGGAGATTTCTCGAAAAATTAAAAACAGAAATTCCATATGACCCAGCTATCCCACTACTGGGTATTTATCCAAAGAACTTGAAATCAACAATAGAGAGAGACTTACACACCCATATGTTCATTGCAGCATTATTCACAATAGCCAAGACATGGAAGCAACTCAAGTGCCCATCAACTGATGAGTGGATAAAGAAGATGTGGTAAATATACACAATGGAATACTACTCAATTATTACAAAAAAAAGACAAAATCGTCCCATTTGCAACAACATGGATGGACCTTGAGGGTATTGTGTTAAGCGAAATAAGCCAGGCAGAGAAAGAGAAACATGACTGATGTCACTCATATGTGGAGGATAAACAAACACATGGACAAAGAGAACAGTTTAGTGGTTACCAGAGGAAGGGGGTTGGGGGGGTGGGCATAAGGGGTGAAGGGGCACATTTATATGGTGACTGACAAATACCAAGGTACAACTGAAATTTCACAATGTTATAAACCATTATGCCCTTAAAAAAAAAATGCTATCACCTCATAGAAAAAAAAGCACCATAATTGAAAAGAAAATTCACAAAACAGGAATTAACATCACTAACAAGTAAAATAAGATAATATGTGTTGCCTATCAATAAGAAAAAAAGGATTTAAGGTGAATTTCTCTGGTTGGTAAGAGGTGACTAAAGAGACATTCTCATATACTGAAGGTAGGATTGAAAATTCACACAATCTTCTGGAAAAAGTCTGGCAATATGTACTAAAACTTTTGTCACTACAAGTCTAAGAAGCTGTCTTAATAAATAAGCTGCAGTACTGGCAAAAATGTATTGTTTATTTGGGGCAGATGTTCCTGTTTATAAAGGCATTTTTATTTATAATATCATTCTATTTATAAGGGCAGTGTTATTTATAAAAGCAAAAAACTGGGAACAATTTAAACATCCAAAGTAAGACTGATTTAAATAAATTATGGTACAATCACACAATGAAATATTATGGAGCCTCTTAAAATACAAACATTTCAACAAGGAGAAATGTTTATGTTAGAAGGTTAAGCGAAAAAATAAAATCAAGATCCAATGGTATAGACAGGATGCTCCCAGCCATGTTAATAAGCACAGACAATGACCAAACGGAAAGACTCCAAAATCTTCACAGTGATTGCTTCTGGATGTAGGAATATGGAAGATTTTTCCTTCTTTATACTTTTTGTACTATCTAGTATCTTTGAAATGGCCGTGAATTTCTATTTTTTATAATCCAGAAAAGGAGAACTGAAGAAAAGGCGCAATGAGAGGGGAAGTTGTGGTTATTTCCAGCAGCTCCCTAGAAGTTGATAACAACTTCCTGACTCCTTGAGTAGCCAGACTGTCGAGAGCACTCAATCGTCGCCTTTGTCCTTAGGTTTTTATAAGGGAGGCTAACACATACCAAAGCTTCCAAGTAAGGGACACCTGCAGAAAATGGAATGCCAGGCCGTGAGAAGCACCGATGGGCCAAGGCAGGAGCTGGAGAAGGGTGGTAAACAGGCTCAGAAAATGTTTAACCTGAAACAGCAGCTGCTCCACCTTCAGGATGAAATAACCTGAATGGAAAATGAAGCGCTTTGTCAACAAAACCAACTGGAAAGACCTGTCTCCCCCACACTGGTGGCATGCTATTTAGAATAGTATTTGTGGTCCTTTTCCCAACAACCTTTTATATATATATATATTCCTTAAAATTATGAGAAGATACATAATGCTAAAATTATGAGAAGAAAATCCACAAGTTGTAATAAATGAGATTAATAGCATTTGTCAGCCGTGAGAGCAAATTACTGATACTGATTTTCTACGATAAGAACAGTAATAACAGCTACCATTTATTGAGTCTTTCCTGTACCAGGCCTTGTGATAGTCCCTTACATATGACGCTTAGTAGAATATGGCACCCCAAAATATGCGACTTTGGCATAAGGACTATTTTGAGTGGAAGGCAATTGAGAAGCAGCAGACACAAGAATAGCTCCCTGCACTCCCCCTATTTGCCTAAAAGCAGGACACAAATTTGTAAAGGTGTCTCCTCTCCCATCTTCATCAGAAAGGACAGAAGTTAACCACTGGAGCCAACTCGAGACCCTTATCAGCCCGGAGACTGCACCCAGAGGATCTACATCACAAATCTTGCTAAAACGAGCCCTTATCTACCATCAGTTTCCCCATAAATTTGTCTTCCCACAATTTGGCAACCCTGGAAGCTCAAAGTCGTTTTCCTTTGTCTTGTCACTTCTCTAAAAATGTTACAGTCACGCATCACTTAATGACAGGGATCTATTCTGAGAAATGCGTTGTTAGGGGAATTTGCCGTTGTGTGAACATCATAGAGTATACGTACACAAAACTAGATAGTATAGCCTATTACACACCTAGGCTATGTGCCATAGCCCATTGCTCCTAGGCCACAAACCTATACAGCCTGTTACTGTACTGAATACTGTAGGCAATTGTAACACAATGAACACAATGGTATTTGTCTATCTAAACATACCTAAACGTAGAAAAGGTAGGGTGAAAATACAGTATAAAAGATTAAAAAAACGGTACACCTGTATCGGGCACTTTTTATGAATGGAGGTTGCGGGACTGGAAGTTGCTCTGGGTGAGTGGTGAGAGAATGTGAAGGCCTAGGACATTACTGGACACTACTGTAGACTTTACGCACACTGTACCCTTAGCTACACTAAATTTATTAAAAAATATTTTTCTGGGGCCAGCCCCGAAGCGCAGTGGTGAAGTGCGCATGTTCCACTTCAGTGGCCCAGGATTTGCTGGTTCGGATCCCAGGTGCGGACATGGCACCACTTGTCAAGCCATGCTGTGGTAGGCGTCCCACATAGAAAGTAGGGGAAGACGGGCACAGATGTTAGCTCAGGGCCAGTCTTCCTCAGCAAAAAGAGGAGGATTGGCAGCAGATGTTAGCTCAGGGCTAATCTTGTTCAAAAAGAAAATTTTCTTGGGCCAGCCCAGTGGCATAGCAGTTGAGTTCACATGTTCCACTTTGACCACTCGGGGTTCACCAGTTAAGATCCCAGGTGAAGACCGATGCACTGCTTGTCAAGCCATGCTGTGGCAGGCCTCCCACATATAAAGTAGAGGAAGATGGGCACAGATGTTAGCTCAGGGCCAGTCTTCCTCAGCAAAAAGAGGAGGATTGGTGGCAGATGTTAGCTCAGGGAAGATTAGCTCAGGGCTAATCTTCCTCAAATAAATAAATAAATAAATAAATAAAAATTTTAAAAATTAAAAAAATAAATTAAATAAAAAATATTTTCCTTTAGGGGCTGGCCCCGTGGCCGAGTGGTTAACTTCACGCACTCTGCTGCAGGCGGCCCAGTGTTTCGTTGGTTCGAATCCTGGGCGTGGACATGGCACTGCTCATCAAACCACGCTGAGGCAGTGTCCCACATGCCACAACTAGAAGGACCCACAACGAAGAACATACAACTATGTACCGGGGGTCTTTGGGGAGAAAAAGGAAAAAATAAAAATCTTTAAAAAAAAAATATTTTCCTTTCTTCAATAATAAATTAACCTAGCTTACTATACCTTTTTTACTCTGTAAGCTTTTTAATTTTTTTAATTTTTTTACTCTTTTGTAACAACACAGCTTAAAACTCAAACACATTGAGTTTTCTTTTCTTTTTTTATATCTTTATTTTATTTCTTTATATCCTATGTTTTTTTCTATTTTTAAGATTTTTTATTTTTATTTTCTACTTTTTAAACTTTTTTGTTAAAAACTAAGCCACAAACACACACATTCGCTTAGGCCTACACAGGTTCAGGATCATAAACATCACTGTCTTCCACCTCCACATCTTGTCCCACTGAAAGTTCTTCAGGGGCAGTAACATGCATGGAGCCATCATCTCCTAAGATAACAATGCCTTCTTCTGGAACACCTCCTGAAGGACCTGCCTGAGGCTCTTCCTGAGGAGGGGTCACTCTTTAGAAATACGTCCATGGTGGTTTGCCTGGCTTCTTTCTTTTTTCATCATTCATTTACTTGTAAGCAGATAATGCACTGTGAACATTCCTGTCTATTAACAAAAACCTTTCAGTGTTGAGGGCCATGTTTTCAAACTTTTTAAGGAGCTGGTTGAGGTCTGCAAAAGCTTCTGCTAAACCCTTCACTGTGAATTTTCTTGGGGGTTCTTCTTCTTTCTCTTCTCCTGCAGTTCCCTGTTCTTTTGCCTCTTCTTCAACTATGTGTTCCTGTTCCAGTTTCAACAACTC
Source organism: Equus asinus (assembly GCF_041296235.1). Taxonomy (NCBI): domain Eukaryota; kingdom Metazoa; phylum Chordata; class Mammalia; order Perissodactyla; family Equidae; genus Equus; species Equus asinus. Next base: position 92,980,447 of record NC_091792.1, on the reverse strand, counting down.
CTCCTCAGTCAATTCCTCAGGAACTGCCTCTAGAGGCTCCTCAGTGTCACCTGCATCCACACCTGGGGTAAAGCTGTCTGCATCTCAACCACAGCCTTGTTGATCTTTGTAACCTCCCCATCCTTGGCAAATCCTTTGAAGTCATGGACAAATCTCTTGAGCGTCTTCTTCCAGATGCCATTCCTACGCTCCTTGGTGACATCCGCCCAAACCCAAGCAAGGTTCTCGATGCAATAATGGATTTTATAATCCTTCCAGAATTGCATCAGTGTCTTCCTCAGTTGCAGCAATAGCCTAGGTAAAGTTTCCCTTAGATGTTAGGCCTTAAAAGCTGCTATTACTCCTTGAACCATTGGTTGGACCAAAGAGGTGGTGTCAGGAGGGAGAAACTCCCTTTGATGTTGGGATGAAGATCACCGATAAAAGGAGGATGTCCAGGAGGATTATCAATAATGAGCAAAACCTTGACAGGTATGTTATTCTCCCAACAGTACTTCTCCACTGTGCTAGCATAACAATTCAGGAGGGCATCTTGGAGGAGGAGCTGGGTCATCCATGACTTCTTATTGCTCCTTTAGTACACTGGCAGTGTGGGCTTACTCATATGTTTGAAGGTCCTGGACTTCTCACTGTGCCAGATCACAAAGGGTTTCAATTTGTAGACTGAAACATTGCCCCACAAGCAAGACTGTTAACCTACCCTTAAAAGCCTTTAAACCTGGCATTGCCTTGGCCTCCTTATGGATGAAAATCCTTTCAGCCAACTGTTTCCAGAATAAAAAGTTTTTGTCTGTACTGAATGTTTCCTCTGGCAGGAATTTTCCTCCACAATCAGCTTATCTAGCGTTTCCAAAAATTCTTCAGCTGCCTTCACATCAACACTCACAGACTCATCACTCACTTCCACATTATGTAATGAATAAGGATTCTTGAGTCCTTTAACCACCCAGAGCTAGGAGTCAATTCAACAACTAGTCAGGTCCAGCCTTTTCTTTCAACGTTGCAAACATACTGTTTGCTTTGACCATGATTGTCATGGTGGTGAGAGAGATATGCTTCTGTGTCTGGTCTTCAATCCGGGTCATTAGAAGTTTCTCCATGTCTGATATAGGCCCTTCTCAAACTTTTGTTAGTCTCATTGCCTTCAATGAAGCAGATCCTTTAACAGCTTCCATCACTTTGTTCTTGTTCTTCAAGATTGTAGCTGTGGTGGAATGGGCCATGCCTGACTGGTGAGCAATAATCATCACTGACTTTCCACCTTGGTAGTCCTTAATCACTTTTAATTTCGTTTCCAGGTCAATCACTCAACATGGTCTCTTACAGGCGGCATTAGCAGTGGATTTTGTACACTTAGGGGCCATGATGAACAAAACGATTTGAGATTAAATCAAGCATAAGAGAAAATGATGCAATCAAGAGACGCAGTGAATATGAGATATATGAGGTTGCTGCTGGCATAACAAGGCATACTGTTTTATTTTTTGAAGTAGGAAATGATAAAAATTATAGTATAGTAAATACATAAACCAATAACAGTCATTTATTATCATTATAAAGTATTGTACTGTACATAATTGTATGTGCTATACTTTTATACAACTCGCAGTGCAGTAGGCTTGTTTACATCAGCATCACCAGAAACACGTGAGTAATGTGTTGAGCTACGACGCTATCACAGCTACAACATCATGGGGCAACAGGAATTTTTCAGCTTCATTATGATCTTACGGGATCGCTGTTGTATATGCAGTCCATCATTGACCGAAATGTCATTATGCAGTTCCTGACTGCAGTGTTCTTTTGTTAGGATACGATAGAAGCCCAGGTTCTAACCTCCTCTTTGAGTTACTCATCTCTGAGTGCTCCCATGTGTATGTGTAATGCACGTGTTAATAAACTTTTGTTTATCTTGTTAATTTGGTTTTTAGTCTAATTTACAGAGCACCAGGTGGAGAACTCAAGATAAGTAGAGGAAAAATATTTCTTTTCCTCCCCTACGTGTATCTCATTTAATCCTCTCAACAACCCTCCCATGGAGGCACTGTTATTATCCTCATTTATCCATGGGTGAAGAGAGGCTTACAGATTTAAACAACTCGCCATGGGCTAAGCTAGTAAATGACAAGGCAAGATGATGGGAGTCAACTCCAGACTCTATACTATATACGAAGAATAAATAAAATAATAAAAGTTTACAAGTTTCTCTTCTATAAAATATTATTCTTGCTATTCAGACTAAATATCACATGCTAAACCTTTAACTTATGTGCTGAATACAGGTGCACAGTAAGTATGTGTTAACTCACATTATGAAAGAATAATAGCCATGCTCAAGAGGGTAACATCCTAATTTACATGTCTGAATAACTCTTATTTTGAAGTAATTACCTGATTCAAACATTCATGATCTTAAATACAAAGACTATTTCCTAGCACTCACTGAAGGTTGTAAGCTTCCTTCAGTGGCCTCCCCAAAAAAATACATAAGCAAAACAGATCGTTGACCACGTCTATCAAAAGTGGGTGGAACCAGGGCAAGTCAGCTATTTTACTGTAATGATGAAAGTAGCCATTCATCCCTTTGTTATAGACTTTTGTTTTCTTTTAAAGATTTTATTTTTCCTTTTTCTCCCCAAAGCCCCTTGCTACATAGTTGTGTGTTTTTCGTTGTGGGTCCTTCTAGTTGTGGCATGTGGGATGCCACCTCAACATGGCCTGATGAACGGTGCCACGTCCGTGCCCAGGATCGGAACCGGCGAAACCCTGAGCCACCAAAGCGGAGTGCGCAGTTAACCACTCACCACGGGGCCAGCCCCCCTTATAGACTTTCAACAGAGGTTGAATCCTAAAGCTACAGCTAGAAAAGGTCAGAATGGTTTTTCTCCACACTCAATTGCTACGCCAGGAGGACATGCACCTAGTACTCCAGCCACAGTCAATCAAAATAAAGGGTGCTGCTAAGCTCAAGTGTTTCATAGGAAAACCAGGGATCAATCCTAAGCATCTGGTACAAACTTCCAGTTCTCTGATCTGACCATTTCTAACCACTATTGGTTGTTATTATTAATAACATCTGTTGCATCTAACCCAGAAAAATAGCGATGTCAGTATTAATAACAAATAAATAAATTCTCCTTTGCTCCTGCTTTCAGTGTTCTGATTTGTTTTTCAAAGACTTTTGTTAGTAAAACTTAGAAGATTCTTTCAAATACTAAAAGGGTCATGAGACAACAAAAAATACATATGCTTGTCATGTGATTCCAAAAGGAGAGGAGATCACCATTAGGAAATAACCCTGGTCATATGAGGACACAGTGAAAAGGCAGCCATCTATGAATCAGGAGGCGAGCTCTCACCAGACGCCAAAGCTGCCAGTGCCTTGATCTTGGACTTCTCAGCCTCCAGAGCTGTGAGAAATAAATTTCTCTTGTTTATAAGCCTCCCAGGCTACGGTATTTTGTTATAGCAACCCAAACAAACTAAGACAAAGGGATTTCTGCTTTTCTCTAATTTGTAGAAAATTTCCTTGTGGTCTAATATTTGATGATTTTTAGTGATGTTCAATATATGCTTGAAAAGAATGTGTAATACTGCTTTTTCTGGCTACAAAGTTATATATAAAGATATACATACATATAATCTCTTATATATAACAGATCATATAATTATGTATCACGATACTAGATTATATTATTACACAATGTATATTTTATATAATGTACATAATTATGTAATTAAGCTGTTTATTTTTTTATTTAAATTTTTACTATCTGTACTTATTTTTTGTCTATCTGATCTCTTAAGATATATATTAAAATCTCCCCTTCCTGTTCAGAAAAAAAGGAAATAACCCTCCTCTTATCTTGAAGGAAACTATGTCAGCTATTTCCACAACTTATGTAAAGTAATTTCAGTCTTACTAAATTGCAGGGCAAGAATTCTGACAGTCACTCTGCTGGGAACACCTGAGCTCTGATGCAACAGAGCTCCTGGGAAAGGAGGTGGTGCAGGTAAAACAGCCCAGGAAATGTTTAGTCATTTGTTGGGTTCAGGTTACACTTATCTTACCTTCTCTAAATACTTGGTGAGAGCGGGAGACTAAATTTCAACAGGAAATAGCCATGTGGTGAGCAATTTCTGAAACAATGGGACAGCAAGTCTGCTTCCGGCACTTGGAAGAAGCTGCTCTGACAGAGAGCTGGCTTGATGTCAGGGAAAACGGCACCTGCAGTTGAAGTCCACGAAGGAGACTACCTACATTCCAATGCTGTGAAAGTTTCAAAGTACAAAACACATCTTTAGAGTGGAGGTGGATGAGTTGAAGAGAAGGAGACAGATTGAAACGAAAGGAGCAGATGAATGGAAGGTGGGCGCCTATTAGTAGAAAAACTGCAAAATACAGCTTGAGACTCCTGGTACGTTGGCAACTTTTTCCTTCTCTATGGATCAGTTAAGACTAATATATTATGCCCATAAGTACAAACAAAGTCAGTCAAAGTTTTCATAGGTTATATCTGTTCTGAAGGACAACGAAAACATTTCTAAACCTCCCTCAATGCCTCTATTGTCTTGTTCCTACCCACTTTGTCTCCCGAATGCAGCAAAAAGAAAATTGTAATTGAATTTCACCTTGGGCTCTATAATAGTGGATTGGTGGCTTGGTGAAGTCTGAACAGATTCAGCAACCGCTCTGCCATCTGTCCCCAAATATCAGGGAAGAAATGTCAACTCCGTGGCCCAAGGCCATCTACAAGACGAAAGAACCTATTTCCACTGTATGTGTCTACCCTGTTTCCCTCCATCATGCTATGTCAATTGTGTTAGGGTTAATGGCATTTTATTTAGCCACTGGTTGTAAGATCCAGACTAAAGACAAAGACTGTGTATCACCCTAAAATCCTGGAGTTGGAGTAACTGCATACAATTTTAAAGAACAAGCGAGTGGGTTTCATATATATAAAAAGAAGGGTATGAGTGAATGTAAACAGCCGAAAGGATACTGGAGACGTCTGTTGATTGCTGCCCAGCATTCATTCTCCTCCCGGCATGGTAAAAATAGTCTGCATTTCTTTTGAGGAAATACCTCGCCTCATGATTCTCAGCCATGCACTTTGACCCAAACTTCTGTTTCAATGTGTCCTGAAGAACTTAAACCGATAAATCAGGGTTTCTCAGTCTTGGTACCATTAACATTTGAGGCTGGAAAACTCTGTTGTGGGGGCTGTCCTGCGTACTGTAGGATACTCAACAGCATCCCTGGACTCTACCCACTAGATGCCATTAGGATAACCCCACAGTTAAGATAACCAAGATTGTTTCCAGGCATTGCCAAATGTCCCCTGAGGGGCAGTGGGAGGCAAATCACCCCTCATAGAGAACCACTGACCTAGATTCACCCCTCATGTTACTAGTCAGGGTGTTTGATTTCGAAAAAACCAGTAACAGGTATACCTTATTTAGTACTTATTATACACTAGGAATTGCTTAGATAATCCTCAACAGCTCCATGAAGCAGCATGTAAGTTAAAGATGAGATTTATATAACAAAGAAATCTCAAAATGCAGTGGCTTACAGAAGAAGACATTTGTCTCATATTCAACAGTTTTGATGTGAGTAGACCAAGTTGGTGGGACTCCACACAGTCATTCAAGGACCCAGGCCTGTTCCATCTTGTTCCACCATCAATATCTACATTATCATTGTTTATGTGGTCAAAACTGGATGACCACCACATCCAGGAGGTATACACAATGCCTTTTAAGGTGCAGATTTGGGAGTGGTACACATCACTGCTACACATTCCATTGGCAAGAACTTAGTCACATGTCCACGCTTTATTACAAGTCAAGCAGTGAATGTGGCCTAGCAGTCATGCCCTCAGCTACAACTCTACTGTGGACCGAATGTTTTTGTCTCCCAAAATTCATGTTGAAGCCTTAATCCCTGACGCGATAGTATTTGTAAATGGGGCCTTTAGGAGGTAATTAGGTCATGGGGGTGGATCCCTCATGAACGGCATTAGTATCCTTATAAGAAGAGACACAGGAGAGAGAATCTCTCTCTCTGCCATGGAAGGATACAGCAAGAAGGTGGCCATCTGTAAGCTCGAAGACAGGCACTCACCAAGAACCTGACCATGCTGGCACCCCATCTTGGACTTCCAGCCTCCAGAACTGTGAGACAAATGTTTGTCATTTAAACCACTCAGCCTTTGGTATTCTATTATAGCAGTCTGAACTGACTAAGACAAACACCGTAACTATGAAAGAAAGGGAAAAAATTTTTGCTAGAAAACTAGTAGTCTCCACATATCACCATGTTACAAATAAGAAAAGCAAGGCACAGAGCTAAAGTAATCTGCCCAAGACTGGATGGCTGGCAGGTGGGACTGGAACGCAAGCAAGCTAATTCCAGAGCCCATGCTCTTAAGCACTGTATTGCTACTTTCAAAATGCTTTGAACCATAACCTAAAATAAGAGAAGTATCTTACCTAGCAACCCAGCACACATATGTTTGTATCTGTGTATGTTGGTACATGTATATGGTTTACAAAATAATCCTTACCCTTACTGCAATCAACAAACTCTGATATTTCTATTCTATATTATTTCATTTTAAATGTTGGTCATATCCACTAAAGTGTTTTCATAACCCTCCAACGTACTGCGATAGACAGTATGAAAACAGTGCACTACACTCAATTCTAGTAGGAGCATTGGAATTCACTGGAAGGCTATTGGAGAGCTCACAGCATGAACTGTATGAATAAAGCGGCTAGAAAATAAGGCTCAGAAAACTGGTAGGCCCAGGGACTCCAGGAAACCCAGAATCACAGCCAAAGTCTTACATGGGAAGGGTCTGTTAAGATGCACTTGACACCACTGTTGATGCTACTTCCACCTCTGTCACTGGGCACTGGATGCCATGGCCACTGTCACCAAAATAAATTTCAGGCCAGCTTGGCTTCTGTGACTCTCTCACTCCAGATTCAAAGTCCCAGGAGGAAGCATCCAGTTGACATACTTTGGCAACATGCTTGTGCCCAGGCTTTTGGGGTCACATAGAGCATGAATCTGGCTTTTCAGCTCCTACAGAGACCATGTGTTCCTAACTTAGCACACTTACTGGAAATCACCCTGCTGCCCAAAAGGCCTGCTGTGGCCTGGGGCTGCCAGTGATTGGATGTGGAAATCTGTCTCATTCCAAATTCTAGTATAGGGCCTACTTGCCCCATACCAGCCATAGTCTCCATATTAACTTTCTCAATAGGCCATACATGTAGCCAGGCCAAAGGTGGACCAAGCAGATGGCTTAACAACATACGCTTCTAGAAAGTGTTAGACCTTGAAATCACACAGATCAGAATTGTATCTCAGTTCCACTCCTTTAAAAACTATGGTACTTTGGGGAAGTTAAAAATTCTTCCCTTAGGCCTCCAATTCCTTCAGAACTAACACAGAGTTTTGAAAATTATACAGTTTAAACATGCACCTACCATCCAACCCAGCCCTTCCTCTCCCTGAGGCATTCGCAAAGAGAAACGAAAGTACATGTCCACACAATGCTTGCAGCAGCTTTATTTGTAAGCACTCAGAACTGGAAACCACTCACATGTTTATCAACAAGTTCATGGATACACAAAGTATGGCATATTCGTACAATAGAATACTACTCAGCAATCAAAAGGAACCCAACAACATGGATGAATCTCAAAATAATTACGCTGGGCAAAAGAAGCCAGACCGAAAAATAGTACACACTGTATAATTTCATTGATATAAAATTCTCAAAAACATAAACTAATCTATATAGCGCCAGACAGCAGTGAGATCAGTGGCTGTCTAGGGAAGGCTGGTGATGGGAGAAGAGCAATGAGAAAGGATGGATTACAAGCGGCACCAGAAAACTCTTGGAGGATGGATGTGTCCATTATCTTGATTGTGATGATGATGCCACAGGGGTCAAAACTCATCAAACTGTACTTTAAATATGTGCAGCACATGGTACAGCTAATTATGCCCCAACAAAGCTGAAAAAATATGTGTCCCGAAGCATAGAGAGACAGGATACAGCAGGAATCCAATCCCCTGACCACTCTCTTCAAAAGTGTCACCTTATTAACAATTTTTACGTAATAAGTTCATTCATTCAACACTGACAGAGTGGCTACTATGGGTAGGTACTATTGCAGAAAGTAGAGACACCACAGAGAAATAATATAGACAAATGAACAAGTAAGCAAATAAATAATTGCAGATAGTGATACGACTGCTGTAAAGGAATTAAAACAGAGTTCTGTCACTGAAAGTGACTGGGTAACAGGAAAGCCCAATTTATCTAGGGTGGTCACAGGACGCCTCCCTCAGGAGATGTCATTTGTGCTAAGTCCTAAATAATTGGAGACATTCCTATGAAAATCTGAGGGAATAGAATCTTGGGGAAAACAAACAGCAAGTGCAAAGGTCCCAAGGCAGAAACAAGTCTGATATGTCAGAGAACAGAAAGTTCTTGTGCCCAGTAGGGCTGGGTGATGAGTGGGAAGAATGAGGTCAAAGAGGAAGGCAAGTGTCATATAATGTAGGGCTTTACAGGCCATGGGAAAGTGGAGTGATGTGATCTTTTTGGCAATGACATGATGGCTATGTTTAAAATATCTCTGGGCTGGCCCCATGGTCTAGTGGTTAAGTTCAGCGTGGTCCCCTTTGGTGGCCTGGGTTTGGTTCCTGGGCACAGACCTACACCACTTGTCAGTAGCCATGCTGTGGCAGTGACCCACACACAAAATAGAGGGAGAGTGGCATAGATGTTAGCTCAAGGAGTGTCTTCCTCAGCAAAAAGAAATTTTTAATAAATAAAAAAAAAGATCTCTATGGCTGCTGAGGATAGACTATAGGAAAGCAAGAATGGAAACAAGGAGATCAGTTAAGAGGCTTTCTCCATATTCCAAACAAGAGATGATGGAGACTTGGGCAAGGGTGATAGAGGTGGAGAAAGAAATTGATACAGTTTCTGAAGGTAGAGCCAACAAGAGTTGCCGATGGATTGGACTGGGAGGGAAGACAAGGTGAGGGACACAGGGGAATCAAAGATGACTTCTAAGTTTCTGGCCTACACAATGGAATAGAAATGGTGCCATTTACTGGAAGGGAAGATAACTGGTCTTAAGACCATGATGAAAAGAGGTGAGCGGGACTGAGTGAAAGCAAGGCCCTAAGGTCTTGAGCAAAGGGAGGCTTTAACTTCCTTCCATACTTGCTGCCCTGTCAACTGTTGGCATAAGCTCTGCCTCATCAAGACACTGGCCCAGTCCTGGCCCCAGACTTTCTTCCCCTGATGCGAGAACTCTTCTCTGCTCTGTTCTTGCCCTTTCTTCCTTGCAGGGTTGTTGTGAGGACTACAGGATATACATAGAGCACCCAGAAGAGTTTCTAGCATCTAAGTTCTTCTTAATTTTTTTTTCTTGTCTTCCCTTCTCTCTTCCTTCTCTGACCCTTAAAAAAATGTTTTCATTGAGGAAATTTTTGATACACTTTGCCAACTGAAGAAATGAAGATTCTGTCCCCAAATTTCAATTATTTATTACTAAACTTCTATGCCAAAATATTTTCCATTAAAAATAAAATGCAGCATGCAACTCACCTGGGATTTAGGTATCTAGTCCATTTTTTCCTAAAGGTGTGCCTTTTCTACACTGCCAACCAAAGTTTCAGAATGTTTACTGGCTCTCCTCTTTCATTCTGTGAACTCCTCCAGATTAGCTCAAAGATACTCACAGTTTCACCATTCATCTTTACCCTCTCTCCTTCCTGAGCCACACACCTGGAAAGCCCATTGCTACTGATGATCTCCACTCCTCAAGTGTCTCCCAAGAAGTTCAAACACCAGCATATCTAAAACTAAACGTATCTCCTACACATCCAAGACAATTCTTCCTTTCCCAAGCCCACAATCTGGAAGTCATGCCAAACTCTTCCCTTTCACTCACCCACATCCTTTCACTCAGCCACATCCAACCAATGATGCTACCCCCTGGTTTCTACTTCTTCCATGACTCCTGAGTTGGACCGGTACCATCTATCCCACCTTTACTTCCTTATGTGCTTCATCACACCCGGATTACTGTGAGAGCTTTTAGCATGAAAGATAGAAATAAAAATAAGCAGAAAAACAGTGTTGAGGAAACACAATGCAGAAAAAAAAAATCTATTTCATGTCCTCAGATGAGAGAAGGTAAGCAATTATAAATAAAACAGGCTACCTTTCTTTTTTGTTGTTTTTTTCTGCTATATCTCCCCAAACTCCCCCGTACATAGCTGTATATCTTAGTTGTGGGTCCTTCTAGTTGTGGTATGTGGGACGCCGCCTCAACATGGGCTGACGAGTGGTGCCATGTCCGCGTCCAGGGTCTGAACCCTGGGCCACTGCAGCAGAGCACGTGAACTTAACCACTCGGCCACGGGGCCGGCCCCTTACCTTTCTAAAAGGAGAGGCAAGCCTTCAGAGCAAAAAATAAAAATATGATAGCAGAAATGAAAAACTTATAATGGTTAAAATATAAAACTGAGAGGTTCTCCCAGAAATTGGAGCAAAAGACAAAGGAATGTAAAACAGAAGAGAAAAGACAAAAAATTAGAAGGCCAGTACAGAAGATACAGGCTATGAATGACAGTACTTGTAGAAAGTATACAGAAAATGAAAAGATGGAAATATCCATGAAATAATTTCACTTCCCAAAACTGAGAGACACGAATTTCCAGACTGTGAAGGCCCCTGGAGTACCAAGCACAATGGGTAATGGCAAGGGTAGCTAATGCCGTCAACATTAGGGCTTACTCTGTGCCAGGCACTGTTCTAAGTGCTTTACATATTTAACTCATTTACTTGTCACAACTATCACTATCCACTTTTTACAGAAGGAGAAACTAAGGCACAGAGAAGATAAATAATTTGTTGGAGATGACACAGCTAACAAGTGATGGAACTGGCATTCAATTCCAGGTGGCCCATGCTCTACACCCAATGCTCCAAATCACTGTGCCACAGTGGGTGTAAATAGTCTTATATCATAGTTTCTGTCAGAATACTGGGATGTAGGAGAAGATGCCATAGCTTCCAGACCAAAAAAACCAGGTCTCAAGGGAAGGATCCAGAGTAAAAATGGCTTTGGAATGCTCACTAACAAGACTACAAATTAAAAGGAAATAAACAAAGCCTTCAAAACTTCAGAGGAACATTATTTGCAACCTAGAATTCTACACCCAGCCAATCTATCAATGACGTCTGAGACCAAAATAAAGACTTTGGACAAGAAGACCTCAAAAAATTTTCCTCCTATGCACCCTTTCTCAGGTAACTATTGGAGGATATGCTCCACTGAAATAAAGGAATAAACCAAGAAAGAGGATGTTCAGACACACAAGGGACAGGAGCACATACACTGAATAGGATACGATGTAGAAATCACAGGAGAGCTAGTTCTGAGTGTGGGAATAAATGGTTCAGGTTAGAGCAAGTCAAGACTTCACAGGAAGATGAAATGATAGAAGATATAGGAATAGTTTGAGAAGACTGACAACTGGCAGAGAGCTTGGTGTTGACTTAGTGAGAAATACAACGAAAACTACACGATACTAATTACTAAATGTTGCAAAAAAAAATGTGGCAAGAAAGGACAAGTAATTGTAGTTTACTACATGGTTCAGCTGTGAAGTGTTTATACATAATAAGTTAACATAATAATGTTAATATTTAATATTGACCTAAGAAAAATTATAATATGATCTATATTTAGAAGGAGATGGAAATGATATGTATGTGTGGTGAGGATGGAGGAAAGAAAAGAAACAAAATGCTATTTCTATACTGGAAGTCAATAGATTATGCCTAAAAAGGAAAAGCCAAGAAGTAGCAATAACAAAGTGTTTAGAGACGCGGAGGTAAATAATAAAATAGGTGAAAGAGATGAAATTAATAGCCTCTGTAGAGGTGGAAATGAGTAGTGGGGGTACACAGAACTACTGTTTTTAAAAGCAAATTTTTATTTTACCCTTTAAAATACATTTATAATTGACAATTTTTAAAAAGAGAAACAAACAGAGTTCCATTGAAATTAGGAGATCTTCTCAAGGATACACAATGAATCAGGGCAAGGGTGGGAGTGAACAAGAACCCAGAACTGTTAAATAAAACCTAGAGTTTTCTTTCTACTACTGTCTTGCATAATTTTTTTTTACTTTGTATTAAGATTATGATAGTTTACAACCTTATGAAATTTCAGTTGTACATTATTGTCAGTCATGTTGTAGGTGCACCACTTCACCCTTTGTGCCCACCTCCCCACACCCCCTTTCCCCTGGTAACCACCAATCAGTTCTCTCTGTCTATATGTTAACTTACACCTATGAGTGGAGTCATACCAAGTTCGTCTTTCTCCATCTGGCTTATTTCACTTAACATAATACCCTCAAGGTCCATCCATGTTGTTGTGAATGGGACAATTTTATCCTTTTTTATGGCTGAGTAGTATTCCATTACATATATATACCATGTCTTCTTTATCCAATCATCAGTTGATGGGCACCTAGGTTGCTTCCATGTCTTGGCTATTGTAAATAATGCTGCAAGGAACATAGGTGTGCATGGGACTTTGGGAATTGCTGATTTCAATGGCTGGGTCATATGGAATTTGTATTTTTAATTTTTTGAGAAATCTCCATACTGTTTTCCATAGTGGCTGCACCAGCTTTCATTCCAACCAACAGTGTATGAGGGTTCCTTTTTCTCCACAACCTCTCCAACATTTGTCACTTTTTATTTTGTTTATTTTTTCCATTCTAACAGGTGTAAGGTGATATCTTAGTGTAGTTTTGATTTGCATTTCCCTGATGATTAGTGATGATGAGTATCTTTTCATGTGCCTATTGGCCATCCGTACATCTTGTTTGGAGAAATGTCTGTTCATGTCCCCTGCTGCCCATTTTTTGATTGGGTTGTTTGATTTTTTATTGTTGAGCTGTGTGAGTTCTTTATATATTATGAAGATTAACCCTTTGTAGGATATATAACTTGTAAATATTTTTTCCCAATTAGTGGGTTGGTTTTTTGTTTCAATCCTGTTTTCCCTTGCTTTGAAGAAGCTTTTTAGTCTGATTAAGTCCCATTTGTTTATTCTTCCTATTGTTTCCCTTGTCTGAGAAGACCTGGTGTCCGAAAAGATCCTTTTAATACTGATGTCAAAGAGTGTACTGCCTATATTTTCTTCTAGAAGCCTTATGGTTTCAGGTTTAATCTTTAGGTCTTTGATCCACTTTGAGTTTATTTTTGTGAATGGTGAAAAAGAATGGTCAATTTTCATTCTTTTACACGTGGCTGTCCAGTTTTCCCAGCATCATTTGTTGAAGAGACTTTCTTTTCTCCATTGTAGGCCCTCAGCTCCTTTGTCAAAGATCAGCTGTCCATAGATGTGTGGTTTTATTTCTGGGCTTTCAATTCTGATCCATTGATCTGTGCATCTGTTTATGTAACAGTACCATGCTGTTTTAATTACTGTAGCTTTGTAGTACGTTTTGAAGTCAGGGATTGTGATGCCTCCAGCTTTGTTCTTTTTCCTCAGGATTGCTTTAGCAATTCAGGGTCTTTTGTTGTCCCACATGAATTTTAGGATTCTTTGTTCAATTTCTGTAAAGAATGTCATTGGGATTCTGATTGGGATAGCGTTGAATCTGCAGATTGCTTTAGGTAGTATGGACATTTTAACTATGTTTATTCTTCCAATCCATGTGCACGAATGCCTTTCCATCTCTTTACGTCGTCATCAATTTCTTTCAGGAAAGTCTTGTAGTTTTCATTGTATAGGTCTTTCACTTCCTTGGTTAAATTTACCCCACAATATTTTATTCTTTTTGTTGCAATTGTGAGTGGGATTGTGTTCTTGAGATCTCTTTCTGTTAGTTCATTGCTAGAGTATAGAAATGCTACTGATTTATGTATATTGATTTTATACCCTGCAACTTTGCTGCAGTTGTTGACTATTTCTAATAGTTTTCCAATAGATTCTTTGGAGTCTTCTACATATAAGATCATGTCGTCTGCAAACAGCGAGAGTTTCAATTCTTCATTGCCTATTTGGATTCCTTTTATTTCTTTCTCCTGCCGAATTGCTCTAGCCAAAACCTCCAGTACTATGTTGAATAAGAGTGGTGAAAGTGGGCACCCTTGTCTTGTTCCTGTTCTCAGAGGGATGGCTTTCAGTTTTTGCCCATTGAGTATGATGTTGGCTGTGGGTTTGTCATATATGGCCTTTATGATGTTGAGGTACTTTCCTTCTATATCCATTTTATTGAGAATTTTTATCATAAATAGATGTCATAAATTTATTTTTAAGAAATTAAAATTTACTAATGCCAACGATGTTAGATACATCGTGCAGTAGATTCATGGACTTTAGGAAATATGTACAGTTGTCAAAGAAAATATTGGAAGTGTTATCCTGGGACTAGAAGGATTAGTGACAATGACCCTAAAAGGGAAGAGTACCAGCTGCTAAGTGGGATGTGAACTACAAAAATAAACACATAATTAATCCCATTACTGTCCAAAACGTCTGTTGATACAGCTGGATGTGGTTGTTTTTTTTTAATGTAAACAGTGAATTGGTTCTGATTTCTGAAGAAATAGAAACACATTGAATTTTTTATAAAGACTGATCTTTGGTTGTATAATCGTAAAACGGTATTTTCCACATTTTAAGCAGTTAACACCCTATCTGTCATATTTATAATAGCCTAGGTGAAGGGAAAAACTAGCCAAATCAAAGAAAAACAATTGGAGAGGACAGATACATAAAGGAAGTGGAAAGAAGTGGTAGACCTGGGTAACAGTGAAAGTCCCAACTCTCGGCCCTTCAGTCAAGAAACCTTGGGAGTGGTTCTAGTCAGCAGATAAACATCTTACACAAAGCACATTTGAATTTTATGAAGCAAATCTGAACGAAGAATGCAGAAGTTCCAACTCCTTAAAGTAAAGCAACCAAGGCTACACACAGACACTGGGTTCCTGACAACGTTTTCCAAGTCTGAGGATCACTCAATCAAATGGGTCGCTCACAGGAAAACTCCTGAGAGCAAACAATCTCCAGGAACCATCATGTCACAGGTAGAAGAAAGCGTCTGAAAATAATTCAGACAATAGCTTCATTTTTTTTTTTTTTTTTTTTGAGAAAGATTAGCCCTGAGCTAACATCTGCTGCCAATCCTCCTCTTTTGGCTGAGGAAGACTGGCCCTGAGCTAAATCCGTGCCCATCTTCCTCTACTTTATATGTGGGATACCTACCACAGCATGGCTTGCCAAGCAGTGCCATGTCCGCACCCGGGATCTGAACCAGTGAACCCCGGGCCCCTGAAGCGGAACGTGCGCACTTAACCACTGCACCACTAGGCCGGCCCCAGACAATCGCTTCTTAATATCCTAAAGCAGCAACCACCAGATACAACTCCCTAATCAGAAGTCACACTATGGGCCCCCAGGTGGATTATGGTCCTCACGGTATGTTTTGATCCTTTATAAAGTTAGAAATGTTCACATTTATAAAATCTGCATTTCTGTAATTACAGATCAACTGATATGATGTCTAGAATTTACTTCAAAAAAGTCCAGTGGCAGGGACTTGGGGGTGTGGAAAGTGAGTGAGCTAAGTGAAAGAAAATTGGCCATGATCTGAGAAGTGCTGTTGGGTGATGAAGCCACAGAAGTTCATTTTCCTATTCTCACTACTTTTGCATGTTTGAAATTTCTCCAATAACAAGCCGTGTTCTTTTTCATCTTTATTTTCATCTTCTCTTGAAATATTGGAAGATTTGTCCTCTGAGGAAAGCTGAATTAAAAGATTTTTCTCCCCCTGATGCCACTATGGCATGGCATCAAGAAGCTAGAGCCAAGAGGCCGCTGCCCCTTTGAAGGAGGGGCATGTTCTCCAGTTCTCCAGTCTCTGCATTCCCTCTATGGTTTAGTGGCTCGTTTTGTTCATTTATGCCAGCTACTGGATATTGTGACGCATGGGTTTGCAACTTCAGCTTTATCTATAACCCTAAAATCCCAGGGTGATACCAACACATAAGAAATTATGTATTTGTGGAGTGATGTCAGCAAGATGGCGGAACAGAGAGGCCCAGGCTCTTGTTCCTTCAGGAATACACTGACTTAGGAATATACAGACCAAACTGATCTTGTGAGAACTTGAGAAACCAGTTAAGAGGTTGCAGCACCCCAGGTGAGTGCAAAGCCAAAAGATACACCAAAGCAGGTGGGAAAATTTGTAAGATGTACCCACCCCAGCCACTCCCTGTCCCTGGCACAGCATGGTCCAGTCAAAGAAAAATCCCAACTCCAGCTTCTCCCTCAAGCAGGAAAAAGAGTGAGCTGTGCATCCAACATTCTCTTGGGGGGCTGCTCAAGGGACTGGCTTCTGTCTTGTCTGACTTAGAACACTGATGGGAACAGCAGTTTGGGCAGTAGGTTGGGGGCTGCTAAGAACAAACAAAAGCACTGCAGCTTGTTACAGCACCAGAGACACTACAGCATCACAGACAGACAACAGTAGGAGCAAGAGATGACGGGCTCCAGTAAAGAAGTGGGCAATCCTCTTTAACTGGGAAATGACACAGATAAACCCCGAGAAGATGCATCTCAAGAAAGTTTTGAAAGGTTCCAAGAGCCTCTAGTCAGGGTAATTGGTGAAGGTCTTCCCTTGAACAAAGCCAGTCCATAAAAACTGGGAAAGGGGGCAGTTTTTTCAAACGCCCAAGTCTCACCAAAGACCACCAGACCTACAAAGAAATAAGTAAATATGGCCCAAAGGAACAAAATAAATAAAGAACCAACCCTATAAAAATGCAGATCTGGGGCTGGCCCCGTGGCTGAATACTTAAGTTCACGTGCTCCGCCGCAGGCAGCCCAGTGTTTCGTTGGTTTGAATCCTGGCACAGACATGGCACTGCTCATCAAACCACGCTGAGGCGGCATCCCACATACCACAACTAGAAGGACCCACAACGAAGAATATACAACTATGTACCGGGGGACTTTGGGGAGAAAAAGGAAAAAAATAAAATCTTAAAAAAAAAAAAATGCAGATCTATGAATTACCTGACAAAGAATCCAAAATAGCCATCTTAAAGATGCTCAGTAAGCTAAAAGAGAACAGATAAGACAATTAAACAAAATTAGGAAAATAATCATGAAGAAAATGAGAATGTCAACAAACAGAAATTATGAAAGAAAAAAACAAATTCTGAAGCTGAAGAATACAAAAAATGAACTGAAAAATTTACTAGAGAGGTTTAACAACAGACTTGATCAAGAATAAGAAAGAATCAGGGGCCGCCCCATGGCCAAGTGGTTAAGTTCGCGCGCTCCACTTCAGCGGCCAGGGTTTCGCTGGTTCGGATGCTGGGCACGGACATGGCACTGCTCATCAGGCCACAATGAGGTGGCATCCCACATGCCACAACTAGATGGACCCACAACTAAAATACATAACCATGTACTGGGGAGATTTGGGGAGAAAAAACAGAAAGAAAGAAAAAGATTGGCAACAGTTGTTAGCTCAGGTGCCAATCTTAAAAAAAAAAAAAAAAGAAGAAGGAATCAGTGAATCTGGGGACAGATCATTTGAAATTATTGAGTCCTAGGAGCAAACAAAAAAAAGAATGGGGGCTGGCCCGGTGGCCGAGTGGTTAAGTTCGCGCGCTCCTCTGCAGACGGCCCAGTGTTTCGTTGGTTTGAATCCTGGGCACAGACATGGTGCTGCTCATCAAACCACGCTGAGGCAGCATCCCACATACCACAACTAGAAGGACCCACAACGAAGAATATACAACTATGTACCGGGGGGCTTTGGGGAGAAAAAGGAAAAAATTAAAAAAAAAAAAAATCTATTAAAAAAAAAAAAGAATGAAAAAAAAGTGAAAAGAGCCTAAGAGACTTGTGGGGTACCATCAAGAAGATCAACCTACACGTTATGGGAGTCCTAGAAGAAGAGAGAAAGAGGCAGAGAGCCTATTTGCAGAAATAATGGTCAAAACCTTCCCATATTTGAACAAGAAAATGGATATTCAAAATCAAGAAGCTGGAAAAACTCTAACTAGGATAAAATTAAAAGATTCACACTGAGACATTATAATCAAACTGTTAAAAGTCACAAACAGAGAGAGAATCTTGAAAACAGTAAGAGAAAAGCAACTTGTCATGTACAAGGGAGCTCCTATCAGATTGTCAGCAGACTTCTCAACAGAAACCTTTCAGGCCAGAAGGGAGTAGGAGAATATATCCAAAGTGCTGAAAAGAAAAATTTGCCAACCAGGAAGACTATATCCAGCAAAACTCACCTCCAAAAATGAAGGAGAAATTAATAAGACTTTCCTAGATAAGTAAAACCTAAGGGAGTGCATCACAACCAGATTTGTCCTAAAGAAATGCTAAAAGGTGCTTCAGTGTGAAACAAAATGACACTAGACAGTAACACAAAAGCAAACAAAAGTATAAACGTCACTGTAAACATAAAAATACACACAAATACAGAACGTTGTGTAATTGTGGTGCACTTTTTTTTAATAGACAAATGATTAGCACCAGCATTTTTTTAAAGTTTTATTTAAAAAAATTTTTTTTAAAGATTGGCACCTGAGCTAACAGTTGTTACCAATCTTCTTTCTTTTTCTTTTCTTTTGTGCCTGCTTTTTCTCCCCAAATCCCCCCAGAACATAGTTGTTTATTTTAGTTGTGGGTCCTTCTAGTTGTGGCATGTGGGATGTCACCTCAGCGTGGCCTGACACGCAGTGCCATGTCTGCACCCAGGATCCGAACCAGTGAAACCCTGGGTCGCCAAAGCAGAGCACGTGAACTTAGCCACTCAGTCATGGGGCCAGCCCCTGTGGTGCACTTTTAATTCTGATACAGAATTTAAAAGACAAAAGCATAAAAAATAACTATAAACCTATATTAATGGATATACAATATGAAAAGATGTAACTTGTGACATCAATAAAGTGGAGGGGTTCGGAGATGTAAAGGAGTGAAATTTTTGTATGCAAATAAAATTGGTATCAGTTTAAAACAGGTTTTAGAGGAAGGTTGGCACAGATGTTAGCTCAGTGGCAATCTTCCTCAAGGAAAAAGAGGAAGATTAGCAACTGATGTTAGTTCAGGGCCAATCTTCCTCACCAAAAATTAAAAAGTAAAATAAAAAATAATAATAATAATTAAAAAATAAAATAGGTTTTTATAATTTAAGACATTTTATGTAAAAATTGTATATTTTTTCATTCTTATCTTTGTCTTGAATTGTTAGAGGCCCATATTCAATCATGTCACGGCTACCTCTCCTAAAAATTCTCCTACCACAAAAAGTTCAGAGTACAACTATGAAGTACTTTCTATTACTGACATTTGACCACATGGAAATTTTCAACCAATAATCAACAAACGTATAACGAGTGCCTATATAAATTCAGCATTGAGCTAGGCCCTGGAGTACTAACATTAGTAAGAAACCATTCCTGCTCTTAAATCATTTCAGGAAAGAGATCCATAAACACATACTACTCAAATTTATTTTGCAATGTAATTTTATTTCAGTATGTGCAGTTTTAAGCAGGTTCAGAAATATCTGCCTAAAAACATAATATAATTACAAGAATCTTAAAGATGTAAGGAGACATTTTTTTCTCAAGAGAATGAAGGGAAAGTAAAGCTTTCTCAAATCTCACCTTTTCTCAAGGAACAGTGAGATGTTTAATTCTGGAAAGCTTTCTGCAGACAGACACATACATCGTTCACTTTCACAACAGCTCTGAAGAAGGCTGGGAGCAGATAACTCATACTTCCAATCAACATCAGTAACTACGGGTGTAAGGCTCTGAGCTGGGGAGTCAGATGCTTAAGGTTCGCTGGTGGTTCCCGAGAGCAGACCATAAACTGGCATCTACGTCCCTGGGTCGCACAGTGGAGACATTAGAACATGGCCTTTTTACACACGTTTTCCATGCTTCTTTCAAGAGAAAGGTATAAGTGATGAGCTGATTATCAGAGACTACTGTTTTTAAGCAGAAATTATCAGGATATGTCATAGGTACAACGGCCAGATTTTGAACTAAAAAAATCAGGTCATATGGTCTGGTGAGCACATATACATTAACAAGAATAAAATCAAATTTTTGCAAATTCAAAACTTCTGGCCTTAGGCTGGCCCAGTAGTGTGGTGGTGAAGTTCCCATGCTCCAGTTTGGCGGCCCGGGGTTCACAGGTTCGGATCCCCGGCACAGACCTACACATTACTCATCAAGCCATGCTGTGGCGTGGCGGCATCCCACGTACAAAGCAGAGGAAGACTGCACAGATGTTAGCTCAGGGACAATCTTCCTCACCAACAAAACCAAAAACCAAAACAAACAAAAAGAGGGGCCAGCCCAGTGGCACAGCGGTTAAGTTCACATGTTCTGCTTCTCGGCGGCCCAGGGTTCACCAGTTCGGATCCCAGGTGCAGACATGGCACCACTAGGCAAAAGCCATGCTGTGGTAGGCGTCCCACATATAAAGCAGAGGAAGATGGGCATGGATGTTAGCTCAGGGCCAGTCTTCCTCAGCAAAAAGAGGAGGATTGGCAGTAGTTAGCTCAGAGCTAATCTTCCTCAAAAAAAAAAAAAAAATACACAACTATGTACTGGAGGGCTTTGGGAGAAAAAAGGAAAAAAATAAAATCTTAAAAAAAAAAAGGAATTTCTCTCGGATGGCACCCCGACTTTTGGTGGTGAACATGATGCAGTCTATACAGAAGTTGAAATGTGATGAGGTACACCTGAAATGTACATAATGTTAAAACCAATGTGCCTTCAATTAAAAAAATTTAGTTTTTAAAAAATGTTTTAAAAAGAATTTCTCTCTCTCCTTTTTGGTGCCTCCTTGGGATCTCAAAGATCTCAAAGATGTAAATTCAAAATGTTCTTCAAAATAATGTCTCTGACAAGGAGTTTCCACTTCCCTTAGTGCAATTTTACAAAAATCAAAATGAATAGCACAAATGACTCAATTCCAGCTGCATTTTCATCTACTTACAGTGCTGTTGCTTGTGATACAAAGGAACAAGTGTGTGGCAGGAACTCAGAAGATCTGCCAGAGCTGTCCACTAACCCGGGAGCTGGCTCGTCCACCAGAGGGCATTCAAATGTCTGCACCGAACTCCACACAGGAAAGGGTCAGAGCCCTTCACTGGCTCCGGATGCCGAAAGCACAGAATACAGATTCCATTATGAGAGGACTGTCACTTAGGTGGAAGAGGTCTTCTCAAACCCACTGGCCTTTCCCTTAGGGAAACCTGAATTTTCTCAGCTGCGTTTTCCTGGTGCTTCAGGTTATCCAGGCGCTTCATTTCATACTCCCTTTCAAGTTTGATGGCTGAAAGAGAAAATACACAAAGTAGTCCAACTGACATTTTTCACCAAGCGTAATTTAGTCAGAACTGAATATTTATCACACAGAAAGAATCACATTCTTGAACACTAAACAAGAAGACAGGGCTCTGGGTATCAATGAGCATATTTAAACATTTCTCTGATCATAAGCAAAACAGCACACATGAAATTTATAATTCATTAAAGTAGTTCTTACGGAACTTACATTCTGCAGAAGGAAGCAGACCGTCCTTAACGGCTTTACATTTTTGGAGCTGTAAAGGACTACCAAACGTAATTTCTCCCAAGAAAGGCAATTGGATGTTGGTTAGGTTCGTATACCAGGTCTGTGTGAGCAGTGCAAGGTCCCAAGGTTCCTGTCTGGGGCAAAAATTCATTAATTCATTCAATACATATTTATTAAGTATCTACTGTGGTATATACAGAAGACATCTTATTAATTCTCTCTCTTCCATTTTCCACTAGACATTTGGTTGACAGGGGGGTATTCAGGATTTTCCAGAGTTGCAAATTTATCCAGGAGAAGGAGATTTATATTAATTAATGTAGAGGTATATTGAAAAATTACCATAAACTCTAATGACAGGAACTTTTGTTCACAATACAGCCTCCCTGGAGTCAACCCAATAGTTCCAGATCCTTTAAGAGGATGTAGTCAACAACCGTAAGCTCCAAATCTTTCATGGCTGATCAAAAATAGGGTCACAGTAGGGAAAGAACAAAGGGAATAATCAAACACTGAGCAGGGTACTTGGCATCGTCTAAGACTTTGAGTGTGTGAGTTGATTCTAATCATTACAACCACTATGTAGGCGGACGGGAAACTGAGACTCAGAAGTTAACTGAGAACCAAAGCTGGTACTTGACCTAAGTATATTTATTTAGAAGGACTAGTACCAAGAGAACCCTTAGAAAACTGGAGAGGGGGATGAGATCCTGAACTACAATATTGAAAATAATCACTCTGAACTTTAAATGAATTGTTTTATGTATCCCAATTCAGAAATTTAACCTATCAGCTACATGTTTCTCATCTACAGGCCTGTGAGTTCACACGCACGAGGAAAGGGGAGACATGCTCTGGTACGAGGAGGGAAGTGAGGCGGTCACACGCATGCCAGCTATTCGTTTTCCTTCTGCAGCTTCCTTGCTACTCGAGCATCTAACTCTAAGGAGTGGCTGGAAGTCTACAACGATTAGAGATGTACTTGAACAAGTGCAGAAAGATCTATTTCTAAGAATGTTCGTTGAAGCATTGTTTGCCCACAAAAATACACAAAATAGCCTTGATGTCTGTCAGGAAGAGTCGGGTTAAACAACCTGTGGTACATACATAAAAGAATGAGATTTATCCTTATATGTTGATTTGGAAAGATGAGCAATAAAAGAGCTAATGTTTATCTGGCATTTACTATATGCTTGGCACTGTTTTAATCAGTTTATACATATGAACACCTTTAATGGCCACACTAACCCTATGAAGTAGGCAGGCGCTATTGTCTTGCTCATTTTATAGATAAGGAAACAGGAACAGAGAACAACTTGCCCAAGGTCACAAGGCCGTTGGTCATGGGTTTGGAATCTGAACCCAGGAAGTCAGACTCTAGAATATGCGCTTTTTAACCACTAGGCTGTACAAGACACAATAGGGGAAGGGGCAAAGTTCCATATAATCCCATGCGTAAAAACATGTACGCGTATCTTGTACAGCAGACAGAAATTCTAGAAAAATAAAAAACATTTTACCTCTGAGGGGGGCTGCAGGAAGAGACAAGGACACGAGAAATAGCATTTTTATTTGCCTTTCAAATGCTTCTACACAGTTTGAATGCTTTCAGGGTTTTTTAAAATAATCTTCTAAAAACACTTAACCAAAAAAAAAAAGCCCAAGTTGAGGAGTTGCCGGAGTAAATGAACTCCAAAGATTGCTACCGGCATTCTGTTCCTCTTAATTCAGCTGCTGTGATAAATAGTATGATTTCAAATACTTTCTTGCGAGAATGATACAGCAGGCACTGGTTTTGCAGACATTATTCATGACATAAAATTCTGCAGAAAGAAAAAAAAAAACCCTGCAGAGTCAGTGCTTGAAATCATTCTCCAGACATAGGAATGTCTTCATCATAAAAATTATGTTCATAATATTGACTATATTGGTGCTTGCCTATAATTCAAAGTCTAAACACATACTGAACTGACAAAACTTAACAACATGCAATGGTCAGTTTTCTTTAGTTTTCCTATAGCTTTGGTTTCACAACCCCGTAGGTTGTCTCCATTTACTTTTTAGAATATTGTTAAAAAGAAAAATTCAATTGACTGATAATTGTAAGTATGTCATAAACTGTGGCAGAGAGGTTAAAAAACAAAACAAGTTCAAAAATTAAAAACAAATGGGGTGGCCCGGTGGCCTAGTGGTTAAGTTCCTGC
The DNA here is from genome assembly GCF_041296235.1 of Equus asinus. Classification (NCBI taxonomy): domain Eukaryota; kingdom Metazoa; phylum Chordata; class Mammalia; order Perissodactyla; family Equidae; genus Equus; species Equus asinus. The sequence continues at coordinate 92,956,547 of NC_091792.1, read as the reverse complement.
ACTCCACTTTGGTAGCCCAGGGTTCCCAGGTTCAGATTCCCGGTGAGGACCAAGCACTGCTCGTCAAGCCATGCTGTGGTACATCCCACATAAAATAGAGGAAGACTGGCACAGATGTTAGCTCAGCGACAATCTTCCTCAAGCAAAAGGACAAAGACTGGCAACAGGTATTAGCTCAGGGCCAATCTTCCTCACCAAAAAGAATAAATAAACTAAAAACAAGGCAGCACTACAGTATTACAGAGTGAAACTACCACATGGTAGCAATCCTTGTTCATTATGGGTTAACTATATGGCAGGCAACGTACAAGGAGTTTACACACATCACTATGTTCATTTTACAGACGTGGAGGCCAAGACCCAGAGAAATTAAGCAACTTACTCAAGGTCACACAGGGAGCCAGGGGCGGGACCAGGCTTTGAGCCCAGGCCTCCTTCATTGCAAAGCCCATATTGTGCATACATCGCCTTCCCAAGTGTACAGGATGCAAAACTCACTCTTAGTACCAGCTAATTCAGTGCTCTGTTAAGACATACTCGACACCAAGGCATGTTTCAGTAGACTTATGCTATCTGTAGAGGTATTTTAAGGTGGTTGGCGGTAGCAGAAAGTGTTGCTTTGGAGTAAGAAGACTCAGACTTCTAACCCTGTCACTTCTTTACTCCATGACTGTGTGACTCTGATCAAACCACATCTCCCAACCTCAGTTTTCACACTTGAAAGTGTGGTTCTGTTGTAAGGGCCAAGTAATATAATTTATAAATTCTTATAAAAACACTTTCCTTTAAAAATCAGTATCCAGACACCTGAAAATGGCTCATGTAGTCCAGTACCTCATGGGAACTTAAGGGTGCCTGGTGCTTTTATTTTAACAAAGACACACCCCCGCCCCGGTCAATGCTCACCGTGATATAAATACTTACACTTCATAACACCTGCCCCGCAAAATGGTTTTCACTGTGTTCTTTCTTGGCAAGACATAAGCCATGGTGAATTTTTACAGTCCACTTGCCTCACGTAGGTGCTTGATGGAATGACTCCAATATCCTGTTCACTTCGCCTGAAATGATTGCAATGCACCTAATTAATGGCTTGCACTTGAATGTTTTTTAACATCCAAATAATAAAAAGATTCAGAAAAAGCATTTCTGAATGTCAAAACATCCCTATTAAATGTTCACTGAAGCTGAACTCCTAATGTACAACTGTGTTCTCTTTTATTTTCCATGAACTCATTTTGTCATTCCTTGCCATCTAAAGAGAAGACGCCCGGTTGACAGCCTCGGCATGCCGTCAGGGAACTCTGTCATTGTCTAAACCTGCCAAACTGGCTCAAACTAACTCATCCCCAACCGGTGTCTGACTGTGGCACAGTTAAGCGACAAATGGCTCTGCGGCCACGGGAACTTCCCATCCCTCGCTCGAGCCCTTTAAAGGATGCAAACCTTCCCAGGTTTTCCCTTTTTCAAAGATCTGAATTTAAAAAGTAGCCAACTTTAAGCCCCACTCCCATGTCCCCTCCATGCACCCTTCTCCGGGGCCAGGTCAGGGCGACGCTCCTCCCGGCAAGACGTGCCGTTCCGCGCAGGACGCGGCTCCGGGGAGTGGGTGGAGCCCCGCGGCAGGAGACCCCCCCCCACTAATGGCCCCACGCCCGCCCGCCCCGCTCCTCCCCCTGCGCCCCGCGCGCCCCGCTCCGCCCCGAGCCCCGCTCCGCCCCCCGCGCCCCGCACACCCCGCTCCGCCCCCTGAGCCCGCACGCCCCGCTCCTCCCCCTGCGCCCCCCGCGGCCCCCGCGCCCCGCTCCGCCCCCTGAGCCCCGCTCCGCCCCCCGCGCCCCGTACGCCCCGCTCCGCCCCCCGCGGCCCCCGCGCCCCGCTCCGCCCCCTGAGGCCGCACGCCCCGCTCCTCCCCCTGCGCCCCCCGCGCCCCGCTCCGCCCCCTGAGCCCCGCTCCGCCCCCCGCGCCCCGCACACCCCGCTTCGCCCCCTGAACCCGCACGCCCCGCTCTTCCCCCTGCGCCCTCCGCCCGCCCCTCCTCCCGAGCGCCGGGGTCTGGGGGCGGCTCCGGGGAGGCGGCGCCGGTGCCAGGTTACCGGCTGGGGGATTCGGAGGGTCGCGGGCCTCGTACCCACGGCAGTGCGAACGCCCATCTAGGCTCACCAGGCCGGGCCACACCGCGGGCCCGCCCCGCGGGCACACGCTTCCTTCCTGTCCGCGCCCGAGCTGCGGGCGGGCGGCGCCCCGGCCTGGGGCCCGCGTCACGCCGGGGCCTCAATAAAGGGCTTTGTGGTGCCGGCCCCGCCCGCGAGGGGTCGGGGCGCCGGGCTTGGGATGCGCGCCCCGCGAGGTCCCGTCGGACACAGGCCCCCTGGTGAGACAGCCAGGACCGGGACCACGCTTGACGGAACAAAGGCCACGAGCCAAAGACAGGGCTGTAAGCTGGCCTTTCCATGAAAATGACACTTTTAAATGTAATGAGGTTGTGTTGAAGCCATTTGGGGACTGATTTGGGGACCATTTGGGGGGGCCACTTAAATGTGCTGGGTTCTGACCTGTTCGCTGTGAGCCGTTCTCACCGGTGACGCTTGAGCGGCAGCGTTGTTGTCATTGCTACTGTTCACACCCTCTGGTGGGTCAAGGCCGTTTCAAACGCTAAAGCTGGAAACCCGTATGATGTGTTCTGTGTTCGTGTAAAGAGCAAGACAGGATCAGAAACCGTGGCCTGATGGACCTGTTTCTGAAGTCATTACACTATTGTGACTCAGGATGAATCTATATTTTAATACATCAGGTGGTCACCACTTGACGTCAGAGGACAATAGCTTACCTTTCCGTTTTGCGTGAGGGTTTTGGAGTCAGAACTGGTTTGGAATTCTAGTTCTGCCTCTTGCCAGTTTTCATAGCTTACCTACGTAACTTCTCTAAGCCTCCATTTCTTTATCTCTAAAACGTGTATAATACTCTTACAGGGTTGTTGTGAGGATTAAAGATCATGTCTGTAAATTCTCTGCCACGTGGTAAGTGCCTAATTATCCGATTTTGAGCCTAGTGACAACTTTATGAGATAGGCGATTCCAGTTGTAGAGAGGAGCAGTGAACTAAGAGAGCTTAAAGGGCTGCCCCGGGTCACGTAGCTAGTGAGTTGCAGGGCCAAATTTTGAAGCTAAGCACAGTACCCTCCTCGCCCTGACAAGCCACCTCTGATCCTAACTCCGGCCTAACTAGAATAGGCTCGAAGGGTTGACCCACCTTTAGAAGAGGTGCCTCTCAGAACCTGGAAGACAGGACTCGCTTGCTCTGTAATGTTTCTGGTCTGGTACTGATGGAAAAGGAGCAGCCAGAAGTGGAAGTAGGTATTAGGATTGAACTCAAAGAATGGTGAAGCCGTTAATGGATTGTGAAATCAACCTAGCAGATTTTAACCTGAATTTTTTTTTAATGAATTAGCATAGAATACGGGGTAATGAGAGTACATCATGCGAATAAGTATTGTTTTATGGAACTTTCATTCCTGTTATACATGTGCATACATGCAGTCGAAGTGGCAGATCCGTGGCCTGTTCTCTTTTTACAGGAGAAGAAATCAGGACCCAGGGAGAGGATGTGATGAGTCCAGGGCCACACTGAGAGAGATCAGACAGCCTGTGATTTCACCATATGGGAACTCCTTTTCTTGCATATGTAGATAATTCCTGACAATTGTGTTTAGTTATTTCCTGTGTGACTCACTTTGAACAAATCTGGTGGAAGTTATGGTGTATGACTTTTGAGACTAGGTCATAAAAAGTATTGTGGCTTCCTTCTTGCTGTCTCTCTTGGATCACTAACCCTGGAAGAGGCCAATTGCCATGTTGGAAGGACACCAAAGCCACCTTATGGAGAAATTCACATGCAAAGGAATTGAGGCCTCTGGCCAACAACTGGTGAGGTGGCCTCTTGCTACCAACAATGTGAGTGCGCAATCTTGGAAGCAGATCTTCCATGGCTCGCTCACGCCTTCCGATGACTGCAGCTCCAGCAGATAGCCCCAGCTGATATCTTGACTGAAGCTTCACGGGAGACCCCGGGCCAGAACCACCTAGCCAAGTCACTCCAGAATTCCTGGCCCTGAGACAATATAAGATGTTTGTCATTTTAAGCTCACAACCTTTGGGGTAATTGTTACACAGCAGTTGATAACTAATAATACTATTAAATGTCTTATTGTGGAAGAAATGTTTTACATAGAGGAAAATAGCCATATTTTTACAGTTGGGATTAATAATTTGATAAAAAATGAATAAAACACTTTATGCTTTACCATTTACTGGGCAGCTGATTTTGCTAAATCTCATCCAGGACCAGTTAAGATCCTTAAAAACTGTCAACACAGAAAATATATGGTAGCCACCCTCCCCCACAGGTATTTAAAAACAAGACTAGCACTAAATCCTATAGAAGATGCATGGCTATCCAATAAAGGTCTGGTCTCCCCTCGTAATGACTGTTTCAGTATTTTCTGTTGCAATATCAAATTCTTTCTCAACATTTTTCCCTCTCCCCCTCCCTCCCTCTCTCCCTCCCCCCACCTCCTCTTCCTCCATTTCTCTGTCTCTATCTGTCTATGCTCTCTCTCCCTCTGCTTTTCTGCCACCCTACACACATCTTCCTGTTGGGTAAGCCTTCCCTGGTCACATCTATTCCAGAAAGTTGGCAATTTTTATTTAAATTGGTTAAGAGTATTGCTGCCACCTAGTGTTAAAACTAAGGTACAAGGAGGGATGCAACATACAAAAGAGACTTACATGGTAATAACAATCATAACATGTAAAACAAAACGAGTGTAATAACATTTACTATGTTTGGGGCACTGTTCAAGGTACTTAATACACATTGCCTCATTTAATTATCACAACCAGGGATGCTATTATTAATTTAGAGAGGTGATTTTAGGGATATTAGAGAAAAAAGCTGTGGCACCTCAAGCATGAATAACTTTTCCAAGGTCACAGGATTTGAACCCAAGACTATCTGATTCTGATTTTTTGCTCTCGCCACCACACTATACATTCTCGCAGGGTTGTAATTAGGACAAGGTTTTAGAGTATATACTTGTAAATATTTTTGCAACTGCCCTTTTCAAATGTTCTGTTAATTTCTCATCATATATGTATATATCTATGTACATATATATTCATATATTCCTTATATATAATGCATATGTATTCATTCTAATTTCAAAGAGTGATATTTTCTTTCTTTTAACTTATTATGTAAATCACAGATGCAGCTTACAGTTTTTCATGGCTACATGCAAAACTTCATCTGCAAAAACTTTAAAACCACCAAAGAACACCACTGAAAGCCCTAAATGTTCTCAACCATTTTGTACTAGCACCTTCCTAATTCTCTCACTGCAAAACCACTCCTTCCCGTTTCCCTCCCTAAAGTTTGTGTATGCCCATAGTTGTGTATGTCCGTTGTTCCTCTATTCATTCTACCTAGTCCTCTCAGCACCTCTGCTCTCACTAATGTAACTATCATTTTTCTCTAGATGGGTCCCAAATCTGATTCTCTAGCCAGGCTTGCCTTCTTTCCCAAATACATACCTTGCATTTCCATCGGTTTGGGGGAACTTTCTACCTGACTATCCTGTTCAGATGAAAATTTCGACATATCCAAAATGTAATTCATCACCTACTCTGTAAACAAACCATCTCTTTTGTTTCTGGGGATGGTCCCGTGAATCTCCCATGAGCCAGACTTATACCATTGACCCATTTTTAAAGCATATTGATGGGCACGTACCCCATGCCAGCCATCATTCTTGGCCACCTTACATGACATCTGATACTCGGCAGTTTAGGAAGAAAGAAGATAATCATTTCCCTAGTACAGTTAAGGAAAAAAAGAGTTTACAGGGCTAAAAAATGACTTGCTTACAATTATGCAACTAGTAAGTTGCAGAGCCAAATTTAACCCAGGTCAGTTTCACTCCTGACCTTTGAGATCTCTGGATCCCCTGGCTGGACTATGTATCCCTCTCTTTGTGAGATTTCCGTTGCATCCTTACAATAACATTCACCTACCCACCCATTCTATTTGAGGTTGACAGAGTATGTTTCTGTACCTTAAACACATTATTGCTGAATCAGAACAGAAAATAACAACCACAGCTGGTGTCCAGGCTGCTCTGCTTTCTGGAGAGGCAGAAGTTACAATCTCCCAGGTGCCCAGTTGTTAACTCCTGATCTTTGGGAGGCAAAGCAGGTCAGAATCCTTATCCTGACCCAAGACTATGATATGTGATTTACAGCCTAGGATTCTCCCCAGGATGAAATCTGGAGCAGTGAGGATCCGTGGCTGGCTCTCAGGTGCGCAGCAACAGGTGGTGTTGAGCACTTTACACCAGAAGAGCTCAGCCCCGGACACCTACACATGAATTGCTCTATTGTGCAAGCCAGAAGCATTAATCCTAAGAGCAAGAAGAAAGATCTTTACACACCTTAATATGTGAGTCCTTTGGGATGTTACAATGTTGCCCTGTAAAGTCTAATTAAAACGAAGGATTTATCTGCTTCAGTCCAATCGACATTTCAGTTTCATGCTAATTTATAATAAGTTACTTTAGGGTAACTAGAGGGGCCAGCCCAGTGGCACAGTGGTTAAGTTCACCCGTTCCACTTTGGTGGCCCTGGGTTTGCCTGTTCGGATCCCCGATGTGGACTGTTTGTCAAACCATGCTGTGGCGGGCATCCCACACATAAAGTAGAGGAAGATGGGCATGGATGTTAGCTCAGGGCCAGTCTTCCTCAGGAAAAAGAGGAGGATTTTTGGCAGATATTAGCTCAGGGCTAATCTTCCTAAAAAAAAGAAAAAAAGTAAGAAAGTAAGAATAATTAGAAAATTAAGATGAGATCTCTAGGTGTTCATTGAATATTTTTCAAATGTCTCATTTTATTGAATTTTCAAATATATTATAAATCACATCAACTGAACTCTTTTTCCTGAGGAGATGGAGACCAGAGGAAGAGGCGTGTGCTCTGATACAAGGGTCTAACATGGAATCCAGAAACCTGGGCTCTAGACTCTTCTCATAAAGAGGAAAAGCTTCAAAGCCTTTGCATCATTTATGAAACCTAATAGCTCTCAAAAATATGTTTATGATTGATTCCATGAATTTGTCTAAATCTTTCACATAAAAGTGTTGACTTTAATAAGTCAGTAAATGACTTTTAATTTTACCTATTTCATCTTTTGCCATATTTATGTAAAGAATTCAATAAATTTAGGGTATAAAAGGATATAAATTTTATTTATCCTAAAACTTCTTCTCTTGAAGATTTATATCCCAGATTAACTGCATCCATAGACGTTTTAAATTTTTATGCATTTCAGTGATTCATATTTCATCTTAAGCTTTAATTCAATTAGATTCAAGTCAATTTAAGACACATCTGTTGTGCACTTTCTGTATGCAAGACTGTGCTTGGCCCCTGCAGTCTAAAATTTGTCCCCACACCCCCACCCCCGCATACATAAGAAAAGCTCTCTTTTCCCTTGAATATTTAATTATGAAAAGTATACATTCTTAGCTTGGAGAAATATGAAAAAGAAATTATTGCCCCTCTGTCTGTCAGTTGTGAAAGTTGTCTTGTAAGAATTAAGATTCCTTTTTTAAGTCAAAATCTAAAACTGGAACGCATCTAAGCCTCCGTAGGCTTAAATAAATATCAATCCACTTAAATTCAGGATTTTTTAAAAAAGGAATTATTTCAAAGTGTACAACTTCGTGTGCTTGCTCAAGCACTGACTTTCTAATGATAAACTTATGGATTTTACTCTCTAATTCTTTTTTGTCCGCTTGATCCTCTAAGATAAATTCTTGTTTCTCAGCTTCCATTTCTATTTTCAAGTATCAACAATAAATCAAAGGACACCCTCTGCCGTTCATTAGTAGACACTGCAATCTAATATGCTGATAATTTCTGAGGTTGATCCCATGTGTACTATATATGTGAGAAAGAAAAAAACAGAGATAAAACAGTGTAGAACAAACTCATTTCTATCCCACAGTTAAGCAAGGTCTTTCAAAGGCGTCTAAGTAGCTTCAGAGGGGGCTTCTGACTTGCAGGCAGTATCTATTTCTTAACCTGCTTAGCAGTTAAAAGGATGATTACTTTCTCACGATTTGTTAAATTGTACATTTATGTTTTATGCATCTTTCTGCATGTGCTATTTTTCACAATAAAAAGAAGCCTTCAGAATTGCTTTCAGGGGGCTAGCCCGGTGGTGTAGCGGTTAAGTGCACACATTCTGCTTTGGCAGCCCAGGGTTCTCCAGTGCGGATCCCAGGTGTGGACCTACACACCACTTGTCAAGCCATGCTGTGGCAGGTGTCCCGCGTATAAAGTAAAGGATGGATGTTAGCTCAGGGCGAATCTTCCTCACCAAAAAGTATACCTAAAAAAAAGGGGCCAGCCTGGTGGCGCAGCAGTTAAGTGCGCACGTTCCACTTCTTGGCAGCCTGGGAAAGAATTGTTATCATTTTTTTTCCTATGGGGAAAGATTATTGCTTTAAAATATTGTTTATAAAAATGTAACTTTGATGATTACAACATTAAACAGCGCAATCTATTCAAAATGACCCCAAAAAAGCCACAATGCCATTTTATCTTTTTTTTTTTTTTTTGAGGAAGATTAGCTCTGAGCTAACTACTGCCAATCCTCCTCTTTTTGCTGAGGAAGCCTGGCCCTGAGCTAACATCCATGCCCATCTTCCTCTACTTTATACGTGGGACACCTACCACAGCATGGCTTTTGCCATGTGGTGCCATGTCCGCACCCGGGATCCAAACCAGTGAACCCCGGGTCTCTGAGAGCAGAACGTGCAAACTTAACCACTGCACCACTGGGCCGGCCCCCAGTGATCTTAAAATATGATCTTAATAAAAGTCATATGCAAAACAGCAACATGCCACACATAGCCCCTGTCGTGGACTGAATTCTATCCCCCAAAATTCATATGATGAAGTCCTAATGCCCCCCAATGTGACTATATTCAGGAAAAGAACCTTTAAGGGGAAAATTAAGGTTAAATGAGGTCATAAGGGTGGGGCCCTAATCCAGTAAGAGGAAGAGATGCCAGGAGTTGCGTGTGCACAGAGGAAAGGCCACGTGAGGACACAGAGAGAAGGTGGCTGTCTGCAAATCCAGGAGAGAGGCCTCACGAGAAAGCCATCTTGTTAGCATCTTGATCTTGGACTTCCGGCCTCCAGAACTGTGAGAGAACACATTTCTGTTGTTTAAGCCCCCAGCGTGTGGTATTTTATTACGGCAGCCCTAGGACACGGATACGGCTGCCAACCCATGACTCACTTTTGTTCCCATTCCTTTGTATCTTCTTTCCCCTTGTCCCTCTCTGATAAGAAATTAAATAACATATAGATGTGGTGGTTAAAAAACATGTCCATAAATCCTTGATATACCTCCTTTCCAGAAGAGCTGAACTCCTCTCCCCTTGAGTGAGGGCCAGACTTAGTGACTCTCTTCTGACAAGTAGAATGAGCTAGAAGTGACTGTGTATGACTCAGAGGCTCAGTCATAAAAGGCACTGTGGCTACCTCTCTCTCTCTCAGATCACTTCCTTTGAGGGACGCCAGCCACCATGTTGAGCAGTCCTATGAATAAGCCTTTCAGTGAGGAACTAAGGCCTCAAGTCAATAGCCATATGAGGGCGCCATCTTAGAAGTGGATCCTCCAGCCCCAGTGAAGCTTTCAGGTGACTGCAGCCCTTGCCAACCTCTTGACTGCAACCTCACGAGAGACTCTGGGCCAGAAACATCCAACTAAGCAGCTCTCAAATTCTTGAGGTACAGAAACTGTGAAATAACCTTTTATTTTAAGCCACTAAATTTGGAGTAATTTGTTATTCCAATAGATAACTAACACAATAGGCTAAACTATTCTTCCATAAGAGATAGAGACATAGAAGGAAAGATCTGGAGATGAGGAGGAGTTAGGAGGAGAAAGAAGTAGAAAGAAGGTGTAATGAGGAGAATTCCAAAGGTGCTCACTTTTTTAGAGAAACAAGATGAGTTTAGGGCAACTGATCTAAGAAGGGGCAATTTGGGGACAGAGCGATGTTAAAAGGTATATTTAGGAAACTTTGCTGTGCTATGAGGTAAAATATGCTATGTAGTATAAAGTGCCACGTGGTATAATGTGCTATGTGGAACTTTACCCTGTGTTCCTGAAAAACTTTAAGAAAAGATCTATGCATTTTAAAAATAACAATCCAACACTGGCCACTGATTTAATGTGTCCCCAGGCGTGAACCTCTTTTTTTTTTTTTTTTGGAGGAAGATTAGCCCTGAGCTAACGTCTGCCACCAATCCTCCTCTTTTTACTGAGGAAAACTGGCCCTGAGCTAACATCCATGCCCATCTTCCTCTACTTTATATGTGGGACGCCTACCACAGCATGGTGTGCCAAGCGGTGCCACATCTGCACCTGGGATCTGAACTGGCGAACCCCAGGCCACTGAAGCAGAATGTGCGCACTTAACTGCTGCGCCACCGGGCCGGCCCCCTCATGAACCTTTTATCTAAGTCGACTCTAGTAATTTTATCCTTCTTTACTAGACACTCAATTTCCCAGTTTTTCCTATAACTAGGGGTAGCCATAGGCAAAGCTTTGGCCACCATAAGAGGAAGTCTGCTGGGAAATTGTGGGAAATATCTTGTTTCCTGCCAAGGAGAGTAACACACTTAAGAATTTGCTAGCACTGCCCCTGACATTTCCTTGTGTCTTAAAAGTGTCTTGACCATATGATCCAGCTATTCTACTGCTGGGTGTTTATCCAAAGAACATGAAAACATGAATCCATAAAGATACATGCACCCCTATGTTCATTGCAGCGTTATTCACAATAGCCAAGACTTGGAAGCAACCTAGGTGCCCATCAAGGGACAAATGGATAAAGAAGATGTAGTGTATATATACCCGATGGAATACTACTCAGCCATAAGAAATGATGAACTCCGTCCACTTGTGACAACATGAATGGACCCTGAGGGCATTATGGTAAGTGAAATAAGTCAGAGGGAGAAAGTCAAATACCATATGATCTCTCATAAGTAGAAGATAAAAACAACAACTAACAAATACATAGCAACAGAGATTGGATTGGTGGTTACCAGAGGGGAAGGGGGGAGGGGGGAGGGCAAAAGAGGTGATTAGGCACATGTGTGTGGTGATGGATTGTAATTAGTCTTTGGGTGGTGAACATGATGTAATCTACAGAAATCGAAATACAATTATGTACTCCTGAAATTTATATACTATTATAAACCAACATTACCACAATAAAAAAATTAATTAAAAAGAAAAGTGTCTTGAAAGGTTATGTGAGGCCACGATCTTGTGCCAAGGAGAAGACAAGCTGAAAGATGGAAGGGTGTGAAGCAGAGCGCGGCTGAACATAAGGACAGAAAGCGCCTGGAACCTTGCAGACACAACTGAGCGGCTGCATCAAACCTGGCTTGCCTCCTTCCAAGCTTCTTCTTAGGTAATAACTATTACCATTCTTTATTGCGTAAGCCACTGAAGCTACAATTAGAATGGTTTCCTGTTATTTGTAGTAAAACTGTTCCTGACTGATACCTAAGATGAATATTTGCTTAAAAGGTGACGCACTCAAGCAGGCAACAAAGTATGTGTGGACCTGAGACAGATGGCCTGATGCAGATTCTCCCTCCAGCCCAGCTAGGGGCCCTCCGGCCAGGGAGTTACCTCCATGTCGGGGTTCTCCATCTGCAAGGTGGAGATAATTATGCTTTCATCATAGGACCGTCGTGGCCATTATTTGAAAACACATATTAGGTACTTAAAAGAACGCCTTGCCCGTATTATACAATACACATAAATTCTTGTTATTTTGAGAGTTTAAAAAGTAAAAACTTAGTACTCAAAGTCTTCAAAAACAATAGAATCCTCATAAAATGTGAAATTTATCAACTACAATTTAGGTCCCATGAATAATCTGCTAGTGTAACAGATTAGACAGGCGTGGAATGAATTTGTTTTTTAACTCTTCAGTGAAAAAAATTTCAAACAGATACAAAAGAAAAGAGATTTATATACTGAATCTCCATCTACCCATCACTCAGTGTCAGCAACTGTCAACACGTTCCAATCTTGTTTAATCTGTCACTTTTCCTGTAAATACTGGGTAACATTTTTGAAGTCATTGATGTCGCTTTAATTTCACACACACAAAATAAATGTGTATATATCTCCAGAACTAGCAGATTTTTAAAAAGTATTCCTATATTTATTCTGAATGTAAGACCTCAGACCGAGGTCTTAATAATTGCAGTTGAAAAAGCGTCGGTTTAGGAGCCGTCTATCACTGGGTTACAATTCCAGTTCCACCACTTCCTCGCTAGGTGATTGGGAGCAAGTTTCTTACTCTCTCCAAGCCCCAGTTTCTTCACCTGCAAAGAGAAGGAGATCAGCAGTCAGGACCCATTCCCCAGGGCCATTGTGAGAAATAAATAGCAGAACAATGGTGAGTAATAGCTGTAATTTACTAAAGGCGCCGGCCTGGCCCCAAGCTCTTCTCCTGCAGTGTCTTTAGTCCCTGGCCTGCAGCCCACGCCCGGTGCTCAGCAAATGTTCCCTTTCAGTCCTAGGAGCCAATTTTATAGTGGTAAAGGTGACGGGGTGGCAGCCCTGCTTAGGGGAGGCTGATGAGAGAACATAGGGCCTTATGGGCCAGCGTCCTTCACAAAGCGAGGCAGGGGTGGCTGAAGACACCCTTCTTTAATTTACAAACGAGTCAGGGCGTTGGGAGCAGGGAGGGTGCGGGGTGGAGTGAAGAGGAAGGAATGAGGTTGAAGTGTGGAGCCCACAAGAAAAGTACCATGTCTTGCCCCTGTCTGCACTTCTCTCCTACTTGCGCTCCTGACTTCACACAGCTGCTCCTGCTCTGCACTTTCCCTTGGGCTCAGTGGTTGGTCCCAACTCAGACCTAGTAAGGGGCAAGGCTGAGATTCAAACACACATCTGTCTCAGGATGCTTGTTTTTCCACACAGCCATGTCATGCCCTTTTCAAATGATCTGAATGACAGTTATTTCTTACAAAACTGCTATCTGGTCTGACATGTTAGACACAGCTTTGGGACTGGGGGATGTAGGGGGGTGGGGGGAGTAGAAGACAGGTGACCTGCGGTTGGTCTCAGTGATGCGGGGTCGGTGAGCCGAGGAGTCGAAACAAAGATTTCTTAGACTCTCAAGATCTGGCAGTAGTGCTCTTTTATTTAGAGAATAGTGTGGAATAGCATGGGGACAGGACCCATGGGCAGGCAGAGCTCCTGCTGCTGCCGCTTCTGCTGCCCCCGCTGGCATGGGGACAGGGCCCATGGGCAGGCAGAGCAGCTGCAGCTGCCCCCACTGGCATGGGAACAGGACCCACGGGGCAGTCAGAGCTCCTGCTGCTGCCCTGAGTTGAGGGTTAGGGCTAATTTTATAAGGCATGGGTACATGACTTATTTTTACTGGAGAAAAGAAAAGATGATGTAAAAAGTCATTAAATGATTTCAGTGCAGATGGGGTCTGGTTATTGTGCGGTCATATAACTTTAGATACGAATCTGGCCATATAGATCGGCATGTAGGTGAGGATGCCCTGGGCTTCTCTCCCTGGGGCGGTCCTAATTCATACCATAAAAAAAAGTCCACTGGGTCGTATAGTTTGGCATGTAGGCCAGGTCACCTTGGGCCTCTCTAGCTGGGGCAGCCTTAATTCACATCATCAGAAACCCCATTTTATGGTCCCAGTTATCCAGGAAGATGGTTCCCAACAGCGCCTAGGCTTCTGAGGTTTGCATCACTGTTTGATAGGCCTGCAGATAAAGTTTGTTCTGCATCCAGGGCAAGCTCAGATGTGCTCATCAGCAGTGCTGACCACTTCAGAGGGGGTGAGGGCTGCCTGACCTTGGGAATCCAGTCACTTCCCAAGAAACACACAGATCAGCAATAAGCTGGGAACAGATTCTAAGAGTTAGGAGGGGATGATTCTGAAATCAATGTTTATTAGAGCGGAGGGCCTTCCCTTTTTTCTATTCCTCTCTCCAGGGGTCTTTGTGTCTAAACTGGGCTTTAAATGTAGAGTGGGAGATCTAATAATACTCATAAGAATCAAATGGAGAATGAGTTTAAAATGCATATTCCCTGGCCCTGCCGCCAACCTTCTCATTCAGATGGTCTGGGGGTGGGAATCAAGAATGAGCTTTTAAAAAATAAATGCCCAGGTGATTCTTTTTCAGGTGTTTTTGGACATTTCTCCAAGAGTGGCCAGAAGACCATTGCATCAGATGAGCACCTGGAGTCTTGTGAAAAACACAAATTCCATAGACATCCTGAATTTTAATCTGCAGGGGTGGCGTTGGAGGGGATGAGAAGAGAAGCCTAGGATTCTGCATTTTAAAGGGGCTTCTCAGGGGATGGTTGACTGGTAAATTTTAGGAATCAACTACCTAGGGAATAGCAAAATGTTCCCTTAGATGGGCCAAGGCCTGGGGGATCTATTTCTGCTGAAGCTCATTAAGCCACTTTGGGTTTATGTTCATGAGGAAACCACAACCCCAAGACGCAAGTGAGGAATAAGAACACACAGTTTTGAGAAGAGGAATTAAGTAATAACCAACAATGCTTCCACGTCTAAGAATTTTTATAACATTTCTCCAGTAGGAACACCACAACACGTTTACCCTCTTTCTATCCTTACTTTGCCTGCAGCACAAGTTTTCTTACATATAGATGCTCAAAAAATGCCCATTACATTGACTTGAATGTATTCCCCTTTGAAGAGCCATACTTTCAACAAGTACTTTCATATATTTTTTACTGGTGGTGTTTGGACAAGCTTACGTGTATACATGGGCAAGGGGCAGAAGCAGTGATGGTGAACAAAAGTGGGTTTCATAAACAAGAGAGATAAAACTTAGCGAGTTGCTGAGGAGACAGGTTGTAGCAGGAAACATAACTACAAGTTCTCATTTTGGTTTACTTCCTCTCTTGCCTTGGGATCTTAAGCAAGCTACTTTCATTTCTCTATTTCAACTGGGCCTCTTTTTTTTTTTTTTCTTTTTTTAAGGAATATGCTTTGTGGAATTATTTTAAGAAGTAACTAATACGAGATCGGAAAGCACCTTTTCCTCTTAGCCAAAATTGTGCACAAGAGAATCTCCACTCTCTGGGCCAGTTCAATGAAAGAAGTGAATTTTCCTTTTTTTCTCTTTCTTTCCTCCTTTCTATAAAGTTCATTCACTTAGTAAATGTTTACTGAGAATTCATTATATGCTAGAAGCTATGAAGACTTCTGGGATAGCAAACAAGACATAGTTACTACCCGCTATTATTGGAAAAGCTGGAGCATTAAGGGTCTGAAAAGAGAAGTTGAAGGATCAGAGAAAAGTCACTAGCCCTCCTGTAGTGCTGGCACAGGTGGGCAAGATGGAGCTTGCAAAGTCTTCCGGGAAGCCAGGCACTTCAGCTGTCAGAGTGGAACAGTCCAGCCTGGAGATTCTGTTGGTCAGCAGGGCCTGCACTTGAGAGAAGAGCTGGGTGTAAAGCAGGGGAGAGCAAGGACATACGGAACCTGCCACCAGTATGGCGGAGAGTGGGGACAAGCTGGGATATGCTAGCCTCTCTGCGTGCTTCTCCCAGAGCATGCTGCTTTAAGTCCTAGTACCAAATAGGGAGAGAATCTACCTACCAAATCTCATGCCAGCTTCTTTTTTTCCAACTCTAACACGAATCATGCGAGAAAGGGGATTCTGGGAAGTGTAGTTCCAACTAGTCCAAATTAACACCATACATCCGAGGAGCAGGCCAAAAAAGTGATGAAAGTTGGCCAGGAGGCCAACACACAATTGAAAGTGGCAAAATCAATGCTAAGATTCTGAGCAAAAGTGCTTGTTTAGGTCACAAGCTGTTTATAAGTCCTCAAGACTTTTCTAAGTGGTCTCGTGTGTCAGCGCTAGAATTGTCCTACCCACGGCAACTGCTACATAATGTGAGGGTAGAAGTCAGCTGGTAAATCTAAGGCCAATACCCCAACACAGCAACCACAGGTGCAACAGTTAAGGAAGATCACTGGGTTTTTATATCTCCGGGTGACACAACAGTTATTAACAATCACTTTAAATTTTTAATTTTTTATCACATGCAGATTTATGAGGTATGGAATGCTCATCTGTTCAAACATTTGTTAATGCTTCTTGTATGCCACAGGAAAGAAAAGTGAAACATCCTACTAGCCTCTGCATGAACCAAACACACACCCTTCCACCAGCTTTTGCTTACCATACATCAAATCCCCTGCCCGACCGTGCCAGATTCCCCACAAGGTTTACAAGAAATAAAACCTGGGGATGAGGGAGAGAGAAAGAGCCACATGACAAAGTCACAGGCTCTGAGGTTTCATAGACAGTCCAGAAGAACTGGTCATAACTCCTTAAATTAAGGTGATTTGGTTAAAAATAGCAGAACTTCCAGGGAACTAGCTCCAATCTAAAGGGGGATTTATAATGAGGATAGTGGCTCATCTCACGAGACACAAGGGCAGGAATGCAGCCAGCCTTCGTGCAGGGACGGAAACCGAGAAATGAAAAGTCAGGAGCACCCCGTCCATTTCATTTCTGCTTCTCTCTGTGCATTTGCTCCTTGTCCCCCCAGGCTGTTGTCTCTGTTCCTCAAAGCACAAGATGGAATACAGCTGCCTCTCTTGAGTTTGAAGTTATAGTTTGAAGCCAATGGAGACTGACTTTCTTTAAGTCCTAATACCAAATAGGGAAAGAATCTGATTGGTTAAACTTGGATTCAACGTCCTTTCCTTGAACCAATTAGCCTTGGTGGTGGGAGAAAGGGGGAACTTCAGTACAAACCTGCAGCCAGGGCCCCATCTCAGTGGGTGGGGGAGCACCCGGTCTTAACACACTGACTTGACTTATAGAGGATACAAGGTTAATCTAATGCCAGTCAAGTGTATGGAGATAAATGGCTTCCTAGGGAGACCCCAAAAATCAAGCCTACTCTTCAGCTTTCTACAGACAGTAACAGAAACAGCAGGAGCCAATGCAAAGTCAGAGGCCTGAAGATACGAGCATTGGGGGAACTGTGGTAAAGTCAGTACCAATTAATCAATGTCTGGGAGTGTAGTAGACCTTGTTGAAGGCCTCCCCAAACCATTTCCCCTGCTTCCTTGCTGTTAGAGCTCTGGTTTTGTTCAGGTATCTATCCTCCTCCGCTTGCTCCTGGGCTTGTGTGGGTACTGGCTACTTCTTAAGCTCCTGAGGGTGAATATTGATTAAGCCAATCAAGGTAGTATCATTCCCTTTATCACAGATTGATTTAGGCTTGGCAGGTGATATATTCTCACCAAAGACAGGAGGTAAAATCAACTGGGAGTTTCTGGGCAAGGTTTCCTCACTCCTAAAAAAGTACGAATGATGAGATTATGTTTTCCTGTTTGTCCCTCCTCACATCTGGATGTTGAATATACCTGGAACTGCTACAGCCATCTTGTGACCATAAAGAGAGCTGAGCTAACCTAAGGAAAAAGACAAGAAAGGAAGGAAAAGCTAGAAAATGGAAAGACTAGGGTCAGTGATAATGTCATTTATCAATGAGTTAACTATCTTGGGAGCCATCCTACATTTGGAATTCTTGTATGGGATAAATTTTCTTAATTTTTAAGCCACTTTGAGCAGATTTTCATTCACGTGCTGCTGAAGACATGCTAACTAAAACAGGGGATGTGGTGGGAATTAAGGCTAAAAAGGCAAGCAAATCAGAGCCCATGTACAGAATCAGGAGTCAGAATGGAGTCAGACTTCCGAGCAGCAACCCTGAAAGCTAGATGATGAAATTATGGAGGAAAGTATTTTTCAATTTAGAGTTTCACCCTGCCAAATTATCTTTCAAGTATGAAAGTAGAAAGAGAATATTTTAATACAAACGAGGTCTCAAAAATATACCTACACTGAATTCTTTCTAGGAAACTAGAAAGAATGTGCTTCTCCAAAATGAGGGAATAAACCAAAGAAGAGGAAGACATGAGATCCAGTAGACAAGACCTCCATCATGAGAGGAAGACATGGGGCACAGCAAACAAGATATCCATCATGAGAAGTGAAAAGAAGTCCCACAATGATAGCTGTGGACAAACTTAGAGGACACTTCTACAAGTTGCAAAGCACAAGGCTCCAGAGGAGATTCCCTCAAGATGATAAAATGATAAGAAAATATCTGATGCACCTGAATACGATGGGAGAAGTTTTACAAAACTGACCGAAAATTGGAGGAGTTGGGGGAGTTAAGCAGAAAAGGAAAACTCGTCAAAATATACTACATGACTCAACTTGGATTCACATTTATATGAATATTTGTGCAAAATTATGATATAATTTTACTGGCAGCATGTGTGGACAGGAGAGTGTGAGTGTGAGTTTGTGCATATAGAAGAGTGAAATCTTCAGTAGTAGAAAGTCCATAGATACCTAAAATTTTTAACTTGAGTAGCAACATAAGCATTATATTCAGAGATAAGGAGGAAGATATGAAAATAATCAACAAGAGTGAAAGTTGTAGCCCCTGGGGAGAGGGAAATTGTAATGGGCAGGGGACAGAGGACTGAGGCATGCACAGCAATCTTTTAGACTGTTTTTCTGTGAGCATTTTAAACTGTGATTAAAAATATTTTAATGGAGGCCCCCCAATGGCGCAGTGGTTAAGTTTGTGTGCTCTGCTTCAGCGGCCTGCTGTTCACAGGTTCAGATCCCGCATCATTTGTCAAGCCATGCTGTGCTGGCATCCCACATATGAAATGGAGGAAGACGGGCACGGATGTCAGCTCAGGGACGGTCTTCCTCAAGCAAAAAGAAGAAGATTGGCAACAGATGTTCGCTCAGGGCCAATCTTCCTTCCCCCCCACCCCAAGAACATATGTATTTTAATGGCAAGATGTAAAAAGAAACAATCACTGCAGAAAAGAAAAGGAAGGAAGACTTAAGTAAAAAGTT
This sequence comes from Equus asinus, assembly GCF_041296235.1. Lineage (NCBI taxonomy): Eukaryota > Metazoa > Chordata > Mammalia > Perissodactyla > Equidae > Equus > Equus asinus. Next base: position 92,937,476 of record NC_091792.1, on the reverse strand, counting down.
TAGGTAGAAATGTGAAAACATCATCCCAAAGGAGAGGGAGTGAATGGCCTCTATTGGTTGTAGCTGACTGTGTGGTAGGAGGTCCTTGCATGCCATCAAAGGAGTGCAGAATTTATCCTGGAAGAAATAGGATTCGAGGAGTTTCAGTGTGGTTGTGGCATAATCAGATTAATCCTTGGAAAAAGGGAAATCACTACAAGTTAGGATAGAGCAGGGTTTGGAGAACATGAAAACTAGAGGCAGGAAGACCAGTTAGAAAGTTTTGCACAAATTAATGGAGTCAGAATTGAGGGCTGGAACCTAAGAGGGGAGGTGAGGAGAAGCAGAACCACTGTGGGGAGACCGAGGAGGAAGGCTTCCTGACTCACTGGATGTGAGCGCTGTGGCGGAGGGAAGAGACTTAGAGGACACTGGTTTGAGCAGTAGCGAGGTCCCAGGGGCAGCCCATTTTCATAGGAATGTTCCCAGCTCATTAGTTTTGCGGAATATAAAATTGGCATAATTCCTCTAATCCCAACCCCAGCTGACCCCCCACTCTTGGGGCTATCCAAAGCACAGGTCAGATCTCTTACTACAAATTTCATTAATAGGCTTAATTAACGCAAAAGTGTTACAGATTAATTTCATGGCTGGCGTATGGGACTGGAAAGCCCCTGGAAGTCCACCAAGTTCCTGGCCTCCTGAGCTTAGATGAAGACTTTGGAAAGTTTTCACAGAGTTTTGTCGTTGTTGCTTATTTCTTTGATTTTTGCTGCAGCAACATGCCTTCTTGGCATTCTCAGGGAGAACACTGAGTGCTCACAACATGCCAGGCATTGGACTTACATTGTTCCTTTCTGTCTTTACTCTATCCTATTTACAAATGAGCAGCTGAGGCTCAGAAATGTTAAGGAACCTGTTGCCGATACATATCACTTAGCTAGCAAATCCAGAGCTGGGATCCAACTCACTCTTGGTGTGAATCCAAAGCTTGGTCCCTGAGCCACTACAGGCCCCTGTGCTCTCGCTGTAAGTGGCTCCACTCTCTGCTTTCCCGGAATGAAGAGGTCTCCCGATAGTCAATACTTGCCTTCATCTGTGAGCCAACTGCTTTGCCTGCTCTCAAAATGGTATTTAGAAACAATATATGGGTACCAGTATTGCTCATTGCATTGAGATGTCACTATTGCCAGTTTTTCAAGGGACAGATCTAATCAATACATGTGTGTATATACATATTTATATATATGTGGACGTGTATATATGAATACACATATGTAAATGTATATACACATATTTACATCTATATTTCTATATCTGTCTCCATATATTAAAAAACATGAGTTCAGGGACCGGCCCGGTGGTGCAGCAGTTAGGTTCGCACGTTCTGCTTCTCAGCGGCCCAGGGTTCACCGGTTCAGATCCCGGGTGTGGACATGGCACTGCTTGGCAAGCCATGCTGTGGCAGGCCTCCCACATGTAAAGTAGAAGAAGATGGGCATGGATGTTAGCTCAGGGCCAATCTTCCTCAGCAAAAAGAGGAGGATTGGCAGTAGTTAGCTTAGGGCTAATCGTCCTCAAAAACAACCCAAAAAAACAAAAACCACGAGTTCATACCAATGCTTCCAGTTCCAATCCACCACGATAAGATTTATTCTAATTTTCTTCCTTTCCATATTTTTACTCCCTTCTCCAATAGTGAGAAACCTGGCTCTCATCATCCTTAATATTTGATTCATCTTCCTGAGTATAATCAATCTCCCATCACCTCTGCTGTCCTCTCCCCCATGACCATACCCTCCTCATCTCACTTGCATTCCAATACTCTATGCCAGGCCACCCCACCCTCTGTGAAAGCCCTCTCATGCCATTTGGGCTCTCATATGCACTGAGCCGCCTCCTGCACGAATGCCCTTCATACCCCATTCAGGTTCTGACTCCCCACACCCTGCTGCTCCCATGTGTGGATGCCGTCCTCTCTTTCTTGGGCTCCAACACCCAGTGCTGGCCCATTCCCATGCATGGATGTCCTCCTAGCCCCTATGGGTTCTGACCCTTCACATCAGACCACCTCCAAGTGGGTGTCCTCTTTACCTTATCCAGGCTGTGATGTCCCATGCCAGTGAGTCATTTTTTTTTTTTGAGGCAGATTAGCCATGAGCTGACATCTGCTGCCAATCCTCCTCTTTTTGCTGAGGAAGACTGGCCCTGAGCTAACATCCATGCCCATCTTCCTCTACTTTATATGTGGGACGCCTGCCACAGCATGGCTTGCCAAGCAGTGCCATGTCCGCACCCGGGATCTGAACCGGCAAACCCCGGGCGGCCGAAGCTGAATGTGCAAACCTAACCGCTGTGCCACTGGGCCGGCCCCTGTGAGTCATTTTTTTTTTTTAAAGATTTTATTTTTTCCTTTTTCTCCCCAAAGCCCCCCGGTACATAGTTGTGTATTCTTCGTTGTGGGTTCTTCTAGTTGTGGCATGTGGGACGCTGCCTCAGCGTGGTCTGATGAGCAGTGCCATGTCCGCGCCCAGGATTCGAACTGACGAAACACTGGGCCGCCTGCAGCGGAGCGCGCGAACTTAACCACTCGGCCACGGGGCCAGCCCCTGTGAGTCACATTTTTTGATAACATTCTGGACTCACTTAAAGTACCAGTGAGATCTTGTGTGTAAAACAAACAGAGATAAGCTTTTGTATAAAGTACCAGGTTTAGAGGCAGCAAGGTTGGCATTTTAAAAACCAAGCAATAAGAGAAAAAAAAGGATAAATTGGACTTCATCAAAATTTTAAAATTTGTGCTTCAAAGGATGCTAACAAGAAAGTGGAAAGACAACCCACAGAGTGGGAAAAAATATTTGCAAATCGTATATATATCTGAAAAGACCATCTTCCAGTGAAGATATACAAACGGCCACTAAGTACATGAAGAGATGCTCAACATCATTAGCCATTAGGCAAATGCAAATCAAAACCACAAGATACACCTAACATCTACTAGTATATCTGTAATAATAAAAAAAAAAAGACAGATCATAAGAGGATATGGCTAGGATGTGGAGAAATTGGAAACTTCGTACACTCTTGCTGTGAATGCAAGGTGGTCCAGCCACTTTGGAAAACAGCCCTAACAGTTCCTCAAAAAGCTAAACTTATATGGACAGCTAATCTTCGACAAAGGAGCAGAGGGCCTACAATGGAGAAAAGAAAGTCTCTTCAACAAATGGTGCTGGGAAAACTGGACAGCCACAGGCAAAAGATTGAAAATTGACCATTCTTTTTCACCACACACCAAAATAAACTCAAAATGGATCAAAGACCTAAAGATTAGGCCTGAAACAATAAGTCTTCTGGAAGAGAATATAGGCAGTACACTCTTTGACATCAGTTTCAAAAGAATCTTTTCGGACACTATAACTCCTCAGTTGATGGAAACAATAGAAAGAATAAACAAATGGGACTTCATCAGACTAAAGAGCTTCTTTAAGGCAAGGGAAAACAGGATTGAAACAAAAAAACAGCTCACTAATTGGGAAAAAAATATTTACAAGCCACTTATCTGACAAAGGGTTAATCTCCATAATATACAAAGAACTCACACGGCTTAACAACAAAAAAACAAACAACCCGATCAAAAAATGGGCAGAGGACATGAACAGACATTTCTCAAAAGAAGATATGAATATGGCCAATAGACACATGAAAAGATGTTCATCATCGCTAATCATCAGGGAAATGCAAATCAAAACTACACTAAGATATCACCTTACACCCGTTAGATTGGCAAAAACATCCAAAACCAAGAGCGACAAATGTTGGAGAGGTTGTGGAGAAAAAGGAACCCTCATACACTGTTGGTGGGAATGCAAACTGGTACAGCCACTATGAAAAACAGTATGGAGATTTCTCAAAAAGTTAAAAATAGAAATACCCTATGACCCAGCCATCCCATTACTGGGTATCTATCCTAAGAACCTGAAATCAGAAATCCCAAGAGTCCCTTGCAGCCCTATGTTCATCGCAGCATTATTTACAATAGCCAAGATGTGGAACCAACCTGCATGCCCAGAAACTGATGACTGGATAAAGAAGATATGGTATATATACACAATGGAATACTACTCAGCCATAAAAAAAGACAAAATTGGCCCATTCACAACAACGTGGATGGACCTCGAGGGTATTATGTTAAGCGAAATAAGCCAGTCAGAGAAAGACGAACTCTATACGACTCCACTCATAGGTGGAAGTTAATATACTGACAAGGAGATCTGATCGGTGGTTACCAGGGAAAAGGGGGGGGTGGGGGGAGGGCACAAAGGGGGAAGTGGTGTACCCACAACATGACTAACAAAAATGTACAACTGAAATCTCACAAGGTTGTAATCTATCATAACATTAATAAAAAAAAAAAAAAAAAAAGCTAAACTTAGTGTTATCATTTGACCCAGCAATTCCACCTTAGGGATAACTCAAGAGAAATGAAAACACATTTCCACCCAAAAATAATACCCAGAAGATGGAAACAACACAACTGTCCATGAAGTAATGAATGGGATAAACAAAATGTAGTGTATCTGTACAATGGAACATTATTCAGCATAAAAAGAAATGAAGAACTGATACATTCCACAACATAGATACCCCTTGGAAACATCATGCTAAATGAAAGGTGCCAGTCACAAAAGATCACGTATTGTAGTATTCCATTTATATTAAATGTCCAGAATAGGAAAATCTACAATGACCAAAACTGGACTAGTGGTTTCCTAAGGCTGGTGGGGGTGGGGGAGTTGAGGGGAGGGGAAATGATAGCTAAAAGGTACAGGGTTTCTCCTTGGGTTGATGAAATGTTGTAAAACTGATTGTGATGGTTTCACAACTCTGTGAATTTACAAAAAACTATCGAACTGTGCGTTGTAAACAGGTGAATGTATGATGTGAACCATGTCTCCACAGAGTTGTTAAAAAAAAAAAAAGCCTTCTGATTGTGTGATGAGGAGGCAAGGAAGGGGCGTTGCCAATCCCCCAGCTACTCTTCCTGCACAACACTGTCTGTATAGCCAGCCATCCTTGAATCCGAGCCAAGGTCCTCCCCAAGGGCTAATCACCAGCTCTCTGCGTCCTGTGATGTTTTCATATATGTGTTCTCTTATCAAAGTAGACAATAAAGACAAAGGCAAAGGGAAGAGATATCATAATAAATATCTATTATTATTGTCTACAAAGCACCTCCTCCTCTCCTTTTTATTGCATAAGCCTCTGCTTCTGTGCGAAACTACCCTTACCCTACTTTTAGTCCTCATAGTTTGGGTGCACCTGACCCCACACCCAATTCTAGGAATGATTTCATGACACTGGCTCAAGCTAATCAACATTAGTGCCACCTGTCTGACTACAGTGATGGCTGAAGGATGAAAAAGGGAATTAATTAAACTCAACCAGCATATATCCCAGAATTTTTGTGAGAGTTTACAGGAAAAAAAGCTCTTTCCTTCTTGGAACTGTAAAGATATAAGCCTCGAACTGCTGGGAGCACCAGACAGGGCATGCCTGACCCAGGATGAGCAGAGCCAAGAGATCGAGAGCCAGCTTCCTGAAACACATTTTGAGCACTTGAATCCAGCCATGCTAGAAGTTAGATCTACTCATGGACTTTACATCTATAAGAGCTAATAATTCCCCCTCCTCTTTTTGTTTTCTTGTTTTGTTTAATCTTGATTGAATTAGACTATCGATAACATGTGAATGAAAGAATACTCCCAGATACAGACAGATACCAAACAACAGGAAGGAGGATGTGCAAATGGACAAAAAGGGTATTGGTAGGGTTGAGCTCTCTAGTTAGTACATTGCAGATTCTGTCTTGTTGGACCATCCCTTACAGAAATAAGAAAACTAAGGCTCATGGTCACACTTAGTAAGTGAAAGGGCCATGACTTAAACTCAGGTCTTCTGACTCCAAACTTTATTCTCTTTATAACACTGTGCCACAAAACTAGTACACATAACTACATAATCTAAAGCAACGGAGGTGTATTTTATACGCACTTCAGCTCTCTCCTCTGAACTTTGAGATAGCAGCATAAGGGAAAGTCAAGTAGGTAGGAGTCTGGCAATGGGAACCTCCTAAATATCTTCCGTCTGACCCTTCCATCCACACTGTGACTGTTGACGTTTAGCTTTCATTCTCCAAGTTCCCTGCTCAAAAAAAATATTCTCCTACATCTTCTATAAATATATAATTTTATCTTTCACATTTATGCTCTTAAATCATCTGTACTCTACCTCTGTACATAATATTAGAAATGGATTCAGTTTTATTGTCTCCATATGGCGATCTACTTTCCCATTTATCTATCTGTCTATTCCCGTGCCAACAACATCCAGTATTTATTACTATATCTCTGTAATGTGACCTCATCTCTGATGGGGCAACACTTACTTTTCATTCTACTTTTCCAAGGTTGACTTAGCTATTTACAGACTTTTACTCTTCTCTATGAGTAAGTTTATCAAGTTCCTTAAAATTTTCAACTAAAATTTTGATTGAGCTTATATTGAATTTATGGATTAATTTGGGAAAATTAATATCTTTATAATATTGTTATCCCACCCAAAAACATGGAATGTTTTCTCATTTGTTCAGATCATCCTCTATGCCCTTTATTGCAGTTTTACATTTTTCTCCATAAATGTATTGTTGCTATTTTATTTATTTATTTATTTTTGAGGAAGATTAGTCCTGAGCTAACATCTGCTGCCAATTCTCCTCTTTTTGCTGAGGAAGACTGGCCCTGAGCTAACATCTGTGCCCATCTTCCTCTACTTTATATGTGGGACGCCTGCCACAGCATGGCTTGCCGAGTGGTGTGTAGGTCCACATCTGGGATCCAAACTGGTGAACCCCAGGCCACTGAAGCAGAACGTGCAAACTTCACCGCTGTGCCACTGGGCCTGCCCCAACTGTTGCTATTTTAAATGATATCTTTGCTTAAATTATATTTTCTACCTTATTATTGCCAGTGTAGAGAAATGCAATTAATTTGTGTATGTTGAGCTGGTATCAGAAATATTGTTCAACCCTCTTATTCCAATAAGTTTATGTTTGATTCTGTTGGTTGTTCTCTATAGATGATCATAGTATCTGGAAAAATATCACAGTTGTATCCTCTCTCTTACATCCTTTCACTTTTGCTGTTGTTGTTTCCTAATAGCATTGGCCAAGACTACTAATTCTATGCTAAATATAATCAGTAATGTTAGACATACTTTTCTTTTTCCTCATCTCAAAGGAATACATTTGAGATTTTTCCATTTGTTTGCATGTTCACTGCTGGGTGTATACAGCACATTAATTATACTTTAAAACTTGGGTAAAAGTTATCTGTATGACAATTTAGGCCTTGAGGCTTTGTGTTGTTTTGTTTAATCTTTATTAATCTGTTCAAGCTCTCTCTTTCTTCTTGCAATATTTTTGCAGTTTTGGGTTTCTTCTTCAGTTTGGTCCATTTTATTTAAGTTTTCAAATTTTTTTATATATACTTATTCAGAATACTGTTTAAGTTTTGTTCTTTTTTCTTAATATTGGCACCTGAACTAACATCTGTTGCCAATCTTTTGTTTTTTTCTTCTCCCCAAAGCCCCCAGTACCTAGTTGTACATTCTAGTTGTGAGTGCCTCTGGTTGTGGCCTGTGGGATGCCACCTCAACATGGTCTAATGAGCAGTGCCACGTCCGCACCCAGGATCGAACCGGCGAAAACCCGGGCTGCCAAAGCAGATCATGCGGACCTAACCACTCAGCCACAGGGCAGGTCCCTGTTTTAAGTTTTAATTTCTGTTGAGACCATGGTTAATTCCCCTTTTTTCATATTGTCACTTATTTGCCTTCTCTCTCTCTCTCTTTATCAATCTTGCCAGGGACTTCCCTCTCTTATCTAACATTTCATTACCATTTTCTATCTTTTAAAAAATATTGCTGCGTATAATTGACAAGACAGGAAACAACAAGGGTTGGAGAGGATGTGGAGAGAAGTGAACCCTCATACACTGCTGGTGGGAGTGCACTGGTGCAGCCACTATGGAAAGCAGTATGGAGATTCCTCAGAAAATTAAGAATAGATCTACCATATGATCCAGCTATTCCACTGCCGGGTATTTATCCAAAGAACTTGAAAACACAAATACATAAAGATACATGCACCCCTATGTTCGTCGCAGCATTATTCACAATAGGCAAGACTTGGAAGCAACCTAGGTGCCCATCAAGGGACGAATGGATAAAGAAGATGTGGTATATATACACAATGGAATACTACTCAGCCACAAGAAATGATGAAATCCGGCCATTTGTGATAACATGGATGGACCTTGAGGGTATTATGATAAGTGAAATAAGTCAGAGGGAGAAAGTCAAATACCATATGGTCTCACTCATAAGTAAAAGATAAAAACAACAACAAACAATGACATAGAGACAGAGATTGGATTGGTGGTTACCAGAGGGGAAGCAGGGAAGGAGGGGGGCGAAAGGGATGGTGTTAGGCACATGTGTGTGGTGATGGAGTGCAATTCGTCTTTGGGTGGTGAACATGATGTAATCTACACAGGAACCAAAATATAGTGATGTACACCTGAAGTTTATATGATGTTATAAACCAATGTCACCACAATAAAGATAAATAAATAAATAAAGCAGATATACAATGCAAAAAAGAAATTGCTGCTTTTATTTCCTTCCTTATTGAGCTATAATTTGGTTCCTTCTTGTTCCTTTGGATATTACTTTTATTCAAATCTTGTAGTTAAATGCTTAGCTGCCTTGTTTTAAAACTATCTTGTTCCTTAATAAATATATGTAAATTGTAATTTTTTCTCTAAGAACTGCTTTAACTGTGACCCACAGGTTTTCACGGGCAGTATTTTCATTAACATTTATTTCTAAGTATAAATTTACTTTGCATTTTTCTTGTTAATATAAAGGTTATTTAGGAACATATAACGATTTTAAAGTATGTGAAATTATATTTTTCCTTTTGTAATTAAATTTTAACTTCATCGCAATATACTTGGACAAAACTCCACCCAGAAATGACCCTGATGGACAGTGATGGAAGGAAATCCTCCCAATAGGATTGTCTACTGTACTAGGTTGAATATTGCCCCCCTCCCCAAATGCACATCCACCCAGAACCTGTGAATGTGACCTTATTTGGAAATAGCTTTTTTGAAGATGTAATCAAGTTAAGATGAGGTCATACGGATTAAGGTGGGCTCTAACCCAATGACTCATGTCCCTATAAGAAGAGGGAAGTTTGGACATAGGTACATACGGGAACTGCCATGTGACAACAGAGGCAGACATTGGAGTGATACATCTACGAATCAAGGAACACCAAGATTCAGCAGCCACCAGAAGCTAGCAAGAGGTGAGAACTAATTCCCCTAGAGTCTTCAGAGAGAGTATGGCCCTGCTGACACTTTAACTTCAGACTTCCGGCCTCCAGAACTCTGGGACAATACACTTCTGTTGTTCTAAGTGATGTGCTTTGTGGTAATTTGTGATGGCAGCCCTAGGGAACTAATATATCTGCTTTGTCTGATATGAGAAGACAGATGTATGCATTACCCTAATTCATGTATGGTTGCTAACAATTTGGTTGGATGGTTAGAGAAGGAAGCAGACTGAAAGATTTGTGACAAAGAAGTATGGAGAAGAGGATATCCTTCTTGGAAAGGACACAGACTGCAAAGTTGTGTCTGTGTGAATGCTCACCAAAGGAGATTCACTGCAGACAGCCTCTTAATAATCAAGTGGACAAAATGACAAGCTCTGTGGATGCAAACAACCTCTTTCCCCAGACACCTTACTCAATGGGCCCGTGAACAAAATTGTCATGGCAGGGATGGAGGCTAGTCATGGACTCAACAACATGGACTTCTCCTTACCAAAGCTGACCTGCTTGATGCTATTGCTGAATGCCTTATCTGCCAATAGCAGAGACCAGCAGTGGCTTCTTGATAAGGCACCACTGCCCAGGGTGATCAGGAGCCATCTGGTAGTAGACTGATTACCTTGGAACTCTTCCATTGTTGGGAGGGCAGGAAATCTTCCTCATTCAAATAGACACATATTCTGGGTATAGATACCATCTCTACCCATTATAATTCTACCAGGATCTCCATCAACAGACTTGCAGAATACCTTATCCACCATAATGGTATTCCACACAGTGCTGCTTCTATCAAGATACTCATTTCATAGCAATAGAAAAGCAGCAGTAGGGGCCGGCCCTGTGGCCAAGTGGTTGAGTTCATGCGCTCCACTTTGGCAGCCCAGGGTTTCACCAGTTCAGATCCTGGGTGCGGACATGGCACCACTCATCAGGCCATGTTGAGACAGTGTCCCATATAGCACAACCAGAAGCACTCACAACTAGGATATACAACTATGTACCAGGGGGTTTTAGGGAGAAGAAGGAAAAAAAAAGGAAAAGCAGCAGTGAACATACGCCTATAGAATTAACTGGTCTAACCACATACTCCAGCATCTGCAAGTGGCTGTTCCAGCTTAGAGATGGAATTGCTTACTGGAAATTCATTTATGGTGCCAGATGGGAGACAAAACCTTTAAAGACAGGGTTCTGTCTTTAAGATGCAGTATATGCTTTGAATCAGAGATTGTTATACAGTGCTATCTCCTCCACAGCCAGAGCATTTGGATTCAGGAACCAAGGAGTGTGAGACTGGCTCTTCTCACTGCTATTTCAAATAACCTGCTCACAAAGTTTTTGCTTCCCATCCTGGCAACTCTGAGATTTGCTGCTTTAAAGGTCTTTGTTCCCAAGGGAGGAATGCTTCCACCAAGGAACACAACAATGTATGCACTAAATTGGAAGATGAGGCTGCCGCCTGGCCATCTTGGGCTTCTTATGCCACAAACCAACAGGCAGTAAAAGGGGTCTCCCTACTGCTGGAGTGATTGATCTCAGCTCCCAAGGGGGAACTTGGCTGCTGCTAACCCAAGAGTACAAACAGGACTATGTCTGGAACCGGGGCATTTCCTGGGGCATCTCTTAGTACTTCCATGTCCAATAGTAAATGTTAATAGAAAACTGTAACCAAAATAGGGCAGAGATAGCGAGGACTCAGGTGCTTCAAGAATGAAGGTTTAGGTCACTCCACTAGGAAACTGACCAGCTGAGCTTCTAGCTGAGAGCAAAGGAAATATGGAATAAGCAGAGGAAGACGGGGGTCGTAAATATGAACTATGACCTCGGGACCAGTTACAAAAACAAGGGCTGTAGTAGCTTTGCATATTTTCTCTTTGCTTCTTATGTATATGTGCTTGTTTGTAAATATTAACAATTTTCTTCTTTTTCCCATTCCTATTTCATATACAAGCTGTTGTAGGTTAACTTTACAATTTAGTCTTTAGGTAATAGAATATTTAGTAGAATTGTGACTCAATTTGAGAAGCAATTAATATAGCTGGTGTTAAAGTATAATCTTTTAATGTAATATAATTTTTTAAGATTTTATTTTTTCCTTTTTCTCCCCAAAGCCCTCTGGTACATAGTTGTGTATTTTTAGTTGTGGGTCCTTCTGGTTGTGCTGTGTGGGATGCTGCCTCAGCATGGCTTGATGAGCAGTGCCATGTCTGAGCCCAGGATCCAAACTGGTGAAACCCTGGGCTGCCAAAGTGGAGCATGTGAACTTAACCACTCAGCCACAGGGCTGGCCCCATTAATTCTACTTTTTTAATTAAGGTAAAATATGCATAACATAAAGTTTACCATTTTTTAATTTTGTAAAATTTTTATTCTTTTTTTTTTTTGAGGAAGATTAGCCCTGAGCTAACTACTACCAATCCTCCTCTTTTTGCTGAGGAAGCCTGGCCCTGAGCTAACATCCATGCCCCTCTTCCTCTACTTTATACATGGGGTGCCTACCACAGCATGGTGTGCCAAGCAGTGCCATGTCTGCCCCTGGGATCTGAACGGGTGAACCCCGGGCCGCTGAGAAGTAGAACGTAGGAACTTAACTGCTGGGCCACCGGGCAGCCCCTATTTTATTTTTTTAAAAGACACTATTTTTCCAGGGCCGGCCCCGTGGCCGAGTGGTTGGGTTCACACCCTCTGCTTCGGCGGCCCAGGGTTCAGATCCTCGGCGTGGACATGGCACCACTCATTAGGCCATGTTGAGGCGGCGTCCCACATGCCACAACTAGAAGGACCCACAACTAAAATATACAACTAGGTACTGGGGGGCTTTGGGGAGAAAAAAGCAGGGAAAAAAAAAAGAGATTAGCAACAGTTGTTAGCTCAGGTGCCAATCTTTAAAAAAAAAAAAAAAAGATTTTATTTTTCCTTTTTCTCCCCAAAGTGCCCCGGTACATAGTTGTGTATTTTTAGTTGTGGGTCCTTCTACTTGTGGTATGTGGGACGCTGCCTCAGCATGGCTTAATGAGTGGTGCCATGTCCACACCTGGGATCTGAACTGGCAAAACCCTGGGCTTCCAAAGCAGAGTGCACGAACTTAACCACTCAGCCACGGGGCTGGTCCCTTTACCTTTTTTAAGTGTACAGTTCAGTGCCATTAAACACATTCACATTCTTGTGCAACCGTCACCACCATCCATCCCCAGAACTTTTTCATCTTCTCAAGCTAACATTCTATACCCATTCAATAATAACTTCCCCATTCCTCTTTCCCCCAGGCCCTGGCAATCGCCACCATTCTACTTTCTGTCTCTATGAATTTAACTACTCTAGGACTGTTTTATTTAATATATATGTCTTTTGAAAATTAAGATCATAACTCTCACACAAATATAAAATGAATATGTATCAGAGGTTTTTTTAATTTTCTTTAAAGATTGGCACCTGAGCTAACATCTGTTGCCAATCTTATTTTAATTTAATTTTATTTTTTTCTTCTTCTCCGCAAAGCCTCCTAGTACATAGTTTGTATATTCTCCTTGCAGGTCCTTCTGGTTCTGCTATTTGGGACGCCACCTCAGCATGGCTTGACGAGTGGTGCCAGGTCCGCACCCAGCAGCTGAACCAGTGAAACCCTGGGCCACCAAAGCCGAGTGCACGAACTTAACCACTCCACTCCACCGTGGGCGGGCTCCGGAGGTTTTATTTACCTCACTAATTAATGAAGAAAGCAATAAGATGTTACAACTAGATCAAAGGAGAATTCAAACAAACATATATATAGCTAACAAGGAATGTTAGAATGAATTTACAGAAAGATACAAAATGAGCTAACCACAGAGAAATAATCAATTATATTACACTGGACACAATTCATTTCCAGTTCTATGGGCTCAAATAATTTGCATTATTATTAGTTTTCTACAACTAACAGAACTGTAAAATAACCCAGAAACAATGAAAGGAAAGATAACCAGGAAGTGTGTTCAAGGTAGAATATTAGACAACTATACACATAGAACATGGATGAATATTGACAATATAACACTTAGTGGGAAAAAAAATGAGTTCAAAATGCCAGTTATCAATTGAGTGCTTGTGAGCTGCAAAGCCGCCTGGAGCCGGACCCTGTGAACAACTCTGCTTTGCCTGCCGGTACACTGTTAGGCCATATCAGCAGAGGGCACTGGAGGGACACGGCAAGGCACGGCAGAGGCGGTGGCTTCCCTTTCTAGATCTTCCTGTTCCTTTGAGGTCTCCTCCAGAGACCCAGGAGCACCACTCTCCAGCAAATGTCACCACCAGCCTAGTGGGTGCTTCCAGCTGACCATCCCTTGCCTGCAGGCTGCACCCCAGCTCCGGGCTGCAGCACGCCACTGAAATCCTGTGCCTCTCCAAGGAGGTTGGAATCTCAGCCCTGGGAGCGGGGTCTGTTCCAAGTTTCTCCTCTCTTGGGTGTTCTCCTTCAGCCGCCGAGGTAGCAGTCCTGCTTACATTTGCTGTTCTGTAGAGTCACCCTTTATCTCTCTTAATAGTTAACCACCTTCTATTAGTTCATAACTGTTACATTAAACTTTCCCTGATAAATTATTGGTGTGGTTTCTGTGTCCTGACTGATACAACCAGAACCTTATTCATCCTCTCCCTATTTACTTCTTAACCTTGTCACATCCATATTATTACCCTAACAAGAGAAATATATATTAGCATGCTCTCCTGTCTCTTTCACTTCCTCCCAAAGCACTCACCATATTAATAATATCTAGAATTTTAGGTCTGCATTGTAATAGATATATTTTCTCTTTTTCTTTTCTTTGGTCCTAGTTGCTTTTTCTTTTTTAAGGCTAAACAAATTTTACTTGAATATATGATACCCTTACTTCTGATATCTCTTAAGGCACATCTGGATTTAAAATTTTTCTTCTCATCTCTGTACTTCCTCAAAAACGTTTTCAATGTGGGTCTTTGTGTGGCAGATTTTCTGGGAACTTGTATGCCTGAGGGTGATATCACTTTTACCACAGCTGTATATTTGAGTGACACTTTGGCTGAATAGAAGACTCTAGGCTCAAGTTTTTTTTCCATACTTATATATGAATCCTTTGTCTTCCTGCAGCCAGTTGTGTTGCTGAGAAGTCTAGTATCAATATGATTCTTGTTCCTTTGTAGGTCATTTATTCTCACTTTCTAGAAGGTTGCAGACTTTTTATCTCTGGTACTCTTTAATTTTACTATAACGTGTCTAGGTCTGATTATTCCTTATCTCTTCTCTTTGGTACTTTATGATCTGAAGTCATTCATCTTTCATCAGTTAAGAGAAATTTAACTTTATTACTTCTTCAAATATATCCTCTTCTTTCTTATTTTTATTATTTTTTAAAGATTTTATTTTTCCCTTTTTCTCCCCAAAGCCCCCCCGGTACATAGTTGTGTATTTTTAGTTGTGGGACCTTCTAGTTGTGGCATGTGGGATGCCACTTCAGCATGGCTTGATGAGCGGTGCCATGTCGGCACCCAGGACTCGAGACAGCAAAACCCTAGGCCACCAAAGCAGAGCATGCGAATTTAACCACTCGGCCTCGGGGCCGGCCCCATTCTTCCTTCTTCTTCTTCTTTTATTTTCTTGAGGAAGATTAGCCCTGAGCTAACTGTTGCCAATCCTCCTCTTTTTGCTGAGGAAGACTGGCCCTGCGCTAACATCTGTGCCCATCTTCCTCTACTTTATATATGGGACACCTGCCACAGAATGGCTTGACAGGTGGTGTGTAGGTCTGCACCCGGGATCTGAACCAGCAAACCCCATGCTGCCAAAGAAGAACGTGAGAACTTAACAACTGTGCCACCAGGCCAGCCCCTTCCTTATTCTTTTTAATTTCATCATTTTAGACTCTTCTTACATAGATGCTGGCACTTCTACTTCTGTCCTCCATATCTCTTTGCTATGTTTTATTCATGATCATTTCCTGCCAGATTTTGCATCTGTTTTCATGTGAGTGTCTAGAGGAGAGGTCAGCAAACTACAGGCCCTGGGCCAAATCCAGCTTGCCAAGTGTTTTTGTAAATAAAGTTTCATTGGAATAGCCATACTCATTCATACAATGGCAGAGTTGAGTAGTTCCAACAGAGACCACGTGACCCACAAAGCTTGAAATATTTACCATGTGGCCCTTTGCAGAAAAAGTTTGCCAACCCCTACTCTAGAGAATGGAGACAATTTTGTTCTTCTTTCTACCTTGAGAGCCTAGGACGTACTTTGCCCAGGTTTGCTGAGTGAATAAATAAATAAATGAGCTTTGAAGGACAGATATTATTTCAAAAGGTAGAACTGAGAGATGCTATTTCAAAAGATGGAAATAGAGTGTTCCTAGCTAAAGGGAACAGAAACAGTATAAGCAAAGACATAGAAGTGAAAGTCAAGGGCACATTTCTAGCAGAGCAATATGTTTAAGAAAAATGAAGCCAAAAAGACCGATTTAGAGCTATTCTGGGAAGTCTTGAGTCTAGAATGGGAAGTCTATGCTTAATTCTCTTCGCAATTGTCAGATATGTCACGTGACCAGAGATATGCTTAAAGAGGACTCATCTGGCAGCGCTGTGGAGACAGACGAGAGAGAAGAGACTGGAGGGATGGAGAATATTTGAGAAGCTACTGTAATGGTGAAATAACAAGGAGCTGACCATATGGTGATAATAAGCATGGAGAGACAGTGCAGCTTGATAGAAAGACTCTTCAGAGTCGCAGACTTGTTCTTCCATCCTGGCCCTACAATCTCCTAACTGTGTGATATGAGGCAAGTCACTCAATCTTTCTGAGGCTCAGTTTCTTCATCTGTAAAACATGGTGATTCAGTGAGGATCTGGTTAGGAAAATAACAGTCATGCGGGATAATTCAGTAGAGAGAATTTAATAAGGGAACTAGTTAAAAGGTATAGACTGAAGAACTGAAAGACCAAATAGGGGAAGGTAGGGCTACCCAGGGATTAAGCAACCACAGGAACCAACGGCCACCCCCCAAGGCTGGGACTAAGGAAGGACATAGCGTGACCAGAGACCGGGCGCAGAGACACTCGTCAGGATCTGTGGGAGCTGGAGCTACAGAGGAGGTGCAGCCAGGGGTCAGAGCCATTGCCCACAGCAGAGAGAAGAGAAACACCCTGGAGTCCCGTCTCTTCCTGCCTTCCAGTCTCCTCCCACTGCCATCCATTGGCCCAAATTAGCCAGAAGGCAGCTTCCCAGTAACGAAGCTGAGAAATGTGGTTTGCAAGAACCAACTCCTCGTGATTCACAGCAGAGAAGAGGGAGAGCAGGGACTGGATTTGAGGCAAGCCTGCAAATGCCTGGCACCCCCGGGTGTATCTTTGGGGTTACCGTGAATATACCTCAGCTGAGATTACACACTGTACCACATATAGCTACATACAGCATACAATCAGTGAATGGTAAATGTTATTTTTTTCTTATCATTTCTTACATCTTTAGCCACATCTTTTACCATCTTCCTCTAATTTCAGACATCCTGAAGTAGTTCTAGTTTCTAAAATTCACCATGAACCCCATCACTTTGGGACGTGTGCAATTTAGCTCCCTCTGCCCACACAGCATTCCTTCCCTGATCACACGCATTTTCACCAACTTCCTCTTTTCCTTTATGATTCATCTTAGGTTCCACCTCTGGCAGGACGCCTTCCCTGAGTCCATCTTTTTTTTAGACGTCCCTGTCTGTGCTCTGATAGCGTCCCATGCATGCCTCTATCATCACACTAAGCAGACTGTATGGCAATGATTTATTGATTCTTTTGACTCTCTGTGTTAGTTTTCCATTGCTGCATGACAAATCACCACAAACTTAGCAGTCTAAAACAACACCCATTTATTACTTCACGGTTTCTGGAAATCATAAGAACAGCACACTTTACCTCGGGCACTCTGCTCAGGATCTCACCAGGCTGAAATCACATCATGGTGTTGGCCAGCTGTATCCTCATCTGGAGGCTTGACTAGGGAAAGAACCATTTCCATGTTCCCTGGGCAGAATTCATTTCCTTGCAATAGTATGACTGAGGTTCCTATTTTTTTGCCAGCTAGTGGCCAAGGGCCACTCTCAGCTCCCGGAGGCCACTCTTAGGTCCTTGTTATATGGCCCTCCCCACAACGTGGTAATTTCTTCCTTCAATTGCCAACAGGAGAGCATCTGCTGTAGCTTCAAATCTATCCAACTTCCTTCTTCTTTTACCCTTAGATCCTCTTTTTAAGAAGAGCTCACCTGATTAGATCAGGCTCACCCACACACAAAGAGAGGAAATTAAATAGCAAATACACACCAGGAGTGGGAATCTTGGGGCCATCTTAGAATCCTGCCTTCCACATTTCTCCTTCTGGATGCAGACTCTCCAAGAACAAGGCCAGTCTCTTATCTGTCCTTATGTCCCCAGAATTGAACAGAATTAGTATCTGACACAGTAGCTATTCAATGAAAGAATAAAGAAAGAAAACAAAAACTACAAAGTTCCCTTGTAGGGGAGGGAGATATTTAAAAGGAAACTGAAATGTGACTTGGTGGGTAATGGACATTTGAACCTGAATCCTGTGTCTATAAAAGTATCATTAATGAAAGTTGGAAACCAAACAGGAGGAATCGGGCTGGGTGGGTTGTGGAAGAATGGATGGAGAGAGTGAAAAACTATGAGTATCATGTGAGATGTACTAAGTTTGTTTTGCCTATAGGACAGTCGTGTGGAGATTTTCTGCAAACAAATGAGGGTGATGGTCTGGAACTTGGAAGACAGATAGATGTAGAGGTGAATTGTAGTATTGAGTTCTTGAAGTTGTGCCATCTTCTTTAGGGTGCTTGTCCCTCCAGTACTGTTCCCACTGGGGCACCATACCTTGGCTCTTGTATTCTGGCTCTGCCTGTTATTTCTTTCCCTTTCCCACTGCAACTATTTGGTTTTCCCACAATCACTCAGCTTTCCTTATCTTCTTCCCATCTAACCCTCTAGATGTAATGGTTAGAATAAAAACCCATTGCCGAATCCCTTGGGTCTGCTGATGTGAATTGAACTAGAAAGACTTCAATTGGGATATTCATACTAATCTATTCTGTATGTGTAGTGGTAAGAACATGACCTTGAGCCATGGAAGAGCTGAGTTCCAAATACTGCCTCTGTTCTTTACTTGCTATATAATCATGATTGAGACGAATGATGTCTCTGAGCCTATTCCTTCTTTATATGTGAACTAGAGAGATACACATGTTTCCAAGGGGATTAAATAAAATTATGTGTGTAAAATGTCTGGTAAACTGTAGCCACTCAGTTAAATCACTACATTTATTTTTTTAGAGAAGTTTGTGGATGTTGTGCTCATATTATTTGCTCCATATTCCTTGGGGTTTTCCAAATTACGACTTTAAACATGAAATCAATTTAGCAATAATATCACTTGACTAAAAAAATCATAATCTCCACTGGGATGGGGAAGTAGTGTATAGTGGCAATGAGTAAAAACTCATATGCAGTGTGAAGTTCATATTGTACTTGTTAGAAAAAGTGACGTCAGGTCGCCAGGAACCATGTTTTCTGCAAAGTTTTCATGATGGAATAAAGACAGTTATTTTAATTATAATAATTGTGCACCTAGTTGTTCTGAGAGCAAAAGCCAGCGGGCTTACATTTGCATTTCTGCCTCCCAGGTGGAAACATAAAGCTAGGAATTTCCATCTCTGCCTGCGATCTCTGCCTGGTTGTCAGGACGCTTTCTTCCATGGCCTCAGGGACCATGACCACAGCCTCACGCAGGCCTCTTGATTTTTGTATGGCAGCCACAGTAGTCTTTCTAAGATGCAACCTGATCAAATCCATCTCCTATGCCTCGCACTCAGGTGGGAAAGGAAAACCTGCTAGGCTGGCTGTGGGGACTTTGCCATCAGTTGCCGGTGGACCTTTCCTGTCTTACTTCTTATTACTGCCCCTCATAATCTTTGCCCTCTTCATTTGTGTTCTTTCTTGGGAACTGGCTCTTCCTCCACTTCCCTTTACCTACCTTAGGCTGATCCTTCCTCCTCCTTCTTCAATGTCACTACCTTCCTCCAACTCTGGGCTGGTTGTTTTCTTTCACTAGATTAAGTTCAGCTCTCAGTTGGGTTAGGATTTATTTACACTTTGAAGAAGTCAGTGCTGTTTGAGATATACATGCAGTAATCTGGGAGTAGCAGAATTGAAATTGCTGGTTTAAAATGCTCGGTCTTGCTGCAGAGTTTGGGAGGACTTCCGGCTGGCCAAGCAAACAACTGTCTGCATCATGATGCATCGTGATGCCAGCACATTCCCCGCCAGTCTCCATCTTTCTAGTTGTGGTCCTGCCCCCATGTAGGGTTCAGGAGCTCTGAGAACACAGCCTGTGAGCTTCTGGGAGCCTCTAGGGGGTTCCCCTGTTTGTCTTTAAAAACTTTCAGTGAAATCATGTCTGAAAATTGTCAAGGGACCTCTTGGGAGTCCTCACATGAAGAGGTAGCCAAAAAGGTACCATCATTGTATTATAAAAGGGAAAAAAAATTTCAGTTCTGTTGAAAAAAGATCACTGATGTCAGAGACATGCTTCACCTTAGCAGAAACATAATCAGGAATAATTTTGACTAGGTTGTCAAGACTAAGGAAGTGCTAAAATTTCGTTCAATGTAAAAATGTAACTTACGAATTCCTGTAATGAAGAAGATTCAGGAAAGTGTAGCTAATAAAGCTAAATATTTGCATCTCTACTGTATATTTACTTTTCTTTTGTTTATGCTATAAATTTAAAAAAACTAGATCTAGTATAATGACTAATTAAAATAGCCTGCTTATTAACTATTTACTTAATGTGACCTGGAGAAAAGGCAGAAAGGCAACTTAAAAAAAAATTCACTGGAAGGACTATCCTGCTTTTTGTTTATTTATTATGAGAAAATTAGTTTTGATTTAAGTGTTTTTAAATACCCTATCAGCTTTCAGGAAATTAATCAATAGGGGTGTGCCTTCGAATGCTTATTTGCTGGCTTGTTTCCACCAGGTACTGGAGTCTCAGGAAAACAGGTCTTTGTCATTGATATGGCCCACCAACTAGCACAACACCTTAAGAATATTCATATAAATGGGACGAGCTATATCATCTTCAACAAAAAAATTTTGCAAAATTACATCCCTCAACTCCGAAAAGAAGAAAATAAAATTATCAAACTTCTACTGCCAACATCACTTACTAAGTTGACCACACCTTGAAGGAATTATGAGGTAGGAAGGGATGAGAAAAAGGAACATAAGGAAGGAAAAAGTTGTAGGTAGGAGTGGTAAAAACTTTCAGATTATAAAATAGTCCTATGCTTATATATATCTTACAATGAAATACACTAGTTTCATAACAAAAAGGTTAAAATGTTGGTTATGATAAGAATAGATATCAGCCTCTATTAGAACTCTCTAAGCCCACAGACACCCGTCTGTCAGAGCTGACTCCTGTCCCAGGTGCTCACGGAGGACTTCCGGAGCTGTCGTCTAGAGGCACACTACATTTCATAAGGGACACGTAATTATTTCAGCCGTTGAGGTAGATCAAATCGATATCACCATGGGAGCATACGGAGTTAGAGAGAAGAGTCATATTTTGGAAAACAATCCATGGGAAATTAAGTCAAGCAGCCAAGGGTTTAATTTGGAAATGCAAATATCTGCCGATTAGGTTTTCAATTAAACACTGTTCATATGGACAATGAAGGAGCCATGAGGAGCAAAGCAAAAGCAGCAAAAAAAAAAAAAAAAAAAGAAAGAAAGAAAGAAAGAAATACGGCGAGCACGGAGGGGTTATTTTCATACACTATATTAATTTACATTTATATTATATTACATTTGAGTAAGGTGATTTTCTTCATCCAAATAATTTCACCCATTTTAAACCATTAGGATATTGGGGGAAAAAACCCATCTGGGCCACTTGATGTAATCTTTCTGCATCTCTCGCCGGGAGGAAGGTGAGACGAGGCAAAGAAGACAGCTTGATGCTTTCCTTGGTATGTTCACAGTAGGCAGCGGGTAGCGACTTCACTAGACATTACCTTTCCCTTCTTTCGTTTGTTTGGTCTGTTTGCTGAAACTCCTACACCCATTAGAATTTTCTGGGCTTAGATTGCTGGAGAGGAAGAACCCGGAGGCTGAACTCAAGAGACCTGGTTTCCCATGCCATTTTGTAGCTTGTGACATTGAACGCAGTAATTATTTTCAGCTCTTTGGTTTCATTATTCGGGAAATGACAACAATAATCTATCTGTTTTATAAGGTTGTGAAGATGAGACGGGCTGGTGTGTGTGAAGCCCTTTATAAACTGTATAATCCTCCCCAGATGTTAGTCATTATCTCCTTTAAAGGGCACAGAGTCTGTTCCAATTGTATAGGAAATTGCAAAAAGGCTCCTTGACACTTTTAGTCAGAACTTGACCCTGAGCTTAATCTTGCTGTAAAGCGAAAGGGTTCTCGCGCCCCACACCAGCCCGGGGCAGGGTCAGCCACGCCGCCGGTGCGGTCACTGCCGTATCCATCCTCAGCTGCAGCTCCCCCTCGAGCCTCCCACCAGTCTCCCGCGGAGGGCCGCGACCTTCCCCGCCGTTTGGGTGGCGCCAGCTAGAGGGCGTCGGCCGGGCGGAGCAGGGGACCGGGGCCGGGAGGGGGGGTCGAGGGTGCCGGCAGGGCGGCAGGGGGCGTGGCCTCCCGAGGAGGGCGTGGCCTCGCCGCCCGGGCGTTCTGGGCGGCGGGCGCGCCGAGCGGGCGAGCCAGCGAGCGGACGGGCGCGCGCGGCCCCTGCGCACTCGGCCGCCGGCTGCGCGCGCCACGGGCACAGTTGCACTGTCGCCTCCGCCGCTCCGGAGCCGGCCCAGCGCGAGCCGCCGCGGAGCCCGGGAGGACGCGCTCACCTGCGCTCTCCGCACCCGCGCCCCTTCCCCACCGCAACAGGTCAGGGGAGGGCGGAGGCGGCGAGGGCGCACGACCGGGGCTGGAGGACGAAGGGGCTGGAAGGTAAGCAGAGCCCTGCGTGCCCGGGCTGGGGTCAGCCTGGCCCCGCACGCCGCAGCCGCCGACTTCTGGGAAGCCCAGGCTCTCCCCGCCTCGCCGCCGGCTTCCCAGCGCGCTGACTCAAGTCGCTGGCCTTCCCACTTTTCCGGTGGGAACCTTCGGGGAGAACCGGCGAGGGAGCCGCAGGGCTTGCACTGCCCTGACTTGCAAATCCGCGGCAGGTAGCGGCTAGAAAACCTGGGCAGGGGAACACAGGAAGAGACCCAGCCTCCTCCCCCGCCTCACCCCTCAAAAGCAAACATCTGCCCGTGCGCCCCGCGTCTTGCGGAAAGATGTTCCGTT
This sequence comes from Equus asinus, assembly GCF_041296235.1. Classification (NCBI taxonomy): domain Eukaryota; kingdom Metazoa; phylum Chordata; class Mammalia; order Perissodactyla; family Equidae; genus Equus; species Equus asinus. The sequence continues at coordinate 92,914,675 of NC_091792.1, read as the reverse complement.
GTTGGAACCTGGTGCCCGGGTTGCGTAATAGACGAGTCCCAGAAGTTTCTCGGGGGGTAAAAGCGGGGCTTTTCTCTCCTCCATCCCGCTCCCCGCTCCCGTCGTCATTGTCACCCCTCCCTCTTGCGTCTAGCGGAGAGATTAGTGGTTCCAATCCCGTCTAAACGGGATTGAGAGGGAGGCGTGTGTCGGTGGTCCGCAGCCTCCAGAGAGGGAGGGGAAAAGTTGGAGGCACCTTCTGAGACGTGCTCCTGGGACAGAGGGGTTCGGCGTCTGCAGAACATGGGACTGGTTAATTTCTCTTGACAATAATTTTGTCCTCGGGTGTGTGATCCTCTGTGACTGCTGCATGCCAGCCCTCCGACGTTGCGAGCGCCGGGGTGGGCGAATTAAAAGGGAGAGGAATTGGAGGATTGTATGAATTTGTACTTTCCTTTACCATAATGGTAGTTACATTAATGAAACTGCGATGGGCCTTCGAGGGTCTTGATACTTTCCAGCTGGGTTTGTCTACTAGGAGTTTCTATCCCCCCCCATATTGTTATGCAAATTACCCCAGGAAGACCCTTGGCTTTGGAGGTGGAGATGTGGCTGTAATCTTCCGGGAGCTAATCTTGCATGCGGGACGGGGGAGGCCTTGCAGACACTGTTTTGTTTTCTTAAAGGTGGAATGGGGTAATTTTAACCCTGTTGGTGCACATTGGAGGCGGGGGATGGGGGGTATGACGTACCATCGAGGAACCAGACAGATTTAAAACCTTCAAGGTGACACTGTAAATTAAGGCGAAGACCCAGTGTTCCCTGGGACCGTTGCAAAGTGAGAAGAACTCAGTAATTGAGGTACAAAAACATTAGGCAAGAGAGCAGCCTGAGAAGTGTGGGGATTTTGCTTGTCTGAGATTATTTCAGAGCAAGGTCATGCAGAGTTGGGAGAAGACAGGTGGCGGTGGGGTGCCTCCCCCGGACCTGCTTGGTGTCAGACTCTGAGTCGGGACAGAAGGCATGAGAGAGAAAAAGACCTTTGGACTCGGGAGTCGACTTCTCCTCAGAGGCATAAGCATACCTAAGCATGGCCCTGTTTCAATGTTTACTTCCTCTGTCTAATGTATTTCCTTAGCTTGCCTTTCATCTTTAGTGCAAAGGATTCCTTGAGTGGATATTCTGGAAATAATTCACAGGAGAGTTGAAAATTCTGGATGCTTTGCCTGTTTTAATTTAAAGGTGTTGTCTCTTGCCAGTGTCAGAAAGTGTTGTTTTGGGAAATAAATCTGCAGAAAAGAAATGGAGAAAACTAAAGGATAACGAACGACCCAAGAGAATGAAGGAAAACTAGGAGAGAAAGCAAGAGAATAGATAAGTAGTACTTAAAACGAGGAAAACTAAGTTGAATCAGCCAACTTAGGAGAGAGGGAACCAAGGAAAAGATTTAGGACAGATTTGGTCACTTTAAGACAAAGAAATATTGAAGAATGGGACACAAGGCTTTGAAAAAAATGAGTTTAGGGGCCTGCCCAGTGGCGCAGTGGTTAAGTTCGAACATTCTGTTTCAAGGCCTGGGGTTACCAGTTTGGATCTTGGGTGCAGACCTACGTGCTGCTTGGCAGGCCACGCTGTGGCAGGCGTCCCACATATAGAGTAGAGGAAGATGGGCACTGATGTTAGCTCAGGGCTGGTCTTCCTCAGCAAAAAGAGGAAGATTGGCAACAGATGTTAGCTCAGGGCTAATCTTCCTCAAAAAAGAAAAAAAGAAAAAAATGAGTTTAGATATTGGGGTTTTTTCCCCTCTTTCTTTTCTTTTTCTAAGTATAACTCAGCGATGATGAGGCTCAGGGTGTGGGGCTTGCAGGTCTGTGACTGAAGTCTTTGCTTTCCACTTGCAGGAAGAAAATGCACTATTACATATTAGAGTTAATATGTCTTATTCACTGTAGCCATTGAATTTCTGGAGTGTCTTTGGCATTTGTCACTTGCTTAATTCTTCAACTTTGTAAATATCAAATTTTGAAGAATCACGGTGTGTTAAATTAGAATACAGAGATCATCCAGACATGGGCATGGATTTTAGCTCAGGGCCAGTCTTCCTCAGCAAAAAGAGGAGGATTGGCAGTATTTAGCTTAGGGCTAATCTTCCTCAAAAAAAAAAAAAAAAGAATATGCATGGATTTTTTTGTTATGAGAAGTCACTGTATCACTGTGGGGTTTTAAGACAATAAGTAGTTAGACTGCATCAAAACTGGCTGTCTCTCCTGTTTCCTATCTGGTTTAACTGAATTTTGCAAAGAGTTGGTTGAGCTAAAAGTAAGTTTTTTTTATTGACTAAGATACTTGCCTAATTGGGTTTTGGATTAAACTTGGAAGAGGACTCCTCAGTTAAGACATATATCTGAGTTGCATCTTTATTAGGAACCTCACAAATCCCTGTCGCCATGTGGTGGTTCAGTTGAAATTATAAATCGCCTTGAAAGTTGAAAAGTTGGGTAAAAAAATTAAGCTTGGAAAAGGCAGACTTGTTTTCAATATTTTTTCAAAAGCAAGCGAAAGGAGTTTTATACTCAACTCTGTAATTTGTGCTCTTTCATCAAACAAATTTGCATATCCCTTATGAAGTTAGTTGACTGTCAAAATTCCAAATCTTGAGAAGGCCTTATGCTTTCACTTTTTGAAAAGTAGAGCTAATTTATATATAAATATTTGGATCAGTATAAGACAAACAGCGGACAGTATACTCTGCAGATGTCTCCTAGGGAATGGCTGCAAGCTGGGATAGTCTCCTTACTTTTGAAGCCCTCCACTGATAGCTGTCCTTCAACTTTAGTTCACTTGCTATCTTAGATATGTTGAAGCTAGGTATGTCTGTTGAAGCTAAAAGCCCAAAGTTCCCCTATTTCAAGACTCTAGACTATTAACTAATTTTTCAGGAGATTGAGAAATTTATGCTGGAGACAGAACAAACTAAGGAACTGCATTTACCATAGATCTACAAAGTTTTGTCAATAAATTATATTTTCCTCATTAAATTATAAATTCAACAGTGGTTTCTGTTCCCAGATGATGTTTAATTGGCACTGGTTTTCTAGCAGTCTCTCTTTCTTTTTCATACACCGTAGTAGCTTATTTAATATTTAATGAATTGAATCTCAGATTTTATTAAAATAGATTACATAAACCCTATAGTCTATTTATTAAAATTCTACCCTAGTGCAGAAACAGTATGGAGATTTCTCAAAAAATTAAAAATAGAAATACCATATGATCCAGCTATCCCGTTGCTGGGTATTTATCCAAAGAACTTGAAGTCAGTGATCTCAAGAGATTTATACACCCCTATGTTCACTGCAGCATTATTCACAATAGCCAAAATGTGGAAGCAACCCAAGTGCCCAATGACTGGTGATTGGATAAAGAAGATGTGGTGTACATATACAATGGAATACTACTCAGCCATAGAAAAGACAAAATCATCCCATTTACAACAACATGGATGGACCTTGAGGGTATGATGTTGAGCAAAATAAGCCAGACAGAGAAAGACAAATACTGCATGATTTATTAAAATTCTACCCTAGTGGGGAAGATAAACAAACACATGGATATAGACAACAGATAAGTGGTTACCAGAGGGGAAGGGGGTTGGGAGGGTTGGCAAAAGGGATAAAGGGGCACATGTGTATGGTGATGGATAAAAATTGCGCTACTAGGGGCCAGCCCCACGGCCAAGTGGTTAAGTTCGCGTGCTCTGCTTCGTCAGCCCAGGGTTTCGCCGGTTCGAATCCTGGGCACAGACACGGCACTACTCATCAAGCCATGCTGAGGCGGCATCCCGCGTGTCTACAACTAGAGGGGCCCACAACTAAAAAGAAAATGCACAACTGTGCACCGGGGGGCTATAGGGAGAAAAAGGAAAAATAAAATCTTTTTACAAAAAAATTGCACTACTCGGGGTGAGCACGATGAAGTGAATTCAGAAATTGATAAACAATAATGTATACCCCAAATTGCACAATGTTGTGAACTATTATAATCCCCATAAAGTTACTTGGAAAAAAATTCTACCATAGTGCGGAAGTAAATGTGAAATATGTAGTTCTTTGTACATATGAAAGATGTACATACATAAATGAAGGCACACATCCTTTATTCTTGCCTGTGTTTGTATCTGCACAGCAGCTATGAACTTGAAGCCGTGAGGTTCTAAGGCCATCAGAGTTGCTAATAAGAGTTTTTGTCTTATGCCTTAGGACAGAACTCTTCCAATAGTGTCCTCCAGGGGAAGACAATCAGCTGATTTTCTTAAATTATCTGGCCCATTTTAAACATGACTAAGGATTTCTTGTTAGAGCGACTTTTTCCTATTAAAAGACTGAGATTATTGTGACAAGTGGAGCCCAGAGGTATCAATTACATCATTAATATAATACCTCATATTCATTCCTAATACCGTAGAAGTATCGAGCATCTTCTTTGTGTCAGACCATTCTCGAAGCATTGGGGAAACTGTGACAACATCATGACCCAGAAAGAGAAAGAGCTCCTGCAGGTGGAGTTTACATTCTCTTAGCATAAAAGCTGTTTACCAACGGCTTTCACGTGACAGTTCATTTAAGCCTAACTGCAACTCTGAAGTTGGAGTTGATTTTCCATTTTAAAATCAGGAAACTGAGTTGAAGTTGTTAAGTGACTTGACTCTGTGACTCAAAGCCTGTGCCCTTTCTGCTATGGTACGCTGTGTTGGCTGTGTTGATATGTGGTTTCCTGTTTTTCAAGAATTACAGCTTGACTAAAATATAAATAGTGTTTCTCCTTGGCTAAGTAGTTCTTTATGATCATTATGGGAATAAAAAAGCAAGTATTTTCATTTTGCATTCTGGACGTATATTTGTGACTCCAAAGGAAAATATGATGCAGACCTATTAAACAGAGGTGGTGTTTATTTGCACCAGATAAAGAGCCTTACCTTCCTAAAAATTAAATGCAAGGGCTTATGAGCCATCTCCCTTAGTGCTTGGAATCTATTATTCAAGTTATGAGAAGTCAGTTCACATCCGTATGTAAATCAGGGTATACCCACACCATTTCCCTCAGTCTTACAGATTCAGTGAATATATGCAGTTTAGCACTGGTTTTCAAACTTACAGCAAGCATCAGAATCTCCTGGAAGGCCTGTTAAAACACAGATGTGTCTCCCCTGCTCCCCCCCCCCCCCCAAGTTTCTGATTCACTAGGTCTGTGGTGGTGCCCAAGAATTTGCATTTGTAACATTTGCAGATGATACTGATGCGGCTAGTTTTGGAACTACCCTTTGAGAACTACTGTAGTGTAGCAGAGAATTTAAAAGCTTGGTTTCTGAGCCAGACAGGTTGGGCTTGAATCTTGGTTATGCCACCTACTAGCTGTCAGACCTTAGGCGAATTACTTAACTCCTTGTCAAGAACTCTGAAGCCTCTGAGATTTTACCCTACTTTCAACTAATAAGGTAACCTGCCACAGTTTCATGGACTCCTGGGGAATGACTTTGTTACTCATAATAATAGCTGTAGCCGCAGTACCAACATTTTTTTACACTGGTTCTCAAAACCCCAGTTTGCAAAGGGAGATGTGGGAAGAGCCAAGTGACGCTTGCAGACATTACAGGAGAGGAATCCTGAGCTTAGGGAATTCCAGTCTTTTATAATGGGCAGTAAGCATGCCTTCCCTTTGCTCTACAAGGAGACACTATCTCTGTTTTCCAAGGTTGTTCTCTATACAAGCATCCTTAAAGATTGTCTGGAACAAAGGCAGTTGGTGCCTCTGGTTGTACGACATGCAGAAATGCCACAGACCCATGGAGAATTGGCTCCCAACACTTTCCATTCCCTTATAAAATGGGATTAACAATATAATAGTATCTCCCTTACTGGGTAGTAGAGTAGATTAAAGGTACTGAGATTTGGCAAGCACTTGGAGCAGAGCATAATAAGTGCTACATCAATATTTCCTATTATTACTCCTGAAAGAAATAATTGTGTTTATTTTAATGGTAAGTATTGCTTTATAATATGGAATAATTTCTTTACTGAGTATTCCTAACTTTGAATTCCAAGAAACTTCTTTAATGGATCTAAATTCTAAAATGGAGATAATGTTATTTTACTAGACCATGGGGAATGAGGCCGAAACATTTGCTACCAATATTTATGTGCTTTCTCATTTTTTTCTGCCTCCTTATGGTTACACAGAATCATGTGACTAATTGTGTCCAGTGGGCTGTCTGTGGGAGTAACGTGTACTTCTGGGCTGGAGCATTTAAGTGGCTTTTATGAGACCCTTGAACTCCCTCTTACTTCAGTAAACCCTGAAGCCACATTTCCACATAGTGGAGCTTCCAACAGCTTAGGCTTCTCAATGTGAAGAAAAGGTCCATGCTCTCCCCTACCCTAACACACCAATATGCAATGGACATAAAGGATGAACATGAAATAAGTCTTTGCTCTGTCAAGCCACTGAGATTTGGGGGTTAATTTGCCACTACGGCATAACCTAGACTGTCTTCACTATATTCCAGTGCCTATGATGCCTGCCTACTGTGAGAAGGTTGACAGTTATTTTAAAATATAGGCTCTGGGGGTGTATATGTAAAGCTAGACATGGAGCTTGCATTCTGTTGAGGGAATATAAGCAATTAACGTTTATTTATTTAGCATAAGTTAATTTCAGATAGTGGCGAGTACTGTGAAAAGTGTGGCCAACACTGTTACTATCCTACCCAATGCCCGTTCCCATTTTTTTCTTGCTAAGAGAACCTTAATTGTGTGTGGGACTACACTGTGCCCAGCCCTAGGTGATAGATCGTGTTTGTTCCCAGCCAAATCATGACAATTTGTGTCCTGATTTACCTGCCTCCCCTGCAGCTCCAGGAGGCCACGTGACCTAGTTCTGATTTTTTGATAGTCAAGGTTTCGGGGAAGGATTTCCCTTTCCTCACAAAAGGAGGTAGACGTGGTTGGTATAGCCACACTTTCCTCCTCTCAACTTCTTCCTGCCTTGAATGTAGATGAGATGTCTGGTTATGGCAGCAGCCTTTTTGTACCATGAGATGGCAAGCGTAAAGACAACACGCTAAATATGGCAGATCGGAAGGAGCCAGAGTTCCTGATGACCTCATTGAACAGCTAGAACTGTACCAGTAGCCAACCTCTTCTAGACTTGGTCTAGGAGGAATATAAACCTCTGTTAATTAAGCACTTGTTACTTGCCGCTAGATACATTCCTGACCCATGTAGAGTATAATGGAATAGACTGGGTTGGCTGGAGCATGTGGTTGAGGGCACAGCAGTGCTACGTTACCCATGCTAATCAGGGAAGGCCTGTTTGAGAATGTGTCATTGAGCTGAGACCTGAGTGTTGAGAAGGGGCCAATAAGATGGGAAATGTGTCCTTGAGTTTGGGTTGGAACAAGGATTTGAAGGGGAGAAAAGATAATGGGGGAAATCGTGTTCCGTTATGAGTTTCTAAGCTCATGGGCTCCATGTGGCACTGGAAAGCTAAAGGAACTGCCCGTGATCATTTGGGGCAACTACAAGGACAGTTTGGACCCCTGCTATGATTCTGATCTGCTTGGGATATTACACCCCAGAGTCCAGGGGAATTCAGACGAAAACAGTGTGTGTGACCATGACTCACCCCCGACACATTGCCTATTACCAAGAGACTGTTATTCCTGTAGGCTGTGTGGGAAAGGGCAAGGGAAGTAGGGCTGACCAGGGACGACTGACGAGTCTGGCCTCTGGGCAGAGAATTTTCCTCATAGTCTCCTTTGGAAATGGGGTCATAGTCATGGGGCTTTGAGATCTGCTTAGTGGTGGTTGTCCAGTTGAAAAGCTTCTGTAATGTACGGATTCTCCCGAGCATGTGCTTTGATTGGCAGAAAAATAACTAGAACAACTACTACCGTTTATTGAGTCCTTACCGTGCGCCAGGCATGGTGCTAAAAATATTACAAACATTATTTTATTTAACCCTCCAACAAGCTCGTGAAGCTCCATATTACCGAAGAGAAAGCTGAGACCTTAGAGAAGAACAATAATTTTCCTGAGGTCATATAGCTGGTAGGTTGCAAAGCAGGCCTTTTAGCCAGCCTGTCATAAATATCCCCAAGAGTAGGCTCCCCGGAATGTGCTAGGTTTTGCAAGCAGTTAATGACCTAGACCAGAATATTTGAAAATATCCTGAATCATGTTTTGTATTCCTCCTTCCTCTTTTTCTTTCCTTGTAATTATATATGTATATGGTATGAGTGTCTCTAAAACTAAAAAAAAAAAACATTTTTTTTTACTTGAGTTGTTTTACCTGCTATTTTGGGGAGAAAGGCAGTTTGATATACATGACATTTTTATTTCTGAATGAATTTGCATTGCAAGAGGCTGGAAGGACTATAGAAGGGTCAGTTAAATATACTTGGCAGGGTGCATTCATAAATGAAACATAGTCTATTTCACTTCATAAAATTTAACATAGATATTGCTGACTTAAACAGCAAGGGCTGCTATGTATTGAATGCCTATGATGTGTCAATGTGCTAAGTGTTTTAGCTAGATTATAATCCACTCTTCTCAGTAACTCTGTGAAGTAGGCTATTTTCCATTTTACAGATGGGAGCACTGAGGCTACTGGGGCTTAATTTGCCCAAGGTAATCACTTGTCTCACTTGACCCTATTGTCTTTCTGCTATACAGCACTACTCCGTTATTAAATACAGCCAGATTGTATTTGTATCTTCCTGGCTTTTTTTAGTGGGAGGATTTTAAACTGCCCTGCTTCCATTCATTATTCCATTTTGTCTTTATAATCTAGTGAAAATAATATAAAAATGTATGTTAGGGGCCGGCCCCGTGGCCGAGTGGTCGTGCTCTGCTTCAGTGGCCCGGGGTTTCATCGATTTGGGTCCTGGGCGCACACCTAGCACCGCTCATCAAGCCATGCTGAGCTGGTGTCCCACACAGCACAAACAGAAGGACCTTACAACTAGAATATATAACTATGTACTGGGGGGTTGATTGACACATTTGTTAGCTCAGGGCCAATCTTAAAGGAAGAAGAAGAAAAAGAAAAAGAAAAAGATTGGCACATTTGTTAGCTCAGGGCCAATCTTAAAAAAAAATTATGGAAACATCAGGAAGACCTGATTTCAATATTTATAGGCAAGTATATTCCCCCCACCCCTATATTTAAAGGAAGAATGTTTACCCAGGTAATAAAGGATTCACAGCGTACACAATAAAAAGTGAAAGTGCCCCTTTCCAGAGAAACCACTAGTAACAGTTTGCTCTGTGCATGCTCACGTGTGTTATACATAAACATAAAAATAAAGCATTTTCTTTTTAAACAAACTGGCTCACGTTGTACATTTTGTTCAGTATCTTGTTTGGATGAACCTATTCTTTTTGATGTTACGTTGCCTCTCACTATGATGTGTCATAATTGATTTAGCCATTTTTGTGTTTGTATGTATTTGGTTGTGACCGGTTTTCTTATTATAAACAATATTTTACTGCACATATCTCCTTGTACACATGTGACTATATTTGTAAAAACGATTCTTTGAAGGAGAAATTAACTGCAGCATATACTAATTTCCTTTCCTGGCAGTGGTTTAAGATAATAAGTTTCTGACTACAGCACTTTCATTGTGTCCTAACCTAACCTTATATCTGAGTTGCATGGCTGCTCCATATGGCTGTGCAAGTCACGCGTACATCAGCACCTAAACAGCCTTTCCCAGGCTGATTTGGTATTTTCTGTGAGACATAACTGAGTCATAACAGTCAGTAACCTGGTGATGCAGCCTCCTTGCCCTGCCTCTGTGGAAGGCATTGTGCCTCCCGGCAAATTTAAAAATTTGGGTTGTACAGACATGTCCCCAGCTGTGCCCAGGGGCCATATCCTTCAGAGAGTACATCACTCTCACTTTGTTCTCCACCCACCCACCAAGCAAGAAGCCAGTGGTGAGATCCAAGCATTCAGCTGACTCCTTCAGTCTTGGAGTTGTCAGTCTCTAGGACCATTTTTTAAAAAATAGACATTTTTTTGAGAGAAATTTTAGGTTCACAGCAAAATTGAACTGAAGGTACAGAGATTTCCCATAGACCTCCTTGCTCTCACACTCACAGCCTCCCCCATAATCAACATCTCCCACTAGTGTGGTACATTTGTTACAAATGATGAATCTACATTGACACATCAGTATCCCACAGAGTTCTAGAACTATTTTTCACTACAGATCTGCATGGCTTGCTTCTTACTTACTTTAAGTCTTTGCTTAAATGTTACATTCTCTGGCCACCCTATATAAAATTGCAACACCTTACCTCATTTTCTCTCTTGCACTTTATGCCTTTGCCTTGTTTTGCTTATAGCATCTTGCAATATCTAACATCTGTATATTGTGTTTCATCTTTGCTTGTTACCTCCTGTAATTTGTAAACTCAGTCACAGTAAGAGTCTGTTTCCTTCACTCTTATTCTCAGTACCTGTCTTAGAGTAGACGCTCAGGAAATATTCTTGGCTTGGTGAGTAAATGAACAAACAAGTGAACTCAGGACTGCTCTCTCAAGGTTGGCGTCCTTCAACAGTCCGACCTGCCTCCTCCCTCATTGCCTTCACACACTCCACCAACCAGCCCTAGGGGTGGGGTGCTGTTGGGCTGCAGACAGGTGGGGCATCTTCACTGGGAGGGCCATCACAGACTCTTCAGAAGCCTTTGCAGTGTTAGGAAGATTAATGCCCAAACAAATGCCTACCATTTTATTGATCACTTACTGTGTGCCAGCCCTCCATGTCAAGAGAGAGAAAAGGAGAGAGCAACAAAAGGGGCATGGGGAGAGAAAAAGGGGAAGGGAGAAAGAAAATAATGTGGGGATGGGCAGAGTAAAGGGATTGGGAAAGGACCCGGGGAGAAAGAGAAACAAAAGTGTGTTTGAGACAGGAAAAGAAAGAAAGGGATGATTGGGATTTGAGTTACAGAATTTAGGAAACTTGCCTAGGGCCACTATAGCTGGTTGGAGGAACATCTGCTCCAAAGCATGTTTGACTCAGAAAAACTTAAGAGCTCTACTAGCGTGAGTTTAATTAGAATGTTTGCAACATCCATGTTGGCATTCTTTCAGAGGAAGAGATAGAGAGACAAATGATATCTACTAGTATGGAAACATTGTAGTCAGCAAGTTGGCAATTTTAATTTTATGGAGGGTGACATAAAAGACCTTCTCAGGAGTCAGAGTAGAGCTGAAGGACTGTGTTCAGCATCAGCCTTAGCTAAAAGGGTAACAGTTAGCCTCTTAAACATACTAGGTGAGCTAAAATTGTTACAGATTTAATGTAGAGTTTCCATTTGTATCAAACAGTTTGTTAAATCTTTACTAGTTTAATTTAGTAGCATACCCTTTGCCTTAAGGGTGTTTGAAAAAGTAGAAACTATTTAAAGCAAGTTAGGATAAGTGCAGTAAATTTACAAACACATACAAGAAAGGGAAAAGGAAACAGCTGTTGATAGTGTTAACCATAGAGAGGTTGTTTCTAGAGATACACAAGATAGTACCAAGGCCATCTGCCCTTGTTGGATAACAACTTTTTAAAAAAATCCAGTACTGTTCTGAGAGAATGCTCAAGAACTGTTTTGGGGATTAAGTACCTTTTAAGAGTGGAAGTAAAATTTTAAGACTGGCTCTTACTGGGGCCCACATTTTTATTGTGTTGAATTCTTATGTGAAGATCAATGTCGATTTCCTCTCTTGCGCGTACTTTCTTCCTTTAGATTCTAATGAGGATGCTGACACAACCTGTTATCTCAGGCAAATTACTTAAAACTGAGGTTTAGTTTTCTTATCTATAAAATGGGCTATCAGTATATGGAGTATTAGTATCTACCTTGCAAGTTTATTGTAATGTTTACATGAAATGTCATTTTTAAAAGGGCTTAACACAATGCTTGGCACAAAGTAGACACTAGGGAAATGTTATTTCCTTTCTTTCTCCTCAGGATAAACTTGTGCACATTTTTTTCGTGCTAAAATGGCTTTGAGTAGCAGCCTCAAAATTAAAAGTGCATTTGGCCTTTGCTATAAGCTAGCTGGGTTGTTCATGCAACTTGGGAGTTGGTGAAGAACCATTCTCTAATACAAGTGAGAACTTTGAATTCTGTTTCCAATAAGATTTCTTACAGATCAGGTGTACCTATGAGTTTACTTATGAGCTTATATGTCTCTTTCAGATGAATAGACTTGTCACTTTCCACTGACTGGCAGCAATGGCGTTTACTGAAAGAGTCAACAGCAGTGGCAACAGGTAACCGTGAAATCCATGATTCACAGATATGACAATATTTAATTCTATAATCTTTTTTAACGAATATGTTTGGTCCTTTTCGTTTTTGCAACTTATAAACTCTCTGGTGCAGGAAAATGCATGAAAATTTCAGTTTTCTCTATGTGAAGTCAGACCTCTTAGACCAGCTACATATTTTCTTCAAATCTAGTACTCTCTGAGCCTCAACTCGTTTCTTTACTATGTTGGATTTTGTATTAGATCAGCATCCTAATTCTGTGTTCAAGAAATTGGTCTATATTGCGCTGATTTGGGAAAATGGGCACATATTCTGCATGTGCTGAAACAAATATTGTGGTGAAATCTACTTTTTCATGAGGGCCTTGAAGGAGGGAATTCTGTCAGTTACGGTTTACGCCTTTCCCGTCTCCCTCCAACTCTGCACATCTAGTTAACTGCCTTCTTGTATCTACTCCATGATCGTTGTTGGTTGAGGGGAGCAGATTAACATTCTGAAGCAGTTATGAAGAATAACTCATCTGATATCCAGAAGGAATTCTTAATTCCACGGTCAGTTTTTATTTATATTAATGATATTAAAGTTTGAGATAGGTAGACTCAAACTTACTCAACAAACATTTATTGAGTAACAGATGATGGTGCGTGTAATTCTGGACTGTTCTGGATGCTTTCCTCCTCCCTCTCCCTTTCTGGTGTATTTAGGAAAAGTCCTCAATTCCAGGTGGTCCTGGTGGCGCTGTTAAACTTGGTACACTCTCCTCCCACACAGAGGAAGGCATGTCCCCCAGCCTGCAACAGTCCACATTCTCCTAGAGCCTGGGGGAAACCGGTCATCTGTCTTTAGGCTTGTTCATAATGTTCAGTTACACATAAGTTTTACATTTTTATGTAGTTAAATATCTTGTCCTTTATGGATTCTGGTTTTGATTGGGCTTAGAAAGGTCTTTCCTACTCCAAGATTGTGAAAATAATGTCATGTGTTCTCTGCTGGCACTTGAATGGTTTCTTTTTTTGTATTTAAATCAGAACTTGTATGCTGGTGGCCTGTGTGACAGATCTGGTCAACAGATGGGTTAGTTTGGCCCTGCACAGTGTTCTAAAAAGTATATATCTGCCAATGTTTTTTGCATAACAATCTAGACTTTGATCTTCTCTTGAAAAATTTCAAGTTGAACAACATTGGGCTTGTATTGCCCTATAGATACACTTAGATAGAATTGAATAGCTGGTGCTCTTTTAGGCAAAGTGTGAGCTTTCTAATTCAGAACTTCCCAAGTGGTATGCCATCAATACTCTTCAGGTGTGTCGAGGTGCTGAGCCTCAGCCCACAGGTTGACCAGAACTCCCACCTGATTTCCTCCTGCAGACATCTGCTTTGTCACCTTGCCCCGGGAAGACTGGATGTAAAAAAATTTGGGAAAGCACGAATGCTTTCTAGTTCTCTACAGTTCCCACACAGCTGGATTCACACATTTACTTAGCTGCTTAGCCTTCTTAACTTTGATCAATTTTAGATGTTTGAATTTTTAGTATTTTGGTCCATCTGTAATTAATTTTAGCACAAAGTATGTGTTGTAAATTTCCATATTAATAAGAAAGTTAAAAAGTCCAGGGGATGTTGAGGAGCCATCTTTTTTGTGTATGTGTCTGAGGAAGATTGACCCTGAGCTAACTAACATCTGTTGCCAATCTTCTTTTTGCTTGAGGAAGACTGTTGCTAAGCTAACATCTGTACCAATCTTCCTTTACTTTATATATGGGATGCCACCACAGCATGGCTAGGTCCACACCCAGGATCCAAACCCGTGAACCTGGGGCTGCTGAAGCAGAGCGTGGGAACTTAATCACTATGCCACTGGCCTGGCCCGGGAGCCATCTTTTTTTAAAAAGCAAAAGGCTAGCAATTGTTTCAGCATAGTTTATTGAATCCTCTGTCTTTTCTCCGCTGATCTGAGTACAGTGTCTAAATTCCATCACATTCGTGAGTCTCTTGTTGAACTCTTTTGTCCCATTGATTGCCTCTTCTGGCAGTGGTGGCATACTGTTTCACTGTTTTTTTTAATCAGATCCTAATATTCAGGGAGATTCTTTGTCATTACTGTTCATTTTTAGAATTTTCATAGCTATTCACATCTGATCACGGTTCTGTGTGTACCCTGAAGTCATTTGTCATTTTCTAGAAAAGTTATTCTTGGCATTTTGACTGAGGTCCCTTTGAATTCATCAATTAGGGAGAGTTGAATTCTATAGAGTATGAAGACCGGGTCTTCCTACAGAAAGAATATAAATATCAGATTGGTGAGAATTTAAGATTGTTGTGGAGGTATGATTCCACAGAAATTTCTACTTATTGAATGCAGTATAATTTCTAGCAGAAGAAGACAGCATTATCAGTGGCAAGATTGATACTTTGTACTCTCTTATTTACATGTGTCTATCGTTGTTGCTAATTATTGTTAGGTTAGGTGGGTAACTTTGTAGCCCTTTGTAGTCCCAGTCTAGCAATCACAGAACTGTTTTTATTCTTTGTTACGTTTATCTTTCCAGCGCCTCACCTCCCTGGTGTGCTCCTTTTAATTTTAATATCCAGTCTAAGTGATAAGCTAGGGGAATCCTACAAGGAGCTCTATTTTTTATATATACCAATAGCTCACTTGTTTAAATCTTTAATTATGATAGGTGTTTAATCTTTTCGTAGTACAGAAAAAAACCAAGAAACTCATGTGGAACTGATCCAGGACTAGTGCATATTTTAAAGGAAACAGATGTGTATTTCGTCTGCAGCTCTAATCTCGCACACGAAATAGAAGTCTGGGTGTGAACCCTTAGTTTGCTCAGGGCTAGCAGAAGTCATGAGCGTGGACAGAATGTTCATGTCATGCGTAATGACAATTTTTGTTTTAGTTTTTATAAGTAATAGGCTTATTCTTTGATTTCCAAGTTTATCAGCATTAGATACTATCGAATCTGAGCTCACTTATATTCCCCCCACCTCCCTGCCCATCCCCTTTCTTTTTGTTCTTTCTAAAAATTGTTATTGGAGTATCACAAACTGAAAAGCGCAGACATTATCAGGACAGTTCAGTGCACTTTTACGAGGTGAACACACTTGTGTAACCGATCGAGTAACAAGAGCAGCTCTCCAGAAGCCCCCTCCTGTCCCCTTTCAGCCATTACCTCTCTCAAACGGTGCTGCTCTTCTGCCTTTTAACATCATGAATTTGTTTTGTCTGCTTTTGAATTTTATTTAAATGTGATCGTATAGTATCCTCCTGTTTTCTATTCAGTCGTGGTGTTTATGTTATTTTTATTTCTTCTATTTCATACATTTAAATATCTTTAACATTCAAATATCCTTATAATAATATATTTTATATTAATGTACTATATTAGTTGTATATTATATAGTCAATATTAAATTTTTTTATTTTCTTCTTCCATCAACCTTCCATAGTGTAAAATAACATAATTATCCTTACTCTTCCTTCCACTTCTCTCTCTTCTACCCTCCAGCTATTAGCTCTGCTTTTAGTTTTAGATTGTCCAGATTGATAGCACATTTTAATTTATAATTATCTGTGCTCTTGCAAGCTTTGTCTTTAAATGGATAATAAAAGTTGAAAAACCAATAAGCATTATTTTACGTTATTTTGATTGAGAAGCAGAATAGTGTTTAGGGTTTCATTTCTCCTCTCTGGGTTCAAAGTCAACCCAAGCACCACTTGAAAGAGAAGATTCATATTGATCAGGACAAATGAAGCCTTATCTTTAGCTGAGGAAATTGTTCAAATTCATGCCACGTTTTAAATTGCTTCATCTTTGAAGGGTGTTTTTATTTTTTTCTGGAGTTTTTAATTACCTTTCTTTTTTCTTGTTGAAAGAGAGAACATACTTTTTTGCCATTTCACTAACATGTTCCCCTTCTTACTCTTTGATACCCATTGCTTGAATTCTCTTATTTTCTTTTTGGAATCCTGAAACTAAAATTAATTTTTACAAAGTGTGTGCTAAATTACATTCTGCTGAAATTGGGCGCAGGTAAGTGAAGCCAGAGAATAAAGGTGGGATACATTCTGGGAAAACTTTACTTGATTGTGGGAAAACATGTTACGATAAAATATAAAAATGAAAGGAATTTTATTTTAGGCTGCATTGCCAGATTTGTGGGACATGCGTTTTCTGCCATTGAGTGTGAGTGCTTCTTTAAGAACGTTTGGGCTCTTCGGGAAGATTTGAGGGAGTGACTTTCACGGACCGTGAATCATATTATACTGTAGTCCTGGAAGCTCTCCTTTGCTGGGAGAGTCTGAAATAAAGTTAACTCTCCTAATTGAGAAGCGTCCTCAATTAGTGAGGAAGCTACAAGGTGTTAAGCTGATTAACACGTATTATATGGACAGATTTTCCTTGTGTGAGTGAATCAGGGGCCCAATCTCCAGATGCTTACTGGAGGGATTAATGGTTGTGGGCCGTGTTTTCCTGAAACAGCAATTGGCCTGGGCTGTAAATAATCCACACCTGGAATTGTGAAGGTGGGAAATAAGGAGGTTTCCTGTATTTCCCAAGCAAGTTGCTTTAGGCCTGATTTACAAGTGCAATAGCATTTCTTCTACAGAACTCTTTGTTTCCCTTTATTTTAGAAAATGCTTCCTAACTGTTAAGTATGTATTGTTGTCATGTGTAGTTTAAGATGAGTCCCTCAGTTTGATGCACTTAGAAGAGTTTGGTTTCAGAGTTACCCCAGGAAATCTTTTTCAGAATTAGTTCTTTCCCAAAGAGACAGCTAAATTTGGTGGTGGTGGTGGGATGCTAAACTGTAGGAATACTGAGTAATTACCCCAGTAAAATCCAGTTGACCTATGTGTGATAGCTATATGTGTGATAATAGCTAGCTTGAGTGTGGAGGCAGACAGCTTTGTGTTTAGAACTCTGATAGTCTGATAATCCTTGGGCAAATTGCTCAACTTTTAAAGCCTCATTAAAATGGGGATAAGGAGAATAATGCACATAAAGTGCTTATCACAGTGCCTGATATGTCATAAATCCTCTGGAAATGATTAATGCCACCACTGGTGCTGATGGGAGGATGGGGGTTCCAGGAGTTGGTAGCTTCTGTGATAATGTTTGGAAGGGAAAGGCTCTGTTCAGAGGCAGTTCTCTGGGTGGAAGGATTCCTTTGAGAGGTGTCCCAGGAGGAGCATTCGTAGGAAGGAGAATGGCAGAGACCTTGAAACAAACCTTTAAAAACGAAACAACGAAGTGTGTTTACTTGCAGGGCATGTGGATACGTTGACAAGTTTCACTGTGGTCTGTTTTGCATTGAATATTGGCTATGGGGTTATCCTAAATCACACACCAAGTGTAAGAAAACACTGCTGCATGGTATTTTCTTTTCTACAAGTTGCATAGTCTTTTTAAAAAAGAAAAACTTTATTGAGGTATAATTTACTTCTGTTTTAAGTATGCAACTTAATGATTTTTAGTAAATTTACTGAGTTATGTGCCCATCTCTATAATCCAGTTTCAGAGTTGCACCCCCAATAGACGCAGCTGCCTGTTTGCTCTTAATCTTGTTCCTACCCCAACCCCAGGCAACCGTTAATCTCCTTCATACTTTTGCCTGTTCTGGATATTTCATGTAAATGCAATCACATAATACATGTTTGGGTTTTTTTTGTGACTGATTTCTTTCACTTAGCATAAGGTTTTCAAGATTCACCCATGTTGTAGCGTGTATTTCAATATTTCATTGCTTTTTGTTGCCAGATAAAGTTCATTGTATGCTGCTGCCAGTGTTTTGTTTCCTGTCACCAATTGATGGACATTTGGGTTGTGTCCACTTTTTGGCTTTTATAAATAATGTTGCACGTGTGTTTTCATTTCTTTTGGGTAGATGTCTAGGAGTGGAATTGCTTGTAAGGTAGATTTGTATTTAGAGTCATCTTCAGTTATTCTAAATTCACAACTCAGTGTGCATGTGGGGCTGTTTCAGATTTGCTATGGTTTTTCTCTTTGCTGTCACCTCTGAACTCTCTACTAATACTGAGAGTAGGAAGAGAACGAATTAATACTTATTTAGTGCCTTTAGTATAATGGATACTAGTCCAGGCAGTGGGCGTTATATCGCTTTAGGTGACCCTTTGGTCTGTGGTGGTGGATAAGAGGGACGCTGAGCTGAATTGTTAAGGATTACATCAGCTTTGTAGGGATACTAATTTTGTACCATCCTGAGTGGGGAAGACCATTTCTCTTCCTTTTGGAGAACATCAGTTACAACGGTCCTTTTCTTCTGAAGCTGGATCAGGCAGCCTCCTTTGGAGTCTGTGCAACGGGGATAGGAAGAAGAGAATTTCAGTTCCAGTTTCCTCTGTGTTTCCAGGAGCCTGGAGGACGTTACTGCAGAATCTGAGTCTTGCTTTCTGAATCTCATGATAACCCTGTGAAGAGGTCAGATTAGGTGGCAATCGACCTGAGTGTACAGGAGGAAACAAAGGCCTGGAGAAGTGAACAGCTGAATGTGTGAATCAGAGTTTAGTTACCCCAGCATAACTAGTTTGTTTTGGTTGGGAAGATTTTTAATTACTACACTAAATAACATTTAACATGTAGGGTACCGTGCAATTTCGTTTCTGCTTTTGCCCAGCACATTCTGACACCTTCGTCAGATGGTGCCTTCTTCATAACCTGCAGTGCAGAGTACCACCATTTTTGTTGCTTTAATTTTTGTTGCTTTTGTTTAAAAATGGTTTTAAAATTGTAGACTTTGGATTATATATGTTTATATAGGTAAAATGGTTTTAAAATTGTAGACTTTGGATTATATATGTTTATATAGGTAAGATGTTAATAGATAAAGTGGACAGGTCTTATTAAAGCTATTGAAAGTATGAGGTGGTCCAGGACTTCTCGTTAGGGGAAAGAGAGAGTCTAAAGGGAGAGAAAGAAAGAAAGAGAAATCTTACGCATTGTGGCAGCAACAAAGAATTACTATCAGCCCTGATAACCTAATTTAGTATAGACTTAATCATAGTTCTTGCTTACTCTTTCTCCTTTTCTCTTCCTCACTCTAAAAGAAAATTTTTATCATAGGAATATTCAGACTTTAGTATACATAGAGAGACTATTTCATTAACTTTCAAATATCCTTTCCCCAGATTTAACATTTCTCAGTATTTTGCCACACTTTAAAAAATCTATCCTTTTTCTTTTTTTTTCTCTGCTGAAGTATTTTAAAGCAAATTCCAGGCATCTATTTCTTCACTCCTGCATACTTTGTGTGCATCTCTTTAAAAAATATGGATATTTCCCTACGTAACTGCACACCAGTCTCACACCTAATAAAATTAACATTTTGGGTTTGTCTAGTAACCAGCCCATATCGAAACTGTCCAGATTGTTTAAAAATGTCTATTAAAGTTGTTTGTATCCTGATTCAAGCAAACTGAAGTGCATACATTGCATTAGGTTCTGTCTCTTGAGCCTTAATCTAGAAAGTGTACCCGACTTATTTCAGAGGTGGAGGGTTGACTGGTTGAAGCTGAGTTGAACATGTGTCCTACATTGTGCATTTGTCTGTTTGCTTCCTCTTAATGTGTTTGACTTGTTCCTATATACCAGTGGTTCCCAACCAGGAATAGTTTTACCCCCTGGAGGGGGGATGTTTGACAGAGTCTGGAGAGATTTTTAGTTGTTGTAATCTAGTGGGTAGAGGCCAGAGGTGCTGCTCAGCATCCTGCAATGCACAGGATGCCCCCCACCCCCACCCCGCGAGGAGTTTTCTGGCTGCACATGTCAGTGCTGCTGAGGCTGGGGATCCCTGTGGCTCTATCTCAGGTATTTCCTGTAGAATGGAAGTTAGCTCTAAAGCTCTTTAGAGTAAAGATAAGTCTTTTTGCTAAAAATAGTTTAATAGTCCAAGACTGTGGGAATTGTTCCATGTTTTGATCTGGGTGCCGGTTACCAGGGTATGTCACTTTGTGAAAATACATGTGTGAGCAGAGCACTTTTAAAATGCATGTTATATTCTGATTTTTTAAAGTTAACTTGAGAAACCTTCCTAGTCCGGCTGTGTAACTTCCTCTTTTTGACTGTTGCCTTGGATTCTTAGATACGTCAAGAAATCTTTAAATCCTCTTCCTTTTTAAACTGTCGTAATATTCATTTCTTTCCGTGTAAGCATCTGGTAAAGACGGGAGAAAACGGGGTGCCTTGTGACCTAATTATTGGGATGGTTGAGTGTCTGTTAGGGCCGTCCGGGTGCTGGTATAGTCCTTGCTCTGGAGGGTTGCCCTGAGAGAGAGAAGACTTAAACAATGCGTAATGTTAGGCCGCTTGGCTTTCTCTGAAAGCTTAAAGGAGAAAGGAAGAAAGTCCTTCTGGATGGGGTGGCTTCAAGAGAGAAGCTCACCTTTCACGAGCAATGGGATTTGGGAAAGGGGCGTTTTGGTCAGAAAGAGCCATCAAAGGTCGGGAATGTGTTCGGGGTGTGCTGGGAGCCCTTCTGGAAGGTAGTCTTAAAGCCAACTTCTCTCCCCATCTCTGATAA
Source organism: Equus asinus (assembly GCF_041296235.1). Classification (NCBI taxonomy): domain Eukaryota; kingdom Metazoa; phylum Chordata; class Mammalia; order Perissodactyla; family Equidae; genus Equus; species Equus asinus. The sequence goes on along the minus strand of NC_091792.1, from coordinate 92,893,812 downwards.
ATCATCGGAAGGAAAGGCAATGAATTTTTTCTGACAGTTGGTTCTTACTGGGGGCAGGGGCTTCGTTTGCAAATGAAAGGACGGCTGTTGGAGTGGTTGAAATCACAATGGGCCCTGACTCTTTTCACATCAAAGTGTAAAAGAATCTCCAGGGGTGATAAATGGGGGCTGCAAGACTCATTACTTGTAAACAAAGCTGAGGGATGACCCCTACATTTTTTTTAATTAAAAGAAAACAGGGTTTCCCAGTGGTGAGCGTGGGGCTGCTCGTTGTTGGCATTCTGACTGCTTACCCCGGAGGAGATCTTTGTTGAGGGTGCAAGGAGGTGGCCGCGGGTTGCCCGGCCTGCCTTGACTCTCCAGTCCGGGATAAACGTGCTCTGCCCAGGGCGTCCCCCGGCTCTTCCTGCGAGGTTGGGAACCAAAGGGCTCCGGGTTCACTGTGCTTTTGTTGCAACAAGGGTGACAGGGCAGGATTGCTGAGCCCTGTTCCTCTGGAGAGACTGAGGGCTTAGACTCTTTTCAAGAAAAACTCCCTTACTCCTGTGCTGTGCAGAAAGAGGTCAGTTTTTAAGTAAATTCTTAGACCTTTGTAAAGGAGTCCAAAGGCCATTGTTTTCAAATTTATGTTTAAAGTTAGTATTCCTTTTATTTGTGTAGTACAAGGCTTTGCTTATGATCAAAGCCTTTAACCAAAATGACAGTATTTGAACGCTTTACGTTCCATGTTTATGTTGAAAGCAACACTATTAAAACACTAGTATTAACAGTAAGAATCTAGCATTTTGTGGAACGAAGGCTTGGAAACCGGTCTCTAAGTTCCACCCCGCAGGTGAAGGTCCGCCTTTGGTAAACTCCTTTCCTTGTGTACCCAACTCCCCAGCAAGCTTATCTCTTGCTGTTTCTTCACTTGGCTCCTTGGCTGCAGTCTGGCTTAGCCCTAACCAGATTTAAAACAACTGCGGATCAGTGACTGCCCTTTGTAACCCGAGTGGAACTAGTGGGTGCTAGGCACCCAAGAATTCTAATGTGTTTACTGACTTTCCAGATGTTCGGTAATCACCTTCTGAGTGTATCTTCCAAACAAGTTGTAGGACTTGAGAAAGGAGGCGAGGTCACAGCTGGAGGGGAGGGAGCACGTCCCTGGATGGTGGGTAGAGAGAAGCCATCCTCCAGCAGAGGTGCTTTCAACTGTAGATAAGAGAGTATTTAAGGCCTTGCAGTTCCCTTCGATACTGGAATGGTGAGAACAGGGGGGGCTCTACCGGTTATTGCTACTTTTGTGAGTTCAGATGCCAAAGCAGCTAATATTTAATGAGCACAGTGACCAGGTTCTGTGCTAATAAGTCTTCAATAGACGTGATTTCACATCAGTCTCAGAGCTCCCTATGAGTCTGTGTGTTACAGATGAAAACAGCAAAGGGATGGTTAAGTGACTCATGAGTGACAGATACTCAGGTTACCTTGCTTCTGCCACCAGACACCCTAGTCCTCAACCCCCATTCCACATCGTCTCTGCAGAACCCAGAGGCAGGGAAATACTTTCTGAGCTCTGGTTTGAAACTCTGAGGCTTGGGCCCGAGATCCTCTGTAGTTAACTGTTCATTTCTGACATTGTTAAGGAAGGACTATTAGATAAAAGGTTCTTCCTGGAAGATTGCTTCAGCATGGCTCCAGTAGTCAAAGAAACATGTGTCCTTTCTAGTGAAGGAACAAAGCTGATATCTTTATGTTGGGGTGTGGAAGGTGGGGTGAAGACAAGAAAGGATGGGAGGGGGATAGAGGTGACTAATGAGCGATGGAGGGAAAAAGATGAATTAATTTAAAAATCGAGGGATGGAGGTGGTGCCTGTCCTGAGATGTTAGCATCTCCCCAGTTTGCCCCCGGCAGAGCTGGTTCATCCCCGTGCTGAGATGCTGTGTGCTCTCTCAGAGGGTGCTTTGCAGGCTGCAGAGCTTTGCACAGATGCCAGGTGGTGGCCTGGTTAGTAAATCAAGCTCTCAACGGTTAGAAGTTGTAGCCGTTCTCATTTTAGATTATCTTTTGACATCCGGCAGAAACTTACTTTCCTCCAGTGAGCGCTTGATGACTGAGATATGAAATCGTCCTTAATTTAAGAATGGAGGTGTTGATTTTCTAATGGAACAGAGTATTTAATCAATGAGAGCAGAGAATATATCTTGTCTAAAAATATAAAAATATGTGTTCCTCAGCTTGTAAAGGACAGAGTTGAGGGCAAAGGCAGTGAATGGAGTGAGATGGGAGGATGTTTTCGACAGTTGTTAATGTCATGTTACTTTTCCTTTCTGTCCTCATTCCTCCACCTGCACTATTGACTCTGGCGAGAACACTTCCCGCAGGCTCGGCGAGGGCCTGCCCTGACGTTTTCACCTGGAGAGGCAGCCTACCTTCCAGGGAAAGAGTTCCCTTTGAAACCAGTGAGACCTGGCCTTGAATTCCAGCCTCACTAGGGTTGTGTAACGCTGGGCAGCTCATTCAACCGCTCCAAACTCTGCTTCCTTCGTCGGTAAAATAAAATAATAATGAGAATCACGTGAGATAATGTGTTTTTTGAAAAACCCAACAGAGTGCCTGTGCTGAGTTGGTGTTTAATAAATATTAATTTTCTTCCTTTTGTGTTGACTGCCTTTGCTAATTCTGGTGTTCTGCGCCTGGAGAATTGGAACTCCATGATGGTCCTTAAAGGCCCTCGGAGGTTTAGAAGCCTGGCCTGTGGGCGGGGTCTGCAGGGCATGCACTGCTTCATGAAATCTTCCTGCTGCCCGAGGGCTCAGCTGATTAGGAGACTGATTTTGGTTTGTTATTGTGGAATTTATATTATTCAAAGTATAATATTGTTATTACTAATTATATATTGTTATATTATTACTCTCAATATTAGTAAATTATTAAGAGTATAATTGGATAATTTTAAATGGTAGGTGACACTATGTACTCATTTCTTAATAAAATCTTTATTTCATATTTCCTATTAAAGTGTTACATTAAGATACAGTTTAGGATATACATCAAGATGGGTGTGCCTAACTTGTAGAGAAAGTAGATAGAATACTTTTTACCCTTTTACTTGAAGTAAATAAGAAATCATGTATTTCCTTCAGGTTGGTTTGATTTTAAATGGAGGGTCTTCTCTGTTCTCATGATAATCCAAGAATTGCTCATTCATTCAGCAAAGACTTGACATCCGAGAGTCCACTAGGAACCAGGGGAGGAGGTGGGAGGGAAGGAGCTGGGGGGGAGCAGATCAGTGTGGTAGAGCCCGGCCCAGAGCTGGTATTCTAGTTACCATGTGAAGATGTTATCATCAAGTGGTTTTCATCTAACGCTTTAAACTTTTTTCAAGGTTTACTCGCAGTCCACTGTTGTGTTGTAACTTCATAGGGATCTTATAAGGTAGGGTGGACTTAAAGAGGTTGAATGGTTTGCTCAAGATGACAGAGTTAATAGTAAAACTGTCCTCTAAACATGGGGTGAGTTTTCTCTCACTTTCCCGACTGCCGGGCACCACCCCTCAACACGCACACCAAGTCTATCAAAACCTCACTCATCCTTCAAGGTGAAGCTGAAATGCAACCTCTTATAAAACTCCATTCACACAAGAAGTCCATTGCTCTCTTTGTGCGCTTCCATCTTTGCCTCTACCTCTGAGCCGAATTTCAATTAACGCCTCTCTTTTCCAAATTCACCCTTCAGTACCTGCTCTGCTGTGGTGGACTCTAAGCATTTGTCCTTTACAGTGAGCACGGTGTTAAACTTGGTCAGTAGAGGGCGCCGGAGGGACATTGCTGGAGTTAGGTTGCTTCTCTTCCTGGTTGTGGTCACTGCTTTTTCTTATTCCTGCTGCACAGTCTGTCAGTGTGAGCGTGCACACTGTGTGTGTGTGTGTATATACGTCCCGTGGTGCTCTGCCTCAGCCAGATGCCTCAGAGCATGCAGTCTCTTGGCGACTTTGCAGCCCTTGCCTGGGTCCTCTTAGTGCAGACGCTGGCACGCTCAGGATCATGCTGACAGAGGCACCCAGCTCCCTCTCTGCACCTGCCATCAGCCTCAGCTCACATCCACCCCAGAGGACTGTTTCCTGCTGCTCAGCAGTGTGGACCAATTCCGGTGAACTTCAGTGCCATCCAATGGGCTGCAACCATACCTTTGCAAGTGATACTTCAATTTCAGTTTTGGGGAGGGACTCCCATTCAAAGTTTGTCCTTCATTGGATACCCTCTCTCGTTCAAGGTACCCTTTAGAGTTATTCCTCTATCAGAGCTTAACAGTTTTTATGTTAAACTTCTGTTCACATTATTGTGTAGTTTCTCTTTCCTGATTAGACCCAGACTTTTATTCTAAGACCTGTTGCTTATTTGCCTCAGTCTCCATGTTACTTCACACATCTGTGTCAATTGTAAACTTCTTTTACAGCAGAGGCCCGTTTAATCCTTCAGCACTGTCTCTGTGCTTTGCAAATGACTGGTGATGAAGGAAGGATTGCACGTGCTGCTGTTGTAGTTACGGCTGTCAGAGGACATGCAGGATGGAGGGCAGTTATAATTGATATTTATTTGCCCTTTCATGGAAAAACAACCCAAAGTTCTTACTCTGTTACTAACGGGTTAACGATGTTTCTGTGAAATCATGTAACTGTTGAGGCAATTACTGGTCGACCCAACTGTTGACATTTTAAGGCCTGTATGTAAAGTTTTCAGAATTTGCGTAAACAGTGATTTTCTGCTACTTATTTGCCCTCATTGACCTTTTAAAAACAAATTGCTTTAGAGTACAGCAAGCTTTATAGCTAATAGTGCTTAAAAATCACCTGTATTTCACTTCTCAGGCTAAGTTGTCAATGTCATTTCGCAGGAGCGTTTTTGTCTGATTTACCCAGGGTGTTAGGCTTGGGTTAATGTTCAGGGTCTGCATACACACTTGCTAAGCCTTTTCTCTCATCAGCCTATGAGCGAAAGAGGAGGAGTGCAAGGTATAGCTGAAGAATGTTTTTTCTTCATTTGGCATTCTAAACTTGTATCTAGGAAAGCACTGTGGCCAGAAAAGCAGGAATGTTGCCTGTATTTTGAAGATAGGTGCTCCAGTATGGCTCAAAGAAAGGAAATATTGATACTTGGTATCATTATGAGTCTAATGCGCATTTCTGAATCCTTAAGAGTGAGTTGGTTCCGCCAGTCTGCTGGTTGACCCTTTACGAGGTGCGGATTTCAGCTCATGGGTGTTTCTGTATGCCTTTCCCTCTCCCTTCTCCTTTCTCTGAGCCTGTCTTCTCCATCAGGGTTTGTCTGTCATTGCCCAGTTCTTTGCACCCCTCCCCTACTCCACCAATTCTGATGACCTTTCACACTAAAGCAAGATCTCTCTCCTTTAGGAAGATAGGATACATTAAAATACCCAATTCGAAAAAATTAGAGGGTCATTATTTGTAGGAAGAAAATTTTGTTTCTTTTCAAAAGAATTTAAAGATTTTATTTTTCCTTTTTCTCCCAAAGACCCCCAGTACACAGTTGTGCATTTCTTGTTGTGGGTCCTTCTAGTTGTGGCATGTGGGACGCCGCCTCAGTGTAGCTTGATGAGCGGTGCCATGTCCGCACCCAGGACTCGAACTGGCGAAACCCTGGGCTGCCGAAGCAGAGCTGGAGAACTTAACCACTCGGCCACGGGGAATCAGGGAGTGGGTATGATTTTTTGAAATATCATCCCAGGTGGGTGTGCTATATCCTCCCCACCTCCCCTACGTGACAGTTTCCGTAATAGATAGTGACTTGATAATCTGAGAAATACATGCAGCTTCTCTGGAATGTATATAACCCGAACAGAGGCACTCAGTGTATTATTTTACACTTCATGAAATGCTCAGTGCATCCTGTGTGCACAGTGCTGCCCAGGAAGCTGGACACACCATGTGGACATTCCTTCCCTCCTTGCTGATGCCCCCCTCTGGGACGCTCATCCTGGCTTATATGCTCCTTGCCATTCTGATCGGCCCTCTGCCTTTCACATGCTACTTCCTTTTCTCCTGCTTGATTAAAGTTGTTGTTCCTCAAATTTTTATTGCTGACTTGCTTCCTTCTTATACCACAAATTTTCTCTGCAGAGTCTCTCATCGTGGCTTCACCAACCCCAGTAGGCAACTCCTGCATCTGGCTTTCCAAAGCAGAACTTCTTCTGGAGTGCCGTCATTTCCCCCACTGATTCCTCTGCCCCCTAAATGTGAGTCGGCTTCTCCCTATCCTGACTGCATTGTTGTTCCTCAACGGGAGAATCATCATTATGCCCAGGGGGTGTCCTGTCTGTTCATTTTCCTCCTCTGCTTTAAAAACTTGCAGGACTCCTTATCACCTACATTTTAGAGTTGGATTCCCTTAAGGAGGCATTCAAACCTTCCATCCCCTGGGCCTCAGTGTTTTCTTTCTCATCTCCCATCACTCCTGTCTTCCATCAACCCTGGTGCTGAGCTGTACAGAAGTTCTCACAATTCCATATAAAGACTTTTATCTTTCAAATCCCATGCCTTGGCATATGCTATGCCTTTCTCCCACTTCTGCTTCATTTGTCTGTTCCTTCATCTGTAAGTGCTATCAGGGAAGTACTAGGCATTACAGGTGCAGATAGGTAGGGTACCTAACTGCAGATTTGGAGAATAACTAGGGAAGACTTCTTGGAGGAAGAGGTGGCTAGGCAGAAAATTAATGTATGTTTAAGAGTTAATCAATTGGAAAATTGGATGGTGGAATGGGGAGAAGAAAAATGTATTCCAGGTAAAATGAAACATACTTGAGGGGGCTGGCCCCGTGGCCAAGTGGTTAAGTTCACATGCTCTGTTTTGGCGGCCCAGGGTTTCGCTGGTTCAGATTCTGGGCAGACATGGCACTGCTCATCAGGCCACATTGAGGCGGCGTCCCACGTGCCACAACTAGAAGGACCCACAAATAAAAATATGCAATAATGTACCGGTGGGCTTTGGGGAGAAAAAGGAAAAATAAAATCTTTTTGAAAAAGGAAACATACTTGTGAAGATTTGGGTTAAAAAACAAAAAACAGGGCCCTTTTGAGGAGGTGAGTGCACTTCAGTATAGCTGGAGCATAGAGCACCAGGCCAGGAAATTATCTGATGTGCCGTGCTGAGAAATTTGACTTCAGGGCAATGGGAAGCCATCCAGGAATTTTAAGGAGGTTAATGGTTGACATGATTTTAGAAGGTCACTTGTCCAATGCGGAATGGAGTATATATAACGGGGCAGAAGTGAAAGCAGAACACCAGTTGGGGGACTGTTAGGTAGTCCATGGGAGAGCTGGAAAGAACCAGATGGGTTCTGGATAATTTTCAAGAAATAGCGAAAAAGGATTTGTAGGTAAGGGATGCAAAGAATGTATAAAACAGAAGAGTCAAGAATAATTCCTAATCATTCGGCTTTGTTACTGGGAGATGGTATTGCCAAGATGGGGAAGACTGAAGGTGGTATAAGTTCTTTTGAGGGGAGCTGAGGTTTGAGACACCTATGAAAATCCTTGCAGGTGGAGATGTCAAGTGGGCAATAGGTTATCAAAGAATGGAGCTCATTGGCAAAAGTCTGGCCTTAAGATACACATTTGGGGCCGGCCCGGTGGCGCAGTGGTTAAGTGCGCACATTCCGCTTTGGTGTCCTGGGGTTAGCTGGTTCGGATCCCGGGTGTGGACATGGCACCGCTTGGCAAGCCATGCTGTGGTAGGTGTCCCACATATAAAGTAGAGGAAGATGGGCACGGATGTTAGCTCAGGGCCAGCCTTCCTCAGCAAAAGGAGGAGGATTGGCAGCAGTTAGCTCAGGGCTAATCTTCCTCAAAAAAAAAAAAAAAAGATACACATTTCTTCAGTAGAAATTGAATCACAGTTGTACCTGGGATTTCCCTAGGAGAGTGAGAAGATGATGATGCCTAGGAAGATGAAACTGAGTAGCAACTAAGCAAGAACTGTCAAGGAGATTGAGAAGGCACTGCCAAAGAAGTGATACATTGGGGGGCCAAGAGAAGAGAGCTAAGGAAGATGTGTTCACAGTGCCAGGTGCTATTGACTACAGCGTCAGTCACCTCTGCTGTGCCACTTCCCTCCTCACCCTTAGGCAGGACTGGTCCCCTGCCTCTCAAAGATACAGTGTTTTATTGTTGCATTTGTTTCTTAATTTACGTATATGTTTATCTTCCTTACAAGGTTCTGTCATTGGACAGCTGATTAAGAGCTGTCATCTTTGTGTCTCCAACAGCTGGCATTGTACCTGGACTTAGGAGATATTCAATAAATAAATTAGTGAATTAAATAACTGAAAGATGAGTGAGAATTCACCTCTACCAAAGAAATGGTTATATCCTCTTAGTGATTGCCTGATCTTTGTCTCTGGATTTGGGATATGTTTTTAAATATGTGAATATTCTTTCATAGCCCTCGTAGAATTTTCTGCATTCACAATGGCAGAAGTATGACATTTGACTGGTTCTTGTGATGGGCAAAGACCTCAGGAACACTTGTGACCTTACCTAGGGGCCTTACACTAAGGGAGTATGGGAAATGGCAACTCTTATAAAAATAAGCAGGTCAGTGGGTGGTAGGTAAGCTGAGGGAAAAGATTTATGAGCAACGTCCTGTTCTGGGACCACTGCTGGGGACAGAGGAGGGGGAGAAATGCTGTATAAATCACAAAGGCAGCTCAGGAAATAAAGCCTGCCATAGAAGGGTCTCAGGGGGACCCTTTATGGAGATCTTTTGCATAACACATGGGTGGAGGGGAATCCATAGGTGGTACTCTTCTTAGTCTGTGTAGGGGTTAGTGCTAGGTTGAGGTAATCCATCTCTCAGAAAGGGATTGCTGAATTGTGAAGATTAAAAGGGAGTGAAGGGGCCATTTGGTGGGGAGCAGAGGATTGTGTTCATTGGTTTCGGGTCTCTGGTGGTCCCGCCTGCGTGGAGTGCCTCCCTGGTCTTTCGGTAATCTGCATCGGCTCTGCTCTAGGTCAGGACGTGTAGGTGAGAGCCTCATGTCTTGGCCAGAGGGTGGATTATTTGACTTGAGTTTGTTTTTTGTTTTTGGTCTTTTCAAAGGAAAGACACATGAATCACTCCAACAACAGAGGATTGGATTCTACATTAGGATATACCTACAAAATGGAAAATGAAAAGGTTATTAAAAAGAATAAGATAATGCCAATGTATCAGTATGGCATGATGTGGGGTGCAAATTGCAGAATAGAATCAAAGGTGTGACCCTATTTTTATGGCTAGGAATGTGGAGCTCTAGCTGTCTGGACAAGCGTGCATAATATGGGTCTGAAAGGACATATCCCAACCCTTGCAACGTTAATTTTCTTGGGAATAGAATTATTCAAGATCCTTAGTAGGATAACTTTTTAATTTATACAGTTCAGGGTAATATTTGTTTCATGATGTACATGTATCAATTCTGTAGATTTATGATATTAAAATGAAGACATTTTCTAAAATATTATTTGAAAAAAGAAGGGATGGTCCCTCATTCTGCCACTTCCTTAAGAAAATTAGAATGTTGCTAATTCACTTATTCAGCTAATAAATATTTGTGCTCCTACTGCATTCCAGGCATTGGTCTATGCAGTCAGGATAGAGCAGCAAATAGACCTGACACGATCCTGCTTTCCTGGAGCTTATGTCCAGCATAGGGGTAGAGAAAGAGTGAACATGGAACACATCAGAGTTGTAAAGCAAGGTTGGGGCAGGTAAACAGTGTCAGGTGGATGAGGGGAAGGTGTGCCGTTTTATATCCAGTCATGAAGAAAGGCCTCTCTGATAAGGTAATATCTGATCAGAGACCTGAAGGAGTATGAACCAGACAGATGACTAGAGCTGGGGGTGGAGGAAACCTTTCAGGTGGAAGGAGCATGTACAAAGGCCCTGAGACAGTGTGTGCTTTGCAGGGTAGAGAAAGGGCAAGGCAGCCAGTGAGGCTGGAGCAGTGATAAGGGGGAGAGTAGTGGTTGGGATGAGGTCCGAGAGAGCTGGCAGGAGGCCAGATTATGGAGTGCCTTGCAGACCACTAGAAAGTTATTGAAGTGAGGCAGAAAGCCACGAGAGGGTTTTGACCAGAGGAGTAGCACTCTCTGAATGTCCTTTAAACAGGGTCACTTAGAAGCTGATGCTGTGGGTGGGCATGAGCAAAGGCAGTTTAGGGAAAACTATGCCTGCAGTGGACGGGGATTATCCTTCCCTCTCAGTTCACAAATAGATAAAGTCAGAGGTTTGGCAAAGGAACATAAAACATTACAGAGCGGGGCCCAGGTCCTGCGTTTTCCTGGTTGTCACTTCACTTTCTTACATAGATGAGGGTATCTGATCTGGGAATTTCCATTCAAGTTTGTTATTAAGCATGTTATTTTATTATTATTATTTTTTGCTGAGGAACATTTGCCCTGAGCTAACATCTGTGTCAATCTTCCTTTATTTTGTGTGTGGGACGCAGCCACAGCATGGCCGATGAGTGGGATAGGTCTGCACCTGGGAACCGAACCTGTGAACCTGGGCTGCTGAAGTGGAGCACACTGAATTGAACTGCTATGCTGTGGGGCCGGCCCCTAAGCATGTTATTTTTGATAGTTAGATCTCTGATGAATGATCATGAACATGGCCCATGATGCTGTGTAGAGTGTCCAGGGATTCTGGCATCAGTCCTCTTCTTACCTGAAGATGGTGCCAAAATTCTGGGTCAGAGTGTGAGTTAGGGTCACTTTTCCCATGACAGAGTTTGGATGCCCCACACAGTGAGTTCCTGTGTTGCCAGCAGGTATGAAGCAGTGGCTTAACTTACCTGGGAACCACCTGTGCCTGTGTGTGTGCATTCATGTAGGGTACCCTTGTCTGTCACAAGGGTGGTGAATTAAAGAGTGCACTTCAGCAGAAGAGTATCAAGGGTCTGCGTGTGCAAAGCCCTGTGCTCAGTTCTTTGAGAGCTATGATAGAAATGGCAATATGATGCCTTTAAGGAGTTGACAGTCTGTTGGGTAGACAGGCAACAGCACTGATGCTGTGACAGAGTTGCAGGGTGATGTGGACGTGGAAAGGAGGTGGGGAAGAATTGTGAGTGGGGGTCTGGGAAGGGCGTCATGAAGGAGGCAGCACTTGAACTAGGTATTGAAGTTTGGAGAGGAGCAGACAAGGCCTTTCATGCTTAAGGGACAGCCAGAGGAGTGATGTGGAAGGCAGTGGGTTTCAAGGATAGCCTGTTACAGCAGGATTAAAGTATTTTCAAGAGGAGAAAAAGAGGGAGGCGGTGGGTACAGTGGGGCCCCTCCAGCTAAGCCTGAACTGTTCCAGTTCACTACAGCAGCCACTGGCCGCAGGCGACCGTCGAGCTCTTGAAATGTGGCTGATCTGAAGTGAGATCTTGGAAAGAGGCAGTACACACAGATTTCAAAGACTTGGTCTGGAGAAAAAAATACAAAATACCTCATCATTAACTTTATATCGATGACAAGTTAAACAAGGAAAATACTCTTTGGATAGATTGGTTTTAAATGAAACGTTGTTAAAATGTACTGCGCTGGCTTCTTTTTACCTTTGTAATGTAGTAACTGGCAAATGTAAAATTACATTGGTAGCCGCCATTATATTTCTGTTGGTCATAGCTGACCTAGGCTAGGGCTGGGAGCCCTAGAAGCGGAAGTGCAAGCAGGGGGAATGGAAAGAAGGAAAGGGATGGAAGAAGACTGGGAGGGGAGAGCCACAGGAGTCACACTCGGTGGTGTGGGAGGGGCCCCAGACTCTCCTGACGCCTGGGCCTTGATGTCGCAATCAGCTCGAAGGAGTGCGCTCCTGCACGGAGGCATCGAGGGTGGAGGACGATGAGGCTTTCGTTGTGGGCCTGTTGATCACAGGCTGTACTTTCTGGAGATTAATTTGGCAGCAGAATGTGGAGCTGGCAGAGGCTGGAGGTGGGGAGACCAGTTAGGTTGGGTCCCATGCCCATCACACCTGGTTGCAGGGTGAGAGCGAGATGCCCTAGGGAAGTAACCTGCAGAACTGCCTGGTAGTTTGTGCTGAATTTTACATCGGGCTTCTCAATTCTGCCTCAAATGATCCCCTTTTGTTTTTCTTAAATTACCACACTTTTATAGTAGGGAGAAAAGGAAGTATGCCAGTTATGGTATGGCCAAAAAATTGTTATGCACATGTTTACACTAGTATAGCAACTTCTCTTTTTTCTTATTAATTCTGGAAGCAGATTGATTTGGTAAAGAGCAAGGAAGTGTCCAAATAACAGGTTCGTCAAGCTTTATTTCCTAGAATCAGAACAATGATAAAGAAAGTTGGTTTTATGAAAGCCCTCCTTTTTGAGAGTCGTTTTCATTCATTTATTAAGAGCTTATTGAACATTTACTGTGTCAGGTGGAAAGTTAATATCTGCATCAAAGATGATCAAGATAAAGGTCCCTGTGTAACCAGAGGGAGAGGCACATAGAGGAATCATGAAACTGTGTGATAAATGCTCTGACAGAAGTGTCGCGGGCTCAGAGAAGGCAGTGGTATGTCCTGCATAAGATCTTTGTGGTGAGAACCTGGTTATTCTGATTCATTTTCACTTTCTTTTGGGGCCTTGGGCTCATACTGTCTTGCTTGAAGCAGTTCCATGGCAGAATTCAACTTGTCTGTTTAAGTTTATTCCCACTTGAACTTTTGAGTTGTTTAAATGCAGTGATTTATATAAGATATATTCCCTTCTTGTGGCTGTTCACCATCATGATTTTGGTTACTATGAAGTTCTTTTCTTCAAAGATTTTAAGTGCAGATGAAGGTATTAGACAGGAAATGCCATCGAGAATTGCCAATTTTTTATTTCCTGAATGGGTGATATTTCTTCTAACTAACAGTATTCGTATAAAATATTTTAAAGGCTAACAATGTGAAGCCACAGGAAAGCATTTAATATACACTTAAAAGAAAAAGCTGGACATAATGTTTCGGTCTTACATGACTTCGGACTTACATGTTAAATTCAGAAAAGAACTTTGGTGACTATCTTAAAAATGGGGGTCAGGCTGCAAAGAACAAGCTGTCAGGTCGTGGTGTGGGAGATTCTGCCAGCCTTTCTGGTCTCAGATTCCAGGCCCTCTTTCTTCCCTCTTTGTCCTGTGAATGCTGTTGACAGCACTGCCTGGATTTTTACAGCAGGCTCCAGTTCCCTGTACCTTCAGCTAACTGCTGCCTCCTCCAACCCCCTCTGTCTGCTGGAATGACTTTACTAAAACCACAACTGCTTAATAAACTCTGCTAGGCCAGCGGGCCCTAAGGAAAAACACTGCAAGTCTCTTTGCAGCCTGGTATGCACACGGTCGCCAGTGCTTTCCCCACTTCTCGCTTGGGCTCCATGTAGTGCGAAACAGGTTTTCACTGTTTTCCCCCAAAAGCCACATCTCCCACTGCCTCTGTTTTTCTGACCATATTGGTCCCACGCCTGGAGTGGTCTTCCAACACTACGTTGTTTGTTGTTTTCCTGGGGAAATCCTATTTATCCCACCTAACCTTTATTTGGTTTCAATTCAACAAACATTTGTTGAGGTCTTCCCGTGCGCTGTGTGTTGGGGATACAAACCTCATTAAGATAGTCTTTTTCTCAAGGAGCTAATAATATAAGGAGGCAGGTATACGATTATTTATAAATATTCCTATGTCCTAGGGTTAGGTGTTGAAACTATAAAGACAAAACCGACAGTGATTCTTCGTGCCCCCGTGAAACATATGTTGTTCTAGTTGGGGAGACAGAAATCAAATTGTAGAAATTGATCTGTGAGAAGTACTGTGAGGGGAAAAAAGCCCTTTGATCTGAGAAAGCAAGTAACTTGGGAGAGTAGGAAAAGGAATTTAGATTAAAAAAAGGAGCGTTGGGGGGCCAGCCCAGTGGCACAATGGCTAAGTTTGCACGTTCCACTTCGGTGGCTTGGGGTTCACGGGTTCGGATCCCAGGTACCAACGTGGCACCACTTGTCAAGCCATGCTGTGGTAGGCATCCCACATATAAAGTAGAGGAAGATGGGCACGGATGTTAGTTCAGGGCCAGCCTTCTTCAGCAAAAAAGAGGAGGATTGGCAGCAGATGTTAACTCAGGGCTGATCTTCCTCAAAAAAAGGGAGTTTTGGGATTGGCATCTCTGAGGAGGTGACATTTTTAAAAAAGACATTTAAACAAGTAATTACAGTAAAGCATAATGAAGGTTAAATATCATAGGGTAAGTCAGTATAGGAGGTCTCTGTGTAGAAATGCAAATACAAGTGCATAGTTACAGTACAGCTTGATAAATGCAGTGAGAGAGGGATGTAACAAAGAGGGACACTTTGATAGTGGGAAGGACACACAAATAAAGTTTTTGCTGCCATGCAGTGGAAGGGTTTGGTGAGGGGTGGCTGCAGGGCTTTCCATGCAGAAGCACAGAGGTTTAAAACAATTTGAATTGTGTTCACAGAATTGAAAGTTGTTTGATGTTACTGAAGTTTTATAGTGCAAGGAGCCCAGAGCCAGGAAATGAGGCTGAGAAGTGAGTGGTTAGGAAGGGGACTCTGGAGCCAGAACTGGACTCAGATCTCAGCCCTTGGCATTCCCGTGCCCGATATCTAGGGCAAAGTTTACAAAAAAAAAAACTTTCTGTGCCTCAGTTTCCTCATCTGTAGAGCTGAGATATGATAGCACCAACCTCATCAGGTTATTTTAAGGATGAAACAAATTAATACTTATAAAATGCCTGGAACAGCATCTAGCGCATAGCAGATGCCCGCAAACTGCAGGTGGTGGGAGTTGTGGACTTTGTATCACGTGGAGATAAGCCATGACCTATTGCAGACCAAAGCAGTGTTGTTTGCAGTGGAATGACTTGATCATGCTTCTTTTTTCCCACGGATCGCTTTAGAGCCAATGTGAGCATGAGTGTTGCGGGGGAGGGAGCTGGAACTGTATTTTTGTAGATTCTCTGACCTTATCTTTTCTCCTTAGTCCCTGCATATACTTGTTTCTTCACCCGTGTTCCCACATCATTTTATCTCTGTGGTGGCATTTTCCCATTGTATTTTATAGTTTGTGTGTCTCACACTAGACTGAATTCCCTCAGGGTGTTGAGGACTACGCGTTACTCATCCTTGCATGCCAGGGCCAAGAATAGTGCCTGGCACACTGGCACTTACTGGGCACTCGACAAGT
Organism: Equus asinus; assembly: GCF_041296235.1. Classification (NCBI taxonomy): domain Eukaryota; kingdom Metazoa; phylum Chordata; class Mammalia; order Perissodactyla; family Equidae; genus Equus; species Equus asinus. Next base: position 92,878,606 of record NC_091792.1, on the reverse strand, counting down.
GTTTGTTGAATTTATGTGAAAGACTTACTAGGGAGTTGCCCTAACTTATAATTCAGGAGAAAGGTCCTCCCATGGAAAAGTCTGGGCATGTTGCTATGGGAGGTGTTTTCATTCCTTCATACACCAAGTATTTATTGAGTGCCTACTGCACACGGCGCTGCGGGGGATGCAGAGATGAATCAGCCATGTGCTCCGCCCTGGGTTGTATTGACTCTCACAGTCTTAATTGTGGGTGTGAGGGAAAAGGTACATGTTGCTGATAGGTTTAATGAGAAATAAGTTAGGAAGTGGTTTAGTTGTTAGTGGGGTTTTTGTTTAGATGTGTAATTACTTTGATCAGAGAATCTCAGAATTATTTTTTTAATGCTGTCTTGTTGGTGGTAGCTTATTTCTCATTGTTACATTTCATTTTTATATCATGACAGAATCTGTTTAGTAAATTGCACACTGTAAAGTTTCACAGTAAGAATCCTGAGGAGAAATGATTTTGCCCATGTGGGATGGGGGATATATATCCTTGTCCTTCGACAAAATGTCTTCCTGGGCTCCTTGTTCTTGGACAATATGTTCTTGGACTTACTCCATAATCACTGTTGGGTGTGACGTTTGATTAGAGGTACCTAGTTACAGGTTTTTATTACAGCTGTGGCTTTAAGCTTTTGGTTGTATCCATCTCTGCTTTTCTCACCATAGTCTCTGACACCTGTAGCCTACCCTACTGCCTTTTTCTTTTTTTAATAGAAAAGGCAGGTTTGTTCTGTTGTGACCGTTTATAACTCTTTGCTCAGATCATTTCTAAAGCCCAGAGCACCCTTTCTCTTTTGTCCAGTGAACTAGTTACTCCTTATTGAAAGTTTGCCTCAGGTACTCTCAATTTCAGTGGTCTTCAAACTGCTGGGATGCCCACTGCACACTTCATCCTTGGCATTCCCAATGCCCTTTGCGTGCCTCTGTTAGCACACCTGTGGCAAGTCTTGGGACACCAAAACTCCCAAATATGTGTTGATTAGATAAACTGATAGGAATAAAGCCCATGTGGCGGTGGGAGGGTGTTTAAATTACTCAGATTTTTAAGGAATGTGTTTAACTGTTCTTTTTTATCCCTGTGAAAAGTTTATCTGAAAACTCTTATTCTAAAATATCAAACCTGTCAAAGCAGTTACATTTTTTTTAAATGTCCCTTTAATATGAAAGGATGCTCAGTCATGCATAATAAGAAATGCAAATGAAAACAACACCAAGCCATCATGTCTTGTCTATCAGGGTGGTAAAAATAAGAAGTTTGACAACATGTTTTGTTGATAAGACTGTAGGGGAAAAAGTGCTGTACTTTCATATATAGCTGGTGGGCATGCAAGATGGTAGAACCCGATGAGAGGAATTTAGCAATAGGTAGCAAGATTACATTTGCATTAATATCCTTTGATCCAGTCAGTTCTCTTCTAGGAATTTATCCCGAAGATACACTGGCAAAAACATGAAAAAGATATCTACAATTTTATTCATTACACACTATATGTAATAGCAAAAGACTGGAAATAATCCATATATCAATAGGGAGTTGGTTTAAAAAAAAACCCTGGTACTTCAACACAATGGAGCATTTTACAACTGTAAAAGCAAATGAGGACCCTATTTTCTACTATTGTGTGATCTCTAAGACATGTTATTTTAAAAAGGTGCAGAATAGTATGTATAATTATGCTATCTTTTATTTAGCAAGGGAAGAAGAATATGAAAATGTGTATATATTTACTTATATTAAAAGAATAAGTAATAGAAGGATAAACCAAAAACTGGTGGGGGACGAAAATAGAAGCTGTGCTTTCCTGCATGTACGTTGCTTTGTGGGTCACTTTGGAACTATTAAATGTTATACATAATTACAGAACAAAAATCAAAATTGAGGAGGGGAAAACCACCCCTTTAAAGTTAGAAAGCAATAATGAGCAGATGAGTTTAATAGATTCTCAAGTTGGTGGTTTATCTTTACTGAGAGGAATTATGGTCAGTCGTTGCTCTGCACCGTTCCACTATGCACAAATTTCAGCTATTGCGGTTTAGATTCAAATTTCAGTTAGCACAGTCGTTTCGTAAAGTACATACTCTGCTGCTAGCTCCTTACTCCACGAATCACTATATAAAAAACAGATGGCATCATGATCAGTGACCAGTTGTGTCACTTCTGTTAAAGCCTGTTGGTGATTGATCACTCACTTGGTCATTTAGTTCATGCAAAGATAGCAAAGCATGTAGTTGTGTTGCCTCCCTGTCTCCCAGTGATAAACTCCTGTGACATTTCACGTAAATGAATACTTGAAAGAGGGAATTGGCCAGCAAAGATCAAAGTGCACGAAAGAAACAAAAAGTGACAATGCTGGAAGTGAAATTCTAATAGAGTATAAAGGAAGTTACAGAAGAAATAGCAGACTATGGGAATGTGCAGCCAGAGGAACACAGTGAAGGTGAACTTACTGACGTGAATAAGCAGAGTGGTCGTGATGAAAAGGATGAAGATGTCCCAGAGGAGGTGGTGCCTCAAAACCACCTCACATTAAAGGAGCTCTCGAGATATTTCACCACATTGAAAGAGCAAACAATAAAATGTGGAAGTTGATCCATGCGTAGGAGTATGTTAGTTTGTCAAGACGTAGAAAAGATACTCGCTTTGTGTTGTAAGTTGGAGATGAAAAGAAGGCAGGCACTGTTCAAAGAACTCCAAAAAAGCTTTTTTTTAAACAAAGATATAAAACCTTTAAATTCTCAGTGTCTAATGTTTTAAATCACAGCATATTAAATAAATATTAGTTTTACTATTTTGTTCACTTCCCTATAAACTTATAACTTATAGGGACTGGCCTGGTGGGCAGCAGTTAAGTTTGTGCACTCCTCTTCAGTGGCCTGGGGTTCACTGGTTTGGATCCCAGGTGCAGACCTGTGCAACGCTTGTCAAGCCATGCTGTGGCAGGCATCCCATATATAAAGTAGAGGAAGATGGGCATGGATGTTAGCTCAGGGCCAGTCTTCCTCAGCAAAAAGAGGAGGATTGGCAGCAGATATTAGCTCAGAGCTAATCTTCCTAAAAAATAAACAAAAAACCCCCGTTATAACTGTATAAATATTTATATATGTTATTTATATAAAAATTATATATAACAACATATAGCATTTATATGTTATATGTATAAAAATAATGTTATTTAAGTTATATGAACTTATGAATTATAAGTTTTTAGTGTTTTGAGAAGAATTTGTAAAGGCCATGGAACATGTGTAATTTTCCCTGCTGATTATTAAGACTGTTTTGTGCAGTTTAAGCCTGCACAGTCCTTTTTAGTCCTGGACTCTTCTGCAAAGTGAGGATTATCTCTATTTCAAGTGACTTTTAAAAAACAGTTATTTGTACATTTCTGTGATATATCTTAAAGATAAAAAGAATGACAAAGAAACCTTAAACTGTTCTTAGCAAACATGTTAGCAATGATATAGGTATTATTATTGTACTAACAAGGAACAAAATTTTCAGTGTAAAAGAGAAACCAAGTCAAAGAGGTTAAGTAAAAACACTGTAATCTTAATTTAATTGAAAATATCAATGAAAACTAATGATGTTTCTTATCTTTTTAAAAATTGCATTTCCTTCTGTCTTTTTAAAAAGGCACAAAAATGGCCAACCCAGCAGCGGGGTGGTCTCCCAGACCCCCTGGTGTGGATTCTTATATACCATTTCCCACTAAAAGCGACCAGGGGTCTTTGCAGTGAAGATTGATTTTAGATCTGGGTCTCTCATCATGACCAGAAGGCACAGCGCTGTCAGGCACTGTTGGGGTGGTGGCAGAAAGTCTCCGGAAGCAACCAGAAGAATGTCCCTGGGGCCAAAGGTCAGTCAGTGGGAGCATAAAAGAATGAAAACTGCAGTGGACTGAAACACATCAAATATGTTTAAATCCATGGATTTAAAATGATACTAACAACAAAATCCATTAGTCACTTTGGAATATGGTAGGGAACCCACCGATAATTTTTAAAAATGAAAATAAAGGATAAGGTATTTAACCTAGTTTCCTGGACAGACTGGGTAATCAGATAATTGATAAGGAAAAGTTATTTACAGGAGAAAATTAGCAAATGAAGAGTGATAGCATTGGAATATTATCATTCCAATATTTGCATTCTCAACTGGGCAGGCACTGATTACAGTAGCTGATAATACCTTTTAGGTTAAAAGGCAGCGAGAAACTTTTTAATGGGGTGGTTTAGGGGAGCTGGTAACACCTGAATCCATTATTTAATGTTAAGATTTTTTAATCCTGATGTGATTAAATGGAATGCAAACAGACCACCTATGAAACAGTCTTTCCGAAAGTTTGGATGAGAATCTGATCGAGCCAGTCTATAGGAGATACAGTGAACTGAGAAACGTGTTCAAGGACACGTCCTGTGTGCCAGCAAAATCCATAATGTGAGAACTCTACAGAAAATCATCTTTTTATTTTCCACAAGTCTCAAGAAAGGAGAATATATGGATTATTAAGAAACCTGAAAGACATAGCAACACTGTGATGACAGGATCCTCTTTGGGTCTGAGCACACCAATGAAATCTGAAGACTAACGGGATATTTGAGGCTATTAAAGGAAAATTTTATTAATATTAATTAATATTAATGGAAAAAATTTAGATGGGATAATAGCATTGTGGTTATGTTTTTTTAAAAATCCTTCATCTTAAAGGCTATTTAAAACTGGAAATCCCTGGTCCTAGAATTTCTTCCTACAACATAGGAAGAGGATTAGATGTCTCTTCTGTTTCTCTCTGCTCCTTATGTAATAGCCACTCCCTCTTGTTTCCTTCTCAGAGTCTTAGACTCTTACATGCAGGCAGGGGCGTTGCCTGTGGATAAGGCTTTATTTAATTGGCGCACCTCTGGGGCAGGAGCTCCAGGGCTCAGGCTGAATGGCCTGATTGACCCTAGGAAGGTGCTGGGGCTTTTTTCCTGGCCATTTGCCCCCTCCCGAGCAGAGTCTGAGCACAACAGTTCTGACCCTTGCGTCTGGGGTCTGCGGGCTTGACAGCAGTTTATAGACTGGGCTGTCAGCCTTGGCTGAGAGCCAGCCCTCTGTGTGGAAGTCCTCATTCCTCAGGAGGTGATAACTAACTAACACCCATGTGGAAACCAGAGGCAGTAACCATTGTAGAGCAGTTATGATTTAGCACCTCTTCAAGTCTGTACGTTGTGGAAGACAGTAGGACCTGTCAGGGGGAGCCACAAGCACCCCTGCTTTGGTGATATGCAAAGAGCCTTGGTTAGCTGTTGACATCAAAGAGGTGTGAAGAAAACACAAGACCACAGGATCCATCTCCAGAGAGCTGTACGCCAGAGTTTGTGTACAACACCTCTGCTTGAAACCCCAGGCCCTGCAAGAGCAGTTTCAGACCGCCTCCAGAGAGCGTGCTATCCGTGAACAGCGCTGCTTGCCACCAACGGTGAGTAAGGAGAGTGCAAGGGGGTGCTTGCCAAAGATGTCTTGGGTAACATGCTGTAGATGTCATCAACGTTTAATGAAAAACTAGGGCTTAAGTATTGCATGTAAGGAGTGTGAGGCTGTCCAAAACGGAGTATTTCCCAGGAACTTGATTCAGCCCTGAGAATAAATGTATGAGTATTAGGAAAATTGTTTGGGTAGAAAATGGCTTTTTGTTCCTGTCTTATTTTATCTTGGTCTCTCAACTGTGATCTACTCATTTGAGGTTGTTGGAAATATGTAACCTACACATATGGCTCCCTGCAACTATACGTTTGTTAAAGGAGGGAGCGGCGGGGCGGGGAGGAGAGAGATGCTGTGAGTTGAAGTTGTTTCAGCCAGCTTAGCTCTTATTCTAAAATCACTTTCTATTCATAAAGCGATTGTCGTAGATGACACCACCATCAATAGCTACTATTCCCCTTCAGACTCAGTAACGTTAGCTTACAGCTCTGCACACTTCCTACCACCATCTTTTCTCAAGGATGGGGGTGGGCATTTCTTAACGACATCTTTAGTGTGATTTGCTAAACGGTGGGAGACCTCAGTGTTCACGGTACCTGAACCATAAGGTAAAAAAAGGACTGGAGTTCCATGTTTACTTCCAATTGCTTTTTTTATATTCTTATCTTTAGTCATTGAGATACGGTAGATGCTCTGGTCCCAGACAGCGAATTTATTCCAATTCCAAACACTCCTAGAGAAAACCAAACCAACCAGCTGTGATAATAAATCACTATATGCCTTTTGCAGAAGCCATCTAGCTGAGCTCAAAAGTGATGTCTATTTTGGGAGTGCTCTGATGAAACATAGCTAGATATCAGGAAAAATGATTTTGCAAAAGACTGTAAAAGTGATCCTATGACGATTTCCTCGAGAGTGTAACAGTAGCTTCTCCAGAGAGGTTTCATGACATAGTGAGTAAGAGCGAGGACCCTGGAGGCAGGGTGCTGGGGTTATTGCTCAGCCCCACCACTTACCAGCTGCGTGACTTCAAGAAAATTACCCAACTGTTTGGGCCTCACTGATCTGTAAAGCAGGGATGGTAATACTGTACTTGGCGTAATGGCTTATGGTGGGAGTTAATTTAATCAGGCAAAGCACTTAGAACAAAGCCAGGGATATTGTGGGCGCTCAGCAAACATTCGTAATTCATATCACTAACAAAATTATTCCCGGTCCCTTGTTCCCCATTGTGCCCAGGCATCAGTATCTAAGACTGCTACTAAACACCTCAGCACGTGGACTGAAGGAATATCACCGTTTTTGTGGGGAAGGTCATCTTTCTGTGGATTTCCAAGTGGAAGTTAATTTGTTAAGCATTTTAAGGCATGAGGCTAACCAGCCTGTGAGCTGGGAGCAGAGTCCCAGCTGAGAGTTCTCACCTTGACCAGCTTGAATTGGATGAGTTCTAATTGGATGAGCAGGCAGCCCCCTCTTTTCTGAGATCATAGGCAACACTGTAAACTAAAACCACTCTAAATTTTCTTAAATGAATCCTTAAACATAATGCTTAAAACTAGTTGTTTAATTAGCTCAATAATTTATAGAGCTTTGATCGTGAAAAGGTTTAATTGGTTATTAGTCAACTTTTTGTTCTTCAGATTTGTTATATTTTCAAGATATTTAGGACTTAGAAAATGGAGTAACCCTTTCTCTGAGTAAGTGCTTAGGAGAAACAGATTTTTAAAAAAATCTCTCCTGTAGGGTTGCACAGGGCTTTGGTACATAATAAATGTTGATTTGATTTTGTTTGTTTTAAAGATTTTATTTTTCTTTTTTCTCCCCAAAGCCCCCCAGTACGTAGTTGTATATTCTACTTATGGGTCCTTCTAGTTGTGGCATGTGGGACGCAGCTTCAGTGTGGCTTGATGAGTGGTGCCATGTCCGTCCGTGCCCAGGGTCTGAACCGGTGAAACCCTGGGCCACTGCAGCGGAGCAAGCGAACTTAACCACTTGGCCTTAGGGCCAGCCCGATTTGATTTTTTTTTTTTTTTTTTTTGAGGAAGATTAGCCCTGAGGTAACATCTGCCGCCAATCCTCCTCTTTTTGCTGAGGAAGACTGGCCCTGAGCTAACATCCGTCCGTGCCCATCTTCCTCTACTTTGTATGTGGGGCATCTACCACAGCATGGCTTGCCAAGCGGTGCCGTGTCCACACCCGGGATCCGAACCCTGGGCCACTGAAGCAGAAGTGCGAACTTAACCACTGCACCACTGGGCCGGCCCCTTGATTTTGTTTTAATCTTCCTCTTTTGCACGTGAAAAACAGGTAGGAGGCAGAGCTCATAACAAATAAACCTCAAAGAAAACTCCCTTGACTTTTCAGAGGAGATTCTCAGTCCTCTAGTGGAATATAAAACTCGTACCCCAAACTAGGTTTTGAGTTGTTTAGATTCAAACATTTGCTAGGAAGAAAAACAGCACCTTTAGGACAGGCCTGGATATCGCAGAAAATGTCAGGAGTTGATGTAACCTCTTTTATGTGTGGGGAGATCGGATCTTAGTGTAATTTATAAGCTGCAATTTACTGATCATTGTGGCTTGTCTGTGTATGTATTTTTTTTTTTCTCTCACAGAAGCAAAAAACAGCCCTGCAAAGACTGGGAAACATCTCCTCTTCCAGTTCTTAAATCCTTCTCCTTTTCTTATGTGTATTCTGGAAAATTTGAGAGTAGTTCGAAGGGGTGGGAAAGCTCCCAACACATACAGGACTGCACCAAAACATTGTTTACAGATTAAGGTTGTAGACTGAATATTGGGGAATATTGATCTCTTGTCTTCGAGAGTTGAAGGAATTCTTAAATGTTCAGTATTTTATAATGCAGTGCTTCTCAGGCTTTCGTGAGCCTAGGGATTCTGGTAAAGTGCAGATTCTGAGTTGGTGGATCTGGAGGGAAGCTAAGATCCTGCGTTTCTAACCAGCATCCCACAGAGGGCTGTGGCTGCGGCCGCTGCTGCCCGCCCGGAGTAATGCTGCTGCCCGCCCGGAGTAACGAGGCTCAAAAGCAGAGCTGCTCAAACGTGGCTGCACAGTAAATTACCTGAGGGCATTTAAAAAATAACGATGCATGGGTCCCACCCCCAGAGATTAATTGGCCTGGGGTGTGGCCCGAGTGTCAGGAATTTATAAATCTCCCCGGGTAATTCTCTTGTGTAGCCAAGGTTGGGAGCCGAGGCTCAGTCTGAAGGATCTGAATTGTTTTCATTAGTTCACACCCCTGGGGAAGGACCTGTCTTCAAAGTGATGTCCTCTGTGTGTGTGTGTGTGTGTGTTAAATTATTATTGCTTTCTATTATTTTTCCCTTCTCCTTTGGACTCTATGTTTTGAAAGAATCCTCTACTTAACAAACTACATTTAAACAATTTTGGTTGTTTTCCTGTTCTAAATTAATCAAACCATATGCAGTTGTCAGTGAGACTTCCTGGTCAGTGTGAGCTAACTGGGGTTACCACACTGAGTTGACATGAGTGCCAGAAAGGCCCGAAGCACGCTTTCCGTGGGCAAATATGTGATTTCTTTTGGACTTTTTGAAATGTTGAAAATAGTTCACTGGGCTTCACTCGCTTCATTTGTGGACCCAGGTCGGAGTCCAATGATTACGTAATGCGAGAACTCCTCAGGTTGTGCTGGTTTGGGGCCAGATCGCTTTCTTAAATTCATGTGTGGGAGGAAATCTCACCAGCTGCAACTCCAGCAGAGTTCTTCACAGTTCTCCGTATCAGTAATTATCTTCATTATCTTTTGGTTGACCTTGTGCTCAAAACAGCAAACATTCCCCTTAATCCCACCCAACCTCCTGACTTGATATACATGAGAGCTGGGAGCTTGTAGTAGGTAAAGAGTGAAGGTTAAGATATCAGAGAAGGCTTCGGAGAAGAGCTGCGTTGGTTGGGATTTGAATAACGGTAAGGGGTCTCCATCTGGAGAAGAGGGGAGGGGGCATTCCAGCAAAGGGGAAATATTCTGTGCAAAGGTTGGTGGCATGAGAGAAGTGTCTGGCTGGAGGGCGGTGGGGTGATGGGGTGGGAGGGTATGGAGGGCCATTGGTAGGTGAGAAGGTGACTGAAGTTGGGTCAAATTGGGAGTGTTGGATGCCCCTGTAGGAAGTTTAGTCTTCATGCTGGAGGCAGCAGGGAATGTACATTTTCTTTCTTTTTTTTTTTTTCATAAGAGAGTAACATCTGATATGTATTTTAGGAATGATATATTCTATAATCTGGTAGTAGTATTGAAGGCTGAGGGGGGAGAATGAATTGGCAGAGAAATAACTTTTATTAAGCTATTGAAAGAGCCTGATGATCTGTAAAGAAGAACCTGAACTAAGAGAATGGTAGGGGTTCTAGGAAGAATGAAAACTTTATGATTATTTTTAAGTTCCCTTAAGGAATTAGACCATGGAAGCGTCAGCTGTGAGCTGGTGCAATATTGACTCTACACAGAATTTGGTTAAGTTAAGGATGCATCCTGTTAGCCCTAGAGTAGTGGTTTCTAATCTTCAGTGTAAAACAGAATCACTTGGAGGACTTGTTGAAATTCTAATTCACCTCACCTCCTGGACCTTATCTACAAAGTTTCTGATTCTGAAAGTTTGAGTGGGGCCTAGAAATTTGCAAAATAATAAAGAAAAGGAGCAACAGAGGAACCCAAAGGGACAAATGTAAGACAAATAGCAAGTTGGTAAAACTTAAACCCAACCATATCAATAATTAAAATAAATGACTAAACATTTCAATTACAAGGTAGAGATCTAGCAGACTGGGTTTTACCCAGTATAATAATCTGCTTACAATAGATGCATTTCAAATACAAAAACATGCATAGGTATAAGGGAAAAGGATAGAACAAGATACACCATCAAACAGTAAGCATAAGAAAGCCAGATGGCTGTGTCAGATTCAAGAAGCCAGAAGTAGAACTGATGGATGAGGGCTTCAGAGAAGCCAGTTTTAGCTCTATGGAGCACAGAACTTTCCAGTGCTCATCACTGGCTGGCAGCAGAAGGGGCCACTTAGTAATTACAACCCATGTCCCTGGTGATATGCAAACAGGCCAGTCTAGGTAGAGAAAAAGCATTCTTTCTTGCATGGAGAAGTGGATTAGATGATGTCGATCTCCTTTCTGGAGCTAAGATTTAATTATAGTTTACTTTTTATAATAATTGTGATTTTCTTGTTTTTTATGACTATGAAAGCAGTATGTGTTCATTTAGAAAATTTTTAAATGCCCAGAATTAGATAAGTCATTTGATCCTTCCATCCAAGAATATCTACAGTGAGCATTTTGGTACAGAGGCCTAGTCGATCTTTTTATTATGCATATTTCAATTTTGATGAAGTGGGATTCCTAATAAATGCATTGTGTTACAATTGCTTTTTTTAACCTTATACTATATTATAATATTTTTCCATGGCTTTAAATATTTTGGTAAAACAGGAGGGTGAAAACATATTCAACCAAGGGGGAGAAAAGGCAATTAAAGACTAGTTGTATAAATTAAAAAAAATAGAGAAGTATTTCAAGTGAAGACCTCCCCACTCCTGCACTTTCACTGTCTCAAGAGACTTCTAGGATTTTGGTGGCGATAACATGTGAAGAAACAGCAAGGAAAAGGAGTGAGTGCCTGATCTTTGGTTTGGGTGACTGGTGACTCGTGGATAGCCAAGGGGAGAGGGATGGGTTGGAGTTGGGGTCAGTCAGATTAATTCTGGCCCTGTTGAGATTGCGTTGCTGGGGGTCACTGCCCAGCCAGGGGCCATTTCTCTGGCTGATTTTGTCTCCTCCCCTCACCTGCTTGCCTGTCCTTTTTTAAAGGCGTCATTTTCCCACCCTGCACCCTACCTGCATACTGATTATTGTGTATGCTCACTGGTTTTTGCTAGTCAAAAATCTAAGGAGGCAGATCTTGTTTTAAGAGGTTTATAGGGGGGCCGGCCCCATGGCCGAAGGGTTAAATTCGTGTGCTCTGCTTTGGCAGCCCAGGGTTTCACTGGTTTGGATCCTGGGTGCGGACCTATAATTGCTCATCAGGCCATGCTGAGGCAGCACCACAATTAGATGGACCTACAACTAGAATATACAACTATGTACTGGGGGGCTTTGGGGAGAAGAAGAAGAAAAAGAAGATTGGCAACATATGTTAGCTCATGTGGCAATCTTTAAAAAAAAAAGGAGGTTTATAGGGCCAGCCCACAGTGTAGTGGTTAAGTTCAGCAAGCTCCACTTCAGCAGCCCAGGTTTGCGGGTTCAGATCCCAGGCATGGACTTACACCACTCATCAGCCGTGCTGTGGTGTTGACCCACATACAAAGTGGAGGAAGATTGCCACACATGTTAGCTCAGGGCTAATCTTTCTCAAGGGAATAAAAAGATTTATAAAGATAATGGAATTTTTAGTTTTATGTTACTCACATCCCTCCTGCTAATTGGAAGCCCTCTTTAAATTCTGCCTTCTGCTTCTATTCCCAAGAATGCAACCAGCTAAAGCCCTCCTCCCCCGATCTTTTCCCAGCCCTCCTTGTCTGCTTCCTCTATGGAGAAACCGCCTTTGCAGACCTGAGCTCAGGCTGAATGATAGGTGTCTCTTGGCATCTCTAGGGTGACACATTTTTCACTAAGTGAATGATCCATTTTGGACCATCTCCCAAGTACTCTTTTCTACCCAGGAAAGTGTTTGGGGTATAGTTAGGCTTTTGGAGAGTCACTGATGATACTGTCCAAGAGTGTACAGATTGAGAGAGAAGTGAAGTTTTCTAGCATTTTATACTGGATCCTGGATGTGTGAGCAGAAAGAATTATAAAATAAAATGAGTTGCCCCCCAAAAGAGCAGTATCCTAAAGTCCGTGTTGGAGAGCTTTAAGGAAGGTGGTTACTGGCATCTCAAAGGAAGCAGACTGCTCTTTGTTTAGAAAGTTCAGCTGTGATGGCAGAAGGAGATTGGGCAGTAGCGTTTAAGGAGAGGAGATTGGTAAGTGGGAGAAATGGCTGATTCTAGCACTGGGATAGAGAAAATAGAAGATGAGTCTGGAGCATCTTGCAGTACCAGAAAGTAAGGAAGTGCTCAGAAGACAAAAGTGTGGGAACAAGTCAAAGGACCAAGGAGCTAACCGGAAAGAGCTACCAACGGCCAAGGCTGGAACAATTTGGGCAATAAAATAAATCATGTAGTATCGGATTATAACCCAAAGCATAAAATAAATATCCACGAGGCCATAAGTAAATGATTGACTAAATTAATAAGTGGAGAAGAAGCAAGGCTTTCTGACAGAAGAATTTAAAATAATATATATAGACGCTAAAACCCTGCACGAGGTGGAGTGTAAATCCCCTCCCCCCCCCCCCGAAGAGAAAAACATCAGACAAACCCAGATAGGGGGACATTCTACAGGATGCCTGGCCTGAACTCAAAACTGTTAAGGTCATGAAAAACAAGGAAAGACTGAGCACCTGTCGCAGACACAGTTCAATGTGCAATGCCCTGGATTGGATCTCGGAACAGAAAGAGGACATTGATGGAAAAACTGGTAAAATCAGGGGCTGGCCCTGTGGCCGAGCGGTTAAATTCGCGCGCTCCGCTGCAGGCGGCTCAGTGTTTCGTTGGTTCGAATCCTGGGCGCGGACATGGCACTGCTCATCGGGCCAAGCTGGGGCAGCGTCCCACATGCCACAACTAGAAGGACCCACAACAAAGAATATACAACTATGTACCGGGGGGCTTTGGGGAGAAAAAGGAAAAAAAAAAAATCTTTATTAAAAAAAAACTGGTAAAATCAAAATAAAGTCTGGCCTTTAGTTCATAGCAATATACCAATGTTGATTTCTCAGTTTTGACAAATGACGAATGGCACTATAAGATGTGAAAATGGGGAAACTGACTGGGGAGGTACATGGGAATTCTTTGCAACTTTTCTGTAAATCTAAAAATATTCCAAAATAAAAAGTCTATTAAAAAGTGTGTGTGTGTGTGTGTGTGTGTTGGGATGGGGGCTTGGGGGAAACTTGTCTGTAGGCTGAGAGTAAGTAATTGGTATGGATGGGCAGGGGTATTGGGAGGGTAAGGAGGGATGTTTTATCAATGCATGAGAGAAGGCGATAGAGAAAAGTGTAGACCAGAAGTAGAGAAAAAAACATTCAGTGAAGAAAGAAGTGAAGTGGGGAGTAGTCTTTAAACATCTTTACTTGTGTACCCCCTACCAGAATGTTGAAAAATTGCAGGTCTTCATTCTCAGACCTATCAACAGAGTCATATCAAAGACAATCTGGCTTCTGATTGCTGATCCATCTCATTTCATAATTCTGATATATATCTAGATAGGGAAGGCCTCGGGTCTTGCTACAGGGTGGTAAACAAGATGTCTTCAATTGGAATCACCCAAGAATATTTCTTTCTTCTTCTTCATTTTTTTTTTTTTTTAATACTTCTTCGTTTGAGCTCAGTTACTCTCTCCTTCTGTGTAGAACTCTTCCTTTGGGGCCTCAGAGGCATTTACATCCTGGAGCGATGTACGCTTTTAAGATTGATTTAGGATAGATAAGAGGCCTGCTTTTCTTGTTCAAGTAGCGAAAGGCAAGTGGGAAGTGAAAGGAAAGCCTGAACCCTGGTTTTAGGAAAGAGGACATGTGGAAATTAAGGACCTAGAAATAGTTTGACAAACCTTTGCTCTCATACCTCTTGAGAATTTCCATGTATCTCAGTTGGAAGACCGTGGTAGACGATCTAACTGGTGTGGACTAGTGCCTGGGGAAGAAGAGAACTTTCTCAGGACCAGCGAGAGGAGGATGCTTTGTGTTGAGGTCACAGCTGATGGGGAAGCCAGTTAATTTCCAGCGATGCTTGTTATGCTGTTTTCTCTGCTGTCTCTGTCGTCCAAGGATTCCTTATGTTTTTTCTCCTCCACGTCTCTCCTCTTTTCCTGTGTCTCATTTATTCATGGTCTTCCAGTGGCAACCTTGAGCACCCTTCTTTTGGTGAAGTGATTTTGCATTAAACAATGTTCCACTGAAATACAGTAACAATTCTTAGGAGATTTGACCTGTAACTTTTAGACCAGAAATGCTATTAAAGAGTAGAATCATTAAATACCATTGTGGTACAAATGCATACATTGAGTGAGGTACTTTACAGTTCTGACTAAGGCAACCTGTTTACATTTTTTTTTAACTAAGGTATGTTAGAAAGATTTTGCCTTCTATCTCTTAAATTTAAAAACATGTTTAAATATAAATATACATTTTTAAACATATATCTGTCTATATTTTGCCAAATAAGTGATGGAACACTTAAAAGATTATTATGTTTTCACTCTTGGTTAACAATACTAGTGCACACTTGTGTTTGTACTTAAGATGTGTTAGATATGTCCTATAGTGTCGCCACTACATATGTGCAAGTGTCATTTATAAAGCTCATTAATTTAAAGAGCTAATGAAAAGGTACTCCTGCGATTCAAGAACACATTTTGGATAGTAAAATAGTCTGTTCCATTCACCTTATAAATTCTGCCCTATTTATTTTGTACCTTGCTTTTTTGGTTTTAGCATCATTGGTCACCGTAGGATTAATGAATTCAGAAAATGTAGAACTGATTAGCATATTCTTGCTGTACTGAGACTATGTTATTTTGTTGTATAGGTGATGTTTTGCTGTCATATAACATCTTTCCATTATTTTCATTAGAAATTCTTCACTGCCTGGGCAGTGACTAAGACAGCCCTAAGTTTTTTAAGGGGCAGTGAAGAGTGACAGGGATCTTACCCCTTATTTGTGAGATAAGTTGGGTCTATTAGCTGGTCCGGTTCGAGCATCCTCTGGGGCCCAGCGATTCTTCACCTGAAGTCTACAGAGCCTCGGTGGGTCCCTGAGTGCGCTTCGGGGGATCATGAACCACATCAAAGTATAACAAATGTTGTATGTATGGGCCTATAGCCTCAAACGTCATCTGAAAGCCAAAGAATTCTGTGCCCCCTAAAATAAGAATGTCTTTCTGTTCAGTTTCACTGCTGAAGAGACTGTGGGTTGGATACAACGACGTTTTCCAAACACTTGGAAATAATAACGCCCATGTTGGTATTGCAGTTCTTTGTCAGCCACATGCAGTATCCAATTCCAGAATAATTTCTCCTGCGCTTTCCTCTAGTATTTTTAGATCTATTACAAATCTAGTGTAATCCCACTTCTGTTTCAAATTACCCTCACTAATTTACATTAAAACGATCGTGAGAGCCCAGGGAATCTCAAGTGCAGGCCTGATCTGCTGTTGATTCTCTATTTTCTTTTGGGTAAACATCTGCTGTATTCTTTTATTTCCTCATCTTTAAATAGTGTCAGAACAATTAACACAGTTCACAGAGGAAAAGTGTAACCTTAATATTAATGATGTTCATTTCCAGCTTGTGGTAAATGGAAAATTTGTGAGTAAATGCTATTATGAAATATGTTTCAGCTTCGTTATATCTAGTGAATTTGTTTAAAGTATAAATGATCATAGTTGGTATTTAGAACAACAAGAGAGAAATGGGGGAAATAGCAAGCAAAAAATTGTTGAGAGTAAACTTCTGCCTTAGACATTGTTTCCTGGAAGGTTAATCACTCTACTTTTGCAAAAGAACATATGTGTCCAGTGATATTTTATTGTCTGATAGATCTCGTATAAATGAAAATAAATTTTGTCCAAGCATGATCCTTAAAGTGGTTGAGGGATTATAAATCAATACCAAGTCAAAGTCTCTTTACATTATTTTCTAAGTATGTGTGATCTAGGTAAGTGGTTCTCACAAATAAGCAGACAAGTATTAGCTGGAGAGTTTGCTGCAATGCATATCCCTGACCTCACCCCACAGGATTTTGATTCAGTAGTGCTGGAGTCTGTGTTTTTAACATATGCCCCAGGTGATCTAACCACCTTTGGCCAACACTGACCTAGGTGCTAAGAGGTTACATGGGAATAGCTATAATATAAGAATATTACCTTTAACACAAGAGGAGCCATGATGAATATGGAGAGCTGAGGGAGACATGTAAGTATTAGCAAATGACATGGAATAAGTTGGCACCCCAAAATTATTGAGGACCCCAAAGAGTTTTTGTATACGTGGATTTTTATCTATTGATACTTGCTGTATTAAAGTATTTAAAATATTAAATTCTTTAAGATAATAATAAACCCATTACCTGTTAACTTAAATAACAGCTTTGTTTTTAAAAAAACTCTTTCCAAAATAAAAACATTAGTAAGAGGAATGACATTATTTTACATTTATGCAGATCTCTTTAATGTCTAGCTTAATGGAAGACAGCCGGATTCTCATTTTTGCTTCTGTATTCAATCTGTTGCAATGTCGTTTTGGTTGGAGTCTATGAAGAAGATCCAGCCTCACACAGAAAAGGGGGGAGTACTTTAACGCCTTCTTTGATATTATACCCAAACTCCACAAGTCATAGTTTCTTACAAGTTAGTTACAATGTGAGATCAAGAATCATATCATTGAACTTCTTTTTTCTTTTTTTTTTTTTTTTACTTCGATGCATTAAGATCCATTGGTCTGTCTGGCACTTTCAATGGCTCTTTTACCCATGCATGATTTTATACCATTTAGAAAATATTGGTCACTAAGTCATGCAGATCTTCTAAAATTACATTCATTACTGTCCTTAACTCATGGAACAAAGTCTTTGAGTATTGGGAAACCATCAAGCTCCCAGTGGCAGATGTAAAGCTTTTCAAAATGCTTGAAAGCTCAAATTTTATCATTGGCAATAAATACTGTCCATTGTTTTCCTTGAAGAAACAGACTCACTTTGTTCATTTTTGAGAAAATGACTGCCAAATACCCAAGTCAGAATAACCACAGTTTGTCAATTGTTCTTTCAAGTAAAAATGGTAGTCCATGAAAAAACAGCTAGTTCAGCTTGCAACTCAATTACACAGCGCTATTCTAGGCAGCCATTGTACTTCCCCGGCACCAGCAGAATGCTTCATGTGTGCTTCCCATTTTGTCACGAAAGCATCAAAATGACCTGTCCTCAAGGATCAAGATTTAATCAAAGTAGTAACTCCTGCTGATTGTTTCATTAAGGACACTCATAAAGGAAACTGGATTTTTTTTTTTAACTGCTAATGTGTGGTGGTGAAGAATGCAGTGGCTACCAGTTCCATTTGGTGCCACTGCCTTGATTAATGCTAAGGCGCCAGTTTTCCCACACTGCTTTTACACCATCAGTGCAAATGTCAGCACAGTGAAAAAGACAAATAACGTCTTTGTGTTATTCTAAAAATAGTTTTGACCTCTGAGAAGGTCTCGGGGACTCCCAGGGGTACAGTAGTCACACTTTGAGAACCACTGGTAGCGGTACAGTGCGCCTTCCTCCCACTCCCCCAGTCTCCCAGCATTCTGTTTTCCTTGCCAGAGGTGAACATGTGCCTGTTTTCCAGGGCTTCTTAGCAATAGCCTGGAGGATCTCTTTGAGAAATGGGCAACATTGTCATGATTCCAGGTCGAAGGGGGAGTCCACAGGGCGGGCATGCATTGTTTCCAGCTCCTACAGTGCGCTGCTAGTCCCCATGAGACGCTGAAGCATAGCCTGCCCCCATCTGCCCATCGAAGTATTTTCCTGCTTAGCTTTAGGCACAGTTTAAGTTGAAATGCCTTCCCTAGTCCCCTTAGGAGGACGCGACTTCGTTTGTACTTGTTATAGTTGACTCTCATGTTGGTCTGCATCCTCCGTAATTAAAAAAAAATACGTCAGTTCCTTAATTACTCTTTAAGGACCCAAATGCGTTACTGTTTCCTTTGTCATCTGCGTGTTGTCCAAAAAAGGGAGGGCGTCTTGTAAATATTTGTCTCGATGTAGTGAAATCAAAACTGAAAGCGAACAAAGTAAAACAAGCGTGCCTTAGCCGCATGTCTCCTGCCTGCAAGCACGGGAATGGTCAAAGGAGCGAACGGGGTTGCTGCTGTGGCTTCGTTCCCTGCTCCCGGCGGCCTCTTGGGGCCCAGCAGGCAACAGTCAGATTGGAGCGGGCGTTCTGCGCGCCCGGGGACGGGGTGTTCCGGCCCGGCGCGTTTGTACACTGTGAGACCTGGCACGAGGGCACCAGACGGGAGCCCGCAGGCGGGGCGCGGCGGCAGCGGCGGGCGGACCGGCTGCGTCGGCGCTCGGCTCGGCGCCCCCGCCCGGCGCAGCCTGGGGCCCGGCCGGCCGGGCGCCGTGCCCATTTAAGGAGGCGGGCCGTACCACCAGAACTTTCTTGACAGGGGGTGTTCGGGCGAACTCGGACAACTTGAAGTGAGCCCACGGACGCTTTCCTTTCCCTTCTAACGCTGGCCCCAGTGCTGGCGCCGCTCGGGGGCTGCGCGCGGGCGGGCTGTGCGCTTGGGCCCCGGCGGTCCCCCTTCCCCGAAGTCGCCCCGGGGGAGCTCGCTCGCCCCGGACGTGGACGCGACGGGCCCCGGGCCGGTCCAAAGTGTAGTTCGCCTGCAGAGGCCCGGGTGCCCGGATGTCCATCAGGATTAGCGCGAGCCAATACGGTGGGAGCCCGAGGCTGCGCGGAGGCCGCCGGCTTGGAGCAGGTAGCCCGGTGGCGCGGGGAGTCTCGCTGGGAGCCGTCCCCGCCCGGCCCCGGCCGATGGTGAGCGCGGCGCGGCTGCAGGGCTGCGGGGCGAGGGCTCTGATGGACTGAAGACCTGGAGCTGTACGCAGTGAATTATGGCAGCCCAGTCAAGGTACGCCAGGCGCCGCCAGAAACTTTCCAAATCTGCTAGTGGCTCGGGGACGAGGAGGTTGCGCGGCGCGGGGAGGAGGTTGAGGTGCTGCGGCGAAGACGGGCAGGAAGCAGCTTTGTCATCGCTTTCTCATCATTCCTGATGCTGTGCCTCCTTATTTAATGTCACGTACAGAACAGTTTGGAGAACATGCCGGACAATTTCTGCACAGTAGAGGCGAGGGATTGAGTTAAAAGTTAAGATTAAAGTTAAATTTCCTCTTCCTCTTATTTTCTGAGAAGTGAAGTTGATTTAACTTGTCTGCCCCTGCCCGAATTTTCATTTAGTTTCTTTGTACCCCTCTCTTTGGTTCTCCCGATTTTTCTTCTTCTTCTTTTTTTTTCTTTGTGCTACTTTCTTGAGCAGGATTTTAGAAATCATTTAATGTAAAACGGTTTGTCCTGGAGAAGGTGGTTGAGAATTTGCCTGGTGGTGAAATGTACGATTCCACATGAAACGGCACAGCTTGCATGAATCTGCTGAGTAGGCAGAGCCCGGCAATGTCCCGGGTTGAAGGGGAGAGGATGAGGAACTGCGGTTGCTGTCACAGCGACGCTGGTGTAAGACTCGCAAGCTCTGACTTTCCGTGGTTTGTTACCTTTTCTGTAATGAGCGTTAAAGAGTGACGACAAGGCATTGGCGATTATTGTAAGATTCAAACTTGTGTGGGATTTCGTTTTAATTGTGACAGCAGTTGGAGCTAAGGGAAACTTAGTGCTTTCTTTTTTGACTTTGTTTTACTAGAGAGCGGTTTGGTATCATATTTAAAATAATAGGAGGGCTCTTCAAGTTGATATTTGATGTAGTATGGTGACTTGGGAATGTCTTAGAAGGCTAAACACATTTCAGGTCTGAAGACCCAGATGGATCACCGAGAGAAAATGGGTGTTTTAATATTGAAGTTTTGGCTAGATAAGACTTTGAAATTTTTTCCTCAGAGATAGAATTTTCTAGGAAGAGAAAGAACCTCTTTATATAGAGCACCTCCTACGTGCTACCTGCTTTGTATGTTTATTTAGTCCTCTCAACTCTGGTTTTATCACCTGTCCTGTTTTGTTGGTTGTTCTAAGTAAGGGGTTCGTAAGTGGCCAAGTAGTGGGAAAACCTGGATGAGGAAAAACGTTGCATCTTTATTCTTGCTGACCTCTCCTGAAATTTAACTGCCAAAGGGTCCATGGTGTAAAACCTTAGATTGAGATAGCTTGATCAAAGAAATTAAGTAAATACTATCTAACGGAGCTCAGTAATAGAAAGCTGGCATTTGAACTCAGGTGTGAGTGACTTTAGTGCCAGAACCCTTACACTAATTAAAAATAAAATGAGATCATAGCTAAATTGGACACTGCTGTGTGCCAGGCACAGTGGCTTTAATTGGATTACCTCTTTGACTCTCTTCTTAGTCACCTCAAGAGGTAGGTATTTTTATTTCTCACACTTGTTAAGGAAACAGAGGCCCAGCCAGCCTGTTTGCTGCCTGAGATACACAGGTAGAGCACGGCCTGGCGCCTGAGCCGCTCTGCAGCGTTTCCTTACTTCCAGGCTGCCCTTTTAATGCTGAGGCGAGGTGTTAAAAGGGAGCTGCCAAGCCTCAGTAGAAGTGTACAAAAAGCAATTTCTGCTACAAGTGCTTTGCTACGAGATGAAAAAATCTGAGTTATCAGTGTGGTAGTTCAACCTGCCAATAATTGAAATAGGAGGACTGTACATATTCCTTTCTTCTTCCTGGCCTTCATACGTGCCCTTGAACTAGGAACAGAACCACAAGGTCATGAAGTCTGTTGTTTTCTTAGTCTGCATAATGGAAGTATGTCTTACAGGTTGTAAATGTCCATTTTCTTCAGTTACAACTGGAATATGGTCCAAGCTCATTTAGACACTGTTTTGTAGGAGAGTAAGAGAATGAATATATGGAGAAGATCGTGGATATTTTTGCGTTTCAGGGAAATCTCAAAGCTGGGCCAAGTTACCCCAAGTAGTGCTAGGAGAGACCCATCAACTATGGTGTATGATCTGGGGTAGTAAAATCCTGCCCCTCTGCCACACACAGTATCTCTTTGCTTTTGAAACAATTAATTTAGATCGTTGGACTGATTGGATGCAAAGAGTCATAGCTCAGTTCGTTCTAACCACAGTAGTTTCGTTGTATACTGTTTAAAATAATATGATTTTTTTAGTAGAAAAGGTAGATGGAACTGAGATGAAACTGAATTTTGTGGCACTGATAGTATATGAGCTGAGCATGGCACTTTTATTATTTGGCATTCTTATAAGGTAATAGCCTTCATTTGATGATGGGTGGTGTATGACTAATTTTTCATGTGAATAGGCAAGGCAGTGTATTCCTTCTCTGTAATCAGCTCCTTAAGACAAGATATTGTCTCACATTTTTTTCTTTTCTTTTCTTTTTTTTTTTTTGAGGATGATTAGCCCTGAGCTAACATCTGCTGCCAATCCTCCTCTTTTTGCTGAGGAAGACTGGCCCTGAGCTAACATCCGTGCCCATCTTCCTCTACTTTGTATGTGGGACGCCTACCACAGCATGGCTTGCCAAGTGGTGTGTGGGTCTGCACCTGTGATGTCTCACATGTTGGAGTATCCCCTGCATAAGGCAGAAGTACTTTGAATGAGAGAGGGACTACCAAAGTATTTCTTGGCTTGTGAACTTTTATAAATTGAGGTTGTATATTCCTCCCTCTCATTTTTAGAACCTAAAAGTAGGAAATTGATTGTTTTGTTTTACTTTGTGGTTGATTTCTTCTGCTAGAAATGGAAGATATTTATTGGAAAGGTCAATTGCCTATGTTTTAAAAAATTAGATTTTGGGTCAGTATTTTGAAAACATTGAATATTTAGCTCGAGTTATCAGAGCTGTGGAGAAAGGCAGTCACTTAGGAATGCAGCATCAGTTAGAGCAGGACATGCGCTGTGCCCCGGCTCTCAGATTAGTGTGTGCTCTCTTTGGAACCTCTAAGCACCACAGATACTTTGACTATGCTTCTTTGTGGGAGTTGTAACAAACTTGCTGTCTTTAATGTGAAATAGTTACAGATCATGGCTTTAGTTTCCAAATTCTGATCTAAAGCACATGGAGACTCTGCTTTTATAGAAGTGTACAACCTGGCATGCCCTCTTTTGAGAACTAGTAAGCCTGTGATGGCTAGGGGTGGGCATGGAATCCCAGCAGTTTGTAGATCTATCCTTTTCTATGAGGCTTAGCTTGCTTTATATTGAGGAGTGTGTTGATGGATAAAGTAGAAAGGAGAGCTTTGTCTGGTTCCCCATCTCTGCTAACTCCTTCATTGAAGCAATCCCTGAATTCTAGAAAGGACTATATACATAGCTTCAACTACTGTCAGGAATTAACCTGTTTTAAAATGCACCTTGTGCTACCAGAGAAACCCTGGCCCACCCCCACCCTGCGGGGAGGGGTGAGAGGATGGGAGTCGGGGAGTTCAACTTGCTTCTTAGGAGGCAGCATCTGGTGACTGAACACATCTCAAAAGACGGCACTTTCAGACACACTGCAAAAGGAAATTAAGTTTAGTCAACTCTCCCACAGTTATTTTGTTTGAATTTGACTAAAGTTAATGAAGTTTAAAAAAATAATAAAACATAGATTGTTCCCAAGATTATTATGAAGCCGGTTTTTGGTGGATCTCTTTGACTCTGGTGAGGGAAATTTTTCCACTGCAAAAAGCAGTGCTCTTAAACTGGTACAGAACCAGTTCTATCCTCTGCCCCTACTTCCAATTTGTAGACTACTGATTACCTTGGAGGAAAATTCATGAAAGCAAAGAAGCTCTGATTGAAATAGGAGCAGATATCGAAGAAGAATGCTATGGTATTTTGGAAAGTGCAGTTCAAGGAAGTGATTTGAAGAGGGAAATAATTTATGCAGTGTTTTGACCCAGTGAATGTCTTTATTTTTTCCCTTATGACACCACTGTAAACAGTGTCCTTGACAGAAGAGAAACACAGACAAGTCTCTTAAGTGATTTCCTTCTAGTTCATCCTGACAGCCCAGCTGAGCTTCCTGACTCAGAGACTAGGGCTTCTTCCAGATAAAGACGGAAGAAGGAATGAGTCATTTTTTTTTGGTCAGCTGGTTTATGGGGATGTTCCTTGGCAAAATTAATGCAAGTGCTCTCTTGGGGTTTAGGAGATTCTATACTGTCCATGAAAAAGTATTCAGTAGCTGGTTCTGTTATACTCTTTTGAAAATGGAATTCAGCGAATGCTGCATTTGAGCAATTCAAATGTCAAGTAGAGTCAGTAATGGGAAAATGTTAATCATGGATAAGAGGGAAATCTATCTCATCTTGGTAATGTCATTTATTTGTTTTAAGCATCCACATCTATGTATCACCTGATAGCTATAAAATGGAGAAATCATAAAGCTGATTAGCTGTGTTACTGCTTTGAGGGACAACATGCAACTTGATTGCTTCTAAACATATAAACTTAGTTTTCTATTAGCAAATTTCTCCATTTCATTTATTTTCCAAGATGGGCAAATAAACATAATTCTAAAATCTCCTGTCTTCTAAAAGGGAGAGTCCTGTATGGGAGATGTAGCGAGAAGGACTACAAGCAAGTGTGTTCGGATTTTCCCTCCATACGGCTTAGAAATACAGTCTGCATCTTCAGGACAAAGTTGCTTGGCTCAGAACAACAAACATAGCAAGCTTGGGTATCATAATCTTCTTTTTGTGGTTCACTTACGTTTTATTGATAGAGGGTGGATGCATAATGTTTACAACTTAAATGATTACCTATGTTTTTTACTTAAGTGACAATTGGGGGGAGAGCTAAAGTTGTGTTTTAGCTCTGCTTCAGATTTTTCTTAGTTCATTCTATTATGAATATAACGTATTCATTTGCTCAAAATAATACAGTAAGCAGAATGCACAATAATGTCTTGCTCAAATGTAAATGTATCAGATGAAGTTAGCTTTAGAGTTCGGAGGGAAAATAAGATTTATAACTTGTGGTGTTAATGCCCTGGAGACTCAAAAGTAAAAATTAACTTTAATACCGTCCAAGTACTGACTTTCTGTGTCTTGGCAGCGATCAGTGTTGAGAATCCTTCCCCTGTGCAAACTTTTCGCTTTTCCTATCTGTCCACACTGAGTTAAAGCTTAACCTGATGGCTGCAAAGCCAGCAGACTTGATATCCTCAAAGTCTTTTCTCTGGTGAACGAACGTCTGTTGTTTTCTTGCGTTCGTTTATTGGCTTTGTTTTTAATTTAACCAGATTGAACTCTGATCAGATTCTTAAGGGTATTACTCAAAGCAGTAATTTGATGTCAGATTTAATAAATTAAGAGGAAATCCCAGTAGTGACATCTTATCAAAAGGAACCTAAGCCAGCAGAAGGGGGAGCACACCTTGTATTCTGTTGACAGCTGAATTGTCTTTGCTTTGATATGAGGTATGATATTTCCAAAGGACACACACAGTTTGACCACAGCCTAAAAGTCCTAAGAATTGTTCTTCCTACTTAATGGCTCATATGATGATGACTGCTTGGAGACCTGTAGGCCACATGATCCTTTGTTTGGGTGGGCTAAGGAGAGTTCAGGATGTGACTCCTGAGTCACTGGCTTGCCTTTATTTTTCCCAGAAGAATCTTGCCTTTCCTTTCAGTATTGCTTACTGCTGAATTGGCAATTAAATAAAAGAATATTTTAGGGGCATTGTAGTCTTAAGTTCAAGGTTCTCAAACTTGATTAAATGCGAGAGTCACCACTAGTGCTGCACCGCAGGCAGATTCTGCTCCCCCTTCCCCCAGAGATTCTGATTGGCAGGTCCAGGGTGGAGCTGGGGTGGAGCCCTGCTGGTTCTGAGGCCAGAGGCCCACCTACCACCCTTTGTGAAATGGGGGGTGTGAGAGAGAGAGAGAGAGATATCCTATAAACTACATCGTGCAGTGCAATTACAGTTTGATTTAATATATACTCATATATATACATGTTTTTTCCCGTTTATCAAAATAGAGAAGATTTGGTGAAGAAGGTAGATAATCTACCTCTATAAATTTGTGTACCTATTACTAACTATCTTAGTTGAAATGTCCAGACGCACCTATATTTAAAAAATAAAAGGAAGGTCAAGGAGTGATACCCAATGTTTGATCCTGCAGCCCTTTCCTGATAATTGTTGCTTCTCAAGGACCTGGATATTTAATGTACCCTTTCCTTATCCACTGTGGGCTGCCTCCCAA
Source organism: Equus asinus (assembly GCF_041296235.1). NCBI lineage: Eukaryota > Metazoa > Chordata > Mammalia > Perissodactyla > Equidae > Equus > Equus asinus. The sequence goes on along the minus strand of NC_091792.1, from coordinate 92,853,096 downwards.
AACTACTGACTCACTCGCTACTCCCCCTCCCCCTTTATCAGGTGGCCGTTGTTTTGTTCCCAGGGAGAAGGTGCAACTGCTAATTGGTCAGTTACACCCAAACTTTATGAAACTGAAATGAAAGTTGTGTTTTTTTGTTTTTTTTCTTTTTTAAAGATTTTATTTTTTTCCTTTTTCTCCCCAAAGCCCCCCAGTACATAGTTGTATATTCTTCGTTGTGGGTCCTTCTAGTTGTGGCATGTGGGACGCTGCCTCAGCGTGGTTTGATGAGCAGTGCCATGTCCGCACCCAGGATTCGAACCAACGAAACACTGGGCCGCCTGCAGCGGAGCGCGCGAACTCAACCACTCGGCCACAGGGCCAGCCCCAGTTGTGTTTTGTTTTTAAAAAGCACTGAGTGTACTGTTGTTGAACAACCAATATTCAACAGAAATTTAAATGGGACTCGTACTGGGAAGTAAAGGTTAAAATTATAGCAGATGTCAGTTCCTGTAACAAAATTCAGGAAACACTTTCTGGTATGTGGGTGTTGTAACTTTTCAATTCTTGGAACTTTCCTTCAGGAAACTGCCCTGTCAAAAGCAGAGCAGTGGATAAAATATGCAGCACAATTCGCAAACTGTGTCGTGCAGTGTAATTAAATTTTGATTTGGTGCATATGTTTTTGTAGTCCGGCTAGGGCTGAGACTATCATGTGACTTTCATCCTGGATAATGTGCATCTGGATAACTTGTTAAATTGCTTCTCCCCCTCCCCCATTCTCGCTGCTTTAAAAATACAGGTGTATCTGATTTACTCTGGATGTGAATTTATGGAAAGTGGTATAAAATCGACCAGTTCCCGTTGTTTCGTACAAACGTATGAAACCTGTTTCCTATCCAGCCTTGCAGAAATTACATATTTTTGTCTCATAATTGACAAATTAATATTTTACCTTAGACATTTCTAAGTAAGATGACCTATCTAGTAAGTTGGTAATTTTAGCTACTAAACTGAGAAAAACTTGAGTCTATGATACTATTTTTTTTTTAAGGAAAACAGAGCCTTTCACTGAGTTTTAAAGAGCTCTTAAAAAAATTGGTTAAAAAGGGATATTTATTGGTACAAAGTTCTGGACAGTAACACATAGCTAAAGCTCTCATTTTGTGTTTTTTTCTAAGTAACTTTGACTTATAGCAATTGCACTTACAGGAATTATGTTTTTTTGTTATTCTTTTGTAGTCTGTGTATCTCCCTTTCCCCTTCAGTCCCCTTTCAGAGTTAAACCATACTTGTGCTATCATTTCAAAAAAGCTGTGTAAGTGTAAACTTGGTACTACATGGAAGAAATTAGGCAGCAGTATTTACTAAATCTGCATAGTAAAAGGATAGAATGAAACCCCGCATCTTACATTTGTTTCAAAATGAAGTTCTGCTACCTGAAAATGTTGGAAAGAATAAACAGATTAGTGTTGTCTGCTTGTCATGTCCCATGGTTTTAGTAAAATTCAAAGTAAACCAATTAAACTTAATTTTTGTTTTTAAATGGGAACTGTGTCCAGAAGACAAAATGCTCTAGATTGGGAGTTAGAAGAGATTGAATTTGATAATTTCTATCATTTTACTGATAGTGTAGTGTTTATGTTTTAACCCTCATGACGGGCCTGTTCTCAAAAATAAACATGTTCATATTTTTGTTTTAATAGTTCTGTTTTTCTAAGGATAAAGTGAAAATCATTAGGTTTACTTAATTTGTTTAAGTTTTACTTAAGTTTAATTTGTAGGCTTTAAAAAAACCATGACAATTCTCATGAGAAGCCTAGAATAAAACTTGGTTTGTCCCTGAGGTCACCCACCTTGCGTGGTTGGCCCCCCTTAGATGTTGGTAATATCACTTTAAAGAGAGGAGAAGCTTCCCTCACTAGGACTTGGACTATTGGGAGCTTGAGAAATGACTTTCTTTTTTTTGGCAAGTGGAGAGGGGAAGTAGTTAGCTCTAATCAGAGTGTGTTCGCTATCACCAGATCTTTTATCTCCTATGGTACTTCTCATTTTATGAAAGTTTCTTCCCAGTCCAAGGTTTTTTTTCTTTAGAACTTTGAGGTATAGTTTATATTTCAGAAAAGTTGCCCATTTCAAGTGTACAATTCAATGATTTTTAGTCACTTTACTGAGTGACGCAACCATTACTGTAAATCAGTTTTAGAACATTTTATCCCCTCAGGAAGATCCCTCATGCCCATTTATAGGTAATCCCTGTTCCCAGCCCCATGCAACCATTAATCTGCTTTCTGTCTGTGTGTTAATTTGTCCTTTGTGGGTACTTCACGTACGTGGAATCTTGTGGTTTCTTGCATCTGGCTTTTTCCATTCGAATAAATTTTTGAGGTTCATCTACGGCATAGCATGTGTCAGTAGCTCTGTCCTTTCCATTGCTGAGTAGTATTCCATTGCCTGGATTTGATAGACTGGTTATTTCCAGTGTTTTATTTTTTTTGCAGGTGGGGGGCTATTATAAATAATACTTCTATGAATGTTTACTTGCAAGTCTTTGTGTAGACATATGTTTTCCTTTTTCTTGGTTAGATACGTAGGAGTGGAATTGCTGGGTCCTATAATAATTTTATGCTTAACTTTTGAGAAACCACTAAACTGTTTCCCAAACTATATGCCTGCCCTAGCCCGTGTTTAAACTGATCTAATTCAGTCAACTTCTTGCAAGTTATTTACTATCTTCATAGTCAGCTTAGCTGTGAAAATAGTGGTTCCGAGATCTGGTCAATTTTGCATTTAATTATTAGAAAATACTGTGATGTTTTAAATTTTTATATGATGTAAAAAACACAACTCTTTTTTTTCCTCAGAGTATTTCTTAAATTGGTTGGGTGTTTTGAGGAAGAAACTTACATCAAGGAATGTTTGAAGAAAACCAAATTGAAATTGAGTATCAGTGCATGCTTAACTGTTGTCAAAATAGCAAATGAAACTTCCAACCCACAGTTCATAAACCCCTCAAATAGCAAAAATATATTAAATATAAATGCTTTATTTCATAACTGCAAAATGGCCCTAGAAATTATTATTTCAATGTGCTTTCTAATAAAAACGTTGAGGCAAAAATTAGGTGTTCTCATTCACTACAGCCTCACATGCAAAGATATGTTATCTAAGTAAAGCTTCTGGAAATTATCAATAAGACTTAGGTCCTGCTGGGAGAAGGTGGTGACCATGTGCCTTCAATCGGTGGTGTGCTCCAAACTTCAAGAAAAGATAGATCTATTTTATGAACAAAAATATTTCATGAAAAGCTCTGAAATTGTCTTTGGGTGCATGTGTGATGGTAGTGAAAGTGAATCATCTTTTTAGCACCCCATTGCTATTCTGTAAAAAAAGCTGTGAGGTCCTGGTTCATACGTGGCTGCCTGTAAAGTGTCTCTGCCCAGCGTGCTTTCAGCTTTGTGGGCTTTGCTGCATTATGGCGTGTTATTGGAATTCACTGTTTCTGGGTATTAATTTACCTGCTTAAAGATTATATCAGTATTAATAGCTTTCTGACTGTGGCCAGTTCACATGCATGAACAGTGCTTTTATATTAGTTACTATATCATGTATTGATGAATGCCTCATTGCTCACGAAGAGCCAGCCACAGTATGTGCAGAGCTCTAAGCTGGTTCAGGCAGATACAGTGTCTCCCTCCCCACAAGGAGAGGAGCTTATAGTTTGGTTGGGGAGATAGAAAAAAAGCAAAGAAACTGGCCAATAACACAACTGCAAGCTGTGTTAAGTACTATGACAAAAAACGAATGAGGGCCGGCCTGGTGGTGTAGTGGTTAAGTTCTCATGCCCTACTTTGGCGGCCTGGGGTTTGCAGGTTCGGATCCCGGGCCAGGACCTGCGCACAAGTCATCAAGGCATGCTGTGGTGGCATCCCACATAAAATAGACGAAGACTGGCACAGATGTTAGCGCAGCAATAATCTTCCTCAAACAAAAAGAGGAAGATTGGCAACAAATGTTAGCTTAAGGCCACTCTTCCTCACACACACAAAAACAAAAAACCCCAAAACAGAAACAAAACAAACGGGGTGCTGTGACAGAGAATGATGGAGTGTGGGGAACTTGGTTCCACGTGAGCCATGAGGACCTGCCTCTGAGGAAGTTGACCTGAGGTGGAGAAAAAGCAAGTCATGACATGTTAGAATTTATCGTCCTTTCAGAATGTACGTGGAAATAAGTGATGATGGTGGCAAGGTGGCGTTTTTAAACAGGATAAATATGGTTTTAGGAAATGACCATCATGTGGCAGGTTCTCAAAATAAAAATTGTTTTTGTGGATTAATTCTACCAAACTAGCCCTGTTTTTTTTTTTAAATTTTAATGAAGGCAAAGTGAGTTCTATAACAATATAACTTGAGCTTTTAAAATAGAGACTGTATTTTCTAAGAGTTGGCCTTAATTGGTGCATAAATATAAACAAGTTAAACATGCGGAAAAGAAATTTGAGAGGACATATTTCTTAGTTTGGAAGCCATCAGAAAAGGGATGTGATGGAACGGGAGATGTCCCAGCTCCATGAGTAGTCCTGGGGAAGTGAAGATTTAGACAGTGAAGAGGAGGTTTAGCCTGGCTATTAAATACTAAGGTTAATTTACAGAGCAACCTTTTATACATGCGAAAGGCTGCTATGGGAGGTGGGGTGCAAGATGGCCCCCATCTGTGTCAACAACAGATCTTGAAGAAATAAATAATTTATATATGTTAAGAGGTTTTCACTGAGGATAATTAAACATGAAAATACAGTAGAAGTTGATGTTCTTTTAGTAGTATATTTAGAAATAGAAAATAGATAATCTCCTACCTTGGGTATTTTAGGAAGTAGCAGATGGTTTAGGTACTTTTTTCTCAAGGGATTCTGTGGCTTCTTGAAAAAATGTGATCACAACAAACTACTATAGGAACTGAAAGTCCGGATCCTCTGCATGCATCGCAGCTGTGTTTGATTATGTAAAGTTGCTTCAAGGATCCTACATTCATTGTCACCTCATCTCTTTTGTACCTCTGTTTTACAGTTATTTTCAGATAAATGTATTTAGGTGTAGAGCTTTTGTGGCATAATATACGATAATTTTATGAATGTCTTGTGAATAACTAAAAGGAAGATAATGCTCTTTATTTTCAGGGTCCAGACTTAAGTGTGGGCTTGTACATTAGATCTATCTTACATTATTTCTGCATTCTTATTTTTGTCCATTCTGTTGTGGACTGAAAGATGAATAAAAGTCTCATAAACTTAATGAGTTCCTATTTCTCCTAGGATCTTCCGAAGTTTTTGCTTTACAAATGTTGATGCAATGCTTTTGATGCATACATGTTCATAATTGTTGTCTTCATTTTAAATTGCTCTCCTTATTAATTATTTAATACTAATTATCATTAAGGTATTAGTTTCTCATATAGTCCAGAAGGTTTCTTTGAGTATTGGTGATTTTTCTTTTTTTAAGGTTAGATCTTTACACTCTTTATCCGTTGGACTTTATTTTGGTTTAAGGAGTGAGGAGGAAGGTTCCAGAATCTCCCTTTTTCAGAATCTCCTCTCTTCTTTTCTCTGCTTTCAGAATTTTCATGGAGGTTTTCTCATGTGTACTTTTCAAGATCAACTTGAGTAATTTGTCAAAAAGATGGTTGTGGCCTTTTAATAGAATGATTCCTGACAAACTTATAAAACCTCATCCTGTTTTTCAGAACTATTAAAGTTTTAAACAGGGTTACTGTGTTTTTTTGTCGGTTTTCACGGAATGGAAAAGGGTAAGTCAGAGTGCCAGGGACTCCTGAAGCACTAGCCAGACACCACGCATTTATCTTGGTTGCATTCGGGAACTCTCGTTTGCCTCAGTTTCTCCAGAAAGAAGTGAAAATGTACATTTGCTCTCCTGCTGAGTGAATGTCTTGTTAGTCTAACTCTCTAAGGGAGGAGCCGTGTTTCTGTGGGTGTTCCCAACTGACGCTGGGCAGGAGCATTTTGGAGTCTCTGTGTGCTGTGGATGGTTTCTCACTTGCCAGCAGATTTCTTCTTGCTTCACTTTTCCTTGACCGTAATAGATATAATTTAGGCTCTTTAAAACCTTTTTGTAGTTTGGTAAAACAAAAGCCACAATGTAGTAAAGTTAATTATAATTAAAATGAAAGAGAAAAGTCTTCCTTAATCTCAACAACTTGACCAATCAAACATTTTCCTTTTGTTCCTTTTCAGCTTTTTCTTTACACATTAAATATTTTTACATAGTCGAGTCATTCCTTATGTGTGTTTGATAAGTGATTTAGTCAATGTATAGGAGAAAGAGATGAGGTTAGGATTGCCAAGAGTCATTTTGTCTTAAATTTGAAGAGGAGCTGATGAGACTTTCAGATCTTCTATGCTTAGAAATGCTGTGGTAAGAATATATTTTTAAAAGCCAAAAATAGCCCTGTTAATATTGACTAAACCAAGGTGTTATTTTATATATTGTGGTTGGAGGCAAGGTAATAACGGAGATAGTAACACACTGCCACTTAGGTTTAATGATGTTGGTTGTGGAAGCTACACTGAACACCACGTTTATGAGCTTCACTCATTCATATTTACTTATAAGGCTGTCATAGTGTAGGACAAACTAGTATAGCGCATGAACTCTTAAAAATTGAAGACCTTTCCTAGAATCTTTTCTGTTCACACATGCAGGTATATGTACAGGCATGCCCACCCAGAACGCGAACATTCTCTCAGAAGAAGTTGGAATCATACATGCAGACTGAAATCATTATTTTTAACTGTGCTTTTAAAATTTAGTTTAAAATTAGCTGGTGAAAAATTGCAATTTTTTTGTTTTTTGCTGTCAGTCTCGTTTTAAAGTTGGTAAGGAAATAAACAGATTTTTGGCAGTTAACTTTGTAAATTGTAATCTAATTTGTATTTGTTTAAATTATTTTATCAGAAATAGAAAATTCAGGTACTTACATTTTTATAACATTCTTTAAAAAATTGTGCCCAAACTATAGGAGAGTGAGAGCCACTGAAATTATTCATTTATTTGAGGAAACATTTCTGATTTAATTAAAAAATGGGTTTTTACCACTATATTTTCATAATTGAGCTGGTAAGAGTAGGTGGTTATTTCAATAGGTGTTGGGAATTTAAAAAGAAAAAAATAGCGTAGTGATTTCCTGCTTATTAACTGCTTTTCTTCCAAAAACAGGTTTGGAGCACAAAAAATTTTTTGCAGAAGCAGCAATGAAAATCATGTGATGAAGATTAAGCTCTAGGCTGAACCCAGAATGTTCCTTGCTTATGGTGCCAAAATGTCTAATATTTGGAACAAGAATGGAAAACAGTGTGATTGATGAAACAAACCATGCTTGAATAAGATGGTTTATCCTGCACTTAGTCCAGTCTTTTTGGTGGGAAGGAGGAATGGTGTAAGGATCTTTAGGTTTCATAGGAAGAGAATGTGAAAAAAATGAATTCCTTGTGGGAGTATTTCTGTTGGTAAACTTGGGCACTTTGAAGGACAGAGGCTGTCTAATTCGCTGTGTGATAATAGCAGTCATTTATAGAACATTCTGTTATGTTCTGAGCCCGGAGCCAGGAACTCGGCATATTTGATATCACTGAATCTGTAGGGCAGAGATTACCACTCCCATTGCACAGATGAAGAAACTGAGGCTCAGAGATCGACTGACCAAGGTTACACAGCCAACAAGTGCCAGCTGACGCACAGCCTCTACCAATCTACTCCAGAGTTTCATGCAGATGTCGTCTTTGTCCTTCATACAGTTACCCGTTTGGCCAGTACTCCTTGCTTTACTACTGGAGCAAAGGCAGGATGGGGAAAAGGGAACATGATTATCTATCTGAGTGTCTTTTAACCTGACTGCGACTGTGAAACAGGAAAAGGGAATGAGAGGAGGGAAACGTGGTATGTGTAAAATTCCTCTCAGAGTGAAGAAATGTGGGGCCAGTGTTTCCTAATGCCCAGCACTGGGAAGTACCTTTTCTCCACAACTTGGTTACCACGTGGGGACTTAGGGAGAGACTGTGCAACGACCTGAAGTTGTGGGGTATTTGGAACGTGGGGAACTCCTATGATATTGGGAAAGAGAGAGAGGATGTGTGGGTGGAACCTTCCTGGATAAAAGATGTGAAATCCTTCTTACCCCGCATCTTTCAGGATGCCATTTCCTTATTAAAAAAACTCATTTTGGAATGAAGCAGACATCCTTCAGCCTCTTCCTTTTTAGTATGACATGCATACACCCCTTTGCCTCTGCTGCAGGACACCAGCTCGCCTTTCATGCTGTCCTTGGGTTCTCCTTTTCTCTGCTGTTCTCTTATCCTGTTCCGTATGCTGGCAGTTCTAGAGACCATTGTCTTGTGTTTAGTATTGAATTATCTTACTTCCTCCTTGGGGAGGAGAGGGTGGGAGGAGCAGTGAAAGAATGGGGGGCGGGGGGTATGGACCAACGACTGTGCTGCTTTGCCCAGCACCTGGACTCCGGCTGTATATATTTATTAATAATAGCTCCCAGTTATTGAGTACTTACTGTGTGCCAGGCACTGGGCTAAGTAAGCACTGTGTTTGCATTAGCTAATTGAATTATTACAACAGCCCTAAACCTTTGGTACAGTCATCTCCATTTTAGAGAAGAGGAAACTAGAGCTTAGAGAGTTTGTGACTTACCCTGTTGGCCGTAGCTAGTAGTGACAGTCTTGAAGGTGCCAGCTATTAGGAAAGATTTCCCATGCCTGTTTTCTGCGTGCTCCATTGTGGTCTGCTGTCTCAGTAGAAAAGTAGCTCAGTGACTTGGGAATACTCATTCTCTGCAGCAGTGGTTCTCCACATGGGGGGCAGGGAAAGGAGGAGGAGGAGGAGGGTATTTTAGCGCCACTCCCCTCCACCCACCCTGGGGATGTTTGGCAATGTCTGGAAACACATTTGATTGTCACAGCTGGGAGGAGGGTGTGCTACCATCATCTAAGATAGAGGCCAGGGATCCTGCTCAACATCCTACGGTGCACAGGGCAGACCCCATCACAAAGAACGATTTGGCTCCAAATGTCCATGGTGCCGTGGTTGAGAACCCCTGCTCTGCAGGCTCCCCATAGTTCCTGAGGGTGGGGGTGTTTGTGCTTTGGAGAGCATCTGTACATTGTCAGACTCCAGCTCAATCAGTGCTGGCCCCAGATGTGAGTTATTTAGCCTGTTTGTTTAGGATACACTGTGTGCAAGACACTGCTGGGTACGGTGTGGATTACATAGCCCTATAGAAAAGGGAGAAGTGGTCAGACTTCTCATAGAAGTTAAGAAAATGGAAGAAAAACTTCCCGCACAGTGATGAGGAAAGGATTGGTTGAAGCGGAGGGGATGTGGGGTGGGCAAAGGCTTGGCTGGATACAAGCTGTGACTTGGGAACCTGTAAACCTGAGTGGGATAGATAAAAAGCACAGCAGTCTTTTCAGGGCTGAGGTGCATCTGGGGGACATTTTCAGCCCTCTTCTTTCTTGCCCACTTGAGTGCTCTCTGTTTACTGTGCTCTTGGAGTCATTAGCTCACTTAATCCTCGTAGGAATCTTAGGGAATCGGTACTGTTATTATCACCACCCCTTTGTAATAGCTGCTGTAACTGAGACTCAGAAAGGTTAAGAGACTTGCCCAAAGGATCACAGCCAGGAAGTGGCAGAGCAGGTTAAACCCTTCACTAACTCCGGAGACCGTGCTTTTAACCAGCTTACTGTGCCGCTAACCAGAGTGTCCTGTCCTGTATTGCTCAGCCGCCTCTCGGCCCGCCCCCGTGGTAGGAGACTGACAAACAGCAGTTTCCATCTGGGGCCCTTGAGTGGCCATCCAGCTGCTCTGTAGCAGGAGGGGATGGAGGGGTCAGAGGGGCGGGGGCCCATTAGCAGAACAGCTAAGGTGAGCCCTCTGAAAGAGCAGGGAAAGAGTCCTGGGTGATGCGGGCCTCAACATGCCTGGCAGGGATGGGTTTGATGGCAGCAGCGTTTTGAACCAGCTCAGGGGAGAAAATACTCAGGAAGGGAGACTGGCAGGTATAAGGGAGCCACCTATTGTGTTACAAATTTACTTGTGTCAAATACGCCTCTAAAATCTGGGCCTTTTGTGTCTTGGATAGCAGATGTAACTCAAACCACGGAAAACAGAACCATAGACTCAGGCCCTCCTTAAAGCCTGGAACTTTCTGGCTTGGTAATTGTGCAGGGAAGGACTTGCAGGAGAAACGCTTTGAAATATGAAGAGGAAATGTGATTCTGGTGGCTCCTTTGTAGGCACTAAATCAGTACACAAAGAAGTAAGACAAGAATCAGAGATTAGTTTTCCAAAACCTCTTGAACAACCTAGTTCTCAACTAGGGAAAAGCAACGAATTTTTTTTTAAAGATGAAGGTTGGAGGAGAGAGAGCGTCTTCACAGTGGCTGCTGCGGAGATTGCCCTGAAAGCGCCCCAGACGGGAGTCTGAAACTGACTCCTGCACGTGTGCGTATGGATCTCTCTTGGAACACTTGCTGTTACTTTCTCAGAGCAAAAAGCAGAGGCCCGAGCACGATTTTAAAGGAGTGGGGTAAGATTTTGCTCAGTGTGCGCGCACAGACAACGCTCACTCAGCATGCACGCATATGCTCCAGCTGTTTCAGTTCTGCCAACAGATGTAATCATGTGTCTCACAAGTTCAGGAGCACTCTGTAGTTCCTTTCCTTCCAAAGATCCGCTGTACCATTTGAGAGATGAATTTGTGCTTCCAAGTGACCCCTTTCTGATAAAACTTCAAGTTTAACCAGAAGTCTCTAGATGTGTCTGATGGAAAGATGGGGAGCTCCTGGTGGGTGGCAGCCTCCCAGATCCTACCATATTTACTAGTTTATTCTTGTGGGTATTTTTACTAATATTGTATTATGAAAATTTTTGCCCATTCAGAAAAGTGGAAAAAATTTCACTGTAAAAATCTTCGTTCTCGGATTATACCAACACTTTGTTATGCTTGTTACCAGATATCTTTTCATCTCTTCATTGTTGTATCCACCCATTAATCTGTCTTTTGTGCTTCTTATGATAAGTTGCAGATACACGTCAGTGTACTTTCCCCTAAATACTTCAGCTTGTATGTCATTAAAGTTAAGTATTTATTTACGAGTTTCTTTTCTTTTACCATAAAATTTGTAAGCAATGAAATGCACAAATCTTGAGTGTTCTGGTAGGTTCTGACAGTGCAAACATCTGTGTAACCCAAACCCCTATTAAGATATAGAACTATTGGGCCAGTCCAATGATGTGGTAGTTAAGTTTGCATGCTCCACTTAGGTGGCCTGGAGTTTGCAGGTTTGGGGTTTGGATCCTGGGCGTGGACCTACACACCATCAAGCCATGCTGTGACAGCATCCCACATGCAAAAGAGAGGAAGATTGGCACAGATGTTAGCTCAAGGCCAATCTTCCTTACCAAAAAAAAAGAGAGAGAGACATGGAACTATTTTTCGGGTTATTTTTTGTTGTATATGTGGGAAGACGACTAGAAGATGAGTAAATATACACATTCCTGTTCTATTTTTCTTCCTTTCAGGGTGTCATTTCTATTTTTCTTTTTTTTCTTTATTGTAGGATGAGTTGTATGTGCTTGATAGTATCTCATTTTGTAGAGATTATTTAGGTAATTTATTGGGGTCTCAGACCAAGACCCTTGGATTTGTGTGCATTTTCCTTTCCCTAGATTGTCTCTTCTTGAGAATGCTCCGGCATTGCTTTATTGAGTTTCTGGGATTTTGGGCCTTCCTAAGATGTATTGAACATTTCTTTTAAAATAACTTTTCCTATGACTGTCACAAACTAAAATTTCTTATGTGTCTGTGATTAGGGATATGGCTGTTACTTTCTTTAAAACAAGCAAAGCCACTTTTTTTTTATTAATGTTATGATAGATTACAACCTTGTGAGATTTCAGTTGTACATTTTTGTTAGTCATGTTGTGGGTACACCACTTCCCCCTTTGTGCCCTCCCCCCACCCCCCCTTTTCCCTGGTAACCACTGATCAGATCTCCTTGTCAATATACTAACTTCCACCTATGAGTGGAGTCATATAGAGTTCGTCTTTCTCTGACTGGCTTATTTCGCTTAACATAATACCCTCGAGGTCCATCCACGTTGCTGTGAATGGGCCAATTTTGTCTTTTTTTATGGCTGAGTAGTATTCCATTGTGTATATATACCACATCTTCTTTATCCAGTCATCAGTTTCTGGGCATGTAGGTTGGTTCCACGTCTTGGCTATTGTAAATAATGCTGCGATGAACATAGGGGTGCAACGGACTCTTGAGATTTCTGATTTCAGGTTCTTAGGATAGATACCCAGTAATGGGATGGCTAGGTCATAGGGTATTTCTATTTTTAACTTTCTGAGAAATCTCCATACTGTTTTCCATAGTGGCTGTACCAGTTCAAGCAAAGCCACTTTTACAGGATATCTCAGTCTGGCTCCAAAATCATTAAAAGATACATTTTTTGGCACTAGCCCTTCCCCTAGTGAAGACACTTGGTGGGGAGTAGATACCTGTGTCCATTCTTTAAGACTTCCCTATTTTTAAGTAACAGTAAGAAGTATATGACAGAATGTAGCTCAACTACCCTCTGCTACTTTACGAGCGCGTGTGTTAGAGGGGTGCTGGGATGATGGTTATGCTGTGGAAGTTACGCGGAGGGAGGCGGGGGTCTCTCCTGAAAGAGGTGGACTTAGTTAGTTTCAGTGATCCTGCATGGCGTGGACTCAGGGCTCTCTAAGCCTCCCTTTTGGGCCAGAATGAGAGAAGTCTGGGGGTAATGGAATGTCCTCCCAAGTAACCTGGGGGTGGATCTGTAGATAACTAGGGGCCCCAAGCTGAAGTTGGGCAAGTTGTAATTTGTCAATCACATTATCTGGTTGCATGTTACCTGTTTATTTCTATTCCTTTATCCTCCAGCTTTTGGTAGAGCCTAATGTAAATGTTCCAGCCAGTTCTCTGCTGTTTCACTGTAAAGGGAATATGAGTCTGTGATTGGGCCAGAGTTGTAAGGGAAGCAGTGTTCCCCCTGAGGGCAGATGGAGTAGCAGCCTTAATTAGTGAGCAATCCCTTAGGAGGTTTTAAATTTGAAGGAATAAGACAAAAATATGTAAGAGGTTCACTCTACCTCCATTTGAAGATCTTGGTTTAATTTTATCAAGGCTGTCAGCCTGTTTCCTTGCACTGTCAACCTGTCAGATGTCCTTTGATTTAAATAAAGGTATTCAAATCTAGTGGTGCAGTCTCCTACGAGACTTCTAAAGAATGAGGACATTTGAGGAACAGTAAGTTCTGACCTTTAATAGCAGCCACTGGCTAAATTCTTCATATTTTCCGAAAACCACACCCGCCTGCTGGAGTAGATAGCTCAGGGAGCTTGGATGGACTCACTCTGCCTTGAGAGTTTTTTAATCCCAGAGCTGTTCTTAATGTTTTCTTCTGCTCTGCCGTCTTCCTCATAGCCTGTCTTTTCCCACTTATTTCATCCTAAAATTATAAAGAATTGTAGTGTGAAGGCCGTTATTCCATTTAAGATGCAGCTGGAACTAGTGACTGGAGTGGTTTTTATGCCTCATAATCTCCCCAACTTCTACCGACACACTCTTTTCACGGCCGTCTTCAGGCTATTGACCCTTGGTCCAGGCAAGGTGCTGCAGATGGGGAAACTGAGTCCTGGAGATGGCAGATCACATCATGCAGTGAGTAGCATGAGGACCTGGAGGCCGCCAGGACAGAAGAGGGGCACACTTTTCACCACTGCATTATTGCTTATCTTTCGGAATTAGAGAGTAAGTCATTAAAATTAGATAATTAGAGATAAGAATGGAGATTTTTCATCTTTTCCTCTCAAGTTGGGAGAGCTGGCAACACAGAAGTTTGCTGTTACTGAAAGACTTGTGTATTGCAAAAATGAGTTCTATCTGAAGCAGCCTGCACGCCACTCCTTCAAAATGAAACATCTTAAAATGAACTTTAAAAATTCACCCCTTATTTTTGTCAACAGTTTAGAGTCTAGTCCAAGGGTTGACCAACTTTTTCTTGTAAAGTGCTGGATGGTAAATATTTTAGGCTTTGCTGCCTGTGTGGTCTTTGTTGCAACTACTTGACTTTGCAGCTACTCAACTCTGCTGTTCTAGGACCAAAGCAGCCACAGACAATATGTAAACAAATGGGCAGGGCTGTGTTCCAATAAATCTTTATTTACAAAAACAGGCAGCTGGGCCATAGTTTGCCCTCCCCACTTCTAGTCCATTTTTTTGTTTCTGCTAACTTTGTTTAATGTACATTTTTAGGTTGAAATGTAAGCATTGATCAATGTTAAATCAAATAGGAATGTTTAAAAAATTTTTCCCTCTTTGCCACTGGTAGCCTTTTTCTCCTTTAACTTATTTTACTTATGGGTCTGAAATTTCTGGGCTAATGAGCATGTCGGGAAATTAAGGAACAGTTTGGGGTGGGGATGTTTAACTAAATGTTTCTTTTAAATTTACTACTGAACTTTTGAAATCATAGAATTGTGACTGCTGGCTCATCAAGCAGAGGGACACGTGGAGCTCTTGGAAACTGTAAAATCATTTGAGTTAGGAGGTCAGGCTGGACTGCACAGCAAGACTCCATGTGATGAGTGGGCTGGTGCTTTTGGGGAAAGGAGGAGGAAAGAGGGCTCTTGAAGAGGGATCACTTTTGCTTTTGTGATCATCTGAGGCCACAGTTACGTCCTTTTGCATTTTAAATTTGGGCATCCTCACTCTGTTCATTGCCTAAAACTGACAGTTTTCCATGTGCACAGTCATTAAAGATCATTGCTTCAGGCAGAGGAAAGCCTACAGGCCATTATCATTATCAGGGTATTGCTGCCCTGAAAGATCATTGAGGCACTGGGCCAGCCCCTGGAGTGGATGGCTGCAAAAGGCTGACATACGCACGAATTATTGGGGCTTCTTTGGACCCTTCCTATGAGAGAGTTGGAGTTGGGAATGTGGTCAGATGGGTGCAGACACCCCGTAGTAAGTGATCGCTCTTCCATGACTTCACTGCTTTCTCAGGCAGGGCCTGGGGGCGCCTTCTGCCTTCAGACTTCTGCTCATCCTTCACACTCAGATGTCACTGCTCTTAATTATATCGTCCCAGTCTCCTCCTTTTAGACTTGGTGTTTTTCTCTGCTTCTTTAAGACTCGTAACCAATCTCTGGAATCACTCTGAGTGGTTTGTTCCCCCTCGTGTCTCTCTCCCACTAGATTGTGGAATCTTACTTCTTTTATCCTTAGGGCTAGCACAGCGAGAAGCAATATTTACTGGAAACAAATAGATTTTCTGTTTTCATTCTGTGAGGTGTAAGATCCCATAGATAAGTGCGGTGGTGATATTAAATAACCTTACATGACATAAATAATATTTAAAATGCAATTCTGTTTGAAGAAAATATCTTACAGTCAGAGGCCTTGTATAAGAATTTATCACAGTGTGTTTGGTAATTTTGAATGTTTGCTTATTGTTTCCATATAATGTGTTAGCCTCTGCTTTTCAAAGAGTTGAAAATGAAAAATTTTAAAGTATTATAAAAGAGAGCCTCTACATTCTGAAAGAGACTTCTTTCTTTTTTAACTGGACTCTCAGGTTCTAGTTTATTGACACTGAAGAGGGCAGAGAGGTGCTTTAGTAAGTTTGGTAAATACTCTTTGTTTTTATGCAAGTGAACTGCCCCTTGGCGCTGATGGGGAAAAGATGATATATTCTGCATATAAATGTTGTTGGTTGGGCCAAAATCCAGCCCAAAGAAACCTGACAAGCTTTGTAAGACTCATAACACTGCTTAGCAGAGGTCAAAACGAAGGGAGACTTCTCCAGAGGAACAATGACTTACTGTTTAGCTTGGAGGAGATGCCAATTATAGCGGGCGGTAGGAGGTGAGCTGGGGTTATGATGAAAATGAGAATATTTAGAAACACATAATTGTTGCTTGTTGCCATATAAAATACCAATACATGCTTCCAGCTTTCTTCTCCTATAATAATCTCCCTGTTCTTCCTACTTGAAATGTTTGTGGAATGAAATGGAATAGAATAATGAGACTGCCTCTAGTTTTTATGACATTAAGCTTTCTGTTGAAACAAGTGTGACACGCAATTAACCAAAAGGAGAGAGAAAACTGTAAGTGAAGGTGTAAAGGAAAAAACTGATGATTCTGTGAAAACATTTATATGAACACTTGATTTTTACATTTTCTTGTCTTTTGGGTAATGCGCAAATAAGATTAGATATCTTTGTGTTTTTATGTTCATGTGTTTCCTTGTGAAAAGATACTTTTTCGGTTGTTAGAAAGTTTCATTCTTCATATGTGTATCCACAGCTGCCTGTTTTGCCAGGTTTAAAATATAATTGGCAATGGTTTCTACCAGGAGAAGTTGTGCGTTGACTGGGGAATGGACCATCCTTGAATTTAGTATTACATTCACGGCGAGCCTCATTAAATGGATAGAGGAGGAGCCATGCGTTGTTCAGCGACTGAAAAATGTGTTGATGCGTCTCTAGGTATTCATTTGAAGAGTCAATGTTTTCTACTATTTTCTTCCTTAGAGAAATCAATTGCAACTTGCCAGTTTCCTGATTATCCCATTGTTCCCCGCTCTTCTTATCAATACACAGTCATTGCTCTTCCTTTCATTTTCCAAGTGTAAGCCTTTTCCTGTTGCTTTTTGCTGTTGGTTAGTGAGTCTAAATGTTGAGCATTTGTTCTGGCTGAAGCTGTACTTGGTACATTGGCCTGGTTTCAAACGGTTCTTCTTATCGTATGTGGTGCAATTGGTTCTCTGGAATGTGTGTGTTAGAAGTTCATTCTTTGGGAGGGACTCTTCCTTTTGGAGTGGTAAATGCTGTACAGTTTTCCAAGCTGTTCTATAGAATGTAATTCATTCAATTTGGTGTATGTTGGGAATTATCTGGTACTTAAGCTGCTAAGTGACAAAAAATATCCACTTAGGATGTTTGATCTCTTATGATTGTAGAATTAGTCTCTTCTTAAAACAAAACAAAAACTTGCTCCTGAATAATTTCTTAAGAGTTGCTTTTTTTAATCTCCTTAGGGACATTTCAGCAGTCTCATGAGACACCGGATGTATTTGGAAATGATTTGTTTTTCTCTTGCTTTCTCTGTGGTACTTAAAAATTTGATGTATTCATCAGTTATTTAGAGCATGCTGTCCATGACTGCCTAGTTTAAAAAAAAATTACATACTATCTTTTGAAAATACTTCTGACTTCAAATTGTATGACTTTTTTTTTTTAAGAGAAACCACTGCTTGAGTCTGCGTCCATATGCAGAATTCCATCCATTCAGCCAATATTCATTTATCCTAGTGAGTTATCGCTGGGTACACAGCGAGGAGCAAGAGAGGAAAGGTGACAGGCCTTCTGCAGTGAGTGTGGGGAGCAAGACATAATTAAACGGATAAATGAACAGGCAACATAATTTTAGATAGTGATAAACAGAGATAAGGCAGGGTGAAGTGCTAGAAGCTGGTGGGGCAAAGTGGCCATTTAGATCTGGGACCTCACTGAGGAGCTGATAATTAACCTGAGATGTTAGTGACAACAGAGAGCCCGTCACCCTCAGCTCAAGGGACAGAGCATCCAGACACGGAATAGCAAGGCACAGCTCGGTCTGTTCCAGACCTGGAAAGGCCAGTGTGGTTAGTATTTGAGGAGGGACGGGGGAGGGGAAGATATCTGGGTGGTAGCAGTTACAAGGAAGTGTGGTTGGGGTGGAGCTTCATGGGCCTGGCTCTGGATTTCAGTCTTGAAGATGAAGGGAAGCCTGCGGAGGGCTTTCAGCAGCGGACGGAGCCACATAATCTGATCTGCATTTTAAAATTCTCTCTCTGGATCTTCTATTTTCTTTGTTTTTCCCAGGATGCGTTGATAGCAACATGGGGAGATTTTTCATTGTGGGATTTCTGTTGTTAAGTCTTAGTCCTAGAGGCTAAATTGTTCTGTATTGTTGTCTGAATCTGCTGATTTAAAATTAAAGGTGTGTTTGCTATATAAGTGTTACCCAAACATTCTTTTCTTTCTCTTTTGGGGGGAAAGGGACGTGTAGTACACTTGGACTAATTAATAAGTATGGTAAACTGAAGAATAAAACCTGTATTAACTGATAAACGTATGGTGTTAGCGGAGGCAACTTCCATGGCTGGTCTAGGAAAGAGTGATGTCACCTTCCTTCTAGGTTTGAGTCATTTGATGGGTACAACATTCTGGTAAATCAGTTTTAGGTATCAGACAATGAATCATATTTTGTCATCAAATAATAAGACTGGCAGAATTCAGAATTCTGGAATGTTTGGACTTGAGTAATGCTTGAATACAATCATTTCAGTCAAAGATGTACATTAGGCATTATGTTTGCTAAGCACTCTGCTCTCAGGAATAGCCCTTGCCCTTAAGGAGCTCACAGTCTGATGAGGAAATGTGTGGGCACATCTACAGTCCGTCCCATTTTCGTAAATGTCAACATGGGCAGGTTTGCAAGAACAGATGTATTCCAGAGAAGCAGTCATTAGCAGCGGGGGTTGAGAGGTGAGAGTGGAGGTCCTGGCAGAGAGAAGGGCTGTGCTTTCCGGGAGCCTCCCATTTCCTTGTGCTCAAAGGATCAAGAAGTGAGGCAATGAGCAGGAAGAGTCTTACTCCATGGTGGTTGAGAGGTGAGTGGAAGCCAGGTGGTGAACGGCATCGCTTCACATGCCCACTCAGCAGCTTTAATCCTGGAGGCAGCAGTGCGCTCAGAAAGCTTATAAATAGGTGAATAACCAGATCAGGTTCATGATTTTTAGAAAGATCAGCGAGGCAGCTGTGCAGAGCTAGGCAGCCCAGGATGAGGACCCTGTTGGGGCTGTGCTCCGAGTGAGAAGTAAGGAAGTACACACAACATTTCATTTGAATTTGGATGCTTAATAGATTTAATGCCCAAAACTTTTTTTTTAAGTTGAGTATGAATTGAGGCAAGCATTAAAAAAACAAAAGCTTTAGACTTGCTTGTCTACCTTCTTTCTTAGTTTGTGACTGAGGATTTTTTAAATTTGCAGCTGTAATGGGACAGACTTTCACCGGCCTCACTGTTTTCAGGCATGTGATGTGGTCCTTCATAGTCAGGTGAGTGTGTACGAAGAATGGCCTAGTAATGAGGCCAAGCTCTGGTGGATCCTGGTGCATACCAGATCTGCAGGGGAAGAGCTGAGAGCTTCTGCCCGTGTTTCTGATGGGTGCCAAATAAGCCTTCCAAGGAGGGCGGTCAGCTCTGATCACTAGGGACCTTTTCAGCTAGAGGGGAGACATAAATAAATAGTCAGGTGGCAGATTTATCTCTAGGGAGCCTGTTGCCATTATGGGGTTAATTTCTGTACTTCCTTTCAATTAACTGCAGGTAACCGGCATTTTGGGAAACTCTTCTCAGAGACTGAGGTTTCTGGAAATTTGTCAGTAACATTACTATGTTCTCATTTCATGTAACATTAAACATAGATATTTTATTAATGCCTAGCTGTGGATTGTCAAATCTTTAAGGTTGGGAGCGATTTCTTTGCGCTGGTGTGGTTTGTGTGGTTGTGCCATGATGGCGTTGCTCAGTCAGTACAGCTTTTTATTTTTGAAGCATGTCTGGAAGGCAGAGGACTTGGCGGCTGCACGTGGGAATATGTTAGTTCATCTGTCTCCTTTCCCCTCATCCCACCTCTGTTGGAGCTGTACATCCCTACCCTCACACTTCCCCCACTCCTCTCTTAAAACCAATTAAGGAGGAAGACAAATTCTTGTGCTTTTCCATCCGTAGGGTAGAAATGCCCCTAAAGATATGTGATCTGTTGAGAGAAAAAGAGTGGGTTACAGTGAGACTGCTCCATTCATGCGGCGGCTGCCGGTGCCTGGGCTCCGGGACAGAGGCTCTGATGCACTACGTTATGCAGAGGGGTCTGTCGTTATTATTGAGTAACCATCTAAGACTGAGTCCCGGGCTCACAAGCAGCTTTCAGAGATTCCAGTGAGAGTTATTGCCAAAGTGATCAACACCTCAATCTTTCTTTACCCCTGGTCTTGATGTTCCTATATGTGTATGAGGCTGTTTCCTTTGTTTTTAATCAGAGCTTTCAATGACATGAACAGTAAATGAGAATACTTTCTTGGTGTGAAAAGAATGTTAAAATGCTCCCTAAACCATGCTATCATCCACCTCCTCACACTAATCTGGTGCTCCTTCGTGCTAGTTTTCTAATGTGTATCCTTTCAGACCTTTGCTGCATATTAACGTGCACACAGAAGTTTCTGGCAGCTTCATTTTGAAGGGTAAATTAACGTGTCTCTCCTTTGAACTGAAGTGACTGATTCACGTTTGCCTAGGCAGAGCCTGTCTCAATTTAAAACTCGTAGTATGCCTTTAAGGTATGTAAAGTATCTTACAGATTGATTTAATTTTGCAAAGTTCTGTGGCAAGCAGAAGTGAGGAGCAGAGAACGCTTTACTTGGGGATGACCCCTGGGAATTCCTCCAGGAAGACAACTGTGACATGATGCTGTTTTGTCATTTCACTTGGCTGATACTTTTATATAAGTCAGATTGTAAGATTTTGTTTTAGGACTAAGTCTCTGATTTTTTTCTTCATATTTATGGTGTTAGGTGATGGGGGAGATATTGAGGGTGAAAACCATGGAAGAGTTAGCTGAGTGATTTTTATTTCCAGAAAGCCTGTTGCGAATTCTTTCATCTGCATAAAGCAGGAGAGGAAAAATTCTCCATTCTTTGAAGCAGCATTTATTCTGCCTTTAAACACAGAGCCACTTTGATTTCTCATGTTTAAGTTGTATTTATGAGTGATATAGTTTAATGAAAAAACTGCTTTTGTGTTTTGAAGCGTATTGACATTTTTTCCTAAAGCCAGAGTCCGAAAAATGTTTCCTGGATGTTGGACTGCAGGAATAGAGGAACATGGGAACAAAGGGCCGGAGGATGGCCGTAAAAAGTCAATAGGGGTGGCTTCCAAAATAAAAAAGTCACTTGCACAACTAGTAAGAACCCAAGCCTGCTGTCCTTTTGCCTCCGTGACTTTGTGACACATATATCACCCTCTCTGAGCCAGGGTTGCCCAACTTCTGTGAACAGACTTAACTTGTGAGTTTTGTGTTGTGCATTCTCCTTGTGTGTTCAAGTCAGAATTGTGCTTCTAAAATAGTAAAAAGACTTGTTCTTTTCCAGAAGTAATGTATACTGTTGATTTTAGGATTTTCCCTTTCCTTCCCACCAAATGTCCCTTCTCTATGCCTACGAGGGTAAACACAGGAGACATTACTCTTATCCTCCAAGGGAGAGTTAAACTTTTAAACGTGAGCTCTAGAGAGAGTGGGTGCCATCTATCAGAGAAAGGTCTGTGTGGAGTGACCAGTCAAGGGTGATGAATGGGTAGTCAGCTGTGCACAGCCAGCCCCGTGGGCCGAGAGTTGCCATGGAAGCAACGAATGGCATTCAGGGATCCTGCATGACTAACCCCGATTAGCAGCAGGGCCCGTGGCTCCCGCCTGGAAGAAGGTACGACAGGCAGATGAGGGCAGAGCCAGCCCGCTGCCCCACGCCTCAAGCCCAGCTTGGGCCTTCCTATTATTGCCTTTCCTCTTTCCACACACGCTCTTTCTTTTTCCAGTGCAAGGGGAAGAGAAAAAGGGGCATCACTCTCACTAATCCTTACAGAGCTGTGATTTCTTCATTTTATCACAGCGTTTCAACATATCCACCCAGACTGCCAAGGAGAAGTATTTGAAAAGTCCGTGTGCCCTGACAGGCCCAGCATGGGGCTGACTGAGTGACTGTGTTCAGGGGCTGACTGGGCAGCTCTGAATTCCGCAGGAGTTTCACCACCTCTCTGAGAGGGAGAGCATCCTGGCCTGTTTTAGGTTGCCAAGCTTCCCTCAGGCCGCTGAGCTGCTCCAGAGCCATGGAGCTCTGTCACTGAAAACAGCTGTGGCGCAGCGCACCTCAGTGATGGCGTGTGCGTGTGTGTTCTGCAGGGCGAGTCTCCTGTGTCACTGCTCTTTCACCAGCCACTGGAAACTGAAGCTTGTGGTTTCTCCCGTTGGTCTTTCTAGTTCACTTACTCTAAAAAAAAAAATGAGGTGGAGGAGGTGGTTTGGTGCATTCTGCAGAGATCTTTTTGAGGCCTCAGTGTTGAACCTTGCAGATGGTGGACAGTGGTCTATGAGCCAAAAGAAGGAACTCGACTACTGAGAGTCAAGTTATTCCCCGTCGAAAAATGCTTTTGCAAACTTCAGATGGAACTCATGGGTGTCTGCCGGGTGGTCAGACTTTGTCCCCTCCCCCCGGGGCGCTTCCACACGTGGACTTGTCTTTGTATGCAGTCAGCTGCTTCAAATCGCCATGTGACTTGATGTTTTTTCTCCCCAGGGCTGACCAGAAAGCTGGCACCGAGGCCCTAGAAACATGGCCCAGGTCAGCTGGCCAGACGGTAATGGGAGTGGAGCCCGATAGCAGGCATATGATGGCTGCTTTGGTGCAAGGTTATTTACTGCCTGTCCTTGGCGGAAATTAATGTGAAGAGCCCCTTAGCACATTAGAGATGACTTGTGGATCCAGAGATTATTATGGGGTCACTGGCCTCAAATCTGTAAATTTTAAAAAAGCTCTAAAATAGGAATTGTAGCACAGTTTTTATAACTTGAAGAGCAACTTCATGCTGTCGGCCATCCTCTCTAAAAGGGCCCTCTGTTAGGTCCTCAGGCAAGGACAGACGTGTGTGGATGCATTTAACCAAATACATATTTTACAGCTCTGAGACTGCTCTGCTGGCAGGGATAACCTGAATTGTCGATGTGTACCTCTTTGAACTAAGGAATTATGAGTGATTGTAAGTTAACGCACTTTAGTACACCTTCTTTGTCATTGCCCTGTTTAACACAGCCTGAAAGCTTTGCGAGCAGAACTGTGATTCGGAACGCAAGCTTTGGGGCCAGGCAGACCTGTGTTTGAATTTTCAGATCTACCATTTATTACCAAGTTAATCTCTGAGCCTTAGTTTTTTAACCTGGAAAATGGGGTTAATAATCCCACTCTCACAGAGTGGTTGTAAAAAGTAAATAGGAGGCTGATGCGATCTGCCTAAATCAGTGCTGACTGAGGAACAGATGCTACGTGGGGGAGACCCAGGCCCACTGCTGCTGCTGCTGTCATCGTTGCTATTGTTTTTTGGTAAGGCTAAAGTGATCCATACAACCCAGAAAGACTGCTCCTCAGAACCACTTAGAAACTTGTTAAACATGCGGATCTCGGGCCCCACATCAGATCTACTGAATCAGAAACTCTGGGGGTGCGTGTCTGCAATCTGTGTTTTTAACAAGTCCTCCAGGTGGTTCTGATTCTCACTAAATTTTGAGGTTGTCTTATCTAATGCAAAGTGCTGTGCAGACATCAGTGAAGGAGCGCTTCTAACTCTATTCCAGGTGCAACAGTGAGAAAGTCTGACGAGGCTGCTGTTAGGACGAGGTTATCCTGTGAGAGTGAGCAGGCATTTTCCCCTCTACACCGGAGAAAAAAATGGCACCTTTAATTAAATGAAGTGGTAGTCAACTTGTAATTATGCAAAGGTAATTACAGAGTTTGTGAATCGTGTAGGACATTTACTAAAATCCCCTCGTTTAAAATTCTTCCATCCTCTCCCTCTTTGCCGGCATTTTGGTTTAAAATCAATGATGTGTTAGAGGCTACACAGTGGTTTACTCATGCTGCTAATTGTGTTAATGTTTTTTAAATTTACATTTCCCTTGATTTCAAAATGGAACCAGGAAAAAGAAAATACTCATGAAAAAATTTGCCTAGGAACTTTAACAAACCATTCCTTAAGCCATTGCAAACTTGAACTAAGTAAAAGCCAGATAAACCAGAAAGCTACCCTGTGTAGTCCTGGGAGCTGTGGACCTGTCACTTCCTGTCTCTTCCGCTTCCTCTGTTCCCCCCCCCCCCCCCCCCGCCGCCCCCACCTCCCTAGGAGCCTTGGTGAGTGAGACCCAAGAGGGAGCTGCCAACAGACAGTGTGGGTGAGAGTGAGTTTCAAGTCTAGACCTCATAAAACTCATCCTACCGGTGACACACATGATGTCTTTCCTCACCTCACTATTTTTGGTTTTTTTCAGTTAAAAAGGATGATGGTGAATAAGAAAAAAATATGTTCAAAGTTTGTCTCAAAATTGGTATAGTATTACATATGTCTGCCAATACAATCTTGGTGTGGACTTTAAAAAAATGTTTTTGAACTAATGAAGTAAAACCTTAATTAACCAGAATCCTTAATTTAATAGGATTTCCTCCCCATGGGTGGCACTCAACTTTTGGATCACATTGCAATAAGCCAGTGTTGGGAATTTAGTAAAATTGGGTTCTTCGCATTATTTCTGTAGCAGTTTCTATTATTTTGGAAGGAAATCTGGAAGTAAAGTAAAACCTAACTGATGTTGAGATAAGGCTGAGCTGATCAGTTTAGAAATACTTTAGTAATTTTAAGTCAGGGTGGCTTTCCTTAAGGATGTGTGTGGAGCTGACAAGAACATTAAGTGAGAATGCCATGCTGCCTGAGAGTTGAGGTGCTGCCATTTACACCCTCACTTTTCAGTCTGGGCCTGAGAATCCTGCTATTTGGGGTTCCCTTTTCTGAGACAAAGGTAGCAATTACTCAGAAGGTGGCAGAACTCTGCCTCATAAAGCAGAGCCAAAGGCTCTGAACATCACCCCAAGCAAATAAAGCTACAGGGACTCCACGCTTGTCCCCAGCAGAATCAGAAAAGGGAGTGCTCCTTTCCTAGGGAGAACAGGCAGGCAGGCGCCCTGGGAGCTGTTCCCCTCGCTGAGGTGCGCTGCAGGGTGGGCTGCCTGTGCCAGGTAGCTCTGGAGAAGAGAAGCCTGGGAGCTCAAGGTGCTCAGAGGATGACTGCGTGCCCCCGCTCTGCCTACACACACACTGGCTGGAAAGCAAGTTTGAAGGAGAAAGAAGTTATTTCCTCATCACCCCTCTTCCTTGGCTCCCATGGTTGTCAGTGTTACATGATGTTTCTTTGAGCCAACAAGAGGAACTACCAAAATCCTAAAATAATTGAAAGGCGGTCTTGAGGGATCATCAAGTCCTTCCTGCTACTGTCAGCCAGAAGTCTGTCTGCCTGTCCGAAACGTCAGCGATTCAGGCTCTATTAAAGAAGACTCTGTAGCCAGGTCCTGGGTTAGTTTTTTTCCTTAACTTCCATGTATGTTGACTAACATAAATTGTTCACTTTGTGCTTCTCCTAAAATCTGATATTGAGATAGGTGTCGTCTAGGAGAAGCTTTTGATAAATGGTCTAAGCAGGTCGTTCCTTGTCACGTCCTAGTGAATTCAACTAGGTTGCTTAGTCCTCCCCACCACCCTTATAGATTGAAAGGTTATGGAAACAGCAGATCATTTTTTGAATGGTTATAATTTTTTAAATGGCTCTTGCTTGTGTCTTCCAGAGTTAAATTTTTCAACAAAAGTTTATAAAAATATAAGCCTAGTAGCTGTTTTTTTTTTTTTTGGTGATTGGCACCTGGGCTAACAACTGTTGCCAATTTTTTTTTTTTTTTCTCCTGCTTTATCTCCCCAAACCCCACCTGTACACAGTTGTATATCTTAGTTGCACGTCGTTCTAGTTGTGGGATGTGGGACGCCGCCTCAACGTGGCCTGACGAGCAGTGCCATGTCTGTGCCCAGGATCCGAACCCTGGGCTGCTGCAGCGGAGAGCGTGAACTTAACCACTCGGCCATGGAGCCAGCCCAATAGTAGCTGCTTTTAATTAAAAAATATTTAATGATTAGCTTCTGTGCGAAGTACCGTGCTTTAGCACCAGGGGAGAGATGAATACGAGAGGTTCTGTTAGGATGGAGCTCACTCTCTGGAGGAGAGGGGAGAAGAGGGGGACCAGTCAGTCTGTTCAGTCAGCCTGTGCTTGCTGGGTTTGCGGAGCCTTTCGAGTGGGTGACACTGGCATCACTGAAGAGATATGCTGGTGGCTGAAAATTGGGGATGGACCTGTGTGGTTGAAAGAGGCAGAAGAAATTTATCTGATTAGAATGGAAACATCAAAGTCCAGGATATGCCTGAGGAGTAGTCTGGTGTGGCTGGAATATAAAGGCGGTTTGTGGGAGAATATACTTTGCAGGTAAGCTGGTCCTGGAAAAATTGGGTATCTTTCACTAAAAGGGGATTCTGGGCTGGGGATTAGAGCAAGAGGCTGCTCTTTACAGGGTACATTTTGCGAATGGACATGACTGTCAAGTAGAATGGATGTGGCAGGCCTGCAGGGAGAGTGGGGTAATTTCTAGAGTAGATCTGCACCAGATTATGGGGGAGTTTTAATGCCAAAGCAAGGATTTAGAGTTTATTCTGCAGCAGTAAAGAGCCATCAAACGCTTGTTATTTTGAAATATGGGTAGTGGCATGAGAACCAGAGCCTTAGATCGGATTTCTTTCCATGAGAAGGCTAAATCAGAGGGCCAAGATGCGAGGGAGGCAGGAGAGAAGCAAGTAGGCTCTGTCAGAGGAAATAAGAGAAGTCACGAGAGAGCAGCGAGGCCGGGAAAGGGGTGCGGGAGAGTCTGCCCTGAGGGCTAGCATTTCTAAAGGTACATGCAGTCTTGGCGAGACAATTGAATATTTTTCTATTTATTCAAACAACGTTGTAGGTGAGGGGGAGATTCAGTAGATACCCTGGGAGCAAGGCTATGAGGACAAAAGGCTTTTTATAGTTCTCATTTTCATTATTCTTATCTATCACTTGTGGGGGTTGGGAGGGCGCGGCCTGGCCTGTCTTGCTGACCTGAGGCAAGCACCCTTTTGATTTGTAAGCTAGCTGAAACTCCACTCTTTGGTTTCCATCTCTGTGGTTGGTTTCTCAGTGAATGCATTTTAACCCCTTTGGTGCCAGGGCTGATGATTTAGGCTGCCTTTTTATGTGGTTTAAATAGGGCAATCAGATTATAAGACTTCTCAGGAGGTAGAGCTGACATCTGAAATTGGATTTTCCCATCCTTGACATTTGAAATGAGAAATAAAAATTACCTTTTTGGGTTTACATGCCAAGACGTTCCCAGTACAGTAGGCTGAGAATAAAGTAAGTGCTGTTTTGGGTGCCTGGTAATCTTCTAATTATGAAATAAGCCTTTTGATTTTAATCTTCCAAAATGTACAGTACTGATCCAGGAAAACAGCCTTTTTAGAGCACACATCCTGCTGACTCCTTCAGATGAAAAGCTTCCACCTCTACCCTGTATTTTGCAAGCTGAAAGTAAAAATGCCGTTACTCTTGTCTCGGTTCCACCACTGCCTATAAAAGGCTGTTCCATTTGGAGTCTGTCCTGAGCCATGCAGGCCCTGGCCCAGAGTGAACGCTCAGGTTCCCGGAGCCAGGACCTGAGGCTGGAGGGTCAGAGCATGTTGATTGAGGCCTAATCTGGGAGTGGCTTGGTTGAGGGACTCACGCTTTCTTTAAATCATCTCCCTTGTCATCGCTGCTTCATGGCCTCTCCTTGCCTCCCTCACACATGCACATATGCACTGCAAAACTTGGATTCCAATAAATTTTATTGCTTTTGTTCTTTTGTGGCATCTGAAACAGCTTGTACAATGAAGACAGAAACCTGCTTCGAATTAGAGAGAAGGAAAGACGCAACCAGGAAGCTCACCAAGAGAAAGAGGCGTTTCCTGAAAAGATTCCCCTGTTTGGAGAGCCCTACAAGGTACCTGTTATATTCTAGAAAGTCTCATTTATCACCGTGTTCAACTCTGGTGAAACTGAGTTTGAGCAAGGGTTAAACTGGAAAAATAAGACAACTTCTCCCAGAGATTATTTTTGAAAACAAAATATGAAAATCCTCTGAACCTTGTTAGTCAAAGTTAACAAAGTTTGCGGTTTTCTTTTGTAATGTTATTCTCCCGTGTTTAGTAATACAGGCTTCTCAACCAGGGAAGCGAGTGTAAATTGCACATGAAATTCTATGTCACACATTAAATTGAGGTGCTTCATTTTTAATGGTATTATGTAACATGGTTTATTAAATGGTAGTTTTCCTTAGATTTTTTTTTTCCCAGTATCTAATTCTACTGCCTTCTTTTTCTTTTTTTCAGACAGAAAAGGGCGATGAGCTATCCAGTAGGATACAGAACATGTTAGGAAACTATGAAGAAGTGAAGGAGCTCCTTAGTACCAAGTCCCACCCTCATCGCTTGGATGCTTCTGAAAACAGATTGGGAAAGCCGAGGTATCCTCTCTTTCCTGAGAAGGGGAGCAGCATTCCATCCCACTCCTTCCACACTAGTGTCCACCATCAGCCTGTTAACACTCCTGCCTCTGGACCACTTCCTGTTGGTAACATTAGTCACAATCCAAAGATGGCGCAGCCAAGAATGGAACCAATGCCAAGTCTCCATGTCAAAAGCTATGGCGCACCAGACAGCCAGCACCTGCCCCAAGATCGCCTTGGTCAGGAGGCTTACGGCTCTACTCATCACAAAAAAGGTGACCGCAGAGCTGATGGAGACCACTGTGCTTCGATGGCAGACTTGGCTCCAGAGAGGGAGCTTTCTCCCTTATTCTCCTCTTTGCCTTCTCCAGTACCCCCCTTGTCACCTATACATTCCAGCCAGCAAGCTCTTCCCAGGACGCAAGGAAGCACCAAGGTTCACAGCAGTAACAATAACAATAAAGGCTACTGCCCGGCCAAATCTCCCAAGGACCTGGCTGTCAAGGTCCGTGATAAAGACCCCCCTCCAGACGGTTTAGTGGCAGTTGCCAGCCTTGGGGTAGCCCCTCCCCAGCCACCTTCTCAGACCTTTCCCCCACCCCCGCTCCCCTCGAAAAGCATTGCAATGCAGCAGAAGCCCACAGCTTATGTCCGGCCCATGGATGGTCAAGATCAGGCTCCTAGTGAGTCTCCTGAACTGAAGCCATTGCCGGAGGACTACCGGCAACAGACCTTTGAAAAAACAGACTTAAAAGTGCCTGCCAAAGCCAAGCTCACCAAGCTGAAAATGCCTTCTCAGTCAGTTGAGGTGAGTGGAATTTCATATCTAGGGCAACTCCAGTGTGAGAAAGGATTCGAGACAGAAGTTTCTGGAGAGTGGGCGGGGAGCGGTGTCAGTGCCTTTTGGATAAGGAGATTCCTTTTGACTTAAGGATTTTGTTGACCCACAGAAAACTCAGGTCTGAGATGGATTACTGATGACAGATACTGAAATGTGATTTGCAGGAAGGTTTTTAAAACGCTCTTTTTATTGAGCCATAATTTACATACAGTGAAATGTAGAGAGATCGTTAAGATTACAGTTTGCTGTGTTTTCAAAAATGTGTATGCCTGTATAACCCACAACCCAATCACATGTTCTCAGCCACACTGTAGTGCATCCCACATAAAATAAAGGAAGATTGGCATGGATGTTAGCGCAGCGACAATCTTCCACAAGTAAAAAGAGGAAGATTGGCAACAGATGTCAGCTCAGGGCCAATCTTCCTCACCAAAAAAAAATTAATAAATAAAAAATACAGTGCTTTGGTTACTTGAAAAAGCCATAGGTGAATAACATTCTATATTATGTTTTTGACTCACTCTCAAGGGAGATGTCACCATATCCTCACTCTTCTTTTTTATTTAATTTATTTTTATTTAAAAAAATTTTAAATTATTTTTTTCTTCTCCCCAAAGTCCCCCAGTACATAATTGTATATTCTAGTTGTGAGTGCCTCTGGTTGTGCTATGTGGGACGCTGCCTCAGCATGGCCTGATGAGTGGTGCCATGTCTGTGCCCAGGATCTGAACCTGTGAGACCCTGGGCAGCTGAAGTGGAGTGCATGAACCCAACCACTCGGCCAGTGGGCCAGCCCCATGTTGTTTTTTATATTTATATTTTTATTTATTTATTTATTTACTTTTGAGGAAGATTAGCCCTGAGCTAATATCTGTTGCCAATCCTCCTCTTTTTGGTGAGGAAGACTGGCCCTGAGCTAACATCCATGCCCATCATCCTCTACTTCATATGTGGGACACCTGGCACAGCATGGCTTGAGAAGTGGTGTGTAGGTCTGCATCCAGGATCTGAACCGGTGAACCCTGGGCCACCAGAGCAGAACATGTGAACTTAACCACTGTGCCACTAGGGTGGCCCCCCCAACTCTTCTTTTTTAGGTAGTAAATAAAAAATAACAAAACTTTAGTTTCAAAGTTTTTTACAATTTACAGGAAACAAACCTTTAAAAATTAATACTTTGCCTTCAACATTTTGACCTCTTGTTTTCACTTTTTTCTTTCTTTCTTTTTTTTTTGGTGAGGAAGATTGGCCCTGAGCTAACATCTGTTGCCAGTCTTCCTCTTCTTTTTTTCCTCTCTTTGTTCTTTTCCTTTTTTTTTTTTCTCCTCAAAGCCCCAGTACATAGTTGTATATCCTGGTTGTAGGTCATTCCGGTTCCTCTTTGTGGGACGCCACCACAGCATGGCTTGATGAGTGGTGCTGGGTCTGTGCCCAGGATCCTAACCTGTGAACTCCAGCCGGCCCCTGCTGTATCTTTTTGAACAAAGGAAAAATTCCTTTTTCTGCTCCTTTGATAAATGGCAGCATTGTATTGAATGAGGAGAATCAGAGCATATATCCTGTCACTGAAATTCTAAATTAGCACCAGTTACTCCAAAATTCAGAGTAGTGGTGCAAAGTGAAATGTTTGAGATGCATTTTTAAAGCTTATCTGTTAAGGTAAAGTGTGTGGTTTAGTTACATCTATCATATAAATGTTCTAATCTGCGTATCCATTGCTCAAAGACTGGTGTGCACCCAGATATCAGTCTTATGTGGTGCTAGAAGGTAGAATTCCTTAAGATTAAAAAAAAAAAAAAGGACTCCAGGATCCTTTGCTGGAAACAGACTCGAGGATCCCTTATCTTAAAGGAGGAAGATCTGTTCCTTTGTGGTGTCAGCTTTTGGTTTAGAAGAGGTTAGGGTTCTGTCCACCGTCAGCTCTTGAGCTTGAGTGTCTCTGAATGTCTGTAGAGTACGACTTGTTTGGAGGCTGAGGAAAAATGAGGAAGCATGAGTAAAGCAAATGGTAGAGATGACCAAGATGGCAGAGCTCTTACCTTCAACCCCAAGTTATGAAGATTCACTGCAATGAGCCATTGATTGAACATTTTGAGCTGTGGTGGGAGGTAGGGGTAGGGAGCAGAATGAAGGCAGAAAAGAATACAGTGAGATCCTCCTCCTCAAAATGGTCAGTCAGCCTGCCTTGTAATTAAGCCAGTAAAGAACTGAAATGGGATCTGCTTTGCTTTACCCATCACATAGGGTCTGCTCTGTTTTCCTAGTTTAAAAAAACGGATAAGGGGAAAATTTAACATTCTTTAAAGAATAAAACTAAGCAACTAAAAATTGCTGTAAAACAATATTCAGACAAATTAGCAAATATTTGCGTTGTCTACCAAATGCCCAACCGTATGCTTAAGAGCAGGGTGGGATGCCAAAGAAGTGTTGGTCCTGCCCCAGAAGAGATGGCAGTGTGGGGTGGAGATCAGCCCCCACGAGTGAAACAGTTAGAGAACGGGGGAGTGCAAAGTGTCTGCTCAGGGCAAGTTTCAAGGACAGCAAGTCTGTGTAGATTCAGACCTTTGAGGAGAGAGGATCCTGGCTAACTTTTTGCCTTCTTGGTGAAAAGAAGATAAGCTGAGTGGAGATTTCTTCAAGGTCTTAAAGCTCCTCAGATTTAATGTATCTTTCAAACGGAGCACTGTTACATGGCCCTTGGGAGTGGGAGGATGAAACTGGCGTCAGGGCGTCCTGTGTGAGGGGGAGTTAGGATCCGAGAGCTTGGAATGAAGGGGGTAAATCTGGGAAGCAAGGATACTGGTGCTCGCTGGCTAAGTTTTGGATTTGCTTTAGCTCTTTTAACTAAGATCTCACTTTTTACAGACTTACCGTTAATTTTCTGTTCACACATGCATTAAAATGGACATTTAAAAAAAAAAATCTCAATTCTTGGGGCCAGGCTTTTGGCATACAGGTTAAGTTCGTGTGCTCCACTTCGGCGGCCCAGGGTTCACAGATTTGGATCCCAGGTCCACACACCCCTCATCAAGCCATGCTGTGGCAGGCATCCCACGTACAAAATAGAGGAAGATTGGTACAGATGTTAGCTCAGGGCCAATCTTCCTCACCAAAAAACCCCCTCAAATCTTAATATTCTGGGGAATCTAAGGAAAGTATAGAGATGAGGGACAGAAAAAGCAGAGTTACCCAGAGTAGGTAAATGGAATGTAGAAGCAGAACATTAGCAATATCCTGGGCTAATTGTGGAGCTGGGGCAGAGGACAGAGAATGAGGGGAAGAAGAGGAGGTTGGCTGTTGGTAGAGCTTCAGGAAAGGGGATGGGGGTAGCTCAGTGGTTTTCCTTTATTTGCTTAATTTGGCCTAAGGCAAGTCAGGAGGTTTTCTGGCTTTCTGAGTGTGAGGGTTTTGTGGTTTGTTTCATTGCTCCCCCTTCCCCACTGCTTCCATGAAACAGTATTTTAAAAAATGAGCCAAAATGGGAAAGGCGTCTTGTCTGTTTGCTCTGCTTTCATCCTCAAGCCACATGAGTGTGGATTCCTTATACTACTTTCTGTCCTCTCACTTCATGGGAAATACTTGGTTTGTATATTTTAGTTGGTTTTCCTAAAAAATGATATTCTTTTCTGGGATGAGTCATTTTCACAGTTAAAACTTAGTCTTTCCTAAAATTCTAGAGGAAAAAATTATCAGAAGTTCAATATTCTGACGAAACAGAGGCCTGAACCACAAAAATCTGCACTCGGTTTTCTCTGGGCGTGTCAGTTTTAGTTTTGTGTCAACTAGGAGATGTATAGCAGCTTGAAATGACCCACTCAGGCCACAGCCAGGACTCGGCAATCTCGTGTGCACGCCTTCCGGCTGTAGAGTGGTCCAGAGATGGGCCTGCCCAAATGGAAGGTTGAGAGTCCTTTAGATCCCTCTCTTCTGCCTAAAGGTAAGGAATGAAAGTGAGAAACCGTGGCCTCTCTGTGTGAGTGTTCATGAACATGGACCCCAGGTGGGGAGTGAGGGTGCTTAGATATGCGATTTATGAAAACAGGCATTTTACTGAAAGAGAGAAATGGAGTAAGCCAAGATGGGTATATCAAACTGTATACTGGATTTAGACAATTAGAATTTTAAAGCTAAATATACAGCTGTCTCATTTTGCAAATAAGGCCTAGAAGGCTGAAGTCACTTCAGTTTGCTGAAATGTATAGTTAATAGCAGAGCCAGAGCTGGAACTTCCAGGTCTGTGATCTGTGTATTTTGGCTTGTTCTTCTGAATGAAGACCATTGGAGGATTTCGAGTAGGGGAGTGATCGATCTATTTCCTTTTTTGAAAAGGATCATTCTGGCTGCTGAGTAGCGGATGGCTTGGAGGGGTTAGGGTAGAAGCAGGGAGACCAGTTCGGGGGTGAGGAATGATGCCAGCCTGGCGCAGGATAGTAGCAGTGGGTGTAGTCAGAATGGACAAATTCTAGATCTGTTTGGCGGGGAACTGATAGGGCCTTGGGATTGATTGAGGGTGGGAGTGGGCCTGAGGGGAGGGGAGGTGAGGCAGCAAGGAAGGCTCATAGGTTTTTCTGCTTGAAAGGTAGGGATGGTGGGATGATACCAGCTCCTAAGACGGAGTTGACCTGGGTGATACAGGTTTGGAGGGAAAACCAACAGCTCTGGATAGATCGCATCTTAAGTTTGAGATGCCATTATATATCCAAGTGGGCACAACAACTTGAACTCATAAATAGCAGACCAGGTCAGAGAAAATGTTAAGACTGGAAATAACAAATTTGGGATGTGTTTGCATATAGTAGGTATTTAAAGCTTTGGGGTGAGTCAGATGTACCTGAGAGGGTCCTGAATCGGGCCCTTCCTGGCTCAGCTTTACCTGTGGCAAGAGGCGGTGGGGGAAAGAAATGAGGACCTGCTGAGCCTTCAGAAGCAAAAACTGAAGATCATCTTGGAAACTTGAAAATCTGTGTATAGATCAGTGGAAATTACAGGTTTCTGTTTCTTCATCTAGGGTTTGAAGTATACATGCAAATGGTACAATTATCCTAATTTACATCCCAGATAACTCACTGGAAGCAACCAGAATTTATTATCAATTTCATTTGCTGCTACTACTATCTCCTTATATGGTCCCACTCCATTCTGCTCTGGATAGATCTGGCTTTGAGTCCTGATGGTCTCTGATTTCTGCAGAGCGTTGCTCTTTTCCTTACGGCCTCTCGTGACACCGTTTAGGAATGTTTTCTGTTACCAAATGCTTCCACCTAAGTTCCAAGACCGAGGTGTCACCTGCAGCTGTGAATTCATTGTTGGACCTCTTTGATTCATGGTAACTCTTAAATTGAGCCTTCCATGTTCAATAAACTGCCAGCCTAACAGTGTGAATTAATCCACTGGGGGAAACTGTGTGATAGCTATTCACTTAGCATTCATATATGCAAACAATCTTTCCTACTTCTGTGATTTACCTCTCATTCTCTTAAACCATGAAAAGAGGAGCTTCCCTATTAGGAAATGATCTCACCCTTCAGGCAGCTAGCTTTCAGTGCGTCAGTGGTGTGTCTCCTGCTGATGCAGTGCGCAACATACAGTTAAGAATAAGAAGCTCACTCTCTCCCATACACATCATCACTTCGGCAACTAAAAGATATTTTAACTAAAATATCTTGAGCATCTTCTGTGTGCCAGGTCTCATGCTGGGGATAGGGTTTCAATGGTGGGCAAAAATCAGATGATTCTGGTCCTCTTGGACCTTAACTGTCTTGTTGGAAACTGATATTATTCAAATAACCACTCAGATTAATGTGTAAGAACTTTGGCAAGTGCTATAAAGAAATCTATGAACAATTATAGGATCCATAAAGAGCGATTGTGACTTAGAATGATTAAGCTCGGAGGAGGATTCTCTGAAGAAGTGCCATTTGAGTGAGACCTGAACCGTGAGTAGCAGTGACGAAAATGAGGCGTTGTCTTATTCCGTTCAGGCTGCTGTAACAAAACACCACAGACTGCCTAGCTTATAACCAACAGAAATGTATTTCTCACAGTTCTGGAGGCTGGAAGTCCAAGAGAAGGCACCAGCATGGTCACATTCTTGTGAGAACCCTCTTTCTGGTTCCCAGGTGGCATCTTGCTGTGTCCTCACATCGTGGAAGGGGCTGGGAGTCTCTCTGGAGCTTCTTTTTATAAGGCACTGATCCCATTCATGAGGGCTCTACCCTCATGACTTAAGCATCTCCCAAAGGCCCCATCTCTTACTGTCATCACCTTTGGGGGTTAGGATTTCAGCATGAATTTTGGGGGCACGTAATCATTCAGACCTTAGCAGATGTGTTGGGGGTTAAGCAGCATCAATATTCCAGGCAGAGGGAAGAGTATGTGCCAATGACTTATGCTACATGATATACAGAGACCATTACAACAAGTCCTCTTGGGTTATGAGCCCAGCAGTGTAGAGCAAAGGGAACTTTTGCGTTCATTCTGAATCTTGGCTGCACATGAGAATTCCTTGGGAAAGGTCGTTAAAGATACAAATTGTTAAAAATAAAAATTCCTGGGCCCCACCCTACGAGACTGATTGGGCAGGTGTACAGGTCTGCTCAAGAATCTGTGTCTGTGATTCTCATGAGGTTTGTTCTAGAGCCTGGAGATGAAGACTGTTCCAGAAGAGCTGATAACAGGCCACGGGGAGTGAGGGAAGGAGGCCCCCTTCCCAGTGGTTGCGGAGTTTCTCATGTGGGCCTCAGGCAAGAGGATCATTCTGGATTGATGGAGCTTTTTGTCCTCAGTAGGACATGAGAAGTAGTAGTCTGAGGAAGAAACCCAGGAGTGGGGCCCCCCAGACTACACTCTGCTCTTCCTCCACCGTGTATGTTTTCCTTTCTTGTGCCCCCAACACTCTCAAGCTTGTGGGGAAAGTAAGATTCTGATACTTTCCAGCTTTCCTTGGTTTTCTAAAAATGTTTTATTACAGTAATTCTTTGATTGACAGTTTAAATTTAGTTTCCATGAGCTGGTGCTCAGTCACCGTGGGCAGACCTGTATGACTTAAGTGTTTGTTAGGCAAATGATAGCAAAGCAAGAAGGTTGTCTGTGTACACAGTTCCCTGGTGATGTTGGGGGTCTGGAGCAGGATGCTTCCATTCCGCGAGAAATAGTGAATGGTTGGTAACCTGTGTCTGTTTAGAGGCTGGCTGCATTTTAGACCCTAAAATGTCTAAATATGGAAGTTAAAAAGTAGTAGCAAGTGACTGACAGATTTTAGAGCAGAAGCTGCAGACAGCCAGGCTGAGGGCTAGATGGGGCCTGCACACAATTTTGTTTTGCCTGTATTATGTGTTTTCTTTTTCTTTTCCTTTGAGCCAATATTTACAAACTGGAGAATTCTGGTGAAAAAATCACATTTTCAGTTTTACCAACTAGAGCTAGGTAGAAGGGGCCACCTTTAATTTCCTGATTCTGGCAATTTTTTGAGTTTGAAGAAACACTTCAAACTCTGAAGGAAACATTTTAAATAATAAAGGCAAAATATTTTGAAAAGCTCTAAAATTGCTAGAAATGAGTTAGTGCAAAGAATAGAATTGCCTATAACAGCCCAAGAAAGGAAAGCTTACAGTCAAATCTTGAAAATCTTTTTGGATGGGATTAATTGCAGTTGTTTTCTTTGTACGTTTTAGTTTCTATTCCTCTCAAAATGCCAGGAGTACATTTGGTACCAGGATAAGAAATTCCTGTTCCTCCTCGTTGTTTTCACACTTGAGATGTTTGTGGAGAGTTATTGGATCCCCCCTGGGTCCCTCATGCTGTGCCTTTGCCAAGACGTAGACATTGGACTCTTTAGAATCTTTCCAGGCTGTGCGCTCTCCCAGGCTCTCACGTCACCACCCGAGTCACTTCGGCTCTTCTCTAGATTAATTGTGTTTTATTTTGAGCCAACTGATACTCTTCAGGGACGGAAAACCAGATATTCCAAGGGGAGTCCTGTCGATGACTGAGTTAGCAGTTTTGATTTTGGCTGTTTTGGTGGAGGTGACCAATGCTCGTGAGATGTTTAAACAGAATTCCTTTTAAGAGGATCCTGGATCATGTTATCATAGCAAGTTTATTTTTTGGCCTTGTATTTCCCTTCTCTAATTGCCGAGATCTATTTGAAAATCGTTATTTTCCAGGGTTAACTTTGAATGTTCATGTTTTCCAAGAGCTTTATAAGCAGCTATTTTTACATTGATATTGTTCCTTTCTTTAATGTTGAAATCGCTGGGCTCGCCACCCCCACCCGCCCACCGAGGTTCAGGATCCACACACACCGTTAGTTTTCTCTTGAACTTCGTTTCTTCCCTATTTAAGCTTGGCCTACTTTCTTTCTGCATCTTTTTTTCCTAACCCTGTGGTAATTTGTCAAGCCCATTCTAATCTCCTTAATCCCTCTGGCTGAAGGGTTTTGAGGTTTAATGTTTTAATCTAGGGGCCTCATTATTTAAGTAATTAGAGGTCCTGTTTCTAGCTCTGTCCCTTAGATAAATCACCTCAGGTTTTTTTGTTCCAATTTACAAATAGTTCATATTGCACAAGAGTTTGAAGCTTTGAATTGAACTGCATGAATTAAGAAAGCATTCTCTGTTGTTCACATTTCTTGCAGTCGTTCTTAGAAACTCGGGCATTATGGATTCTCCTATTCCTTTACAGAATTTTATTCTGTAATCAGAGTTTCTTATGTTACTTCCAACATTTTTTTGTGCTTGAGAACATGTTAACATGTGAAAAATTTTTTCCTATTACCAAGTAATCTGGACATTCTTACAAAATGTTAAATCTTTCCTGTCAGAAACAATTTGGTTGTAGAAGGATTCACATTTTTACATTCTGGGTTTCTGCCTTTTCAGTCAACAATATTTGAACATCCACTATATACACCAGAAGCTAATGGCAGAGAAAGTGTGACAAATACAGTGTGATCAGTATAAAAAAAAGTGATGTGGAGCTATTATTGTCATATAATGCTCCTACTGTTCTCTTGTTCACTTTATGGTGGGAGCTGTTCTAAATACTCTATGTGTATTAACTCATTAATTCTTACAACTCTGTCATGCAGTGGGCCCTATTATTATTGCTATTTTACTGAGAGACTTAGAGAGGTACAGAGAGATTCATTTGTCCAGGTTTACCCAGACCTTAATCCAGATCAAAGTAGTCTGGTTCGAGTCCACACCCTTAACTAGACACCTACATTATGTTGCCTTTCAAAAGAGGAAGCTGTACTGGTTTTTTTAGAGTTGACTTTTGAAGTACTTTGGGTATTGATGAGAGGCTTAGGGAGGGAAGAGACATGGAGGCAAGACATGGTGGGAAGTCTAGTAGGAGTTGCTGGATTTATGGTTAAAGGATGTTCGGTAGATGCCGAGGGGAGCAGTGGGGAGATAAGCCTGCATGGCAAAAATGGAGCCAGTTTTTGAAGTTCTCTAGTTGTTTGTTGTGTAATTTATCCAAGAACCAGTCATTAATGAAAAGTAGAAATTATTTTGGCTTCATGGCAGACGGTACATCATGGTGTTACAATTCTGTGAGACCTTGGGCAAGGAATTGACCTGGCTGTGTTGTCAGTTTATTCATCTGTACAGTGGGCTGCTCCATTGAGGTAGTCCATATGAAGTGTTTTGAACAGTGCTTGGACATAATAAGAGCTCAATTGGTGGTGCTAGGAGTGATTAGAGCTAAAATTTGAACTGGGGTTTAAGGAAAAAGGTAGGATTTAGAGGGTTAGCAAAATGAGGAATTAGCAAAGGTGGAGAAGTAGGAAGACTCTGAACATATTCTTACCTTGTTTATTGGAGCATACTTGAGAAATGTAGGTGGGATCAGATCAAAGGGTCCAGGAATTCCCGGTTAAGATGTTGTGGGTGAGTACAGCTCTAAACTTTTGACTTTTAAATGTTAAAAATAAACAAATGAAAAGTGTAGGGAAAGAAAGCATTAGCTTAGGGGTTACTGAGCTTTTAAAAACTGGTTTGCCGAGGGGGGGACACCACCGCCCTCAGCGGTTCCCACCTCCCACCCCTGCCTGATGGGTGGCCCGCATAGGGGCCGCAGGCTCGCTCCTGAAGAGCAGCTTTCCTGGAGGCTGGCAATCCCTGGTGCAAATGTTTCACTTCACAGAAGCTCATGCACTTGGAAATATTTTACTGCCTTCTCCACCGCCTTTAAGTTTCCAAAGCACTTGTTTGTTTGTTTCTCTCTCGCTTGTCACAGCAACCTTGTGCCTTAGGCAGGGCAGTTGGCACGAATCACCGTTTCCCATGCGATAGAACTGAGTCTCTGAGAAGTGTAATGATTTAAGCTGGTCACTGGCAAGATGGGGGCATGAAACCAAGACCCCTTGGCTCCCAGTTCTGGTACTCTTTCTACCAAAAAACATGGTTTCTGTGGAGTAAATCATTTGTGTAATCATTTATTTAAAGCGTTGAGTTCTCTGTTTTTTTTACGGCCTTGCCTTCCTGTCGGCGCCTGATAAATCATGCAGATGTTGGGCGGTACAGAGGATTCAAAGGAGAGGAGGATTAGAACTCAGACTCAGTTTTGCTTGCAGTGGCCATGTGGCTTGCTCTGAGGCCTTTAGCTTTGCTTCTGCCCTTTAGAGAGGAGGCCCCCACTTCCCTCCACCCGCCATGACTCAACGAGGTGTTCTTCCTCTTGCTCTTCCACCTGCGCATCCTTTTTAGGGTTTTAATACCTTTAATACCCTTATTAATTAATAAATTAATACTTTAAGGTGGTAGACGTTTCTGCCATCATTTGTCTCCTTCCTAACGGTCTGTAGTTACATTCAGGCCTTTCCTAGCTGAAAGGGCAAAACAGACCTTTCCTTGCCCCTGTGTCTTACTCTCCTTCCTTCCTTCTTGTTCCTTTCACAGCCAGATCTCTGGAGACAGAAGTAGGTAAACACTCTGTGCTGCTTCCTCTCCTCGCGTTCACTCTCTGAACCCTTTGCAGGCTGGCTTGTGTCTTCACCGCGCCTCTGTCCCTCCCCCATGGACTCCTGATGGACGAAGTCGAGGAGCGCTTTGACCCCAGCCTGCTTGACTTCTCTGTGGCTTTGACTCTGTTGGCCACCATCCCCGTGGACACTGCCCTCCTTTCTTGTCTGGTTTTTCTCCTGCCTCTTCGGGTGTCCCTTCATCTCCTCTGAGGCTGCCCTTCCCGCCCCTTCCCCAGGGCTCTTCCCTGACCATCTTCTCTCCTTCTTTCCCTGGTGGTCTCATCTGCACGTACGGTTTCAGCTACTGAAATACTGATAATCACTAAATTGATTTTTCCAGCCTAAAGCTCCAGAAAGTTTTCTGAGTGCTAGATCCTTCTATCCAGCTGCCTACTGGGCTTTTCTTCTAGATGTTGCCCCGGCACGTCAAATTCAACCTGTCTACAGCGGATTTCAGTCCGTCCGCCTTCCCCCGTACCTCTTCAACACGCAAAACCTTCTTCTCCTTCCTCCTGGTCACCAGTCTCAATTCCTTTCTGTCCCCTACTTTATCCATTTGGCAACCCAATCCTATGGATATTACTTTGTAAGTATCTGTTGAAACCTTTTTCTTTGTTCCTCACTGCCCCTTCTTTGGTTCAGATTTTTATCACTTTCTTGAACTATTACTCCTTCTTTCTAACCTGTCTTTCCTGCCTCTCCTTCTCTTCAAACTGTCTGCCACACTCGTCCACCAGAGGGTGATTTTATTATGTGAAAACTGGATCAAGTCATCCTAGTTTACGAATCCTTCGGTAAAAGTCCACGTATCTCCATGCCTTTCTTGACAGGCCTCATCCCTGTCTCTCCAGGTTTGGGTTACAGCTCTCCTGCTGGTGCTTCCTTGTCCCCACTGCAGACTTTCCCCTCTGTGCTCCTGGTGCCAGGACCTCTGTCTCAGCACTTCTCCTTGGTATCATCCTGTGTCTTCCTCCAGTGGATAGACATTTGGAGGGCAGGATCATTTGTCTCATACGCTTGTTTGTCTTTTATATTTACGCACAAGTGAGGACTGGGGCAAAACGGAGACTTTCCTGCACTGTGCTGGAGGAGTTCTTACCCAATTCACTTTGCCGTTGAGTCTGAAAGACAATCTCTTATAAATGTTAGAGCAGATGGGGGAAAAACAATTTGAGGTGGGACTAAATTTCCTATTTAGGACACTTGGGTGGGAAGCAGGCACTAAATTTAACAGTTTTTTAAAGGAATCGTTTGACTTACCATTTTCAGCCTAAGTATTTCCCAGGTCATTTGAGGCATTCTTATGTGTGGGTTTGAAAATAAACAGCCTAATCTGATCATTAGGCATTCTTAGTAGTGTTCCAGCCTCATAATTGCTGTGCTTTTCAGTATTGAGTTTAGAGATTAATCAGGTGGTTTTATGTACTAGAAAAGTTGTAAAGTAATGATTTTTGTGTATCTGTGGTGTATGCAAGGGCTTTCCTCCGTATTAAATAAGGCATGAGATTTCCTTTAGTATATTTTGGGTTTTTAAAAAATGTAAGTGGTCCATATAATAAAATTGCCGTTAATCTTGAAAAAGGATTCTCAGTTTTAAATATTTTTGCCATTGAATGAATCCCGTTTTGGGGAATGAGCCGACCATTTTGGGTCAGGACGTTAACTCTTCTAGTGCTAGGGTATCATTAATTGGTATCCTAGTAACTTAAGAATTATTGACCCTGAAAATGCCCGACTGGCAACCTGCGTTTAATTTTCTAGTATGATTAATTATCTTGCAGTAGAGGGTAACACAGAGATGCCAGGGCCCTTTAGACCCTTATATTCTCTCAAGATTCCAGTGCACTCGTTGCTAAGACCAGGGAAAACACTAGTCTGTTGTTCTGAACCTAATTGAGCCCTTTATTATGTTATGACTCACCTATAGTTCAGAGCTTTATTCCAGGCCAGTCACGTAGGATAACTACCCTGTGGTTTGTTCTGCTCACTTGGTTCGAGTCTCTGGTGATCTGTCAGGCCGCACGTGCCAATCCGCTGGAGCAGGTTTTGGCAGGAGCTTGTGCGGCAAAGAGGAGGCCATCACAGCACAGCAGCAAGGCTGCCTCATACTCTGTCCCCCCAGGCGGACGGCCTTTTCAGAATCTCTTTGGGGGACCTGAAGATGTCCATAATGTATATGCAGCTACGTGGAGCATAAAAAGAGACTCTTCTCTTCACAGTGCGTGTGTGTCCCAGTCTCTTATTTCTCCGTTTGGGAGGGAAGGAAGCATAAAGCTAACATGGGAGAGTGCTCACCCACAGAGGGACAGTGCCTTCTACGGTGTGTTGATTTAGTTGCCAACATCTAAAAATGAGTAGATTTCACATTGAAATCTGGATCTTGGGGTTTTTTTCTTTTCTTAAAAAACTGGAAGCGTTGGCAACATAGGACTTGCATTCCTGCTAAGCAACAACCGGCTGGCCCCTTAGACAGGGCACACACTCCGTGCGGCCCGGGCCTCACTGGCCTTTGGGGAGATCCAAGGGATGAGAACCCAGACACGCAAAAGACTTATCTTTTCAGAAGGATTTATGATGAAATATGTTTAATGGTAGCTAGTAGAAGTAAAAAGCAATTGATTTTCAAACTTTTAAAAGAAATTTTGTAAAGTTAAGTCCTACTTTGCTCCTTTATCTTTTGCCCTTGTTTCCAAATATGGAGATGTTTTCCTATAAGCTTTTAAATGTGTCATTCAGGCACTTATTCATATTTTAGTTAAAAAAACCCACAGGGACCGGCCCCATGGCCGAGTGGTTAAGTTCGTGCCCTTCGCTTCGGCAGCCCAGGGTTTTGTTGGTTCAGATCCTGGGCGGGGACATGGCACCGCTCATCAGGCCACGCTGAGGCGGCGTCCCACATGCCACAACTAGAAGGACCCACAACTAAAAATATACAACTATGTACTAGGGGGATTTGGAGAGAAGAAGAAGAAAAACCCAGCTATAATGTTAGCCTACTTAAGAACTCTTTTTTTTTTTTTTTTTTTTACGTTTTTGCCACTACCCAAAATCGTGGAACGTGAATTCTTAATCTTCTTGTCACCAAGTAGAAATGTGCTCACTTAATTTTCTTATGTGTCTAATGAGGAGAGGGATAGTCATTGATGTTCTTTTCACCTCTAAAATATTATGGTTCTTTTTTAAAAAGAAGTTTGAATTCTTAGCATTTGAACTCAGATTCTGTTTCCTATGCCAAGTCCAGTAGCATATCCTTTAATACCTTTTATTCTAAATTACTTTTCTTGTTTTTGTAGCAAATAATAGGAAGCCGGTTTTTGACACCCATTCAGCAAACAAGAGCTACTTTCCTTCCTTTGATCTTAGCAACATACTTTTTTTTGCGAGGTACCAACAGCCTTTATTGGTTGCAAGGGCAAGTGGAAAAGAGGAAGGGGTGTGTCAGCTCCAGCTCCTGGGTGGCTCCAGAGACTCCACCCCCAAAAGGTGATCTTAGCAATATTGATCCTGTAGTTATATGGACAACTCATGTATTAAGTTTTATAGGGTGCAGGGTTTCTACAGGGTACAAGTTTCTATACTTGTGCCAGTATGCAAGTATACTTAATTAGGACAGGGTATTATTGAAGAACTGGAGCGTGACTGTTTGGAGAATTTCCAAACTATTCTTTCTTGTTGGATGTCATTTTTTCATCTAGCTATATCATTGCAGAGAGTTTTGATGTGTTAATAGTTATTTATAACTAGGGATGAATAATAAGTATATAATAGAACACGTAACCCATGGAATGCTAAAAACTTTTTGGGTGTTGGAGGGAAGGAAGATATATTTTCTTTGTTTTTATTTGCTTTTTGGCTAATTAGATGGGACTTTTAAGTGTTATAAGTAGTGGTTAAGAGCATGGATTTTGCATTATGGAAGGTTTGGGTTTGAATC
The DNA here is from genome assembly GCF_041296235.1 of Equus asinus. NCBI lineage: Eukaryota > Metazoa > Chordata > Mammalia > Perissodactyla > Equidae > Equus > Equus asinus. The sequence continues at coordinate 92,809,002 of NC_091792.1, read as the reverse complement.
TTGTCTTCACTTCATATTAGCTGTTAGCCCACAGGCAAATTAGTTAAAAATTACTGCTCTAACCTAAGTTTCTTATCTGTAAAATAGAAATTATAATAGAATCTTCCTCATAAGGTGAGAAAATGTACCTGAAACCCTTAGATCAGTGACTGGCATGTAGTAGATGTTTAATAAATAGCTGCTGTATCTATATCATTATTATCATGGTTATTTTAACACTGTCAAAATGTCTGAGTAAATGTAATAGATTCGCCTCTTTGCCTTGGCTTAGAATCTGAAATTTGGGTTTATAGTTTTGAGTGTTAAGTCTTTGAAGAAATAGAAATGGGAGTTGATGTTTCTAACGGGTGGCGCTTTGGAATCAGGATACCTGGGTTCATTTTCTTCCACTTTTACATGGCACAGTTCTACCTGAGCCACAGGGCTGTTGGAAAGATGAAATGGGATATATTTGCCTAGCATATAGTAGACTGCGAGATGTCCCGCCTCTGTTGATGTGCATGAATGTAAAAGCAAACTCTCAGCGTAGGAAAATTATATATTACCCATCTTAAAATTGTCCTTATTGGCTTTACAACTATGTTTAGAGGTCACCAAGATCCTAAGAAGTGTCCTAATGTTTTGGGTTCATTTGAGAACTCAGTTGTTTTGGTGAAGTAATGAAATTCTGTGTCATAGGTTTAATTTTACTCAAGATTTAAAATATAATGCTTTTTTAAATAAGAGACTTGAGTAAGTATTTTGTGCCACTAATAAAGTGTTGGGTGCCTGCTGTATTTTCAGAATTTCAGAATTGTATTAGTTGCTGTGAGAACTATGTGGGGCTAGTTCCAGCCTGTGAAGAGCTTTCACTTGTACTAGCGCATCAAGACACATATGGAAAAAGAATTATGGTACTGAACCGCAGATCAGATAGTGTTAATTTTGTGGTCTGGGTTACCAGTCCAATAAGGACAGGTGTGAGTAGGCATATTTTCATGTAATTCGTGAAGGCTTCCTGAATCTGATAAAGAGGATGAGCGATGCTTGTTTAAACTAATCAAGTAGGATGAGTTTATGAGGTAGGGGTTTCACCACAACTTTGCTTACAAAAAAAGTCAACAAAGTGTCCCAAAACATCCATTCAGCTTTTGGGTCAAATAGTATTATTAGTATGTGAACTTCTGAAAGACTATAGGGGCATCAGTCTCTATTTTATGTATCTTAACGTGAGTTAGAAAAAATATATATACCACCACATCAAACCCAGGGTTTCGTAAATATTGTTACTTAGGATGAGGCCAAATAAAAAAGTGAGCTGATCATGAGTTGATTTAAAGAAAATAGTACAGGTAGTATTACAGTATGATATCATTCTCAAGATAGTGTGCAAATGACTGAAGTTTGGGTAAAGTGGTTTTTAGACTATACTTTGATTCCTGAAGGAAAGAATTTATAAAGTTCGGTTAGAGATGGGGCAGTGTGATAGAAGAAAAAAAAAATTTGAGGCCTGGAGGTGACTTAAAACGTTTCCTTGTCTTTGCCAGTGAAGGACCTCTTCATGCTTGAAGAACTTTCCTCAGTTCAGAGCTAAATTTTCTCCATTATTTTCTTCTCCCCTTCCTCCACACCCTCCATTCAACTGGTGCTTAATAAATGTTTCTATTACTGGCAGCTGCTACTGCTGCTAATACCATACTGTAGGAATTTTTCTTGAGTGAGGAATATCTTTCAGGAGACTTGTGATAATACTGTTGGAAATTCGTTTCTGACTGTGCCAGCAGGTTGTCCTGCAAGTTATTTGGTATGTAGGATTTGAGGAGACTGGGGCTGGACTCTGAACATTTTCAGAGGTGAAAACAGTATGAGGGCCGTAGGTTTTCTTCAGGATGTCAGAATAGGGTAGAGTATCACTACATGGTGATGAAGATATAGCTGATTTTGCTGAAAAGATTACAGCCTGTGTTTTATTTCCCTTGCTCACAGACCTAATAATTATTTATTGATTGGCACTGTGGGATAGATCATGGCATTCATCCTTAAGAGCAGGTCTCATGCCAGAAGCCTCAGGATGGAGAAATTCTCAATAATGCTCTAGTAGTTGGTTAAGTAAACCCCAGGGTTTGGCTTTCTAGTGGCCCTTCAGTGACCTGTGGAGTCTGTAAGGGGGTGATCATGGAGAAGGGCAGTGTGGACATAACCAGCTCTTGCTTTCCCCTCCTAGCCCTGGAACTTTTCTCAGGGGAAGGTTTCTTGTGCTCTCTCCTTGTCCAATAAATGGTTCTACTGAGGGGTGTCCTGGAGGCAGTCTCAACTGAACCCTCAAGGCTTATCAGCACTCGCCTGGTGGACAGCACCGCAGCCCCTGCCCTGGCTCCCTCCAGCCTCCTAGCCCCCAGGGCCCAGGATCCCAGCCTCTGCAAATTACCATGTTTTCCCCACATTAATTAACTCAGATTTATTAGAAACATATTGCAGACACAAGTGTCCAGTAGGTGATGGCTTCTTCAGAGGTTGAGAGACTTTGGCTGTTTAAGGATAAATCAGAGGGAGGTGCGAACAAGGATTGTACTATGCAGTTATTAAAGGTATAACATTTGTTGTCATTCCTTCCTTCAGCATTCCCTTCCCCCTTCCAGAGGCAGTTTTCATAGATATAAAAGTTGGGATTGGGTGATAGTGTGGAGAAGTGGGAAAAGTTTAGTAGAATGGAAGAAAGAGGGAAAAAGACTGAGATTTTTGTGTCATTGTAACATAATATAATAATAAAAATGATGTCCATGTTTTATTGAGAATGTACTGTGTACATACTGTGTACTGTGTTTAAGCTCTTCCCATGCAGTGAGCTTAATAGCTGGTCCCCGGCAGAGCCATGGCTGAAAGCTGTGTGTCTGACTCAGAACCTTGCTCATAAGCACTACCCTGAACCTACCAGAACCACTGCGGGTGACTTGGAGGAATTTGAGATTTTTGAGAATTCCCAAGTTTTCAAAATCTACTCCGGTTTCTCTCATAAACAGCAAAAAAGAGCCTACCTTCGCAAGAATTAGTGTGTGCGTCCGGGCAAGTAGTGAGTGGTAAGCTGCGGTGAGAAGTGGTTTCTGGGGTGTTGGAGTCACGTTTGTGGCTAAGCAGGATTACAAATCCATGCATGTTATGGGATTTCAGGGCTCTCGTTAAATCCACAATGTCAAGGACCTTTTGGATGTATTTTTAGTGGCCCTAAGTATTGCCCAGGCTTTTCTGCTTCTATAAACTCCAGGTAGAGACTTGATGAGAGCAGCAGGTCAGCCTGCCCTTCGTAGCTGGAACTCAGTGCCTATAGAATGTCTTTGAAAACATGTGTTTCTAATATGTCAAAATTGGTTTGGCCAAAAAGAAAATCGTAGCCTGATTTGTTTAAAGGAACAAAAATATCTACAGGCCGAAGTTTGAATGCACAGAGCATGGTTCAATTCTTAGTTGACTTTTATGTATTTTCTTACTCTGATTTTTATTTCCTGTCGATGTGCTAGATAAAAAGTAAAATTATATGCAGAACATCATACTACCCATTAAAAGTTTTATTTTTTTGTTAGGTTTTTTTCTTATGTATAAAATTACAGTGTTATGAACTACTTTAATGAGTAATTTCAGTAAAATACTAAGATGACTGTGTTGAGGGATAAATAAAAAGAACTCAGGACACTTAAGACCGTTTGTTTTGAAATTCATAATGTTGGGTTTACTTAAATGAATTTTTTTTCTCTAGACATTTTGGGTTCCTTTGCCATTGATGTATGTGTCTGTCTGTATGTTTGTTTATGAGGTTGGGCTGTAGTGTGAGCATGAAGATTGGCCTACCTACTCCATGAATAAATTGCCCTTATATCGTATCTTACTAATACGTATTTACACATAATACATGGTGATGGAATTAGTTATGTAGGAAATTGTGAACTAAATGGGATTTTTAGTTCAGACACGTCCTCAGGTATAAGCATGCAGGCACACTACTTATTAGGCTGGGTTTAATAGAAACTCCCACTGGTGTCTTAAATATTTTGCTTATGTACTATCAGCTGCCTTAAATCCTGTAGATTTTTATATCCATCTTGAAAGCTTAAGGAAAGAGTAAGGATTAAACCACTGTGGGGGTCTTCCCATCCCTGGTGTTGCAGGGAGATGGGAGGAGTGGAGGATTGCCCATTTCATAGAGATGTATGTTTTTAAACTCTGAGCATGGTGCTTTGCACAAGTCAAAACTGCCAAAGGGACAGATGTTGCCAATTTCGAATGTACAGGGGGAAGGCAAATATTGCTAAGCAACAGTGTACTTGAGAGAGCATTTTTAGGAGCAGAGCCAGGGGAGTTGTGCCTGGGAGCACTCGCCGCTTCTTATGGCTCAGTACGAGGGAAGAGATTAAAAGTTCTTTCCTGTCAGGGCCGCCATTGCAGCCGCCAGCACGAAAGACAGTGACCTAGTGGCACCGATTAGGGCTGGCAAGGGGATGTATGAAAACAGGAAAGCTTTTTTGCCATGTAGGAAGGCAGTAAGACATGTTCACGGAGGTAAGTGCCCCACAGTGCACAGCAGCCCCACAGTAAGTATGAGTAAGTGCAAGCCTGAAGATAGGTGGGGAAGACGGCAGAGAGTGAGGCCTCCCAAGAAAACCTCCCTCTCTCTTCCGGCCACCTTTTCTCTCCCTCCCTCCTCCCCTTCCTTGCTGTTCTCCCTCCCTCCTCCCCTCCCTCCTTTTCTTCTATTTTGCCTCCTCTGTTAGAGGCTGACATCAGAGAAGGATCAGAGGACCCTCTGTAGTTCAGTGCTGCTGTGTACATGACCTTATAAACAAGGTAAATAAGCTTTCCAGCCACAGGTATTCGGCCCCTCCCATGTCCCCTCCCTTGGTATACACTTGATAGGTAACAGACAGGTGGTGTGGTGTGGCTTTTTTTTTTCTTTGGCTGCCACTAGAGGCTTGGAATACCTCTTGAGATTTGCATGGTTGTTGGTTTGGATTATGGATTTTCCTTTCTCTCCCTGTCTCTTTCTTTCTAATGAAATAATAGAGTAAGAGTAGAGAGAGTATAATGTTATAGTTTCGTGTGTGTACAAAATCACAGCATATTTCTGACAATGCATTTTAAAGAAATTAAAAAATAAAAATTTTTTAAGTATACCATTCCATACCACTTAGATACTTTGTCCATCTTTCAAGCTCTGGTCTTGAACTTCTGGATCGTTGGCAGTTGCTTTTTTCTTTTGTCTTCCTAAAGTCAGGGTACAAATTGAAGCTATTGGCAGTTTAAAAGCTTGAACGTGTGTGTGGATACACATGTGCATTCTCTCATCCCCTCCAGCCCCTGCCCTCCCCCCCCTCCTTCCCTCTCTCTGCATCTCTCTCCCCACTCCTCCTTGGCTTTTGTTGGTTTGTTTTTGTTTTTCAGCAGACAAATGGAATTTCAGTCAAGTTTAAAACATCGTGGAGCTCCTACCCAAGTTTTAATGTTTAAGTAGTGCTGATTTCCACTGGTGTAAGACTGTTTCAAAGTAATCTTACTCCAGTGCAGGCAGGTGTAGTAGATAAATTTTAATGTTCTTATAGCTTTATGATTCTCATTAACTCAGCGTGGTTTGTGGTCACATAGTCTGTATATCTGGGGTATGAATTTATGTGATGAAAGGCTGGTTAGAGAAGATGATAACGTTTCCATTTTTCCCCCTTGGAAGATAGAGTTTGTTTACCTTAAGGTTAAGCAGCAGTCCATCTTCTGTCATCCAGGAGAGAGCTGAGAAATGGGGCAGAAGTAACAAGAAAGGAGAGAGAGCCCTCAGGTTGTTGTGGTGCAAACTCTTCCTTGATTGATTTGAATTTAGTTATATCTTTTGGCTTTTTTTTAGTGGGAACTACGTCATAAAATGAGTCGGGGACATGTTACCCCCAGACTTATGGAGCAATAGAGTTTTCTAGTGACTTACATCCCTCACGGTTAATTTTTTTAAAGAAACTGGTCTGTTTTGTCCCACAGAAAGCTTTTGACACAATTTTATTAAGGAAACAACTTTTTGACATTGAGATGCCTTGTAAGAGTTTTACCTAAAAGAGATAATAAGGCAGAAGACTTACCTGCTCAAGAGCCAATCTAAAACTTTTTAGGTTCATTTAATGCTGCTTGGTAGACAGCATTATTGTGGCCATATAAATAATACTGCTTATTTTTACAGATTTGGCTATCTACCAATTAAAGAACTTCAAGTAGAAAGGATTTTTTTTTTTTTTTTTTTTGCTTTTCCTCTCCAAATCCCCCCAGTACGTGGTTGTATATTTTAGTTGTTGGTCCTTCTAGTTGTGGCAGGATCTTTTTTTTTTTTTTATGGCATGTGCCCCTCCTGCAAACTGGCAGTGTGATACTGACAGTGTCGGGGAAGAAGTGAAGCAGGCTCCAGGAGCACTTCTGCAGCGGGCCGAGCGCCGCGTGTATGCAGCAGTCAGGAGGGTATGCAGCAGTCAGGAGGGCCGCAGTTGGGTTTATGTAGAGCTGAGGTAGAATTTCCCTCTGCAGGTTTGACCCTCCCATCTTTAAAGGCAATCTCCAAGGGGAGTTGCTTTTGTTGTTACTGTTGGAATGATGGCCTGTTTTTCATATTCTCTCTTCTCTGGCACCTAGATTCTGTATTCTAGAAAAGTTTAGAAGGAAAGGGAGAACAGGAATGACAGTAAATGTAAGAAGATTGGCAGTTAGGACACATGTGGTTGCATTGGAGTCTTGGGCTAAGGGCTCTGGATTAAAATCAAAAGAGTAATTTTAAAACTTCTTGATTGCATGTGTGCGTCAGTGTGAGGGGATGAGAAGAGAGAAGGGCTGAGAGAAATATATTGAGATAGAGGAAGATGTGAGGAGAGTCACTGCTTCATGTTTCCTAAAGGGGCATAAAGCTACTCTTCCCTACTATAAATTCCCTACTATATATTTTAGAATTGTGGGTATATATAATATGAAAGCTTAAAATGCTTTAAATTCAGCAGGTATTAGAGTACACTTATTTTACAAAGATAATTTTCTCCTTGGCACATATTAAATACCTATTTAAAATAAATTCAAGAGTAACTCTTTTATGTGTATTTATCTACCCTGCCCCTTGTGTATGTGACTAAATATTTATTTAAAGCTTTGTTATTAAACATATTTTCACATTTATCAGTTCAGTAAATCAGTTTATAAGATGAACTTTGCCGGAAGTCCGATGCAATTTGTCTGTACTTTCAGACCAAACTTACAAAGATAATGCAAGAAAAGGAAATGATTATTGTCTACCTGAGATTCAGTGGAATTAGTAACCTTTGTGTTTTTTTCTCAAAAATGAAGGACTGAATCTGGTGTTTAATAGATTATAGAAAAGCAAAATAGTCTCTTAAATGCAGGTGCTCTTGGATGATAGGATTAAATAAGTGATTTATAACTATTCATAATATTATCATATTAAATGAGTGGTACTTTCCCAGAATAATCTTTGGCCTTTTTTCTAGACCCTGGCAAGTAACTTGTTTGTTTGTTACCCAACATTAAAGCCAAAAAAAGGACTCGTTCAGCATTACGATGGAAAGGGCAAGGCCATCTTTCTTTGCCTCCTCTCCTGTGTTTGTTGTCGTCTCAGTAATCCCCAGGGTAGTTTGAAGCTCAGATTGTTTCCTCAGAGTATATTTGCCTCTAGCCTACCTGTTAGTCTGTTAGTAATTTTCTTTTTTTTTTTTTCCTTTTCCTTGAGTTCTGTTTTTCGTTTTTAAAAATCAAGGATTCCTGGAGACAGACAGGCAACCAACACCTAGCCCAGAGGGAAGTGTTGAGATTACTGCTGGAATAAACCCAGGATAAAATCGTTATGTCCTCGCAGACAAAGCATGGATTAAATGGTTTATCTTATTTATATGACTTCAGTTTCTTTCAACCTCATCCAGAAACTGATGGAAAGTTTTTTTCCTGCTGCCTCTATAGTCTGAGCTTATGCCCAGCTATGAAAAAAAATGTCCAGGCGCCCTATGAAACGTAGAATTAGACATGGATCCTGCACATTATTTGCCATTTAACTTTGATAGACACATACACTCAAAGAAGGAGCAGTAATACAGGTTTATGTATCTATAAATCCAGACATGGTTGACAAAGTAATTTAGTAGTGTTGTTTTAGACCCAGAACCATCAGTTAATATGATTTGTGTGAGAGCAACTCGTGTGTGTATGTGTGTGTGTGTGTGTGTGTTTGTTGGGGGGGGGGCAAATGGGGATGGAGTAAGCATAGTCACAAAACAGTGCACACTGCAGTTTAACATCTTCCCTGCAGTGATATATTTTAATTGAAAGACTACTCATGATTTGCAAATTAATGTACCCTCTCAAAAACAAAAATTGAATCCTTCTTAAAAAAAAAAGCACTCTAAAGGTTGTTTTAGTGAGTAGAATTGGTTGTGGAAGGGGAGACAGATCATATAGTTGGGGATATTTGAAAGAACTTGTCAGTTTATTATCACTGGAATGGAACCAGTGTCTAGACTTGTCCTTTGTGATCCTTTTTTTTTTAAAGCAGTGCCTTTTTAGCCAGTCTCACTAAATCATTCATGGCTGCTACACCCACAATGGGCTTCATGGGGTCTCATGTGATTTTTCGTCAAAGGCACAGTGTTTTAGAATCTCAGACCATTGGGAATTTCTGATTCCTTATTACATGGTGAATGGTAATGGTTCACAGTCAAAAGTTAGAAAGTTGGTGAATATCTGAGATCAGACATATTTACTGTTAAGCAGTGGTAAGTTTTTTACATTTGTTTTTCATCCAGGTACTTTGTGTTTAAGTCAATTTAAATCTATCTCAGGTATACCCCACCTCTCTTAATTTGTACACCAAGAAGCTAGTTGACATATGTCATAAATAATATCTATTGAAGACATTTCTGCATATGATACACCAACATAAATAGTATTTTTTTTTAAAAAATAGGAACTATTTCATGTGACTGTACAGAAGCCTTGAAAACATTAAAATTTACAGTCATGTGATCTCATGAAATATAGTAGTAATAAAATAAATGAAACCAGCACTTTTATTACTCATTTCATATTCATTTGTATATTTATATCGAGTAAGTGTTTACAATTATATATGTGGAGAACAGCTACTCACTGTTCTTATTTTCATTTATTTAAATTGGATCTTACAAACTAGATCCTAGATTTTGTAATTAAAAGATGCCTTCTTTTAATAGAGATCAAAGCAGAATTTCCAGAATATTTTAAGTAGTTCAATTAATACAAATTATGAGCTTTTATAAGTATTTATATACTTTGGAAAAATAATCTTTATGGCACTAATTAAAGCAAATTACTTCACTGGTGAAGTCAAATAACTTCTGGAAAAGAAAAATAAACTCTAATTGTCCACATCAATCTTTAAAGCGCTGAGAGTTCGAAATACTTCTTCCTCTAAGATTTTGTAAATTTTAATAATGATATTTTGGGGTTTTCTTCTTTTCATTTTAAGCCCATTTTTGCTTTAGTCGGTGAAAGACAGACTAGAAGATAATACATTTTGCCTATAAAAGAGCAGTTTACCTAATGGTGAATTTTTAAAATATTAGGGATATTAGCTCTTACTTAATAAGTGAATTGGGGTGCTAGCACGTCTTCCAAGCTTCCAGCATTCTCTTTCAGTGATTATCCTGGAGCACTTCTTGACCTCCTGTCTCAAGGAGACACGTGCCCTTCCTTTACCCACCCAAGCCTGCCTGATGTACCCACTTCCCCACCAATCGTGATCTCATGTTACTGTAACATCTGAACCTTTGCTCTCTGAGCCATTCTTCTGCCCAAACTGCACATAGGCAACTAACTATTCCTTGGGTGAAAAACGTCTAATTGGATTGGCAGTGATGGAATTTAGTTATAAGAAATAGTAGGTTTTTTTTTTTGAATTGAGGATTTCTGTATCTTAAAAAATATCGTTCTTTGAAGTTGCCTGGAGTTTTACAAATGTGAGAAACACACCTTGCTTCCAATATATAGAAAAACATGGAGAATTCACTATGAAATACTCCACAATTGGCTGGCTCATGTTTTTTCAGTTTTGTTGGAGATGCCATGAGATGACAAAATCAAATTAATTCATTTCATAAATATTTACTTGCATATCTGTGTTAGTCCAGAATGATGCTAAGGCCCTGGGAGATACAGAGAGGAGTAAACCCCAGTCCTGTGCTGGGGGAAGCCAGGCTGGGGAGACAGAGCAGCGGGGGTTACCATTCAGAGCTGAAGGTGGGTGGGGAGCCAAGGGGAAGGGAGACTTTCAGAAAAGGGCAGCCAGGGCTTGCTACCACTCCCTCTTTTCTAGATCTTCCACTATGAGCAGAATTGCTTGGTATTTCCACAATAAATTTTTGTGGGACAGTAAATATAGGTGACCTATAGATTCCTCATTATTTAGAATAATCTTCTCCTTTATCAATCTCTTTCCCTTTCTTGAAAAATTTATTTGGAGAACTGTAGAGATTTCTGCGGTTAGCGTAACGTTAATTGTGATAGGTAGCCTTCACGCCTGGCAAACAGTTAGGAGTTAAAAAGAGGCTTCCTGGGAACATGAGAGTAATTCTTTGCTACACAATCTATAGCCCCCCCACCCCCCCAATTTGTACTATAAATGTGCCCATAAAGCTGTCCAGGGATTTTAAAAATTCTTATCCTAAAATACTGGGTGTGGAAATAGACGTTTAGATAGTTGCCCAAAGGGGATGATGCTTCTGAAGAAGTAATACTGCCAGCTCCTTTATCCTTTTCCAGCCGAAGTAGGCACACCCAGGCAGTGTTTGCGTGTTGTTGGAGTAGGCTGAGCTCTTTGGGTAATTTATTGTGTATTCACAGAATAAAATTAAGTTTATGTCAAAACCTTGCTCAGGCAGGCCTTTTGGTTCCTTCGCTAAGCTTTCTCTTGGCAAGGCTGGTTATGGTGTCTTAATGATCAATGCTTGAATTTATTTGTGTGGCATTAGCTTTAATGTGTATTGTCTTATTTCTCTCTCACAACAATCCTATCAGGCTTTGTATATTTCAGATGCATCTGCTCAGTATTTAAGCGTGACTGATTAAAAAAGAGAGAGAACCAAAAAAATGCACCTTTTTCAAGGACTTTGTAGTCTAGTTTGGGAAATGAGTGAATTAGCCAGGAAGCACTGGACCGGCACCTGACAGCAAGTCCCAGGCTTCCCCAGGAGCACCTCCCAGGCTCTGAGGGAAGGCTGACTGGAAATTGGTGAACAGTGCGTTGTGCCAAGTCTTAGATGGGGCAAGCCCAGGGCACCGAGGACGAAGCTGGGGACAGATTTACACAGGTGTGTGTTTGGGAGAAGGAAGGTTACACAGAGGAAGGCTAGTGGAAAGTAAACACGAATGTGGCAGAAGACATTTGGCTGTACTCTGAGTAAAAATTTTTATCCCTGTGTTTTTTTTTAATCTCAATCTAATTTTTGTGTTTTTACTTATGAATAGATAATACATTTTGTGATTCAGAATTTAAAAGGTAAAAAGATACACGGTGAAAATCTTCCCACTCCTCTATGCTGCAGCCACCCAGTTCTCCTTTCTACGAGTAATTGATGTCATAGGTTCTTTGTCATAGCTGCATAGTATTTCTGTGTAAAGGACACGTACCAGTTTTCTTAGCCAGTTACCTCTGGAGGAGCTTTTAGCTTGTTTCCAGTGTCTTTTTGCAAACCAGGCTGAAGTGAGTAACATTGTACGTATGTCTTTTTGTGCACGTAGGGGTTAGCTAGAAGGCAGGTTGCTGGGGCACAGTATGGGACATTAGAGTTTGGTGGCAGTTGCCAAATTGTTGTCTTCAGAGGTTGTGCCGCTTTACCCTCCCACTCACCACCGTGTTCACGGGCCTGTTTCCCCACGCCTGTTGCATAGACACAGTGTTATTCTCAGTCTTTCTTTTTTGTTTTGCCAATCTGATATGTGAAAAACAGTTTCCAAGAGTAGTCTTAATGTTTTTAAGGAGAAAGCAATGCAAAATAATTTCCTTTTGGCTCCTACTGTGTTTGTTTCCATGTAACTTGTTAATTAAGATGTTGTCTTACAACTCAGACAAGCTACAGTGTTTAGTAAGTCTCTAAAGCTCTAAAAATTGGAAGTTTATTTTCATATTCTGAGTCTGAAAACATACCAGCAAATGTTCATTGGTTGCCCGTGTGGCAGGCAGCGTGCGATTGGTGATTCAGCAAGGTGGGACTGGCTCCTTTCATGGAGCTTACGATCTAGAAGAAGCAGACATGAGACACCGTGAGGTGCTTTGACAGGAAAGCACAGACAGCTGTGGGAGCCCACGCACAGTTTTGGGAGTGAGGGAATCAGGCACTGTTTTCCAAAAGATGTTTTTTAATCTGCAACCTGAAGTTGAGGCAGAAGTTATCCTGACACTGGTGAGAGAGGGAAAAATGTGATTTGTCTAGCTAGATGGGGGTAGGTGAGCAAGAAGTAGACACAGTCAGGCGCCTCATAGCGATGTGTCAGTCAACGACGGACCTCGTATGCAGCGCTCCCATGAAATTAGTGCCGTATGACCTAGGTGTGTAGGAGGCTATACCATCCAGGTGTGTGTAAGTGCACTCTATGATGTTTGCACAATGACGAATCGCCTAATGACGCATTTCTCAGAATGTATCCCCGTTGCTAAGTGATGTATGATTGTACTACAGACTGAACCATAACCCAAAAGGTGACATACATTTGAAGAAAAACAGTGTGGGCATTTGTTTTAATCTTTTAAAAATTAAACTGATAGAGAACCTGTTGGGCTTTCTTTAAAAGCTGTCACGGTATTAAAAAATGTCTTGATAACATTGGTACCGTGTATTATTTCACGTATCAGTGCCTTTTGATAGTTTGTAAAGTTTCACATTTGACCTTCATACTAACCCTGTGCAGTTAGGTTTGCTAATATTATCCCTTATCACCATGAGGAAATAGTCCCAAAGGAGTTGAATCCTCTCAAGGATTGCAGAACCAGTCCTCAGCAAAGCCAGAAGTAGAATCCAAGATCTTTTGGCTTCCTTTGTCAGCATGCTGTGTCTGTGCTCTCTGCAGTTCCTGGTTAGTGATAACTAAGCCTTTCTGAGAACAGCGTTGTTATAAAAGTGCTGCTCTGTTGAAACTTGAGAGACTTAAAACACAATAACGTAAGAGCCTCCTGATCTCAGTGGTGAGGTGTATTTCTTCTGTCCGGCTCTTTTTAGCTTATTTGAAACAAACTGTGCCACACTTAGGAGACATTTACTAACATATTTTATTTTGGTATCGGTGCATTTCCTTATGATTACACAATGTCATTCCAAGAGGAGTGAGAAATCACATTGCTGCCTTTTCTGGTCTGAAGCACCGTCGTAGTAAGAGGCAGTTAAATCTGAATGCCAAAATGCTTCCTTGTACAAACAAAAGGAAAACATTGCTCTTTAAAAAATGGCTTGGGGCATACATAGGACAACTGGGATCATATCCCCCCCTGAAAATGCTGATGTGTTTGTTTATGGTTTTTGGAGAGGTGGTATAACAAGAAGCCAGGAGCAGTCACTTGAGAGCCCTGTGTGACCTTGGACGTGTAACTTAATTCTCTAGAATTCAGTCCCATTTTAAAAACTGGGGTAATACTTAGCACAAAGGTTGATGTGGGAATTAAATACAGCATTATACAAAATTCCTTATGAGATTTTTGTTTCAGTTTTGAGTTTCTGTAATAAGGATGTACCTACAGTTTGTGGGGACATTTAGTGCAGTAGCTTTTCCCCTCGCCAAGCTACTGATGGTACATTTTACAGTAGAAGGTATAAAATGGAGGAAATAATAAAATGTAAAGAGTTTAATGCAATGTCAAGTACAATATGTATTCAGTAAGTAGCTGCTATCATTTTTTTTTAATTGAATAGAATTTTGACCCCAGTGGGGAAGGGAAGTCTCTGCTGGGAGGTCTGTCTACGTACAGGACACCAGATCTGAGAGGGAGCCACAGGAAGGCAGGAGGGGAGAGCTGGTCTCCTCTGGGAACCCAACAGTGAGATTGTGGTTGTGAGTACTCACGTCTGTGTCTACACCGTTGAAGGAGAGTCAGACGGGGAAGGACCTGCAAACCAGAGCTTCTTGATCCACGCGGCTAGTGTGGATTTTTACTGTTGTTGCTTTTCATCATCGGTTGTTCTTTGAGGAAGTCTCACCCAAGGATCTTCATCCTTAACTGGCTGTGCTTCAGAGAGGCTGACTGTTTACACTTTGGCCACAGTGTTGGGGAGAGCCTGACTTCTCGGAGCAGGAGTGGCCGGACTCAGCTGGATTCCCTGTGAGGACAGTGGATTTTAAGGAAGGGATTAGGCCATGGTGGTTTGTTGAACCGCTCCTCCCTTTTTGGAAAGTCTCCTTCCAGTAGCAGACTTGGAGGTGCCGAATTGTACTGTATTAAGCAAGACAGGCTGTCCTTACAGATCTTTCTCTGCAAACACATCGGAAATACCTGTGCCCTACTCTAAGAGTCTCATTTGGGTCAGGGGAAGATGGAGCATAAAATGGGCTCATTTTATACAGACTATCTTGTAACCTCTCCTCTTTTAATATAGTTTTAAAACATGTGTTGGTACACACAAAAGTATTTGGGGTAAAAGGGCATTAACTCTAACTCTAACTCAATCTCAAACAGTTTGATGTAGATCTGTAGGGGTGGGGAGTGGGAGAGGAAAATATAAAGCAAATGTGGTGGAATGCCAACATTTGGGGAATCTGGGTGAAGGGTTTGTGGGAATTCCTTTTACTATTTTTGCAATTTTTCTGTAAGTATGAAGTGATTTCTAAAGAAAAAGTTGAAAATCTCTTGAACACCTTTCCAGGCAGGCGTGTATGTTTACATTATTGTTTTAAATCTGTATAACATACTGCTGTATGGATGCTCTATAAAGGGCGTTAGCGAGACTCCTGTTGTTGGGCATTTGGTCACTTCTAGTTATTTGTCATCATAGACAGTGCTGCTTGGAGATTTTTAAATGTGATACATCCTCACGTATTTGGAATGGAATCCCCACAGCCCTTTGAAATACTTCCATGTCCAGAATGGACCTGATAGGAAAATGCACAGTAGATTAACCAATTCATGCTTGAACCTAAGACCTTATTTAGAATTTTAAATGGGTTAAATGGTGACTGTTTAGCAATATTTATCTTACCGTGATACTAATAAGTAATAAGCTATAGAAAAATCTCTAGTCCTGGTTCATCTCATGTAATAAAGCTTTAGAAAAAAATGAATCTTCTAGTGACATGAAACATCTTGGCTAAGTGTTGAGTGATTATGAAGATCAGAAAGTCTTTTAGTGTCCTGAAGCTGTAGCTTTCTGACTTCATTTTGTTGGAAGCAGTGGGCAGATCTTTTTTTGCCCACATTCCAGTGTGCTTCACTGTTTCCTTGATTGCCAGATAGTTTAATTGGATTCCCGGTCTCATTCCAGCGACAGACAGGAGGAGGGCACTATCTGACCAGAGTCAGTAGTCATGTGCCCTGTTCTGTTGATTCACTTTCAACTTCTAGTTGTTATTTTTCCTAATGATGATGTGAAAAATCGAAACACATGTAATATAATCACATTTTACTGTCAGGTCAAAACAGCATTTGTTTCTGTTTCTGACATTCGTGCGAAAATGCTTGGTTACTAACATTTGGTCCAGTTTTTAGGCATCCCTTAATGGTTCTGAAAAACAGGAAGCAGGTAAGCAGGTGTAGATGTTGACAGCCCTACTGCCTAAAGACAGGTCCAAGAGGACCAGCAGGTAAACTACTTCCTAACTTCCAGACCCTACCTCAAATATGACCCAGTGCAAACATTTCAGTAAAATCATTTCCATGAAATTTACGTGTTTTAAAACTAGACCCAGGCAGTTCAAATTGCATTTGAATTTTGACATGTCCCTTAGATTCATTTCCAGGACAGTGTGAATCTTGTATGCTCTTTTCTTCCCTTTTCCTTCCCTACAGTAAACTGGAATGAGGGGAGTGGTGGATTAATAAACCCCAGATCAGGAATTAGCAACCAATGCCATATCAGATTACACTCAAATTAGACATGCGAATGGGGCAAAGAACCGTTTTCCGTCTGCTCTCTAGCTGTGAGGCAGCTATTGGACCAAACTGACTGGGGAGACCAGCTCTTTGTGCACAGCAGTGGCATTAACGGGAGGGTGTGTGGTATAGAACTCATCCAGGGTGTTTGGCTCATGAATTGACACAGAGAAGTTGCTATTCCATTGAAAACCGTGAAGTCGTGAGATTTGTTTCATCTCTTTAGTACTTTAGGAAAAGTACTTATTTTTAGGTTTAACTTTTCCATTTTTTTGCACTTAAAAATATAAAGACTATGAAAATAACATTTCCTAGACACACTCTGTGGTGGGAATACCAGCAGCTGTCATTTGTTTAGCTGGGGATAAGGAAGAGGTATAAATAGTGGCTCTTTCCTCCAAGACACTAGGTAATCTCCTCTCTCCTTAGTCTCTTTCTCTGGAGAAATATTTGGGTGTGTGTATATATGTGCACGTATAAGATGAAAAGGCTGACTTGAAGTAGGGCTAGAGACATTTAACTTTAAAATGAATTTTCGATGGGTTAGAATATTACAAAAAAATCTTTCCTTGATTGGATGTCGGCCTCTTTACTGTGGGTCCCTAAGGTGTTCAGATGATTGCCATCTTTGGGTTCATTTAACTCGGCTCACTGGACAGATGTTGCTATGAAGCAGAAAACAGTGGCCTCTACTTTGTTATATGTCTTGTTCCCCTAGATTTCAAATGTACTAATATTCTTTAATATACACATTTTCCATTGGAAACTTTTGACCTGAGGGTCATTATTAGTCTGCCATTGTCTCCAGCGGAACCCTTTCCTTCACGATTAAGTTGATTAATCTCTTTGGTCTTATTTCATCCAGAATGTGAAATTCCTAATACTTAGATAGTGAAACGTGGGCCCTGAGGTGATTCAGCTTGCGAGAGTGTCACTGTATTAATACCAGTTTCTGCTAGTACCATCGTTCTAGTTGTTTATTTGTGTGCTCACCCTTTCTTTCTTGCTTTTCACCTTCAGCAGACCTACTCCAGTGAAGCCCATTGTGTTGAAGAGATTCTGAAGGTGAGTTTATTGTTACCATTTCTCACTTGAAGAAATATTTAAGTAGACAGGCCTATATCCATTCTCTGTGACTTTAATGAGCAGATGCCATTCCAAATCCCTTTAAACAGTTTCCCCCTCACACTTCCAAAAGCAAAATGAACCGGAAGAGTAACAAGGGGAGTCTTAGGATATTATTGAACTCTCTCACAGATTTTATTAATTTTATTAATTAAAATGAAGTCTACAAACTGTGAGCGTTTGGACCAGAGTTTTAAGACATTTCTGTCAAGTTTTTCTGATCGTCCATAGAGACTCAGGAGAGTTGCTCACCTCCCAGAGAGGAAGCGTCCTGTGTTGGTGTGGTGCAGGAGGCCCCAGGGCTTAGACAGTGCTTGGTTTGCCTCTCGGTGTTCTGTAGGTAACTCCCCGTGTGTGTAGCCTCATCTGCAATGAGACCGTGAATTTTTAGAGGGATAAACAGAAAAACAGTAGAAAGTTCTTTAGACCTACCTTAAAGGGTTATTTCTTGTTTGAAATCGTCCCATGAACATTTGTGCTCCTACAGATACATCATTGAATCCATTATTCGTTTGTTCAGTTTCTCTTGCACAAGGATGACAAATTCCTTCTACAATTCAGTTCCAAAAAAAAAAATTCTCATGAATCTAGCATGCTTTCTTTTTATCAGAGAAGAGTTATGTAAACTGTTATGTTTCCCATTTTGGCTTTAATTTCCAGGAAATCTAGAGCTAAATTTAATGCTCAAATACAGTAATTGTGATAACTGAGAGTTCTGTTTCTTTCTCATTCCTCCTCTATGAGTTTTAATTATCTTCCACATCAGTTTTAATGATATTCTTGCTTCATCTTTTACTATATTTCTGGGGTTGTTTTTTTGAAGTAGAGATATATGTGACACATGTACCTCCTAGTTTGTAACTCCACTGCTCACTTTTTTTCCTCAAAATAATTGCTTACCCAATTTTTTCCTTTAATTTTTTATGGTAAAGTATTAAGTAAGGTGGTGCTGAGGCCAGTAATTAAGTGTATTAGTTACCTTCTGACTTGTGAAATTTTTGACAAAAGTAGTTTCTAACCAGATGTTTGGAAAACAGTTCCATTATTTTTGTCTTACAATCTTTTCTCCTCTACTTTTGTGGTTAGGATTTTCTGAGAAAGAAATACCTCTAAGGAAACGTACTTTGTACTGCTAAAAATTGAGAATTTTTTGTCACCCAGCAAGTAAGATTCATAATAAAGAAGATATCTTGATCAGGCTTTTGTTTCATCTTCTCCCTCTGGTATTTCTGAAATTCTTTGGTGTGATGAGTCATAAAAATAACAAATGACTTAGTTATAAAATGTGCCCTTAGCGTTTTCTCTGAAATTGTGTGTGATTTGTTCTATAGTTACTTCAAAAGTAAATGCTACAATATAGATTAGTTGTCTTCCGCGTGTGTTGGATGCTTCTCTTAGGTTTTGATGTGAGTTAAATATACACCTGTGGCATCCTTTATCAGGGTTATGGTATTAGCATCAGACAAGCATTTTTAACTTGATAAACTCACCTGTCCTCCCCTGTCTCACCCAGCATCGCTTTGGTGAGTTCTTGCTTACCTGGAAATGCTTGAAAATAAATGGTTAATGTAAGCAACAGGTGAGTATTTTCATTTGGAAATCATAAACAGGGAAAGTAAATAGAAGGACGTCCTGGCCTGAAGAGGGCCTGGGCCTTTGCATAGTGGGGACCCAGAGTCTATCCCCTTCTCTTCTGTTTGTGGCCTCAGTTAAGTCGTGTGCTTGCTGGGCCTCAGTTTCCTCATCAGTAAAATGAGGACCCTCGGCTAGATGATGACCTCTAGGATCCATTCCAGCTCTTACTCTCTGATGCCGATCCAGATGCTTTCCTTTGCGTCATGGTTCTTGTTCTTACCTTGTACCAGCAATTTATGAAGATTGCCAGGAATCCTAACACAAATCTTTCTCATGGGCGTTAGAGGCAGTAAATAGTTCTCTAACGGAGAAAATCAATCACGGAAGATATTGTTTGGTTCTCTGGGGGAAATATGAAGGGTGGAAGTGTTTTAATGAAGGGGAAGTGGTGGCCTATAACTCCTACAGGCTGGTGGGGTAAGAAGATAGCAGACAGACACTGCTAGAAACCAGGAATCGATCACGCACAAGGGTCCAGATAGGACAACATGCCCTGAGTGGGTGTATGGAAGCAGCTCAGGTTTTCTACTTCAGTGGCATGGCCTTGACAGCCCCTTCGGGGAATTAGTGCAGTACTCGTAGACATTACTTGGGTGCAACATTCCAATGACACTGGTACATTGAGTGGTAGCACTAGTATTTATCTGTTCATTCATTCATTTACTCAACAATATCTATTAAGCCTCAGATACTTTTCTAGTCACTGGGGATGCAACATGAGTAAGAGTCCTTGCTCTTGTGGAGATTCTAGTAGGGGAGATAAAGATAAAATAAGACGTCAGATATTGATAGTGCTATGAGTCATATAGCAGGCGCGTGAATAGGGAACTGGGAAGAGGACAGAGTGCAAAAGCCTCAAGGCGGCAACAGGTTGGTGTGTTAGAGGAACAGTGGGTACTGGACACTGTATCTAGAGAAAAAAGAGCAAGGTGGAGAGCGGAGTGAAGACAGCAGCTGCAGCACCTAGAAGGCCAGGACTGAGGCAGGTGGCGAGTGATGTACTCCCTCACGTGCTAAGTTATTGTTAAGGTAGGGATCGAATTCATGGCCTTGCGATCTGGGCAGCCTCCTCTCCTTATGGCCCTAATCCTCCTAAGGCGTAAGTCCCTCTAGTAAGCTAGGCATTTAGGGAAGTATATAAATTCTTTCAGGCTGCTGGCAAACCACTTAGAGCCTGAAAGACTTTATGCACTTTCCAACGGCCGGTTTAATAGCTGGGACAGCCTTAGGCCTTGAGAGTACAATGGATGCTTTCGGGGAATAATTGGTGACTAAAAGTCAGAGATACCATTGGGATTCTACAGAGATTATTGGAAAACATAAGGGTGATACCCTCAAACACTTTTTCAATTAATTGTTACGTGTTTTCACATTCTAGCATTATAATGGTCCCATTCCTTAAAGTACAGTCAAATAAATAAAACAGCAGGGGCTTCTCTGTGGTGCAGGATTGAAATTCCTTAAAAACTGGACTTTTAATTAAAAGTTGTAGTGCTTTTAATTTATTACCTGCTTTCTATGCACCATGCACCCAAGCACTTTACATCAGTTGCCCTTAGAACACTGAGAAAGAAGTGGTCCTTCTCTACCTCTTGCTGAGAACTGAGGCTCAGGGTGTTCAGACAGCTTGTGCTGACGCTGCTAAGGTAGGATTTCAGTCTGGGTCTCTGGCTCCAGAGCTGTTATTACTCTTTCCATTATATTTTAGCACAGAATTCCTCTTTTGTACTGAACAAAGCAGTTGGCTTGTTGGTAGACAAGGGCCTGATTTCATATTGAACAAAAATTACTCAAGACAGCCAGCATCAGTTACTCTGTGACTATGCCAGGTCATTTATGTCTATCCTGGGGCTAGAGCAAGCCAGGGAGTGGCTGTGGGGAAAGGCGAGAAGGTGTGCACCGAGGTGGGAGTAGAAATACTTGCTGGAGCTCCATCCCTAGTTGTTGCAAAGATCAGACGGCATTTCTGTGCTAATAGAGATGCTGGTCAGCACTTTGAAAAGAGCAAAGTGTTATAGCACACGGTGTGTTACACAGGTCGGGTCCTACAGCGTGCAGGGGGTCGCCAGCTTGCTGGTAGAGAGTTGCCTGTCGATCTTTAAGACAGTTTTGTAGGCAGGTCTGACACGTGGGAACAGACTTCCTTCTCTTGGTCCAGGAAGACAAAGGAGCCCATACCGTGTGCCCTCAGCTGTCAGCTTCCTCAGGAACCCAGTCTAGTCATTTTGGACCTCAGTTTTCTCATCTGTAAAAGGAAGGGGTTGGAGTTAATGATCCCAATGTGATTTTAGCTCTTTAACAAAGTGTGTGCACGCGCGCACGTTTGCAATTCGACACCTTTCATCTGACACTGTTCTCCGCTAGTTTTGTAGCAAAGCAGAATATAATTCATGCATGTCCTTAGAAAAAAAAGAATTCATGTCAAGATAAATATATTAATTTGTAAGCTTTAGAGAGATCCTACCTTATGAAAATAGTGAATAGAAATTAAATTTCTGTTAATGGAAAAGGAAGGTAATGTTTTAAGGTCCTCTCCTCCAAAGAGTTGTTGTGCACTAATAGTGTGTATCAGGGAAGGGTCAAATCCATTAGAACTCTCCCAAGTGGAACAAGTGACTGAATTACTTGTTTGCTTAAGTCAAACAGGAAAGTTCTTCTTCCTTTGAACTTAAATAATTCCAGGAAATGCAGTAAATGAAGCTGAGGGAGAAGGAGAGCGTGGAGTGGAGGCTCAGTTTTCGGAGTTACATAACCTCTGTAACACCTATTACCGTTTACACGCTTGATAATATTCAGTGTTACGACCATTCCTGTTCCACATTCTTGTTTTCTTCTTCGGACTGATTTCTTTTCAGTTTTGTAAGTTGGAGATCTTCAGCTTTTGAACATAGCCCATTAAGTAGGAGTTTTTTAAAAAGTAAATGAAATAACTTCTAAGATTTCACTTTTCATTCCATTCTACATTGTTTAAAAAATTAACTTAAGTAGCAATAAATGTTTATAATTTACTTTTTCTTCCCTTTCCAAATCTCTTTCTAGGAAATGACCCATTCATGGCCGCCTCCTTTGACAGCAATACATACGCCCAGTACAGCCGAGCCCTCCAAATTTCCTTTTCCCACAAAGGTAATTCCTTACAAGTGTAGCAGGCACTGCATCCACACCAGTGAGAAGTCAGAAATATGGCTGGGAGCCAGAATAATCAAGTACTACTTGTTGAAATAATTGCAATTAATTTAGCTTCTAAAGTGCATCATAAGGCTTTCAAATGCTTTATTCTCCAAATTATGTAAGAACATCTTGCATAATTTGGAAGTTTTATAGCTTATGAAAGCATTCAGGCCTTTTAATAAATTCTCTCACTTGAGGGTCCTTACTTAGAGCTGGGAAAACAGAGGTACAGGGAAATTAAGTGAGGTAGGTTATCTGATTCCTAGTTCAGAATTTAGATATACACATACATACACATATCTTACACTTCTCATGCCTCCTAAAGTTTCTTAAGGTTTAATGTGATCATCTACATTAGTGCTGGTTTTAATAACAAGCGAATCAACTACTGACTTGCATGTTTCTGTTGAAGTATTTGTGAAGAATGTATTAAAAACACTGCCTTTTCTTTTTTTTTTTTTGGTTATACTTTTGGATAACCTTTAGAATATAAAAATATTGCCTTTGGATCTATGTTTAGTCTAGCCTGGTGTATGTATGCACATTGTGTTATAGTTATTTCTTTCCATGATACTGTTTTCAAAAGAGGTTGTATCTACCCAAACCAAAATTTGCCATGTTAGATACTTTACATATTTTCTAATGATAGTCGTTGTTGTTTTTTTAAGATTTTATTTTTCCTTCTTCTCCCTAAAGCCCCCCGGTACGTAGTTGTATATTCTTAGCTGTGGGTCCTTCTGGTTGTGGCACGTGGGACGCCGCCTCAGCGTGACCAGATAAGTGGTGCTGGGTCTCTGCCCAGGATCCGAACGGGTGAAATGCTGGGCCGCCAAAGCAGAGTGTGGGAAATTAACCACTAGGCCATGGTGCCGGCCCCTTGATAGTTGTTTTTTTTTTTTAAAGGTGACTCATTATTACTGGTTTTAAAGTAAAAACATTATACTTTGTTAAAAAACAAAACAAAACAAAAAACTTTTCTCAACACCAAAGGAAAAATTAACTCTACGAAAGAACAGAAACCATAAAACATACTTTATGAGAAAATTAGATTTAACAGTGTCCATCAGATTTAGCAGTGATGCAACCTTAGACTTGTAAACCTTAGCATTTTAATAACAAGAGATTTTTATGTTTCTTTCTAGGATTCTCAGCACATTAGTTCTGCAACCCAAAACCAAAGTAAGTAAGTATGTGGAACTGATTATTGCACTGGACAACAAAGCATGGTTTTTACTGTTTTCATATAAAAAACATTAATGAAAAATGCCCCAGCAGAGATGAGGGCTTCCTGTGTTGCCTGAAGAAGAAGGGATGACAAACGCAAAGCTGCTCTTCAGGTGGAATTTCAGATTGTGGCAAAGAGTTAGTGAAGACAACTTAGTAAAGTACTTAACAAATGCGACCTAGTGTATTACCTGACACCTCAGAAATATCTTAATTGTGATTCTCAAAGCATTGTAACTCGGGAATCGTATTTAAGAATAGGTTGGGGTATTTTGTGTAGTTCTTGTATTTTTTAACAAAAGTAAGAAATTTTTATAAGGAATAGAGCATACAGCTTCTTCAGTCCTTCTGTATGTATTTGCCATGTAATTCTCTTTTGGTCCCTTTTCATGGATTGTAAATATTTGAGGATTCAGAGGGAAACAGAAGAAGGCTAACTGGATCCAGCTTTTTCTTTTCATCAGTAACTCCTCCGCGGGCCGGCCCGGTGGCGCAGCAGTTAAGTGCGCACGTTCCGCTTTGGTGGCCCGGGCTTTGCTGGTTCATATCCCAGGTGCAGACCTACACACTGCTTGTCAAGCCATGCTGTGGCAGGCGTCCCACATATAAAGTAGAGGAAGATGGGCACGGATGTTAGCTCAGGGCCAGTCTTCTTCAGCAGAAAGAGGAGGATTGCCAGCAGATGTTAGCTCAGAGCTAATCTTCCTCAAAGAAAATAAATTAATTAAGAAAACCCTTGGCTCAATAAATTCTTGGTGTCCCAACTACATGCAAGTCATTGTAAGCCTTACAAAAATGACTAGGGTATTTGCAATCGTTTAGTTCATCAATACATGGTGAGTGCCAAAGTTATGCAATGTTAGTCTTCACAGGGTAGGAAGACCAAAGTAGGGTGTATGGTGTGCATGTGTGCGCGTGTGTGTGTGTGTGTGATGGCAAAAGGTTGCTCATAGATATTCCCTGGAGGTGACTCTTCCTTCAGATCTCCCCACCTTGTTCTTTTCCCCTCACTTATATTTTTCCCTTGGTTATTCTATTGTTTAAAGTGCAAGGATTTGAAGAGAGTGAAAAATATGAGAAAAGCCAGAAACAGAGTATCCTTCTAGAGCAGGGGAGGGCACACTACAGTCTGAGAGTCAAACCTGTTCTGCAGCTAGTTTTGTAAAGAAGGTTTTATTAGGACACAGCCATGCCCATTCATTTATTATTACACTGCAAGGTATAGTATGCAAAGCCTAGAATATTTACTAACTGACCTTTACAGTAAAAGTTTGCCATCTCCTGCTCTAGAGATACTGAATAATAGCTTGCAAAGAACTCGTAACTAAATTTCTCCCAAATGTAGGGAAATAAACCTGGCCATCTTGCCCCACAGTATTGTATAAGTAGCAAGGTAAAATTAACAGAAATTGATGGCTTCTTGGAGAGATTGGGAAATCCTTTTGTTCTCAGCATCTTGGCACCCTATCTGAAGACACATAACAAGTGGAGTGACACAAGACTGCAGGTGGATCACCAGCTCAGCTGTGGACAGGGCTGCTGTGTGCCCATTTACTGCCTGCTCACCCCCCACTCCCCCATTTACTTGGGCTGCCAGTCATGCAGATCATATGCCTTCCACTGTGTTACTCACGGTTTGCCTGATTGCTAACTCCTCATTCAGAAAGACTCTTTAATCCTTTAAACTGTTAGATTTCCCTTTAGCAAAATAGAGTCGAAGATGAAGTGGTAAGCACTTTCTTGGCCAAGGATGGGTGGCTGTCTTGGCCTGTGGAATAGTGTGGACCAGTTCCTTCGGATGCTGGAAGGTCTCCTCTAGGTCTCGGCTCACCAGATGCTTACCCTGGAGTCTTTCATGCTGCTGCCGCTGTGTCTGTTGGTGTTCTGGGGAAGCTTGTGAGAATCTCTGTGAGAATATGGCTTTGTGGGGCCTGCTTGGACCCTAGTGGGGTCTAGCTTCATGTTGGATGAAGAGGGCAGTTAGAGCTTTCGGAAAAGTAGAGTTTCACATATGTTTCTCAAAGTGTGCCCAGCAAGAGAATTCAAATTTCTTGAAAAGTGATTTTAAGCTTTTCGAGTCTGTAGAGAATGAAGTATAAGGATTTTGCTTGTATGCCCCAGTGTTTATGTCCACATGTGCAAAAGCATGGCTGCCTAAGTTTAACCAGAGCCTTGCGGAGCTCAGGGCCTGTCAGGATGACTGTCTCGGGTCCCTGTGAGGGGCCAGAAGGGTGACCAGTCCCTCTAATGTGTAGTCCTGGCCCCAGCTGACTAGCCCGAAGGGGAAGCAATTGAAAATATCATGTAAGAGGTGCTGCCACCATGAGGATAAAGTGATTAATTACAGATCTTCGAGGGACCCCACATGCCATTCGTGGGGAATATCACTCCCCCTGTCTGACAGGCACCCATGTTTCCATTTCACTTCGAGTTCTGCTGTCAGTCCCTGTGACCTCATGCCATGACAGATTCAGCAGCCTCCCAACTGGTTCATCGCCTCCGGGTTATGCCAGGCAGCACCAGCAGGTTAATCTTTCTGAGGAATTGCTGTGTTGTGTCCCTGTTTAGACCTTTGGTGATATTCATTGCCCAAAAAATAAAGTCGTAACTTCCCACTCTGCCATTCAGAGCCCTCTACAGTCTGATTTCCACCTGTCTTCCATGCTGTCTACCACATCTCTGCACCCGAGCCTTACCCTTCCCAAACGTGCTATTTAAACTCCTCCTGCTTCTGTATCTTCGCTCACATTGTCTCTTCTGCGTAAAGGCCTTCCCTACCTCCTCTCCCTCCTGCCAGCAGTTATTCTGTCAAAATCTCACCCATCCTTTGTGACGCAATTCATTTTGTTCCTTTTCTAATTTGCTACCTTTAGTCATTACCAACACAGTGACCATTCTCCAGGTTCCTGGGACAGTTAATTTTGTAGGATTGATTTGCATACTTATCTCACACTGCCCAGGGTTGTAGATATTTGCACACCTGTCTCATGTCCCTCGGTCAACTGTAAGCTCATCGAGGACAGGGTCTGATGCCTTGAACATCCTGGTATCTACTAGGCAGTCTATAAACAGCTGTTGAGTAAATGAATGGGGGGGTGTTGAATAATGGAGGGTCAGGTGCCGCCCAAGGCCAGGGGCTGTAGAAAGGGCGCGCTCACACATCCCAGATAGGTGGACAGTCGAGCCGGGGGTAATAGCAGCCCTGTCCCGGTGCGTCCAGGGGAGCCCCACTGACCGACATCAAGGACGGGGCACGGGAAGAGTGTCTGTCTGTGAAGCGTTTGTCAGTTCTGAGCAGCCCTCTCTCTAGAGTCACACAAACGTTATTTTATAGTGGTGAGCTTATCCAAGTGCCGTGGAGCACTCTGGGTGACAGAGTGTAAGTTTACTCAGTGTTTAGATGAAATGGGGGGGCAGCAAAAAGGGAAATTTATAACAGTCTCATGAATATGTCATTGTGCTGCTCTGATCGTTTTTCCCTCCTCCACAGAACAATATGATACATCTTCAAAAACCCACACTAATTCTCAGCAGGGAACGTCGTAAGTAAAACGCTTTTGTTTATTAAAAGCTTATGTTATAACATTGTAATTTTCCATGTAAATCTAGTGCTCAGATTTTTCCCCTTGCTTTCAAGTAATGACGTTCATAAAATACTGTTGCACTGTGAAGGGAAGAAATGACCTACATTTATGTTTGGATTAAGTTCTCCTGTTGAGGGTTTCGGCACCATAGGAGAGTTTGCTAAAGGGTTTTCTCAAAAGAAAGGCATTCGAGCCATTATTTACATATTAACTGTGGAAAATAGAAGGTTTTAGCTTTATAAATTTTAGTCTTAAATAACTTTAGTTTTTGGAAACGAATTTTGGGGGATGTGCACAATTTAGGATTTTCTGCCACTTTTTTGGCCTAGTTTTACTTAATAATGAATGAGTCCTATTGCCCAGCTGTTCTTTATTAAGGCCAAGTCAGTCCAGATAGATTTTGGGTTTTTGGAACAGTTTAAACTACGTAATAAAGATTTTTAAATCAGCATTTTAACCCAATTTGTCATTTCTTGATGGTATTGAACTAATATTTCCTTTCATACAACTAGAAGTGGTTTTTAAGGGCTGAGTGAGGAGGCCTCTCTCTCCTCCAGTAACTAACTAGGTCCTACCGTGGAGTTGTTAGTCCCGGAGGACTTGGGGACGCCAGCTTGCTGCTGTTTTCTGGGCACGATATTCATCCCATGTGTCTGGAATGGGGCATTGCTGTGCACTGACTGTTTTGCAGACCGTGTAACTGAGGCAGAGAGGTTATTTTGTGTCGTCTCCACGACTGACTGTGGGGCTGGGTTCACTCTGCTTCCCACGGCAGCTCCTCCACGCAGTGAGCTTTCATTTCTCTGTGGCAAAATAACAAGAAAAAAGAACAGTGTCATGAGAGGTTTTTAAAAAGATAAGTTTATTATAGTTTGAAAGATGGACTTTTGTGTGTGCATAATAAAAGTCTGTGTCATTTGTGGGACTGGCAGATGGTGAATTTTTGCTTGTTTTTCTTTTCCTTTTTAGAAAAAAGTAAACCTTATGTCAGTGATCCCTTTTTCTTTTCTGCCTTTTTTTTCCTTTTCTCCCTTCTCTTTTTCTAAAAAACTTTGAGTGACTCCGGAATTCTGACAGTCTAGAGTCACTGACTTAGCTTACATTTAAGAAGGAGGAGGTTTGTTAAACCAGTTGATGGCTGATGGAGAATAGAAACGACAGATCCCAGGACCGCAGCTGGAATGCCTCTGTGGAAGCTCTGTAACTTCCCCAGGGTGTTACACCTTGTGCTCTTTGTAATGGGTGGTGATAAAGCCCTTCAGACCGAAAGGGCCCTGGCCGATGTCTTTGGGGGCAGCGAGGGAGGGGGAGTTGAAGAGCTTGCATCCCCCTTCCTAATAACCATAGAGGGAGGAGCTGTCTGAGGAGCAGAGTGGGCGGAGGTGGCTGTGTCCCTGGGCCTGTGGGTAGAGGAAGAAAGGCAACTGGGTCTGATTTAGGCCTGAGAGGTAGGTGTTGATAAGTGCAAAATGAAATGCGCCTCCAGGAAAAAGGAATCCCTTACATGGAGATTGGGTGAAAGCAGTGTCCCAGTTAATTTGTGAAGTGCAGTCATTGTTTCCAGTTTCATGTGGCACATCTCTTAGTGCTTGCGGGTCACTTTGCTCTGGTGTCAGCATTAGAGTTCTTTGACATGCAGTTAAACCATGTGAGTGGCATGCGGAGTGCCAGGGAGATAGCTAACACACTTTGAATCTCAGGGAAAAAAATTGTTAGTTACAGGGTCATTTGTAACTTTGGTTTTAAAAATCAATCTAGGTCTTAATGCTTTTTCTCTCAGAGCTACTAGTACTTGGGAATCCTTAGAAAAGTGGAGGAGCAGATATGAAAGGAAAAAAAGACGGGGCCTAAGCACTAGAGAATAAGCTTGTGGAGGGTCTGTGTTAACCCTTACGTCCGTCCAGAGTTAGGGCAGGGGGTGTTAGCCAGATGATGGAAGGATGTAGGTGTGAAAGAAACATGTGCTGAATCCATTACTTGTAATCTCTCTAGTTGAAGCTCTAGTTAGTTCTCAAATGACGAATTCCTTCTGCCAAGCTCTGCAGGCAAGCGAATAGCTAGGCTGTCAGTGCTATTTGCCCTTAAGTTTAGGGGAGGGCATGTTGGTTTAAGGGCTCCTGGCTTTGGAATCCTCTTCTTTTCCAAGGCTTAGATCTATTGAGTTCTTAGGGCCAAGTATAAAGTATTTCCTTTTTCTATCCAGTTATGATATCCTTTATATAATTGTGTACAGTTCCCTTTCCGTGCAGCCAGATAGTTCACTGGTATCAGGGCTTTCGTCAGCCACTCAAAAGGGGTAATGTGTTAATGTTTTAGAAACTGAAAAGTAGTTGATAGGTATCATTGTGGCTAACTTTCTCCCCTCCCACTCCCTACCCACAAATTGCCAAGTTTTTGCTGAAAGATGCCCTCCTTTATTTTTCTTGTTTTTGCCTCAGCAATTGTCAGTACCTATTTAGACTAAGAGTCAGAAATTAGCCATTATAGCACTTTGAAAAGTCGATTGCTTCTGTGGAAAATTTCTTTTGAAGTGAGGGAAATATCTGGACGGGAAGGCTGGGATTGGGATCGTCCCACAAGTGTGACGAGAAGGAATGGTGCACAGTTAATAAAGGCTGGGAAGAGTCTGATATGTTTTTAAATGAGCCTAAGTTTTCATCTTTTACTCCAGACAGTCTTGATTGTTAAATATCTTGTAAAGAAGTAAGGGAGACCCATTCTCTCAGTTTATTGTGGTTTAACATCATCACATCAGGACATGGGTCAGCTGAAACGTCCAAGAATTAAGTCTGAAGAAGTGGCTTACTTGTACCAGTTCACGTAAGTTATATTTAGCCTAAGAAGTTCACAGTTCTTCAGCTCTCCAGAAAACAAGGAGCAGGCATTTGTGCCGGCAGTCACACATTGGTGGGTCTGCATTAAACCTTCAGCATCACAGACTGTAAACGGAGATCTGATTCTTAATAATAATTCTCAGTACTCAATACCAGGTGTTCCTGGAAAAGGATGCACTTTATTTTCACTCCCAACTTATCTAATCAAGCGACTGAGAATCCAGGTTTATTGGTGTTCATAATTATTTTAGTAGCCTAGATATATTAGGAAGTAGTGTTGTTTTTTTTTTTTTGCAGGAGAAAAGATAGAGGTGTAAAATGAAAGAGAATAAGGAGTGTAGCTCTTTTTTTAAAGTGAGTTCGTGTTAACCATGCTATGGAGAAATGAGAATTTTTAAGACTGAATATTGAAGAATTTCTCTTAAGTGAAAGCGAACAGGAAGAATCAATCTGTGCAACTTTTTAAAAAATCTGCTTATTTCAGAATTATAGCCAGTAGGGCACATTAAACTATTATTTAGAAAATTTTGAACCTCCCAAATGTGGACTCAGCTCTTTTCCTCGTCTGCAGTGTGCTACGACTAGCTCATGGTAGAATTCTAGTCTCTTGGAGTAGTCAGTTTAGCTCTTGGACTTCTAGCTTTAGTAGACGGCGTTCTAGGATCTCACACAAGGTAATATTTGACCTAACATTGTATACAAGTTCATGCTGGAAACTTGGTAATGTTGAGGGGATATTCTGCTGAGACTATAAAATGAAGCGTATTTTAAATAATTATAAAAATACTGCAAAGGCGCTGGAGGATTGTCCTCTTCAAAGTACAGTCATGTGTTGCTTAACAATGGGGATATATTCTGAGAGATGCGTCATTAGGCGATTTTGTCGTTGTGCAAACATCATAGAGTGTACTTACACAAACCTAGATGGTATAGCCTACTACACACCTAGGCTATATGGTACTAATCTTATGGGACCGTCATTGTATATGCGGTCCATTGTTGACCAAAAATGTCGTTATGTGAAACATGACTGTATTCACCCTAGAGCTATACTTTCTCAAATGATATAGCCATGACTTGAACTACTTTGGGTGTACCCCTTTAGGATAATATATGCTACCACACATGGTCTTAGACTAAAGGTCAAATACAATGGACAAGAAGAATAGATTTATCAAGTGCCTATTTATAATAGGTAAGTGTTAAGTAATGAGTTTATGTTCTACAAAAGAAAAATCACTTTCATCATTCCTTAACATGCTTTTGACCCCAAGTATATAATATTCTCTGGGCTTGGCTCCAGGTGACTTGGAGATATTTCCAAAACTTGCCTCCATTCACCCGTTTAGTGCATAATTACTGAACACCTGCTGTGTGCCTGGTACTGCTTTAGGTACTTGGGGAAGCAGTGGCTAGTAAGACAAAATTCTTGTCTTCCACTTCTTGTAACTAAATGCAGGTGGCATGTAATAGGAGCTAGGTGATGTGATGGTGACAGGCTTGCAGGAGGAGCTTTTTGGGGGGTGGTGATACTTCTGGGAGGGAGGTCAGGAAAGGTCTCCCAGAGGAGGTGACATTTGATCTGGAGGCAGAGAGTGCTTGCCACCTTTAAAGGGGCTTGATTATGCTGCAGGCTCTGAAGGCTGTTGAAAACATCAGGGAGTAATTCTTATTGGAAGTGTCTGCTTTGAAGTAGTTCATTTGCATATGCAATACATGGTTCTAAGGGAACCCTTAAGGGTCCTTTTAAGTCTCACTTTTAATCATGACTGATTAAAATAAGTGACCCTAGACTAATTTAGACATGGATTAAAAGATCAAATAAGAGATGTTTTAATTTGCTAAGAATCTGTTAGCCTTATTAAACCAACAAGATGTGGCCTACTTCTACAAGAATTTACTCACTGGCACGCTCACTTGCTCTCCCCCTGCCCCCATAGGCTTCCTACCCCTTGAGAAAATATATATTTGAGTTGTGTCCCTCCTCTAGACTATAAGTGCGCAAGAGCAGGGATTTCTCTCTGCTTACTTGTATCCATAGAGTCTAGAGCAGAGCCTGGCATATAAAGTAGGCACTCAGAATAGATGGGGAAGGAAAAAGATTACACATAAGCGTGATTAAATACCTATAAGCAATATTTGATAGACATGATTTTCAGCAATTTTTCTAGATTTTGTTTCTAGTGTCCAATATGTCACTCTTGCACTAGTTATATATCTGTCATACGATTTAATCTTATTTCTTAACTTCAAATTTTCCCTCACTTATATACTCTTGTGGTTTTTCTCAAGTCTTTATTTGACCTCAAATATCTTCACTTCATCCGTGGAGTTGAAATAGTCTTTTCTGCCTCTGGCAACAATGTGTACCTTATCACCCGGAAGCTCGCTTACTACAGTAAATTATGTATTGAGTCACTTTCCCCTCTGCTGTGTTAGTCTGTGGTCTCCTGTAGACGGCCTCTTCGTGAATTTGAATTCATGCCAACTGCCTCACCATTTGGAGAGTTCCCCTTATGCAGTCGGCCCTCCGCATCCGCGGGTTCCATATCCTGGCATTCAGCCAACCAGGCACTGAAGGGCCTATGATGGTTGCATCTGTACTGAACCTGTACAGACTTCTTCTTTATTCCCTAAACAATACAGTATAGCAATTATTTACATAGTATTTACGTTGTATTAGGTGTCATGAGTAACCTAGAGATGATTTAAAGTATAGGGGAGGATGTGCATAGGGTATATGTGGATACTACACCATTTTATAGAAAGTACTTGAGCATCTGCAGATACTGAGGGGCGACTGTTTGTTGTGTCACAACTACTTACCGTCTGCTTTTTCATTTTCTCATTTGTTGCATGTGGAGCCCTCTTCAATGATTTGTAACCTCTCACCATCTCTTACAAAGGTTTTGCAGTCCTTATTTTTGCTCTTTATCAAAAAAGTAGTCAAAGCTGATTTAATTTAAATTTGGAGACTTATTTTTCTGTTTTGGAGCCCGACCTCTTTCTTTTTCCCTGCACCCCATCGCCTATTCTGCCCCCAAATCAGTGTTAAGTTTGTCAGATTGTGCAGGTTTACACATTCTCACATGCTCATTAGTGGTTTCTTAAAAGTATTCCTTTACTTGCCATTTTAAAGACACCTAATACCAGGGTTGTGACTTATTAATTGCAAATAATTACTGTGAGCTTGCCTCTACTTGCTTTTTCCCAAATAAAACATATGGCCTGATTGTAGGAAACATTAAGTCAAGATATCAGTGTATTTAAATAGTTTTGGGGTTCTGAATTGAGATGTTACAGGATATTGGCAGTGAAAGCTTTGGGCAAGCCCAGTTCAAAGGCATGGAAAAGGAATAAAGGCTTGTCTTGTGTGTCTTCACACAGTGACAATTGGACTCTGAGTCACTGAGGCGTGCCTGCCGGAACGTGTACTCGATCGGCTCTTTAAGCTTTGCAGGACAGCTGCCTGAAGAAAGCATTTCTACAAAGGGGTTTGAGGATTGTTTGTAACCTTTAAGTAAAAAGTTTGCCAACCAATAACGTAAAATGTGGTTAAACCTACATGGTAGTTCAAAGTGTTGCTTTACCTGAGCGTTTGGCTGCTTTTGAACAGTGCCAAGGTAGGCCATATGGTGCCATATGCTTTGAAATAACTCGTTTGCCTTGGCGTTTGGAAATGAAACGAGTTATTTGACCAGTTCACGAAGTATAGAAGGTTTAAAATTCATTTATTTTTATAAGGGAAAAATAGTATGTTCCATTTTATTCCAACAGGATAGTTATTATTTTC
Organism: Equus asinus; assembly: GCF_041296235.1. Taxonomy (NCBI): domain Eukaryota; kingdom Metazoa; phylum Chordata; class Mammalia; order Perissodactyla; family Equidae; genus Equus; species Equus asinus. Next base: position 92,775,537 of record NC_091792.1, on the reverse strand, counting down.
TTTTAAATCAAAGTCTGCGTCAGTGGATTCCGGAACATAGATTCCGTCAGTTAGGTTTTGTAACCATTGTGTGGGCAGAGCGAGGGCACTGTATCAGGTGGAATGGCTTTTGTGTCCCAGCTTCAGCACGCACCAGCTCCATGATCTTAGGCAAGTGAGGTGGTCGTGTTGAGCCCACTTCCTCCTCCTTGAAACGTGAGGGGATGATCCGAGGCAGCTTGCAGGGTTGTGAGCAAAGACAGTGCCTGTGAAATTCTGATCTCACAGTGGGCACAGCTCTGTGGTACTGTCACTGACTCAGCAAAAGAGTACTGTTCATTCAGCCAGCTTTTTAGGGTACCTGGCAAGTTCTTGATACAGAAGATAGGAAGGTGAAAATGACTTGATCCTGCCCCAGAACAGCTTACAGTTGACCTTGTCCTTTGGGCCTTATGTTCTCTTGACCTGGATTTTATTGGTGTGAATGAGGCTGGGTCTAAGAGATTGCCTTCTCTTTTAGTGGGTGCAGAGGTGCTCACCCAGATGTGCTGTAGTTAACTTTGCCCCTCTTCACCTTCAAGGACCCGTTCTTCCACATACAATACGTAGAGTGTAGCATAGTATGGTGTAGTAATGTGCTTGGCCTCAACTATAATTGTGGGACAAGTAGGGGATTTTAGCAGCTGATTCTTGTACAGTTTTTTCCCTTCTCTCTAAAAAAACCTTTACCTGTCGTCAGGTTACATTTTTCCCAACTATATAGATTCTTTTTTAATCACAGTGGCATTTGTGATTAATTTTCTATATAAGCAAAACTTAGTTATGGTTTTTAAGTAATTTTTTCTCTTAAGAGAGCTATAATACATGTTATCAAAAACTTCAGAAGATATCTTTCTTTCCCCCACTAATAGCATGCTGTTTTCTGTTGAGCTACCCATCTCTGCTGATAAAATGAACCATGGTTTCTGGAAGATTCTGTAGTTACTATTGGCTAGATTGGCAAACAGACAATACACTATGTCTGCTGGTTCTTATGTCACATAAAATATACCCATGAATTTTGATTAAATGAAATAACCATGTATGAGTCCCTAGGACATCCTACATAAGTGATAGATTTTGCTTGACCCTATTGGTGCATCTTTTCTTTTTGAGTGAGTGTTTCTTTGGAAATATCTTTAGTAATCTTCCTTCAGAGGTCACTGTCCCTCAATTCTTTAGGTCCTGAATAAGTTTTGTACTTATAGGCTTATTTTGTTATTGCTACCTAACTCTCTGAAGGGAAAATTTTCAGAATCTGGGACAGCGTTTTTAAGGTCCCTGTTTCTTCCCTAAGAGCAAGTAGAGCTATCAGTTAGAACATATACTTTCCGACTTAGTTTAGGAGAGGATATTCATGGAAGCTAGGCCTTCAGTAGCTAGGCAAACAACCTACAGGGTATTTGGTCCTCTGCTTGCAACAGGAAGCCTGGTTGGATTACATGATCATTGATGTTTCAGGAAATGACAGCAGATCAATTTTATACAAAGCAAATCCAAAGACTAAGAAACAAAGAGCTCCATTTACTGTGGTTTTGTTGTTGTTGGTTAGTATTGAATACGCTTTGCCAGATTTTTTTCTGGTTTTGTTATACCTAACATTTAGTCCAAAGATAAATCTTTTATCTTTTGCTTGTGTGTACCCCAGCCAAGGCACCATTTAGCAGTAAACCTGTTGAGTGACTTTTTCTTGTACACCATTATGATTGCTACTTCCAAGTCCTACATCGGAAGGCTGTGCTTTCTAGCCTTGCTAAAATATGAATTCAGCTTCCATTAGGTAAATATTGAGCAAGATCTGCATTTACAAGTAGCTTTCAGTTTTTGTATTTTTTAGAAACTTATCACAGGATGTTTTTAGTACATTTGTTGGTGAAAATAGTTCCTTGGCAGAATTACAACGTTGCATGTACACAGTAATTATGAAAGAGCTAAGTTTCATCATTTATTTTCTTTAGGAAATACAGTGATTTTACAAAGGATTCCCAAAATAATCATGTTTGCTTACTTCAATGGCAGGTAGTGAGTTTGCAGTAAAAATTGTTGGTAGATTATTGAAGAGGCATTTTTAGAAATACTGAAGGATTGTAACCTCTAATATAATTTGCTTTTTGGAGCATCAATAATACTCAAGCAGATTTTTTTTCTTTTCTCTTATAACATTTCCTCATAATTTTGGGGGGAAGTGGGAGGGATCAATTACTGATTTAGTCCTTAGATGTTTAGGTATCTCCACGGAAGAAGGTAAAGGGGAGGAGATGGGAAGGGGCTGAGAGTTTAGTAAACATGTACAGATTGGGAAATGTTTGCTTTTAATATTTAGGTTCATCATAAATGAGAATGCCTAGAGATGAATGTTAATATATAACTTTGAGGAGGTAAACTGAGTTTTTATTTTCACCAGAATGATAACAGTAAGGTTAAACATTTTCTAGACGCAATATCATTTGTATTACTACTCTTTCCACTGATTAGTTGTCAGGCAGACAAAACAATATTTTTGTGTGTGAAAAATAAAGTTCAGTATTAATAATGTCCCTTGGACAAAACTGTAAGATAACTGTTTGCACTAGTTGGTGACAGATGCCTTGATAGCTTCATACATCTCACTATGTATTTAATTCATAAAGAGCACTTTTTAAGAGCCTGGCACTGTTTCAAGCACTTTACAAATATTCATTCACCCAATATTAATTCATTTAATGGTTAATCATTTATTCTAGTTGTTAGAGACTATAGAAGAAAATAATTTGAGTGTATTGTGTATATTTTCTCTCTGTCTGTCTCTCTGTTGTTGTTGTTGGTGGTGTTTTGTTTGTGTGCACCTAAGAACTTTAGTCTCGGGGTGGGTAACAAACCCCTCTCTCATGGTGGTTCTGCTTTTAGTGCTTAGAATGTGTGAAAGATACAGTTTTGAGATGGTAAGGAGGTTGGACTGAACTAGTTTCTGTGCTGTAATGGTAAAACTTACATTTCTAGGAAAATAAAGCATTTGATAAATAAATAAAACTTGTACCTATCTCATCCCTCTGTTGTATCTTTAAGCATATTTTTTATTTATATGCTAAAAGAGGTTATTAGGAATTATTTTAAGTTCTACACCGTCTCTGTCCCTGCCCCTTCCAGCATGCTCGAAGATGACCTTCAGCTCAGTGACAGTGAGGACAGTGACGGCGAACAAGTAAGTTTTGTCCACCTCATAATACCGGGAAGCCTTTTAAATCCGTCTAACGTTTCTGAGCTGCTGATCCTAACCTGTTGTTTGTTCTTTCCTGGTCCTCCTTCCCTTACTGTGAATGCCTAGACCCCAGAGAAGCCTCCTTCCACCTCTGCACCTCCAAGGTACCGTGTGCGGGGTTCTCCCTGTCTGTGCAAAACGTTTGCTCTTTTTTAACGAGTGGGAAAAATACAGCCTTATTTAGTGCTTTCATAGCTTCTTCATGGAGCTGGAGGATCACAGTTAAAAGGAAGTACCTGTTTTAATATTTTGGAAGCTTCAATCAGCCGTAAAGAGGTTGTTAACTCTACGTAAGAGAACGAGTCCCTGCACCCACCTAAGTCCTCAGGTGGTAGGTTTAAAATCTGTGCATTTAAAAAGAAGCTTAAATCACTTTCAACGATATTATGTAACCAGTATTTGAAAAAGTTATACTGAAGAGCCCAATGTTTTTATGAAAGTGACAAGTACTATAAAGCTGAATTACTTCTAGAAATTGTTTCCCGTAGTGCCCGTTTCTTAGTTATATGAATTTTCTATTTGTTCCAGCTGCTTTAAAAAATGACCTGCAATACATTTTAGTGTGATGGGAAATGGCACTGATTTTACTTTGTAAACAGCTAACCATATTTTAGAAAGTGTGATGCTTTAATTTTTGGAAATAGGAACTATCTGAGCTACCTTTATAATATTTTCTTCTGGTGCTGAATTTAGTGATTTAATATGCCAGTGCCTGCCCTCCATGGACAAAGAGTTAAATTACACTGTGGCTGTTTTCCTCCCTGGAGGTGTGGTCATCCATTCTGAGACAAGCTCAGCAATAAAATCCTGCCTTTCATAGAGGTGATGTTGTAGTTAATGTGGAGAAAGATCATGTAATTATGTGAGATCTATGGATTCACAAGCTCTGCTTATTTATTTATATCCCATTTCAGTAATTTCTATTGGCTGATAACAACTCACAAAATATGACAATGCAGCCTAACTTAAAAGTGGAGGAAAAGAAAAAAGAAAAAACAAGGTGGGGATAAATTAGAGGCAGGAATAACATTGAAAGTGTATCTCCTTCTGATCATCATTGGCTTAAGCTCTTGGGCTACCAGTGAAAAGGATCATAATCTCGACACAGCATTTTATATGAGGAAATTATATTGTAGTAGTGTTTTAAAATTACTTGAACTAGTGCTTTTGTTATCTATTTTTGTTATTTTACTTATTCTAATGTAGTGATAATTTTATTAAATTTATTATTTTGAAAATATTTTAGGTAGATTTGGTGAACTTTCAAGATTATAGTCACTGATTTACTGTTTTGGCTAATACTATGTAGGGCAAAGTTTTAAGACGTCCTTTGAAATTCTGTATGGGTCCAGCAGTGTGATCAGGATGTGTTTTCTCACTGACCTGGAGTTATTATCCTTTTCTTAAAACTCACAGTAGCTAATCTCTCCTTCAGCTGATATTTGGGGATGATCCTAAGCCACTTGTAAAGAATGGCCCCTTTTATAATTCTGCCTAAGAAGTGCGAGTGGATTGCCTTTGGGGTCACTTTCCAAAGGGACACCCTTAATATTCAGTAGTCTTTGGCTACCGTACTGTTAGTTCTCATCTAGAGGATAGAGGGTGTTGGCCGTTCTTTTATAAATTAACTTCTTTGGGTTAATGTATAACAAAGGCCAGCAAACTTAAAGGATCAGGAAGTAAATTTACTTTAGACTTAGTGGGCCATATAATCTTTGTTACAACTACTCAACCCTTCTTCTGTTGTAGAAAAGCAGACATAGATGTACATAAAGTAGTGGGTGTGGATGTGTTCCAATAAAACTTTATTTAGGAAAACAGGCAGCTAGCCCAGGCCGTGGGTCACCAATCCCTGAAATAAAGCACCCAGCAGCTAACTTAAATTTTGTGTAGCTCGCAGTGTTCTTCAGAAGCAAAATTGCACAGGCGTCTCTTCTGTGCGGTTATCTGCTGAGCTGTTTTAAGAGGGTTTGCTGCTTTTTGAGTCACTGTGGGCTTTTCTCTCAACCAGAGGTTGTAGAACTTTAGTAATATTAATATTGAGGCCCTTCCTTTCGAGTAGCAGAAAAATGGGCAAAGAGGGAAATGGGTAGAGAGGGAAGAAATCTGCCTTGCGTGGTGACTTCTGATTCCCTGGCTTTGCAGTGCTCCACAGTCGCTTCCAGCAGCCTCGGCCTCAGCACATTCCAGTAGTGCGGAGTCAGAGAGCACCAGTGACTCAGACAGCTCCTCGGACTCGGAGAGCGAGAGCAGCTCAAGTGACAGCGAAGAGAACGAGCCCCTAGAAGCTCCGGCTCCTGAGGTACTGTGTCCCCTTCGGGAGGCAGTCTAAGCTGGCAGCGTCCTGGCCGCGGGGCTGAGTCTGCGCTGGGCCAGCACCGACCGTGGGGCTTGCGTGGCTGTGCCCTCGGAGCAGTCAGTGCCTCCCCGCTCCTCCGCTGTGTGGAGCCAGCTGTTTCTGTTTACTTCTTCCTTACCAAACATTCGGCAGTGGACATTTGGGAGAGATGTCTTCTCTCTCCTGTTTAAAACGATAGGTTCTTCTTTGTTGTCGCTAGTTTTATTTGGAAGAGCAACTCATTAAGAATGTTTGCACACCATTTTCTTTTCCCTTCTTTTGAAAAGGAAAACTCGTTGTTAGTAGGCTGCTGTTTTAATATTAATGAGAATTTTTTTGAAATTTCAGGAATGCATGAATTAAGGAAATCAAAAGGAGAGAGCCTGATTTAGCAAAGGGCAGGAACGTGAACTAGAAATAAGTCATGAGGTGCTATTTTTGAATCACTAAAAGCCATGCATTAAATTGAAGGTGAAATGGTTTTGCCGGGGCTGTTTCTTGCTCCCTCTGCCCCATGTAAAACAGGGATAATTGTGTTTGCCTGTCACCACCCTTGGGAGATAGTGCAAAGATAAATAGATGAGACTGAAAATCCCAAGCACTAAATTTACCTAGAGGATTTATGCTATTTACTGGAGTGTTGAACACGAGATTTAGCAACAACTAACAAGGTTGCCAGGTGCCCTCAAAACTTGGAGTAGCAATGTAAAAATTATGCTGGGGAAGGATTCTTAGTGAAAAGGGAAGGCACTTTTGTTGAACTGGACCAGCTTGTATAGAGAAAATTATTCTGCATATTTCAGATGGGAATCCCCAGAAAGGATGCTTTCTGATTAAGAAAGCATTAAACTTTTCAGTGTTTGTCCCTGCTGTTTAGAAGGCAAGGCCGTTGTACTAGAACATTAACTGAATCCATCTGGAGATCATGCAGTGAGACTTAAGAGCCAAGGCTGAGGGCAAGGGAGGCCGAGAAAATACCTGCCATTTTTTCTCTTAGATCTGAATTTATGTCTTGCCCAGACTAAGTGCTCAATAAGTATTTTTTGGAGTGAATAAACATGGGTCGCATTAACTGCACTTGCAGTGCCTTTCAGATTTTAGAAACTACTCTTGTGTGTTTCTGGGGGCTCTCTTTCCTTGTCTGATGCTAATTGCTGTTGAAATAATTTTTCTGTGCCTCAGGGAAAAGGATATTGAGTATGCTCTGCAGACAAGTTGTGTGATTATTCACTGTGTTACTAAGATCTTTGCTTTATGTCTCGCCCTATTCAATAAGAAAAATCTGCATGCTTGTTTGGTTACTGATACAAGGAAGATAATTCAATTAAATATTAAAATTCAGTTCAAATAAAACTTAACACAGATTTGGCTGGATAATTGAAACTTCAAAGAAAAATTTAATCTGCTGTTTATATTAATGAAACAGTTATATCTTGTTGCTCAAGAGGTTACTGTAATAGATTTAGAGACTCTTAGATGAAAAATGTTCCCATCTTACTTAATTTTTTTAAATTGGCTTACTAAATAGGCTTATATTTGTACATTTGTGTTGATGTGCAAATCTAGACTTGGGTGTGGTTTGTATGTCATGTACTGAGGCTTGACTTCCCCAGAAATATTTTATGTTTTCCTATATTTTAAACCTTTAACTTTCCCCAAGGTGTTTAACTACTTTTCTTTACTTTTAAAATAAATACTGGGGCTGGCCCCATGGCCGAGTGGTTAAGTTCGAGTGCTCTGCTTGGGCAGCCCAGGGTTTCGCCAGTTCGAATCCTGGGTGCGGACATGGCACCGCTCATCAGGCCATGCTGAGGCAGCGTCCCACATGCCACAACTAGAATGACCCACAACTAGAAAGACACAACTATGTACCAGGGGGCTTTGGGAGAAAAAGGAAAAATAAAAAAAAAAAATCTTTAAAAAAATAAAAATAAAAAAAAACATTAGACATGGAAAACATTTAAAAATAAAAATAAAATAAATACTTGTGTTATTATAAATTTCCTTTGTGTGTTGAGAGTAACATCAATTCCGTAATAGGCCATTTTAATTTTCTCACCCTTTTCTTTGTTAGATTTTTAATGCTGAGAAATTTGCTCTTTATGGCTCCATTTTGAATTCATCTGATGAAGTAGTCCAGTGATCTTACGAGATCTGAAAAGTTATATGCATGCCAATGGGCTGGTGGTAAACTTGGGGAAAAGCCGCTTTCAGTGTCTGCTTTATAGTGTGGATCCAAATGTGAATCTCAGCTTTTCAAAACATGGGAGACACATCACCATTTTACTGCTTAAGTGAAGTTCAGAAAAACATGATTCTATTCTCAGTTATTCAGGAATCTGCTTAGTTTTCTAATGTATTCATTGGCCAATTCTTTGGTAGTAAACTTCCTTGGTTGACTGCCTGTTAGGCTCTTGGTGCTTTTTCATAAATTATTTAATTTAACCTTCCATCAACCCTAGACGGTTGGTAGCGTGAGAGAGGAAGAAGTTTTTCTCTACTGTTCTAGGTCCCTCTGGCTGGTCGAAGAATTAAATAGCTTACCACCCTCCCTCCCAGTAGACGCTGCAGCAGGCAGAGATCTGGGAGCCTGGGACGGCAAGAACTCTTACCTTCTGCCAGTGCTTGTCACATGTCCCAGGATCTCTCAGCTGCAGCGGCCTCGGAGGGAGCAGAGTCCAGCCAGGCAAGTTTATCCTGCTGGCTATGCCAACCGTGGGGGAGGAGGAAAGTTTCCTTTACCCTTTAGGTTCTTCTGGCTGCTCAAAGAATTAAATTGACATGAGACAGATTAACAGGAGAAAAGCAAATTTAATTGCTATGTACAGGAGCCCCATACACGTGAGAGAGTCAGAGATAAAAAGGTAAAATGAGGTATATATGCCACCTTGAGCTAAAGAATGACATAGGAGCCTGAGGCTTCAGAGGGGAGGAGGGTAACTGACAGGACATTAAGAAGAGCAGAGGTTCAGTAATTAGAGGTTTGCCCTGCCACACAGACAGGCCATAAAAATGTATTTCTGGTAAAAACTCTTATTATGGACAAAGCCTCCAATTTAAATTCTTTAAGGGACAGGTAAAATTGTATCTTGAGCCTGCAGGGTCTTAAGCTCAAAATACCCCACGTGCCAAAGTGGACATCTCGGGCAGGCCTGTTCTGAACCCTTGCAGTAGCTTTCTTTTCACCTGGAAGGAAAGAGCAGCCCTGATATTCAAACCCAAAGCCATTTAACTCAGAGACCTTTTTTTCCTACTACACCATGCTACTTCTCTCCTTTCTTCTTTTTTTCTTTTAATTTCTTTTTGGACTCATCTTTCACAGCTATGATGTTTTACTAAAAAAGTAGGCATATTATGCATAACTCAAAACTTTTTATTCAAAATCATAATTGATTTTAAAATACATGAACTTTTACCAATTTGAGAAGTTAGGAAAGGCTTAAAGGGACATTTGGTCGAACCTTTATTAAAACACGTAATGAAAATTAATCATTTTTTCACTTGCAATGTGCAGTGTTTGGTTTGCACCAGCACTGGGAGGCTGGGGGCGGGGCAGAGGGAAGGCAGAGGAAGAAATGAAAGTCCAAACCTTGATCCCCTGCAGCACCTACACTCTTACAACTCATTCTAAAGTCTCTTTTTAAGCAACCTTTTATGTAAAAGTTTCCCCCATCCCAACACCCAAATAATATCTGACCTTAAAAGAATTTTATCCATTTTATGTCTTTACGGTGGGTATACAAGAAGGATTGCCCTTGCCCTCTCCCCTTGTCTGGGCACACCAACTCAACACCCTGCAATGGGGCCGTACACCTCCCTTCTGTACATTTTTAGGACCGCAGTGGAAGAAAATGTGTTTTATTTCTGTAACCAGGGCATTCCTTTAGGGACTACTAAATGTATCTTATACTGCCCTGTTTGGGGCCGGGGGGGTGGGGGATATAGATGTTCTTTATACCAGGAATGACTTTCCTTTTTGGTTCCTGCGTACATACTCTTCTATGGAGCATGTCAGTGATGGAAGGTCAGTTGTAAACACGGCCCTGGTGAGTGGTATCCATACCTTTCTCAGGAAAGGGTTTTTTGAAGGGTTTGGTTCCTGAGGTGGTTGGCAAGTGATACATGCCTTGTCCCCGATCAGTTAACCACTAGTATTACCATACCCTCAAGTCTTTGCAGGAAATAATGTTTGACAAGTAGGTATTGCGTGCTAATCTTTTCTCTACCCGTGACAATCATACTGTCTCTTGAGAACATTGAATACAGGTTTAGATTACCTCTCACAAAATGCCTGGCACTAAGACTGGTTTCCTTCTTCCCTCGCTCCCTGCTTTGAAATTCGAATGAGAGCTTGGGTATGGGGTTGATCTAAGTGAAGCGACCTGTAAAGGAGATATGTTCTCTTAAGTGTAATATGGGGTAAGCAGAACAAACTGAATTCTGCAGCTCTCTTTCTGGCTGAAGTATGATCCTACCTGCTTCCTTAAAGTTCCTCTTAGTTCTGTTCTGTTACAATCTCACTAAGCCCAAACTACCTACCTGATCGTTTTATTACCTAAGCTTTTCCTGGCCAAAAAGCCTTTATGTTCTATCCATGTGTCTTGCATGTACTAAGTTTGCATGTTTTTATAGAGTTGAATTATTTGGGATATTCCACTTGGGGAAATTATTAGCAATCTTCCCTGTAAAACATCCATCTACTGGAGTGATTTCCTTACCCATAATCTAATCACTTAAATCCCATGTGGAATATCTTTCAATTAACTTCCTGGTGCATCGTGTATAAGATTTAGTCATTCGTGCAAACCACCTGTCAGAATGGATCTTAAAAGCACGTAGCACGCTAGTGATATACTGCCTTTTAAGAAAGTAGAATCATTGCTTACTCTATGAGACACTAATATTTTTCTATATGGCATGAAATCTATAGGTATAGTAATACACCCATAGGAATGCGCAAATAAATATCTCATGTACCACTGTGTGCAAGACATAATAGTGGCACTTGGAGAGGGAACCATCGCTGTCATTGTGTTGATCAGATATAGTAGCCTACTTGGAGACAGATGGTGGCGTGCAGCCAGTCAGCAACACAGCTTTAAACAGTTAAGATAACAGAAGTCAGGAACTTCTGTTTATTTGACAAGTTATTCCCACAGATAATCAGTATAATCTCACTGCTCTTAATTGTGTGCGCTGGTTCTTAAAACATAGCTGCTATTTCAGACCAGGTTGCCTGTAACAAGAGATTTAATGTTTGATTTTTAAAGAATTCAAGTGGGATTAATGCTTGGCTAATGTGACCTCACTTGACTCTTTTTACCAAGGTGTAAAATTTGAAAATCGGTATGTATCTGTGATACGCAGAAAACCTCATCGTGTATAAATGTTTATAATGTTTTTAAGTAAATAAATGAAATCATCTTGAAGAAATTCATTTTCAGCAGAAAAGTATTAAAAAAAAGGTTAAAGCCTGAAACCCATAGTAATCTCTAAGACAGTTTATTCATTAGCGACCTTCTGAAAATCCTTGATGAAAGGATTCTTTTTATTCATTTCTCCCTATTATTTTCTGATAGAATAGTTTACAAACCAAAATGTGTCAATTCTGTGGGCTGGCCCTGTGGCTGACTGGTTAAGGGCTTGCGGTTTCGCTGGTTCGGATCCTGGGTGTGGACATGGCACTGCTCATCAGGCCATGCTGAGGCTGCGTCCCACTTGCCACAACTAGAGGCACTCACAACCGGAATATACAACTATGTACCCCGGGGGCTTTGGGGAGAAGAAGAAGAAGAAGAAAAGGAAGATTGGCAACAGATGTTAGCTCAGATGTCAATCTTTAAAAAAACAAAAACCAAAAAAATTGTCGCTTCTGTTTAAATTATACTGTAACTACCATTAGAACAAAATATTGATGAAGATTTCTTTGCAGTTGTCAGTGGTGTACAGTGGTTGGCGTCTAATGGTCTATTATAAGTCGCTATCTGCTCCAGCAAAATTCCTGTAACACAAAAAAAATGGAAGATTGTTTCGAGTTGTTATAGAATCTGACCTGTAATTAGAGGAGGATAAAAAGGACCTGAAGAATTCAGTTTGGAATGATTGCCTCTCCCTGACTGTCCTGTAGGATGGGGTCACTAACACAAAAGCAGGGTTTATCATCATCGGTCAGCTAACACTTGTCTCTTTCTCCTTGTTTTTAGCCCGAGCCTCCTACAACAAACAAATGGCAGCTGGACAACTGGCTGACCAAGGTCAGCCAGCCCGCGGCGCCCCCAGAGGCCCCGGGGGGCACAGAGCCCCCGCCGCGCCACCTCGACGGTAAGGGCCAGGGCGGCGACGGTGGCGGCCCCGCCGGTCGCGAGCACTCGGACTCCAAAGATCCGCCCCCTAAGAGCTCCAGCAGAGCCCCCCGGGTGCCTTCCGAAGGCCCCCACGCGGGCAAGAGGAGCTCTCAGAAGTCCCCTGCCCACCAGGAGCCCCCGCAGAGGCAAACTGTTGGAACCAAACAACCCAAAAAGGCGGGCAAGGCCTCCGGCCCGGCGGAGCCACGGGCGGGCCTGCAGGTGGAGAGTGAGCCGGGCGCCCCTCCGCGCGGCCCCGCCGAACAGCCTGCCAAGGACAAGCCCAGGGTGAAGACGAAAGGGCGGCCCCGCGCCGCCGACGCCGGGGAGCCCCCCGAGCACGCCGAGCCCAGGCCCGCGGCGCCCGCTGCCGGCGAGCGGAGGAAGCACAGGAGCGGCCCCGCGGGCCCTCTGAAGGTGCCGTCGGGCCCCGAGCCCCCGAAGGACCGCGTGGAGGCCAGGAGCCCCGAGCACTTCGCCCTCGTGCCCCTGGCGCAGAGCCAGGGCCCCCCCCGTGGCGGCGGCAGGACTAGTGGCTGTCGCCGCGCCGTGGTGGTCCAGGAGGAGCGCCGGAAGGACAAAGACAAGCTCCCGGTGCCTCTGCGGGACACCAGGCTGCTCTCCCCACTCAGGGACACTCCTGCCCCGCAGAGCCTGGTGGTGAAGATCACCCTGGAGCTCCTCTCTCGGGTGCCGCCGCCGCCGGGGAAGGGAAGCCGCCCGAAGAAGCCAGAAGACAGACAGGCGCCGCCAGGGAAGAAGCTCGACGCCGAGAGGAGAAGCTCGGACAACTCGGGCAAGCTGGCCAAAAAGAGAAAGGTGAGCTGAGGGCCCACCGCCCTCTGCAGTCTGGGATATCCCTGCCGCGGCCTGGGGCTGCCCTGTGGCCCTTGATTCTCCCCCTGAGCTGTCTCAGTGAGGCTGGGAGGTGAGGGTTCCCCCCATACCGGGCTTACTTTCCTGGGGCCTCTGCAGCCAGACGCGAGCAGATGCCCGAGCCTTCAGCAGGCCTGCTAGTTTGAAGAAACATGAGGCTGGCCTTGAAGAGGGTATCTTGTTTTAGAATAATGTAGCCTTTGTGGGGGTAATCTTAATGCTGATACTACATCCACATTTCAACACATGGCCATCTAACACTGCGTTAATTTGAAACCACCAGATTTAGAATTCGTGACCTCCATTAATGACTTTTCCTAATAAGCAAAAAATTATAAAAAAAGTTTCAGAGCTGTTAACAGTATGGTTAGGACATCTTTTTGAGTAATATAGGCGGGTATGGTACATTATGTAGTATTGAAAATTTGTCATTTTCTTTATCACAGTGTTTGGAAGTTTCACTTAAGGAGTGCACGTAGTTAAGAATGAAAAAATCCTCACATTATTTCAGGCACTCGGTTACTTGGATGTAACACTGTCTTGGAGTCTCCTTCCTTCCTTTCGTCTGAATCACTGAGCTCTTGATGTATTTTTTTGTTGTTTATTGATGATGAAAGATGAGTGAGTTTTTCCCGGTGGCATTCCCGAGCCAACCTGCCCAGGATTCAGAGTGAAAAGCACAAGAAGGGCCAGCTCCGCCCTGCTGAGAAGGAATAAAAACTTTAACACCCTTGTTCACTACACAACAAAACTTTTACGCAGGTGGAAGTTGAGCTAAGAGTACCAAGGACAAAAAGATCGCAAAGCCTGTTGTCCTGTCTGTGATTCGACTGATTACTCCACTAGGTTAAAAATATAACATGACTTTACCGAATATGAAGGGCGACTGTTTTCTCCAGAACCTTGTCAAATGAGACATAACGGTGTGTGTTGCCACCATAATTGTGGTGGGATCAAGTGCTAATTGGTGGTGCTGTTTCTGCTAGAAGAGGGCATATTCTCACACCAAATAACTTTTAAAACGGGGTGTGTGTGAGTGTGTGTGTGTGAGTGTGAGAGAGAGAGAGAGATGTAGAACTTTATGGAAGAAATTGTGATGGACCTGGTTAGGGAAAAGGTGCCCCGAAAACTTCAAAAATCCACGCAGTTGCCTCCTCCTGGGAAATCTTTTATCCCCTATCCCCCAGCCACCATCATCTTGTCTAGTCTCCACTGCTAACCTCCTGCATTAACTGGAGTGGGGAGAAGTACTAGCTTCTAGAATGCTTACTAACCAGGTGGAAATGTTAGAAATCGGAGGCTTCTCCAGACGGTTCTCAGCCCAATCCATTCTGCAGTGCAAAGCATTGCTTGCAGTTCCAAAAAGGGAAAGTCAGCTCTCCCTGTTGAGTACATGAACTGTGCCCTCTAAAAGCCATTCCCAGCCTTGGCTGCGCTCCACTAGGGCAGCTCATTTATCTCTCTGTTTAGAGGATGGAGAAATAATGACCCCCTCATCTCAGTCAAGTGTGTGCTTGCTCTAAAGCTCTGGCAAGCAGCTGAGAGATCTTGCCTTGGCAACAGTCAGCTTCTCTGCTGTGGTACTGACAGGATCGGAGCCTGAACCAGTGGTTCCAAACCCTGGCTGCACATTACGGTCACCTGGGGAGCCCTTAGTACTGGTGGCAGGCTGTGTACCACCCCCCACACCCCATCCCCTCATTGGCGTTCTCTGAATCCTCAGGTAATCCTGATATGTAGGTGGCTGGGAACCACTGGAGCAGAGTCTTCCTACCAGGCCAGGATGGGATAAAAGCTAGTGCTTTGGATCGAGAAATTTCTCCCGTGTAATGTGTTTAGACATCATGGGTCTAGGCAACCAGGAATTCCTTGCCTGAAGTATGTCACTAGTTAGAAACATGACTTAGAAGCTTCCGGATAAATATAAAAATCAGCTGCCGGTATACTTATTTCATGGTCAGAGAATCATGTGTCATTTGGTTTTACTTCCTGCTGCATTCCAGGTATTGTCAATATTGAACATATTCTTCTCAGATCCCTGTCTGCTCAGGGCGGGCTTCTCCCCTCTCCTGTCAGGACCCTGACTCATTGCTCAGGGAATCATGGTTGTTCCCTTCTGATGAGCACAGCTGCTCCGTGGGCAGCCCAGCACATGGGCCTGGGCCCCACGGCAGAGGCAGGGCTGTCATCTTTTTAGGCTTGGGTACTTTTCCCCAAATTTGGATAGTGAAAACTCGTTCACTTTCTTCATTTTAAGTGTGTACACTAGAAAAAGCTCTCTGAGGTTGTAGGAAGAGCAGCTGAAGAATGTGCCTGATCCTTCACATTAGTGGAATTTAGTGTTTTTATTTAGAGGTCCGTCTCTCTCCTGGCACAAAATTACTAAAGATTATCAGAAGGTTCACAGACCCTTGAAGCCATTTTAGACTTAAATGTGTGAGATTATCATAAAGAGTTAATGGTGGGTAAGAGCTGTGATGAAGCCGTCAAATGTGGCACCTGTAGCAATGTACCCATAGATCTATAGTTTCTTACTACCTTAGAGGAGTGGGTAGGGGGCAGTTTTTGAGGAGAAATAGAGAAAATTGTGAGGGTAGATAGGCATGAACTCACATTGTGCTCCTTACATAAACTACAGAATTTCTTGAACCTGATTACAGTTTAGAATTTAAAATACAATTTATATTTTTTGTATGATTTTTAAACCGAGCTTATATTGTCCAGATTTAGAAGAAAAATTGAAGTTGAGAAGCACAATATAATATACAATCAGGCCAGTGCAATTGAGAATATTCTAAAAACACAGCAAACATCATAGAGTTCCATGTGTGAGCTAAGCATTGTTGTAGGCACTTTATAGATATCTCATTTAGTTCAATCACCTTAAAGATCACCTTTTAAATAAAATGCTAGACTGTCTTAACAGTCATTTAGACAAGAATGGGAGGTCACATTCATTCAAGTCTTTTCCTTTCTCTGAATAATTGCTTTACTGACCAAGAAGCTTAGACACTCTTGCAAACAAATTTCAGTGCCATCATTTCCATGTGTCTTGAGGAATAGGGAAGGGAAGTTATGAGATGGGGTGGGACGCGTGCCTTGTTCTTGCTCGAGGATGCTTGGTTAAGCCATTCCCTTCCATCCGAGGTCTGACTGTCTTTTCTTGAGGTGTTTCTCCAGTTCAACGTTCCCAGTTATTATCCTTCAAAATCAAGGGTTTGAAAAGTTATTGGTTATAATTTTCTAAAGCCACTTACATCTAATTTCTTCATGCCTGTCAGTTACCCTAAGAAGAGTACTGCAAGCATATACATGTGGTAGCTAAGGTTGTTTTAAGGCCATTCTAATGCCTGTGTATTCCCTCACCAAAAAGAAGGGAAGTCGATTAATTTTCCTATTCTGTGGTACTTACCCAGTGAGTATAATCTGTTTTCTCGAGCCAGCCCTGATGGTGTAGTGGTTAAGTCAGGCATGCTCTGCTTTGGCGGCCCAGGCACGGAACCACACCACTGGTCTGTTGGTAGCCATGGTGTGGTGGCGGCTCACATAGAAGAACCAGAAAAACTTAAAACTGTACACAGCTGTGTACTGGAGCTTGGGGGTGGGGAGAGAAAGAAAACAAGGAAGAAGATTGGCAACAGATGTTATCTTATGGCCAGTCTTCCTCTAGGGGGAAAATCTGTCTTCTCAGTAAGCCCTGCCCTTGTTCTTGGTGCTGGCTTAGACTTGGTGTCTGCTGTGTCCTTGTCTCATTGAACCTCCTGCAGAGACAAATCCCAGGAAAGTACCTGAATTTCCTGAAAGGCTGCTTCTCCTCTTTTCCTTAGCCCCCTGTGCTGCTGAGCTCATGTGCCTCCCTGTGGGAGAAGATGATAGAGCTATAGAATGTGAGTGCTGAGACCTTCGGCTCGCTTGTTCAGCTGTTCCTTTTATAGCTGAGATCCCGAAAGGCGCTGACATCCCTTGGCTGCTTAGCAAAAGTGGGTGTGGTGTTCAGGTATGCTGACTGCCCCCAGGCCAATGATCTTTCTTTTTCACACTTTTTTTTTTTTTTTTTTTTACACAAAAGCATCTGTTGGGGGAGTTCTTGGAGAGAGGCACAAGGTCATAATGACTCTGGCAGTTAGACTGTCAGCCCTGGCTCAGTCCCTCCACTGACCACCCCCCACTTGAGGTTCCCTTTCCGATGCCGCTTGTTCTCTCCATCACAGCCCAGCTCCTGGTAGATGCTCTCTCTCCACCTGTTAGAAACTCTATGGCCCCACATGAGTGTCAGTTCTGAAAAACCCGCCTTCGTTTCCACCTGCTGCCTGTAGGCGCTATGTTGGTGAGCCAGGTGCTGGGCGGGCACCAGGCTGCCCTGGAGGCGGTCTCTTCCAGAAAGGACTTGGCCTAGCACGGTCCGTTTCTTCCTTTTATGGTCTGCATTCTCGCCCTTTTGCTCCAGTCTGTAGGTGGAGCAGCATTTGGCAGATAATCCGAGGCTGCCTGACCTAACAGGTTAAGAAAAGCAAACAAGTCGGTTAGGACCAGGTGTCCGCTAACAGCTTTCTCCTGTTGTGGCCGCAGGCGCTACTGAGACACTTCTCCTTCTGGGAAAAGGGAACTTGTGAATCTCGGACCTTAGGCAGGATTCCCGGAAATGGGGGTTCTCTGTGGATAAGCCACAGGGTAGAGGAGGCCCTCTTTCCTCCTGAAGAGAGAGTTCATCACTCTCATCTCATTTTCAAATGGCTTCGTGACCCAGAAAAATCTCAAGAACTGCTTGCCTCCTGTTTTCCAGTCTTGGAATTCAAGTCTGTGTTTCCTGCCGCCCAGGACTTTCCCGAGCCCTTTCCTGAAACCGTCCAGTTAGAGTTGTAGTGCTGTCCTGCTTCCGGGGACCTCAGCTGCTAACCTTCGTTTCCGTGCCAGTTGACACATGCTTACTGAGTGCCCGCTCTGGGGAAGCCTCTGCGACTGTTCCAGACAGAAGATGACAGGGTTCCAAGGGCATAGCGTACACACACGCTAGCCTCAGCCCACAGGCTTGAACTCAGTCCAGCAAGCACGATCCACAGAAGGGGATTTTTGCTTTATTTGGTTTAATGGCTTACTTTCTAGCTTACAGAATATTACCAGCTCCTAAGTTGTTATCTGTCTATTTAAAGCATATGATTCCAGTAAGTGCCAACGCAGTTGTTAAACGCCGGTGTTGGAGTTGGTGTTGGGTGATTTCTTGTTTTTTGGCTGTTGTCTTGAGTCACCAATTGGCACAGGCTGGAGTTATAACCATTTCGTGAGGATTGACTCACTATGAATCTTATGTGGTTTATAAGGTCTGCCTCTTTGGTGTGTAGTCATAACTAGCACATCCTAAGCAGCGTGACGATATACAAACAAAAGTTAACTCTCATTCCACCTGTGGGGTTTGGTGTTTTCTTTAGGAAGTAACCTTGTTTTGGGGACTTATCCTATGTCATTAACTGCCTGGAAATACCTTCCATTTTAAAAGAATGTATTACTAACTACTTCATATACAAGGTAATATCTGTCTGGATATTTTAGGAAATTCTGTGACTTTTCCCAAAGATAAATTTCGCATCTTCCTGCAGTGCTTGCTGGGCCAGTTGTGCGGCCTTTAAAGCTCCAGAGGATTCACTGGGCCGATAGTGGCAGAGCCTCTTGGGCACAGTAGGTTTAGTGATGAGGACGCCCCCCTTAGTAGGGTTCTGTTTTAACCCAGTCATCTCCAGTTGATTCTTTTTCCTCTGCCAATACTGAGTCTCTCCCAGGTGTTTCCATTATGAGTTGTTGAATGGAGGGCTATGTGCTGTGCAGAGCCCCAGCAGGCCTCTCCTGACGTGTGCTAGTGCCTGTCATCTCCCTTGACTTGTACCCCAGGACTCTGCTGCTCGTCTGTGCTGTGTGGAAGATGGGAAGCAGCTGTGAGAAATTCCCTGCTGCGTTTCAGTCGAGCCTTTAGGATGTGCTTGTTGATGTCACGGGTTGTCTCCTCCTTAGGTCCTCAAGATACTTTTTGTAATGAATGGTTCTGTTTCTGAGCAGCTGATCTGTTTCTGTCTTATCTAACTTGTAGATTTTATAATTCCTTCTTTGCGTTGGCTAATTGAAGTTCAGTGTCCAATTGGCAGATCACCTCTAAGAAAGTGTGTAGAACAACGATGTTGAGTAGAAATACAATGTGGGCCACATATGTAAGTTTAAGTTTTGTAGTAGCCACATTAAAAAATGTAAAAAGGAAAAAAACCCAATATAACTAACAATTGTATTTAGTAGATCTAAAGTGTTACCACATCAACATTTAATCAATATAGGAATTCTTATATTTCCCTTTTTGCACTGAGTCTTTGAAGTCAGGTGTCTTTGGACTGCTGTGTCCCAGTGCTCCCTGGATACGTGGCTCTTGGGTGGGAGTGTGCAGACAGTGCAGAATTGGCCACCAGCAGGTACACACCTTCCCTTGGATTTAATTTCTCTTCTCCACCCACATTTTCCCTTCTTAATATTCACACTTGTGGGCACACCAAGAGATTAAAAACAAGGATCTTTATAAGCCACCTTGAATGATCCATCTTGAAACAAGAAATAGAATGTTTTTCCGAAGGAGTTTGAAGGCCTGAGTGGCTGGCACACACAGGCACGCTTGTTTGCAGGATGCTGGGAGTAGTGAGGGCGTGTTTGTCTGTTTCCCCTTCTCTTGAGCAAGGCCAGGCTCCTTATTAGCATCTGGGCAGAGCTTGAGCCTCCACATCTTAATTTATTCATTTTTCTTGGCGAAATTCAGGGAATGAGGGAGAGACTGTGGTGAAAACCAGGGCCTCCCACAGTCAGTTCATTTGAAGAATGTTTTTTTCTTTTAAGGCTTTGAGAGAGGATTTCAGGTTTTTGAAGGATTGTCCTAGATTGACTGGTGGTGTCCTGGATTTCTGTCTCGTGAACTGACAGTTGGGGGAGTTCCGTTCTAAAAGCACATCGGAATTAATGTAAGGCTCCCACCCATCACTTCACTGTCACTTGCTGGAGAGTTAGTGGCTCCTCCTTCCCATGGTGTCGTTGAGTGAGCCCAGACCAGTGGGAAGGAGGCCACCATGAAGTCGTTGAGTCTACATGTTAGGCTTTTTGTAAACCTGGTATACATGTTTATATGTCGTAAAGGAAAAACTCAAATCTTTCCTTCCGACGTAGGGAAAAACCCAGTTCTTTCCTATTGCTTCCCTCCTGTGAGTCTCCTTTCTGACTCACACACAACACTTCACTTCTGGTCACGTATTGTGACCAGGTTTTCCCCCACACCAACAAGCAATTCTCAGACACCAGCAGAGTGTCCAAGAATTCAATTCTATTCCGGCACTTTCTATCCGGAAATAGGGTCAGATCGCACCCCCATCTCCCTTTCAGATGCCAGCTGCAAGCTCAGGTTGTCACCTGTGCTTCTGAGCAACCAGCTGTAGATCAGAGTTCCAATGACCCCCTCCTGAGTTCCATTAATTTGCTAGAGTGGCTCACAGAACTCAGGAAAACAGTTTATTTGCTGTTTACCAGTTTATTGTAAAAGTATATGATAAACAATACAGATGAACAGCCAGATAAGAGATATGTAGGGTGAGTTCCGGGAGGGTCCCAAGCGAAGGAGCTTCTGTCTTGGTGGAGTTGGGATGCGTCATCCTCCTGGTGTGGATGTGTTCATCCACCGGAAGCTCTGCAAATGCTCTGGTACTGGGATTTTTATGGAGGCTTCCTCACATAGGCATGACCAATGATTAACTCCATTTCCAGCCTCTCTCCCCTCTCTGGAGGATGGAGGGTAGGGCTGAAACTTCCAAGCTTCTACTCATGGCTTGATTTTCCTGGTGTCCAGCGCCCATCCGGGAGCCCACCCAGGGTCACCTCATTAGAGCAAAAGATGCTTCTAGTGCTCTTATCAGTTAGGAATTTACAGGGGATTTAGGAGGTCTGAGTTGGGAACTGGGGTCAAAGACCAACTATTAGAACAAGAGATTCTCCTAGTGTTCTTATCACTTAGGAAACTACAAGGGTTTCAGGAGCTCTGTGCCAAGGAACCAGAGGCAGAGACCAATGTATCTGTTTTCTCTCATCTCACACGTTGATAAGTGAGCACAAGAACGTGAACATGTTCTCTTAATGATTACATATATTTCTCTCACACTTCAGTTGGTATAAACAGGTGCTTTTGAGGTATGTAACTCCTGTAGAATTGAACATCCTTTCTTCTCATCACCCTTCTTGGACTAAAATCATGTTTACAATCCTTCGTTTTCTGTCAGATTTTTTGAAAAATAAAAACATATGTCTCCATTTATGTAGAGAGAAGTATAAAGACTAGTTTTTTTTTAAGAAAGAAAGAAAATTGTATCAATGGAAGAGGGAAAAAAAATTAGCCAGACTCTCAAAGCAACTATTCTTATTTTGTTGTCTTTCTAGTCCTGTCTGTAAGATATATGGAAAGAGGATTTTGTAGCCTATTTCTTTTTTTTTTGAAATTTATATATTTTTTTTTTTAATTAAGGTTATGATAGATTACAACCTTGTGAGATTTCAGTTGTACATTATTGTTAGTCATGTTGTAGGTACACCACTTCACCCTTTGTGCCCTCCCCCCACCCTACCCCCCCTTTTCCCTGGTAACCACCAATCAGTTCTCCTTGTCTATGTGTTAACTTCCACCTATGAGTGGAGTCATATAGAGTTCGTCTTTCTCTGTCTGGCTTATTTCGCTTAACATAATACCCTCAAGGTCCATCCATGTTGATGCGAATGGGACGATTTTGTCCTTTTTTATTGTAGCCTATTTCTTATTCAACAATATGTTTATTTTTCATTAGAAGAAAAGTAAGCTTTAAGTACTCCCCTCCTAATTTTATACAAACAATAAATTAGTGGGTGTAAGTGGATTGTTCTTTTGAAAGAAAGGGAGGAAGCTTACTCATAAAATCATCTGTTGTTACATGATATGAATATGCATGTTTTATTGATTCTTTTATATTTCGAAAAACACTAATGATGTTTTGAGGGCTATTATCTCTTCTTGTTGTCAGCTACTACTTAGACATCCTCCTTTTTTTGGATGTGAAGAATAGTCCTTCTTCATGCAAACATCTGTCTCAATAAAATCTCATCGAATCTAGATTGTCTGCTTCCCCTACGCCCCCAAACACACACACAGTGTCGGTACTTATAAGGTTGCTGTGTGTATAGATGTCTCCAGAAGCCTAATGACTCTCATTACCTTTGCTGTGTATTTTTTCTATTTTGTCTGTACAATTATACTTGTAACAATGTACTTTGTTATACTACAATAATAGGGTGAAGCAGAAAGAGACCATGATAGCAAGAAAGTCAGACTGGAGAAAGAAATCAAATCACAGTCATCATCTTCATCCTCCCACAAAGAATCTTCTAAAACAAAGTGAGTAAAGAGATTAGGAACAGCCTAGAAAGGCGATTGAGTCATCCTGGGTCTTGACATGGCAAAGACGGTTTTCTTCTGCAGTAGAATGAGTGGATGGATGAATAGACTCATTCATGCTCATTTTGATGATGTGTTAAGTTTGTGTTGTGTTGCTTTCATCCAGGAGGACCTTTTGGGAATTAACAATTCATTTGGCAGCAAACTTGGATTTATCAAAAGCATTTTAACAATGGTGAAGTTTCCTAAACACCTGGAACTAATTTCTTTCTAAAGGAATTTTTGCATAAAAATAAGAAAGGTGCAGTTATTATCCTTACTTTGCAGAATTGAAAACAGAGGCACAGAGAGAGACAATAACTTGTCCAAAGTCACAAAATTCTTGGCAAGATGGAGCCACTGTTTGAATTCTGGGAGCCTGGGTTCAGTGCTCTTTCGTTTAAGGGATGAATAAGAATCCGCAGGGTCTCTCACGGTGTGCGTCGCCCGGGAGAAGGGTGGCGGAGAGAGGGTCGTTCCAGGAAGGCGTGAACGTAAAAAGTAACTTATTCAGTCTCTGGTTTATTCAAAAAAATGACTTCACAAAATGACCTGGCAAAAACAAGTGCATAGTACCACCATGTAGGAGCCAATGGAGATTTGAGAGAGAGAGAGAGAAAGGGGTCAGATGAGACGGGGTCAGAGAGAAGGTGGCAGCTGAGCTCACCTGCTTGTCAGAGAAAGGTACAGGCTGGGGAGCAGCAATGCGGACTGACTTGGTGGGGGACAGTTAGGACCATTGGCAGACCCTGCAAGCTTAGTGACAAATGAGAGAACTTCATTTATTACTCATCAATAGGACTAGCTTTTTCAAAGGCATCAAAAAGTACCTGAAATTTGTCCCTTCTACAACAATGAATTTCATGCTCTGTGATAATCTTTTGTCAGCAGCCGCTTTGTCCTTATAACTAAACAACTAAGTTACATAGTTCATGTTCTGCCTTAACTTGGTTTTGCATGATGTTGCTTTCCAGAACACCCAGGCCCTCGTCTGAGCCCTCAAAGAAGGAAATGCTTCCCCCTCAACTTGTGTCGTCCTCGTCCTCGTCCTCCCAGAAACCAGCCAAGCCTGCACAAAAGAGGCCAAGGCGGGAAGCAGAGCCCAGTGGCCAGGACCCTCCCAAAAGTGCCAGCAGTGCCAAGGGCAGCCATAAAGACTCTTCCGTTCCCAAGCACAGAAAAGTAGAGGGCAAGGGCTCTGAAAGCTCCACAGAACACAAAGTGAGTAGGGGCAGCGTGGTTGTAGAAAATGGCATATATTTGTGTATCTTTACTTAAAATTCCCAAATAAGATCAGCTCCTAGTAATGATTGCAGAGCTGTTCAGCCCTTTAATAAGGTAGCAATGAGTTATTTGTGTGTCAAGTTCTACTTTCTAGAGGGAATGTAAAAGATCGTTAATATTACATGAAAATTTAGGTGTCGGTTTATTCTTCTTAAAGTGGCTCAGAGGTGAAAAATCAGAATAGATTTTTGTGTTGATTTTCTGTCAGATATTTTGCTGTAAAAAAAAAATGGTTACCCTGTTTAGTTCTTGGTTTGGATGTTTGATCTCAAATACTTTCATTATTGGTTATAATGGGAAAAAATTATCCACTTTCTCAAATACAAGTTCTTCTCTTCCTGTTAACCTGGGGTAGGCGGGTGGGTGCGTGTATTGGCTAAGAGAAAATGTTAAATTGGGCTTTGTTGATTATCTGTTCTCTTGAACATTCTTGTCTTACATCTTTTTGAGCCTCCAATACAACCAGAACCTACAGTTTCAGCTGAATCTAGCTGGGAAAGGGCTTGACCAAGCTAAATTGTGCAATGTTGGATTTCCTCTTTTTTGAACTGCTATTTTGGGCTAATTTAGAGGGATAGTACATTTAGGTCATGATCTTAAATGTTAGAGTGTGATCTGTATAATGATTTTTTAAAGGGATCTTCTGGAGATATTGCAAATCCTTTTCCAGTGCCTTCTTTGCCAAATGGTAACTCTAAACCAGGGAAGCCTCAAATGAAGTTTGACAAGTAAGACTTCGGATGCTTGCTGCTGCTGCTTTCTCCTCCTCCTCCCCGTCTCCTCTTCATTTCCTCTGCCTTCTTTGCTTACTCCCTCGTCTTTGCCCTCCCTCCCCTCCCGTCCATTTTCACTCTCTGTCTTCTTAAATCATCTTGCCCCAGTCTAGTAATTTTAGATTCATATGACCCACCCTTGATCTTTTCTTCTCTTTCAGACAACAAGCAGATTTTTATATGAAGGAGGCCAAAAAGTTGAAGATCAAAGCAGAGACAACGGTCAGTCTTGACTGTTTATCCTTTTGGTAGAATGTGTTCTGATAAAATATTTGTAGTCTCATTCTACTGTATTCCATATCACTAAACATGGGGGCGGGCAGGAGAGGGGAGTGCATGGGGCCTGACGTTGGAACAGCATAAGCTGGATCAGTAGGATCATAATGAGTGAGGGGTAAGGGATTCTTGGTGAAATTATTTTCTTTGGCTTCACTGATTCAGTCTGATCACGGGCAAATATACAAAGTACCTAGTCACAGGTTTTATGTCTAAATGAATAAAAGTTGATCTACCTGGTTTTATTTAATACATGAGTGCTTTCTTGTTCCACTGAATCAATTCTTTGGATGTGAAAAATGACTTCTGCTATTGGAAGTGCATCAATAAGTGTTCATCCTGAAACATTTTGAAAGGTGAGGTAGCCTGATGGCATTCCAAAATTATCCTAAAGCCCTTTGAGACTCCCCTGAGGGAAGGGTAGACCAGTGCCATCAGATGAAGTCTTTTAAGATGAGGGTAATGATTGCACTGTTGTTGAACGTGCTTTAAAGAAATGAACTCTCTTTACCTGGTAGTTGTTGGACTTTCTGAAGGTGGTGGTTTTGTTGTTAATTGCATACATAATTAAATATGCTTTTACTTTTCTGCTGCAACATAAATAGGTAATGTTTGCCCTTTGTTGTATTTAAACATCTAAGAACCTGGGGCTTTTGTTTACTTAGTGTATTCCTAAAACCTAAACCCCTGCAAATACCACACGTTGAACTTTGTACCCCGGAAGAAGAGTGTGGCTTGCCTTGATTCCACCATGTGCAAACAGCCACACACTCTAGAGGCCACAGGGATCCGAATCAGACCAGCCCGTGGTGGCCATCAAGATGCTGGCCTGGTGCTCTTCAGCCCCAATCTGCAGACTGACATCTGTTCTCAGACAGGCAGGGGGCTGGACTGAGAACCTTTTATCAAGTCCCCGTTCCTTGGGGCAGAATGTTCATTGAGACCTCACCATGCTGGATGCTATAAGGGGGTCAAAGACAAGCCTCTGTTGACCGACCTCTAAAGTGACCCTCCACCAGGATGACCTGAGTCAGATTAAGACGTCTAAGACAGCACCAGACAATGGTGTCTTTCTAAGCTCTTCCTTCCAGCTTTCCAAGGTTGTTGCTAGAACTGTATGGATCTTTTGAATTTTGAAAAAGAGTAAATATTCAATACTTTGTCAGCCAGTTATCTAAAACTTATCTTGACACTGGACACTTTCAGCAGTAGATTCCCTCATTATTCAAACACGTAAGATTAATACTTGAGGGACCCCTCACCTCCCCCCCTTTTTGATGAAAAAGATTGGCCCTATGCTAACATCTGTTGCCAATCTTCCTCTTTTTGCTTGAGGAAGATTGTCGCTGAGCTAGCATCTGTGCCATTCTTCCTCTGTTTTGTCTGTGGGATGCTGCCTCACTCAGCATGGCTTGATGAGTGGTGTGTAGGTCTGTGCCTGGGATCTGAACCCCCAGGCCACCCAAGTGGAGAGTGCGAACTTAACCACGACACCAGCGGGCTAGCCCCTTGTTTTGTTTTTGATCTACACATATGCACATCTTCCTTCTCTCTACCTATGCCTGTGGTACTCCATTTTAATAAATAATAATAGCTCATTTCAGTCTCAAAATATGCCAGTTTGAACAAAACCCTGAACGGCCAGCCTCTTTCTAACATTCTCCTTTAATTGCACAATGTCTCAAAGTTGTCCATTTTGCATTCCAAATAGTTAAGTGCACAGCTGAATATAGAGGAGTGTATTCGGGCTCTGCTTACACTTGTTGAGCAAGGAAATTAGAACTCTCCTACTTTAACACCGTCTCAGGAGATGTACAGAGTTATCTCAAGAGTATTTTCATTATTAACCTTATAACCAAAATACTTAGTTCAAGGAAGTGGATACTGACACATTGCTTTACTATAGTTTCTTTTGTTTCTACCCTAAGGCCAATATACGTTTTAGAAATTCCATGAAAGAGATGGTATTGAGTAAGTACATTTGAAGAGTTAAATTCCCACCAGTGAAGCAAACCAGTAAGGCTGTGGACTGCTGATTAATTGGGGCATGCTAATTTGATTTTTATTCTTTCTGTCACTAGTTTTCTGAACTTAGGTTCTCTAGAAAAAATATTTTAAAATCAAGTTATTTAAAAAAAATTAAAATTAGTACCCCTAAACCAGCTTTCTTTGCTGATATGTCACCATTTCCTTTTACTCCGCTTGTATCTTTACTGTTTTCATTCTTTCTTTTTGAACATAGCAAATTGAAAGCATTAGCAGAAACTACAGACTTGCAAATGTCGTGTTAATCAGTTGTTCTTATACTGTATGGTACATGTGATGTGTAGAGAAAAAGTCGAGTTTCTCATCACAGTCTCATTAGTTGAGTTGGCTGTATTCCACTAAGTGAGAGGAGGGTTACGTGACAAAATGTGTATTTGCGTTTAGGTGACCACCAACATCTGATTCCTTCATTCCCTTTAAGGGACGGCGAAATGTTTGTCCCTCTTGGCCTGGGGGTAGCCTTGGACCCTCACCCCAGACTTCTGATGGAGCTTAGATGATCTGATGGGCTCTAACATGCGTAAACGCATTGTTGTTTGACAAAATATCGAAGATGCTCATAAACCATAATATTTTCTCCTTATGTAAGATGAACTTCAACACATATGAAGAAACTTGTGCCTGTGTTTTTCTAGAAGTGTAGAATAATCTATTTCTTAGGAAAATTATATAATGAGTACACACTAATAACAAGAGGACTGTGTAATTATTGCCTCAGTTTGAATATGTACTTTACTAAGGTTTTGAGAGAGTGGTCTTAATATGAGATTTTTGTTTTCCTCCTGAATTTTTGCTAAAAGAAAATTTTCAGGAGGTCGGAGCCAATGGCTCTGGTTATGATTTTGAGTTCATTTTTCTCACACATCTCACGCCATCGTTAAACTAAGACAGTGGAGGGAAGTTACGGTAAAGACTGTTGGCTGAGAAACTAAAGTGTCTTAGGCCGAACAATGACCATGTTTTTCTCCAACAGACGGACAAGGTTGGGAAAGCTTTTAAGTATGCGGAAGCGGCCTTGTCCCTTATTGAGTGTGGGATCGCCATGGAGTCAGAAGGCCCAGCGGCAAAGTCAGCTTACTCGGTGTACTCGGAAACCGTCGACCTCATTAAGTAAGTGCCAAGTCGTTTTGCCGTCCTCTTAAGTACTTCTCTTTCCTCACCTCTATTGCTTTAATCCATTTGAACCTTAGTATGAAGACAGCTTAATAAAGGACAGCCTTAAAAAAGTTACTGATCCAGGAACTTTTTTTTTTGTCCTAAACTAAAATCGTATTCTCAGTTAAGTGCCAGAACAGAGTAACTGGGTCCAGCTACGTCATTTTGCCAAGCGCACTGTGAAATACCACACCTTTCAAGGAGAGGTTGTTTTTCCAGTTTGGCTTTCTTATCAGATGCCCTCTCGTCTCAGTTTAAGCTCCCTTCCTTATTGTCTGCATTTCAGCAGGGCGCTCAGTAAGGCCGCAAGTCTACCTGGTTTCAAGCAGGTAGACAGGCCAACGCAGAGGCCTGTCCTCGCCGAGTTTACTGAAGGGCCTGAATTGTTGCTCTAAAGCCTCATTTTCCCCCTGCATTGCTCTCTCGTCTTCACAGCTTCAGGAACGATCAATATAAAACCAAGACAAACATAATAAGATGTCTTTGTGTCTGGGATTTTCTAGCTGCCTTTAACTTGATGCGTTTTTATATTTTCCTACAGTTTCGTACTGTCACTAAAATCCTTCTCGGATGTCACAACACCATTACCAGGGAAAATATTTGCTGTTTTATGGTGTGTACTTTTTTCTTTGTCTAAACAGTATTATATTTACTTTTGCATCTTTTGATGTTACAAAAAGATTTTGAAATCTGTTTTCTTAACATGAAAATTATAATGAAAGGTGAATTAATACCAGATAACAGTAGGACGTGTTGTAAGGGGTTAATCCCACTGAGAGTTAATTATTATGAAATGGCGTCTGCTGTCGTTTTACTCATGACTCAGTAGATGCTTTGGTCTTGGGACTTAAAGTATGTCCTTATATATTTGTGTTTTTCCACCAATATTTACTTCTGATGATACTGTGAACAGCATAGTAAGATTCTTAAGATCTTCTTCCTCCTGTAGATGAGGCTGAGGAAAACCTAGTGTGATCTGTAGGAGGCTGTCAGAGCTTAGATGGCTATCTTTCGTGCTAGTGATACTCACATCTACAAGGTAATACTTCTGTTTGTGTTCATAGCATGCGTTGCCAGTCCATTTTGAACATGGCGATGTTTCGTTGTAAAAAAGATACAGCAATAAAGTATTCTCGTACTCTTAATGAACACTTCAAGATTTCTTCCAAAGTTGCCCAGGCACCTTCTCCATGCGTTGCAAGGTAATGATAAGTCTAATTTAAATAATTTCCAAAATTGAGTTATTTACCTCTTTACTTCTTTATTTACCTATTGCTGTGACTTTGGCTTTTCAAAAATTGTATACATCTATGTGCTGACTTGCTCCTTAAACTTAAATCACTAGCATATTTCTACCTTTTTGAGAGGAATAGTGATAAACCAAGATGTTTGCTGATTGGGTAACATAAAAAGATAATTACAGAGAATATAAGGTCAGAATTTTAGAGCTTCGAGGATCTTATCTGTGCCCAACAACACCAGACAGAGGCAGAGCCGACAGAGCCAGGGCAGGAGTCCCTTCTCCCTGTATACGACTTGCAGTCTTGGCGTTTCAGTAAATAAGAACTTTCTAGAGTCATATGCCTTCCACCTTCCCCAGGATCCATAACAGTGATATAAAGAATGAAAACAATTATCTCTAGCTAAATTCTTTCACCCGCTTTATAAGCTGGAATTGTTCATCTATGCCCTAAGATGTTTAAAAACAGAATCCTTGTGCAGGTATTTTTAAGATGAAGAGAGAATTTTCTTCCCTGTAGTACTTGCCTAGTATTTTTTTAATTTGGTCATACTCCTTAAAAAGTTCCTGGTTCTGATAGGTTTTGCTATTTTAAGAATATCACCTAGAAGATTGCCCCATTTTCAGCACATTCAAAAGAAGAGATTCCCATATGGCCTCTCTCAAAAAAGAAAGTCCTGATTGAGAAGTAATTTCTCACCTCTGAAAATTTTCATGACTCTCATCTCTGAGATATTATTCTAAGTTGATCGGTTGTCAGTCGCATTATTTTAGATAACCCCTTCCCCATTGTCCAGCCAAGATAGACGGAGCACCTTGTTTGTACCAAACCTTGTTTTGCATGCAGGGGATCCAGCAGTAAACAGCAGACAAGAACCACTGCCCTGGTGGGATTTCCACTTGAGTCCTTCAAAACATATATTCCGCTGGGGGCACTTCAGATCCATGCAGCCCAAAGGGCACATGTAACCACATCACGAGGCCACTGCTGCTCACCCATTTTTCCATTTCATATCCATTGCTTTCTATGTCTAAGTGATTTTAATGGTGTTTCTCATTTGATCCACAAAGAGAAGACAGTGAATCCCCTGCTGCATAATACTTCCTTGCCGGGTCCCCTCGTCAGCTGTCCTGTATTCATTCAGTCATTCAGCAGATATTTCTGAAGAGCCTTCTCTTAGCACCTACTGGGCTATGTGCTAGAAATGCAAAGATTAATAAGAAATGGTCCCTGCCTTCAAGGTGCTTGTGACCCGGGAAAAGAAACAGAAAAGTACAATGAAATGTGATAAATGCAGTAGATAAGTTAATAGGTGAATGTGAAGAGACAAGTTCAAGTGAGGGGAGAACGGAAGCCATGGGGTAGCCCCAGTGTCTGGAAGAGTGCCAGGTGCAGAGTAGGTGCTCAGTTGATGTTGACTGAGTGGGTGAAAGGATGACTCTGTGGGAGATAAGGACTGTCTTCAAGGGGAAGTATTGTCTTACTAGAAGCTGGGATTGGGGGTGGGGAGAGGAATAGATTCCCGGCCGAGGGAGCAGCGTATGGAAATGGCACGGGGAAGCGTATTTGGACTAGGGATTTGCTGGCCTGATTCATGTCCAGTGAAGGACACCTTGCCTCCATCCAGTTATTTTTCCATTTGGTGGGCCCCATCCCACTGTGTTTTATGAAATAAATTCCCAGAACACTGAAGGTGAAGGGTGTCTCTTTGACCTTGTAGAAGTGATTTTAGAAGTGACTATCGTTTTGGCTAGTACACACTGAAACTTTGTGACTTGGACTGCCATTCCAGAGACAGGAAATCTGTAATCTGGGAGTTTAGGTGACTAATGAGCCAGTTCTCTCTCTTTTCTCCCGCCTTCCAGAAGCACAGGCACACCATCCCCTCTCTCTCCAATGCCTTCTCCTGCCAGCTCCATAGGATCCCAGTCAAGCGCCGGCAGTGTGGGGAGCAGCGGGATGCCTGCCACCATCAGTACCCCAGTCACCATCCAAAACATGACATCTTCCTATGTCACCATTACTTCCCATATCCTTACCGCCTTTGATCTTTGGGAACAGGCTGAGTTCCTGACAAGGAATAATAAAGGTAAATGGCCCTGGAGTGGTGATTCCTGGGCATGGGGATTGGGAGCAAATAACCTTGTTTGTATTTTGCGTGCAGGGTTTTGAAGAAAAGGAAGTGTGTGGCTGTTTACTCATCTCACATTTTCTCCATTGTGCCTCATAACCTAGTTGCATTTCTTTCTTAAGCTCGGTGGCATGGAGCCGGATTTCTGTGGCTAGATGTTAGCAAAATTAAACTAGAAGTGGCTTCAGCACCTTCCCCTTCAGAAGCTCTAGCATCATTATTTCAGCTGGAACTGAAATGCAAGCAAAAGGGCAAGGCGAATGAAGAAGGGAAGTCACTGGCTGTGCCTGGGCACAACACACTTAAGATATGGAGTAGCATAAGCTAAATACTGAGTTTATTGTTTGTTTCCAGTGTATGTTAAGAAAGATGGTTAGCGACAGTACGAGTAATATGGCATAGTAAACGTTCTTGAGACTCGAGAAGAAGGCCCTTGGAGAAATCCGAGGTTTAGGAGATGGGAGAGCGTGCTGTTAGAGCAACTGCTTGAGTCAGTGCCAGTGACCGCTAAGTAAATGCTTATATGTAGATGCCATATTAATGTCATTAACATTTTTTCCTGGCTGTAGGGAAGAAGGCAGGCCAGCTGGCTGTAGCCACCTAATTTCCTCCCAGCCTCTTAGAACTTTATTTTCTTCCTTAGCAAACTAATGATGCTTTTTTAATATGTTGGGGGTTTTTTCTCCCCATTCATGCATCCATTGATCCAAAAGTATAAATTGGGTATATTCTAGTGCCAACCACTGTACTAGGCATTTTGGATTCAACTCTAAAACCAGTTCCTACCCTTCTAGTCTGGTGGAGAGATGTGCAGAATTAGCCAGCCATGACAGTAGGGTGTGAGTTTTTGCTGTGATATATGAAGTACAGAATATTGGGGATATAGTTTCTGGAACCTTAACTTTTTATGTTTCCTTTTTATTTTTGTATGTGGAAGTGTGTTTACTTGGTTTCGCTTCTGCTTTGTTTGCAGAATTTTTTGCTCAGCTCAGCACGAGTGAGCGTGCCTTGGCCCTCAACAGCAGCTTGGAGGACCTGGTGCGCTACACAAGACAGGGTTTTCAGCGGCTAAAACAAGTAACCAAAACACCTTAACGGAGGCCCACGTTGACTGGATGCCTTGGGAACTTTTTTGCACATTGGAAACCTCAAAAACAGTCCAGTCATTTGTCTCATCGGGACACCAAGAGAAGTATCATGAGATGGCCAGGATATTTGTCCACTGAACTCTCAAGAACTATGTGATCATTGGTTGGACAAGATGGTTATGCAGAAGCAGAAATGAGCAGGCTGGCCTCAGAGATGATCTTGCCTTTCCTAACTAAAGGACAGAAGTGCAATGTAGCCTAAATGGGTGTATGAATGGTCTAGAAACATTTCTGTATTTTTTTAACCAGCAGTATGCAGGATGCAAGTTGCAAATGAAATGAGGAGAAGCAATTTCAACTCTGAAAACAAATTCACATCATCTCGTAGCCACACTAGTCCATTCCCAGAAGGAAATTTTTTTTAACAATGAATTTTGGTGTAGGGTTTTGTGGATGATTTTTTTTCTTTTAAGTTTGGGGAAAATATTTGTTTAATAAATTTAAAGGTTATCTTTAAAACATAAGTTGTAAAGGACTCCACTGTACCCCACTTTCTGCCAATGAACAGTGGCTTTGATAATACCAAGTATTGTCATAATTTATAAAATTGAAGGCAACCCCCCATTGCCTGGAGTACGCACGTTCACCCCAGCTCTGATTTCCCTGTTACTGTGGAAAGTCAGCTCAAGTCAGAGCAGTGGAGAGAGGAGCTCCAGCACACGGGGACGCCATCTCGAAATCTCCATGTACTACGGAGGACGTGGCGCTGCCATTTCCAACCCTGCATCAGTGAAAGGCAGTCACCATTGACTCTATATTCGGAATTTTCTACCTTGGGGAAGAGGGAACCAACATTTATACGTGACCAGATGGCTAAAGTGCTTTTTAATTTTTGTTTAAGTAGAGCTGGAATTTGAGGTGCTGATCTGTGGTCTACAGCTATGTGGTAACTCATGTTGTCTAACCAACTCAGAGTTTTGTCAGTGAACAAAGAAAATGAAATCTACTTCTTAGAGAGGCTATATTTTTCTGCTACAAATTATTTTATATTTATAGCAAAAGTAGACTTTCAGAACCCATGATTGTCTAGGGGAAATGGACTCCCTGAGAGGGTGTGGAGAGGATGGGGGTTAATTAGACTGAAAAAAAAAAAAACGTCACCACATGCCTTCACTCCAGAGTGTTCTCAATCAGATTTGATTAGATTGAGGAGGAACTGTGGCCTTCCCACAAGCTGTTATTGCCATATTATGTACATTAAACCAAGTTCATTTTGAATGACCTAAAATGAAAGAACACAATCAGAATTCCCACAAGTCCGTAAGCACAGACTTCCTTTTTCATTGAAACTTTGAAGGTTATTATTGGAAGCATTATTTTGAGTGCAGTGTTTTTAAAAGCCAACTCTTTTTATCCCTTTTAGAAGTAGAATTTGCACATGTATTAAAATTGAGGAGTGAGTGTTCTCTCTACAACTGGCTTATTTTTCTCCCTTCACCCCATCCTGCCCCTCTACATCTTGTGTCCTAGCGAGCATGTTTGACATTTTCGTATTTATTTATTAGTGAAGAAGGGAGTGCCATCTTTTTGATAATGAAGAGGTCAAAAGTCCATATGATGAATGTAAGAACTTGCCTGGTAATTGGTGAATATATAAAGGGATGTGTAGAGGATGGAATGGATGCTCATAGTCTAAATTGTTTGTGTGAAGCTGTTCCTTCGCTGTCTTTTCCAGCCTGGTCTTTGATCAACGCTAGCTGGGGCAGAGGTCTCTTACCTCACGTTTAGGTTAAAGCTAGAGAATTAGAACAGTAGTAGTTTCTGAGCATAAGAACTTGATGTGTGATCTTGATGGACTGATTTCATTTGATATTCTAAAGCAAAGCCATGGTCCTTTTTAAACTACTCGTTTAAAAAGCAGCCTATTGTTAAATGAACAGTAATTGCCCGGTAGGTTGTGTGCTTGTGGCATTGTGTTGCCTATCTCTTATATGTGGGAGACAAGACACCAGACATCAGGATTATGTGATGGTTTAACATCTCCCCCCACCGCCCCGCCCCTCCTTCCCTTGGCTATGCCTGCCCTCCCCTGCTCCCCCCCAGTACAAGCCACCTGCCAATTTGGAGGGATGTGTTCTTTAGGACAGGTTCTGATCTGTGCAGATTGTGCCAGAGTGTGTGTGCACACATGCATGCGTGTGTCCTATCAGCGAGCCGCAGTGCTCCCTTGACTGAAGACATTTCCAAGTCAGTTTCTCAGCCAATTTCAAAAGAAGTGATTGCTTTTTCAGTGGCCTTATTCTTTGTGTGTGTGTGTGTTTTCCCGACCTTTATATTAAAAATGTATTTGTCCCTTGAAAAACTAATGAATTTGCAGAGATCAGTTTGTACTGTTTTGATCATGGAATACTTGTGATTCTTACTGCAACATGCATTGTCGCTAAAAAAGAATTGCTAGTGGTTACTTTTTAAATAGGGTCTGTAAGAGGGAGTGGCTGATGAATCCTTACTGTTCATAAGGTCTTTTTGCTGTTACAGTTGTATGTAGAAATCTACAGGATTTGTAAAGCGCGTGCACTTTTCACTGCATGCTTAAATTCCCAGAGGCAAAATTTGTACTGAGGGAGATAATTCAAAGGACTAGATTATAAAATTAAGCCTCTGAATATATGAAGTTCTTATAACAACAGTACCAGTACACAGTTCACAGACAAATACAAAATATCTTGAGTGAAAATTGAGTGTAAAATCTTGCCTTTGGCACTACAGTTTCGTGTGTGCGTGTGTCTGTCTGTCCACTCTTCACTAGGAAATGGAAGAACACTGTTTTACTTTTAAAAATGTTGAATGTTTCGGCCCTTTCTGGATATAATTAAAATGTGAATCACTGAACTTGAGATTTTAGCCAGACTGAGGGCCCTCCTAAACAATGAAAAACACTTTTCTGAAATTTACCAAATTCCACTGGGTTAAGAAGTAAAAACGTGGCCGCACGCTCCCCGTGGGGAGAGCAGGAGGGAGCAGCCAGCGTAGTATCAGGACAAGAGCTACAGCAGGAGAGTGACTCATCTGATATTATGATTTAATCACAATCGTGAACGGGAAAAGCCCCTGACTTTTTTGAACAAGAGGACCTTTATCGTAGAGATCTGTTCTGACCAAAACGTTCAGCTGTTTCCCCTAGACAAATTGGATCACACTTATCTCCGTTGTTCTATATCCTTTAATTCCAGATCTCAGGATGTTCAGAAGCTAACAAATATTTCTGGCTGAAAACTTGCCTTAATTGGTCCCTTAAATATTAATGTTAGTAGGATCAGGAGCTTAACTATTTTATTATGATTCCTGTTAAATAATTTTTAGGAGCAAAAAGAAACCGTTGTGCCCTCCAAAATGAACAAAACTCTTACCTCTGATGCATGAAAGGAGAGGCGTGTATGTGCGTATGTACA
Source organism: Equus asinus (assembly GCF_041296235.1). Classification (NCBI taxonomy): domain Eukaryota; kingdom Metazoa; phylum Chordata; class Mammalia; order Perissodactyla; family Equidae; genus Equus; species Equus asinus. The sequence continues at coordinate 92,739,808 of NC_091792.1, read as the reverse complement.
CGCGCTCACACAGAGAATAAGAGGCTGCTTGAATTGGATGTATTTGTTGTGCCTGTGTTGACCAAACTTAATTCTGCATAACGCTCTGGCTTTAAGAGACGTTGTGTGGGTCTTGCACCTTTTGCTCTCCTGCTCCCTGAGGGTTGAGGTGTGTCTGAAGGTAAATGAATCAAACGAGGCTTGATTCCTTACCTTCCACCACAGACTTTACTTTTTTCTTAAGGATTTATTTTCCCAGACACTACACAAAATCTTTCAAAAACTCTGCCACTTTATCCATCACACGCTTTACCACTGATGAACAGTCTTTAAATCTTGCAAGAAGATTTGGGCTTATTTTAGAAACACAGATGTGGAGATGTGCTCACTGGGAGGTGAGTTATGGGCTGTGGCTGTGGAGGGTGTCAGGGTTATGGCGGTACTTGCTCCTTTTTTCTCTTTCTCTAGCGGGTTCCCTCTTTTGCTTTTCATCCTATTTACAATTTATGGCTGTAAGGTTTCTCCTGTGCCTTTTTCATCTGTTGTCATTTTGTTTGCGGGAGGTGGAGTGATGATGTTAGGGATTTTCCTTCAAACGTTGCAAGTGGTATTTCCACCATATGAACCTCAAATATGCAATCCAGTTGTGTTGGTTTCTCGGTGACTGAGAATGAATTGTGACTACTGGCTGCAATTGTACGTATGATGAGTTGACAAGCACCATCTTCCACCTTTCTTAAGGTGGCTGTAAATTTCCTGTTGTCCTGGGGGAAGTCACACTATGTTTCACTGTGTGTCAGATGTCGGCAGGTACTGTGATGGGTAGAGAAGTGCCTGTATTTCTCTACCCAAGAGGACAGGAAGGAAATATGACACCTCCCTGCGAGCCTAGATATTACTCGATCAGCCTGGAAGGACAAGGGAATAAGACCACTGACAGCGAGGCTGGCCAAGCTGCACTGGTCAGACCAGGCAGCGGCTGACCGAAGGAAGATAAACTTGCTTTGCTTACAAGTAGATGTTTAAGCGATGCTCAACACGGGCAGTATTAACTTCGCCTTTTGTTCAGGCCATCAACGTGTATTGTTAAAATTACTGCACACCCCCCTCAGATAGCAAGTATACACTGTTCATGGTGTGTGTGTGTGTTTGTGTGTGTGTGTGTTTATACGCGTGTGTCCCAAATCTTGTTTTAATTTTTTCTTTTTCTGAATGTGATCGTGTTTTGGATGATACCTGAGCAGGGTTGCCTTTTTTTTATTTATTACCATTATATATTATATTATATTATATATTTTTTGCTTTCTTATAACTTTAGAAGAAAGTCAAATCTTGGTATTATTAAAATTGTTTAAAAGAATAAATCGTCCAGTTGATAAATGAAGATCACTGGTCTATCTCTAAAACAATGAGTTTTCTTTCTTGTGGAATAACGTGCCAGCTGTCTAGTCCACACGATGACTTTGTCTGTAGGCTAGGAAAGAAGTGATGCTCTCGATGGGATGATGAGCAACACAAGTCAGGGGGACTCCATGGGTTTATCTACTTCAGCGATGGAACTGCAACTTGGGGCTTTGTGAATAAAATTTAGCTGCCTTGTATAGTCCTTTGAAAGACATATGTGATCTGTGAGAATTATAGTTTGTTTTCTCTTTTTAGAAGAAAAATTTGCAAAAGATCTTTCCAAAGATAATGTGCCACAGATCTTTTGTTTGTTCTTCTCTGTAATGAGGATTAATTGCTGTTAAAACACATGTAATTGACTTGTTCATCTTCAAATTCTTTCCTTTTCACAAGAGGATTGAGCTGTAAAAAAAAAAATTAATAAAAATGTAGAGAAATCACTGAGGTTGAATCGCTGCTTTCACTCTGCCTGAATGAAGTAATTCCTAAAATCGCTGTATGTAATTACCATTTAGAGCCACCGAGGCCCACATGGAATAGCGCACCCTCATTCACAGCGTGGATGTATTGTTGAAATGGGAACAGTAGGGGCAGAGGGTAGCTCATCCTTCTGCTGACTTTATTTTCAAGATCTTAATCTCACACAAATTAGCCTAATATCTCCAAGGCGGTTTCTTATCCTTCTAACATCCACTGCCAGGCACATCAGCGATCAAGTTTGCCTATTTTGGCTTTGTTTGCTGGGGAGACAGATTGGTAGAATATTACTATTGAGAGGAACCTAAAGGGCATCTAGGCTCTCCTCCCTTTGCCACTCGGAAAGAAAGAATCCTCCACCTCAGTGGTTTTATGAAATCAGGTCAAGGATGGACCTCGGCGCTGAGAGCTGAGTTCCTGAAGTTGAATCCTGGCTCTCCAGTTTGCTCCGCGACCTGTTTCTTTTCTCATTTATAAACTTTGTGGATTTGGTATCTGCCAAATAAGATGGCAAGGGTCACATTACAGGGTGTATGGAGAGTGCTTCACATAGTGCCTGGCATCAACCCTTACAAACGTGGCTATTTTAATTTATTCCCTCCCCTCACTGCACGATATCCCAACAGCTGGCCCTCCAGCCTCTGCCTGAACGTGGATGGAGCGCACACTCCCCACCTCCTCTCATGTCTTCTTCCTTAGATTCGGCTGGCCTCTCCTTAGCCTAAAGCACAAACGGGCTCCACCCTGGGCAAGCTTAGGGTAAAGTTGACAAGTCGGCAATAACTGGTAAGCAAGCAATGGCAAGTGTGGGAAAAGGGGTTTTTGTCGTGATGAAGAGAAGTTACAGGAAAAGAGATCTCGTTGGAACTAGGCCTTGAAAGATGGCTCATAAAATCTCATCTGGGCCTTCATGTTTCCACGTCCTATCTTTATTACTAATTTTCAGTAGTGATTGTCCATTGTATGGTAGTACCAGGTTATTTAACCACAACCCCCTTGTTAGGCGCTGAGATTATTTCTAATTTGGGGATATTATAAAGAATGCTTCCATGACCAGCCCTGAAGAAAACTATTTGGGCAGATTCAACAATATTTTACCATATTTTCTTTATGTAAATGTGTGTATGTGTATATTTATGCTGAATTATATTTCACCCCTAAAAACTTCAGCATGCCTTTCCCAGGCCATTTTCCATCGTAACCACAATACCGTTATATGCTCTAAGCATATTTCTCAACATCTAATATTCAGTCCATATTCAAATTTCTGCAGTTGTCCCCCAAAAGTCTAATAGTTTATTTTTTAAGCCAGGATTCAGTCAAATTTCATGCATTACATTTGGCCATCCAGAACAAAAAAAACACACATCTTGGAATTGTGTGTTCTCTCAGTCCTTTCATTCATTCCTCTCTCTCCTATATTTCCTGTAAACTGGGATAGGTCTAGAGGCTTGATTATATTTGGCAAGAATCCTTCACAGGGATGTTGTGCACGTCATATTGCACCCCATCAGGAGGCACCTAAAATCATTCTGTAAGTGATGCTAACTTTGAGTGGTTAACACTGATCACCAGAACTCTCTTAATAAATGTGCTTCTCCCTGTCCAGCAGCCTTTCATTGAATGATGTTTGCATGTGTTGATAATCTGCTCCTTCATATCCTGGGTATTATGTTTGGAAAATGTGAAGGGGAAAAATCACCCAATTTGATAGGTGGAAATAGTACCTTCTGATGTTTTCATGTTCCTTCTTATTTCTGTAGTGCTGAGGGTTTTTTCAGTCACATATCAAGCTGCCATTTGCAGTGCACGACTTACGTGACCAACACTCGAGACTCAGTTCAAGTGCCCCACTCAGCTGTGGGGGAGGTTTTCACCTAAATCACATGGACTGAGTTCACCACCAGGAAGGGTTCTGTTAATGAAGGGACAGGATGCTGAACAGCAAAAATCCAACAGACGATCCCTCCAGGCGATTCATCCTTTTCCTTCTGATTTATACCTTCAGGATAGTAACCTCTTGTTACGTTGTAGGTATTTCTCTTCGAATTCTTCTGCTTTTCAGTGTTTATTATGGCACTTTTTGACAAAGTTTTTAAATTTTAAGTAGGCCAACTTCTACCAGCATCTTTGCAGTTTCTGCCTTCGGTGTCTCGGGGTACATAAGGGCTGTTTCCCAGACATTGTGCGCGGCAGTTTTCCCCCCACTGAATGCCTGCAACAACAACGCCAGAGCAACTAGCTGCCTCTGCGTCCTTCTCAGTCTTTTTGTGAGCGATTGAGGCCTTTTGGAGCCTGAATTATTGAAATAGGTATTTGTTCACTATTTGCCAGGGTTGTTGGGGATGTAAAATGCCACAATCCAGGCTACTTTTAATTAGGACACCTGGGTGGTGGTTAGAATGCGCCAATCCCTTGCAAACAACTGCAGCCTGACGCGTCTTTAGCATAGCAGAATATAAGCGTCTTTAGCATAGCAGAATATAAGCGGAGGTTTATCTGCTGTTACTTTGGTTGTGATTAGATAACTAGACCCGTCCGCTCTGTTTGGTCTTGGGAGAGGACACTTCCAGTGTTTGTGGTTTCCCGATAGGCCACACTCAGCCGAAAGCAAGTCTGAAGTGAGACGCCATGGCTCTGATAATCGACCTGTTCCCTCGAAGAGATTGCAGGGCGGGCCTCGAGTACTTTCTAAACAGACAATTCTGTTTTAGCTTTGAAAGACCACGCGCCTGACCTGGATAAGTGCTTTCAATCACCCTTCTCTCTGACTGGGGCCCAGTCCTAACGTCTCATTTGCTTATTTCATATGTAGGAGGCAGAAACAATTACGGGTTTGTGTATCTCCACTGCTGAATATTCCTGTAAATTATCAAAGCAACCACACACACAAACAGGCGCACCCACATGTATTTCTACATGTGTGCACGCGATTGGACGTGGAAAACCAGTGTTCGCAACTGCATGGGCTTTAGAAAAGTGTCTTTAGTTAACTAATCAGCTGCCAGCTTTTCCATTTTCCTCCTGGAGTCTGTGAAGAAACTCCTCCTGCAGGCAGGACTTGGTACCCAGGATTGCAACGAGGACTGTACAAGCATCTCAAGGGAATAAGGGAGTGATCTGGTGGAGTGGGTGTGCAGAAGTTCCCAAGTCTAGACACATGAGAACCATCTGGTTTTTTTTTTTAAATCTTGTTTTCAAACTGATTTAGAACTAGACTAGTTAAATCAAGTGACACAAAAGCATATTGAGCAAAGACAAATATCCCTTCCTCCCCATAGTTAACGGCCATTAAATTTGGTGCATCTCCTTCCAGAACTTTTCTTGTGCACTTACACATTGTTTTTAAACATAAATTTGGATGTGCTATATTTTGACTTTTTCCACTTTGTATCAGTCTTCTTTCTTCATTAATATTTCAGCTGTAAAATACTGTGTAATAGGGACATACCACCATTTAAACATTCTCCCTTTTCACACGCAAGCCTCCTCTGGCCCCGAATTATTCGGGGCTGCAGACAATACTGTACTGAGGAATCTTGGCACATGCATCAATCACGCATTCTTACAAGTATCTCTACAGGATATACTTCCCAAAGGGGGATGTCTGGATCAAAATAAGCCAAATTTAACCTTTTTGATGTTACTAAACCACTTCTCCAAAAACGCTCTTATACCAACTGTGGATGGGCTCACATTCTTGCCAGCTTTGGATGCAAATGAAAAACCACCTTACACTACTTCAACTTGCATTTCTCTGACAACTCAAGTTACCCATTTTGTCAGAAATTTATTGGCCATTTGTGTTTCTGTTCCTGTGGAATGCCTATTCGTGTACTTAGCTCATTTTCTATGAAATTACTTTTCCTTCTAATTTGTACATTAAGAAACTTGGACTAGGCTGTTGATTGCTTCTAAGCCACTGTGTGACTCCTCCCAAGTTTGCAGGAGGTAGTGATCAACCCCACGTGAGTGGAACTCCACACATGCCGCCACTGACACGGGTCTTCAGGATTTGAAGCTCCATTAGTCTTTAAAACTTATTCTTTGTCCAAGCAAATGCCACTGGTCCTGGATGAACTGGAGGTTGTAAAATATTACCAGTTTTGAAACCCACTGGCTGCACACAGTGAATTTCAGCATGGGTCTCCCTATGGCCCAGAGAGGGCAAATCTGAAATTTGATTTTCACATCAGTGCTGAGCCTCAGTTGACTATAGTCCTATTAACCTGACATTTGCTTAAATGAAGGTTAAAAACAAGGGAAGCCTGCTTTCTCATCCTGGCGAGATTTACTCCCATCCAGCCAACAGTCTGAGTGAGTCTGCAAAGTGATATGCTTCAGAATGTGTGCTGGCATCAAGTGTAGGTTGGTCGCCCAGCTTCTGGACGGCTGGTCTCTTTTCCATCCAGGTGACAGATAATTCAGATCTGGTATTTTTCCACTCAAATAGCCATTGTCCCTGCCTTCAGCGGGTCCTCTCCAGCACAGATGCTATTCTAATGCTAACGCCCTGTGGCTACACTGTCCACATGGAGTTATTTCCAGCTTGACAGCATGGCATAGGCCAGCTTATCTGTTAGGCAGAGGACAGCATTCCTCTTGTGCCTATGTATTTGTCCTGAATTCTTGACAGCCAGACAGAGCCACTCAGCCTTTTTCCTTTCCTTTACTACATCCATGATATTTTCATTCCTGTGGCACAATAGGCCCAGAAAGAGAAAGTCCGGAGGAGGGGCAAGTGTGTGCGAAGCCATGTGTGCTGCGTGCTTTCCACAGTCTGTGTTTTTACAACCATGTTTTAAATGAGTCATTATCATACGTTACAGATGATGAAATTTAAGCTAAAGTGTTCGTCAAGTGGCTAGTAAAAGCTGAAACTCAGATTATGATACAGATTTGTCTGACTTCAAGTTATGGAGGAGATTTTGCTCATGAGAATGAACTGGAGGAAATGTGGCTTTTAGAAGTTGTTCTAAAGTCATCCCTAACCAGTATCCTAACACTGTTAACATTTCACCATTTTGGGATTATACTAGAGACAATTAGTAAAACTGGATTGTGAGTAGGAATTAGAGGTTTTATAAAATGGAAGTCCTGAGAAGCTGCAGTCACTAGAAACTTCATGCCCAGCACAATGTATATGTGGGGGGGTGTTACCTGTCTGACACAGCTGAACGTTACCCTGGAGACTTGCTCCACTTACTCGCACCAGTCAAGGCACGAGTGCACCTCTAGCGATGGCTGAGATGGACAGGGTCTTTTCTTTTTCATATTCTCTTTAGGAGGACATGTAATATTTAATAAAGTTTAACAAAATATGAAAAAATTTAGTGTAATGAACCTTTAAAGAAACTAGCATAAAACAAAGTCATGAACAATGTAGAGTAAGCTTTAAAGGTTAAATTCTCAGCAAGTACAAAATAACTAAAACAGGCAACAGCATGAATTCCCACAGGGTCCTCCAACTGGAGAGGAAGGGACTGAATAAAACTAGCCCACGTCCTGGGGACTCCGAAGGCTGCAGGCCTTGGCCCCCATGCTCACTGTCACTGTAGTGTCCAGGCAAAACCACCAAGCAGAAGCCAAAAGCACCATCCTCCTCTACTCAGCGCAAGTGACTGATGTGTGGTATTATCTTTCCTCACCCGAAACAAAAAAGGAGTTGAAACATGATACCCTAAAGTCTATGTCGTGAAAATATCAATCACATTTTTCTCTATTAAAACGATGTGTTAAAAGAGATACAGAGAACTTACTAAAAAGACCACTGTCCTTCAAAATTCTATTGGGGAGGAGGGTTCTACACACTTGTTACCGTTGTTCAAAACATTTATAACACTGTCTTTGAAACTGTTTTCAGAACAGTCAGGCGAGCACACACACCCCCTACCTACTTTATGGTAGTTTTTCTGAGAAGAGTTAAACAATACTGCCCATATAAATAACTCACCAGACTGGGCTCCAAAACACTATCTTCAAAAGGATAAGGGTAAAAATTTGTCCCTATTAAATAATTCCAGTATCTCCCTAAGTTGTTTTATTTTGGCAATGATGGCAGGAGCCTCCACATATTAATTCTTTTTTCCCCCCTACTTTTTCTCCCCAAATCCCCCCAGTACATAGTTGTATATTTTAGTTGTGGGTCCTTCTAGCTGTGGCATGTGGGACGCCGCCTCAGCGTGGCCTGACGAGCGGCGCCATGTCCGCGCCCAGGATCTGAACCAGCGAGACCCTAGGCCACCGAAGCCGGGCGTGCGAACTCAACCACTCGGCCACAGGGCCGGCCCCTCCACATATTAATTCGTCAAAAAGCAATATTCATCATGGTAACATTTTTAAAGTTCTGATACACGTTTAAAAATTATTTTAGTCCCTGAATATTTCATTTTTCCCTTCTCATGGCCAATGCTTATCCTGAAGTTGAATAAACTTTCTCCTATTGATAACGTAAGTGGATTGGACCATATTTATGCTGGAGTAGAATTACCGTGTACCAAAACATTACACACAGATGGATGGTTGGGCCTCTCTTCTTCCTCATGCCTCCTTTTGACTGGAGCAGTAAATCAACCATGGGCAGGTCCATCCCTCATGCTCCATTTCACATTCAGGCGTTTGTGTGTGAGCATATGTATTTGCTTGTATATACACACATACATATATACATGATCATTTCACAGACACGTAAGGACAGTAAAATGCAATGTGCTATGGCACAAGGTTAGGGAAATTTCACATATCTACATTCTCTCCACTTTCCATAAAACTAGCAAGATACCCTGTTGCATTAAAGCAAACCTTGTTTCGCTTTAGGTTCTTACTTTAAACCATTAAGCATTTGGTTCTACTACCCTAATTTCCTGAAGCCACATCTTTCTTTACTTACCACATATACGTTCCTCAAGTAAGTAAACTCCTGGCCAGGTTCCTTCCTTAGCTCAATTTCTTCCCTATTTTTAATGTGCACAGGGCTCTCTCCTTTCAGCAGAGCCCCGGCAGCCTGGGGGCAGCTGAGACCCCTTCTCCTAAAATTTTACAGCCCTCTACAGGCATATTTACAAAGTGTTACCTGAAAATACCAAGGAGCCTCGACATTCCATTTGTGTGCAATTCATTAAAAGAGTTTACATTCATTCCACTGGTAAGAATTATTTACTCCTCTGGCTCTGTTTGAAAGGATGTGGTAGGTCTGAGTCAACAGAACTCTAGTCTTTTCCTCCCCTTCTTCACAGGCATTAGCCACTCCACAGGTGTAAACCCTCAGACCAGAAGATCAGAGTGCAGAAAGCGCATGAGATCGGAAGCACCAAAGCTTAGCTCCGACTGCAACGCACCTCCAGGGATTAAGGCAAAGCCACAACCAACCAGCCAGCTCCTGAGGATTATTAACAGCGGTAATGAGGAAAACATTTTGAACTTGGACCTCAAATCACACTCAGTGTGCTAAATAAATGCAGGCATAAATATAAAATGAATTTTAACAAGTTTTAGCTTTAGGCTTCTTCTTAGTGCTCTTTTTCCAAGTGTAATGTGCAGAATGCACCACTAGAGAGCAACCATTTCCTTTAGGAAAAAACTGCTATAGAAAATCTATTGATTTAACCACAATGAGATACCACCTCACATCCAAAATGGCCATACTCAAAGAAAAAGACAAGACAAAGTGTGGGAGAGCATGAAGGGAAACCAGAAACCTCACACTGTGCTGACAGGAACATCACAGAGAGCAGTTTGACAGTTTCATAAAAACTTCATTCCCATACACCCAGCAATTCCACTTGTAGGAACCTACCCAAGATAAGGAAAACATGTTCACATGAAGACATGTCCATGAACATTCATGGCAGTATTACGCATAATAGCCCAAACTGGAAACAATTCAAATGACCAAGTGGTGAACGGATAAAGAGCATGCGGTGTATTAATACGATGGAATACTATTCAGCAATAAACATGCTACAGCATGGATGAAATCAATACCATTGATCAAAAACATTATGCTAAGTGAAAGCAGCCAGATGAAAAAGATTATATTCAGTATGATTTCATTTATATGAAATACCAGCAAAGGCAAATTTATAGGCAGAAAGCACCTTAGTGGCCTGGGGCAAGAGGCAGGGAGGGAAGAGTGGAGAGTGACTGCAAGAGAGGCTCCTGAGAACTTTGTGGGGATGATGAAACGTTCTAAATCTGGGGTATGGTGACACGGACACAACTCTATAAATTTACTAAATCACTGATTGTAAACCCAGTGCGTGAATTTTATGTAAGTTATACCTCAATAAAGCTGACTCCCAAAAAAGCACACTGGTTTAGTACCGCATTAGAACAGGTATTGAGAAATGAAGTAAAACACGCAGGAGGAGAAAAAGTGGAGCACTGTGTGTTGAACTTAGGGACAAACAGCCACCACGTCATTCAGTCCTGAGCTCTGGTTTCCAGACAGGAAAAAAGATCATTGTTTGCAGACGAAGAGGGGGAAATCAGGGAATTTATGGTCAGGTAAGAATTTTATTACTTTTGGCCAAAGGCCAAAACAGGAACATTTTTTTAAAAAGAAAGGTGGCAAACTTTCAGGCAGAATGCACTCATTTTCTGGTTCTACATCAGTACTTTGGAGTCACATTTACGAAGGGATTTATAACACATCAACTTGCTAAGGGACTGGCGTATATAAAAGAGCTGATTTCGAGACACTCAGGGCAAAGCGAGACACACAGTGACAGACACATATCTATGCAAAGTAATCTTACATTTCATGAATTATCCTTTTAACTTCTCCTTTAAATTTACTCAAGAAACTTTAGGTATAACAATAAATATATGGGACCAAAAAACTCATTCTGTTAAGGTCTACTAAGATATTCAACAAGCAAATTTTACAGAGGTTTAGTCTGCTGTACACAGGGGCGACAGGAGTCAGAACGGACCTCAGAGACTAACAACAAGTAGTACACGAGAGAAAGATAAGTGAATATCAATTAAGGCAAAACTGTGCCCTTTTTCTGGCTGTGGAACAGCAGTGGCAACATTCTGCTTGTGGGGGTTATGAAAGACTAGACAATCTGAAGGGCATTCCCATTACTATTCTTGGACAAATTAGAAACAACATACTTTTATTTTTTTGGTGAGGAAGATTGGCCCTGAGCTAACATCCATTGCCAATCTTCCTCTTTTTGCTTGAGGAAGATTGTTGCTGAGATAACATCTGTGCCCATCCTTCTCTATTTTGTATGTGGGATGCTGCCACAGTATGGCTGGATGAGCAGTTTGTAGGTCCCCACCGGGGATGTGAACCCACAAACCGCAGGCCACAAAAGCAGGTCATGAAAACTTAACCACTACACCACTGGGCTAGCCCCACAAACAAAATCCTTTTAAATGCTTTATCGGATTCCCAGGAAAGCAGGGAAATCTCCAAGGCCAATATATAAGCTGGAACCTGAACAGGAGAGGTAAGGAAACAGAAAAGCCACAGTTGCCTGGGGGGCAAATGCCATTATCCATGTTGGGACTGGGAGACTAAGCCCAGGACCCACAGTAAGGAAGGACGCGGAACCTGCACACTCGAATGAGGCCAGGGGCCAAGAAGAGAGCTAAAACGTCCTGGGGGCAGTTCCTGGTCTAGAGGAGCACACGCAAAACCTGAGAGAACACACTCAACTCAGAAGCCCGGGTTCTCACAGGTTCAACTAAGCGCATGTCTACAGAATAAAGGCCCCAGACGCACAGGGAGGAACAGCCCCGAAAGGAAGAAGTCAGAGAGAACAGATTCAGACCCGTAAAGACTTCAGATACTGGTTTATCAGCCACAGAGTATAAAGTTAACTATGTATGAAACGCCCAAAAAAAAAAAGATACAAACAAAAGAATTAAGAATTAAGAGTAACAATCCATCAACGTGACAAAGCAGATCTAAAAGAACAAAATGGGACTTCGGGAAATGAAAAACACAGTGATCGAAACAAAAAATTCAATGGTTTCACTGATTACATAGAGCTGAAGTGAAAAGTTAGTTAACAGGAAGATAAAGTCCCAGAAAAAGAGAACAGAAGTAATCCTTAGAGTCCATGGCAGCAATTTCCAGAGCAGAAATACAGACATCACAAATGTAAGAATCACAACGCGTCCCAGCTGGACAAAGACAAAGACAGACACGTCCAGATGCAGCACAGTGAAACCACGGCTCAGAGCAGATGACATCTTAGCAGCAGCAGAGAGAAAAAGGACTCACAGGAAGGAAGGCTAACGAGACAGCAGCTGACGAAGTACAAAGGAAACCAGATGACAGTGGAACAATAACTTCCAAAGACTGAGAGAACACTAACAAGAATTCTACCCAGCAAAACTATCGAGAACAGTAGGTGCTGTGTACCTGAAATGTGCTGAGGGTAAACCTGAAGCATTCTCACCATGCACACAAAAAAAGGAAATTGAGGTGATGCGTGTGTTAATTAACCCAACTGTGATAATCACTTCACAAAGTACACTCATGCCAAATCATCACACTGTACACTGTAAATATAGACAATTTTGTCAGTTATACTTCAGTAAAGCAGAACAAATTAAAAATATATTTAAAAAAGAATGACAGTAAAATAGGGACATTTTCAGATGAAGAAAACTGAAAGAGATTTCTTGAACAGAACATCCCTAAAGTAACTTCTAGAAATACATCCTTTAGGAAGAAAATTACCTCAGAATGAATGTCTCAGATACATGAAAGAAAAATGATCAAAGCAAATCGAAATAAACATTTAATAATGTTTAAATGTTGGGTGGGAAACAACCAAAATGCTGGACAACAAAGGTTGGAAGAGGGGTAATGTGTTTTAGTATTCTAAGGGCCTCAGTGTTCAGGAGGGCATTTAATATACTGACGAACTTTGGACTGTTAAATTAAATATGTGTTGAAATTTTTAAGGTTAACCACTAAAAGAATAGAGAGGGGTGGAGGGGAAACAGAAACAAAAAAACACTAAAAAAAGACACAGAGGGGCCAGCTGCGTGGCCTGCTGGTTAAGTTTGGCCTGTTCCACTTTGGCGGCCCGGATTTGGTTCCTGGGCATGGACCTAACACCACTGGTTGGTGGCCACGCTGTGGTGACAACCCACATAGAAAACAGAGGAAAAATTGGCACAGATGTTAGCTCAGGACCAATCTTCCTCAAGTGAAAAAGAGGAAGACTGGCAACAGATGCTGGCTCAGGGCTAATCTCCCTCAGGGTGGGGGTGTGGGACAAAGGTTCTTGAATAGTGGGGGTGCCAGTAAAATTTCTGACCACTTAATCCTAGCTCCACCACCCCAAATAAACCAGCCAGGGCAACTAGGATAACAAAATTAAAACCCTATGCACAACATCCTAATCCAATCAGGTTTTTCAGGAACCCCCAAATTTGAGCAGGTGTAAGATCTGTGCAATATTAGCAACCGAGCTGATAGCAACAGGTATGTGAACCACAAAAGAGCCAAAGGTACTCACTGAGAAATCTGGAAGACCAGCTCCAGGACAGCACTGAAACTGGATGGGGTTCTGCCTTACCCGATAGCAAGTGACAGCAAAAGGTCTGAGACAGGGTCTGAAAGGGCTGAAGTATTTTAGGCCCCATGAACTCTACAAAATCAACCAGTGACAGCTCCCTTCCAGGATAAAGTCCCTGGGAACAGAATCAAATACACATCTGAAAACACACCACTGAAAAATAAAATGTTCACCTCTTTTAAATTAGCATACATATAAATCAGAAAACCTCAACACACACAATGGAAACTAATCATAATATGCAATGTCAACACACTTCCCTCTGTTGATAGGTCAAACAGCCAAAAGAAAAACATGGCAATATACAGAAGACTGAACAACACAATTAGCTAGGCTTATATAATGTACAAACATGGAAAACTGCACCACATCAGTCAGGCTCTTTAAGAATACATAAATAGTAACAAAATTTAATTACATAACAGGCCATAAAACAAGTCTCAGTACATTTTCATGAAGTGTAATCATACAGATCATGACCAAATGAAATTAAAAACAAAAAATACTTGGGGGCCAGCCCTGTGGCCTAGTGGTTGAGTTCAGTGTGCTCCACTTCAGCGGCCCATGGTTCACAGGTTCAGCTCCCAGACACAGACCTAGCACCGCTCATCCAGCCATGCTGTGGCGGCGTCCCACATAAAATGGAGGAAGACTGGCACAGATGTTAGCTCAGCGACACTCTTCCTCACAACAAATACATAAATAAATAAATAAAGTCCTGGGGGTGTAATGTACAGCATGGGGACTGTAGTTAATAACACTGTATTGTATATTTGAAAATAAATCTAAGAGAGTAAATGTTAAAACTTCTCATCACAAGAAAAAAACCTTTAACTATGTGTGGTGACGGGTTAAGTGGACGTACTGTGGCGATCACTTCACAAAGTATACATGCACTGAGTCACGCACACACGATGAAACCAATGTAATGCCATATGTTACTATTTCAATAAAATAAAAGATGTGGCCCCCCAAAAAGAAAAAGAAATATAATGATCAGAAATACTTTGAGAATGCTAAGAGGTTATGAAAAAGAAAATCATCTTTCCTTAAGTGTACGTATTCTCCCTTGTGAGCGGAGAGGTCCAGCGGATAGTGGGTGGAAGAGTGAATTTTTCAGTCATAAAGAACACTGGTTACCCACTGATTAGTTGTGGATCTTGGACAAATTAGTTAATGTCTTTGAATCTAATGTTTAACCGTAAAATGCAAAATTATTGTAAAGATTAAAACATTATAAAATGACTGGTATAGATTACAGATTTAACAAATTAGTTATTAATATTCCCCATGACTATTACCCAGATTTAAGAAACCTCTTATATTGTAAAGAGTTGGTTCAGGTAGACTGAATTTAGCATCAACCAGTAAGATAATGGAAGACTGACTTGTTAAAAAAACAACAAAAACCCCCAGGATTTTTGCATTCAAATAAGGTTTCCCCTCAAAGAAGCTATATATTTCTTTTAAGGAAGTTACTATTGCTCAGAGTTAATTTTACAAATCTTCCATTGGGGCTGCTGAAAATATTTTGAAAATATTTTTTCTAGTGAAGGAAAACCTTAATTCTTTGAGGGTACACTTCACCTGTGATAGAAATACTTTGAATCAAGTCTGATGATGAAATCCACAGGGCCATAACCAAGATTTTGGTCAAAATGAACATCTGACTGTGATGAGATATTCTCTTGGATGACTTACAAATGGCCTCTTCAGGCTATTTTCAAACACAAGTTTCAGAAAAGTTTTTAGCAATGGCAACATAGCTAAAAAACCCAAAATTACAGCTTCACAAGGTAACTACTTGGAAGGACAACATTCATCTTAATGCATAAAGAATCTCATTCCTGTGCAGCACAAAGCTGCAATTGCTGAAGAGAGAGTCGCTAAGATTAGTGAAACTACTTAAGTCAGTTGCCTTTAACCTTTAATTTGTTTAAGAGTGACAAAAATCTATTTTCAGTTAAACATAAAGATCCCTTTTATAAACAGAAAAATATTACAGCCAACCTATTAAAACAGATTTTGTATCTGAGGATGGAGAATAAACAATTACACAGCTTTGAAAGGCTTCAATAAAAGCAATCAAACAATGAGAAGCAAAGTTACACAGACCTTGTAGAAAGTTCCTATTCATGACAGACACATGCAGTATACTCTGAATCAATAAATAGCACTGATGTGAACCCAACTCTCTGATCTCAGTACTTAGTAGTACATATGATAATTTACTCTTCTGATTTGCTGGAGTATTACTACACAAATTTACGTACGGTTTTAAGAAAATATTACAGAGGGGGCTGGCCCCGTGGCCAAGTGGTTAAGTTCGTGCGCTCCGCTGCAGCCAGCCCAGTGTTTCGGTGGTTTGAGTCCTGGGCGCGGACATGGCACTGCTCTTCAAACCACGCTGAGGCAGCGTCCCACATGCCACAACTAGAAGGACCCACAACTAAGAAGATACAACTATGTACCGGGGGGCTTTGGGGAGAAAAAGGAAAAAATAAAATCTTTAAAAATAAAATATTACAGAGAAATTTTATTGCCACTTGTAACTTCACATAAAGGGGAAAAAGAGACAGAGCCAACGACATCCCAATACCAATTTCTTTAAAAGTCTGATATGAGAAACCACAGAAAACATTCTTAATTTATAAGCCATGAATTAGATTTTAAATGCATTCTCTTATAAGAGATGGAGAAAAAAGGAACAAAGAAAATTCTCAAGTTTATCATTTGCAAGAGTAGTTTATGCAATTTCAACAATCTCTTATCTAGGCATTCAATAGCATTTTAAGTTCGAAATTCATTTGGGAATTAAGAGAATAAATAATACTCCTTAGAGGGAGTACTAAGTTTACACTAACATTTAAAAAATGATGAGTTACACAGAACATAGTAAAATTAGCCAAAAACAATAAGAAGAAATTTGTTCTTAAAGGGGCAGTGCAATACAGTAAGCAGTAGCTTTCATGATCATATGGGACAATCAAACATAAGCACCTAGAAATATTTCTTGAAGAAACAATACACAAAATTTTCACTTTTTCTTTTTTCCATTTACAATTTCAAAATTTTAGCTTTATCTTATGTCACTTTTTGGTAGGCGCTATTAACATCTGAGGTTGAAGTGACAGTCCTCACAATTAAGAAGCTACTTCTTTGAACATTTCATTTCTTCATTCCTATGAACATAATCACCTTTCAAGTGCATGACTCCTTCAGCCTGATTCTCATTCATATCTCAAAGAAAGTGTTTTCAATAAAGAGACTGCATATTGACTCCACTATTTGTCTTTTCACACCATTGTCAAGTCCGTGAAGGCAATGCTTCCGACTGCTCACACATAATGTACAGACAGCACAGGATCCCCTTACTTTACTTTACTTACAAGGAGTTCATATTTTATGGGTAGCTAGGGTACTAACTTAGTATGTTAGATGACTACTGTGTAGTAAAAACCGGAAACAGCAATGTAACACCTTTATGCCCCTAAAATCTATACATACAACAAAGGCAGAAATATGTTAAAGAAAAAAACATTTTATATAATCTTGGAAACAATAAGATGAAGACACTTCCCTTACCAAAATAAATATAACAAACATACCAGTAACCACAACTAGACAAGCTTCTAACACAAGAACTCCACTAGACATGAGAAACAGACAGTTGAAGCCAGGTTTTGAGACTTACTCTCCACACCCAGCCAGTGAGTTCTACAGAGTTAAGTGCATTTGGGATGGACTGAAATATGGGTCTAGTTTTACAAGAGAACACTGGTTCAGAGGCAGCAATGACCTCTGAACGTGCCCATAGGCTGACAGCAAACAATGGCCTAATTCGGGAACTTTTAAATCTGCTCCATGAAAGACCTTTTTTACCTGCTGGCCTGGGCCTTCTGACAATATTTTCTTTTTCTTTTTCTGGGTCTAATATACCCAATAGGCCCTGGTTTTTGTAATGTGGCTTTCTGTCCTAGCGTACTGACAAGCCCAGGCTGCCAGTGAATGAGAAGCATCAGAGCTACCAGGCAATGAACTTCAGGGAGGGCTGGATGGGGTAGTGTTCTTCCCCACCCCAGCGTGCTTGTGAACCAGATGACTGCCCAGCAGTGAGCTGCACTACATTCTAACCAAGACTAAAGGGAAATTTAGGAAAGCCTGGAAGAGAGGTACCAAACTACATTACAAATGCAAAATAGAATATTTTACCATTCTTCATAAATATTTATAAAAATATATACACATAATGAACAGACCAGTTTATAATGCTGGTTAAAATCAAGAAGAGTTATTAAATCAGTAGGTGTGTAAATATCCTGGCTTCAAATTAACGTACAGAAATATTTTCACCTAAAGTTCAATAAATAAACCAGAGAGGACTGAATAACAGGACAACAGCAGCTTCAATCGTTCTGTTTCGACCAACAATATCTTCTACTGGTACCGATGAACTTGAAGTAATCAGTAAAGAACAGTCTATGAAGGGTTTTTGTAAAAATGCATTCATTTTCTGATAATAAATAAATCCAGATTCTGTACAGTTAGAAAAACCAGGATGGTTCGCAAATGGCAAAATAGAAAGGTAATACATCTTGGGTTTGAAATCAAATGACTAAATCAAAGAAGAGTGTTAAACATAATTTCAGATTGCCCTCATTGAGGAGTGACGTAATCGGCACCATTCCCTCTCAACGCCTCTCGACCGGGCACTGGAACAACATCAGCTCTAAAGCCTTCTCCTCGAATACTTCCTCTGGTTCAGTTCTTGCTTATTATGAAACAAACTCTTTTCGCATGAGATGAAAAAATAAGTTGAGATTTGTTGGGATGGAATGAGTTTCGCTAGGTCTTTTGGTGTCCTAACAATTCAAGCTGTGTTAAGGGCTTCTTACAGCACTCCTACAAGCTGAAAACGCAGCCCGGTGGCACTGGGAAAGAGGAAACATTATTTCTACCTTCGTAAATATCCAAGAAATTGAAAAATCAACACCTAGAAAAATGCAAGGCATAAATTCATCAGCACCAAGTAGAAACGATCTCTGAAAGGAGCAGGTCTCTTCTCTGTCCTGACATCCTTGTGTTGACGAGCAGGTTCTCATCTCCTCTCTAGGAAAGATTCACTGCCTGAGGTTAACACTTTTAGGCAAAAGAAAAGGCAAAACTCGGCAAATGACTCCATTTTATATTTTGATTCATCCACACATTTTTTAAAAAGGGATTTCAAGATTCTGGCACTACTTTAAACATTTTTTGGAGGAGGTATGGTTTCAGCTTAGAAGGTCTTCCTCCCTACTCCATTATTTCTAAAGTGGGAAGCATCAAATTTAACTTTATTACTAATAATTCTTTAGCTACCATTCCAAAAGTTGCAGTTAATCACAATATAACAGTTTCCATTTAAACAAGACTCTAGTAGTAGCTAAAACTGTTCAAAGGTGGTCATACAAAATCCTGATTGTCTTTTTTGCCTATCAGATATGACTAAACTGTTGGAACTCAAATCACATACAGTCAACCACATTATTGGATCCATGACCTACATCTCGAATTTGGCTAGTTAAACAGGCACACACAGCTACACCTGCTCCAGCTCTGCAGTGAGACACGGATCCAACCAGCTCCCACCTGAAAAGACAGAAGATAACGTTATCTTAACACAAAGCACGATTTACCTTACTTACAATACCAACCAAGACAAAAACTCCCTATTATGAGACTGGTTTTGAAAGACAGCAAGCTTCCTGAGGGAGATAAAGATACGCAAAATGTTTTTTATTTACTACACGTAGCAGCATTTTAGCATTCTGGTGTAACTGGTACTGGAAGAGCCCATTAAAGCACAGAGAAAACATAAAAATTACCTATTCAGCACTGGATCAAACGCTTCTACTGTATTTAAGTAGGCATTGCCATTATGACCGCCAACTGCAAAGATCTTGCCCATCACTGTCGCGATGCCCACTCCACCCCTGGGAGTGGTAAGTGCTGCTACATAATCCCACTTGTTGCTTCGAGGGTCGTATCGCTCAACTGAACTCAGAGGAGAATTATCATCAAAACCACCTACACAAAGAAAGATTTGAGAAACGGCATGACGTTTCGTAGAATTAACTAGTAAATCTCAATGCAATATCTTCTACAACTCAATCTTTTTTTTTTTTTTAAAGATTTTATTTTTTTCCTTTTTCTCCCCAAAGCCCCCCGGTACGCAGCTGTATATTCTTCGTTGTGGGCCCTTCTAGCTGTGGCATGTGGGATGCTGCCTCAGCGTGGTTTGATGAGCGGTGCCACGTCCGCGCCCAGGATTCGAACCAACAAAACACTGGGTCGCCTGCAGCAGAGCGCGCGAACTTAACCACTCAGCCACAGCCCCTACAACTCAATCTTTTAAAAACACTTCAGAAAATTGAGAAAATCAGGAAAATTCACCCCAACATCTATCACCACTACCAACTCCTACTAGGCATTTTCTATAATTCAAGATAATTTAAGTTGTATTTTACCTCCATACTAGAATTAAAAATCTCAAAATGGGAAAAACTGGACTCACTGCGTCTAAGCAGATAATTTAGAAGAAAAGAAAAAAACCCAGACAGTCATACAATTTTCCCTCAGCCTCTCAGGGGAAAGCAAGACCACACTGAGACTCCTCTCCGTGTGGACGTGTGTGTTTTATATTGTTAAACAGTAAGCGGGCCTGAGAAGAGAGTAAGTTACACTAAATCTTTTGGCTTATTTAGATACATTAGTTTTCCAACTGTTTCCCTTAATACTATAAATGCCATCATAATTACAGAGATGGTTGGTGGACTATGATTGAATTCTTAATCAATTTTTGCCAAAACTACATCTTTGTGTTACATATTACAGATGATGACACTCTTCTCTACAGATCATTTGAATAATGTTACTTATTATATTCCTGAAGGTTAAAAATAGAGACTGTTATTTTAACAGTGCTCTTTGCTTTAAAAATAAATGTCTCTTTTTAGGTTCCATCTCAGTCTACGTGAGTAATAGCTCTTTCTGGTGACGAAGTCTATTTTCCTGAGGACAGGAAGTGTTGATATTACGATCAGCCTATTTAGAAACAAGGTCGGTAAAAAAAATATCAAGGGTCAACTTCTCTAATGGGTTTAATTTTGTTAAATCAACTTAATTGAGGTAAAATTCACCAATTGTATGTGCATAATTTGATGAATTTTAACAAATGTCTACAGTAGTGTCATCACCACAACCAGGATATAAAACATTTTTTCAGTATAATGAAGGGTTTAGTTTTAATTATTCTTCATGTTAATGGAGAAGATTAAGTTTTTAGTAGTTACATTTTTCATAGCCTTCTTTTTCACTGGCTCCCTATCATTTCCCCAGATAACGCATATAAATTTATAATAAAGAATTCCAAGCAGAGGAACAGAAAAGGCAAGATGCAATTAGCTTGCGAGACTTGTGCATACAGTTACCTTCAAAGTTTTCTTATTCAAATCAATTGTGTCTGTTTTAAATAGGACTTGAACGACCAAGAGGGTTTTTTTTTTAATATTCAACCTGCGTCAGTCTTCTTTTTACTATGTCCGTTCTAACCATAAGAGTCCAGAAGATTTAACAAGTAACAGCAACAATGCCACTCCTATTGACACACAACACACGTAAATCAATGCCTATGCTAGGCAAGGCGCTGTGAGAGGTGGCAGTGGTGTACTGTCAAATTCCAGCTCTGTCACTTGTGTAGGCATGTGATTATGAGTAAACTATTCACTCTCTGGGTCTCTGACTACCTCAGAGAGCCGCTGTGATGATCAGGCAAGATCTAAAGGTAAATTATGTTATTTCTCTTCTTTAACACACAGGAGCACTGGAAGACGCAGCATTACCTCTATTACTTGCAGATAATTAAATGCTAACAATATCTCACTCTCTTCTCAAGAACTGTAAGTTATGTAACAACAAACAATTTACATCAACAAAAGTGTCACATATGCTAGTGACAACCTCTCCGACCTCATTTCCTCCTCTGTACAGGACGAGATTACTAATCACAACACAGCTGCCCATTTACTGGGTAACTACAAAGTACCAGACACAGTTTGAGATGCTCAACATGTATTATCTCTAATTCTTAAAACAATTCTGAAAGACAGGGATTATTCCCATTTCATAGTACTCAGGTGCGCTGAGTGGACCAGGACAGCATCCATGATCACTTGGAAGCTGCTGTAAATACAAAATGTAGATCCCCTCCCTGGCAGTCTAACAATATCTCCATACTATCCATATGCATATAAGAGTGTGAGAAAGCACTGCCCTATTGTCCCTTCCAACTCTGCAATTCAGTAACGCAAAAAGCAATATAAAGATGCTAAGAGCCATTATGCATATGAAATATCTATTGGTTTGCTTAAAGTAGTTAGTATAATTCCCTTGAAATGAAGATGAGAAAAACGTCTTAGATCTTTAAAGATTTACTTTAGCAAAGTACATTCAATTTGTGTCCTTACATTAAAAAAAAATCTTATTTAAATGTAATCCCCTACTACTCCTAGTAAAAATATGGAGGTAAAAGTTTGACACATGAAAGACAAAGATATAAACAAAAAATGCATGAATCTAAACCTTAAGAATTCAAAAGAAAATTTCAGAACCTATTCCACTTGAGCCTAAATGCAATACAATTTGTTATTGTGTTGTTTTATGACACTGTCGTCGTATATACTGTAATAAGATACACTAGAGAAATATCCACTCACCAACAACGTACAAGCAACCATGCAGCTCACTAACTCCATTGCCTGCTCTTCGCTGACCCATTTCTTTAACTTCTATCCACTTATCCAGATGTGGATCATACCTCTCCACACTAGATAAAGAAGCTACTCCATCATTGCCACCTACTGCGTAAACATGGTTCTAAATAAAGAAAAGAGAAAAACACATGACATGAGATTTTGAATTTATTTATATGTTGTCCTAATGGTAGACCAGAATGTGCAAGAAAGCACTATTTATGAAATAATATGGTGTATAATCAATATCTGCATCCTGGACATATGAATATACCAGGTCTTTAAGGATGTGATGCAAGGCAATCCAATGAGCACGATGCCATCTAACTTACTACTAGAGCCACAGAGCCAACTCCTCCCCGGGGAGTGTTCATTGGTGCCACGGTACTCCACTGATCAGATTCTATGTCATATCTCTCCACATCGTTGAAGCAAGTATTGTCATCTAACCCTCCAATTGCATAAATTGGACCTCCTAAGGAGGCCAAAGCAATTCCTCGCCTGCAAAGACAATAAAAACACTTTAGCATCTGGGTTTGTTTCCAGAAAAAAGGCAGCAAAAAAACTGTGCTAACGCAAGTCATTTATCATGTTAAACTTCAAGGTGTTTTTTTCTCATTATTTTTTTTTAAAGCACTTCCTCTTTTTTCCCCCTCCCCAAAGCCCCAGAGCATAGTTGTATACCCTAGTAGTAAGGCCTTCTAGTTCTATGTGGGACGCCACCACGGCATGGCTTGATGAGTGATGTGTAGGTCTGCGCCCAGGATCTGAACCAGCAAACTCCGAGCTGCCCAAGTCTTAACTACTCAGTCACAGGGTTGGCCCCCTCCCATTATTTTTAGATTTATCAAAGCTTCTGAATAAATGGCTACAGGTGTGCCAAACTGTGCAATCCTATGTGAAAAGTACCCTCTGGAGTTTTATATTGCAGAGCCTACACAGGTTGCTTTAAACTCAAATGAAATAATAAAGTAAAACCCAAGAAAATACTATAAATAGAGCCCAAAACATTCAATCAGGAAAACACACAGTTGCATAATTGAGAAGTTGATGAACTGACAGACATAGTTTGCTATGGAAGTCAGAAGTCAGTCTCATTTCTAAATTCACATAACTGCAGAGCACATTTTATTGCAGTTTCACTATGCCACACAAAAGAACATTAACTTTTATATCACAAGCTTTATTATCACCTTGCTTTACTTCTGAAGGGCATGTATTTCTCTTCTGGGAAAGGAAGAGACTTAGCCCATGTTAAAAGCTAATTCACTGTAATGGTGATTGGAAAAAATTATATCAATTTCTTAAAAAACACGTTGCAGCAATCAAAAGTTGAACTACTCTAAACCTATTATCTGTCACTGACTTGGTATGTACTTTCGATAAAGTAGCAGGGTTTTTTTTTTTTTCCTTGTGGTGAGGAAGATTGGCCCTGAGCTAACATCTGTGCCAATCTTCCTCTATTTTGTATGTGGGATGCTGCCATAGCATGGCTTGATGAGTGGTGTGTAGGTCCATGCCTGGGATCTGAATCCATGAACCCCGGGCCACTGAAGTGGAGCATGCAAGCTTAAGCACTATGCAACCGGGGTGGCCCCGAAAGTAGGGTATTTTATAAACCTCCACTGTTGCTTCTTCATCTGCAGTCCAGTTGAGAAAGGAGGAGACACAGCTGATACTAATGAGTTAATACAGGTGAGGCACCAAGAACAGGGACTGGCCCACAGTGCTGTGTATTACCTATTATTACAGGAGGGAGCAGCTGCTCTAGTGAGATTTAATTTAAGTTTACCAAAAGAGTACGCTAGGAAAGAATTCTTAAGGATAATGCTTTTCACTTCCAGTCTCCTTACCCTCTTTTCTCTTGAACATAAAGCAACAACTTACAAAATACTGTGGTTATAAAAGTTTTCAGGCACCTGTGAACACATGTGTGCACTCTAGAACATAAGGGTGTTGTATCACAGCAGAAATGTGTGGCTAATAATTCTGCCTTGTCCTCCACACCCCAAACCACAAGAGCTTCTGATATTATTGGCTATTTCCTAATCCTCAAAACTCTCTTCTCTTGATTTTCATGACATCACATTTGAATTCCACTCCACATCTCTGCCTGGTGCTTTTCAGCTTTCTTCATCAGTGCCTTCTCTACTCCATCATTAAATTAGGAAGTTTTCTAAGGCCTCTATCACCCTATACTGTCTCTCTGTAGGCAATCTCATTCTTTCCGTGGACTTCCGATAATTCTAATATATATTTCCCAGATATATCCAACTTCTACCTCAAATCTGTCCTGCTGGCTCCTCAACCTTAACTGTAATCTGAAATGACGAAACTCACTGTCTACCTCCCTGTTGTAGGCACAATTTTAAGATCCGCCCCCCCACCCCAAGTTATTCACTCTGTAGTTTTACTCCTATGCTTATTCTACATTATATGGCAAAAGAGAGATTACCTGAGCGGGCCTAATCACATCACACAAGCCCTATAAAAAACAGAGGTTTCTCCAGCTGGCAGCAGAAGACAAGTCAGAAACTCAGAGAATGAGGTGCGCTCTGCAGAGCACTGCTCACTCGATGACCGAGGGAACACTTGGAAAGGACCTGAGAGCAGCTGCTAGGAGCTGAGAGTGCCCTCTGATCAACAGCCAGTACAAGTGAGAAACTCAGTGCTACAGGCGCAAGGAGCTGAATTCTACCAATAACCCAGATGACGGTGGAAGCCGTTTCTACCTCAGGGGCTGCAGGTAAGAGCCTAGCCCAGACTAGACCTTGATCTTGGCTTTGTGAGACCCTAACTGGAAAACCCAGTAAACCTGCTGGACTTCTGACCTATGGAACTGTGAGCTAACAAGTGGATTTTGTTTTAAGAGGTTAGGTTTATGGTAACTGGTTACACAGCAAGGGAAAACTAATACATCCATCACAAGACAGACAAAAATTTCAGCCTGTTCACTGTCTTGTCTTCCCTAATGCAGAGAATTGAACCACTATCCATATTCAGTTGCTTAAGCCAGAAACTGAAGGATTATCCTTGCCTCTACCTCATTGTTCTTTCTAACCCCACGTCTAATTATTATAAAACCTTGTTGATTGTACACTTCCGAACTGTCTCTCAAATATGTCCTCTTTTCTCTATCCCAACGTCTACCACTGCAGTCTAATCCACCATTATTTCTTGACTGAAATAGTACAATAACCCTGTTGATCTCCCAGACTGTTTTCACTCTGGTCCTCTGAAAACCCCTTCTCCATTTCATATGCAGAGGATCTTTGAAAAGAGAATCTGATTCTATCATTCCCCTGCTATTAAATATATGTATGTGTGCCTGTGTGTGTGTGTGTGTATATATATATATATACACAGGCACACATACATATTTCAAAGTCTACTAGATAAAATTTAAAAATCTTGGCAAACCTGAAAGGCCCTTTCTTTGCCTACTGTTTCAGCCTTATTTCTGGACAATATTCCCTCTGATCTCTCGGCCATAGTGGACTTCTTTCATCCTCTCTGCTCTCATTCACCTCCAGATTTTCAAAGACTCATCATCTCTTTCCACCCACCACTCTTCCACCCACCACTACTTCGCCACGCTAAATTCTTCCATCCTTTCAGATCTTAGGTGAAATGCGACTTCATTAAGATCTTCTCCACTCTCAAGCACCCTCCCCTTACCCTGTGCTAACATTACTGCCCTTGTAATTATGTCTTTATTTGCATCTTCCCTTCTAGAATGTGAGCTCTGCCGAGGTAGGGACTTTGACTGTCTCACTCATTGCTGCATCTTCAGCACTTTGTATGTCTTGCAATGGGCACTTAACCAGTATTTGTGGAATAAATAAATCAACCCCTAGAGAAGCTCTGTTAGTATGACAGGTTTCAATAAAACCACTGCTTGAATAAATACCAGCATCTGTTTCAGTGCAAAGATGAAAAAGAAGGGGAAAAAATTTTAAAACCAGACATTTTACTTGTGAAAATGATCCTGGAATGTGCACTGAAAAAATGATTTGGGAGAATACAAACTATAAGCAAATAATATAACAAAATAATTGCAGTTCTGCTATTTTTTAAACAGTTGGATAGCTATTTTAAGTGCTCAAAGAATATTCTGAAAGACTAAAAGAAATCAACTGCTATTCTGCTAGGGAAGTTTCACTTAATTCTTGGCTAAAAACCAGCTTAGCATGATAGAGTTAGGCAAGGGCACAAAGATTAAAAATGTACTTTAGGATTTCCTTCCCTGTTTTCATGCATGCATTAGAATTTAAACTATTTATTTGTAGTTACCATGCAGCCTAAATCAAGCTCTGTTGAAGCATTAAAATGTCATCTGTAGATAGGAGGAAGGTAATAGCATATTTTAAGACCAGCTTTCTTTTCCCTAAGGTTCTTTTTCCTCATAAGGGAAAAAAAAGGCTAAAGATGTCTTTTCAGCAGAACTCTCTTCACGTTTCCATCTAATCTTTCATACTTTAGAACACATGAACAAAACCCAGGTAAAAACATTTTGTGTCAAATTAATCAAGAACAGAAAATTTATGGGCCAGCCCTGGTGGCTCAGTGCTTAAGTCTGGCACACTCTGCTTGGGCAGCCCAGGTTCAGCTACCGGGCGCAGACCTACACCACTCGTCTGTCAATGGCCGTGCTGTGGTGGCCACTCACACACAAAAAGAGGAAGATCGGCAATGGATATTGGCTCAGGCGAATCTTCCTCAGTCAAAAACAAACAAAACAAAACACAGAGAAAATTAGATGGCAATGTATCCCCCCCACGTGCAGTTCAATTTAAAATTGTTCATTCTGGTAACAAGAATTTTTAAGTCTTACAGAATGTTGCTACAATTTGCAAACCATGCAAGCCACAATGTGTGAAGTTAGGTTTTATTAGGTTTATTTGTTTTAAATAAAATTCCAATAGAAATGTTGTGATATGTGTTCTCTAGACAAAGCTACTCTGAAGCAGTGTTTTCGCTATTTACTGAGAGAGCCCTCTTTCTCTCTCCTGTTACATTTTCACTCTGAAACAAAGAGGCAGAATTACTCTAGTATCTAGGTTTAGGTAAATTAAGCTCAGTCCTTGAAATCCTCACCCTATTTGCTGAATTTTCAATTTGAAAAAGAAAAAGAATAGGTAATCTAATTTAATCTCCCGTTTGGTGCAAAAATATATGTTATCTTTCTGACATACACATGTATAATTTCAGTCATTGGGAGACATTACAATATGCTCCACTGCTATTATACTGAACTATTAACAAACACATTCCTTCCTTCTAAAGCACTACACATCCCTTAAAATATCTAGACACTCTCTTAAGTCCCCTCATCTCCAAACCAAAACCCTTCAACAATTTTTTATATGGCATGGTTTTCAGATCTCTTTCTAACCTGCTAGTCCTTACTGAGATGCATCCCAGGTTATTACTCTCACATTTTTAACAATTTTTTGTGCACCCTCCCACATACCATGATTATTTTCAAATTATAAACATACTTTACTGTACTAACAGATTATGTTCATTATAAAACACCCACTCAAAACAAATTTAAAAGGATGAAATAAATAGAGAGTCTAATTTTTTATTCCCATACCCCAATCGATGCTGCATTTTCCCCTTTGAGACCACAGCTACAGATAAGGACAGATCAGTATAAAGAACAGTATCACGACTACAATCCCCCTTGATCTAAAAGCTTCACTTCTCTTAATGTACGCAACTACATTATATTTGCTTTTTTCCTTTTCTTTCTTTTTTTTTGTTTTTTGTCTTTTGAGGAAGATTAGCTCTGAGCTAACTGCTGCCAATCTTCCTCTTTTTGCTGAGGAATACTAGCCCTGAGCTAACATCCATGCCCATCTTCCTCTACTTTATATGTGCGACACCTACCACAGCATGGCTTGACAAGCGGTGCCATGTCCACACCCGGGATCCGAACTGGCGGACCCTTGGCCACCAACGCGGAACATGCGAACTTAACCAATGCGCCACCGGACCAGCCCCTCTTTCTTTTTAAGAGCTGTGTTTCATACTGGTTCAGGTACTTTTCCCCACATAATCACAAACCTGACTTCCCACCGTGTTGTACTGGTACAACTGATTTTTTTAAATACCTAAAGCAGGTTTTAGCCTATAACTCTAATTTTAATATTTTTAGGTTTTGCCTATAGAGTCTACTTGGTTTTTAAATCCTGATTTGGTCACATGATGTTAGCTATCCTACTACCTTAGGATATCCGAAAATTTAGTATTCAAGTCCTTAAAAAAATTCTGAACAGGCTAGTCAACATTTACTAAGTTATGTTACTAAAAATCTTCTTCCTCTTTAGATTTATCTATTTATCAACATACATCTCAATTTATCATAGATGAAAATTTTAAACATTAATGCTCATAATGATAAAAAAGAATGAACAGAAATTGAGGGATATTTTCTTAACATATTAAAATACATATGCCTTAGTCCTAAAGCCAGTACCTTATTTAATTGAGAAACACTGGAGACATTTCCATTAAGAACAGGAACAAGACAAAAAGACCTACCATCTCCACTACTATTCACACTGTATTAGATTATTAGCCAATACAATTAGACAAGAAAAACAAATCAGAAGCATAAGAATGTCTGGAAAAACTGGCAAAAGTTGAATAAGGTCTACAGATTAATTAATAGCACTGTATCCATGTAAATTTCCTGGTTTCAATAATTGTACTATGATGGTGTAAGATGTCAATTTTATGGGAGCTGGGTGAAGAGTATACAGCAGGATTTCTCTATCGCAGCACTACTGACATTTAGGGCTGGATAATTCTTTGTTGTGGGGGACTTTCCTGTGCATTATAGGATCTTCAGGAGCATCCTTAGCCTCTCCCAAGTAGACACCAGCAGCAACTCCCACAACCTCCTTGCCCTCAAGTTATAACCACCAAAAATGTCCCCAGTCATTGCCAAGTGTTGCACAGAGGGAGCAAAATCATGTTCAGTTGACAACCACTGGAACTCTACTTTTGCAAAGTTTCTGAATAACTAAAATTATTTCAAAATAAAAAGTTAAAAAAAAATCAATGCTCAGGTGTAAGTGAAAACTATGACAATCATCATCCTCTAAGACACGATTTCTTTCTTTTTTTGGTGAGGAAGACTGGCCCTGAGCTAACATCTACGCTAATCTTACTCTTTTTTCATAAGTGGGACATCACCACAGTATGGCCTGATGAGCAGTGTGCAGATCTGCGCCTGGGATCCAAACCCGTAAACCCTGGGCCACTGAAGCAGAGGTCATGAACTTAACCACTGTGCCACAGGGCCAGCTCCAACATGATTCCATTTTTAATTCTCAAATATATATAACAAAGAATCACACTGGTTACTTTAACAAAGTGTGTTTAACAAAGAATCACACTGGTTACTTTAACAAAGTGTGTTTAAGAAGGTATTCAAATTTTCTAAAAATGTAAAAAGTAAAAGCATTAGCCTTTTCAATTATAGGAAGCTTTCTTTTTTTCCACCAACAAATCAAAATCAATTTCAACACCGACCTACCTCTTTGTGTTCATTGATGCCTTCATCATCCACTTATTGGTGAGAGGATCAAACATCTCCATGCTGCCCAGATGTTCACTCCCATCATGTCCACCCACTGCATACACTTTGCCTGTCGAATGCAGAAGGAGTTACATTTGAGTCCAAATAAACAAACTGACCTTATTTCTATATATAATCAATATATAATGAGAAAAGCAT
Source organism: Equus asinus (assembly GCF_041296235.1). Taxonomy (NCBI): domain Eukaryota; kingdom Metazoa; phylum Chordata; class Mammalia; order Perissodactyla; family Equidae; genus Equus; species Equus asinus. The sequence goes on along the minus strand of NC_091792.1, from coordinate 92,709,863 downwards.
GATAAATTAATTTTCAACAAGTCTTCTTCTGTCCAACACTATGATCAATGCCACTTCAGTAATCAAATGAAAATAAACGTAATCTTCTACTTGACCAAATGCCAGAAGCATGCTGTGCTACATGAAGGTATTTAAATGCTCAGACACCACCATCCCTCCCATAGGCTTCTCAACTTTTTCTTAGATGAAATCACTAATCATGTTTTCAAAAGATGTTAAATAAAATTTAAAAATGCTCATATAAGGAAAATGTAAAACTCTTAATACAGTATGATCAAACTTTTTCTAAATGAAATAAATAAAAATAATACACAGAAAAATTAGAAACATGACATACCAAAATGTTAACTGTGATTATTTCTGGGTATTTGAAGATTTTTATTTTTTATTAAAATATGTTTTCATATTTTCCCAAAAAAAAGCATTTATACTTTTATAATCAGAAAAGTGATTTTTTTAAAAGTCTTCTAACAATTTATCCATGGTTCTGCAATTAATTCATTTTCAGTAACCAGTAAAAAAAAAATCTTGTTTCAATAATCATAATAATTAGAGGGGTATAAAAAAAGGTGATATATATTTATTATTTGGGCTGAAAAAACATTTGTCTTTAGTTGATTCTTTTGCAAATATAACTCAAAATAGCTTACTTTAACCCTTTATTTTAATTCCCTTTTCCCTGATACTCACCTCCTGTCAAGCACCTACATGCAAGAGATTGTACACTGAGCATCTATGGGCACAAAGCAAGTAAATAATCACCACCCAAATATTTTATTGACATACTGAAACATATTTTATAATTCAGCAATTTTCTTACAGAAAGAAATTCTCAAAGTTCAAAAATTGAAAAAGAGCATTATGATCACAGAATGTGATTTAAGACAATAGTGGACCCACCTTCCACAGAGATTACACCCACGTGTCGCCTGCGACTATTCATTTCCGGTCCAAAGAACCAACTGTTTTTGTTGATGGAATAGCATTCAATACTGCGAAACGGGTCACCAGATCCACCTCGACCACCGACACAAAACAGCACACCTAAAGGTAAAGCCACAAATTGGAGGTGAAAAGCACAGTTCCCTAAGTTTTTAAAATTAGTACAGAAAAGCTATTTTGGAAATCAAAATACTAACAGAAAAAAAAGAAGAGTTATTTGCATAGCATTCAATGGCATTATGTTACTAGAAATCTAATTTTCTCTTTTCCCCTCATGTGAATTTCTCAAAGAATAGCACGTATCAGCTATCTGTGCTTGCTGACATCCCCTTACAACACGATTTAGATCCTCACCCACTCTGTAACATCGCTCTTGCTAAGGTCTTAACAAAATCCGATAAACTCTTAAATTAATTTCTTACTGAACACAACTACAACATTTGACATGTTGATCACCCTACTTTTTGGGAAACTCCTTAACTCTCTTGATTTCCGTAATACCAAAGTCTCCTTTTGTCTCTGATCATTTCTCTCTTTCCTATCTCTTCCACATTTCATCCTTAGCCTACTTCTCACATACTTGATGATTACACAGGAAAGACCATTCCTTTATTTTAAATTCCATCTGTATCATAACGCCTTCTAAGCCACATTTCCAAGCCACGTTTCCACGGGCACCTCAAACTCAACGTGTTCAAAAGGACCTCCCCATTCCTCGCCTACCTAAACAAGCTCCTCCTTCCCTAAGGGGTCCTTCCTGCCCCTTGAGATTCCCACTGCACTGCCTTAGTTCAGGCCCTCATCAGCTACTACCCAACTACTGCAAAATCCCATCCTCTCATCACTTAGCAGTCCTTTTGCTTTCACATGGTCAACAGAGTAATCTAATTTATAGGCTTTTTGAACAGCTTTTCATTACCTACATCAGTAGTTCTTAAAAACTTTAATGAATACCACTAACTTGTATACTTAAAAATGGTTAAAATGGCAATTTTTATGTTATAAATATTTTACCACAATTTTTAAAAAAATCAAAACATTACTGCAGTTCAGAATCACCCAGAGGGCATAAACACAGATTGCTGGGCCTGATCCCGAGTTTCCGATTCAGTAGATTTAGGGTAGGTCCAAGAATTTGTATTTCTAACAAGTTCCCAAGTGAGTGCTGCTGCTGCTGGTCCAGGGGCTACCCTTCCTTCACACTACGAGAACCACTGCCCTGCAAAATAAAGGCTCAGCACAGCATGAACGCTTTGCAGTGTCTCACCTCATCTTCTCCCTCTCTTTCTCTTAAATTTCATGCACCTACAACATGCATTGGTGCTTATCCTCAATGTTCCAATAGCAACTTTTGGTAACTATCATTCACTTAATACATAATACTGAAATGATTATGCTGATATCTGTCTTTGGAGCCTAAACTAGGTTAAGACCGTGTGTTAAGCATTTATGCGCTAATAAGGACTAGCACGGTGCCTGGCATGTACTAGGCACTCAATAAATGTACAATGAACTGAATACCCCCTTCCCTAACAGGCACCTAGAAGACCATTCTTTTTTGTTTTAAAGATTGACACCTGAGCTAACATCTGTCACCAATCTTCTTTTTTTTCTTCTTTTTCTCCTCCTCCTCCTCAAAGCCCCCTAGTACACAGTTGTATATTTTTAGTTGTGGGTCCTTCTAGTTGTGCTATGTGGGACGCTGCCTCAGCATGGCCTGATGAGCAGTGCCATGTCCGTGCCCAGGATCTGAAGTGGCGAAACCCCAGGCGGCCAAAGCAGAGCGCGCGAACTTAACCACTTGGCCACAGGCCGGCCCCTAAATATTCATTTTTCACTCAAAACTAAGACTGAGGTTTACTTTCTCTATAAAACCTTTTCTGACCCTTTCAAGGTCAAAATAACCACTCTTTTCGTTGTGCTTCCCACTATACCTTGTGATTATATCAAAGTACCTATAATACATTATTGCATTTATTCACCCACATGTCTATTTTCCCAGATCAGACTGCAAGTTCTCTCAAAATAGGTCTGGCTATATTCTCATTTGCACTTCTAATTCCTAACCCAGAACCTGGCACATGGTAGGCAATTAATAAAGGTTTGCTGAATGATTACACCAATGAATGACCAGAACCGCTTGTGCTATCTTTTCCAACTAATCCAATATTTTAAGTCAGAGAAATCTACAGGTGCAAGAAACTTAAAAGATCACGCAGTCAAAATTGTTTATAAATAAACTGAGGCCTTCGGGGATTAAGAAATTGCCCCCAAACTACAAATGTTTAATGGAACAGCTGGGATTTTAATCCCAGAATGTAATCCCAATCATTGATTAGATTTTCTTTAGATGGAAACTAGTAATTCAGCTATATAGGTCACATAGAAACATGACATGGAAGAGACAAAAACTAAAAATGAAGTAAAAAGATCAGGCTGCAAATCCTTTCTCTGCTATTTCTCCCTGTGGCCTCGGGCACAGTTTCACCCTCTCCAGTTCTTAGTCTCTTCATCCATCAAATGGAATCACACTGTTTATCTCATAACGAGAATCGAATCCTTCACTGAAATCTACTTCATCAAGTTCTTGCAATTGTTTAAGAGACCATGTGTATGAGGGTCTAGACAGTCAAGATGCTGTCTGGTTCCAAATCTGAATCTGAAGAAGAATTTCATTAAATACTTTGACTTCCTGAAACAGAATTCAGAAATGTAAAAAACCGACACTTCAAAAAAATTTAATTCTTGAAATCAACCTATAAAAAAAGGAAAATAAATAAGCAGTCCTTCCCTTGTTACACTAATTATTTATGAGAACTCCTTCTCAACATTCAAACTTTCTTTATATGACCCTAGATTAAAACCCCACTACTGTAATCAAGCATCGTCTTTGCTGCTGTTGGGAGGCTGTTCGGCAGATCCCTTTCTTTGACAACTTTATTAGGTAGCAGCAAACGCAAAGGAAGTCTCTGTCCAGAGAACTGATTGCTGAATTCCTGGACCTCACTTCTTTTCCCTCATTCCTCAAATACATTCTTTATATTTATAAAGAGTAACATAAATAAACATATGTATATTTTCTTGGGAAAATATAAAGTCTGAAAATTCTGGCAAATACTGGCAAAACTGCATGCCTCCTCACATATAAGAGCTTTAGATTCTAAAAGTCCAATATGATCTGTTATACAAATGTTAGATATATTTAGTGCCTTTTTATTTGATAAAATGCAAAAACAAATATTTAAAGAGGTAGTGTGTGTCAAGCTCCATGCTTTGCACTAGAGATACAAACTGAAATAAGATACTTACCTGTCTTTGAAAGGCCCGGAAACATGTCAAATAAACAAATTTCAGTGCAACATAGTAAAATAAAACCAGTACAAACAAAGTGTTCTAAAGGCACAAATGACAGAGAAACTAATTCTGCCTAGGAGAATCAGGAAGACTTCAGAAGAAGAGATATTTCAGCAGGCTCTTCAAAGTATAGAGGATTTGTTATGGCTTTTTAAAGACTTGGCTTGGGGCCAGCCCTGTGGCACAGTGATTAAATTTGGCATGCTCCACTTCAGCAGCCCGGGGTTCATGGGTTCATATCCTGGGCGCATACCTACACCACTCGTCAGCCATGCTGTGATGGCAACCCACATATAAAGTGGAGGAAGAGTGGCAGACATGTTAGCTCAGGGCTAGTCTTCCTCAAGCAAAAAGAGGAAGACTGGCAGAGATGTTAGCTCAGGGCTAATCTTCCTCAGCAAAAAAAAAGAAGCTGACTTATTGGTAAAACTATCTGAATCACGTACAGTAAGATTTCATATATGACCTTATTTGCCAATTATTACTTTAAGACAATCAGATACGAATCATTTTACAATTAAGTTTGAGCATGCATAACCAACTCTCAAATATAACAAAGATCCTTCCGGCAGACTTGATAAAATGAGTAATTTAATTACCAGCAGTATGCTTCCTTGGAGTAGTCCGAATGGAGTATTCAAAGTCAGGTACTACTCTGCTGCTCAAGTGAAGGTGGTAATTTCTTGCTTCATCCAATAAGTCTCTACATTTTAGATTTTGCTTGACAATCTGTTCTTTTGCCACAACACCCATAAGAAAATCAACTGGCAAGAGCGGCAAACGAACCTACGATCATGAATAGTTGGCAGAAAGGAAATTTAAATTGTAATAGGATAGCTCATTCTCTACTTCTACTGCAGTATGTTCCCTGTTTAAAACTCATTTATTTCATAAAGCCTTTCTAACATGTGAATGAAGCTTACTGTGCCAAGTTCTAAAGCGATTTCCAGTACTGGTCTGCACTAATAAAATCAGATTATATGTAAATATATCCTCCTCTTTTAAATATAGATTTAAGTAGACTGGATAAAATAATTTAATTGTCTTTATTCAAGTTACTTATTCACTTCCAAAAGTGGTACTGTCATAATCACAGGCCCCTTACTGCTAAAGAAAAGGCACAATGAAAGCAAAATTGCTGTGTTTTGCTCTTTTCCCTTTTAAAGCTAAGACTGAACATATGGAAATGTGATTTATTTCTTACTTAAACACGCAAACATTCATATCTGAAGCAAACAGGTGCTGTTTTCTTCAAATCAATTATCTTGGAAGGTCATATACTAACTCAGAGATGTAGCCCCTCTTTCTTCTCTTAAAGATGTGTTGATTTTCTAGTGGATTAAAGGGACAATCAAACCAGGTAATATGATTTTGAGCTAAACACACACACATACACAAGTAAGATATAGCTGCAAGATAATGAAACTTTTTGTTCATTTTTGTTCACAAACTTATTTTCAAAGTAATTCTGAGGCTCACTTATTATCTCCGTAACCAAGTAACCCCTATTGACAGTAAAAGTAAACAAATAACTTAAAAAGAGACATATTCCAAAATCCAAACAGGCACTGAAGAAGCGAAACTCTCGCTATTTGCAGATGACAAGATCTTATATATAAAAGAAATCCCAAAGAATCCACTGAGAAACTATTAGAAATAACAGCTACAGCAAAGTTGCAGGGTATAAAATCAACTGACATAAATCAGTAGCATTTCTATACTCTAATAATGAACTAACAGAAAAAGAACTCAAGAACACAATACCATTCACAATTGCAACAAAAAGGATAAAATATCTTGGAATAAACTTAAGCAAGGAAATGACAGACCTATACAACGAAAACTACAAGACTTTCCTGAAAGAAACTGATGACAATATAAAGGATGGAAGAACATTCCATGCACATGGATTGGAAGAATAAACATAGTTAAAATGTCCATACTACCTAAAGCAATCTATAGATTCAACACCATCCCAATCAGAATCCCAATGACATTCTTTACAGAAATAGAACAAAGAATCCTAAAATTCATATGGGGCAACAAAAGACCCCGAATTGCTAAAGCAATCCTGAGAAAAAAGAACAAAACGGGAGGCATCACAATCCCCGACTTCAAAACATACTACAAAGCTACAGTAATCAAAACAGCATGGTACTGGTACAAAAACAGGTGCACAGATCAATGGAACAGAATTGAAAGCCCAGAAATAAAACCACACATCTATGGACGGCTAATCTTCGACAAAGGAGCTGAGGGCATACAATGGAGAAAAGAAAGTCTCTTCAACAAATGGTGCTGGGAAAACTGGAAAGCCACATGTAAAAGAATGAAAATTGACCATTCTTTTTCACCACTCACGAAAATAAACTCAAAATAGGTCAAAGACCTAAAGGTAAGACCTGAAACCGTAAGACTTCTAGAAGAAAATATAGGCAGCACACTCTTTGACATCAGTATCAAAAGGACCTTTTTGGACACCATGTCTTCTCAGACAAGGGAAACAATAGAAAGAATAAACAAATGGGACTTCATCAGACTAAAGAGCTTCTTCAAAGCAAGAGACAACAGGATTGAAACAAAAAAACAACCCACTAACTGGGAAAAAATATTTGCAAGTCATATATCTGACAAAGGGTTAATCTCCATACTATATAAAGAACTCACACAACTGAACAACAGAAAATCGAACAACCCATTCAAAAAATGGGCAGGGGACATGAACAGACATTTTTCCAAAGAAGATATACGGATGGCCAATAGACACATGAAAAGATGCTCATCATCACTGATCATCAGGGAAATGCAAATCAAAACTACACTAAGATATCACCTTACACCTGTTAGAATGGCAAAAATAACCAAAACAGGGGCTGGCCCCGTGGCCGAGTGGTTAAGTTCGCGCGCTCCGCTGCAGGCGGCCCAGTGTTTCGTTGGTTCGAATCCTGGGTGCGGACATGACACTGCTCGTCAGACCACGCTGAGGCAGCGTCCCACATGCCACAACCAGAAGGACCCACAACGAAGAACAGACAACTATGTACTGGGGGGCTTTGGGGAGAAAAAGGAAAAAATAAAATCTTTAAAAAAAAAAAAAAATAACCAAAACAAAAAAGTAACAAATGTTGGAGAGGTTGCGGAGAAAAAGGAACCCTCATCCACTGCTGGTGGGAATGCCAACTGGTGCAGCCACTATGGAAAACAGTATGGAGAGCTCTCAAAAAATTAAAAATAGAAATACCACATGACCCAGCCATCCCACTACTGGGTATCTATCCAAAGAACATGAAATCAGCAATTCCAGAAGTCCCACGCACCCCTATGTTCATTGCAGCATTATTTACAACAGCCAAGATGTGGAAGCAACCTAAGTGCCCATCAACTGATGATTGGATAAAGAAGACATGGTAGATATATACAATGGAATACTAATCAGCCATAAACAAGGATAAAATTGTCCCATTCACAACAACATGGATGGACCTTGAGAATATTATGTTAAGTGAAATAAGCCAAATAGAGAAAGACAATCTCTGTACGACTCCACTCATATGTGGAAGTTAAACATGTAGACAGAGAGAACAGATTAGTGGTTACCAGGGGAAAGGAGGTGGAGGTTGGGGGAGGGCACAAAGGCTGAAGTGGTGCACCTACAACATGACTGACAAACAATAATGTACAACTGAAATTTCACAAGGTTGTAAACTATCATAATCTCAAGTAAAAAAAAAAAATCCAGAAAAAAAAAAAAGAGACATATTTCTGAGGTTATAAAGGTAAAACTGTGGTGAGGGAAGAAAATGGAAAGTGATGTCTTACAGTTCTATCCAGAATAAATCTATATGCGTAATAAATGTACTCTCATTAGCAAACTAATTCAGTAAAGTTTAGAAACGTCATTATAAAACAATAGTTAAAAATTAATTTAGAGTTGTTTCCTCAGAACCATTTTCTATTTGTGTAAATAAAATACTCATTATTACTACCTCAAAGGGATATTTTAAACATTCAGGTTAAAAAGCAGAGAATGATATTTGTAATTCAAATGTTAACAAATTCAGACTTACCCTTAAATAGTATAGTGAGTAAACAGGGAATTAAGAATCAAGCCATTTTCACACGGTATTACATCAATGGATAATCTACACTTCTCATGATAAATGAAGCATGCTGATTTGCTTCCATATCATTTCATTTCTACACACAATCTTATTTCAGTCCCTACCTGTGCAAGTGTTTCATCCAACCATTTGGAATGATGCTGAGGATTGGCAAGAAGCCACTTGATGGCTGCACTATAGACCTGCTTTTCATTCTCAATATTTAGATCACTAGACGACAGAAGCTTATGGAGATGCTGGGGTGACACACTTACAAAGTCTTCACACTCCACTACTTCAGTAAAATGCTCACAGGCATACTGATCCGCCATGTCCATTAAGTCTATTCGATTGTGACTTTCTGCAAAAGCTCTTACTGCCAGGCAATTGGAGGGATGAAAATGTAACTTCATATATTCACAACAAGCTCTGGCCACCAGTTCAACCTGTAGAATACAGGCTGCATACAAGAGAGGCTGGACGTTGTCCACAGTCAAAGTGAGCCGTGAAGAATAGACAAACTTTACCAAGTCTTCTATTGCGTCACCATCAAAATCTCTGATTTCAATGAGTGTTTGCTTGGCTTCAGCCATTTCAGAGAGAAACATAGCTCTGAAGTAGGGAATAACACATGCCAACACCAGTTTGTGACAGGAGATTAGCTTTGAGCCAACCTGTTCAGAACAAAGAAAGAGACACTCAGCTTAATATCAAAATCAGTTTTAGATCAGCATCGAGCATGTATTGGAGCAGGGACAAAAATTCCAGACAAATTTGGTGTATTTGTTTCAACAATGTAATCCTTAGGTCACTTATTTTCAATTTAGGGCAATTTCTTAATGTCAAGCAATTTGCTTCTTCCAAATTAGCCACTTATCCTTGATACATTTTTCTATAATGTATAGACAGTAAATCTATGTTTTTTTCTATATTATCTCATATTTCAGAAGCATTTTGTGAATTAATGAGAATAGCAGCAAATATCATCTAAGCACTTACTATGTGTCTTTTACTATTCTTTTGGGTCCATGAGTCCTTTCTTCTGCCTCTTTTTAAAAAATTTTCTTCCGGTTTTATTGATATAATTGACATATATCATTGTATAAGTTTAATGTATATAACATAATAATTTGATATATGTATATATTGTGAAACAATTACCACAATAAGTTTAGTCAATATCCATCACCTCACATAATTACACATTTTTTTTCTTTCCTTGAGATGAGAACTTTTAAGATCTACTCTCTTAGCAACTTCCAAATATAACTACAGTATTGTTAACCACAGTGACCATGTCAGGAACTATTCTAAGTGTTTTTCACATATTAATTCATTTAATGGTCCCACTGCCCCTATGAGTAGGTACTATTATTATCCACAATTTATCAGTGACAAAATTGAAGCAGAGTAAATAAAATCAGTATTTACTAATATTTACTATGAGCTTAACTGAGGTTTTTTCCATTTCCTATTTAAATTATTTTGAAGTGATATATTCTATATGAAAGTAATGAAAAACACTGAAATCTCAAAACCTTAATGGTTGAAAAATTAGATTGAAAAATTAGTTTGCCATTACAAATGACCCAGTAGTAAACTTTGTCGTAACTGAATCATTGTTCACATTCTCTATCATTTCCTACAGATAAATTCTTAAAAATAGACATGTTGCTTCAAAGGATGGCTACAATTTGGATGCAGGCTGCTAAACTGTCCATTTCTGATCTACCTACAATATTTGCGCCATATTCTGAGTGTTAACTTGTTAAGAAATTTGCCAATTTGACGAATGAAGATATTAGCTCACTGTTTTAGTTTATCTTTCTTTTACTAATATGATTTGAACCATTCATAAATTATGGGCTATTTGTATTTCTCCTATGAACTTTTTTCTATGACTTTTTCTTATTTATTTGTAAGAACTCTTCCATATATTTAGAGTATTAGCCATTTGTCATATATATATTTCAACCTTTTCTCTATTTTATACTGTGCTTTTAAATTTTATTCACCCCTTATGGATTTTTATATAATCAAATCAATCCTTTTTTAATGATTTCTACATTAAGTGCTATGCTTGAAATGGGAATTATTTAATATTCCATAAATATTTACTTCAGGTATTTTTTCTAGTACTTTTATGGTTTTATGTTTCACACTTAAATCTTTATTTCCATCTGGAAGTTTTTGATACTGAGTAGACAGATATCTTCTTTTTAACATAGTAGTTAGCCAGTTTTCCCAGCACTTTACATTAAATAATCAATGAGTACAAGTTAAAGGATAGTAGTGTTTTAGCAATTTTCCTGTAGCATTTTGATTATATAATACATTTATAGTCATGTCTCACTATTTGGGAATTATTTTTAACTTAAGAACTTCTAAAGGAAAATGCCTGAAGAGTGTTACAATGTATAAATGGTTCTGCTTATAAATGCACCTCACCCAACTTTTTTCCACTAATATAAACAATATCATTTATTTCAACAAATACAAGATGGTGATTTCTGGTGGTTATACTATATTTAATTTTTCAAAGAATTCACAAGGCAGGACTTAGATTCTGTTGAGACTCAAGTTGTAACCTAAGACTAAAGCAGGAAGCTTGGCATGTTTTCAAATATACTTCAGCCTTAAAATGGGATCTGAAATCTGATATTGAACTTTTTAAAAACAGCCTAAAAATATCCTTTTTTGACTGTCTGTGCATGCATGTTTGGACATGTCTATGCAAATATTTGTAAATCTTGAAAGAAGACATAAACCTGCTCAATTACTTGCCAATACTATTACATAATAGTAATATAAAATAGGGTTCTACAATTTCCAGATAAACATTATTTTAACACTGTCTTCTCATCTAAGCCATAGAAATCAATGGTTTGCAAGTTATTTTCATGTGGTTTGTAAGAAGGCTCTGTCTCTGTATAACGCTATTTTAATTTCTTGATTCAAATAAACCAAAATGTGGATATTTAATAAATATATACACACAATCATACCTCTATGTAGCCTTTTAGAATAAACACCCAATTAACTTTGAGACACATGTATGAAATAGGAACATCAAAAAATTTAGCTTTTGGGGCTGGCCCTGTGGCCGAGTGGTTAAGTTCGCGCGCTCTGCTGCAGGCAGCCCAGTGTTTCGTTGGTTCGAATCCTGGGCGCGGCATGGCACTGCTCATCGAACCACGCTGAGGCAGCGTCCCACATGCCACAACTAGAAGGACCCACAACGAAGAAGATACAACTATGTACCGGGGGGCTTTGGGAAGAAAAAGGAAAAAATAAAATCTTTAAAAAAAAAAAAAATTTAGCTTTTTACGCATTAATTCTCCTTTGATACTATATAGTCTCATATTTATGAAAGTTTATTTCTACATTTTTATTCTCTGGTACGTAAAAATAATTATTACCAAAAACATTTCATCAGAAATTTAGAAATAAAAGAAATCAAAGTCTAAAGACTAGGTGTTTTAAAATTGGGTGAAAAATATACAAACTACAAAATATTAGATATTACTATACAACTGACTACTACATAAACACTAACTATGTTTTTGATAATAGTGAATCTTCTAATTTACATTCCTTTTTATTAGATCTGTGAATATATGAATAAATAAAAATACTCAGAAAAAAACATGCCAAGCTTAAACTGAAGTAGTAAAAAATGCAGAATATCAACATCAATAAAATGATCCCTTATCAAAATACAAAGATTGAAATACAAACCACTTCTCAAAACCTTGAGTAATTTTCCATAGATTAGCCAATAGGGATCAAAATAAAATGAAAGAAAGGCTTTAGACTGGTAAAGCACTTCACTCTCAACACGGGATGTAGGAACAGGAGGGGCACAGAGGGAAGTCACGCATCTTCAACTTTTACTGCTGATGCCACATTTAGGTCCAGCCAGAAAAACTATATGATGAACTAAGTAGAACTCTGAAAACAATAAATGATCTTCTGCTGAATTATGAGGTAAAATGAACTAAAAATGACATAAAAAAATTAACTAAACAAAGAACATTAAAAATTCCATCAACCATCAGTTCTGACTTACAAAATGAACCCATCTATTTCTTCCATTAAAGACCACTTACTTTCCGAGTTTTCTTTTTTCCTCCTGACTGAAATACATAGTCAGTGTGTAAAACCAAGAAAGCACAGAAAAATAAAAGGGAAAAAACCTTACTCACAATTCAGCAAATGCTGTCAATCTATTGGTATATTTCCTTCTAACTTTTTTTCTGTGCATTTTGAAACATAACTGAGATTGTCCTAAACCTCACCATCTCTTCCTAAGTTTCTGAACGCTTTTGTAACTTTCATGCTTATTGGCTGTATGCTCTTCTGCACAGCGGATGGAACGCACAGTTTATTCAACCACTGTGATATCAGCTTTAGATAACTTTTCCATATTTTAAATACAAACAGTATCTTAGAGCAGAAAGTTTTTCAGCATTCCAGAATATTTCCTTGAGATAAAATATGAAAAGCAGAATTAGTGAAATCAAAAAAAGCATTTTATAGCTCTGGACACACACTGTCAAACTGGCCCTGAAAAACAGTGAGCCCATTTCTATCCACCAGTAGTATTTGAGAACACTCTTCATCAAAATTCCAAAAGCAATAAATACGTTTTAAATATTCAATATGTTAATAAGTGAACAATTTTTTAATTCATTTAATTTTTACTTCTTAGCTATTTTTAATACTTTTTAAAAATCTGGCTAAAAAAATTGGCTACTCTGTGAACTCTTATGAACTAGTTGTTCTTACATAGGTTCACTTCATTTCTAAGTATTAACTGTATAATCCAATAACAGAAATTATTTAAAAATCATTTACAAACACAGCTGAAAAAATTTTTAAATCATTAAAAACTAAAGTATATTAGATTGAAATGTTTATAATTATGCCACTTAGTAACTCAAGCTAAGTGTTTGAGAACTATACTGAAATAAAAGTGCAGAAGACACACAATGGAACAGAAATAAAGACTGGAGGGGAAAAACGCATATACACAAGTTTCCGTTTATGTACATTTATAAACTGTATTCTAATTTCTCAGTTTAATCCCTTGTAATTTTGCCCTTTTAACTCAGTAAGCTACTCTTTTCAATAATCTACCAATTTTAATCAGTTTGTGAGGACAAAAAGTGTTTTACTGCCAAGGTCAAGAAGGGGTTAAATGTATAAGACTCAAGATAATGTCTTGGCTTGTAGTGAATTACCACATCACAATGTCTAGCCAGATTCACTGTTATACAATCTTAACTAATCATACATTTGTTTTAAAAACCCTGCACAATGGAAACAATAACTTAGCATTTTGGGGGGCAAATAAACAAGGATCTAGGGATAAAATATTTAAATACCCCCTCTTCTGAGCAACATTAAAAAAATCAAAATATTGACTTACTAGTTGAATGGAAGAAAATAAAGGTGATCATTTTCTTAGATTTCTTAACATAGAATGCTTAAGTGTTAAATACAGGACCACTTTGTCCTTTATCATTTCTCTTTTATTAGATTATGTCTGCTTTCCAGTGAGGAGTTAACTGTTACATTTTATAAGGATAATAATTTTATCATTTCTACCTCTGGGAAGTATAATATTATAATGTAGTTCACATATTTCGTTCCCCTGCAATCTTTCAGAGCACTTACTTTCACCTGGTCAGCTGGAAGTTTTGACAGCAAATAATTATAACACTTAGAGTCTCGAAAATATTTATTAGATTCCTATAAATATTTGTTTTTAAAAAAAATCACAGGAACATGCACTTCCAAAAAAAAAGAGCCAAATAATATGAATAAACTTATTCAGTGGCGGCATTGACAGGTGATGTAAGGGGTGTGCACCTCTAATAACCTCTATTAACTTCTTCAAGTAAAATTAACTATGATCTTTAATAAAGACAGTGACATCTGCTGAAACTGCATAAAGCATGAATAACAGCATCTTTGTAAACGCTACTCTTGCTGCTCTATAACGTATAATCTAAGCATTATTAGTGGTATGCAACACCCCTTCAAGACAATTCCCCCCTGCCCTTTCCCCAACCAAATTGTTGCCCTTAAGCAGCTTCTCGCACATATAATTTTAGAGCTGCTACTGGATATAGTCTAAAAATATTTTCACTAATGAATAAACATTATAGTACACAGACAAGTTTTACCACTCCCTGAAATGATCTCAACATAATACAGTCATGCGTCACTTAACAACGGGGATACGTTCTGAAAAATGTGTCGTTAGGCAATTTTGTTGTGTGACTATCATAGTGCACTTACACAAACTTAGATGGTACAGCCTACTACACACATAGGATATATGGGACCACCACCGTATATGTGGTCTGTCGTTGACTGAAATGCTGTTGTGCAGCACATGGCTGTACATAATCTGCCATGTGAAACCAATCGCCTTTCCAATAACCTCTCAGACATAATCAACAGATCCTCTCCTTTGCTTCCATAAACATTCACAAAAAAGGCAATCATTAAATTATATTATAGTTAGCTGTGTATGTGCTTATCTCTGGCTAAACTTTAAATTCCCTCAAGGCAAGTACAGTATATTATGCAAATTTATTTATACTCTCCATGTACTAGAGGTAAACCTTAGTAAATATTTGCTAAATGAATTAATTTGCTGTTTCTAATATAGGTGCTCACTTTGGAATTTAAAAATGGGGTCGTGGTCTTATACATGAAAAATGAAACAAATTTTGATAATTACCTTTCTAAAATCTTTGTGCTAAAAGCAATAATGATCAAAGGAAACACACCAAGAAAAGGAGATGAATTTATATCAAAGAATCATCCTCAAGGTTATATGAATATAAAAAGTGAAGTTTATATTGATTAGAATGTTATAAATTATCCATAATCCTATTTGGTTTAGTTGTGCTGTGACAGCTAAATTCTGAAAGTTGAAGAAACGCTCAATTAAAATTGAGAAACAAATCCAATAGCAGACATGCTGAAAGATTAAGATGTAATTCTTCCTAACGAATAGGAACACAATATACCATAGCAGAATTATCTGATACCATTGGAACGACAATCATAGTATACATAATGATCCTAATAAGTGATATTTATTGATTATTTATTATGTACCAAGACTGTCATAGGACTTCACATGCATCAATTCACTTATTGCTCACAAAAACATAATTTACCCTTGTACTTTTATAGTTGAGGAAATAAAACTGCAAGTCCCTTCAAACTAGTGTGATTTCTCGTTCCTAAATGACCTGTATCCCTGTTTCAAACACAGTATTTTTAGTCTTCCACCAGATTCCTCTAAAGCTTTCATTTCAACCTATTGCTGAAGCTACTCAATAAACAAAGGAAACTTACAAGTTTAGTTATCACTTGCCCTGAGACGGCTGTATCCTTATTTTTCACTTAAGAAAGTTTACATGCAGCAGCTTGTAAAAATTATTCTAAAATCAAATTATAAAATTTATAAAAATCAATAATATTCTATTCCTTTTCCATGCAGACACTGATAGGCTGAATTGGTAATTGATTAAGTTCAAACAATCTATTTTGCATTTTTTAGTTTTGCCACAGCCAGTGTGGGTCACTGAATTTCACACTAGGGCTGAAAATTAGAATAATGGCATGAGAGTAAATATAGCATACCATACAGATCAAAGAGTTTAAGTGTTCCTTCATTAAAATATATACACGGCTAAATTTCACACAGAGCTGGTAGAATTATCTAATGGTTTTCTTCTTAATATCTTAGGACCTAGAAATATGTAAGGACACCAAGAGTATAAGTAAAGAGAATATAGGTCATTTATTTACAGTGTAACACTATACTCCTGGACATTCCAGGCCTGAAACTCAAAGTTTATGCTTTCAGTTTCTGGACTTTTACTGAGTGTCCCTGATCTGAATCTCCACGTATGCCCTCATTCTCCATGACTGTGAGCTCTAAGAACCTGTCTGATTAGGAGCATAAAGCAAAATCTAAGAGATCCAAAAGTGGCAAATCTCATGTGGAAAATACTGCATGGATGCATATGAATCACCAAAAATTTTAACATTACACTGAGAGATAAGAATAAGAAGAAAGTACTCTAAACAAGTAATGAAAAACAACTAGAACACAGGCTCTTCCATACTACTTTATCACTTTTCCAATTTTATTAAAATTGTCTTTTGTAGCAGAACAGCATGGTCTTACAGACCACAGACTTACGAAAGACTTTTCACCCAAGTCTAAACAGACTCTACTTCACTATCAGGTATAGATCAACAATTTCACTTAACAGGTGGCACTCTTGAAGTGGAGATTAAATTACCAGAACAGGAGCAGACAGTGAAACACCAGTGCAGCCAGGGAAGCAACCAGGAATTCCTGACTTCTCACCAATGCAAGAGTAAGAGAATCCATCACGGCTTTTAAATCCACAAGTTAAAAGCTTATCTGCCAACAGCAATTTATTAATTTCGCTAATAATAACTACTTGGTTTTAGGGTTCCAAATTCTCAGAAGTTAAATTAACTAAGAAACAATGAGTATCAATATTTAATTAGCATAACAGTTTAATCTTATACTAATCTCCCTTTATTTACCCTCCCTTGTGCCCCTTCCCTTTCAATAAAAGAGGACTGAGACTAAAATCATTCTGACTATAACAAATAACTACAGCACCAAAAATTGCCTTATGTGGTTACAGAAACCCTCATTTTCACAACACACTGATGAGGTTGATAAAAGTAAAAAAAGACAGTCTCACCTTTAGTGTGACATCACAGAGTTCTCCATTTTCATAAAACCGCAGAAGTGAACTGTGAAAATCTCTCCAAGCTTCATTTGCTTCAAAGATAAAGGAGTCTTCTCCAGCACCATCACTAACTGAAGATTTGTTCTTCACTTGTTGCTGCTGTTGCTTTTTCCCCTTTGTGAAGTGATTCCTGGCTTGTTTTGCATTCATAGATTCTGAAGCCATTTGCAACACTCTTCTTTTAATACAGCTCTCTTCTCGAACATCCCATTTATTCTTTTGTAAAGGGTGGGGAGAAGGCAGAAGGTGGATGGAGCCCACTAAACTTCAGACATTTTTCAAAACCCACGCAAGTGCCTTTGTCCAGTTTGCTGAAATTAAAAAATCAACAACAAAACACACACAGAAACAAACCAAAAGAAAAAAAAGCTATCATGAGTAATTATAGTTTACCAATATTATATATGTAAAATGACCATATAAATCATTCTTGCACAAAGAACAAGGAACTTTGCAGTTTTTATGCTAAATGTCACATAAGTTACCTCAGCCAATTATTTTATATTGGTGAAGGAACTCCTTTAAAATGTAATCTGAAAACTCTGGGAAGATGGCAGAGCAGGAAGCACCAGGAATCTGTCTCCCTGCCTGGACAACACTTGCACCAGCAGAATCTGTCTGATGTAACCATTTTGGAACTCTGGAATCTGCTGCAGGCTTGAAACTTCCGGGAGAAGACTTGGATGGTAAATTAAGGTTAATTTTGGTCAATTTCAGCTGTTAGGACAGTAGCAGCTGCCCATCCCACACCGCCAGCTATGTGACAAGCAGCTGGGCACATGCTCCTGGCGCAGCTTGCACACAGTTTGCAGGAGCCACGGTGAGCAAAAGGACCCTGTCCTCCAAATATCAGAGATCTCTGCTCTGACTGCCGACTACCGTTTCTGATCACACAGGTGCAAAGAAGTGGGACGCCACTGTTGTTGCACATCTCCCCACTGTTGCAAGTCCCTCCCTCACTTCACTCTCAGCTGAAGTGACTTCCAGAGGATTTAAAAGGCTGGTGCCCTTTACCTCCTTCATTTTTTGCTTTTTCCCCTTTGGAGAGCGAGTCATTAAAGACCAAGACATTAAAAAACAACTGCACATACAAGGAAAATTAAAGTGACTGTGCAAGCCCGGGGAAAGGCTCAGGAAAGACCAGAGAAGACCTTAAGTTTACACCTCAGGCTGATCTTCAGCATAGAAACAGCCTACAACAATCAAATTAAAACAAAAACAATAACAAACAACAGGATACCTTAAGAAGAGGGAGAATCTGATTTCCAGAGTTACCATATTACTAGATTCAAATGTCCAATGTTCAACAAAGAGATCACAAGGCATACAAAGAAACAGAAAAGTATGGCCCATTCAAGGGAAAAAATAAGAGAAACTGTCCCTGAAAAGAACTAATGCAATTTATACTAGATAAAGACTTTAAAACATCTGTCTTAAAGGTGCTCAAAGAACTAAAGGAAGACGTGGAGAAAGTCATCTGCGTGAACAAAATGGAACTATCAATAAAGAAAGAGCAAACCTAAAAAGGAACCAAAAGCAGATCCTTGAACTGAAAAGGACAATAACTGAAATGGAAGAGTCACTAGACGGGTTGCCCGGTGGCGCAGCGGTTAAGTTCACATGTTCTGTTTCTCGGGGGCCCAGGGTTCGCTGGTTCAGATCCTGGGTGTAGACATGGCACCACTTGGCACGCCATGCTGTGGCAGGTGTCCCACATATAAAGTAGAGGAAGATGGGCATAGATGTTAGCTCAGGGCCAGGCTTCCTCAGCAAAAAGAGGAGGATTGGCAGTAGTTAGCTCAGGGCTAATCTTCCTCAAAAAAAAAAAGATTCACTAGAGGCATTCAAAGGCAGATTTAAGCAGGCAGAAGAAAGAGTTGGTAAACTTGAAGACAGGACAATGGAAATTATTGAGGCTGAGGAGCAGAAAGAAAAGACTCAAGAATCACAAACAGAGCCTAAGGAACCTGTGAGACATCACTGAATAGACCAACACATGCATTGTGGGGTATCCTAAAAGGATGAGGCAGAGAGAGCATTTGAAGAAATAATGGCTGAAAACTTCCCAAATATGATGAAAAGACATGAACATAAACATGCAAGAAGCACCAAGAAAGATAAACTCAAAGAGACCCCACATTGAGACATTATAATCAAACTTTCAAAAGCCAAAGATAAAGAGAGAATCATAAACAAAAGCTGAGGGAGTTCGTGACCAGTAGACCTGGCCTGCAGGAAATACTCAATGAAGTCCTACAAGGTGAAATGAAAGAACACTAGACAGTAACTCAAAGCCATATGGAGAAATAAAGATCTCAGTAATAGTAAATACGCAGGTACAAAAGTTAGCATTATTGTACAAAAGCTGGTATGATTGTAACAATGGTTTGTAACTGCACTTTGTTTTCTACATGATTTAAAAGACTAATACATTTAAAGAATAGTTATTAATGTAAAAGATAGTATTTCTGTAACTTTGGTTTGTAACACCAAATCTTGTTTTCTACATAATTTAAAGGAATAATTTAAAATAATAAGTAAAAAATAAAAATTTAAAATAAAAAATTTAAAATAATAATTTAAAGGAATTTTTAGTTTATGTTTTTGGGCACATAATATATAAAGATGTAATTCTGTGACACGAACCACTGAAAGGAGTGAGATGGTGCCATAAAGGACCAGAGTTTTTGTCTGTTATTGATGTTAAGATTAGAATGTTATAACTGTAGGACATTAAATGTAATCCCCATGATAGCCACAAAGAAAATATACACAAAGGGAAATAAGAAAGGAATTTAAGCATTTCACTACAAAAAAACCAACTAATCACAAAAGATGACAACACTGCAGGAAATAAGGGTCAATAAAGCTAAAAGGCATACAGAAAACAAATAGCACAATGACATAAGTAAGTCCTTCCTTATCAGTAATTACTTTCAATGTAAATGGATTAAACTCTCCAATCAAAAGACAGAGATGGGGGCCGGCCCCGTGGCCGAGTGGTTAAGTTTGCACTTTGCTTCGGTGGCCCAGGGTTTTGCCAGTTCGAATCCTGGGCGTGGACATGGCACCACTCATTAAGCCACGCTGAGGTGGCGTCCCACATGCCACAATTAGAAGGAACCACAACTAAAAATACACAACTATGTACTGGGGGGCTTTGGGAGAAAAAGGAAAAATAAAATCTTAAAAAAAAAAAGAGATGGCAGAATGAATAAAAATACATGACCCAACTATATGCTGTCTACAAGAGACTCAACTGAGATCCAAAAAGACAAACAGGTTGAAATGGAAAGAATGGAAAAAAATATAGCATGCAAATAGTAACCAATAGAGAGTAGAAATGGCTATACGAATATCTGACAAAATTAGACTGTAAATTAAAAAATGTCACGAGACAAAGAAGGATATTATATATTAATAAAAGGTCAATAAATCTTTTCCTGGCAGCTCGTCTGCAGAAGGAGCAGTATGTCCACGGAAGGCCCTCAGGGAGCCTCTGAAGAGGAGCAAAAGGAAATGGAAGATAAAGTTACTAGTCCAGAGAAAGCTGAAGAAGCAAAATCAAAAGCAAGGTATTCTCATCTGGGACAAAAGCCTGGAGGTTCAGATTTCTTAGGGAAACGACTGCAGAAAGGGCAAATATAATTCAATTCTGGGGATCACAACACGGCTAAAGCAAAAATGAAGAACAAGCAAGTTCCCACTGCAGCCTGGATGAGACAGAGGTCACTGGTGACCACATTCCCACTCTACAGGGCCTTCCTCAACAGAAATCATCCCATGTTGCTAGCAAGCTGGCTGGCTGATTAAAAGAACTGAGCCACGGGAACGGCCGCGTGGCTGAGTGGTTGAGTTCACATGCTCCGCTTCGGCAGCCCAGGGTTTTACCAGTTCGGATCCTGGGGCAGACATGGTACTGCTCATCAGGCTGTGCTGAGGTGGCGTCCCACATAGCATAACCGGAAGGACTTACACCTAGAATATACAACTATGTACTGGGCGGCTCTGCGGAGAAGAAGAAAAAAACAAAAGAAGATTGGCAACAGATGTTAGCTCAGGTGCCAATCTTTCAAAAAAAAAAAAAAGATCTGAACTTCATGAATTTTCTAATTCCCATTATTTCTCCTTAATATGTTACTTCTCTGCTTTTTATTTCCTTTTATTCACTAAAGTCATTTGAGAGTGACAGCTTTGCAGGTACTGGTAGTGTGGCCGTTATTGTCAGGGAACATACATGTGTAGAATTTTTGATTAGTTTAACAGTGCGCTGATGAAAAGAACATGTTAGAGCAACATAATCTACTTGATAATAAATATATATTATCTAATTCCTAGTGTAGGACTGGTTCGAACAAATAACAAGCAAGTTTTACAATTTTAATGTTTTGGCTCTCTTTAATTCATCTTAATTATAGCTTTGTATGTTACTCTTAATATAACCTCTATTGTATTGATTTCTTCTGTATTTTACTTTTGGATTTTCTAAAACAGAAGTTTAAGACCACAAGTTGGAAGAAAGGTCACATATTTTTTGTGTGTGAGGAAGATTGGCCCTGAGCTAACATTTGTGCCAATCTTCCTCTATTTTGTATGTGGTGTGCCACCACAGCATGGTTTGATGAGCGGTGTGTAGGTCTATGCCTGGGATCTGAACCCGTGAACCCCAGGCTGCCAAAGCAGAGTGCACGAACTTAACCACTATGCCACCGGGCTGGCTGAGTATTATAACGGTTATAACGGCAGGCATCTAGTGATAACTTATTTTTAAATATCTTTAAATAAGTTTAAATAAATATCTTTTAATAAGTTTTAAAACACCTTATTTTTAAACTTTACTAGGTTTAAATACATAAAATAAAAAACTATTGGGGCTGGCCCCGTGGCCGAGTGGTTAAATTCGCGCGCTCCGCTGCAGGCGGCCCAGTGTTTCGTTGGTTCGAATCCTGGGTGCGGACATGGCACTGCTCATCAAGCCACGTTGAGGCAGCGTCCCACATGCCACAACTAGAAGAACCCATAATGAAGAATACACAACTATGTACCGGGGGGGCTTTGGGGAGAAAAAGGAAAAAAAAAAAAAAAAAAGAAAAACATGTCATAGGCAATAGCCATGAAAGAATAAATGGACTTCATCAAAAAAAATTAAAAAAAATAAAAAATAAAAGATAAAAAAATAAAAAACTATCACATACCTTTTTCCCTTATTCAATCTACTCTAGCTTCTGTCTGGTAAAAGACTATTTATTATTGTTGTGACAAACTATTTCTTTTGTCAGAGGATTGCTCTATGAAAAGGATATTAATAAATATTCATTTTTATACTTGTCACCAGATTTGGGCAAGACACAACAGCTCAAAAACTTTCTATACCAAATTCTCTTAAAACAGTCTATTTAAAGAATGCAGTGTCCTCAACTTTTTAAAAAAAATCTAGGGGCCGGCCTGGCGACACAGCAGTTAAGTTCACACGTTCTGCTTTGGTGGCCCGGGGTTTGCCAGTTCAGATCCTGGGTATGGACCTATGTACCACCTGTCAAGCCATGCTGCAGCAGGCATCCCACATATGGAAGATGGGCACAGATGTTGCTCAGGGCCAGTCTTCCTCAGCAAAAAAAAAAAAAAAAAAAAAAAAGAGGATGATTGACAGCTGATGTTAGCTCAGGGCTAATCTCCCCACCACCCCAAATCTACTATATATAATAGAACAGAAAACAGAAGCAGGAAAAGAATATTTACCCTAAGACATTTCACTCTAAGGAAGTTGGCAGCCTTTGGGACTTATACAGACTATATACTAATACCAAGTGAAAGCATAACTCAGCCTAAACTCTAACCCAGAATTTTTAAAAAATGTATCTAAGCTTCTGACTCTTAGGGAGAAAAAAATATGATACTCCTTCCCCAAATATATTAAGAGATTAAAAACACTAGAAAAAAAAAGAAAAATGGTCTATGGAAGTCTGTTTCTATCACACTCTGGTATGTTATGACACTGAAGCAAACAGGAAATTGAGACCATTTTTTTGCTCCTCTAAGCGCCAGTAAAATCATGTCAATCAACAAAATGGGAAGTTCTGAAGAAAAAAGTATATCACACAGAAGCAAATAGGTTTTTCTGGTTCAGGGCAGAGAAAATATAACAAAACTAACGTATTTTTACATGTAAACACAACTTACAAAGAATTACAGAAAACAGGACTTAGAGCAACAGCATAGACTTTTACTACTATGTTGTCAGTTTACTTTATTCTCTTTTTTCAAACTTCTTTGTGCTTATAATCTATATCACATTTCAGCATACACTATCAATATGCAATACTAGTATACAGAATACTGTATGAACTCATGTTATACTGGATTATTCTCATAACTAAGGCCTTTGCCAGCAGAGTGGCTTTAATGCTACAGATTAATGAGAAGAGTAGTAAGTCAAGAGAGGAACTCCAATGGCACTGTGACTGAAAGCACCTCTAAAAACACCACTGCTCTACAGTTACTGCTGCAGTCCCCACTACAGGCAGCAACAGTGCTATCAGACTCATTCTTCTTTACAATCACTTTAGTTTATACTCTTTACGATTTAGTTAGATGAAGATTTTCGATGATACAAAATACTACATTTTTTTTTAAAGATTTTATTTTTCCTTTTTCTCCCCAAAGCCCCCTGGTACATAGTTGTATATTCTTCGCTGTGGGTCCTTCTAGTTGTGGTATGTGGGATGCCGCCTCAGCGTGGCTTGATGAGTGGTGCCACGTCCGCGCCCAGGATTCGAACCAACGAAGCATTGGGCTGCCTGCAGTGGAGCGCATGAACATAACCACTCGGCCACGGGGCCAGCCCTTACTCATCTTTTAAGACTCAGCTCAGGTTCATTTGCTCCAAAGGGTCGTCCCTGAAAATCTCCCTTATTCACAGCCTGGACTGAGTGCACATCCTCTGTGCTTCCATACAATTTGATCACATCTTTTCCACTGCACTTATCATAAGGTTGATTACACCATCCTCAACTTAAAATTTAGTCAAATTTACAACACTTGGAATAACTGCATATTTACCACACAAGCCCCCAATATTTAGGCACCTGCTCCTCACTCCTATCACTCCCAGGTTGAGCACAACACAGAGTAAATAGACGAACTAAAAATGTTTTGAGAACAAATGAACAGATATTTTATGAACACTAGAGATTATTTTTCTACTATTATACAAAGCAACATATACTTAAATTATTTTAATTAAAATAACACTGCATTCTGGATATGTTATTTTAATCACAATCACATGTAAATATTTTAACATAATTTCAATTTTTGAATAATTTTATTTCAAAGGTGTATGTTTCTGGAAGTGTCTTTTTTTTTTTTTAAAGATTTTTTTTATTTTTTCCTTTTTCTCCCCAAAGCCCCCCAGTACATAGTTGTGCATTCTTCGTTGTGGGTTCCTCTAGTTGTGGCATGTGGGACGCTGCCTCAGCGTGGTCTGACGAGCAGTGCCATGTCCGCGCCCAGGATTCGAACCGACGAAACACTGGGCCGCCTGCAGCGGAGCGCGCGAACTTAACCACTCGGCCACGGGGCCAGCCCCTTGAAGTCTCTTTTTTTAATTTTAAGTCAGAAAAAAATGAAGCTGTACTCATCATTTCCTTATTATTTACAAAAACAAATAATAGAGATTTTAAATTTTAAAATTTCAAATAGTCCAAAAGAAAATATATCGGGCCAATAGTTAAAGAAGAATCTGCTGCTTTGACAAACTGGATTACAGCTTCAATAGTTCCTACTCAGTCAAGGTACACACGACTTCCAATGATTTACTACTGTGACTTAAACAAAAAGGTTTTTCTTAGCATTAGCAAGTATTAGATACAATTGTTAACAAAGTCTGCTTGTTAAATATTAATGTCATTTCCAGGGTCTATAAACAACATTTTCACTGCACGGGGAATACTCTCTAAGATGTGTCCACTTGGGGGTCTGTTTTATTAAGAAGGCATTTTATCGCTTCACGACCATAATCATTTCCTTGTCTGAACCGGAGCACTTAATCTATTACGCTCATCATCATCTGAAAGGCTAGTACAAAGTATTAAAAAATAAGGACTTGAATTTTACCTACATATGTGAACGATATGCATGAAATCTCTTAGGAGGGGCCTCTGTTACTAATTATGTTTATTTGACAATGTCACAGAAGTCACAGGGTTGTACTTAAGATAACAAAGGATAATTATTTGAATATAAAGCCTACCAAAAAATAAATTTACCAGTAATTTGTTTCCAAGTGTGAAAACTGAGATATTTCCTACTTCATATGTGAAACAAAACAAAAAACTGAATAATAATTCTTTCTTACTTCAGGGAGCGGGTCAGGCACAGTCCCTCTGAGCAGAGCACACTGATCTTTTATTGGATTCCGGAGAAAGTGTGGAGTTCAAGGGTTGGTGGACTTTCAGTGTCTCGGGAGCACGGTTAGTGGAAGGGCTGCCATTGACTAGTTGGCTTGCAAAATCCTATTGCCTATTCAAGGCAAGTTGCTGATTAATTAGAATGCCTTAAAACCAATTCTAAAGAACTGTCATTTATTGAGCAAGCAGGTTTAAAACTGGTTCTGGTGAACCATGGCTAAACGAGAATTAGTCTTCAAGGAGTTTGGGAACTTCCTTTTATGTTTATAAGGCAAGTACCTAAGCCAACATTCATGCATATGCTAAGGATATATACTAAGCATATGGTTTTATAACCACATTTCAAGAAATTTCAATAAAAATTAGAAATATCATCAGTGTTAAGGGGAAACACCAGTTGCCTTATCTTAATTTAGTCAACCGGTCAATCAGTAATCACATGTTATATTGCAGGTTCTGGAAACTGAAAGACAAATATGAAAAGCAACAACCAAGTGCTTTATAGAAGTGCTATTCAAACTGGGTCTGGTCCACAAAATTTTTTCACAGCTCTGCAATGAGGTAAGTACAAAAATGGAGTGTTTAGAAACTCTTATAGCAAAGTTATATTTGACAGAGTAATTTTATGTTTGTTGAATCTAACAAAAAATAGAGGGTTGTATTTTGTGTGTCCTTTTTTTTCATTTCATTTTCCTAGTAAATCATTTTTATTGTCTTTTACGAAAATACTGGTTCACAGATTAGTCTGTCAGCACAGACAGTCTGAGAAGCACCACTTGGGGACTCAAGAAAGGCAGACATCCACAACAGAAGAGGCCATGTTATGTTTTGCTACTAAGATACAAGCAAAAGGAATGTGTATCACACACCAAGCAAGTAAACACCTGCATCAATATTTGAACGTGGTGTTGGTGGCTTAAGAAAAAATCCCGCAGAAGATGATACAGCACACTTAAGAAACGCTGCATCAGCGATCCTCTAGATGAACCGGGAAATCATACTGCACGGAAAAACAAATGACGAAGATAAAAACTGCTTCACCCTAAACGTGAAGAAATTTAGGAACACCTTAACCAATCTCTCTCTTGCATTTTCCTTTTAAAAAGAATGTGTGCACAAGGGTAATCTAATTTTTTCTACTTATCTAGAATAAGTCCCCCCAAAAAGATGAATAAGACATGACATAATTCCTACCATCAAGGAGCCTGAATCATCTAGATGAGACATAAACAGATAATAAGAATGTGGTAAAGGCAACAGGAGAGAGATGCTAGATATTACGGGAGAACCTAAACTAGCCTGGGGGATCAAGAAGGCTCCCCACTGAATGTGGTAGCTCGCAGGTACTCCAAGTTCCCGTTCCACTCTATTCAACTATAACCAAATTTCACATGTTACTTCCTAAATTTCTCTCATGCTGTTGGCCTTGCTTCTCCTGCCACACACACCACTTTAGTCACAGGCCCCATCATCTCACAGCTATTATTATCACCTCAATGCTTAAAAACTTCCATGGATAATCTACCAGTAAGTAGAAAAAATCAGACGCAAACAGTATGGTCTCTATTTTGTAAAAAGGTGCATGTGGTAGGTTTCCAACTGCAAGATCGGTGCCAACTGCAACTGCTGTTTTGCAGTCAATTAATGAAATGATTCCAAAAGCCTCTATTTATTACAGAGAAATTTGTAGAGGAAAATAAGGAAACATAAGTTGAAAGTGGGCCACAGAACTTTAAGGCATGGGTCATATAAAGCATATTCCCAAAGTGCTTCAAATTCTAAGAAGGAAAGAGAAATGACTAAACATTTACTGTCATGATAGCTAGCATGGCTGTTTTAACTAGGTTAAATATTCTTATATGCTGTAAACATTTTATAATACTTTAAAGTCCCTCATATAATGATTATATGGTACACACTGATTTTACAGGACTTAAAAATAGAGAGCATGGTGCGGCAGAATAACAGTGAGCCTGGTATCAAGAAAATCGGATTTTAACTCACTGCAATACTGGAAAGTTACTGTAGGGGAGGAGGACATTTCCTCCCCCCAAATGGGGGTTCGTCTGGCCGGAGAACGAATTAAATTCACATAAGACAGAACAGCAAGAGAAAATTAAACAAAGCTTTATGAGGAACCATGGCCCGGGGCCTTTCTTCCCGAAGGAAGAAAGGGCACCGAAGAAGTGGGGTGCACATAGTGGTTATATACCCCCAAATAGGGTGTTTCACATGCGATTGAAATGTCCCTCCAACAATAGTCACAAGATTGCCCTGTCGGCACAGCGCTTGATGGACACAGCAGGTAATGGTCTGCTGTCTCAGTGGGCGTAGCAGGAGGCAAGTGGATTGTCTGGAGCTGGGCGGTCACAGGTGAGCGCAGCAATCAGTTCCTAGCCTAAGGAAAGATGCTTAATCCTTAAGGAATGCCAACGTTGGGAGGGGGAGGGAAGTCAGTTACAGGAGGTTACCAGACAAGCACAATAAAATGCAGTTTTAAGTCCTTGCCTTTGGTATTGATTAAGAGTTTCTAGAGAGAAGGTCATCTTCTTTCTTCTTCCTGGTACAGAGAGGGAGGCACCTTTTACAGATAGAGATTTACCTTACAAATGTAAAAGCGTCTTAACAAAGGGCAAGTTCCACTCCTCAGAGCCTTCTTCCCTGTCCCAGTTTATCAAAAGCAATCAGCCTCAAATAATCCTGATGCCAAAGAGACACATCTTGGGGTGGCCAATCCCAGGTCCCCACACGACCTAAATCTCCAAGTCTCAGTTTCTTCATTTATAAAAGGGTTGGCCTAGTCAGAGGTCAGCAATCTTTTTCTGTAAAGGGCCACAGAGCAGACAGTTTATGTTTGTGGGCCATCCAGACTGTCACGACGACTCAACCATGCCACTGTAGTACAAAAGCAGCCAAAGACAATACATAAAAGAACGAGTGTGGTTGTGTTCCAATAACACGTTATTCACAAAGCTGGCAGCAAGCTGAGTTTGGCCTACGCAAGATCCTAGTTGCAGGTAATCACTTGTGTACTTCTAGTTCTAAACGAGGAAAGTACTTTTCTACGTAAAATTACTTAAGCTGCTGCCTTGCTTTTTAGAGAAATCTGTTAGCCATATCTAACACTAGGCACATAAACCAGTGGTTAACAGCAGACTTTAGAGCCAGACAATTTTAGGATTCCCTATTAGCTGTGTAGCCTTGGGCAAGTCACTTAAAATCACTCTGAGCCTCAGATTTCCTGTAAGCTTGTTGTGAGGTTAAAAGTAGTAATATATGTAAATTACTTAGCTCTGTAACTAGTACACAGCAAGCACACAATTAATGGACATTACTACTTTCATAAATTATGTGATCCTGAGTCCTTGGTCAGGAACACAATCTTCCAATCAATGCTTTTCCAGTAAAGAAATAAAATATGCTTTATAATGATCCACATTTGGATGCATTTTTCACTATAGCAAAAGATGAGGACTGGCTATATTACCCTATGTCTTCCTTTTTTTTTTTTATGACAACAGTCAGCATTTGTTGAGTGTTATGTACTTATTAGCTGTACGAGCTTGCATAAGTTATATAACCTTTCATTAGCCTCAGTTTCTTCATCTGTAAAAATGAGGAAAATAACTGTACCAACTTCATAGGATTGCTATAAGGATTAAATAAATTAATAAAATTGTCTGGCATATAAGCTATGTTAAGTAATTGCTATTATTATTTGAGTTAGATACTTCACATTTATTCATTTAAATCCTCAGGACAACCCAAAAAGGTAGCATTCTTATATTTACAGATGTGGATAATGAGGCTCAGAGAAGTTGAGAAACCTAAGCAAAGTCACACCGCTATTAAGTGGCAACAGCCAGGACCCAACATAGGCTTGCCTGACTACAAAGCCAAAACTCCTAACACTTGGCCAAAGACGGCATTAACTATATCTTCATATGGGAGTGTAACTATATCTTTGTACAGTATGTATAAATTACTCTATGAGAACTAAAATACGGGTATTAATATCCTCCCCATACAGAAAACGTTTTTGACTTTTTTTAAAGCTCAAGAGTAAGAGAATACACATTAAATCACTAATCTTCTTAAAATGATAGTGTTCCCACAGGAAAAATTTTTGCTGAAATGATTCCTGTTTTCCATATCCAATTAACTCAAACTTTCATTATTAAACTAAAAAAGGAATCCTCTGCATTAAAATAACTAAAGATGCAGCACAGTGACTTATCTTTCACACGTAAAGTACTATGCAAATGCTGGCATTCATCTTTATTGATCTTTGAGATCTATTTTTATAAACAGAAAATCTAGGGAGCCAAACACAGTTCCGTTACTTTATTCTACAAATCCTCAAGTATTGATTTAGAACCTTGAACTGTGAAAAGCATTCAGATTTCAAACGAAAATACCAAAATCAAAGGGAAAAAGAAAAAAAATTCTCAAAGAATAAGACAAAAAGACATTACTCTGCTGGACAGATTCATTCAGAAGGTGGTACAGCATCACTGATCCACCTCACACCTTTCAGACCTTGTGGCTGCTACTGGTAACTGACCCAGAAACAGAAGCTGGCTTCACACTGTAAAGCCTTATAGCCCAGCAACCTAGCACTAACAAGGAAAATACAGCTTGCTTCCAAACTCTATTACAAGAATGAACTCAAACTTAGAACTCTAACTTAATCCTGAAATTCCCAAAATGCAAATAAGATTAATTTTCAATGTTATAAATTAAAATTACAAATTATAATCGAATCTACATAAATTGATTGTAAATTCCATGTTCCTTCCAAACCAGCAACACTGAAAGTCAAAATGATCATCAATTAAGATTTAACATAACTTTACACTCTGCGCTATACAAGAAGAAATATTACACAACAACAAATATACTACGTAAACATCATCATCTAGTTTGGGAGATAAAATACTTAATTTTCTTTAGCATTTGGTGTTTTGTTGAGAAAACAAAAAATACATCCGAATTTTAGAATAAACAAATCAAACTACATTTCAGCATTTCAAAATAATATTCTAGCATGCTGGATTGCATTAGGGGCCATTCTTTGCCGTGCATCCTATTGCCCATCAAGGTGGGGGGTGGGGGGGGACAGTATCTGCCTAAGGATAATGGACCAATCAGCAGTATTGGAGATGAGAAGCAGGACTGTTATTCGTATGAACATTTTATACCATAAATATCAACCTCTAGTTCTGGCTGAAAGAAAACCAGGTACTCACAGTCTTTTGTAAAAAAAACTAATTTTAAAAATAATCTGCAAAATATCTAGTAAAGAAACCTGCCTAGACAACTGAAGCTAATGGTTCTTAGAACCTTCGGGGGAAAGGTGGTCATGTACGACTTTTGAACATCTGTTGAAAGCTGTGGGTCTTCTCCCCAGAAAAGTACAGATAGACACAAGAGTTCACAGACTCCTGGCAGGCCATTTGTGGGTACCGCCACAGATCCAAGTTAAGAACCAGGGAGATGAAGTAGAAATTTTCCAAAAGTCCCTTTGACCCTCTTCTGTAATTTTACCTCTGACTCACAAGAACTGACTAAATTATTCATAATCAGACAATGAACCCTCTTGTACAGGAAACTCTTTAAAACAAGCGATTGATAGTATTTACATAAGCAGTATTCACCAGAAAATAAATTACACTGGCAGCATTTTAAAATACAGCACGTGACTAGTGATATCGATGAATATTATAGTGCATTATAGTTTACAAAACGATTTCATATATTATAACAATTAAAATTTGTATCCTCTTTTTACAGCTAAGGAAATAGAGTTCAGAAAATAACTTGCCACTGTCACAGAGCCAACATGTCGAGAGCTGGGATTCTAATCCAGGGTTGTCTAGTTCTGGAACTGAGCTCAGTAAATTATAATATCCTGATGCTTCCACAAAGGCCCAGCAGACAGAAAAAAAAGATTACCAAAAAAAAAAAAAAGCCTGATGGGTCACTTTTATTGTAGATACATCTTGACATCAGTAAAGAAAAATTAAGACATTTAAAAATGCCCGATTTCCTCTTGCTTCCCTGGTTAACATAAAACACGTTTTTCAGAAAAGTGAAGAAATGGTCAAGCTAATGAGTTTTAGGACTGAGAAATATGTTTTGTTATTCTATGAAGCATTTCTTCTCTCTCATCTCTTTCTTTTTTTTTTGTCTTTTCTCCCCAAAGCCCCAGTGCATAGTTGTATATCCTGGTTGTAAGTCGTTCTAGCTCTTCTATGTGGGTCGCGGCCATAGCATGGCTTGATGGGCGGTGCTAGGTCCCCACTCAGGATCCAAACCCGCAAACCCTGGACTGGGGAAGCCAAGCACGTGATCTTAACCACTTGGCCACAGGCCGGCCCTTCTTTAATTCTTAATATAAAAAAACAAATGATTATTGGAATATTCAAATATAAGAAACCGAAGTTTAAAAATCCAATTTTTCTCAAAACACAAAAGCTATTTAAAATTAATTTTTAGGAGAAATACTGAGACCCTACTGAGAAGACGACAGTGACAGAAGGTAATGGAAAATTAATACTCTTCATGTGAATAAAGAACTCTTGCCCTATGGGGAAAAAATTATCTTTTAGGATGTTCAAAATATTCCCTTTAATCTTTTTAAAATGGTAATACCCATTTCAGTTCTCTACAACTCTTTAAAGTTCTTGATTTTTTAAATAGGGGTTATTTGTCTAAACCCATAGAATATACAACACCGAGAGTGATCCATAAACTCTGGACTGTGGGTGGCAAGGATGGATCAATGTCGACTGTAACAAATGTACCATTCCTGCGTGGGGATTTTGATCCTGCGGGAGACAGCATATGCGGGGCAAAGCAAGCAGCATATGTGAGAAATCGCTGTACCTTCCACTCCATATTGCCATGAACCTAAAACTGATCTAAATATAAACTCAATTTTGAAAAATGGGGGGGAGGGTCAAAATTTATCTACCACACTTTCTTCCTAACAAATGAGGAAACATTGTTTTTAAAAAATTACCCTCAGTATTATGTTAAGTGAAATAAGCCAGATAGAGAAAGACAGTCTCTGTATGACTCCACTCATATGTGGAAGTTAAACAGGTAGACAAAGAGAACAGATCAATGGTTACCGGGGGAAAGGGAGGGTGGGGCGTGGGGGATGGGCACAAAGGGTGAAGTGGCGCACCTACAACACGACCGACAAACAATGTACAACTGAAATTTCACAAGGTTGTAAACTATCATAATCTCAACAAAAAGTTAAAAAAAAATTACCCTCACTGATTGTGAACTAAATTTCCTGCCAGGATACAGAACGTACAATTATTACAGAATATGTTATATTAAAAACAATAATAGTAATCTTATCGAACGCTAAAAAGAACTGGCAGCCTTAAATGCTAACATGATGAAGCTAAATGCAATCGTTGAGTACCATACCCTGCGATTTACTTTTATACTCATGTTCACACTATTTGGTATCTTAAAGGCAAGACAGACACTGACTAAAAAGTTTGAAGAGGGTCACGGGTTGACTGACAGACTAAAGGGGGTGCCGGTAGGAAGGAGGAGGAAAAGTAGCAGCCAATGAAAAAAGCCGCCGCCAAGCAGAGGTCCCTGCTCACCAAGTCTACCCCCCGGCAGGGTCAAGACGCCCGGGTTTCCTCCCAGAGGGAGGGGGAAGAACACCCAGAGTCGAACCGCGATCGACTAACACAGGAGAAAAACAACGCAAAGGAAGAAAAAGTGCAACCAGCAGACAAAATACTTGTATCAACGCAGGTTCTTTCGAGAACCTTTTGCCCAAGAATCCTCGCAAGGTGGTAACATTAGCATAGGGCAAAGGGCCCAACACAGCTATGCTATGAAAACAGAGTAAAAGGAATACTAATAAAAGTGCAGTTTTCCACGAAAAGTCATCTGATTAAACAATGCCAAGCGGGAAAACATAAACAGCTTTTCAAACCCAAACGCTAGGACTGTGCAAATCCCTTAAAGGACGAGCTAGAAAACGTCCCCTGTGTAGACCAACGGCCCCCGCTGAAGACCCCAGCAGGCGACCTCAGCCCAGGACTGAGCGGCAGGAGGAAAGAGGGGCACCTGCGGCAGGCAGTCCCCTCCACCGACGGCGGCGCGCTCTGGAAGGGGCTGCAGGCGGGCGTCTCCCCCGCCCCGAGGGTACGCCTGGCGCGGGCAGCGCGCTCCGCGGACGGACTCGTGCCGGCGGGCCAGTCCCGGGGGCGAGTAACCCCCGCGACGGGCAGGTCCCGAGCAGGCACCGAGCCCCCGAGCGGGCAGCGCCGCGCGCGCCTGAGCCCCGGGCGGGCCGCGGTCCCCGCGCTGCAGGGCCGGGGGCGCCCTCCGGACCACGCACCGCGCCAGCAGCCGCGCCTGCCCAGTCCCCGACCCGCGGAGCACCTGCCGGCGCCGCTCCTCCAAAGACGGCGAGGAGCGGGCCCCGACGACCCCTCCTCCCGCCGACGGGGGCGACAGAAGCCGTGCAGCGGGAGGACGGGCCCAGCCCTCCGAGCTGTGGAGTTGTGCTTACTGCGCGCCGGGCCGGAGAATCCCCGCGCCAGACCGCGAGCCGGGGCGGCGGGACCATTTGGGGCCGGGGTGAGGGAGGGCTCGGCGCGAGCCAAAGGCGCCGCACAAAGGGAGCGGGGAGGGGGGGCCGAGCGGCCGGCTACCTCGATGCTCGCCTCGTCCCTCCGCTCGCCGCCTCCCGGTCTCGCGAAGGCTGCAGCCGCGCTCCCCGCGCCCGCAGTCCCGAGCGGCGCCGCACCAGCCCGCGCGAGCACCCGACGGACGCGCGCGCCCCTGCGCGGCCCCGCCGAGCCCCGGCGTCGTCTCGCCTCGGCCTCCCGGGAGCGACGGCCTCCGGGCGCTGGGCGAGCAGCGCGCGCCCGGCCTGCGCACAGCACTCTGGGAAGTGTGGTTTTTGGTCGCCTCCTCCGGGTGTCCGCCGCCACCCCGCAGCTCCCTGGTGGGCGGCGGGAGTCTGCTCTGGGCTGGATAGCATTCTCCTCCCTGACGTCCTCAAAGCACGTTTTTAGGTGGAATACAGCGTAAGTGCCTCTGAAGTTATCCATTTCTTCACTTTCGTGGCGGTACAAAATTTAGTTTCCTTTTATATCCAAGCCCCCTCTTGCGCGTTGTGAGTGGTCTTGGGGCCTATATGTCTTAAAAGAAAAAAAAAAGCCTTCTGCTTTTATACCTTTGTTACTTTCTCTACATGCTCTATGAAGAATATACAAAACAGCTTGTATTTATAAATACATACCCATAAACCTAAGGAGGCAGTTGATTGACCTAAGCATTGGTGCTAAAACCATTGCAAATAAAATGATGTTAGAATAAACCAATTTTTCAATAAAGTCGATGGAATGTACGAGGGGGGAGAATAAGAGAGAGCAAAGGAAAAATTTTTAATGGATATTTTCTTAAATGTGTCTTTTGTTAGAGCAATCTCAAGCTTTCACAACCGAGGAATCTATTTCAGAATAAATTCAATCCTAGGTACATTTATGAGTATTAACACATAGGTTTGCATTGACTTTGCCAGAAAGAGCTTTTTAAAAAATAATTAGCATCTTAGGTAAAAACCCCAAAGTGCCTATTTGAATTATTTCATTTCTAGAAAATCACTTTTTTTACATAGCAGAAATAGAAATAAATAATTTTTAATATTTTAAAATATTTCTTTTCAGAGCATTATATTTTGCCAATTTAATGCAAATGCCCTTGGAGAAATAGAGGCAGACCAGTTTTAAAGTGTGCATTAAGAAAAAAGAAATTGTAAAGTTTGTCCGGAAGCATGATGTAATGCAATATATATTTAATAAGACCATATCCTAATAGAAATTTTTTTATAGTCTGAAATTTTCTTCTTAATTGGATCGCTCCTAAAAAACATGCTTATAGAGCAGAACTCTTTTTTTTCTGCTAATTGACATGTACAAAACAGTAGGCAACTTGTAGTTACTAACTGGATCAAAGAAATATACACAACATTTCAATACTGTTATTTATTTAGTCGAGAATATTTATTGAGCACCTACTATATGCCAGACTCTGAGCTAGGAACTGGGAAGTACACAATGAACAAAATCAAATAGCCCCTGCACTTGTAGACACAAGATCTAATGCAGGAGATAGAGGAACCAAATAGAAAATGGGAATGAAAAGGTCTGCATAGGATGGCAAAGGCCGGTGGGGGTGGGGGGGGGGTGGGACGGACACGTAAGGTACGCCAATCTAGGGCTTTTTGTTGGGGAAAGAGAGTCAGGCAGAAATTCTGAAAATTAAATGAAATGCTCAAACCAAATGACAATAAACTGGGGTGGGGGGGTGGGGAATCCTTCCCTAAAAAAAGTGATATATCCACAACAATGCTCTCAAATAATTATTTTCAAAAATATACATCTTACAAAACAAGATATACCTTGATGTGGTTCAGGGCACACTATCCCAAAATATAAGCACCTTGGCATGTTGAATGTCTTTTTTTTTTTTAAGATTTTATTATTCCTTTTTCTCCCAAAGCCCTCTGGTACGTAGTTGTGTATTTTTAGTTGTGGGTCCTTCTAGTTGTGGCATGTGGCATGCTGAATATCTTAAACTGAAGGAATTCGAGAAAATGCAGCTGCACGAGGGTCACTTGGACCCCTCCCACCTTTTCCTGCCCGCCCCCCTTCTTCTCTGAAACACGTCATGAAACTCCGCTGTGACAGGTCCCCTGTCTATGCCAGGAGAAAAGAAGACATTCTTATCACCAGAGATGGAATTTAGGGCCGAGAAGTCTATATAAACAAATTTTAACTAATCCTTATCTTCCTAGTTTCCTCACCATTTACTACCCTTAGCCCAGACTGCTGTGTCATGTCAATTCTTCACAAATTTATTGTTTCTTCCTCTAAAAGGTATAAAAGCTTCCTGCTCTGGTTTCTTCTTTGGGTCTTCGTTCTCTTGGGAAGGCTCTCACGTACATGGGAAAATCCAATAAAATTTGTATGCTTTGATCCTGTTAATCTGTCTTTGTCGGTTTAATTTTCAGACCTAGCCAGAGACCCTAGGAGGCTCAAGGAGAACTTTTTCCGTCCCTACCCGCTCAACTAAAAGAAAAGAACACACGTTTCCTAAATCTGACGGAGTATCTTAGCTTTTACTCATTCCTCCCTAGCTCCCTTGGAGAATAAACAGGACTGGCCCTTGTAAGTAAGGATCTTTTGTTAGTGACTCCTTCCCTTCCGTAAAGTCCCGTAAATTAAAACTGGAAATGATTTGATATCTGTTGGCTCATTTTCTGATTATACTTTGGTCCGAATAAATTGCAATGTTTTAACCTCAATCAACATTTGCATTTTAAGTCTTTATCTCTAGTCCTAGAATAAAAGGCTTTATAACCACCAAAAGAATTTCAGATACAGGCTGCAGAGGGATTTGGAAAAATAATGAAGAGGACAATTATTTCTTCCTTTGCCATGGAGGCAGAGCTTGCAGCCAGAGGGCAGTTCCCTGAAGAGCTGCCAGTCTAAGAACACTTCCTCCTCAGGAACCTGAGCGCCACCAGCAAGACCACCCCTCCCTGTCCAGGTCAGAGCCACTGGCTCGCAGTTACCTTTCTTCCCAGCCCTGGACTCCTCTCTCATCAGCCTCCTCCACAGCCAACCTGTGCTGTGGGGCTTCAGCTTCTCCTAACAGGATCACTTCCTGTCTTCTGCTGCAGGGCACCCTGGGTGGCTGTGCTTTCTGGTCTTGACTCAGTGGCCCATCTTATGCTATTTAGTTTATGACACTTCTTCTATCCATTACCCTTGCTGTCAATCTGACATAGGTATCTCTAAACCTTTGCTGCCCTTTTTTCACTCTCATCTCTGAAATGTTTGAATTTCCCTAATTTCTCTATGGGCCATTGTAATTACTGTGCCTTCTCCCTCTTTGCCTGGCTGACTCCTACCTACCATCCAATATCAACTTAGATACTATTTTCGTCAGGAAGTCTTTCCTGGCTACAATCCTCCCGCCTCTCTATTCTGGGTTAGCGCCTCCCGTATACATTCATGTTGCAACCTGCTTTTGTCCCTAACGTAGCCCTTATCAGTGGGCATTTTCATTATCTACCTCTTTCATTTGTCTGAAAGCTTCTTAAGTAGAAAGGAGGAGCACAGTAATTGATATATAGTAGCTATCTAATAAATACTGGGGCAATAAAGGAATGCATATCAACTTTGTGCAGTCAGGAAGGACTCAGCAAATATTTCCATAAAAGGCCAGATAGTAAATATTTAAGGCTTGTGGACCATAAAGTCTCTGTTGCAACTATTCAACTCTGCTTCCTAAAGCACGATGGCTAGTTCTCACTGGTGGCTCCAGAATATCTATACAAGATAGAATCTGAGTTAAGAATTTGAGTGGAAGGAGTAGGGGGTGCAGCTGTGGGCCAAAGGATGTTACTTGAGGATATATTTACGTAGCAGGTACATTATTCCTGTTTAGAGTGATTATTTATTTGGGGTAGTTCGGGGTAGGTTGGTGGATGGAGCTAAAACAGAAGGCGTCCTCGGGATGGCCACTGCTAGTTCAGTTGATGCACTAAATTATTTCTTTTGAAAATTACTTGTGTTGGTGAGCTTTTAAAATGTATAATTTAAGCCAGGGTTTTTCCTTTTTTCCCCCATTTTTAACATTCCACTTTTGTTATTCCTTCCTGCCCAAGTCCACTTTCCATTTCCCGTGAACCTGCTTGGACGTGCTTGAGCTTCCAGGCTGCCTATGTGGGGAGCTGTGGGTTCTCTCTAGGGCACAATGCAAAGTGACAGGATGAGAGCAAATTGCCTCCATCCCTACCACACTTCAGACGTGTTGTGACTTTAGTTAGAAAAACACATTTAGCAATATCTATGTTTGAAATATGTACAATACACTTCTGAGCAAAATTGTATCCATATGTATGGTAGAAACTGGCACAGTGGAACAAATGTAGTTGTGTTTCAATTCCAACATGTGTTCCAAAGGTAGCTCTCTATGAAAAGTACTTCTTTCATTAACATATAGATCTATGTTACATCAGCTTTCTGATGCCTTCACAGTCTCATAATGGAATCTCTCTCTCAAAAGCTTATTTTTTGAATTATTTTTTTTAATTAAAAGAAAGGCAGCACAGCAGATACTGCCAGCTGCTTAAACAGAATCTTCTTGCCTTCTTCATTAATGTAAGAATCTCAGTTTTTTTTGCAGGGACGATTATGTACCTAGCCAACAGACTATTTTTTCAGCCTCCCTGACAGACTCCGTTCTATCCATGAGCTTTGTCCACGTTTTGCATGGGAGGTTGGGGATGGCCGCTTAAGGGGATTGATTTAGCTGGGAGGTAGCTCTCTTATCCTTTTTTTTTTTTTTTTTTTGAGGAAGATTCACCCTGAGCTAACTGCTGCCAATGCTCCTCTTTTTGCTGAGGAAGACTGGCCCTGAGCTAACATCCATGCCCATCTTCCTCTACTTTATATGTGGGACGCCTACCACAGCATGGCTTGCCAAACAGTGCCATGTCTGCACCCGGGATCCAAACCGGTGAACTCCAGGTCGCTGAAGTGAAACGTGTGCACTTAACCAATGTGCCGCCGGGCCAGCCCCTTATCCTTCTTTCTTCCTGGAAGTCATGGCTTGAGTTTTATCAGTCATCTTGGACTATGAGGTGATCTGAGGGTGGAAGTTGCATATAGGATGGTGGAAGGATGCGAAAAGGAGCCTGAGGCCCTAGTGACCATTCAGCCACCAAAAGAGCCTCACTGCAGGCCTTGAGGAGTTGCAAGTTCCAGCTGCAAAAAGGATTTGTGTCTGATAAACAAAATGTGGCTGCTTCCAAATTCTGGAACTGGCTCAGTGGCTTGCCCAGGCTCGCAGGCTTTCTTTCCTTATTAATTAGCAAGTTAGGACTGCTCTTCCACTGGGCCAATGGACAAAGAAGGTCCAATGGTCAGGAGTCATGAAGAGATCAGCAGATGAAAACCACGGATTGAAAGAGAGAAATGAGGGTTGAGTAATCGGACAGGGTCTGTGAATTTACTTCGCGAGGCCTTGACCATTATGCACAGACACTTTAAGACAACACTTTGAGATTATCATATTGCAACTTCTTGCAGATGATGTAAGTCTTTTCCCGGAATGGTTGCTGGCTGTTACGTAGCCACAACCTAGAACTCATGCACCCCTAATCCTTGCACAGATGGTGCAGAAAGAAGCTCGAATTTTCAGATCCTCTTTGTAAGTTTCAGATCCTCTTTGTAAGTGATTCTCTTTGGGAGTTTATAAGCCAACATTGAAAAAGAGAAATTGTTATAATTGCATTTCTTTTTCAAGGAAGCAGAATCAGAAGAAATACTTTCAGCCAAGTTCCTCAGAGGCAAAAGTGGATTATTAGTGTAGAATGGCCTGTTGTTTAGCTATTTGGAAGGTTTTAGTTGCTACTTTTATCATCAGTTGAGATTTGAATCACAGAAGCCCAGAGGGTAATATGTGCCTACCCGGTGGAGGTACCACAAAAAGACTCTTCCTTTATGCTCACAACTGTTGAGTAGAAAACAGATGAGGCTCAAGAGGGCTCAGGATAGAAGATAGGTGATCACCTTTGCTGCATGCCCATTGGCCAGCAGCCATTCACATGTCAGTCAAGAATTTTTAAGCTTCGCTCAGAATATTGTCTTCAAATCTGGACTACTGGCTTTTTATAGGAAAAGATTAAAGGGGCTGGCCCAGTGGTGTAGTGGCTAAGTTTGCGTGCTCTGCTTTGGCGGCCTGGGGTTCGTGGGTTCGGATTCCAGGCACAGATCTCCACATAGCTCATCAAGCCACACTGTGGAAGCATCCCATATACAAAATAGAGGAAGATTGGAATAGATGTCAGCTCACCAACAATCTGTCTCAAGCAAAAAGAGGAAGATTGGCAATAGAAGTTAGCTCAGGGCCAATCTTCCTCACCACAAAAAAGAAAAGAAAAAAAATTAAAAAGAAATGTCCATCTTATCTGCCTCTACTTCTGACCATGAACTCTTTCCTCAAGC
The DNA here is from genome assembly GCF_041296235.1 of Equus asinus. Taxonomy (NCBI): domain Eukaryota; kingdom Metazoa; phylum Chordata; class Mammalia; order Perissodactyla; family Equidae; genus Equus; species Equus asinus. The sequence continues at coordinate 92,669,169 of NC_091792.1, read as the reverse complement.
TCTGCCAAGTGTTTCTCTCTTCTGCTCTCTCATGGAGCCCATTCCCTCCCTCTCAGTGAGCCTGCTAGCAGAAAACAGGGTACGTGTAAGGAATGAGCTGAGGAGAATTTCATAAAGGTGTGGTTAGGTTCTAGGAAAAGCTACAAGGAACAGTGCAGTACTCCTGAGCTAGTAAGAGAGCAGTTACCAGAATCTGGAGAGGAGAGAAGGCTGTGAGTGGAGGCTGCTGGCTATAGGACAGCCTTGAGAAAGGAAAGCAGCTAAGGTGTAGTGACCCTGCAAGCAGGGAGCTGGGAGAGGGAGACCCTCATCTCCCTCTCCTGCTCTTTGATCTCAAGGGACAGCCCCTGCCAAGGGCAGCTGCCAGAAGCCAGAGGACAAGGAAGTCTGTTAATTTTGTCCATAAAGGTCAGCTTTTCTGGCACAAAGCAGGATAGAGAAGGGTGAAGAGGGACCTAGACTGACAACTGGAAGATATTCAGCATGCCTGCTATTACATTAAAAAACAATTTTTATCTTTTGAGGAAGATTGGCCCTGAGCTAACATCCCTGCCCATCTTCCTCTACTTTATATGTGGGCCGCTTGCCACAGCATGGCTTACCAAGTGGTGCCACATCGGCACCCAGGATCCCAACCAGTGAACCCCGAGCTGCTGAAGCGGAACATGCAAACTTAACTACTGTGCCACTGGGCCGGCCCCTGGAATGTTTCTTTACCTGACTTAATTTTTTTGTTTTTTTGTGCTGAGGAAGATTAGCCCTTAGCTAACATCTGTGCCAGTCTTCCTCTACTGTGTATGTGGGATGCTGCCACAGCATGGCTGATGAGTGGAGCAGGTCCAAGCCCGGGATCTGAACCCACAAACCTAGGCTGCTGAAATGGAGTGCACCAAACCCAACTGCTACACCACGGGGCCAGCCCCAGACTTAATGCTTTTTTAAAAATTGCTTTACCCCCTCCCCCAACTTACAAATTCATGCTGAATAACTGGCCAGGTCAAAAATATTTATATTTAACAAGTTTTAAAAATGACTGCAGAGTGTTTCCTAGTATGGATTTACTTCTACTGTTCCTTTAATCAAGCTTTAATTTGTAGTTGTTTTGAGTTTTTCAGTTTCAAAAAAAAATTTCTAGGTTGTATAACTTGTAGCTAGATCACTGAGATGTTTCCCAAAAAGTGGAACTCCTACATCAGAAGGCGCATAAATTCAACAGATGTCTGATGTCGATGCAATTTACTACTAACCATTTTATATATAGGAGAGAGAATTTGAGTTTTACTTGAGCCAAACTGAGGATTATAACCTGGGAAGGCAGGTTCCACAAAGGAAGAAAGCGTTCTGGAGAAGCGTGGTTTTGCCTATAGTTTTATATCTTTTTAGAACAAAGAAGATACATTAAACTTACCCAGGATAGATATTTATCAAAGTTTCAAAGAGCTACCCAGTTGTAAATGAGCAGGTCAACATGACCCTGATGCCTGGGAAAGAGAACTTATCTTCAGAGTACTGATGCCCGCACTGTGGGAAGGGAAGTATGCGTCTTATCTTCAAAGACTGCATTCTTCTGCTTTGAGATAATGTTTAATGCGTTCTTTACTTTAATGCTTAAAGCACATGTACAATGTATGTTTAATAGGCCATAAGTCAGGCTTCTTTAGTTCAAGCTGAATTAGTTTTAAACCAGAATAGCTACCCCATGGACCTCAATATGTGAAAATACCTTGCATTGATATCTTACTTAAGTGGCCCCTTGGAAGGTTTATACTCCTAACCAGCAATGTATGAAATTGTTTATTTACTGACAATTCTATCAACTCTATTTTCTTCTTCTTTTTTTTGATGAGGAAGATTGGCCCTGAGCTAACATCTGTGCCAATCTTCCTCTTTTTGCTTGAGAAAGATTGTCGCTGAGCTAACATCTGTGCCAATCTTCCTCTGTTTTGTATGTAGGATGCTGCCGCAGCATGGCTTGACAAACTGTGCGTAGGTCTGCACCCAGGATCTGAACTAGTGAACCCTGGGCCACTGAAGCAGACCATGTGAACTTAACCACTACACCACTGGGCATGCCCTGCAACTCTATTTTCGAAGTCTTTGCCAATTATTAATTTTATTTGATTAATAATAAGAGTGAACTTTTTTTTTAAAATTCCAAACAGTATATTTATGTAATGAACATACAAATACATACTATTTTAGGTATCATTATTACCTTCTCAATTATCTATAATTTTTCTTTTTTTTTTTTGTTTGTTTGTTTGTTTTTTTAAGATTTTTATTTTTTTCCTTTTTCTCCCCAAAGCCCCCCGGTACATAGCTGTATATTCTTTTTTAATTGTTTTTTAATTTTTTTTTATTAAGGTTATAAAAGTTAACATCCTTGTGAAATTACAGTTGTACATTAATGTTTGTCATTTGTGTTGTAGGTGCACCACTTCACCCTTTGTGCTCACCCCGCACCCCACCTTTCCCCTGGTATCCACTAAACTGTTCTTAGTCCATATTTTTAAGTTCCTCATATGAGTGGAGTCATACACAGATTATCCTTCTCTAGTTGGCTTATTTCACTTAACATAATTCCCTCAAGGTCCATCCATGTTATTGCAAATGGAATGATTTTGTTCTGTTTTGCAGCTGAGTAGTATTCCATTGTAGACATGTACCACATCTTCTTTATCCATTTGTCTGTTGATGGGCACTTAGGTTGCTTCCATGTCTTGGCTATTGTAAATAATGCTGCAATGAACATTGGGGTGCGTAGGACTTTTGGGATTGCTGACTTCAAGCTCTTTGGATAAATACCTCGTAGTGGGATGGCTGGATCGTATGGTAGTTCTATTTTTAATTTTTTGAGGAATCTCCATACTGTTTTCCATAGTGGCTGCACCAGTTTGCATTCCCACCAGCAGTGTATGAGGGTTCCTTTTTCTCCACAACCTCTCCAACATTTGTTACTATTAGTTTTAGATATTTTTGTCATTCTAATGGGTGTAAGGTGATATCTTAGTGTAGTTTTGATTTGCATTTCCCTGATCATCAGCGATGATGAACATCTTTTCATGTGCCTATTGGCCATAAGTATATCTTCTTTGGAGAAATGTCTGTTCATGTCTCCAGCCCATTTTTTGATTGGGTTGTTTGATGTTTTGTTGTTGAGTTGTGAGAGTTCTTTATATATTATGGATATTAAGCCTTTGTCCGATATATGACTTGCAAATATTTTTTCCCAGTTAGTGGGTTGTTTTTTTGTTTCAGTCCTGTTTTCATTTGCCTTGAAGAAGCTCTTTAGTCTGATGAAGTCCCATTTGTTTATTCTTTCTATTGTTTCCCTTCTCTGAGAAGGCATGGTGTCCGAAAAGATCCTTTTAATACTGATGTCAAAGAGTGTACTGCCTACGTTTTCTTCCAGAAGCCTTATGGTTTCAGGTCTCACCTTTAGGTCTTTGACCTATTTTGAGTTTATTTTGGTGAATGGTGAAAAAGAATGGTCAATTTTCATTCTTTTACATGTGGCTTTCCAGTTTTCCCAGCACCATTTGTTGAAAAGTCTTTCTTTTCTCCATTGTATGCCCTCAGCTCCTTTGTCAAAGATAAGCTGTCCATAGATGTGTGGTTTTATTTCTGGGCTTTCAATTCTGTTCCATTGATCTGTGCACCTGTTTTTGTACCAGTACCATGCTGTTTTGATTACTGTAGCTTTGTAGTATGTTTTGAAGTCGGGGATTGTGATGCCTCCCGTTTTGTTCTTTTTTCTCAGGATTGCTTTAGCAATTCGGGGTCTTTTGTTGCCCCATATGAATTTTAGCATTCTTTGTTCTAATTCTGTAAAGAATGTCATTGGGATTCTGATTGGGATGGCGTTGAATCTGTAGATTGCTTTAGGTAGAACGGACATTTTAACTATGTTTATTCTTCCAATCCATGTATATGGAATGTCTTTCCATCTCCTTATGTCATCATCCAATTCTCTCAGAAAGACCTTGTAATTTTCATTATATAGGTCCTTCACTTCCTTAGTTAAATTTACCCCAAGGTATTTTATTCTTTTTATTGCGATTGTGAATGGTATTGTGTTCTTCAGTTCTTTTTCTGTTAGTTCGTTATTGGAGTATAGAAATGCTACTGATTTATGCAAATTGATTTTGTACCCTGCAACTTTGCTGTAGTTGCTGATTACTTCTAAGAGTTTTCCAATGGGTTCTTTGGGGTTTTCTATATATAAGATCATGTCGTCTGCAAACAGCGAGAGTTTCACTTCTTCCCTCCCTATTTGGATTCCTTTTATTCCTTTTTCTTGCCTGATTGCTCTGGCCAGGACCTCCAGTACCATGTTAAACAAGAGTGGTGATAGAGGGCATCCTTGTCTCGTTCCTGTTTTCAGGGGGATGGCATTCAGTTTTTGCCCATTGAATATGATGTTGGCTATGGGTTTGTCATATATGGCTTTTATTATGTTGAGGTAGTTTCCTTCTTTGCCCATTTTGTTCAGAGTTTTTATCATAAATGGCTGTTGGATCTTGTCAAATGCCTTCTCTGCATCTATTGAGATGATCATGTGGTTTTTATTGCTCAGTTTGTTGATGTGGTGTATCACGTTGATTGATTTGCGAATGTTGAACCATCACTGTGTCCCTGGTATGAATCCCACCTGATCATGATGTATGATCCTTTTGATGAATTGCTGAATTCTGGTTGCCAAAATTTTGTTTAGAATTTTTGCATCTATGTTCGTCAGTGATACTGGCCTGTAGTTCTCTTTTTTCGTGGTGTCCTTGTCAGGTTTTGGTATCAGTGTGATGTTGGCCTCATAGAATGTGTTAGGAAGTGTTCCATCTTCCCTAATTTTCTGGAATAGCTTGAAAAGGATAGGTATTAAATCCTCTCTGGAAGTTTGGTAGAATTCCCCAGGAAAGCCATCTGGTCCTGGGGTTTTATTCTTTGGGATGTTTTTGATTGCTGTTTCAATCTCTTTCCTTGTGATTGGTCTGTTCAAATTGTCTGCCTCTTCTTGAGTGAGCTTTGGGAGATTGTAGGAGTCCAAGAATTTATCCGTTTCCTCTAGGTTATCCATTCTGTTGGCATATAGTTTTTCATAGTATTCTCTTATAATCCGTTGTATTTCTGCAGAGTCTGTTGTTATTTCTCCTCTTTCATCTCTGATTTTGTTTATTTGAGCTTTCTCCCTTTTTTTCTTTGTAAGTCTGGCTAGTGGTTTGTCAATTTTATTTATCTTCTCAAAAAACCAGCTCTTTGTTTCATTGATCCTTTCTACTGCCTTTTTCATTTCAATAGTATTTATTTCTGCTCTGAAATAATCAGAAGGTCTTAATTAGAATGTAATAGAATTTGTTAATCTTTACCTAATGCGTTGAACTTTTTATATCTTCTTTAACAAACACTTTCCTATTCCTGAGACATAAAGATATTTTCTTCTGAAATTTTTTAGTTTTAGATTTTACAGGTAAATCCTTAGTCTACCTACACTGATTTCTATAAATGAAATTTTTATCACGTTACCATTTCTGCCTACACCATAGCCAGCCTGTAGAAGATACTCAATATTTTTCCACTTCTTTTTTCATTCTTTGATTTATTCTTTTATTTATTAATTTTTTTTAAAGATTGGCGCCTGAGCTAACAACTCTTGCCAATCTTTTTTTTTCTTCTTCTCCCCAAAGTCCCCCAGTACATGCTTGTATATTCTAGTTATGAGCACCTCTGGTCGTGCCATGTGGGATGCCGCCTCAGCATGGCCTGATGAGCAGTGCCATGTCTGCATCCAGGATCCGAACCAGCGAAACCCCAGGCCGCCAAAGCAGAGTGCACGTACTTAACCACTTGGCCACAGGGCTGGCCCCTGATTTATTATTTTAAATAAATACTTTTTAAAATGCTTATTTCAAGCTAAATGTATCTTTTAGGAACATTCCACAATGCATTTTGTCACTGTTTAGACATTGCGTAAATTAACAAAAACACAGGCAAGCCAAAAATTTGCCATAATTAGCATTCAATTCTTGGATGGGTCACTAAATTTAGAGTGGAACGAGTTCTGGGTCCATATTGTAGATAGAGATATTAAGTATTTGACCTGCTAAATGAAGAAAACAAAAATATCCTTGTGTCATCCTTCGAGATGCATTGGATAAGCACCATCTTTGGGGGAGAAAAGGTGTGGTGGTTATTATTTAATCATCATCTATCATGATATCTAATTATAGCAAATCAAACAAAAATTATATGGTATACTTTATATTGTATATTTAAATATGACCTTCTTAATTAAATATGGAGATGTATGATAAAGGACAGAGTCTCTCTCTTCAGGTTTTTCAAATGCTACAGTTCCTAATGTACCCCCAGGGGAAAGCCAGACCCATTGAATGACTTGGCACCAGAATTAGGCCAAAATTTACGTCTTTTAAATAGATGGAGTGGGAGGAAGCGAAGGCGCCATAGTAACAGTTGTTAAACACTGGAGCTCCCTCTGCTGGATGTATTGGTAAAGGAGCCTCGAGGAGGAAGTGCTCTACCTCCAACGTGAACTCCTATCTTGTACCATATACGAAAATTAACTCAAAACAGATCAAAGACCTAAGAGTAAAAGCTAAAATTATAAAACTCTTAGAAGAAAAGCTAGGCATAACTTTTTGTGGCTTTGGGTTAGACAGTGGTTTTTAGATATGACACCAAAAGCACAAGTAATAAAAGACAAAATAAAAAAAAAATCGGGCTTCCTCAACAATAAAAACTTTTGTGCTTCAAAGAACACCATCGAGAAAGTGAAAAGACAACTCACAGAATGGGAGAAAATATTTGCAAATCATATATTTGATTAGGGACTAGTATCCAGATGTATAAGGAATATTTACATCCCCAAAATAACAAGACAAATGGACAAAGGAATTGAATAAGCATTTTTCCAAAGAAAGTATACAAGTGATCAATAAGCAGGTGAAAAGATGCTTAATGTCATTAGTCATTAGCAAAATTGCAAATCAAAACCTCATGAGGTACCACTTTGCGTGCACTAGGATGGTTATAATCAAAAAGACAAGCAGTAACAAGTGTTGACAATGTGGAGAAACTGGAACCCTCATATATTGCTGGTGGGAATAGAAAATAGTGCAGTTTGGTAGTTCCTCAAAATGTTAAAAATAGAGTTATCATGTGATACAGCAGTTCCACTCTTAGGTATTTAAGCAAGAGAACGGAAAACTTACATCCATACAAAACTTGTATATGAATATTCATAGCAGCATTATTTGTAATAGCCATGAAGTGGAAAGAACCCAAATGTCTATCAACGGATGAATGGATAAACAAAATGTAGTATGTCCTTACAAAGAATAGTATTCAGGCATGAAAAGAAGTGAAGTACCAATACAGGGTACAAGATAGATGAAAATGTTATGCTAAGTAAAAGAAGTGAGACGCAGAAGGCTACATTTTCTATGGTTCCATTTATATGCAATGTCCAGAACAGGCAAATCCATAGAGACCAAAAGTAGATTAGTGATTGCCAGGGAGTGGAGAGTGACTGTTAACATGTGTGCATTTCTTCTTGAGGTGAGGAAAATGCTCTGGAATTAGTGGTGATGGTTGCACAACTTTGTGAATATACTAAAACCACTGAATTGTGCACTTAACAAATTAAACTAAAGGAAAAAAAAGAATCATAGCCTCAGCAACATTTTAGAACTACGGAGGTAGCTAATAATACCTAATACTTTATAGCACTAACTGTTGTTAGTGTTCAAAATCCATTATAGATATTAATTCATTTAGTCCTCATTACAGGCCTATGACATAGTCCTATTACTAGCTCTGCTTTTCCTTTTTTTTAACTTTTTATTAAGATTATGATAGTTTACAACCTTGTGAAATTTCAGTTGTACGTTATTGCCAGTTATGTCATAGGTGCACCACTTCACCCTTTGTGCCCTCTGCCCACCCCCACCCCCTTTCCCCTGGTAACCACCAGTCAGTTCTCTTTGTCTATATGTTTAACTTGCACCTGTGAGTGGAGTCATAGAGTTTGTCTTTCTCCATCTGGCTTGTTTCACTTAACATAATACCCTCAAGGTCCATCCGTGTTGTTGTGAATGGGACAATTTTACCCTTTTTTGTGGCTGAGTAGTATTCCATTGTATATATATATATGTATATACATATATATACCATATCTTCTTTATCCAATCATCAGTTGATGGGCACTTAGGTTGCTTCCACGTCTTGCCTATTGTAAATAATGCTGCGATTACTAGCTCTGCTTTTCAGAGGAGGAAACCTGAACTCAGAGAGGTTAAGGAACTTGCCTAAGATTGCACAATTAAGAAAGGGACAGAGCTGACGTGGAAGTCCTTTCAAGTACATTATTTGACTTGTCATTGTGGCTGTGCAACAAAGTTCCAAAGGAACTGGTAAACAGGGAATAACTTTGTGAAAAATAATTCATAGTGACAAAAGTTATTGTGCCTTCTAGAGGATATTGGAAAATTTAACCTTTTTAAACAGAAGAACAAAACAATATTTTATTATTAATGATCCTGGGTTAGGAAAGGCGTTTTCCTGGCGCTTACATTTCACGTTATTGGCAGCATGCAAAACCAAAAGCTTCCATATTAATTCTCTTTGAAAACTGCGTTTTATTGAATCTTTGAGTTCTATTTGCAGCACTCAATAGAATTAGAAATATTCACTTTATTTTGAAGTGGAAGCTGGAAAAAACAGGATGGGGCATTTGGCTCTGACAGTTAACAAGAGCCAAGTTTCTTTTACTGCTGCCAACTCAAGCCGATTCAGTGTGGCTTGTGCTGCAAGCTGCTCTTAACAGTGGGATTCAGTTCATACTGGCGAGTCTGGCCAAGGTCCACTTTGTCCCTGCACAGAGGGGAGCACTTCAGGGCAAGTGAGGGCTTATTTTCTCACATGCTGAGATTAATCTGCTGTAAATTCATTCGTGTCCATTATCAAGGATCTTGAAAAGAAGATTGTCTCTTGTCCCAAAGAGAGCTGTTTGGCAGAAAACGTCTACCTCCAGTGTAGTCTTGGATTATCTTGAAAACGGGAGCATCTTCATGTGGACTCATAACTGAGACACAAGGTGAGGGGCAGTGACTAAGTGCTGGGGATGGCAATGACTCTGCCTGTTTCCACTCTTGCCCCTTATGATCCACTGTCCACACAGTAGCCAGAATGAGAATGAGGCTAGAAAAAAATTGAGATCACAATATTTTATGGTCCTGATGACTTTCCATTGTACTTAAAATCCAAAGTTCTTACAAAGATCTTTAAAGCCCTACAAAATCTAGCCCCTGCGTCCATATCTGAGCCAGTCTCCTACTTCTAGTTTCTTCAACAAATTGCGAAGAAAAAAGGAGTTGGAGGGAGAACTATGACTTTGAAGAAATGTAAGAGACCTGTAAACCACATGCAATGTGTGAATTCTGGTTGGATTCTGAATTGAACAAAACAACTGTAAAAAAATTATGAGACAATTGGAGTAACTTGAATATGGATTGGATACTTGTGTTAAGAATTATTGTTAATTTTTCAGGTATAATAATGGTATTGTGATTATGTTTTTTTTTTAAAGAAGCTTTATCCTTCAGAGATACATACTAAAATCCAGGTGAAATATTATGATAACTGGGATTTGCTTCAAAATAATCTAATAAATAGTGGCAGAGTGTCGAGGCATAAATAAAACAATGAGGAGGTAGTTATTGAAGATGGACGATGAGCATGTGGGAGTTTATTATACTTTCTCTCTACTTTCTGGGGGTCCTTGACTTTTCTGCCCACGTGCCATTTCTATTAGTTATCTCCAAAGCCAGGACGCTATCATTGTTCTCTTTATTAATTCTGAAACGGTATAAAACTCTGTTGATTGGGATTACTGCAAATTTCGACTTGATCACTTTCATGTCCTCTTAAATTATTCGTATATTCTCCACTGTGGTTCTCCAAAACTCACCCAAATTCTCAGGCCCTCAGGACCTGTGACTCCCCTACTCCAGCAGAAGATGTGGTCTTCTACTTTACCTTTGAAGGCTTGAGTCATCCAGCATGAAATCTCTTGCTTCCTCTTTGCCTTCTAAAAACCTTTTTTTCACCATATGCTCTTGAAATTTACCATGTTTAATTCTTGGGTAAATTTTACTTTGGATCTTTTTTATTTTATTGATCTTCTACTATATGTACTACTTGTCCATTTCAAAAATAATTCAGTTAGGATCAAAATCCAAATTCAAGAAAAAGAAGTGTATATCATTTAAAAAATCTTTTTATATACTTATATATGCAAACATGTATCAAACATCATAAAATCTTCTGTTTTTACAGCAGGCATGGAGGATAGTCACAGGACTCTCTCCAAAGAGGAAAACATTTTGGTAATTGCATCTGGAAAAACTCAATGAGAGAACAAAATCAGTTTGCACAACGGGAAAGAATCTTTCAATTTAAGCTTTATTGTTAATTGCTGTCCTTATTGATTTAATTCTCGATTTAGCAATCCTGTGTCAAAGTTGGCATTTTCGAGTTGGTGTTTTAAGATCTCTGTAAGCATCTAAAACAACAGTCCTTTTTGTACTGAAAGGAGAAGAAATTAAGGCTGTAACTTGTCTTATGTTCATCTTTGTATGATCAATGCTCAGCACATAATAGATGATCAAAAAGTATTAGCTGAATTAATTAATATATGACCAACTCTAATGTTTACCACCTTCTTCCTTTATTCATTTAACAAATATTTGTCAACAGCCTACCATGTGCAAATGAAAGATCTTATCACATGACCACCCAGGGAAAGTGTCAGAGCTGGAGGGACATGCACATTTCAAGGTCTGGTGGTGTGAAGAAACTGGGCGTGTTGAGAAACAGAAAAAAGGCAATTTTGGCTGGAATGTAGTGACGGAGTGGGAGAGAAGTAGGAGAGGGGGTCAGGTGTATAGCCAGGGGCCAGATCCTGTCAGGCTTCATAGGCCTTTGTAAGGACTTTGTGTTCTAAGTACAACGGAAAGCAGGAAAGCAAGATATTATGAGCTGATTTTTTTCTGGCCTCATTCTCATTCTCAGTGCCCTGTAGATAATGGATTGCAGTGGGGCAAGAGGTGAGAATGGCTGAGTTCTTGCTGCCTCCAGTATTTAAGCACTGCCCTTAATCTTGTGTCCCTCAGTTATGACTTCACATGGTGATTTTCCAGTTCTAAAGATAAACCTGGGTCATATAACATAGAGGAGTAAAGAATGCTTAACCATATGTAACACACAAGTCAGGGGTGAAAGAAAACCCAGGAGAGGCAAGAAGAGGTAAAATAGAAAGCAAACATTGTATCTCTTTCCATTAGTATTTAAGTTAGCAGAATCTCATTTGAATCAAATTATTTCCTTCTCTAAATCTTATGAACAGTCCCAAATATTATAATTCTGAAGAATTTCCCTGGCCTGTTGGCGGTTGTGATAAAGTTCCACTCCTTACACTGTTAGATTCAAGCTCCCGATTGTACCTAGTATTTCTAAGAAGTTCCATTTGTTTTATTTTCTGGGCCATACTCCCAATTTGTTGAAAAGCTAGCAAGGTCTTTGATAGACTGTTACAGGGGCTGTGAGAAGGAACTGAAAGCTTTAGGTTAAGACAGCGTGCTGAAGTTTATAGGACCAGAGAAAATGAAGCTTCCAGGAGTAGTGAAAAGTCAGAACGTTTTAAGGACTACTGCTCTGAGGATTTAATTTAGTAATAATATTTCAGTTAATATCACTATTGAGAGCATTCTATAGGAAAAAATTGCACAAATGAATGTTTGATAAATATACAAGTAGATTATAAGTGAAATATATTTTGACAGCATCTTATACTTGTAATTATGAATCAATGAACAATAAACATATGATAAAATAATCAGAGAACTGCAAATATTTTTGCAAGAGGCTTTCTGTATAAAAACCAATCATACTGGGGCCACCCCGGTGGCCGAGAGGTTAAGTTCGTGCGCTCCGCTTTGGTGGCCCAGGGTTTTGCCAGTTCGGATCCTGGGTGAGGACGTGGCACCGCTCATCAGGCCATGCTGAGGTAGCGTCCCACTTAGCAGAGCCAGAAGGACCTACAACTAAAGTGTACAACTATGTACTGGGGGGGCTGTGGGGAGTGGAAGAAGAAAAAGAAAAGATTGGGAACAGATGTTAGCTCAGGGCCAATCTTAAAAAGAAAAGAAAAGAAATGACTAGTAAGCAGGAACACTACGGAATAGGACTGGACGGGACTTAACCACTCTGACACAGGCTGCCCCAGGAAGAGCTATTTGATGCTCCTCCATTCCCACAAGGACGTGTTTCGAGGTGAGGTTTTTGCGGTTGCTGTGTCAACAGCTCAGCTAGCCCCTCAAATTGAAAGATCTTTGACAAGTTCAAAATAAAATACTTGGACACGGTAACCATGTCACATAGGTCATTGTATCTGACCACAGTGATAAAACTAATGTATTGGGCTGGCCTGGTGGCGCAGTGGTTAAGTTCGCACATTCTGCTTCTGGGCCCGGGGTTCGCCGGTTCAGATCCCTGGTGCGGACATGGCACTGCTTGGCAAGCCGTGCTGTGGCAGGCGTCCCACGTATAAAGTAGAGGAAGATGGGCACAGATGTTAGCTCAGGGCCAGCCTTCCTCAGCAAAAAGAGCAGGATTGGCAACAGATGTTAGCTCAGGGCTACTCTTTCTCCAAAAAAAATGAAAAAAAGAAAATAGCTCTGCTAGCGAATGTGATGGGGGGCATTTCAGGTTGGATTCTACGTTAATCTGTGTCTCTGAGACTTGGCAGACGCTGGTAGAGGAAAATGCCCCTCAGACTAGTGCAGGGGGGGATCTACCGCCTCTCTTCGGAGGACAGGGACCCCCTTGCCCTACAGCTTGTTCCTCCATGCAGGATACGCCTCGCCCCCCTTTCTGGGCTCATCTGTGGGAGGACAGGGCTCGGAAGCAGGAGGTTGGGACCTGAGCCCCTTGTTGATCCATCCTGCTTGCCTCACCTCTACTGGGCTCCTTCCTCACTCTGGCTCGCCACCCTAAGCTCTCTCCAGGTGTCACCTAAGGTCCTCTTCTTGTCCTTTTATCAAAGCATACCTGTGCTGGTCCCAGTCTATCATGGGGAATGATGGGAGCCCAGCTCAGGCGTGGGTCTATTTTTGGCACCTCTGAGCCCCTGAGCCTGGATCCAGTGGCGTTTCACTCTTGGTAAGGGCTCCTTGTGGACACACAGCTGTGACCCAAAGGGTTGCATTTATTTCTTCCCCTTAAAACAATACATTAGAAAACATTTTAAGGGGCCAGCCCCATGGTTGAGTGGTTAAGTTCGTGCGCTCCACTTCGGTAGCCCAGGGTTTCGTTGGTTCGGATCCCGGGCTCGGGACATGGCACTGCTCATCAGGCCACAGTGAGACAGCATCACACATGCCACAACTAGAAGGACCTGCAACTAAATATACAACTATGTACTGGGGGGATTTGGGAAGAAAAAGCAGAAAAAAAAAAGAAGATTGGCAAAAGTTGTTAGCTCAGGTGCCAATCTTTAAAAAAATAAATAAATAAAATATTTGAAAGTAAAGCATGACTTTTAAAGAAAATTAGAAAATTCAGAAGTAGAAAGAAGAAATAAAAATCATTGGCGGTCCTCTCCACCTATTTTCCCCTCATGCATCATGTTTTTTGAAACAGTTGTATTCTTGTTATACATGCAATTTTATATTTTTCATTTATTATATATTTTTCATAGACGTCACTTTACGTGATTGCATAATGTTGTGTTGAAAAGATATATTAAAGTTTTCTCAACTTTTACCTCATGATTGGACAATTGAGTTGTTTTGAGGGTTTTTTAAAAAAATAATATTAAAAATAATGCCACACTTAAAAAAAAAAAAAGAAGCAGATCCATATGTAATGACATGGAATTATGCCCACAATCTATTTTTGAACTGAAAAAAGCCGTGTCTGGGTGTGTTGTAAAAATGGATGAGTATATATTTGGATTTGCATAGACAGTGGCACTTCTCAGAGAGATGTACCCTGGACTCCCTGTTTAAGATCGCACCCACCCAGCTTTCATTCCTAGCCCCTCTACCCTGCTTTCCTTGTTTTTTCCATAGCGCTTAGCACCTTCTAGTATACCATACATTTAAATATTTATTATTTGTTGCCTTTCTCCCTCTAGAATGTAAAATCTGAGAATCAAGATATTTGTCTGCTTTGTTCATGAATTGTCCAAGAGTCTAGATAGGACACTGGCGCATTGGCACATATGCCTGGCAAATAGCAGGCACTCAGTAAATATTTGTTGAATAATGAATGAACGGAAGGATTCCAGGGGAGGAGGATTAAGGGGAGGAGGCTTCTACTTTATAAATTTTTTATTGCTAGAATTTTTTATGATTATTTTTCTACCTTTGTTACTTAAAATGTTATATAGCAGAATTACAAATTCTGCATTTAGTTTTGAAAAGATATTTACGAAAGTATAGTGTCACTGATCGTTTGAGTTATTAGAACTCTAGTTTTCACTTCCTAGGAAAATGAAGGTTGTGTTCAATCTGGTCACAGGCATCATTAAGAACCTTGCCTGAGGCCAAACATGACCGATTACAGAACCCATGTTTTAGTTGTGTAAAAGAAAAATTAGTTAAATTCTAAATGTCTTTATCCTGTATAAAGGTCCATTGACTTACATCTTTCTTCCTTGTTTGACCACTAGCATCTTGAGTGCAAGGATTGAATCTTACTTAATTTTAGATTCCTCTAGGCATGGCTCAAATCTCACCCCTTTCATGAAATTTTCCTGCCTGTTCTGAAGTAATCTTTTAGTCTTTACACACCTACAGTGAACAGAGAGCACAAATTTTCCTGAATAATCCTGAGTTCAAATTCTTGGACCATTTTTCCTCTCAAAAGATTCTCAAAATGCCCTTCCAGAATTTCAGTATGTAGGCTACATCTCCTAAATAGCTCCGAAGCTCTGAGAAGGGGCAGAAACATACTTGATAAATTTTAAGAATGGGAGACAGCATGACATCTTGGAAAGAGGGTGATCTTTGAAGTAAGACATTTGGAATCTTAAACTCTGTCTTTCGCTAATGACATCACCTTAAGTAACCTTTCTGAGTAGCCGTTTTCTCTTCTGTAAACCTAGGGAATGTAAAACCTAATCTGAAGCAAAGTTGTACGAACTAAGTGAAATCATGTATATAAACCGCCTACTTCAGTATCTAGCATACAGAAACTGCTTAATCAATGGCATCTTTTAGTATATATCAAGAAACAGTAATAGAAGTCTAGCAGTTTACTCCTGTCATGAGTCACTCTGTTCTTATTTCTCTGTGTTATTATTTGACTTTTCCTATCTGTGCATTTTTTCCTTGAGGGCCAGGGCATAAGCTGCTCAGGGAAGCTTAATTTGTTTTTTGGTTTATTGTGCCCAAACAGTGATTGGCATAATAAATGATTGTTGATTGAATAAAGCAAAACAAGATGTTTGGCCTCTGAGTTTGGGCATCAAGAATATTGAATCACTGGGGTTGGCCCCGTGGCTGAGTGGTTAAGTTCTTGCCCTCTGCTTTGGTGGCCCAGGGTTTCACCAGTTTGGATCCTGGGCGCGGACATGGCACCACTCATCAGGCCATGTTGAGGAGGCATCCCACATACCACAACCAGAAGGACCTACAACTAAAAATATACAACTATGTGCTGGGGGGTTTCGGGAGAAGAAGAAGGAAAAAAAACCCGAGATTGGCAACAGTTGTTAGCTCAGCTGCCGATCTTTAATAATAAAAGAAAAGAATATTGAATCACTAACATTAACAATGTCTGTTGAACATCCATAGGTATATGTTTTTTTAGCTAGAGTTCTCAGACACATATTTATTGAGTGTTGAATACGTGTCAAGCTCTGTTCTAGGGACAAGATAGGAGAGAAAGTTGGAAAGAAGAAAAATTTCAAATGCTGGTTAACACTAGGAGATTAATTGTATCCATATTTTCCTCTTACTTTTGTTAACGTCAATAGTAGTACTTTCATCCGTTCGCTGCAGTTCTGTCATGTTTTGTATTAAGACCAATTTACTTGACGTTGTATGTGCTTGGCATTAAAAACAGGATGAGAATTCTCCTTTCAAAAGGGGCATAGCTAACTGGGAGACTCTCTGCCAAAGCAGCTTTCCCTCCTCCCGTCAGCCTCCCACGGAGACAATCGCTTCCATTCTGAGCAGATGCTTGCTCTGAGAGTGGGCAGCGGGCCGTGGGCAGCCCGCTCACTCAATTTTAAGCGAGATCTTTGTGTTTTTTATTATATTAATTAGTGTATTGGCAAGGTCGAATGGGATTTTTAACCCAGCAGGGGTTTTGCTGATCCCTTAATTTGCAGTTTGTGATGGCTCTTTTGTTTTTGTTTTTGTTGAATTCTTCCACTCATTAAACACTTTAATTTAGCATTAGCTGTAACTCCCTGTAATGCTAGAGCTCTGGGAAGTGATGTATGAAGACCGATGGTGGCTGTGGTGAGGAGTGTAAGGTGCGCTTTCCCTTAGGTACTGGGTTGAAAGAGGGTAGCTACCCTTCTTTATGCGCAGAGGCCTTCAACTGTAGGAAAGAGCTCTAGAGAGGTCACACCACGTTGTACATGCTTTTTACTGATGTGTAGAAAAATTCTTCAACATTTTATTCAAGCTTTAGATTATGCAAGTAAAAACCACCTGATTTAGACATCCTGGGCTGACGAAGAGAAGGCTAGAGGAAATGCCTCAGGAAGGGCTGTATTTGTGGATTTGTGTAACTGAGTGTTGAGGGCGAGGTTTCTGTTGCCCTTGAATTAACTACTTCTGTTCTCACCACTGTTTGAGGGCAAAGATCCTCCCTGTGTTACCTCATCTAATCCTCCTCATACCCATTTTAGGGAATAAACTCAGTCCTGTCCAGTTTAATGCTTCATTCTCAAATTCTGTATAACTCTTACTTCTTTCTCCACCCCCAGTGCAGGCTTGACCCGTGGCTTTGAGGGGAAAACTACATGGTCAGCTCTTGTACCCCTCTCTCCAGCACCTATAAAATGGAGGAAATTGTTTATTATTCTGAAAATATTTTGTCTTGAATATTCAAAATTTTTAGAAAATAGGGCCTTGGTGTGGGGCGGAAATGCAAAGGAATTCTTGCCAGGGAAAATTTGAGAATTGAGAAGTGATGAATTAGTGGGTAGATGCCTTATGGTTAATTTGGCAGCATAATAAAACATCCCATTTTATTTTATTTATTTATTTAATTTTTTTTCCAAAGTTGGGTATACCATTTTGCATTCCCACCAGCCAGGTACCACACCCGGTGTGGTCTGTCTTTTTTTTTTTTTTCTGTATATTATTTTTTTTTATTGAGTTAATGATAGGTTACAATCTTGTGAAATTTCAGTTGTACATTAATGTTTGTCAGTCGTGTTGTAGGTGCACCACTTCACCCTTTGTGCCCACCCCCCACCCCACCTTTCCCCTGGTATCCACTAAACTGTTCTTAGTCCATAATTTTAAATTCCTCATATGAGTGGAGTCATACACAGATTATCCTTCTCTCGCTGGCTTATTTCACTTAACATAATTCCCTCAAGGTCCATCCATGTTATTGCAAATGGAATGATTTTGTTCTGTTTTACAGCTGAGTACAATATTCCATTGTATATATATACCACATCTTCTTTATCCATTCATCTGTTGATGTATTAGGTTGCTTCCATGTCTTGGCTATTGTAAATAATGCTGCAATGAACATTGGGGTGCATAGGACTTTTGGGATTGCTGACTTCAAGCTCTTTGGATAAATACCCAGTAGTGGGTAAAACATCCCATTTTAAAACAGGTTTCTTTTATGTTTCCTTAAATATATTTTGATAAAGTCCCAATGGAACAGGTAAAGTTCGTGTAAAATGGTCATAACCAAACAAAGTTCTTTGAAAATGAATGGAGCTTTTATTTTTGAAAAGTTACTACTCTTTTTTTGTTTTGGATTCATTTGTAACTGCTGAGGAGGGAATAAAATGAAATGGCAACTCAGTCCTCCTCCCCCCACCATGAGACCCAGGTAGTTGCTTGGGAACCTCTGGGATAAAAAAAAAAAAAAAATTCTTTAGAAAAAGAAAGCTATGAATATGGAGAGTCATTATTTAAATCACTTACTGTAAAATAGCCAAGTTATAAATAAGCATGTAGAATGGCCCTAAGTTGTAAATTAATTGGTCTTGAAAAAACATCAGACATTGTGTTTAAAATTAATTTAATATACCCTGTTTCTTTTTGCTTTCTCTTTTTATTTCTTTTTCAAGGGAAATGACGCTTGAAAGGGTACATGGCATATTTTCTGAAATGTTCTCTTCCTTCACTGATAATGAGAAATAGGGGGAAACAGATAATGAGAAATGTGTGGTATTGAAAACTGTGACAGGGACTGTTGAACACTTTGAGGGCCGTGTAGGATCTGCAAAGTGCAGTTATTCTGGAAAAGCCAGCAGTGTTGAGTGGTCTGAGGAAGACTCGCGTAAGCCATTTGTAAAGTCTGAATGTGTTTTTGCTGAGACATGGTCTGGGGTAGGTAGGAAATATTAATGACAATTTATACCTTAGAAGGGACGTTTGCTATATTATAGTTTGATTTTAAAACTTCCCTTTAAATTTTACTATGTAGTATTTATTCTGGTTGGACATTCATCAGTGACTTGTTGATTATAAAAGGCTGGTTACTGGGTATTCCTGTGGCTCATCCTCTTACAGAAGAAGAATCTTCTCTGTAAAGCAGCACATGGCTCCTGCTGTTCCCCAAGCTCTTCCTTTGAATATCCTTGTAAGGAAATAACGCATCTTGGAAAGTGAAGTAGAACGGCATAGAATTATGCACAAAGCAATGATCCTCAGAGCCACATCAACTTGGCTTTGAGTTCGGGCTCCAAAACCTACTGGCTGTGCCACTTTGAACAAGTTACTTAACCTCTTTTAACCTTAGATCTCTACTCTATAAAATGGGAATTACAATGGTACTTGCATCTTAGGGTTGTTATGTGGAGCGTAGGCGAATTGCGCAGGAAAGTGCTCAGCACACACACAGCAGCACCAGAAGTGGCAACTCGAATGATTTCTTCAAAGACCAGCACTTCATAAAAACAGGCCTCTGTCTCTTCAAGAAACAAAGACATGTCTCCGCCCCGTGTACAGCGTGATCTCACTGAACGTTCACGACCATTCGACTGAATGAAAATCGTGGATGAGGAGTCAGATCCAAGTTCCTATAAAGAGGATCGTGCTTTCCAAGTTTCAGCAGAACAAATAGAGATCAGTGGGAGGGATCTGAGAAGAAAAACAAAAACACCAAACTATGCTGCTGGGTGGAAAAAATTGACAGCATGGCACAGCATAGTGAAAAGGAGCACCGATTCTGTCGCCACTCTTCCAATTCCAGCTGTACCACTTCCTAGTGATGTGATACTGGGCGAGTGACGTAAGCCCTCTGTGCCTCAGTTTCTTCTAAAATGAGGTAAATACAAATACACAGAAAGAGTTGTTGAGATGGTTCCCTGAGTGAGTAGTCATAAAGCGCTTAGCACAGTATCCGCTGCAGAGTAAAAACTATGTAGATATTTGTTCAATAAATAAACATGAGGGTTTTCTTGTTATCTTAAAACAAGTCCGTATTTAGATTGTTAGGGTAACTTAGCATGAAGAGAGTCTCAGAAGAAATACCTGTAACATATACAAGGCCCACTTATGAGTTGTTGCTGTTTCTCCTATTTTCCTCCTCTTTTTCTCAAAAGGGATATTTATTTTGCTCCATTTTAATTGCAGGAGAAGAGAGCTATGATTTGGTCATGTATCTTTTTAAAAACTTTTTGGTGAGGAGAATTGGCCCTGAGCTAACTAACATCTGTTGCCAGGCTTCCTCTTTTTGCTTGAGGAGGATTGTTGCCAAGCTAACATCTATGTCAATCTTCCTCTATTTTGTATGCCGGACACAGCCACGGCGTGGCCCAAAGGGCAGTGTGATGCCCGAGATCTGAACCCATGAACCCTGGGTCCCTGAAGTGGAGTACGTGAACTTAACCACTACACCACTGTGCCAGCCACTAGTAATCTTTTTATTTTATTTTAATTAATTAATTAGTTAATTAATTAATTAATTTTCCTTTTTCTCCCAAAGCCCCCCCAGGTATATAGTTGTGTATTTTAGTTGTGGGTCCTTCTAGTTGTGGCATGTGGGACGCTGCCTCAGCATGGCTTGATGAGCAGTGCCATGTCTGCGCCCAGGATTTGAACCTGTGAAACCCTGGGCTGCTGAAGCAGAGTGCATGAACTTAACCACTCGGCCATGGGGCTGGCCCTGATCTTTCTATTTTTTTTGTTTTTCATTTTTTTGTGAGGAAGATTGGCCCTGAGCTGCTATCTGTTGCCGAACTCTCTCTTTTTGCTTGAGGAAGATTGTCCCTGAGCTAACATCTGTGCCAATCCTTCTCTATTTTGTATGTGGGACATGGCCACAGCATGGCTTGATGAGTGGTGTGCAAGTCCATGTCCGGGATCTGAACCTGTGAACACTGGGCTGCTGAAGCGGAGTGCGTGAACTTAACCACTATGCCACCAGGCAGGCCCCTAGTCATCTATCTTTTTAAAGGTTTTTTTGGTTGTGAACTTGGTCTGTTAGACACATAATTTACTTGTCAGCCCTAAAGCCTTCACCAGCAATTTTGGACTGGACCATAAGGGCGTAGGAAAGTTATGGAAGAATTAGTCTTTGAGGTCTTTTATTTATTCCTCTAGCTCAGATGACCAGAGGGATCAATACAAACAGGGTATGCGGGTTCTGAGAATGGTAGTAAGCCCCCACCCTTAAAAACACTGGCATGCTTTTAAAATTGGAAGCTTTTCATTTTAGATGAGGCTGTAACCGAGTTTTATTTTGAAGCAGAAAGCTTTTATTCTTGATAAAGATCTGCTTGTTGTTCATTATGCATCATTCTCATTGGCTCTGAAGTCATGTTTAGGGAAAAGCCTATCCCCAGTTGTCCTTCTGGGAGCAGTTTACTAGATCCTAAAGCAGTTTAGTTTAGTTTTTTTTTTAAACCATGGGATTAGTTCTAATTAAAAAATACTTTTACTTATTAAAACCCAATTTGTTTTCCCAGCATCCAGTTTTTCTCTTTGTTTATTAATTACAGAGTTACTACACCCCAAACAATTCCAAACCTAGTAACCATGAAAACCAGTCTCCTTGACTGAGACGGAAGTTTCTTGTGCAGACAGTCCTCACTTTGCACAGCACTGTGGGACCATAAAAATGACCGTGCAGCCGAAACCACGCAGTCTTGATAATCAATGGGAAGAATTACAGTTGTGCTGTGACCTTTTGTCACAACATTAAAAACTGTCTTACTGTTGGTTATGAATGTATAAGGAAATGAAAACATAGTAAAACTAATATTTATTTAGTACACTGTAATTTAAAACAGACACATTGAGAATTAAAATGTTTATTTGTAAACGCCTTATCATGGGTAGTTTGAATAGTGCTTGCTTCTTCTGATTGTCTAGCTTGGGATATGGAGAGAGCATCTTTTCTATGCTCTGGCTAATTCTCATACTGTTTTCTGAGCTGAGGTCAGCTTTCAGCATTTTATCCTTTGTGCTTTCAATGTTGTAAAATATCTCTGAGTTGCTTTAACGTAAAGTTTTTTGCCATTGTCATTTCCCCTGGGACATCTTTATGCTTTCTTGTTACAACTGCTTTCCTCATTTATGTTGATAAATTTGCCCTCCCTAACTTTCTCTGGCTGCATTTGTAACCTCGACAGTCCCATGCTAAGCTATTTCTTTATAACGCCATTTATGTTCCATTTGAATTTTACATCTAGCATTACCACTTTTTGTGTCTTTGCTGTACTTTCATCTTTCTTGGCCAATTCCGTCTTTCAGTGATCCATTTTTGTAAAATGTCACATGGGTTTGTCACTGGGAGACAAGAAAGCACCACAACTACATGCTTTGCTGTCTGTGTGTGAACTGAATTACAGATGCGCAGTGACAAGCCACTGACAGACTTTGAGAGGAGTGATGTGGTTGGTCACTGATCATGATGTGCACTTTTTATTTATATAGTGACTTGTGGACTAAGAGAGTAAGCAGTAAAGTTGACATTTTACATAATCGTTCAGTTATTATTCCACGGTAACAGAGACTGGAACTGTGTTGTTGGGGGATGGTGCCATTTAACTAAACCATGGTAACTGAATTTCGCGCATATCAGAACCTGTGAAGTGAAGACTGTATATAACTTGTGTGTTTTCTGTAGTATAAGTTGAGGGATGTTAAAGCAATGGCTTTCAACATAGTACCAGGGTGATCATTCCAGAAAACTTATTCGATTGCATCCTTCTTCTGCTAAAGATCCTTGAGTGACTTTCTGTACAAGATTGTGAAAATGACCACAATCCTTCACCCCTCCCTGTACGTAGACCCTTTTCAGTGTGACTTTTTAACTTCTCCCATCAAGAGGTGAAGTCTGTTTCCCGACTGCTTGAATCCTCGTTGGCCTTGTGACTTGCTTTGGCCAATAGGATGCAGTGATGGTGTCCCAGTGCTTTGCACACTTCCCCTCACTCTGTTGGGACCCTCCTCTCTGCTGTGAGAAGCCAGCCTGCTTCAGGATGAATGTCCTAGCAGAGGCCTGTTCCCAGCTGGCCCAGCAGTTTACCATACACACATGAATGAACACAACCAAGATCAGGAGATTCAAGTGCCTCTGCAGAATCATGAGCTAAGTAAATAGTTTTGTTTTAAGCCATTAAACTATGGAGTGGTTTGTTATGTAACAATAGCTAACTGATACACTTCCCAGTGCTTGTAGGACCAATTCTGACCAAGAGGCCTTCCAGCCATGGCATGGACAGCCCTAGCAACAGAGAACTCCCACCTTTAATAGTATCCTTCTCTACTTTTGTGTAATATGAGATTCAAAACCAAACCAAACCCAAAAAGGGTAGCTCTGATCATTATGGTTATCAAATCTTTGAATAGCAGTGAGTATTTATTTTTTAAATCATATCACTTCTGTTTGGTGAGGAAGATTGGCCCTGAGCTAACATCTGTTGCCAATCTTCCTCTTCTTTCTTTTTTTTTTCCTCCCTAAAGCCCCCCAGTACCTAGGTGTACATCCTAGTTGTAGGTTCTTCTGGTTCTTCTGTGTGGGACACCGCTTCAGCATGGCCTGATGAGCAATGCTAGGTCTGTGCCCAGGATCCGAACCTGCGAATCCCAGGCCACTGAAGTGGAGCACACGAACTTAACCACTCGGCCACAGGGCTGGCCCAGCACTGAGCAGTTTTGAAAGTTTTTTTTTTCTTTTATAATAACTGAAATCTTTTACCCTGCAGTTTCTATTCGTTGGACCTAGTTTTACTTCTTAGGGATAGATAAAACAATCTAAATCTCTCTTCCACTTGGATGCTCTTCAAATACTTGAAGATGGTGATTGAGTGCCTCATGAGCCCTTGCTTCTTCATGCTAAATACTTCCATTTTTAACTGAGATGGAACTTTCTCCTAAGATTCTTGTTGTTTCTACTTCACCAGCAAATTCTTCCCCGTTGATCTGAGTTTGCCCCAGAGAAGAAATTCCCCTAGTCCCTTCCTCTACATGATAAAACCATCAGGCAAGTCAGGAAATTTTCAGATCCCTGCTTTTCAGCTGATTGCAGTATACCAGTCTTGTAATCTGCATTGTGAAGGCAGCTTCCTTTTATTTTCCCCCTCCATCTGGCCTACCATGGCAGAGACTTTTTGGAAATTATCCTGAAACTATTTCAAGGACAGAAAAAAATCAGAAGAGGCTAGAATTCAAGTAATTACACTTGCCAGGCACAAGTTGGGACTATTCTAGAATCTTTTGTATTCAGTGTTTTTGTTTTAGGTTTATTACTTGGATTTTTATCTTTTCAGATGTTGGAACCTTGGAGAAAGACTCCTTATACCTTGCATATTGCTTACGTTTATTTAATGTTGCTATTTGGGCCTCTAAAGCCGTAAATATTGATTTTCATCCGGATGCCTTTCTCTTTACATCTTGGGTCCCAGAGCAAGGGTGTGGCATCCTCACCTAAGACAATAGGAGCTGCTTCTGCCAGAGACTTGTGCAGAGTAAGCAGTGTCCTGGTACCAGGAGAGTGCCAGGGTAGAGACCAGAAGGAGGGACCAAAATTTGCTGAATATGTGGAAAGAGCCAAGAATCAAATTTGGGAAGATGTGGGATTTCTTCGGCAAATGACTTGTATAGCGAAACACCGCTTATTGGTTAGAGAGGGTATAATGCGTGGATGTGTCCTCAGCCATTAGGACCCAGGGTGAACAAGGGGGACTGAGTTACCTCTGCATCTGCTTCCAAATCTGAGGTAGTAGCCCTTGTCACCGTGGGTGGGGAGAGGGGAGCAGGTCCTTGAACTTGACTTCTTATAATAATTTTTGCTTAAATTGCTATTAGAGCAATGGCCTCCAACTTGTCCTGTTTGTGTTCCCTACCATCTTGTTGCATCTCTCATGGCAAAAGTCCTTTGAATATTTACACATATGTGGAGGTCTTTTCAAATTACTATTTGTGCATAGCCCCAAAATTGGCATATGAGTTGTAGCAGTTTTATTTTGCACTCCGGCAAGCATTTTGTCACCAATGTAAATGCATTGGTGCCTTTGAGTCCACGCCATTTTCCAATGCTGGACCCTGCACATTTTATATTAATTGCCGTCCTTTCTGTACATCAGTGGTATGTTCTACTTCCAATTGCAATTCCTCTTCTCCCATCCGCACTCTCTTCCAAAATGTCTCTAGTTACTGGTGATATGTAGCCTAGACTAGGGCTCCCCATACCTGCCTGATCGCCAGCCCCACAGAAGCCAATCAGTGTTTAGAAAATCTTTTTTAGGTAGGTAAAGTAGGATAGGGGCTGGGGCAAATATCCATGTCCAGCCTGCTAGGTCACTAGGAGTTTCTTGGACTTCTGTGTCCCAGGAAGCTCATATGGCACTGGGTGTATCTGGGTCTCTGCCTGAAACATTCTCTCTTAAATTGCACCTCCCTTAACCCTCACTCCCACCCCAGTCTGTAATCACGATCTCAGTAGTCTCCCCGATTTCCCTGTGACATCGACGTTGAATTCCACAGGCCCTCACACAGCTCATGCCATGTTAGACTCTATTCCCCGTCCTTTACCAGGAGTCTAATGGTTTGTTAGTAACAGTGAGGGTCGTGCCTAGTTCTAAAATGATGATTTCTTCTAAGACCAAACTGGGTTTTCCAGCTCAGTTCAAAACTGCCTGGATAAATTTAAAAACGAAATCTTGAAACAAAAACTTGTTCCCTGTTGTGTCACTTGGGTACCTGGTCGCTCAAAAAGTTGGCTAAACTTGGCTCAGAACCCTAATATCACGGTCTGTGGGGGTCCCTCATCCTCCTGATTCCTAACGCTTCTCTCTCCCGTCACCGTTCTCCTTCCCTTCCGACTCTCTGGTCAGCCCCACGAGATACTGTAGAAGACATCTGCATGTTCACCATTTTCTACTCGCTCACTTTAAGGCTTTCATGACTTTTCCCTGTGGATCTGCATGAAGAATGGTGATGATGGTCTCAAATAGACGGCTAATTGTAGGCTTTTGTTATCCTCCTTCTACCACTCCACTCCCTTCTTTTCTTCCTTTCTCTCTCTCTTCCTCTTCTGAAACTGCCATAGAATCCAGCCCCTTGTCCTACACCTGGCGTTCTACCCACATTCAGACCCTCTCAATTTCTTAGCTTCCAACAGACACAGGTTTGACAAGGCATTTCTTCTGTACAAATACAGCACTCTCCCTGAAGGGAATTTTGGTGAATTCAATTTTTCCACTTCGTTACACTAGAAAAACAGATTTTGAAAGGTCCTGCTGTGGCAGGAGTGATTTAGTGCCATATTTTGGGAGGAGGTAATATTTCATCTTTACTTTGGTAGTCTGTTTCCTTTTTAGTTGATTTTGCCAAATATCTTCGAAAGCACGAGCTAGAATAATTTTTACAGGGCTCCGGAGACAGAGAAATACTTCACCCAAATATTGTTGATCTGGTAATGCTTTCTACTGGCATCTCCTTTCCTTAAGCCTCTTAATTTGATGAAGAATTTCAGCTAATGGAATTAAGTGATTTTTCTTTATTTCAGTGTGAACCAAAGCTGAGACACCCTCTGCCCTCCTCCCTCACCATTTTCCGTATACCTGCTGATCTACTTATCCCTTATTTGAGCAGATTGTTTGCAAAGCAGGAGGAAAGGAGAAGGAGGAAGAAGAAAAAGAGGAGGAAAGAGAAAAGGAAGGAGGTGGGGAAGGGCTGCTTAGTCACTGGCGCTGTCTCCCTTATCTGCTACAAAGGCAGTCTGCAGCCCTGGAGGCCTCCTGTTCCAGGAGAGGACACTGCATATCCTCGGAAAGAAAATTTCCATTTGATACGCATTATTAAGCATGATTTTAGGAAGTGAAAGGGAAGACAAACTATTAATGGGATATATGGCCAAGAATGGATTATAAGAAATGCATAATTTTCGTCTTTATTGTATCATTAAATCATCGAGGGGAGGATAGCAGTTTTCGTCCTTCTGTTTATTCCATTATTTTTCTTTCTTGGAGAATTTCTGTGTTTCACTTATTTTGTCAAAATTTGAATGAAGGAATTTGAAGAATACTTTTTTACTTTAAATGCTTAGGGAATTTACAGTTATGGTCTGGTATTAAATCCATCCCAGATGGGACTTCAAAGAGTCATTTGCCCCAGATTTATATACTAAAATATAGCAAATATTGCCAAGTCATAAAGTTCTGTTTAATGCGCTTACTCTTTCTCTCTCTCTGTTTTTTTTTTTCCAGTTTTATTCTCTGTTTTTAATGCTTTACAAATATTTAACATTGTTTCCTTTCACTTCTTTTGATGCAGCTAATTTTCTACCACATCTTTTAGGAAGGAAGGAGAATATGAGTACAAATCCAGCTGCAAAATGAGTCAGAGTTCCCTTACAAACACGGCTTCCATGAAGATCAGAAATGGTGAACAGAAGGCAGATCAGAACCTTATGCTTATTTAATGATTTACTGTAGACCCCCTGCCTAAATTGCTTTGGGTCTTTCCTGATTTCTTTTTGTTCCAGGGTTGTAAACCAGCACTTATTTTCATGGATGACTTATTCCTTTTCTCCTCCTTCAGATTCAGAGACTGCCTGAACTAGCCAGAACAGTCCACTTTTTTGTTTGTTAAATAAAATAGATTAATTGAACAATTATTTTTATATTTTATTATATACTGTTTGACAGCTGCTCTAAATAGCATCCATTTTTAACCATCTGACTTCTATAATTTAACTTTTTATCAGAGAAATATGTATGGTACTCAGATTTTAACAAGACTTGTCATGAAAAACAGCATCCTCTGCCACGCTCATCCCCACCGTCATTCTTCTCACCAGAAAAAACATTTACTTGTTTCAACTAGCTCTTCAAGAATTTATTTCCAAGTTTCTAAACATCGTGTTTATACTACTATTTTTTCTCCAATTTTACATATTCCTAATTACTTTCTACAACAACTTTCTAACAGCTCCTCTCTATACGTGCAGTCTTCTACCCCCATCCTCCCAATATAGTTATATGATCCCTTTTAGAGGAAATTGTTCCATAGATAGTTGTAGATTCTGTGTGTCGCGGGAGGAGATGAGTTCGAGATCTTCCTGTATCACCATCTTGGACTGGAACCCTGTGATCCTTTTTAATTAAATAAATATTCAGAGTTTATATTATTATGACTATGTAAGCATTATTCACAAGTAAGCCATATATTCTGCAACGATTTATATTTCCTTTCCTTCACACTTTTCCCCCATGAGTTAATAATTGCCTTTTTTGTTGTTGTTTTTAGCTTATTCTTTTTTTATCCATTCATCCATTATTCATTCATAACTCTTGCTAGCACAGTAAAGCTCCGGTGGTTATGCGTATGTTCAGGTAAGCTATCTGCTGCCCCCACCCGGCCCGCCTTTCTCTTGCTCTCGCTCTCTCTGCACACAGCCACCCCCTGAGCTCCCTGACAGTCTGTTCCGGTTGGGGTTGGTTGCTCTCTAGGTCTGCCATACGGCTCCTCTCCTGGAATTTCCTTTGCCTCCCTTGTGTTGAATTCCCTGTTTCCTGGATCCTACATCTTTTTTAGTTTACTTTCCATTGTGTGGAGAGCCTCTTCAAGTAGCCTCTCAAGAAAGGGTGTATGATAGGTAAAGTTTTTTTTTTAAATGTTTTGTCCTTTTTCTTCCCAAAGCCCCCTGGTACATAGTTGTATATTCTTCGTTGTGGGTCCTTCTAGTTGTGGCATGTGGGATGCTGCCTCAGCGTGGTTTAATGAGCAGTGCCATGTCCGCACCCAGGATTCGAACCAACGAAACACTGGGCCGCCTGCAGCGGAGCGCGCGAACTTAACCACTCGGCCAGGAGGCCAGCCCCTGGTAAAGTTTTGAAAACCTGAAATGTCTGAAAATGACTATATTCTACCCTCGCATTGATTTATAGTTTGGCTGAGAATTTAATTCTAGGTATAAAATAATTTCCCCTGGGACTGTGAAGACGTTCTTCCACTGTCTTCTAGCTTTCAGTGCGAATGTTGAGAAGCCTGTTTTTTCATTCACAACCTTTTGTATGTAAACTGTTTTCTCTGTCTGGAAGATTTTAGGTGCTTTTCATCGTCCCTGGTGTTCTGAAAATTCGTGATGATGTGCCTTACTGTCGACCTTTCTCATTTATTGCACATGATATTCAGTGGGCTCTTTCTCTCTGAAAAGTTATAACCTTTGTTTTGGAGTAAGCTCTATGAGATCAGGAATTTTACTGTTTACTGCTGAATTCTCATCACCTAGCACAGGTTCTGGCACATTGTAGGTACTCACTAAATAGTGAACAAAAGAATTCATGACTAAATGAATGGGGTATTTTTTTGTAGTAGTTCTTTGTTAATTTCCTCCCTCTCTTTTTTCTACGCTCTAGAACTCTTCTGATTCTCTTGTTTGTTTTTTTTTTTTTAAATCTTTCTCTCCTTTTCAATCTCTTTGTCTCTTTGTTTTAATTTTTGTGAAATTTCCTTGGCTTTATCTTCTAAACCTTTTACTGCATTTCTAATATCTGTGATATTGTGTTTAACTTCCAAGATTTCTCCTTTTGTTTTCTAAATGTTCCTTTTATAAAATAGCACATTTTTATTGTTCTAAGGATATCTTATACAATATCTTAAACCTTTGTGGATATCATTTTATTTGTTTGCTTTGTTACTTTAATTTACTCAAAAGTTAGGTGCAAAGAAGGTCAGTTTGTTTCCTTTTTTTTTTCCTGAGGAAGATTAGCCCTGAGCTAACATCCACTGCCAGTCCTCCTCCTTTTGCTGAGGAAAACTAGCACTGAGCTAACATGCGTGCCCATCTGCCTCTATTTTATGTGGGACCCTGCCACAGTATGGCCTGATGAGCAGTGCATAGGTCTGCACCCGGGATCTGACCTGGTGAACCCTGGGCCACCAAAGTGGAATGTGCAAACTTAACTGCTGGGCCACCAGCTGGCCCCTCAGTTTGCTTCTTTTGGTTCACCCCTATAGAGGTGTAGGTTTCAGCTTCCTCTGTTCCAGGTTCCTTACCACTCATCCATCAGCTTTGTGTATTCTCTTCTCTGTTGTAGTCTTTTCTTTTCTTATCTTGTGACTTTATACCTTTTTCTTTTTTTTGAGGAAGATTAGCCCTGAGCTAACATCTGCCATCAATCCTCCTCTTTTTGCTGAGGAAGACTGGCCCTGAGCTAACATGCATGCCCATCTTCCTCTACTTTATATGTGCCACAGCATGGCTTGATAAGTGGTGTGTAAGTCCGCACCCAGGATCCAAACCAGCGAACCCCAGGCTGCTGAATTGGAACGTGTGAACTTAACCACTGCACCACTGGGTTGACCCTGACTTTATACCTTTTAAAGATCCCTTCATTGCCATTTTGGAGGAGTTATGAGAAGTAATGGTGATAAGTTTCAATTTGTCAATTTAACTAGAATTTCCCACTACATTTTTTTTCTTTTTTAAAGATTGGCCCTGAGCTAACATCTGTTGCTAATCTTTTCTTTTTCTTCTTCTCCCCAAAGCCCCCCAGTACATAGTTGCATATTCTAGTTGTGGGTCCTTCTAGTTGTGGCATGTGGGACCCCACCTCAGCGTGGCCTGATGAGCGGTACCATGTCTGCGCCCAGGATCCAAACCGGCAGAACCCTGGGCCCTGAAGTGAGGCGTGTGAACTTACCCACTCGGCCACAGGGCCGGCCCCTCCCACTACATTTTAAGTGAAGAAGTTAAAGGATATAGGATGTGGTAGCTTTTTCATAAAGACTTGAGCACTGCATGGGAAAATACTCTTTAACTATCATGAAGATGGTGAATAGTGGTGTTACTGTTTTTAGATAATAAAATACAAGGTTTCAGTAAAATGTCCTAGCATATAAAACATTTATGTGTGAAAAGTTGCCCTCCTTGATTTTGTTGAAAAGTTCTAGTGAGTTTTTTGAGAATTTATATCACTTTTGATGGCATTTGCAAAAATCCCCAAGGAGAGGTAACACTGAGAGCTTGTCCACCTGAAATGGGGAGGAGAGAAGGGAAAAAATATCACCTCTAAAAATTATTCTTTCATATATACTAAATGCAGAAACAACAACTCAAGGGCATCGTCAATAGTACTTTCCTCCCAGAGTGCACACTTAGAGGGCAGGTCATGTTGCTCCCTCTGGGAGGAGCTGTCCGCAAAGAGTTTAAGGCATCAGCCTGGTACCACTGATAACCAGAAAGAAAATAGGAGTCATTGCTAGAAGGACAGGTGATAAAGTTTAGATAAAACTTTGGTTTTCTTCTATAATCTAAAGCACCCAATGTCTAAGGCAATGGTTTTTCACTTTTTAAACAATTTCCTTAAAAATAGTTAATATATACACATACACTAAAAGTGAAGTAGAACGAAAGACTGTTAAAAATGTGTGCCGCTTCACCACTTTTACTTCTCTGAGCTATTCTGATATTTACATGTGCATTTCAAGGGAAAAAAAGGCATATACAGCCATCTTTGGTGTCATCAATTTTAGATATTATTAACTGGCTTCTGGGTTAGTCCAGATCCTCCAAGAGGCAGACACAAAAGTGAGAAATTTATTAGGGGAAATGCCTGTGAGAAAAAAATGGAGAGGGCGCTGGGGGAAGGCTGGGAATGCTGTCAGGCTGCCTGCAGGACTTACTAAGTCAGGAGCCGGGGAAGGAGGAAGACTGGGCAGAGTCACTTAGGACCACAGAGCAGTTCTAAGGAAAGCTCAGCAAGGCCGCTGGAGAGTCCTTGAGTCACGGGCACCCACTGGAGGAATTCCCTAACCCCCAGGACTAAGCTTACCTTCACATCCTTTTCTCTCTCAGCTATTGCCTGGGAACAGCCATGGGAAGTGCAGCCTCTGCATGAAGGTGGTGGTGGATTTCCAAGAGCAGTAACTGGGCCCATTGGGCAGGCACGCTGCCCGCAACTAGAGATCTGAGAGGGGCCACTCTCGTGGCTGCCGCCGCTTCCCTTGTAACAGGTGAAGATTTTAGCTCCTTTACACAGACCTCTTTCTCTTTTTCCTTCTCTCGAATATAATTATACACCAGTTTTGGTCAAATCCATATTCAGTGCTTTCATTATAATGATTATGTAAAATGTAAAATGATGTGAAAATGATTCTATAAAATATCTGGCCCATCGCTGAGCCAGAGAATGCATTATAATCATCATATATTATTGTATATTTTTTGTTTTTCCTAGAGATAACAATTGCCTCATTTCTCCCCACTTGCTTAGTTTCCTTTGAACTTCTGGCTCACGTTTCCCACAATTCCCAACAGCTTTGTAAGATACTTCTTAATATAAATTTCCATATTGTCAAACTTAGCAGCAAATCTTCTAAGTTCAGGGGGGTGACCTGGTAAATGTTTAACAACCAGCTTTCTTGGGGGAGGGGACTGAACTCTGATTTTTGGCATTTTCCCTTCTCCATTGTGTAAATACTCCCACTATGGCATATTTCAAGCTACCAACATGATGTCACTGAATGCAGGCCTGGGAAGAGAAGCCCACAGTCAGCCCCTGAGAGCCTGTCCCGTTGGCTCTGCCACACAACTGAGATAGCCCTCGGGGAGCCCTGTTCCTCCTGCTCCAGTCTGGACTTGACATTCTCTAGGTCTGCCATAACTTCACCTCTCCTGTATCTCCCTTTTTTCTTCTAATTCTTGTGGCATGTATTGTCGTGATTTACCCCCTCATTTTGATGGAGGATATCCTGGTTACTTCCTGAGAAAGGCTGTATACAAGGTTGGCAAGCTTCCATTTCTGCCTGCACTGACACTGGCAAACTTGCATCTCTGAAACTGTCTTTTTCTACCCTTATAATTCTTTGATAATTTTCTTGGACATAGAACTCTAGTTTTAAAATTATATCTCTCCCAAATTTTGTAGGCATTGTTTCCCTAGTCTTTTTTAGCTTCCCAGAGTTGCTCTTGAGAAGTTTAAGGCTGTTCTACCCTCGAAACTTTAAACGTGACATTTTTTCCTTTCTGTAAGCTTTTAAGATCATCTCTGTCCCTGGTGCTCTTCAATTTCATGATGATGCACTTTGGTATAAATCTTTTCTCCTTTACTGTTAGTGGCGATCTTCCAGTCTGAACACTCATACATAGATATAAGTAGCCCTTTGAATTTGGAAACATTTTGATCAATTCTAGATATCCTTCTTTTGTGGTTTTATTTCCGATTTTCTCCCTTTCTAACTTTTATTTATATATTTATTTTTCTGGCCCTCCTATTAGATAGATATTAGTCATCCTCAACAGTATTTTTCAAAAAAAGTTTCTCTTTCCATTTTTTTCTCTTTTTGTTCCTCTTTCTAGATATTTGCTCAACTTTTTTTTTTTTTAATTTTTTTTTTAAGATTTTATTTTTTCCTTTTTCTTCCCAAAGCCCCCCAGTACATAGTTGTATGTTCTTCATTGTGGGTCCTTCTAGTTGTGGCATGTGGGATGCTGCCTCAGTGTGGTTTGATGAGCAGTGCCATGTCCGCGCCCAGGATTCGAACTGATGAAACACTGGGCCGCCTGCAGCAGAGCGCGCCAACTTAACCACTCGGCCACGGGGCCAGCCCCTATTTGCTCAACTTTAACTGCCAAAGTTTTCAAGAATTTTTTATGCCTGCTATCTAATTTGTAATTATCAAGAACTCTATTTTGTTCTCTGTTGTTCCCTCTTAATAGCATCCTTTTTCTTTCGTGGATGCAGTATCTCTCTGAGGATATCTATTATAGTCTCTTTGAAGTTTTGTTTTCCTCCTTTCATTGTTTATTTTTTAGTTCTTTCTTAAAAACATTGTTTATGATCTCTATCTGCCGTGCGGGAGGCATATTTTTCAAATATCTGATAATCCTGTGTGCCCAGACTCTAAAAAATCGATCGGAAGTTCTGAAGGCATGAGTAGGTCTTGTTGTCAGATGGGCTTCACTGTAGTTTTTTTGGAGGACCACTGAATTTTTCCATTTTGGACCCCCAAATGTCAGAATCTATAGATTTTGTCTCTTGAGTGCTTCAGTTTCTCAGAGAAATAGCTACCGGTCTCTTCCCTAGGGGGTATAAGTCTGACTGCTGGCATTTTGGAGGAGTGCGTGGGAATGTTGCTCTCTCTACATTGTTTTCACCAGTCTTCTTAGAAAATTTCATCTAAACATTAATTGGGGCCTTACTGTCCACAGGCATTGTGGAAGATTCGGGAATCTGAAGAAGGAAGGATAAGGTTTCTGCCTTCAAGGAACTTGATCCAGTGGAGACGCAGGAGAGCAACAGACAGTTGTAATCTGGTGTAGAAGTGTTATAAGAAGGCTGTACAGATTGCTCGGGGAGCCTTGGCAGGGGATGTGTGACTTTGTCCAGAAGAGGTGGTTAAACACACTGTGGGATCTCCAAATCAAGTATGCACAACCCACACACGCATGCACCTCCTGTCCCATCTCCTGTGCTGCTCACTAGATCGAAGTCATGTTCTGTTGTTTTGTTTTTTTCTTTTCTCCACAAATTAGCTTCATATCCCTTTTCTTCTGGTATCCTTTTCTTTTTCTTTTTAAAGATTTTATTTTTTCCTTTTTCTCCCCAAAGCCCCCCGGTACATAGTTGTATATTCTTAGTTGTGGGTCCTTCTAGTTGTGGCATATGGGATGCCGCCTCAGCGTGGTTTGATGAGCAGTACCACGTCCGCGCCCAGGATTCGAACTGACGAAACACTGGGCCGCCTGCAGCAGAGCGCGCGAACTTAACCTCTTGGCCACGGGGCTGGCCCCTGGTATCCTTTTCTTAATTTCTGGGATTAATTATTTGGTTTCTCTCAAAAGAGTATCATCTTTTTATATGCAATATTTAAGGTTAAATTATAATATTATTTGCCTGCGGAGGAAGGCGTGTGTTATAAATAAACAGAGAAACTGATTTTAGAGAGATGGTTCTGAAGAAGGTCATGGAGAAGAGGAGGGCACTATGACATCACTAAGGACACCCAAGAAGAATATCCTGACTACAGGTTTATGGGAAATAAAATATAGCCCTTGTATTTTCTATAAGTATTTATTAAAAATTAATTTTATAATTTTATTTTCCTTTAAATTTACTGTAATTCTGTTATAAATGAATGTATTTTACATAAACAATTTACCTGTAAGTTTTCATCTTTGAACGTTTTGCTGTCATCGGGAGCACCGGGACAAGAGCAGACATGTTAGCACTTCTGTGACTGACTTGATTCACCCATTAATCAATAACATACAGCTTCAAAATAAATTTTGAAAGCAAGTAGCCACGTGACTGAGTTGGAGCCAAAATAAGGTGAGAGGAAGTAATACACGTCACTCATAAGCCTAGCTTACAAAATCTTACACGCATGAACATCCATTCTGTTTTTGCCTTCTGCTGACCAAATGCAGAGGACATCAAAGTCCCCTGGGAGAGCAGACCACAGGAAAGTAGCTTGGTACCCTGAGTGGACTTCATGTGCATGACAAAGTTCCATTCTACTAGCCCCTGCGATTTGGGGATTTATCTGTTACAGTGGTGAATGTTACCTTAATGAATATACCTCTTCACACAACTATTTTGCACATTCATTTATTCAAGAAATATTTAACACCTAATAAATAGTAGGTACCATATCAAGTAATTGGGAGACAGCGGTAAATAAGACTAGTAAGGTGCTTGCTCTCTTGGAGCTTACGTTCTCTTGGAAGGGAGAGAACCACAAAACACATAAGCCAATAAATAGTAAACAAATATCAGATAGTGGGAGGTGCTATGAAGGAAATACAGTAGAGTGAAGAGTGGCAGGACGAAGAGGCTAATTTAGATGGGGTTGTCATGGGAGGCCCTGAGGATGTGACATTTGAGCTGAGGCCTGAATGATGTCTCAGCTATCTTTGCAAATGCTTCTTTTGACAAGAAGCATTTTTTAAAACAAAAATCTCTCTAGTGCCCTTTCAACATAATCCTTCCAAACACTGTGAAGTGCTTCATATTTCTGCTTCCTTCTCTTCCTGGCATGGATTTGGTCTTGCACTGGCTAGGGAAGAGCATTAATAGGTGGAGCCCAGCCATACTTCACAGGCTGCTCCTCTAAGACCTGTGATCTCCAGGTTCCACTTGAATTAAAAAGGGTGAGAGTAATAAGAGATGAGGTCAGAGGGTTAACAGGTAGCTGGATTGTGAAGGGTTTTACTCTAAGGAGACAACAAAGGAAGGCCCTGAACACAATCGGTCTTATGTTTAGGAAGACGACTTTGGCTGCTGGGGAATATGGCAGGACGCCCAAGAAGATGTGGGGATGACGTGGTGGTAGCAGGGTGGTAGCAGGTCCCGTTGGGGTGGTGGTTGACCTGTGGATACGGTTTGAGTGAAGCGTGGACAGGATTTGCTGACCGTTTAGGTATAAAGATGAAAAATGACAGTCAATGATAATTCCAAGGATTTTATTCTGAGAATCAGAAGGATGGAGTTGCTATCCACTGTGATAGGGAAGACTACGAGAAGAACAGGTTTGAGAAAGAATATTGACACTTTGGTTTTGGAAATGTTGAACTTGACGTGTTTTTTACACATTATGTGCATTATCTTCTTAATTGCCAACATAATTGTGAAGGTAGGTATTGTCAATTTTGTTTTACAGAAGGGGAAACCAAAGTTGCGAGAAGTTAAGTAAATTGCCCACACTCACATACTGGTAAATAGCAGAGCCAAATTAGAACCTGAGTCTTTTGGAATCCAAAACCGGGGTTCATCCCACCAGCAAGTTGTGCTTGCTTATTTCTACAGGCTATTTGTGGCCGTATTCTCTATGACCTAGAATTTCTCCAAGTTGCTTTCTCTACAAATTCTTTTTAATACCTCTCCATCTCTGGTACCTGGTTAATACGTATGGTCTGATGATTAATCATGTGACCTTTATGTGATGACCATGCATGGCAGAGATTGCTAATAATCAAGTCTTCCCTGAGTTTCCAGTGCGTACACGGCTGCCTAGCTGGGCACTACATGCTCCGCTCCCCTTACAGCTGGGTGTGACTGTCTGACTAAGTTATGGCTGAGCCACAAGAATGGAAATGGTGTGTGTGACTTCCAGATCACATACATAGAAGGAAGCTGCTTTCCCTCCACTTCCTCTTTCCCGTTTCTTTTGGGCTCACACGAGAATGTGCTGGAGTACAAGGAAGACACATAGGAGAAGGTGGAGCAACAAGGTAGAAGGAGTCTGGGTCCCTAAATTATACTGTCGAGCATAGTTGGCCTCTCCTTCTGGACCACCCAACAGGTTAGATTTTTAAAATGAGAGAGAAATAAACCTTCTCTTTAGTGTAAGCTAGTATTAAAAGCAGCTGAACCACTATCTTAGCCAACTATACCACAAATTAGTCACAATACACCACAGCTTCCTGGAAGGCAGTGTGGTATAGTGGTTAAGAACATGGGCTCTGTGGGACAATGGGTTCAATCCTGGCTGTGCCATTCAGTACCTGTGTGTTCTGGCCTAGTTAAATAATTTCTCTGTATCTCATCCTTTACCTTAAAATAAGGGTAACAAGAGTATCTACCTCAAAGGTTTTACGATGGTTAAATAATATGTGCAGGGCATTTACAGCATGGGCTGGGGTGTGGTAAGTGCTCAAAACATATTAGCTATATAGATAACATTCAAAAAGGTGAGAATAAACTATTAACACTGAAAGCAAATAATCACCCACAACACATTTTATTTGAATAGGGGCGAGTGAGGATCAGGCAGGGGTCATTTTTAAAAAGAATCCTTCAGTGCTTTGTCCCTCTCCCTTTTCAGTGGTGGCAGAAAAGGCTAGATGTCCGCCCAAACTTTGTGCTCCCTCTCACAGTGTGGAGGGGTCTCTGGAAAGCAGCTGCTTAGCCAAAGATTATTTGTTCCCAGACCCTCTTGACTCGTTCTAGGCTGTTTTTTTTTTTTTTTTTAATGGTGGTAAAATATACGTAACAGAAAATTTTCCATTTTAACCATTTTTTTTTTTTAAAGATTTTTATTTTTTCCTTTTTCTCCCCAAAGCCCCCCGGCACATAGTTGTGTAGCCCCCCGGTACATAGTTGTGTATTCTTCGCTGTGGGTTCCTCTAGTTGTGGCATGTGGGACGCTGCCTCAGCGTGGTCTGACGAGCAGTGCCATGTCCGCCCCCAGGATTCGAACCGACAAAACACTGGGCCGCCTGCAGCGGAGCGCGCAAACTTAACCACTCGGCCACGGGGCCAGCCCCCCATTTTAACCATTTTTAAGTGTACAGTTCAGTGGTGTTTCGTACGTTCACATTGTTGTACAATCATCACCACTATCCATCTCTGGAACTTCTTCATCTTCCCAGACTAAAACTATCTACTTTGTAAACAATAATTCCCCATTCTCTCCTCCTCTCAGCCCCTGGTAACCACTGTCCTACTTTCTGTCTGTATGTATTTGAATATTCTAGGTACCTCAGATAACTGGAATTAAAGATTACTTCTCCTTTTCTGTCTGGCTTATTTCACTTAACATGATGTCTCCCAAGTTCACCCATGTTGTAGCATGTGTTAGAATTTCCTTCCTTTTTTTTCTTTTGTGAGGAAGATTAACCCTGAGCTAACATTTGTGAGATGCCTGCACAGCATGGCTGATGAGTGGAGTAGGCCTGCACCCTGGATCTGAACACACAGATTGGGTCTGCTGAAGCAGAGTGTGTGGAACTTTAACCACTTGGCCATGGGGCTGGCCCCCTGAATTTCCTTCCTTTTTAAAGGCTGAATAATATTCCACAGTATGGATATGCTACATTTATTTATCCATTCATTCATTGATGGATGTTTGGATGGGGCTGCAGGTTTTTTAGAAGTGGATGAGGCTTTTCCATTCTCTCTTACACCCTCTGTTTTAGAGAACTCTGAGATCCTAGAAAACAGAAGAACTATAAGAAGGAAGGACTTCACACCCTGGAATGACCATAAAAGCTGCCTTCTGACCAGGCACACCGCCTGGGTCCTTTACATGAGTAAGAAACTCAGTTCTATTGTATTAGTTAGCTCCAGTATCTTGTGTTACCATAACAAGTGTTACCAGGCCACTCACACTCCTTTGTTTACTTGACAGAATACTTTTTGGTCACTGGCTTATGAAAATAATTTTTTTCTTTCTCTCTACTACCATAATTTCTCTGCTTCAAGAAAACCACAGTCCCTTAAAAATCAAGCAAGCAAACAATATTGAAGGGCTTTTTGCCCTCCCTACCCTGCATTAAAAGTAAGAATTATGACTTATTTTCCAGAACCTACTCTAGATTAGCCCGTCTTTCACCTTGACTGAGCTAAGAAGAGATACCTCTCTGTGTGAACTCGGGTCATGTTTCAGTTCAAATAGTGAATTTTCTTTCACTGAAACTGAGCAAAGTTCTTCATCCTAAGTCCTCAGGCCTCCACTTGGCAGGGGCCCTGACGAATCAGGAGCAGCTACTGCCATTTGTGTTGACACCACCCCCAGATGCATTTCATTTGTTCGTGTTTGTTTAAGCTTTGCCAGCCAAGATTTATAATGCTCACCTTTCTCCTGTTTCGTAAGATTCTGACGAAGAGGGCAGCACCTTTGTGAAGAGTATACAGACTCTGATACAGCGCAGTCATCATCAGGTGCCAAGTTACATAAGTGTGAATAGAGCAAATTAATAGTCTCCATTCTGCCGAGAATGACTCCAGAGTCAGGCTGGCCTGCCCAGATTTCCAAGATTCCAGGAGCCTGCAGGTCTCTGGTCTATTTCCTTTCGCTCAGATCTATTTCTGGGTCATCTCAAAGAGAGAAGTTGCTCTCCAAGACATCCTTTAATTGAAAGGTAGATTTTCCTTGGATTCAATCTGGAATGATCAGAAAGCAGGGAATAAAAATTTGAATGTGTTTTGGAAAAGTCAAAGGACAGTAGTTGACTCCATCTCTGCAGGATCTAAAGGACCTCAGAGCGTGGTCACTCGGAGTGCAGAGCTGGCATTAGCTGAAACACTAAGCCTGGGTGTCTCTGGCCACATGGGCTCTTGGGGCACCAGCTCTCAAAGGTCTCACTCTGAATGGGGAATGGGAGTGGGTGAAGGTTGGATAGAAAGGGAAGGGGGGCAGAGGAATGGGAATTTGAAACATTTGGGAGAGGGGAGGCAGAATGAGGGAGGAGGAACTGGTAAGGTGGTGGGCGATTAGGAGGGAAAGAAGTGGAAGGAGAAAAGGAGAATAAAGTGAGGAAGAGGGAAAGGGGAAAGCGAAAATGGGGAGGAAAGAGGGAAAGGGATGGAAATTAACATGCACTGAGTACCTTTTAGATAAATGATGACCTTGGGGTTGGAGTCTTACCTTCCAGCTTAAAGGAACAGAGGTTGAGGCTGGGGTTTAGACACTTAAGGCCGTGATGTCTACAAAGTCTTACCCTGGATGAGGGCTGATGGTACTAGGGATGCCTTCAGCCAGGATCAGATCCATGATCTGCAGGGCCCTGCACAAAATGAAAATGCAGGATTCGTTGTTCCCAAATTATTAAGAATTTCAAAATGGTGACAGCAGAGCATTAAACCAATTGTGGGGTCCTTCAGAGCATAGGGATGTTAAACTCAAAAACAAATGGAGAGGGGCTGGCCCCGTGGCCGAGTGGTTAAGTTCGCGCGCTCTGCTGCAGGCGGCCCAGTGTTTCGTTAGTTCGAATCCTGGGCGCGGACATGGCACTGCTCATCAAACCACGCTGAGGCAGCGTCCCACATGCCACAACTAGAAGAACCCACAACGAAGAATACACAACTATGTACCGGGGGGCTTTGGGGAGAAAAAGGAAAAAATAAAATCTTTAAAAAAAAAAAAAACAAAAAAAACAAATGGAGACCAGCCTTGAAAATTCCCTGAACAGACAAAACCCCCCATTTAGTCATACAAGCAAAGCTTAATTTAGCTTATTTTGAAGACTAACTTGATCTGAGTCATTTCTTGCTTATGCCTCTAAAAACCATAAGCGAAACTTGAACTGTTTCCCAAGGTTAATATGAGGTAACCACTGACCAACTGTCTATCATTTAAGAAAATTGCAATATTATAACCAATCACTGTGAAGAATAAAGTCACTGCCTTCTCACTATATAAGCTGCTTTATAACCATATACCCCTGAGCCTCATTCCGTGTTTTGGTTTGAGTGCTCCCTGTTTACAAACCATTTTTTGGTGTGTGCACAATAAACTTTTTGTGTGTAGTGTCTATATGATATAAAATATCTGGTTTACTGAAACTGGATCTTTGGCATCATTTCAGTAAAATGGTTGTTTGTATTTTTCTCAGGCCAACTATTTACCTTGTGTTATATTGATTTAGTTCGGAGTTTTCTTTCACACCTGGTTCTACTGCCTAGAGCTTTTCTTTAAGATAAAACTTGTGCTTGTTTACTCGATAATAATTACTATGAAATTAACAGATACTGAGTTTTCAGGATCAAGCTGTAAGATGATATAAATCGCCCAATAAAGGGTTAGATGTTAGCTCAAATTTATTGAACACAGGGAGAGCTTGTGATAAACTCATGCAGGCCACAGAAAGAAAGCATGGAGAAGAAATTCATGAAAATGGAATTATGTCCAATTATTAGAAGGCTAAGTTAGTTCATTTAACTTGTATGTTTTCCTTTATGCTAATAGTAATAAATAATTATAAATAAATAAATAAAAGTGACCCCCAAGCCCCCTTTCTCCTGTATTTTACGTGGCTCCAAGTTTCATATTTAGTTTGTATTTTTGCAGATAAAAATTCTGTTCTTATGAAAAAAGTCAAAGATTAAGAAGTTGGTGGGTATCTCTGCTTAGTTGTTGGCACCAGGCCCTCTTTTACAATTCAGAGAGGTAGCTGGGTCTCTGGGGAGGAAGCTCCCAGCGTGCCCTGGTGCTTGCCCAGATGCAGGATGACCAACATTATCACCCTTTCATTTTGACCTTCCCACAGTATGTGCATTTCTCAATCTCTAACCCATTAAACTTGGGATTTTAAAAGGGCAAAGCAAAACTGAGTTTGACTCAGAAGATGCCAATTTTATATATAGAAACTAGCACTCAAAACGTTTTTCATTTTGGGGCCAGCCCTGTGGCTGAATAGTTAAGTTTGCATGCTCCACTTCGGTGGCCCAGGGTTTCACCAGTTTGGATCCTGGGCGCAGACATGGCACCACTCATCAAGCCATGCTGAGGCAGCGTCCCACATAGCAGAGCCAGAAGGACCTACCACTAGAATATACAACTATGTACTGGGAGGCTTTGAGAAGACGAAGAAGGAAAAAAAAAAATTAAGAAGATTGGCAACAGATGTTAACTCAGGTGACAATATTAAAAAAAAAACTTTCATTTTTAAATAATTTCAGATTTTCATAACTGTGGCAAAAATAGTACAAGTATAACCTTCAACCTATTTCTCCAAATGTCAATATCTTACATAAACAATAGTACAATTATTAAAGCTGGGAAATTAACATTATTATGTTTCTATAATCTATAGATCTTATTCAAATTTTGCCAGTTATCTCACTGATTTTAAAATGTTTGAACTGATTTTGTACTAAGATGTAGCTGATAACATGTAGTTTTCTGATTTAAGAATTTTTCCCTGAAATACATATTTTTTTTGGTGAGGAATATTGGCCTTGAGCTAACATCTGTGCCAATCTTCCTTTGTTTTGTATGTGGGATGCTGCCACAGCATGGTTTGATGAGTGGCATATAGATCCACACCCAGGATCTGAACCCGTGAACTCCGGGCTGCCAAAGTGGAGTGTGTGAACCTAAGAACTATACCACCAGGCCAGCACCCCTAAAATATTTTTACAATCTAAATTGTCTGTAGTCTTCAAGCAAACACTGATGCTTGTGAAAATCTGAAGTTGTCACATTATGGCAATCTCTATAAATTATCCAGTGTTAGTGCTTGAATGGGGGAGTTTCTTTCCTCTTAACCCTGGAAAGATGAATTGGTGAGCTTCAATAACAGTGCAACAAATCCCTAGATTAAAAAAAATTGAACATTTTATCCATTGATGAGCTCTTTCTCTTCTTTGATTATGCCTTCTCCCCCATTATATATCATGTAACATAATGATTACCCGGCTGCATATAATATTGTCTTAGGGGCTGCACTAACTTAATATGAAGTGGCCTAACTTGGATTAGATTAATATGAAATAAGGAATATTTCCAATAACACGATATGTAGGATTTGCTTAAAAATAACGGAAGAAAGAGGTGGAAGCAGTCCAATGTCCATTGACAGATGACTAGATAAAGAAAATGTGGTATATACACACAATGGATTATTGTGTGGCATTGAAAAAGAAGGAAATCCTGTCACATGCTACCATGTAGATGAACCTTGAGGACATCATGCTCAGTGAAATGAGCCAGTTGTGAAAGGACAAATACGGTGTGATTCCATTC
Organism: Equus asinus; assembly: GCF_041296235.1. Classification (NCBI taxonomy): domain Eukaryota; kingdom Metazoa; phylum Chordata; class Mammalia; order Perissodactyla; family Equidae; genus Equus; species Equus asinus. The sequence continues at coordinate 92,626,021 of NC_091792.1, read as the reverse complement.
ATGTGAAATATTAAAGTAGTCAAAATCATAGAAACAAAAAGTAGAAAGGTGGTGGCCAAGGGTGGGGGGCAGAAGAGGAGGGGGAGTTCATGTGTAATGGGTATAGAGTTTCAGTTTTGCAAGATAAAAGGTTCTAGAGACCTGGTGCACAACAATGTGAATATGCTAACACTACTGAACTGTGCACTTAAAAATGGTTAATATGGAAAATTGAATGTTGTGTGGTTTTTTAAAATCACAATTTAAAAAAATGATAGAAAATGTGGAAGTGGGTAGAAATAGATCAAACCGGTTGACCAAGAGCTGGCAATTGGAGTGGCTGCATGACGGGTATGAGATTCATTATTTTATTTTTATAATAGTATAAAGTAGAATAATCGTATAAAATATATAATATTTTATAAATCTATATAATAAAATGCCCCCAAAATATAAAGGTTTCTGACTCCTGGATAATATTTTCTTCACATCATTTATAATCACACAGCATTCTTTATCCAAAGTGAAAATAGCTTTTCTCTTCTGAAAATTTTATATTCTAAATGTTAACTGTCAAAATAAAACAAAAAAATTAACCTGAACAGATAAATAAATTAAAAAAGAAAAAAAAAACTGGAAAAACCTGACAACAAAGATGACTGTAGAAAAAAATTAAAAATTATCTCAAATCCTACCACCCACTAAAAATATTTTGGTGTATATCCTTCCAGGATTTTTAAATGAAAAAATTTATATGTGTGTGTGTATATATATATATATATATATATATATATATATATATATATTTGGTGAGGAAGGTTGGCCAACATTTGCTGCCAATTCTCCTCCCTCTGCCTGAGGAAGATTGTCCCTGAGCCAACAGCTGTGCCAGTCTTCCTCCATTTTTGTATATGGGATGCCACCACAGCATGGTCTGATGAGCAGTATGTAGGTCTGTGCCCAGGAGACAAACCCAGGAAGCCTGGGCTGCCGAAGTGGAGCACTTGAACCCAACCACTACACCACCGGACTGGCCCCTGAAAAATATTTTTTAAATGTCAGTTTGTTACTGTCAGATAAAAAGAAGCTACACTTAGACCATGTGGAAAATGACTCCTTCCTTGTTTATCAAGAAAGTCTTTCAAAATAGATGTACGAGTTAGCAGTTACACATTGTATATGCAAAATTATGTGTTTATATATAGGTTTTTTTTGGGAGGGAAGCCAAAGCTTTCATCAGGGTTTCAAAAGATGCTGTGACTTAAATGGGTTGAGAACCACTGTTTTATATTCTATTTAAATAACTCTTTGCAGCTACTTTTATCTTCATTAAGGAAAAATTGTAATTCAACTTTGAAATGAATAATAGACATCTTCACCAAGAGAATAAATCTAATGCCAGATTTTGTTTATTTTAATCATTTAATCATTCACAATATCAAAGAAGGCAAAACAGGTGAGGAAAATTTTATTAGTAGCTAAAGCTTTGCTTCAAACCCCAATGTGGAAATGCCAACAGGTGAAGACTCCATGGGAAGTCTTCTTTTCCAGAGCTAATAAAATCTAGAGATCCTCAAATCAAAACAATTCAAATGGACTACCCTGTCCATTTTTCTGAAATCCACTGCTTTAATGGCCCTCAAGGTCAACTGCCAGCACCCGAAGAAAAGGAACCAGAGAATTAGCTCCCAGGGCTTAGGAGTGCTAAGTGGAGGGCTCGGGACAGGGCAGGGAGGGAGCTACCTTTTGGCTCTTCCCTACAAATCACAAGGAATGTCAAAAATGTACCTCGCTGCTGACATTCAGCAAAGGTTACCTTGACCTTGAGGCTCCTCCAGTGTAATGGCCAGAATGTTGTGTGGAACTCATCTAACTCAGTCAGAGCCAGAAGTCTGCCTCCTTTAGGGTGAGTTAAGTTGTTGGACACAAAGATGACTTAGATTTAGGAAGCGGAGTTCAATGAACTTGGTGAGGAAGAATAGACCCCTTTAGATTAATCTCTAAGGTTATTGACATAGAAACAAGTGACTCTCAAAATAAACATTTTTTATACTTTTTTTAATATATATATTTTTTTAAAGATTTAATTTTTTTCCTTTTTTTCCCCAAAGCCCCCCCGGTACATAGTTGTATATTCTTTGTTGTGGGTCCTTCTAGTTGTGGCATGTGGGACGCTGCCTCAGTCTGGTTTGATGAGCACTGCCATGTCCCCACCCAGGATTCGAACCAACGAAACACTGGGCCACCTGCAGCAGAGCGTGCAAACTTAACCACTCGGCCACGGGGCCAGCCCCCAAAATAAACATTTTTTTTTCCTTTTTCTCCCCAAAGCCCCCCGGTACATAGTTGTGTATTTTTAGTTGTGGGTCCTTCTAGTTGTGGCATGTGGGATGCCGCCTCAGCCTGGCTTGATGAGTGGTGCCATGTCCGTGCCCAGGATTCGAACTGACGAACTACTGGGCGGCCTGCAGCAGCGTGTGCGAACTTAACCACTCGGCCACAGGGCCAGCCCCCAAAATCAACATTTTTAAGTGAGTGCACTTCTACTTTTTATTTTACTCCCAGCAAAAGTATACCCATCAAGCCCTCAAGAGAGGGGAGGGAACAGAATGCAAAATCAATAAGCTCAGCAGTGGGGAGACATCTATTTCAACAAGGCCAGAGATGGGTCAGCCACTGCCTTTCTCAGATCAGCATCTCTGAGGGACAAGCTGGTGAACAAAAGGCACTGGGGGATGTGCTGCCTGATTTATCTGTCCAAGCTCCACCTGCTCTTTCCTGCCTGCAAAGAAAGGAGGCTCTGTACAATTTTATAGAACTAGCTGAGTCAAGTGAAAAACAAAACAAAAATATACCTCTGGTCCCCTGGAATCTTATCTTTCAGATTGCAGCCTCTTCAGGATCAATTAATATGTCATAAGTATGCAGGCTCGGTGAGTAGAGGAGTCGAAAGAAAGATTTCTTGGATTCTCAAGTTTGGCAGTAGTGCTCCTTTATTCAGAGAATAGCATGGAGTAGCATGGGCAGTGAAGAGCTGCAAGACACGGGTTGAGGGCAGGGCTAAATTTATAAATTATAAGTATGTGAGTTCTCTCCTTACAAGACAAAGGAAAGGTTATGTGATAAAGTCGTTAAAATGGCATCAGTGCAGGTGGGGTCTGGTTATTGGGTGGTCCTATAACTTTAGATAAGAATCAGATCGGATCAGGTCAGGGCGTCCTATGCTTCCCAGAGGATGATACAGATAGGGATGTAGGGCAGGACGCCTTGGGCTTTTCTCCCTGGGGCAGCCTTGATCCTCATCAATAACATTTTCTACTGAGAAAAAAATATCTGGAGATATTAATACTCCCCCTAAAACTTGAAATACTTATAAAAACATTTTCACAGGAAAACGGGAAAAGGAAACATTTACAGAAAGAAAAATTTGATTTTATTTCTTAAATATTTAATACAGTTTGGAAAGAGGCAGTGAAAGTTACATGGTATATATTTGGTCAGCGAAATAGTCTTATTACTGTGACCTCCTGTATCAGTTTTCTATTGCTGTGTAACAAAATGCCGTAAATTTAAAACATCATGGCTTAGAAAACATCATTCATTAGGTCACAGTTCTGTAGGTCAGAAGCACAGGCACAGGTGGCTGGATTCTCTGCTCAGGGTCTCACTGCTCTGAAATCAAGGTGTCAGCAAGGGCTGCCATCTCATCTGGGTTCAGAGTCCTCTTCCAAATTCACTGGGTTTGCTCAGGATTAACTTCCTTGTGATTGTAGGACTGAGATCCCCATTTTCCTGCTGGCTGTTGGCTGGGAACTGTTTTCAGCTCCACCTGGTCACCCTTCTCCGTACCAGTTCACAAAATGAAGGAGTGCTTTCCAGGCCCCCTGAGCGCATTTCTCTGACTTCTCCTCATGAGACCAGACTTAGAAAAATCCTCTGTTCTTAAAAGGCTCTGTGGTTTGGTTAGATTTACCAGGATAATCTCCCTTTCTTAAAATCAACTGTGTCATATAACGTAACCTCGTCACAGAGGAAAATCCACCCCAGTCACAGGTCTGGGGATGACACAGGGCTTGTACACCAAGGACCAGAAGTCTTGGGCTCCATCTTAGAATTCCGCTAGCCATGTGTACTCGCTTTCACTGCAACCCTCACTGGAGGAACAGCAGTGTCCCAGCAGCAAGAGGAAGAAGACGGCCCTGATGAGGAGACTGAGAAAATCAGTCAGAGAAAAATTGGAAGGAACTGAAAAATGCAGTCCCCTCACATGAGAGGCGGGGTAGCATGAGGATTAAGAGCCTGGGCCCTGGAGCTGGACTGAGGGTCCATCATTCACTCACCAGCTGTGTGACCTCAGACAAAGCATTGAATGTTATGATTGCTTATCTGAAATTGTAGCCAATAGTAATGTCTATCTCACAGCATTGTTGTAAAGATTAGACGAATGTAAGGCTGGTAGGAAAATGTCTCAGAGAAAAATAAGCAGAGTATAGGAGTTTGCGAATATTTGAAAGAGTTAAATTGCTTTTATAGCGTACTGCCAAATGGAAAATATGATTTCCATTCTCACTGGAAAGTTTTAGAATTTTTTTGTATTACCAGTTCCCACCTAGCACAGCCCCGGGGACACAGTAGGTGCTTAGTAAAGGTTTATAAAACTAAACTAATTATGTAATCATAAACTGTGCAAGAGATAAATATGATTATTATATGTAGCCATTAAGATTGAGAGTATTTTAGACGCTATAGTTATTTTTAAAATTCTTTTTATTTTAACTTTTATGTTTTACATTGTGGTAAAATATAATAACATACAATTTACCATTTTTAAGTGTATGATTCAGTGGCATTAAATACATTCACAGTGGTGTGTAACTATCACCACTAATCACCTCCAGAAATTCTCGTCATCCCAAACTGAAACTCTATACTCATTAAATAATAGCCTCCTATTCCCTCTCCCCACCTACCCATATAACCTCTATTGTACTTTCTTCATGTCTGACTGTGTTACATACCTCATATAAGTGGAATCATATAGTATTTGCCTTTTTTATGTCTGGCTTGTTTCACTTGGCATAAGGTTTTCAGGGTTTATCTGTGTTGTAGCATTATCACAACTTTATTTCTTTTTAACGCTAAATAATATTCCACATTTTGTTTACCCATTAATCTGTCGATGAACAGTTGGGTTGTTTCCACTTTTTGGCTATTGTGAATAATGTTGCTATAAACATGGGTGTACAAATATCTGTTTGAGGCCCTACTTTCAATTCTTTTGACCACTTCATAACTTTAGATACTCTTGTAAGCACTGGAAATCCTTTCTGGAATAAAGCAAGGTAGGAAGCTACAATATATCAACGTACAAAATAAAAAATAAATTTAAATTAAAAAGCTACAATATATCAACTTCACTCTTTTGATAGTCAATAATAGATTAACTATAAGTTATTGCATGACAAATAAATATACTTACAGCAATTTGAAATTTTTCATGGTTTTCTCTTGTGACTCTATATTGTGAAATTTAATAGCTACGTACATTTGTTTTTATCTACAAAGTGGTTGTTTTATAATCTTTCTCTTTTTCTTCTGTGCTTTATCCTCCACTTCAATGCCAGTTTCATCTTTCTCAAACAGAGTTGACCTTGTTGGTTTTATGTACACCACCTGCTCGTGGCTTGCCTCAGATAAGTCCAAAAGCCTCAACATGTTTTTTCAAGATTCTGCACTATTGGGCCTCAGACATCTTTTCTAAGCTTTTATTCCCCCAAATTCCCAGGCATGTGATCCCTGTTGGCCCTGGCTGTCCCACCATGCTACAAACACACAATTTCTTTAAACCACACATTTGTACCATCGTACACTTTCACTCCTCTGTGCTCTTCTCTCTTTGGAAAGTTCTTGCACCTTCTCCTCTATAATACCTTGAATTACATCTCCTCAGTAAGACTTGCATTCCCATCCAAAATTAATCTTGCTCCCTATTCACAAAGCACTTGGCTAGTAACTTTTCGAGGGCACTAACTCTGTTTTTCTTTGGGTGAGCAGTTATTTACAAGTGTGCTTGGTCCCCTACTCTGTTGTAATCCTCTTTAAGGTGAAGATCATGTCTTAATCTCTGATTTTTCTATAGTCTAGTAATATAAGTTTCCTGTCAAACTTGTTTAATGAAATTCATGCTGAATGAATACCTTTTCTGGTATGAATTATAGAAAAAGCCTTGTTTGGTTTTTAAAAAGTCTATGTGTTGGTATAGTCTGTTTATCTTAGATATTGTCTGTGTTGAATTCATGGAGATGAAAAGGAACACTCAAATTTGCAATATTATTAGAAAACAAGGTAGACTAGAAATACAGTATTGTTTGAAATACTTGAATTATATCCTTCCAAATTGCATTCAACATCGAGTGGTCTTCTTTTACTTTTACATAGGTAGTAGAAGTTAGTTTTGGTGATTAAGAAATAGGGCATGTTTCCAGACCAGATTGAATTGTGGGTAGGAGCTTGGAAGGGGAGGCTGAAAAGAGAATGAGTATAGTGGAGGAGAAGTAGAGAGTTAAATCCACCAAAATAATTGGACAAAGTATGAACTGATGAGTAAAGAGCCATCAGAAGGGAAGAGGTATTGAGAAACCAAAAGAAAAAAATCCTAATTATTAGACCTAGATATCAGAACAGGCAATTTAGAGTTTCTTTTGCTGAGGAAGATTCACCCTGAGCTAAAATCTGTTGCCACTCTTCCTCTTTTTGCTTGAGGAAGATTGGCCCTGAGCTAACATCCATGCCAATCCTCCTCTATTTTGTATGTGGGTCGCCGCCACAGCATGGCTGCTGCTGAGTGATGTAAGTCTGTGCCCGGGAACTGAACACGGGCCACCAAAGTGGAACGCACTGAACTTAAAGCCTAGGCCATGGGGCTGGCCCCAATTTAGGTTTTTAGTTGTCTGGAAATATTTGTCTTAATTTGCACAAGGTAGTCTCATCATTAAAAATAACAAAATCTCTATTGAGATAATGGATCATCATTGGAGTAGGATAGGTAAAGGATTTTGCTTTTCATATGTGTTGGGATGTGAATTTATGACTATTCTCTAACTGCACACTGGTAAAGCTAGTTTGAATGGGAAGTGATTGCATCCTAGGCAAGTCGGAATGTTTGCATGGGCTGTGCCTTCATTTCACGCATATTTCTACCCAAAATTTGCTTTCTCAGAGAGTTCTTCCCTGACTCTTCTATTTAAATACTCTCTCGCATAATATTTATAGTCTGTTTATCATTTGTCCCACCTACTAGAATGTGAGCTCCATAAGCCTTATCCACTGATCTTTCTCCTGGGCCTAGAACTTTGGCTGGCACTCAACGAGTATTTGTTAAGTAATAAATAAATAAATGAACTGAGAAAAATTGGAAGCATCCTAAATGTCTAGCACAAGGGGATGGTTAAATATAATACCATTTAGTACTGTGTGCCTGTGAAAAATGATGAGGTTAAAGTCTACATACTGAAAGAAAAGACATTCATGATTCATTGGTAAGTTAAAAAAGCAAGTTACAGAATATAATATATGCTATGCACCTATTTATGTAACACATACAATAAAATAATGTAATGCATTTGTCATATATATGCTTGTATTTGCATTAGGAAAAGATTGGAAGATTGTGCATTAACAGTCTGACCTCTGGTGAATGGGACTGTGGGCAGTAGGCTTATATTTTTCACTTAACACATTTCTCTTTTGAAGTTTTATAACTACATTTTTAAAATAATTCATTTTAAAGCTTCACTCATAAAGTTCTTGGTTTTTTGTTTTATTTTTAAATTTTTTATTTTATTGAGGTATAATAGTTTATAACATTGTGAAATTTCGGTTGTACATCGTTATTTGTCAGTCACCATATATTAGTGCCCTTTACCCCTATGCCCATCCCAACCTCCTTTCCCTTGGAAATCACTAATCTTTTCTCTTTGTCCATGTGTTTGTTTATCTTTCACATGAGTGAAATCGTGCAGTGTTTGTCTTCTTCTGTCTGGCTTATTTCACTTAACATAACACTCTCAATGTCCGTCCATGTTGTTGCAAATGGGACGGTTTAGTCTTTTTCATGGCTGAGTAGTAGTCCATTGTATATATATACACCATATCTTCTGTATCCATTCATCAGTTTGTGGTCACTTTGGGTTGCTTCCATATCTTGGCTATTGTAAATAATTCTGCAGTGAATGTAGGGTGCATATAACTCTTCAAATTAGTATTTTTATTTTCATTAGATAAATAGCCAGAAATGGAATTGCTGGATCATATGGTAGGTTCTATTTTTAATTTTTGGGGACCCTTTCTACTGTTTTCCACAGTGACTGCACCAATTTACATTCCCACCAATATTGTACAAGGGTCACCTTTTCTCCACATCCTCTCTAACATTTGTTTTTTTGTCTTTCTGGTAATAGCCAGAAGTAGGGTTTTTTATATATAATATTATGTCATCTGCAAAAAGTGACAATTTTACTTCTGCTTTTCCAATTTGGATGCATTTTATTTCTATTCTTTGCCTAATTACTGTGGCTAGGATTTCCAGTACTCTGTTGAATAAAACTGGAGAGAGTGAGCATCCTTGTCTTGTTCTTGATCTTAGTGGAAAAGCTTTCAGCTTTTCACCCTTGAGTATGATATTAGCTCATCATATGTTATGTTAGATGATGTGGATGTTAGATGAGTATTATGTTGAGGTACCTTCCTTCTATACCTACTTTGTTGAGAGTTTTTATTGTAATTGGATGTTGACTTTCGTCAAATGCTTTGCCTGCATCCATTGAGATCATCCTATGGTGTTTATCCCTCATTTGTTAATGTGGCATATCACATTGATTTGTGGATGTTGAACCAGCCTTGCGTCCCTGGAATAAATCCCACTGGATCATGGTGTATGATCCTTTTAATGTATTGTTGAATTCAGTTTGCTAATATTTTGTTAAGAATTTTTGCATGTGTGTTTATCAGAGATATTGGCTTGTAATTTTCTTTTTTTGTGGTGTCTTTGTCTGGTTTTGGTATCAGGGTAATGCTGGCCTCATACAATGAGTTTGAAAGCATTCCTTCCTCTTCAATCTTTTGGAATAAATTGAGAATAGGTAATAACTTTTCTTTAATATTTGGTAGAATTCACCTGTTAAGCCATCTGGTTCTGGACTTTTGTTTTTTGTGAGTTTTTAAATTACTGATTCAGTTCCATTACTTGTAATCAGTCTGTGCAGATTTTCTATTTCTGCATGGTCAGTCTTGGAAGATTATGTGATTCTAGGAATTTATCCATTTCTTCTAGGTTTTCCAATTTGTTGGTGTATAATTGTTCATAGTTGTCTCTTACGATGGTTTGTATTTCTGTGGTGCCAGCTGTAGTTTCTCCCCTTTCATTTCTTGTTTTATTTATTTGGGCCCTCTCTCTTTTTTTCTTAATAAATCTGGCTAAAAGTTTATCAATTTTATTTATCTTTTCAAAGAACCAGCTTTTAGTTTCATTGATCATTTCTATTGTTTTTTAGTCTCTATTTCATTTATTTCCGCTCTGATCTTTATTACTTCCTTCCTTCTACTAACTTTGGGCTTTGTGTGTTCTTTTTTTAGTTCCTTTAAGTGTAAGGTTAGATTATTTATTTGAGATTTTTCTTGTTTCTTGAGGTAGGCCTGTATTGCTATGAATTTCCTTCTTAGAAGTGCTTTTGCCGCATCTCAAAGATTTTGGAAAGTTGTATTTCGATTTTCATTTTTCTCAAGGTTTTTTTTGATTTCCTCACTCACCCATTGGTTGTTTAGTAGTGTGTGGTTTAGTCTCCCTGTGTTTACGTTTTTTCCAGTTTTCTTCTTGTAATTCATTTCTACATTCATACCATTGTGGTTGGAAAAGATGCTTGATATGATTTCAGTCTTCTTAAATTTATTAAGACTTGTTCTGTGGCCTAACATGTGATCTACCCTGGAGAACGGTTCATGTGCACTTGAAAAGAATGTGTATCCTACAGTTTTTGGGTGGAAGTTCTGTATATATCTATTAAGTCCATCTGGCCTAATGTGTCATTTATGTTTCCTTATTGATTTTCTGTCTGGATGACCTATCCATTGATGTCAGTGGAGTTTCACAGTCTCCTACTATTAGTGTATTTACTGTCAATTTCTCCCTTTATGTCTGTTAATATTTGCTTTTTTATTTAGGTGCTCCTATGATGGGTACATAAAAATTTACGAATGATATATCCTCTGCTTGGATTGACCCCTTTATCGTTATGGAATGGCCTTCTTTCTCATTTGTCACTGTCTTTATTTTAAAGTCTATTTTGGCCAAGTAGTGCTACTCCAGCTTTCTTTTTGTTTCCATTTGCATGGAATAGCTTTTTCCATCCCTTCACTTTCAATCTACATGTGTCTTCAGATCTGAAGTGAGTCTCTTGTAGGCAGCACAGACAGGTGGATCATTTTTATCCAGCCAGCCACCCTACGTCTTTTGATTGGAACATTTAGTCCATTTACATTTAAAGTAATTATTGATAGGTATGTACTTATTGCCATTTTGTTAGTTGTTTTTTGGTTGTTTTGTAGTTCTCTGTTCCTTTTTTCTTCTCTTACTCTCTTCCCTTGTGGTTTGATGGTTTTCTTTAGTGTTGTGTTTGGATTACTTTCTCTTTTCCTTTGCTGTAGGTTTTGGCTTGTGGTTACCATGAGGTTCATATGTATCAACCTACCTATATAGCAGTCTATTTTAAGGCGATAATCACTGAAACTTGAACACATTCTAAAAGCACTATATTTTTAATCCCCCTCCACGTTTTATGTATTTGATGTCACTTTTTACACATTTTTATTTTGTGTATCCCTTAACTACTTATTGTACTTCTGGTTAACTTCACTACTTTTGCCTTTTAGCGTTATACTAGTTTTTTGAGTGGTAATCCCTTGCCTTTACTAAATATTTGCCTTTACTGATGAGATTTTTTTTCTTTCACGTATCTTCTTATTTCTAGTTATGGCCTTATAGTTTCCACTTAAAGAAAACTCTTTAACATTTCTTGTAAGGCTTCTTTAGTGGTGATGAACTCCTTTAGTTTTTGATTGGGTGGGAAAATCTTGATCTCTCCTTCAGTTCTGAATTGATAACCTTGCCAGCTAGAGTATTCTTGGCTGTAAGTTTTTTCTTTTCAGCACTTTAAATATATCATGCCACTACCTTCTGGCCTGCAAACTTTCTGCTGAAAATTCAGCTGATAGTCTTATGGGGGTTCCCTTCTATGTGACTTGTTTTTTTCTTGCTTCCTTTAAGATTCTCTCTTTATCTTTAACTTCTGCCATTTTAATTATAAATGTCTTGCAGTGGGTCTCTTTGGGTTCATCTTGTTTGGAACTCTCTGTGCTTCCCAGAGTTGGATGTCTGTTTCTTCCCCCAGTAAGGAAGTTTTCAGCCATTATTTCTTCAAATAAGTTTTCTGTGCCTTTCTCTTTTCCTTCTGGGATGCCTAAATGTTAGTATGCTTGATGTTGCCCCAGAGATCCCTTAAGGTATCCTCATTTAAAAAAATTCTTTTTTTTTTTTTTGCCGTTCTGATTGGGTGATTTCCACTATTTTGTCTTCCAGATCACTGATCCATTCTTCTGTATCATCTAATATGCTGTTGATTCCCTCTACTGTATTTTTCATTCAGTTATTGTATTCATCAGCTGTAATTGGTTATTTCTTATATTTTCTAGCTCTTTGCTGAAGTTCTCTCTGTGTTTCTCCATTCTTCTCTTGAGTTTGGTGAGCATCCTTATGACCATTACTTTGAATCCTGTATCAGGTAAATTACTTATCTCCATTTCTTTTTTTTTTTTTAAGATGCTCATTTTATTTATTTATTTACTTATTGAGGAAGATCAGCCCTGAGCTAATATCTGCTGCCAATTCTCCTGTTTTTGCTGAGGAAGACTGGCCCTAAGCTAACATCTGTGTCCATCTTCCTCTGTTTTATGTGGGACGCCTGCCACAGCATGGCTTGACAACTGGTATGTAGGTCCACACCTGGGATCCAAACCAATGAGCCCCAGGCCACCAAAGCAGAACATGTGAACCTAACTGCTGTACCACCTGTCTGGCCCCAGTTATCTCCATTTCTTTAGAGTTTTTTTTCCCATAGGGTTTTATCTTATTCTTTCATTTGGAACATATTCCTCTGTTTCTTCATTTTGTTTCACTTTCTGTGTTTGTTTCTATGAATTAGGTGAAACAGCTACCTCTCATGATTTGGAGTGGCCTTATGTAGGAGTGTCCCCTATGTAGACTATGTGTGCTGGGTGGCTTTAGTGGGCTGGCTAGGGCTGGAGTGGGTGCAGGCTGGTGAAGTCCCAGGGTACTCTGTGTTTGGGCCACCTTTGTGGACTGGCTGGAGCTGAGGTTGGCACAGGCTGGGGGGACTACAGAGCTGCACTGTGTCTGGGGCACGTTGGTGGGCTGGCTGGAGCTGAGGCAGGTGTGTGCTGGGAGAGTCCTGGGGTATGCAGACTGCAGCTGGGGTGGGCACAAATTGGGAGAGCCCCAGTGCATGCCACATCAAGGGCCCCTTGGCAGGCTGGCTGGAGGTGGTGTGGGCCAGGGGCCCAGAGTACACTGAGGTGGCTTTAGTAGGCCAGTTTGGGCATCTGAGCCGTGCTCCTGCCAGCACTATCAAGGTGGAGGAGGAATGCACAAAATGGCACTCACTGGTGCCCCTGACCCTAGGTAGCATTCCAGCAGTTCCCTGCTCATTTGGCAGACACTCTGGGGTCAGTGAATGGATTTTCTCCCCCTATAGTCCAGGTTCCTTTTAAATGGCTATTTTTTCTCTGTGCCCAAGGGTGGGCAAGCCTGCACGCAGGACCCTCAGTGACATCCTCCCTGCTGCAGGTCACCATATTGGGGGTGGTGTTCCCATTGATACCATGTCTCTGTCCTACCCATATCTATGTGGTCCTTCTGTTGTTTCTTGTGCAGAAGCTGTTCAATCAGCCCTCGGTGCTTCTTCAGGAGGAATTGTTCTACATTTAGGTGTAGATTTGGTGTGTCCGTGGGAGGAAGTGAATTCAGGGGTTTCCTACACTGCCATCTTGGACCTCTGCCTCAAGATTGGTCTTGATGTAGTGGGAGTCAGATTTTTCTATTAAATAAAAAGGCCACTCTTTTTTCCCTTCCCTCTCTGAGATCTATTATCCACTATTAGATAGCCAGCCTAGTGCTTTTTCCTGTGTTAGCTTTTATTTATTCTGAAAAGATGAGCCCCTGAGCCAACATCCACTGCTCATCCTCCTCTTTTTGCTGAGAAAGATTGGCCCTGAGCTAACATCTGTGCCCATCTTCCTCTATTTTATATGTGTGATGCCTACTACAGCATGGCTTGACAAGTGGTACGTAGGTCTGCGCCTGGGATTCGAACTGGTGAACCCTGGGGTGGCGAAGTGGAATGCACGAACTTAACTGCTATGCCTACCAGGCCAGTCCCAGCTTTACTTTTGAAGCTCAAAACTGTCTAAATATCTTTGGTATCAATGATACATGAAAGCCTAAACTACAAAGAAAGAGGTTTTAATGGGGTTAAAATTTCAGATACTCTGAGATTCAAGATAGAGTCATCTTTTGTAATGTCGTAGTTTTTTAGGGATTATGAAAAGGACAGAAAGTACAGAGGGTCCACTGTTGGTAGACGTGAGAGCTATAAAAGGGACAGAATCAGGAAAGAAAGTGCAGAATGCCACTGCATTGTTTGGGGTTGATGAAAAGGGAGAGGCTAGAAAAAGCTTCCAAGTGCTGAATTCCATGGAAGTCACCTGTCTGTCCTTTGGCGTGGAGCTGCCTGCCTAAACTTGGTCTCTAACCACTGGCTCACACTGTGTATTTGTTGACATTCTGCGGCCTAGAATCGTCTTAAACCTTCCCTGTGTAAATGAGTTCTCTTTGTATTTACTCCCAGGGAGGTAGTTTTGTTCACCTTTAAGTGGAAAGAAAAGAAATGAAATATCTTAATCAAAAATGACATTTTAAGTATATTTATGTAAGCACAGAAATTTTTAAGAGGCATGGAATGAAAAATGGATCTACTATTAAAACTACATTAATATTTTTGAGAAATGGAAAGACAGGTAATTAGTTGCTCTTAATGCCAACCCAATGTTTTCAATATTAACAGCATTGAAAAACATGAACTAAAGCTTTGAAGCATTGACTCTAAATTTAGATTCATATTGTTAAGGTGCACACATCTCTGGCTGGAGCTCATTTATTCATTTCATTTTGGTTTTGTGGCCAACCACTGCTTCAAATTGAACATTCTGTATGTGATTTAGAGCCGCCAAGGCACGTTCAGGAAGAAATCTGTACGAAAAAAAAGAGAAAAATTTTCAATTTAAAATCTTTGACACTACAGTTCTTTTTGTTTTCAGTTAAAATACTCTGAGAGTTATCAGGTTTGCATTTAATTTTCCTCTGTTCTTCCTTTCTTCCTCCACACACATCTACCTCTCTTGCTTTTCTGCTGTGTGGCTTTTAATACTCATGGTTCAAATATTATGCAAATACAAAGAAAGCACTGATACATACTGCTCTTCTCATCTTCTCATCTTATATTAGTAAAATATTATATGAGTAAAGATCTAAAACTGAAGGGCTAGGCTTATTGCTGAAACTGTCAGTGAATCCTGATGCCATGAGTTCACAAAGAGGCACCACCAGAGTCCATTCCATTCATCCCTCCATCTCTCCTAAAGTTCAGTCAGGTGCTGCCTAACAACATTTTGGTCGATGATGGACCCCATGTATGATGGAAGTCCCATAAGATTAGTACCATATAGCCTAGGTGTGTAGTAGGCTAGACCATTTATTGTGTAATTACACTTTTTGATGTTCACGCAACAAAATATTACCTAACAATGCATTCCTCAGAACATATCCCTGTTGTTAAGAAACACATGACTATATTTACTGAATATCTATTATTCACTCTACAATAAAGTAGACTAAAGTACTTCAAAAACAACTACTGCCTTTGAGGAGCTTATTGTTTAGCTGAGAGCCAAAGATGCCATGTTAAAACAATTATTGAAAATTATTAGTGATCTCTAATTAAGGGCTATAACTGTGAGGAGGATTAATGTAGGTTGGAATATAGAAGGAAAGCTTCAAAAGGACAATTGGGTGTTCAAGGATAGGAAACATTTGAGTAGGCAGATGAAAAGAAGTGTGTATGAGTGAATATAAGGAGGCAGATGGCACACATTCTGCAAAGAAAGTCCTATTGAAAATTACTTTGGTATTGTTGACTAATGCAAGATTTACTTCCCTGTCTTGGGAACAGAGTGGAAAGGGGAAAAATAAACAAAGGGGCAGGGAAGATCTAGCTGGGAGAAGGATAAGTATAAGAAGAGAACTTATACAGGCCTTTTAACTACCCTCACAACACAACTTTCATGCCAGTAATTCCATCTGCTCACAAAATTGTCTATTTCCGTAAAAGGAATTAAATACAAAGAAGATTGACAATAAGTCCAAGAGTAACAAACTACCATGAGAGCTCCACAATAATACCAAAAATTTTGAGACTTATGTTCATTGCACAGGGATAACTATTCTCCAAATCAGGCAGAACGACTATGTTTATTTGTCATGGTCATATGCAAGTCTGCTATGATTTTAGATTTTTTCAACATTAATATGATCTGTTTTGAGCTGCAAGAGAGCATGAATCCCATGGAACTTATTTCCTACTGTGCTCAGCACCAACAGACTAACTTAGTTAACTCTTGAGATGATGTTGCTTTGTGGTTGAGGTTATGCTAACTTAAGTTATTCTATTTAAGGTAAAATGGAAGATTGAAATTGATCAGCAGTGCAGTTTGTCGCCTGTTCTTGAATTGTTCTATTCCCAGTTTTAGCACAGTTTACATGAATTTGTTTCAAAAAGGCTCAAGGTCTTATGAAGTTAGTATAGCTATCTTCTCACTGCTACAATTTCAAAGTATTATAAACTGTTATTTAGAAGAAAGAAGAAGAAAACTAAGAGACTATCGCCTCTGGGTAAATAATCCTATTTCCTCTTACCATTCTACATAAATTCTGCTTCCTAAGCCTTTAATATCTGACTTCTGTATCTTTTCAATGGCAGGGGCTTCACTTGCATTATGTTATCTTATTCTTATTGCTTACTTACAAAAGAGGCATTATCACTATCCGCATTTTATATATGGGGAATCTGAGTGCACAGAGGTTAAATAACTCGTCCATGGTCAAAGAACTAGTAAGTGGTGGAGTGGTTTTTTCAATCCCAGGAGGAGCCTTTATTCTTAATCACTTTACTATATTGTGTTCCTTCTAAAACGGTCTTTCCTTCAGTTAGAACAGCCTCCAGCAAAGAAGACATGGAGATCACAGAGGTGGTAGAAAGAACATTTAAGTAATGAAAGACAAAAAACTATTAACCTAGAATTCTATACGGTGAAAATATCTTTCCAAAACTAAGGCAAAATAAGGAATTTGTTATACATACAAAAGGTAAAAGAATTCATTAGCAGCAGAACTTCCCTAAGAAAGAATGTCTTTAAAGGATGTCCTTCAGGCAGAAGGGAAATGATACCAGATGGAAATCTGGGTCTATGCAAATGAATGAAGAACATCAGAAACGTTATCTACATGGGTAAACATTTAAAAATGTTCCTTGTTATTTAAACCTCTTTAAAAAGATAATTGGTTGTTTAAACAAAAATAATAACTATATAATGTGGGGGTTATAACATATGTAAAAGTAAAATGTATGACAAAAATAGCATAAAGCCTAGGACGGGAGAGATGGAAGTATACTGTGTAAGGTTCTTGATATATATATGAAGTGGTATTTGAAGCTAGACTGTGACAAGTTAAAGATGCATACTATGAACCCTAAAGCAATAACTAAAATAGCAAAACAAAGAACTATAGCTAATAAGCCAACAAAGGGAATAAAGTGGAAACACAAATTAACCCAAAAGCAGACAGAAAAATAGAAAAAAGGAACAAAGAACAAATGGGACAAATAGCAAGCTTTAAAATTAGCTTTAGGTCTAACTACATCAATAATCACACTAAATGTAAATGGTCTAAATATCCCCAATTAAAAGGCAGAGATTGTCAAATTGGATTAAAACCATGACTTGACTATATGCTGCCTACAGGAAACATATTTCAAACTTAAAAAAACAAATAGGTTAAGAGTAAAAGAACAGAACAAGATATATTATAATAACATTAATCTAAATAAGCTGGAGTGGCTATATTAATATCAGACAAAGTAGATTTCAAAGCAAAGTATGTTACCAGGGATAAACAAAGTCATTTCCAAAATGACAAAGCAGCCAATTCATATAGAGGACATAATAATCCTAAGTGTTTATATACATCATAACAGGGCTTCAAAATATATGAAGCAAAAATGGACAGAACTGCAAAGAAAAATAGACAAATTCACAATTATAGCTAGAGATTTCAAGACTTCTCTCAATAATTGATAAAACAAATAGACAGAAAATCAGTAAAGATATAGAAGACCTAAACAACACTGTCAACCAATCTGACCTGAACTGATATTCATAGAACACTGAACAATACAGAATACTCATTCTTTTTAGGTGCATATGGAATGCTTACGAAGATAAACCATGTTCTGAGCTTATATATGTCTCAATAAGTTTAAAATATTCAAGTCATACAAAGGAATTAAATTAGAAATTAGTATCAAAAAGGTCTCTAGAAAATCTCCAAATATTTAGAAGTAAAAAACACACTTCTAAATAATCCATGATACAAAAGGGAAATTAGAAAGTATTTTGAACAGAATGTAAATGAAAACATAAAATGTCAAAATTTGAAGGACACAACTGAAGCAGTACACAGGGGGAAATTTATAGCACTAAATGTCTATATTAGAAAAAAGTCAATAAACTCAGCTTCCACAAGAACAAACTAGAAAAAGAGGAGAAAATTAAATGGAAGGTAATCAGAATAAAAGAAATAATAAAAATCAGAAAAGAAATTAATGAAATAGAACATACAAAAAATAGATAAAAAATCAATTAATCTAAATGCTAACTTTTTGAAAAGATCAATAAATTGATAAACTTCTAGCTAGACTAATGGGAATAAAAAGAGAGAGAGAAAGCACAAATTGCCAATATCGAGAATGAGCAATTTTAAAGATATTAAAGGTAGAATAAAGGAACATTATAAACAAATTCATGCTAATACAGTTGACAACTTAGATGAAATGGACAAATTTTTTGAAGGATGCACATTGTCAAGAAGAAATGAATAGCCTAAATAGCCCTATAGCTATTAATGAAATTAAATTTCTTCTTAAAAACTTTCCCATAAAGAAAACAACAGGTCCAGATGGCTTCCCTGGTGAATCCTACCAAATGTTTAAGGAAGAAATAATATCAATCCCACACAAGCTATTCCAGGAAAAAGAATAGGAGGGAGTACTTTCCAACTCATCCTATGAGGTCAGTCTTACCCTGATACAAAATCAGACAAAGATGTTACAATGAAGGGTTGGTTTATTCTTTAGTATGAATCAGTGTAATTCACCATATCAACAAACTAAAATAGAAAGACCATATGACCTTCTCAATATATTCAGTAAAATCATTTGACAAAATCCATATCCACTCTTGATAAGAACTCTCATCAAAGTAGTAATATAACAGAACTTCCTCACCCTGATAAAGAGCATCTATGAAGAAAACCTACAGCTAACATCATTCTTAATTGTGAAAGAGCAAACACTTTCCTCTTAAGATCAGGAAGAACACTTGGATGTGTGCTTTCACCAATCCTATCTGACATCACATGAGAGGTTCTAGCCAGTGCAATAAGGCAAGAAAAAAAACCCCATACAGATTGGAACGGAAGAAGTAAAAGTATCTTTATTTGCAGACTATATAATAATCTATGTAAAAAAAACTGTTAGAATCTACAAAAAAACTGCTAGAAGTGAGTTTAGCAAGGTTGCTAAATATAAGATCAAAATGCAAAAATCAAATATATAATAGCAGCACACAATGGGACATAGAATTAAAATGCCATTTGCAATAGCATCAGAAACATGAAATACTTTGGGATAAACTTGACCAAAAATGTGTAAGACTTGTACACTGAAAACTACAAAATATTGTGTAGGGATACTGAAGAAAATGGAAAAAAATAAAGGAAAGATATATTGTGTTCTTTGCATTCTTGGATTGGAAGACTCAATATTGTTAATATGTCACTTCTCCCCCCATTGATCTATAGATTCAATGCAATCTTAATCAAAACTGCAGCAGGCTTTTTTATAGACCTTTGATTTTTAGCTACTTCACTATATTGTATTCTCTTTAAACTGTCTTTCCTTCAGTTGGAATAGTCTTTGGCAAAGATTGAGTGGAGATGGTAGATATGGGAGAGAAAATGAATCACTCTCTTTTTATAGATTGGGTAAGGCAATAACAGGAAACTTCACTGTTCTCCCCAGGCATGGAGAGTTTCTATGGCAACTTTCACAACTGAAAGACTCTCATAATGACAGCTCTGTTGGTGTGTTAGTATTCTAGGTGTTTTGTGCTGTACTTACCTCACCAGTATTAGAGAGATATTGAGATAGGATGGAACGAAAATCATTTTCTTATTGGTAAGTATTCCATCTATCAAGCTTCTTGCAACTTCATCTGTCTCCAATACAGGCCACAGTCTGTGATTAAAAGGATACAAAGTTTGGTTCTTTTTGTTGTTGTTTTTTAATTAATGAAGGCAGGAAAATTAACTTATCTTTTCACCAAATTAGGATTTAAAATGCTCCAGGACTCACTGCACAAATGTCACCTGTCCCCTGGTGCCCCCACATGCCAAGTTGATGTTTTATTATCACAACCTTATATTTTCACATCCAGTAGGTGTGTTTCATGGTTCACTCAGTCAAAATAACAAAATGGTGCAGAGGAATTAGATGGTAGAGGAAAAGAGGAGCCAGGAAAGGAAGAGCAGTGCGTAGACTAATCATGGGACAGAAAAGAAATATCTGACATCTCTCCTCAGGGCTTATGGGACACAGGGAGAGAACTCTATAGCAAAGTGTACTATCTTTCTTGTGCAGGTGTCCCATAAAGGTGGATTATTTTGAGAGCATTTAGTACTTGAGATTGACCTCTGACTTCCTATGCTGCAGTTTAATGACAGTTGGAGATGTGCACAGGGAGTGTTACATTACAACTGGAGGTGTGACCGTGCTTATACTGAAGACTGTGTACGTGGGTTCTTGAGAAGTATCCATAACCACAGGCCCATTGTAGAATGCCCATTAGTGCAAGATGATGACAGGAAATTAAAATGTAAATGGACTGACAGTGTTGCACCAAAGTTAAGTTTTCTAGGCATGAGTTGATGGCCAATGAATAAGAAGGTTGTGCAGAGGAGTTAAGTAAGCAGTAAATGTTATAACTTCCTTCCTGGAGATATTCTGTAGTTTACTGCAGATTATTATGTGATTGAGCTTTCCATGGCATTGAGTGGCAAGCCAGCCGAGAGTAACACACATGGATACTTTTCTAAATTATTGTGTTCTGCTTTTTCCCTCACTGATTTCTCCTACTTAGTTCCACCAACCCAGTCTCTGAGCCAAGCCTGACATTAGTAAATGAACATTTTAGCCTTTGCCAAGGAAATTCAGAAGTCAGCAATCTGGGTAAGACCAATCTCAAATCTTCAGCATTGCCTGTCAGCCCCTAGGGTCGCTTCCAGGCACCACACCAGCCAGGGTCGCATTAGCTTTACTCTTCTCTATTGTGTCTTCACCACCACTCGACCTGGTACTCTTGGCACACACTAAGCCTGAACGCTTACCAAGAGGATTTTTATTCGGCTCAATTTCCTATTAAAAAAAATGGAGCCAGGAGTGCCAGTCCTAGGACAGTATGTACCTACATATTGTGTACTTGTTAGGCGCCTATGGTCTAACACTGTCAAGGACTCTGGTGCCAGGGGGCAACCGCAGCTCCAGAGACAACGCAGCACATTCAGAGTTTTAGAGTCAGTAGCTTCAAATGAGGCTGAGCTTGAAAGGGAATTTATTAGCTTATTATTACATTTATTAGTTTATTTTGAACAAAAAAGTTAGGACTAATTCCCTTCCAGGAATAAATTGGCTTCAGATTAGCAAGCTTAGCCTATTTTGTTAACCTGCAACAGAATATACACTAGAATTGAGGCAAATTTGTGAGGCAAGTGTCTTAATTTTAGGGCCCTTGTCCTCACTTTTCTGCTTTTCCCCTCTCCTTTCAGGACCATGTCTCCTCTGGGGTCTCAAATCCTCCCTCGCCAGAGACAAAGTTCTTGCAGAAATTCCCCTTGACTCAGGGCTCAGGGCCTCAATTTATTGCTGCTCCTAGGAACATTTGCATTTTTAAGGAGAACAAGGTGGTAACGGTGATCAAATGCCTGTGGTTATGTTTAATACATCAAGGTTTTCCAAACCTGTCTCCACACTCAGCTGGTGTGCTTGTAAACAAAACATGAGGAAACAAAACAAAACACCTCCTTCTTGGAGCTCCTCCCAGCGTTGCATCAGAATCTAAGGAAGAGCCTCAGAACATTTCTTTTTTATGTAAGCATAGGTGATGATTCTTAGGATCAGGCAAGTGTGGAAAATGTTGGAGTGATTTATGCTAGCATCGTGGCCTGTGCGATGGAAGATAGAAAAGGGGAATATACAGGTACCTTTCCATACTCTATTTGAGGAGGGTGAACCATGAATAGGAGAGGGGGGACGTTAGGCATCATTCATTTTGGGGTGTGGTTTCCAGGAGAGGACACCCTTGCCATCCCCTCAAGCACACCTCTCCAGCCCGCCACACCGCGCTCTCACTCCTTCTTGGCTCCTGAATGTGTGTTGAACCTTTCATCTGGACACAGATAAATCCCCAATTGCCTAGCTCATTGGCAGCTGATCACTCCTGCTAGTCCCTAATGCATCTTTTCCCTTGTTTATCTAATTTCAAAGGGAAAACTTAAAGGTAATATAATAACATTAATATGAAAAAATATTTTCCTTTTTCTTCTATTTCTCAGTTGATTCACCCAGAAATTTCTCATACAGTTTTCATAGCAATTTCTCATGCCATATTTTTCCATCCTAACTTGATTTTGACCTCACCTTGTGCTTGGGTTTTTGGTGAACCCGGTATTCACAAAAACAGGACAGAGACATGAGGTTTTGATGCCAGTTTTTCCCAAGGCTTCAAGTTCTAACGTCAGAGTTCTGTGGAAGCCAACAGCAGCAAATTTGCTGGAACTGTAAGAGAATTATCCGTCATGGTTAGCTAAGGGAAAGTGAAACATTCCGCAGCTTTCTGTGAGAAGGCAATGCTGATTTGGTTTGGGAATGAATAGAAGCCACATCCCTGAATCTTTCAATTTCATTTACATTTACATTTACATTTTCATTTACTTTTCCTTATATGACCGCACAGAATTCTCCATGCACCAGTTTCTTAATTGCAGCAGTAGCAATAGGACAAATCCTAATAACTTGTGGCCTGGCTTATGACTCACTTTTCCACCCTACATGTAAGATTTTCCACTCAATCTTCAAACTGTTTTCTAATCAGTTTTTATTGCTGTTTTTGTTTTGAAAAATATGAATTAGGAAAAATATATGTAGAACCTATATTTGGTCTCTCAAACTTCTGTGGGACACATTTCTCCTCTCTCTTGATAACTGAGTTGACAGTTTCTCTCTTGACACAGAGGTCACTTTCGCTTCGTAATTTCATTGTGAAGACCTGGAGGAAAGACTTCAAGCGGTGTGTGGGTGTTTCTCTGTGTGACCTTCAGGATATCACTTTATGTTCTTCCTTTGATTTTCTGATCTTTAAGATGCAGATAATAAAATATAGGGCTGTCTTGAGGATTAAAGCAAATAGCCTAGGCATAATAACTTTATTATCTGTAAGGATCTATATAAATGTTAATTGTATTTTTGACTCAGGTGACAATAAGAAGAATAAAGTTAGAAGCTGGTTGCTTTCTTTTTTTCTTTTTTTTGAGGAAGATTAGCCTTGAGCTAACATCTGCTGCCAATCCTCCTCTTTTTGCTGGGGAAGACTGGCCCTGAGCTAACATCGGTGTGCATCTTCCTCTACGTTATATGTGGGGCACCTGCCACAGCATGGCTTGCCAAGCAGTGCCATGTCCACACCCAGGATCTGAACTGGCGAATCCTGGGCCACCAAAGCGGAACATTGGCACTTAACCGCTATGCCACCGGTTGGCCCCTGGCTGCTTTCTTAAAGGAGAAGAAAAAAGGAAAACTATTATTACATTGAGTTTCCACATTTCCAAACATTAAAACAATAGCAAATGTTCAATCTGCAAAATTCTTATTTATGTTTTATGTTGGTAGAAGCAGCTTGAAACAACCACATGTATGTACGATAACACCTTAACCTACACTGAAATTTAACTATATCCGTGACTACATGCAGTGTCAGAAATAATTTGGCTCATGACTAAATTTAACCTTGACCATGGATGTATCAGTAAACAATAAATCAACTAACTACCCACCCCCACAATCACCCACTGATAATCATGTGTTGGCAGTTACAAAAAGAACTGGCCAAAATGTTAACAAGTTAAATTTTTCTGTGAGGTTGATGTAAAGCAAAAGGAAATGAGATGCTATTAGAGTTTACAAGGAAAAGATATTTTTCAAGTAGTATATCCTTAGGGCCTCCCATCTTTTTCTTTTTCTGTCCTTGGCAGAGCATGGAGTGTGCTGTCTGCATCTTTTAATCAGCTAAAGGTTTTCAATCTCTCTCTCTCTCTCTCTCTTTCTTGCGTGTGTGTGCACACACACACACACACACACACACACTTTCATGGCTCAAGCACGCTGGAAGATGTTTTGACCCCGGGGCCAGTGTGGTTAGCTTAGCTTGGGTATGCAGGCCACGGCATAGATTTGTGTCCATCTGGACTGAAGTATGTTTTGCTTCTTAGTCTGTGGGTTCCTTTTATCAACATCCACTTGTTCCAGGATACAATGGAAACATGCTTAGCATTACTGTTTTCTTTCACTGCTCTGTAGAGGAGTTTTCAGAAATCCAAAAATATATTAAATGATTACAAGCAATTTCATTGTTTTAGGAGAAATCATTTTTAAACGTTTATTTTAAACTACTATATAAACTCCGTAAATCCAAATTACACCTTGCTATGAGTATTACAATCTGAGGTCTACTAAACCCTTAAAAGTATAAAAATACATAGCACTGCTGGAAAGTAATACTTACCAATATGGAATAAGGTAAGGGATCCCTCCGTGGCCACACACTGAAGCCACTGTGACAATGTGGCCATGATTTCTCTTCATCATAGATGGAAGAAGTGCTTTTGTGATCTTTAAGGATCATTGCAGAAAGAAAAGAAACAATGACACAGGTGTTAGGTTTCCAGATTAGGTAGTTTTATTTTTAAGACCAAATGGCATTTGAGACAACTTTTGCAGTGACATGAAATACCTGCCATGATTCCACTGTTACTTCTCTATAAATGATGGAAATGAAAAAAAGATTAAAATGTATTGGTTTGAGCCAACATTGAGTGCTGCAAACTGTATATCATATGCCAAGAACTCATCTTCATATTCCCCCTTCTTCCCCGCAGAGGGAATCGAATATCTCCTTTATGGATGTATCATCTAAACAATATTATTAAGGGAAAAATTCAGTTTTCAGAATTGAAAAAATTCCATATGGTAATCTGGTACCATGTGATTTTTTTGGTTTGGGTCTTTATCATTCTAATGAAAAGGGTTGAAATCTTGTGTAACTACATCAAGTTGAGTAGAAAAAGCTAAGAGTTCTGTACTGACCCACAATCATTATGCACCATGATTAGATTTAGTATCTCCCTATTTGTAAAACTGTCATTATATTTTGATATTACAGGAAACAAGAAGTCTTTATCTCCAAAAAGTGTTACTGTTTTGTGAGAAATATTAATAATATTTTATGAGAATTTTATAGATCACCCTATGGACCCTATGCAGATTCATAGAGCCAGAATTGCCAAACTGAGCTACCCTAAATTCTGGACCCACAGAAATTGTGAGAGGAAATGAATATTTATTGTTGCTTTAAGCCACTAAGTTTTGGTATAATTTGTCATGCAGCTATAGATAACTAATATGTGAGGTCTCTAGATAGTTTGGTGGGCATAATAATCAACTCTCATTGGCATGTGTGAGGGGCTGGGGAGGAAGGGGGAGCACATCTCTTTTTTTCTTCTCTCTTCCAGCATCCAGATTTGCCCTAGGTTCTACACTAATATTGAGGCACTGGAAGATAACTCACATAAATGCTGTCTGCAGAGGCATATTTCAGTCTCCCATGAAACTAACCAATTATAAGAGGTCTCTATAGCCATATGTCTAAGTTCCAGCATGGATCTAGAGCTTGTCTCAGAGTTGCTTCCAGAAGAGTCCCTAACTCCTGCATCCATCCGAGCAGTGATTTCTGTTTTCCTTTCAGTGCTAACATTCCATGACATGAGGTCACAAGTCAATGTACACTGTATATATTTTCTCTAAAGCACTGAAAACACATCCCTGACAGCCCTTACTTAGCAACCCTCCACAAATAGTTTTTGAGCACCTGGTATGTGCCAGGCTTTGTGTTAGACATCGGTGGGTAGGACAGACCAACTAGCTACTTTCTGGTGAGTTGTGCCCCTGTGAACGCTGTGCCCTTCTGTCAGAGACTCTTCCACTCAAACTAATTTGATGATTCTTGATTTAAGATAAAGATCTGGCCTGTCTCCCACCCAGAAGGATGTGAACTCCATTACGAACTTCATGTACCTTAAGAGGAAGTGTCAGACACTCACAAGCCAGAAATGTTTCTGACTCACACTCACCCAAAAATGTCCTAGGACGTTGACCTCAAATGTTTTGGTAATCTCTTCGTCCGTGGTGCTAAGAAGATCAGCTGGGTATATTGCCCCAGCATTGTTCACCACGATGCTTACGTCACCCACTTCTTTCTTTACCTTGTGAAATGGAAAGAACGGACGTGTTGCAGGAACTCAAAGCTTTGGGGTTGATAGCATCTGGGAATTAGCTTCTTTACTCTATTTGATGAGATCTCTGAATTCAGGCAGCTTTACCTCAAGTAGTGGTTGCAAAGGGACACCATCATAATCTTGGGGTAAATGGTTTTTTTAATATCTAAATTTAAGTAAATTTTTAAAGCTTATAAAGTGAAATTAATATTTGCGTTGATTAATTGGTATATAAGATCTGACCAAACACTGTTAAGGTGCTGATTGAGTGACCCTGCTCCACCGCCTACTAGCTACTCGATCTTGGTTTGGCTTAACCTCACTGAGCCTCAATTTGCTCATCTGCCAAATGAAGTTAATAGGATTATCACAGGGATTAAGTGAAAGAATTTGACAGTTTATCAGAGTGCTTGGCTCATTGTATTGGATATCTACTGTCTTAAAAATTGTTATAATAATCATTAATATTACATTTTCTATAGATGACTAGATTAGCACCAACACAAAATCTCACAAAGGAAATAATTAAAGAAAAAAAAAAGAATTACTGCAAAAGTAATAGGACTAAAATGAAAGTAGAAAGTGATCCTTTTTCCTGGTGGTCAGTCTTTTCTCTGTCACTCTGTACCACTGCTCGAATTTCTAATCAGAAAGAAATTGATTGATAATATGAAATAATAATAATGGGCAGAGATTAGTGGATTATATGCAAGGAAAAAGTACATCCTTCCTTGTTCACACAACTACCTCCGTTAGCAGAGGCTAAAAATCTAATTTAAATCAGGCAGTCAAAAGAAACTTCTCATTTTCCATGTCAGTGGATACAAAATTGTTTGAAGAGATCTGTATCCCGAAGTCTCACCTGGTTTACCGAGTTGTAAATCTCTTCTCTGTTGCCGCAGTCCACCTCGAACGCATGCGCCGTGGCCCCCAGTTTTCGGCATTGAGCTGCGGTTTCCTCAACACCGCGCTGAAATTGGAAAAAACAAATTCAGAAAGATGGAGGTCAGTTAGGTGACAAGAGTGGAGGAGAAAGCATTGGAGAAGAAATTTTTTTAAAGATTAAAATTCATGTCCCAAATGCCCTCCTTACTTGTAAGAAAATTTCGTGAGAGATACGCTTGCCTAACTGGCAAAGAGATTATACCTGGCTTTTCTGCCAGGGAACGCTCATGTTAGTCACGTGGTGTCACCTTGTTTGGCTACATTTTCAACAGCCCTTCTGCACCAAAGGAAAAGCAAAAAAAGAAGAAAAAATCCTTCATTTTTTCCCAGCTTTTCATCTGGGGTCGGAGGTTCTGCAGGAGGCGGTTTCTGTAAGGCAGGCTACACTCGTAGCTTAAAGATGATGCTTGAGAGATGGTGCTCTTTGTGGTGTCTTGAAAGGCGATGTTTGGATATGGAGAAGACAACTCAACAGTTCATTTAACATATATTTGTTGAGCGCCAACTATGTAATAGGCAGTAAATCACGAAGTGGCAATTCTCAATTAGTCGTAATTTTATAAACTATGTCCATCTGCCCATCATACTTTTGTCAATGATTCTGATTTAACCCTCTAGAGGGAAGGGGAAA
The DNA here is from genome assembly GCF_041296235.1 of Equus asinus. Classification (NCBI taxonomy): domain Eukaryota; kingdom Metazoa; phylum Chordata; class Mammalia; order Perissodactyla; family Equidae; genus Equus; species Equus asinus. The sequence continues at coordinate 92,598,344 of NC_091792.1, read as the reverse complement.
GAAGGACCCTTATTTGAGGAAAACTTTCTTTTTTTTAAAAAAAATTATTTTATTGAGGTTATATTGGCTTATAACATTGTGTACTTTCACATATAAATTATTATATACCAGTTTCTATATAAACTGTACCTTGCCCACCCCCAATAGTCTAGTTTTATCTGTCACTGTAAATATGTGCCCCTTTCCCCTTTTCACCCTCCCCCTGACTCCCTTTCCCTCTCATAACCACTAACCTTTTCTCTCTATCCACGTGTTTATCTTCTGCATATGAGGGAAGTGTAACAAAAAGGTATTTGGTACCTTCCACAGGTGAAGGAGATCTGAATTATATTATAGCTGTGGAGTGAATTATTCAAAACCTTAAATGTTTAACCATAAAATTCAAGGATTCAAAGAGACCCTGTGAGGTTGCGTGACCCATCCTTCAGGCAGAATCTTAAATAAGTCATTTTTGTTTCTTGTCACTGGAATTTAAAAAAATGTAACAAATATCAGTCCTTTCCTCAAAAATACACATCTGGAAAGAGATCCAAAGGTTAGATTTCATCAAGCCTTTTTCATGGATTTATATTTATTTATATTTTTTTGATAAATGCCCAAGAACAGCAAACAACAAGTTTCTCAATTTGTAAATTCTTGTCCTCTTCTAGAAAGTTCATTGGAACCTCTTCAAGTACCAAACTGATGACAAATCACTTTCATGTATATCAACTCATCTGTTATGCAAACACCCATGTCTGTTATATAAAAATATATCAACTTTTTCTGTATTCTTTACTATCTAGAAAGAACCAGAGAAGAATGAGTTTTCTAAATTCGAGTCATTTTCAAGACCTTAAGAAAATAGGTGCCAACTAGACATGACAGCAAAGAATATGAGAGAGCAGTAACATAATAGCAATTACAATCTCACTGTGATTTGTGGAAAATCTGATTCTCAAAAAAACTGTACAATTTTTCCAATATTAAAGTCCTGTGAACATTTTTCTATGTATCTTTTTGCAGCCTTATCAGACTTCACAAGTTTATTTATTGTTTATAAATAACAGAATATGAAAAATACAAATGTCTAAGAGAAAGCCTGACTCACTCCATGTGGATTTTATTTAACGTGAATGATGTTTACTAGGGCCAGGCCTTGTTCTCAGCATTTATAATATTCACTCATTTAATCCTCTTGCGGAGGGGTCAGCAAACTTTTTCTGTAAAGAGCCAGATAGTAAATATTTTAGGATTGTGTGCGTGTGAGGGGAGGTACTAAGGGGTTCTGTTGCACGTTCCTCTTTGTTTCTTTATTTGGTTTTTGCTTTGACAACCCTTTAAAAATGTGAAAATCATTCCTAGCTCAGCAGGCTGCCCAGGGACCAGGTTTGGCCCATTGGCTGTAGTTAGCTAACCCCTGTCCTTGCCCATCCCATGGGGTATTGTCTGCCAGTTTCAGAGATAAGGAAACCTGGGCTGAGAGAAACTCACTAATTGCTCCATTCAGCAGCTTGGAAACAGCCTAGCTCCTGAGTCTGTGTTATCAACCTGCGTATAGCTGCATAAAAGTCACAGCTTAGGTCTCAATTATCTTCCTTCCATCAAACTATCCTATGCATATGTAGAATAAGGCTCCAGGGAATTTAGCTATCAAACTTTGAAAGAGAAAAATACAAAGCTAAGCAGGTGCTAAGTCAAGTAATTTTTTAAACATGTGTGTTACTTGTGACTTTGAAAGATGGGCGAACGAATCTCTTACCTTGTTAATATCCCACAGAACCAGTCTGCTCTTCCGTTTTGCAAACTCATAGGCAGTCAGCCTGCCTATTCCATGCCCAGCTCCTGTAATGAGGACGATCTCCCCAGCCACAGATTTTCTTGTCCGGGGAATGAAAACCTTCACCAAGGACTCCAAGTAGGAGTAAATGATGGTGATCAGAAGCCAGAGGAGATCCAAGACAATGTTCATGACTGCTCCCTGCTCTTCTCCTTTGGCTCAGTCCTTCCTAGGTCCAGCAAAGAGCTGCCCTCCTCACAGAGCTCTAGGGAAGAGCTGTGCCCCAGGTGTTGATGGGACCAGCAGAGGTGAGGCAGATTTGCAGGCAGGCTTTGTCCACGTGTTATAATTGATTGGATAGACCTCAAGGTTTTGAAGTGATGCCTCTTGCTAGTAAAAGCCTGGCACAGGGACAAAGGAACACACAAAAAAGTGCTCTCTGGACTTGCTTACTGAGAAGCAGTTCTGTGTCATGTTTCACCATGATGTTTCACCTGTAGAAAAAATTCTAGAGATACTGCATCAGCCAACAGTCTCTTGGTATCCCTCTGTAAACTGATTTTTTTTTTAAATAAAGGAAAAGGAGAAAGTAGAGATATTATATTAAGAAAACTTAAAGTATGTATGGGCCAACCAAGCTCAGTTTGGTTTGTTTATTCATGAAAGCTCAGCTTCAATATTTTAGTTAGCTAATCATTTTATGTGAGATGTCCATTTCCCTGAAAATCTCTTGAGTTTTGGGAGAGATTGTAGGTTATATAAAGCAATCAGTTCCCTTTGTGATAATATGGAAAAAAGCATTAGACCAGGGGCCAGAAATCTCCACTTAAAAGTGGTGTGATTTCTAGTACCTCAAAAGTGGAAACAACCCATGGGGCTGGCCCCATGGCCAAGTGGTTAATTTCACGCACTCTGCTTTGGTGGCCCAGGGTTTTGCCCGTTCAGATCCTGGGTGCAGACCTAGCATCACTCATCAGGCCACGCTGAGGTGGTGTCCCACATGCCACAACTAGAAGGACCCACAACTAAAATACACTACTACGTACTGGGGGGCTTTGGGAGAAGAAGGAAAAATAAAAAATAAAATCTTAAAAAAAAAAGTGGAAACAACCCAAATGTCCATTAATGGGTGAATGGATAAACAAAATGTGATATATACATACAATGCAATATTATTCTTCCTTAAAAAGAATTCAATTCTGATAGATACCACAATACGGATGAACCTTGAAAACATTATGCTAAGTGAAATAAGCAAGACACAAAAGGACAAATAGTGTATAATTCCACTTATATGACCTGGGATAGTCAAATACACAGCGACAGAAAGTAGAATGGTGGTTATCAGGGATGAGGGATGTAGGGGGAATGAGGAATTATTGTTTAAGGGGTACAGAGTTTCAGTTTGGGGTGATGAAAAAGTTATGGAGATAGATGGTGGTGATGGTTGCACAATGTGAGTGCACTTAATGCCACTGCATGGTACACTTAAAAATGGTTAAAATAGCAAATTTTATACTATGTATATTTTACCACAATAAAAAGAAGTAATGTGACTTCAGGCAATCGTATTTATTTTTTCTATGCCTCAGTTTCCTAATCTAGTAAATAAAGATAAAAACAAATGCTTTTGGGTAAAATGCTTTTACCCAACACAGACCTTCAGCACACATCACAAGCTCAACCTTCCCTTGCATACCTGCACACAAAGTGGTTATAAGGATCAAATGAGATAGCATGTATATGAAATGGCTTTGCAACTGGTAAGTGGTTATATAAATCAAATGATAATAATAGTAATAGCTTTAGGACGTCATCATCGTGTGACATGAGAGGATCTCTTTGTCTCTTCCCTTCAGTCTATAGTGCGTAAAACATCCATAACCCAACAAAGGCTAATTGCCCAACAATCAGGACACTGGAGAGATCCACACATGGTACATACAAATGTGAGTGGACTGAAGCACACAGAAGAGGTGAAACAGGACAATAGCACAGGCAGAGCCCAAGACCCTGGACCCCTGGCTGTCGTGGCTGAGCTAGCCAGCTCTAGCCCCAGAGAACCTGCTGGGCAGCAGCATAGGTGCATGTGCGACTCCAGCTAGCCAGCTGCAGTGACACCTGTGGCCACAGGGAATTGAACAGTGTTGGAGGCTGAGCCCCAGGATCCTGGGGCCCCCCAGCTGCAGCTCAGAGCCTGGTAGCAGCAGCAGAAGTGCACACACGACTTTGACATTCCAGTCAGAGAGTGCCTGCGGCCACAAGGTAACAAACAACAAGAGGCATTGCCTGGTGAACCCAGCTCCCTCCCCACCCTCTCCCAAACCCTGCCATGGTGCTGGAGTTTCCAACTCAGTTGATTCTGACGTAGTGGAGGTGTCAGCCCCCCTGTACCCCTGGCGGCAAAGCCAGTGACCACAGTAACACCAGCAACAGCAAGATAGCAGTGACCCTCAGAGGTACAGACAGCAGACTAGAGTACTGGAAGCATGCAGAATAGAAGGGGTGGAGGGTGGAATGTGCAGATCCTCAAATAAAGCCAGAGGCAGCTCAGGTTAAAAGAAAACAAAAGCTAGTGCTTTAGTGCTACCTACAGAAAGACTGAAGAAAGGCCTTCAATCTCCAATTGTTTGAAAAGTTTGAATCAAAATAAAACTATATCTAAATACAACAAGTGCTTATTACAATAAATGTGCCAACAGAGGAATGACTCAGAAAGCACCACAAAAAGCCACAGTAGCACAAAACCACCACAAGAAAATAAAACAGTTCTCCAGAACCAAACGTATAGTCATGGGAGATTGTGATCTAACTGATGAAGAATTGAAAATAACTGTCACGAAGAAACTCAGTGAGCTACAAGAAAACTCAGAAAGGTAGTTCAGTGAGCTCAGGAATAAAATCAATGAACAGAAGGAATGCTTTACGAAAGAGATCAAAACTCTAATAAGGAACCAAACAGAAAAATTCTGGAGCTGAAAAACTCAATAAATGAGGTGAAGAATGCATTAGAAAGCACTGTAAACATAACAGACCATATAGAAGAGAGAATTAGTGAGCTCAAAGATTGAAACCTAGAAATGATGCAGCAAGAAGAGGAGAGGGAGCGAAGGTTAAAAAAAAAAGAGTAAAAGTTCTCCAAGAATTGTCCAACTCCATCAGAAAGGGCAATATAAGGATAAGGGATATCCCAGGAGGAAAAGAGAGAGAGATGAGAGCAGAGAGCTTATTTAAAGAAATAATAGCTGAGAACTTTCCAAACCTGGGGAAGGAACTGGATGTACAAATCCATGAAGCTAACAGAACACCCAATTATCTCAATGCAGAAAGACCTTCTCCAAGACACATGATAATAAAACTGTTAAAAGTTAATGATAAAGAGGAGAAGATCCAAGATGGCGGCATGAGTAGTCTTCTTTGTCTCTCCCCCTTCGAATCTTCAACTAATTGGACATTCATCGCTTAACAAAGGATATCCATATAGCATCTCAGGATGCCTGAGAGACCCACGCTGCTATACATTGGAAGGCAGACGGACTTCCCTCCGGGAGGAGGTGGAGATAGATGAAAACTCTCCGACCCCGACCCCCGAACAGCCTAGTATCTGCAAGTGGCTTTCTTCCAGCAGATGCCCCCAGAACATCGCCAAACACCAAGGGCAGGAGGGAGCGCACACCAGAGGAGCGACGGTGGAAACAGGCGACCAGAGCCCTACCTAAGCCCCCTGCAATTACACCTAAGCCCAGAGGGAAGCTCCAGAGTTACACACCGGAGGCGGTGCAGAAAACCCCTACCCGCCATTAGTGGAGAGGCCCCGCCTAGCATCCACAATGCCAGGAGGCTCCCGGAGAGAATTCCAAACGGTGTGGCGGCCTGCCAGCTGCCGCCGCTGGCTCCACTGACTGGGCTTTTGCCCGGGAGGGGCTCAGGACTACCGGAGATCTCCTGGGAGAGGACTGGGGCTGGGTGGAGCTCCAGTGGCCGGCTCCGTGGCCTGGGGGGGGGAAACTCCAGAGTTCTGTCCGGGCAGCAGGCAAAGTCTCTGCCTGCCATTAGCGGAGAGGCCCTGCCCAGCATCCACAATGCCGGGAGGGTCCCAAAGAGGAGAATCCCAGGCAGGGCAGCAGCTGGCCAGCTGCCACTGAACTCAAAGTCTCTGGCTATCCCCCAGACAGGGCAAGGGTCTCCCAGAAATCCTAGGGGAGAGGACTGGGGCTGGGTGGAGTTCCAGTGACCCAGCTCTGTGGCCCAGGGGGAAAGTCTACAGTCTCACAGCAGCCTCAGTGATAGCCTCTGCACAGCACTAGTAGAGAGCACTCACCCAGCAACCACAAGGCTGGAAGACCCTGGGACAAAAGTAGCATAGCTAGGTGAGCTAACCACAGACTGCAGAAGATGCCCATAGCTCTGCTGTGACCCATAGTGGACAAGTGAGATTTTGTGGGTGCTGACAGTGACAGAGCTGCAAATATAAGTGATCCTGCCCCTGGCTGCTGTGAAAGCCCATAACACCGCTGCAGACCCTAAGGAGGGAGCATGTCTAGGTGGTCTGCAACAGTAGGCACCAGCAGCCTGAAGCCCCCTTGTAATGGCCCCCACAGCTGAAAAGGGAACCGACAGGATCACTGTGACTGTGAGGAGGGGCCCAGGCCCAGTTAGCAACAGCTGATAGGGTTCCTGGTTGGGGCAGTATAAACAGCTGTCCCCCAACCACACCAGTAGAAACAAATGGAAGCAGTAACTAAACTCTACCTCTATGTGGAGGCACAAATCTACACCATCAAGCAATATAAAAAAAATATTAAATCTCCAGAACAGAAGGAAAATGACAAACACACAGAAAACAATCCCAAAGACAATGAAATACATAACCTAAATGATGACTTCAAAACAGCCATCATTAAAAAACTCAATGAGTTAAAAGAGAATTCAGACAGACAACTCAATGAGTTCAGGAGCTATGTCACAAAAGAGTTCGATACTATAAAGAAGAACCAAACAGAAATACTGGAAATGAAGAACACAATAGAGGAGATTAAGAAAAATCTAGATGCACTGAACAGTAGGGCTGATAATAAGGAGGAAAAAATTAGCAGTTTGGAAGATAGGAATATAGAAATGCTGCAGGCAGAGGAGGAGAGAGAACTAAGACTAAAAAGAAATGAAGAAACTCTCCGAGAATTATCTGACGCAATTAGGAGATGCAACCTAAGGATTATAGGTATACCAGAGGAAGAGAGAGGGAGAAGGGGGCAGAAAGCCTATTCAAAGAAATAATGGCTGAGAACTTCCCAAACCTGGGGAGAGAGATGGAACTTCATGTGACAGAAGCCAATAGATCTCCAAACTTTATCAACGCAAGTAGGCCAACCCCAAGGCATATAGTAGTGAAGCTAGCAAAAGTCAACGACAAGGAGAGAATACTAAGGGCAGCCAGGCAGAAGAAATTAACCTACAAAGGAACCCCCATCAGGCTATCAGCAGATTTCTCAGCAGAAACTTTACAGGCTAGAAGAGAGTGGAATGATATATTCAAAAATCTGAAGGACAAAAACCTGCAGCCAAGAATTCTCTACCCAGCGAAAATATCCTTCAAATACGATGGAGAAATAAAAACTTTCCCAGATAAACAAAAATTAAGGGAGTTCATTGCCACAAAACCTCCTCTTCAAGAAATGCTCAGGAAAACACTCATTCCTGAACAATCAAAAAAAGGAAAGGGGCTACAAAACCAAGAGCAGAGGAGATAAGTAGAAGGACAACAACAGAGAGTAGCAGCTCTCCATCAGAACAGACTAAACCATGGGACGAGAAACAAAGGAAATTGAAGAGAACCGGAAAACAAGACATAAAATGGCAGTGGTAGGCCCCCACATTTCAATAATCACTCTAAATGTAAATGGATTGAACTCTCCAATGAAAAGACACAGAGTGGCAGGATGGATCAAAGAACAAGACCCAACAATATGCTGCCTCCAGGAAACACACCTCAGCCCCAAAGACAAACACAGACTCAGAGTGAAGGGATGGAAGACAATACTCCAAGCTAATAACGAACAAAAGAGAGCAAGTGTTGCTATACTAATATCAGACAAAGTAGACTTCAAAGCAAAACAGATAAAGAAAGACAAAGAGGGACAGTATATAATGATAAAAGGGACTCTCCACCAAGAAGACATAACACTTATAAATATATATGCACCCAACACAGAAGCACCAAAATTTGTAAAGCAACTCTTAACAGAACTAAGGGAAGACATCAACAACAATACAATAATAGTAGGGGACCTCAACACCCCATTAACACCAATGGATAGAACATCCAGACAGAAAATCAACAAGGAAATTATAGAATTAAATGAAAAATTAGACCAGATGGACTTAATAGATATATATAGAACACCTCATCCAAAAACAGCAGGTTACACATTCTTCTCAAGTGCGCATGGAACATTCTCAAGAATAGACCATATTCTGGGAAACAAAGCAAGCATCAATAAATACAAGAGAGTTGAAATAATATCAAGCATCTTTTCTGATCATAATGCTATGAAACTAGAAATCAACTACAAGAATAAAGCAGAGAAAGGTGCAAAAATGAGGAGACTAAACAACACACTACTGAACAAACAATGGATTATTGAAGAAATTAAAGAAGAAATCAAACATTATCTGGAGACAAATGAAAATGAAAACATGCCATACCAACTCATTTGGGATGCAGCAAAAGCAGTCCTAAGAGGGAAATTCATTGCAATACAGGCTTAGCTCACTAAACAAGAAAAAGCTCACATAAGCAACCTCAAATGACACCTAACAGAATTAGAAAAAGAAGAACAAACAAAGCCCAGAGTCAGTAGAAGGAGGGAAATAATAAAAATAAGAGCAGAAATAAAGGATATTGAAACAAAAAAGACAGTAGAAAGGATCAATGAAACAAAGAGTTGGTTCTTCAGAAAAATTAACAAAATCGACAAACCCTTAGCCAGACTCACCAAGAAAAGAAGAGAGAAATCCCAAATAAATAAAATTAGGAATGAGAGAGGAGAAATCACAACAGATACCAAAGAAATACAAGGGATCATAAGAGAATACTATGAAAAACTATATGCCAACAAATTGAACAACCTAGAAGAAATGGAGAAATTCCTGGACTCTTACAACCTCCCCAAACCGAACCAGGAAGAAATGGAGAATCTGAATAGGCCAATCACAAGTAAAGAAATAGAAACAGTAATCAAAAACCTCCCCAAAAATAAGAGTCCAGGACCAGAAGGCTTCTCTGGAGAATTCTACCAAACATTCAAAGAAGATTTAATACCTATCCTTCTCAAACTATTCCAGAATATTGAGGAAGATGGAGCACTCCCTAACACATTCTATGAAGCCAACATCACTCTGATCCCCAAACCTGACAAGGACAACACAAAGAAGGAGAACTACAGGCCGATATTACTGATGAACATAGATGCAAAAATCCTCAACAAAATTCTGGCAAACTGAATACAGCAATACATCAAAAAGATTATACACCATTATCAAGTGGGATTTATACCAGGGACACAGGGATGGTTCAACATCCGCAAGTCAATCAATGTGATACACTACATTAACAAAATGAGAAACAAAAACCACATGATCATCTCAATAGATGCAGAGAAAGCATTTGACAAGATCCAACATGCATTTATGATAAAAACCCTCAATAAAATGGGTATAGAAGGAAAGTACCTCAACATAATAAAGGCCATATATGACAAACCCACAGCCAACATCATACTCAATGGACAAAAACTGAAAGCCATCCCTCTGAGGACAGGAACAAGACAAGGGTGCCCACTTTCACCACTCCTATTCAACATAGTACTGGAGGTGTTGGCCACAGCAATTCGGCAGGAAAAAGAAATAAAAGGAATTCAAATAGGCAATGAAGAAGTAAAACTCTCGCTGTTTGCAGACGACATGATGTTATATATAGAAAACCCTAAAGAATCCACAGGAAAACTATTAGAAACAATCAACAGCTACAGCAAAGTTGCAGGGTATAACATCAACATACATAAATCAGTAGCATTTATATACACTAACAATGAACCAACAGAAAAAGAACTCAAGAACTCAATCCCATTCACAATCGCAATGAAAAGAATAAAATACCTTGGGATAAATTTAACCAAGGAAGTGAAAGATTTATACAATGAAAACTACAAGACTTTCTTGAAAGAAATTGACAACGACATCAAGAGATGGAAAGACATTCCATGCACATGGATTGGAAGAATAAACATAGTTAAAATGTCCATACTACCTAAAGCAATCTACAGATTCAACGCCATCCCAATCAGAATCCCAATGACATTCTTTACAGAATTAGAACAAAGAATGCTAAAATTCATATGGGGCAACAAAAGACCGAGAATTGCTAAAGCAATCCTGAATAAGAAAAACAAAGCCAGAGGCATCACAATCCCCGATTTCAAAACATATTGCAAAGCTACAGTGATCAAAACAGCATGGTACTGGTACAAAAACAGGTGCACAGATCAATGGAACAGAATTGAAAGCCCAGAAATAAAACCACACGTCTATGGACAGCTAATCTTCGACAAAGGAGCTGAGGGCCTACAATGGAGAAAAGAAAGTCTCTTTAACAAATGGTGCTGGGAAAACTGGACACCCACATGTAAAAGAATGAAAATTGACCATTATTTTTCACCATTCACAAAAATAAACTCAAAATGGATCAAAGACCTAAAGATTAGGCCTGAAACAATAAGCCTTCTAGAAGAGAACATAGGCAGTACACTGTTTGGCAGCAGTTTCAAAAGAATCTTTTCGGACACCATAACTCCTCAGATGAGGGAAACATCAGAAGGAATAAACAAATGGGACTTCATCAGACTAAAGAGTTTCTTCAAGGCAAGGGAAAACAGGATTGAAACAAAAAAACAGCCCACTAATTGGGAAAAAATATTTACAAGCTAGTTATCCGACAAAGGGTTAATCTCCATAATATACAAAGAACTCACATGGCTTAACAACAAAAAAACAAACAACCCGATCAAAAAATGGGCAGAGGATGTGAACAGACATTTCTCCAAGGAAGATATAAGTATGGCCAATAGACACATGGAAAGATGTTCATCATCACTAATCATCAGGGAAATGCAAATCAAAACTACACTAAGATATCACCTTACACCCGTTGGATTGGCAAAAATATCCAAAACCAAGAGTGACAAATGTTGGAGAGGTTGTGGAGAAAAAGGAACACTCATACACTGTTGGTGGGAATGCAAACTGGTGCAGCCACTATGGAAAACAGTATGGAGATTTCTCAAAAAGTTAAAAATAGAAATACCCTATGACCCAGCCATCCCACTACTGGGTGTCTATCCCAAGAACCTGAAATCAGCAATCCCAAGAGTCCCATGCACCCCTATGTTCATCGCAGCATTATTTACAATAGCCAAGACGTGGAACCAACCCAAATACCCAGAAACTGATGACTGGATAATGAAGATATGGTATATATACACAATGGAATACTACTCAGCCATAAAAAAGGACCAAATTGTTCCATTTGCATCAACATGGATGGACCTTGAGGGTATTAGGTTAAGCAAAATAAGCCAGACAGAGAAAGACGAACTCTATATGACTCCACTTATAGGTGGAAGTTAACATATAGACAAGGAGAACTGATCAGTGGTTACAAGGGAAAAGGGAGGGTGGGGGGAGGGCACAAAGGGTGAAGTCGTGTACCCACAACATGACTAACAATAATGTACAACTGAAATCTCACAAGGTTGTAATCTATCATAATCTTAATAAAAAAAAGTTAATGATAAAGAAAGAATATTAATGGCAGCTAGGGGGAAAAAACCAGTAACTTATAAGGGAACCCCTGTTAGCCCATCAGCAGATTTCTCAGCAGAAAATCTACAGGCCAGGAGAGAGTGGAATGATATATTCAAAATATTGAAAGATAAAAACTGTCAGCCAAGAATACTCTATCCAGCAAAATAGACTTCAAGCCATAAAGGATAACGAAGAGACAAAGATGGACCTTATATAATGATAATGGGGATAATCCATCAGGAAGATAGAACATTTATTAAGATATATGCACCTGACATAGGAGCAAGAAAATATATTAAGCAATTATTAATAAACCTAAAGGGAGAAATTGACAGCAACACAATAGTAGTAGGGGACTTTAACACTCCACTTACATCAATGAACAGATCATCCAGACAGAGAGTCAACAAGGAAACATCAGCCTTAAATAAAACATTAGACCAGATGGACTTAATAGATATGTATAGAACATTCTATTCAAAAGTGACAGAATACACATTCTTCTCAAGTTCACATGGAACATTCTTAAAGATAGACCATATTTTGAGGAACAAAACAAGTCTCAATACATTTAAGAAGATTGAAATCATATCAAGTATCTTTGCTGAACACAATGCTATGAAACTAGAAATTAACTATGAGAAGAAAGCTAGAAAAGTCACAAATATGTGGAGACTAAACAACATACTACTGAACAACTATTGGATCAATGACGAAATCAAAGAAGAATAAAAAAATACCTGTAGACAAATGAAAATGAAAACACAACATACCAATGTCTATGGGATGCAGCAAAAGTGGTATTAAGAGAGAAGTTTATAGCAATACAGGCCTATCTCAAGAAACAAGAAAATCTCAAATAAACAATCTAACATTACACCTAAAGGAACTAGAAAAAGAAGAACAAACAAAGCCCAAAGTCAGCAGAAGGAGGGAAATAATAAAAATCAGAGCAGAAACAAATGAAATAGAGACTAAAAAGACAATAGAAAAGATCAATGAAATGAAGAGCTGGTTCTTTGAGAAGATAAGCAAAACTGAGAAACCTTTAGCTAGGCTCACTAAAAAAAAGGGAGAAGGGTCAAATAAATAAAATCAGAAATGAAGGAGGAGAAATTACAGCAGATACCACAGAAATACAAAAGATTATAAGAGAATACTGTGAAAAGCTATGTGCCAGTAAATTAGATAATCTAGAAGAAATGAATAAATTCTTAGAATCATATAACCTTCTAAAATGGAATCAAGAAGAAATAGAGAATCTGAATAGATTGATCATTAGTAAGGAGACTGAAACAGTAATCTAAAACCTCCAAAAAACGAAAGTCCAGGATCAGACGGCTTTCCTGCTGAATTCAACTAAACATTCAAAGAAGATTTAACACCTATACTTCTCACACTCTTCCAAAAAATTGAAGAGGAGGGGAACGCCTCCTAACTCATTTTACAACATTACTATGATACCAAAATCATACAAGGACAACACACGAAAAATTACAGGCCAATATTGCTGATGAATGTAGATGAAAAAAATCCTCAACAAAATATTAGCAAGCTGAATATAACAATATATTAAAAGGATTATATATCACAACAAAGTGCAATTTATTCCAGGGATGCAAGGGTGACTCAACATCTGCAAATCAATCAACATGACACACCATATTAAAAAAATGAAGAATAAAAATCACATGATCATCTCAATAGAAGCAGCAAAAGCACTTGACAAGATTCAGCATCCATTTATGAAAAAAATTCTCAATAAAATGGGTATAGAAGGACAGTATCTCAACACAATGAAGGCCATATGTGACAAATGCACAGCTAGCATCATACTCAATGGTAAAACACCAAAGCTATCCCTCTAAGATCAGGAACAAGACAAAGATGCTCATTAACACCACTCTTATTCAACATAGTATTGGAAGTCCTAGCCAGAACAATTAAGCAAGAAAAAGAAACAAAAGTGATCCAAATTGGAAAGAAAAAAATAAAACTGTCACTGTTTGCAGATAACATGATTTTAAAACCCTAAAGAATCCGCCAAAAACTGTTAGAAATAATAAATGATACAGTAAAGATGTAGGGTACAAAATCAACATACAAAAATCAGTTGCATTTCTATACACCAACAACAAACTATCAGAAAGAGAACTCAAGATACAATTCCATTTACAATCACAACAAAAAGAATAAAATATCCATGAATAAATTTAACCAGAGAAGTGAAAGACCTAAACACTGAAAACTGTAAGACATTGTTAAAAGAAATTGAAGAAGACACAAAGAAATGGAAAAATATTCCATGGTCATGGATTAGGAGAATTAACATAGTTACAAAGTCCATATCACCCTAAGCAATCTACAGATTCAATGCAATCCCAATCAGAATCTCAATGCCATTTTTCAGGGAACTAGAGCAAAGAATCCTAAAATTTATATGGGACAACAAAAGACCCTGAATAGCCAAAGAAATCCTGAGAAAAAAGAACAAAACTGGAGGTATTACATTCCCTGATTTCAAAGTATACTACAAAACTATAGTAATTAAGACAGTATGGTACTGGCAGAAAAATAGACACACAGATCAATGGAAGAGAACTGAGAGCTCCTAGATATGACTTGGAAACAACATAAATGCTCATCAAGGGAGGAATAGATAAAGAAGATGTGGTATATATATGCAATGGAATACTACTCGGCCATAAAAAAGATGAAACCTTGCCATTTGTGACAACATGGATGGACCCTTATGCTAAGCGAAATAAGTAAGATAGAGAAAGACAAATACTGTATGATTTCACTCATATGTGGAAGATAACAAGAACCACAACAACAAACAAACACATGGATACAGAGAACAGATTGGTGGTTACCAGAGGGGAAGGGGATGGGAGGAGGGCAAAAGGGGTAAAGAGGCACGTGTATATGGCGATGGATGGCAACTAGAGTTTTCATGATGAACACAATGTAGTGTATACAGAAGTTGAAATATAATGATGTACACCTGAAATTTATATAATCTTAGAAACCAATGTTGCCTCAATAAAAAAAAATAGTACTAGTTTAAATTTATTAAGAACTCGTTATATGCCATGAACCGATTTAAGGGCTTTACATATCAACTTATTTAATCCTAACAGGGAGTGTTTGAGGCAGGTACTATGAAAATCTGCATTGGACAGACAGGTGAAGAAACTGATGTATGGGAAAGTTAAGTAACTTGCTCAAGTCATATAGCTGGTAAGAGGTTGAGTTAGGATTCAAACTCACGAAGTCTGATTGCGGAGCCCCAACTTTTAACTTAGACCAACTAAGTTAAAAACCAACCCATCAAGTGGTTCTCCACCATAGGAACTTTTGCCCTATAGGGGACATTTTGCCATGTCTGGAGACATTTTTGGTTGTCACAACTCAGGCATGCTACTGGCATCTAGTGGGTAAAGTCCAGACAGCCCTGTGCATTGAAGGAAAGAATTATCCAGCCCCAAATGTCAGTAGCACCGAGGTTGAGACACGCTGACCTAGGCTATACCATACAGAGAGTGTAATCGGTTCTTTAAGTTTGAACCCTGAGTGTGTTTTAAAAAAAGTGCACTTGACTGTATCAGTGTGCGTGCAGGTTTGCAGTGATGTTTATATGAACCCATACAGATGTGTAGATATCAACATAGGTAATTTAGATCAGATCTCATACTGAGCTGCGATGTCAGGAATCTGTTTTCAGATTGATTTCAGATCTGTTTTCAGGTTTAGGTTGAATGTCTATAACATCAATATTCAGCTTGCTCAGAGTGGGCCAGACCAGAGGACTCACACCATCCAAATTCATATACTACTGATATATTTCTGAAAGGCAAACAAAAAATTCTAGCAGGATCTAGATTCTTTTACCTACTGGGGTATTTGTATTATCCAAGAATTGAGAAACTTTGAGGAAGTGAAAATCAGTCAATGTTACTTAGTTATTTGGGTGCTGAGAAATTTCATTAATCTAACCAAACAAACCAACCCCAAATTCACATCCCACAGAGAACCGTAGTATATTTTTGGTTTATAAAACCCCTCTCTTCATCTCTACATGTCAATCCTATTTCTTCCCCTATAGTAGGAAAGAAAGAGTCCTGATCTCTTTAGTCTGCTTCTCAACCTTTCTTTCCTTGTTCCTCTAATTATGCTTCTTTGCCTATTAATTCCAATCTCTTCCTGCCTACAAGATCTGTCTCTTTTGCTTTCAGCTATTTTCATATCTCTCCCACTGTAAAAATATTCAGTGAAATCTTTACCCACCCCATCCCCGTTGGCCATCTTGTCTTGCATATCTTACTGTCAAGTCAATCTTCAGTGATTACCTCTGCTTTTTTTTGGCTCCCCATTTCCCTGGGAGGATACAAATCTCTTGCCCCTTTACTCCCCACCTGGTGCAAAGTGCTATGACAGTCCCAAATGTAAGGGGCTACGTGAGCTCATGGAAGGGTGAATCAGCCAGTCCTGAAGATGGGGTGGGAGGTGAGCCATAGATGAGACCTAAAGGGTGAGCAGGGTTAGCCAGACGATGAAGGGGATAAGAGTATTCCAGATATAAGAAACCACATGTGCTGGCACTGGGAGTTGAGAGATTATGGTGCATTCAGGAAATAGGAAGTGTTGTCTTGGAGAAGAGGGTGGGGCAGAGAGAAGACAGAGAACGTAGCAGAGGCGCAATCACTCACAGTCTTAGCATCAGTGAGGGCTAGTGAAAGTTTTGAGCAGGGGACTGCTATCATCAGACTTGGAAATGCTTCAGGATGGCGCCTGCCTTGGAAGAAGGACAAGAATAGGTGGAGGGAGACTAGGTAAGAGGCTTTTCAGTAATCCAGGCTAGAGATGGTGATGGCCTGAATGAGGGTAGTGGCAAAGGAGATATTTAGGAGATAGAATAATAGAAGAAATAGGCATTCGTTTAATAAATACATATCAAACATTTGGCATGTTTGAAGGACTGTTCCAGGCAGTGGGGATACAGCAGTAAACAGAATACATAAAAACTACTTCCCTTGGGAAGCTTATGCTCTAGGGGCAATGGGGACAATAAAGAAGATAAAGAAGCAAAATGCATAGCATGCACCGTAGCGATGAGTGCCAAGGGGAAAAATAGAGACCGGGGGAGAAATGGGATCTTGCAGGGTATGTCTGTGTAGGCGAGGTTGAAGTTTTAGGTATGGAGTGAGAAGTTCTGAAAAGACTTAAGGAAAAAGACTTCAAGGAAAGAGGGAGCTAGCCATGTAGCTATCTGGAGGAAGAGCATTCTGGAGAGGGAACAGTAAGGTGCAGAGGTCTTGAGATGGGAACATGTCTGGTGAGTTGAGGAACATCAAGGGGAGCAGTGTGGCTGGAGTGAATTGAAAGAGGGTGAGGGTAGTGTGATGGTTAGTTTTATAGGTCAACATGGGGAGGCTATAGTTCCCAGTTCTTCAATCAAAGTGATCTAGGTGTTGCTATGAAGATATTTTGTGGATGTGGTTAACATTTATAATCAGTAATCTTTAAAAAAAATTATTCTTGACAATGTGGATTGGCCTCACCCAATCAGTTGGAAGGACTTGAAAGCAAAGCTGAGCTTTCTCTGTGCTAGACTGAATGTTTGTGTCCATTCGAGGTTCGTACGTTGAAACCTAATCCTCACAGTAATGGTATTTGGAGGTGGGGCCTTTGGGAGGTGATTAGGTCATGAGAGCAGAACTCTCATGAATGGGATTAGCAGCCTTATAAAAGAGATCCCAGAGAGGGCCGCTGCCTCTTCTGCCATGTGAGGACACAGCAAGAAAACAGGCTGTCGGTCTGTGAACTAGAAAGCAGGCTCTCACCAGATAGCAAGTTTGCTGGTGGCTTGATCTTGGACTTCCCAGCCTGTGGAACTGTGAGGAATAAATTTCTGTTGTTTATAAGCCAGCAGTCTTTGGTATTTTGTTATGGCTGCCAGAACTAACTAAGATACCCTGAGTAAGAAGATTACCTGCCTCCAGACAGCAGCATCAGCTTCTGCCCGTTTCCAGCCGGCCGGCCTCCCCTACAGATTTCAGACTGGCTGGCTTCCCACAAACACCTGAGCCAATTCCGCAACGCCTTGAAATACATTTCTCTGTCTGTCTGTGTGTACATATATAAAATCTCCTACAGGTTCTGTTTCTCTGGAGAACCCTAAGGCCGGTAGTAAGGTAGTGGGTAAGAAGACTGGATTACATATGGCCTTGTAGGTCACGGAAAGGACTTCAGCTTTAAGTTCTAGATGAGAAGCTAATGAAAGATTTTGAGCTGAAGCGTGACATGATCTCATATTTTAAAGAATCATTCTGGCTGCTGTGTTGGGAATAGCACAAAGGGCAACAAGAGGGGATAGTGGCTTGGATCAGGGTGGTAGCAGCGGGGATGATAAGAGGTGATAGAATTCTAGATATACTTTCAAGGTAGAGCAAACAGAATTCTTTTTGTAACGGACGTGGGGAGTGAGAGAGAGGAATCAAGGATGACACTAATTTTTTTTGGCCTGAGCAACTGGAATCAACTGGGTCAAAAACATCACAAACTCAGGAAATACAAATGAGGGAACAGTGACTGATCTGGACCGTGTGTGGTGGGGATCAGAGGATTTTGGTGAGGTGAGGGTGAGGGGAAGGAAGGAGGCAGGTGTCACCCCAGGGTTTTGGCTTGGACACTTGTTAGAAGTGCCGTTCTCTGTGAGGGAACACAGACGGGGTAGAGAAGATGCTAGGTTTTGCATGTGTTGATTATAAGACATTTATTTAACTGGAACTGGAGGTTATCCAGGAGATTATGTAGTCTGATTCGATCCTTTTATAGACGAGGAAACAGACTCCAGAAGAGCTCTCTTGAATTAGACCGTCCAGCGCTCTTTTTGCAGTACCAGGGCACCTGTAATTGCAGGGAAGACTGTGAAAGTAAAAGGCACTTCTCCCTAATTCTGAGGTTGGCCCAGTCGTCCCTAGATAAAAAACAAAAAAACTTCAGTAGTCAGATTGGCTCTAAGGTCAAACGGGAATTCCTATCTGTTTTGGAGAAGGATGTGGTGTCCAGTGTAGATTAAGATTATCTCAATATTTTCAGGCTTAGCATCTCGATTTCAGGAAACTTTAGACTGTGGTGATGTTGGACCAGGCCAGGCTTGACCTTTTTCAGGTGGAATAATTGGGCATCTGCATTGTAGCGTTTTATTCTACGTTAAAATAATTCCTAGATTGAATAGCTTCGATTGCCATCAGAGATTTTCATTGGCTGACTTGGGAATATTGTTTAAATAAGAAGGAAAGCTTGGGTAAAAGGAACTGGAGGGTGTTTAGGGCAATGGCTCAACTCTCCACGAGTTCCACTGAGGATGTATGATAGTGAGGTCAGCAAACTTGGGTTCAAATCCTTAGCTGGACTTCTAAGTAGCTGTGTGATTTTAGGTGTTTGTTGAACCTCTCTGACCTAGGTATCTCATCTGTTAAATGAGGATAATGATGTCAGACAACACAGAATTGTTTAAGGGAGCAAGTCTATCACCCAGCCTGGGAGAGGAGGATCTTAATTGCTCTCATTCCCCACAGTAGAATCCTTATTAGCGATTTACTCTCTAGCCAAATTGGTATTGAAGATGTACTGAGGGTCAGTTTTAACCCTTTTCCTTTGCCTGTTCCCCCACTCTTTCTAACCCACAGTTCCATGAAAAAGTAGATTTCTGGCAAATGAGAATGGTGGCATGGGGTCGGGGCGGGCAAGTGTTTCTGAAGGTAAGCGTGGGAATATTCTCAAAGGGAATAGGAGAGAGGCCAGTGAGTCCTAGTAGTCCCATGGCAGGGCCCCAGGGTGACAGCAAGGGCTCATAGGAAGGCTTTATGGTGTGTCCAGGGAAGGCGGGTTTCCTGGCACAGTCAGGATTTCTGTACCCTGCAAATTAGAGAGCTATCTGTCATCAAGGTCCTAGTGTAGGACCACAGAGGACCACGATGGTTGACAACTAGGAGCCTTTTCCCAATTACCCCAAGACTGTGTAAGCCTCTTTGATTCTGGTGTGACCCTCAGAAGCGGCTCTATTGATGGCTGAGATGGATTTTCTCACTAAACTGTTAGAAGTGGGTTCAAAGTTAGGATTAACTTCATTCAACTAACAGTTAAAAGTTTTCAGACTTAAAGTCACAGCAGTAATTGCCCGATGCTGGTGAACTGGAGCAAACTTTAAAAAAATGCAGAGAACAAAATTCAGAACCCCTACAGCATTCAATTGCCTCCCAGCAGAGTAGGGCTCTAGCTTCTAGGTTCTTCTGGGTTCCTCCTTACTACTGCTGTGTCCACAGCTAGGTCAAGTCCTTCAGCAATGCCTACTACACAGGATTGCTGGGGCATTCAATGGCAAACTGTGTCTAGCATGCGGCTAACATTCAACAAAAGGGACTGATTACCATTCTGTCAGCATAACATCCAAGAAGCAGTATTTATTTCTCATAATGGTTAACGCCAAAGTTCATCCAAGTGTTAATTTCAGACAAGTGTGTTAAGAGCCAAAACATGTTTACTGTGAAAAGAGGAAAGTTATCAGTACACTTTGGGCCTCAGCTATTTCACTGGAGTTTTCCTAACGGTTTTCTCCTAGCCTACTTCATTGTTCCACTTGGCAAGCTGGAACCGGTATGACTTCATTGAAAGAATAAACAATTACATCTATTTCAAAATGAGTTAGAAGCTCACTTTAACAGACTCTCTATCTTCTAGAGTCATCCTTGGCTAACAGGATAGGGTTCAGGTCAATCTATAAACTCTGTGGCAATTCACAGATACTCTCGTAGAGACTACTAGAATGTGGCTAATGTATGGAGAGAAATCTAAATTACATAACTCAAACATAATGATGTTTTGGAAAGCAGGCATTTTTGACTCAGATATGTATTTACATCAACTAAATGTAGAATATGGTCCAACAGCAATAGTATTTTGATTCTCTGTATTAGAAGAAGGTAGTTGATGGGAAAGAGGGAGAAATTTATGGTAGGAATGACACCTTCTGTGAAATTTTCTTATATGTTATAGAATCTATATCATAACCTTCCTTTAACGGATCATATGGTCTTTATAATCTATAGTGGTCCTCAGAAGCCTACTTAACTTATTCACTAAGTCAGGTGTTTATGACAGTACCTGACATGTGTTGAATAAATATCAGTTTCTGCTTAGAAACTGGATCAAAATCTTTTACCAGAAAGTTTCTGAACCTAAATGTGGCTCATTCACTACAATGCACAGTGGTCAGTGATTCTGATTAGTATGTTTTCTGAGTGTGAACTTTCTGATATAAAGACCAAAGTTTTTTACTTCGCATCTACGTATCTAACAAAGTCTTGAAAATAGTTTTCTTTAATTGAAATCCACCAAACTACTTATTTTATCAATTTGTAGGTCTGCTCTTATAGTCTCATCTCACTGAGTCTGACTCACATCCAAGAAACTTCTAGACACTAAAAAAAAAAAGGATAAAGACCTTTGATTACATAATCCATTTTCCTTTAATTCGAAGGTTAAGTCATGTTCTGTTTGAAAAAAAAAAGATGGAAACACCAAAAGTTTAAGTTCAATCCATTTATTATTGTTGCCATTTATGGGTACATTTCCCAATTCTCTGCCTCAAATCCCAATGATTCTTTTATATTTGCAGCACATGTCCATCTCTAGTTTCCTTGTGCTGAAACATTTGGCATTGAAATGTGAGGTATGTCTCAGAAAACACATGTAATGTGTAGGATGAAATGTTTGAGCGACATTTCTTACATCTCATGAAATGCATGGTAATGCCACTAGATTCAGTCCTTCATTATATTTAGAGAGCTTGAAGTTTCTGTTTCATGTAGAATAGAAAAGGAAACATGTAAATTACATAAAATTTAAGTGTAAGTAAACATAAAAATGTCTTAAATATTTATAGTACAAATTTTGCAAAGCCTTCAGATGAACCACAAAATCTTGGAAATTACTGTAAAACTGTTTGTGTTGTTCTTCTCCATTTTCCATAAGGCCAATTCCTAAGATATTTCTCTCTTTGCATCATATGAAATTAGCTTTCAGCTAAAGAGCAAGTGGTAAGAAACGAGGACTGCCAGAGCCTCAAAAGGTGATATTGAAGAAAATAAGATAGTTAGGAAAAGCAGAAGTCCAAACATTAAAATTCTGATTAATATTAGATGAAATCAACTTAAACCTGGTAAATCAGTTTCCAAAAAACCAGGAATTTATTCTCCTTTAGTTTTATATCCAATCACTGCATCAAACTTTATGTCCATCTTTCGTTTTAAAATTGCCAAGAAACGCTCAGGAAAGATCCTAAAAGAAAGATGCATGAAAATAATCAGGAAATTAATATTAAGAGCATTTGTAAAATATCTTCTTTTAAAATACTTACATTTATCATGTCCATGTTCATCTTAAACAAGATTAAGAACTTTAACTCGGAGTCACTACTATATGTTCTTCCAATTAAATCCATTTCCTTTTCAAAAGGAAAAGGAAGGGGGTTTAACCTGCTTCAGGGTAAGAGTGACTTGAAATATTTAGATTTTGAAATAAATATCTCCTACATTTTTCATAAGATCTAAGAGAGGAGATATATATATAGAACTGAATAGTTGAGATGCTAAAGGCTTCCGAAAAAAGAAACCTGAGATAGGAAAGGAAGTGAGACTAGGAACTAATTTTATACTTCATAATCCAGAATATTATTAAAATGTTCCACTAAGAGACTGGGGAAAGCAGAATTGCTACATGAAAATGCAGACGATGCTCTTCGTTTTGAGCACAATGCGGAACATATTTAATTCCTTTAAAATGCCTCGCATGTAAACAGAAAAATTAACACCCACCCCACAGTGTTCTTGTGAAGAATCAATGTATTAATATAAAATGCCTTAAACAGTGATAGACACAGAGTAGGTCTATTTTTTTCTCCCCACCCTATACTTAAGAATATTGAGGAACTCGTCACATATCAATGAGTCTGAAGGAAACTAAACAGAATATGTAAGTCAGTGTAACTATACATGGATATCTGCCTTGACGCCATTAAAATAAGGTTTGGAAATTGAACACCAAACATTCATAATCAGAGGAAAATTAGTGTAATGATAACAATAGTGGTAATTATATTAATAACAGTGGCCTATAGTATTTATTGAGTCTTTATAGTATACTGAATACTTTAAATGCATTATTTTATTTATTCCTCATAGCCCTATAAAGTCTTATTGTTGTCTCCCTTTGACAGATGAAGAAACTGAGCTTCCAAGAAGTTAAATAACTTATCCAAGTTCATGTTGCATGCGAGTCACACAAACACAGCTCCATCTAACACTAGAGCTCAAACTTTGAGTCTCTATGTTAAAGGTCTAGGAAAGAGGATCAATTTATTCAATCAACAAACATTTTGGTGACTCCTATGTGTCCATCACCTCTTCAAAATGCAGGAGATATATTGATAAAAACCAGGCAGAATTCCTTCCCTCACAGAGTCACATTCTAAAGGGCTGTAAGCACTGAGGCTTGCTGATGTGATGTGACAAGTATTCACAGGTTTTAACTCAGTTATTCACCACGGAGACCCTTGAGCTTCACTACCTAAACCTCTAAGGTATGTTCAACCATAGTTTCTAGCAGAAGGGGCTAAAAAGCCTGACACATGTCACTTAGGCCTTTGATCTCTTAAAGTTTTTCAGTCTCTGGGTCAATAATTCTCAAAGTATGATTTTTGTTTTTCTGGTCAGGAAGATTGGCCCTGAGCTAACATCTGTGCCAATCCTCCTCTATTTTATGTGGAATCCTGCCACAGCATGGCTTGATAAGCAGTGTGTAGGTCTGTGCCTGGGATCTGAACCCACAAATCCTGGGCCGCCAAAGTGGAGTGTGCGAACTTAATCACTATGCCACCAGGCTGGCCCCACAAAGTATGATCTTTGAAGCAACTGCCTGTGGTTGTTGCCTGTTAAAATGTAGACTTCTGGGTTCCAACTTAAACATCCTAAATTAAAATCTCTGGAGGTGAGATCCAGGGATCTATTTTTTATTTTTATTTATTTATTTATTTATTTATTTTTCTGCTTTATCTCCCCAAACCCTCCTGGTACATAATTGTACATCTTAGTTGCAGGTCCTTCTAGTTGTTGGGATCTATTTTTTAAATTGACCTGACAAGTGATCCTGACACCTGCCATCTGGGAGAAGCCTGACTCAAGGGACAGGCAGCAAGAGGCTTTCTTTTTCCGTCTAAGGCACCTCTTCTCTTTCCCCTTATTACCTGACCGGCCTCACTGCCACGCAGCTTTCTCAGGTGAGCAATGAGGCAATGAGCTATGAAGAGGCATCCTTTAAACCAATGGTTTCCAATCTTGGTTGGACATTAGAATCACCAGGAAAGTTGTTGCATCTCTCAGAGACCAGGCTACATCGCAGACCAATTATATCAGAATCTTGGGGAGTAGGTCTCAGGTATTAGCCTTTTTAAAACTCCCAGGTGAATTCCAACGTGCACCAAAGTTGAGAGCTGCTGTTCTAAAGAAATGCTTCTCAAATTTGCATATGCATACAAATCGCCTGCAGATCTTATCAAAATGCAAATTCTGATTCAGGAGTTCGAGAGAGTCTGTATTTCCAACAAACTCCCAGGTGATGCTGACGCTGCTGGTCCGTGGACCACATCTGAGGTAACAAGGCTCAAGGATCTCTAAAATTATGATAGATTATTTAGCAATTTCTTTGCTTCCGTGTGATTTTGCACAAAATAAGAGCCCAGTGGTTATCTGTTATATATTTAAATGAACATCTAAAACCTAACAATAGTCTGCTCCAATATCGTTGTCCTATGATTCCTTTATGTAGTAATGCTTAAGAATTATCCTTATTCATATTCATTCTTTTATAAGGCAAAACTTCCAGAAATATACACATTTCTTTCCTTTAAAAAAAAACACTTTAAAACGTGTGGAAATTATTCAGTTCATTTACCCACCTACTATATCAATCTTGCTTCAATGATTAACAAATATGGCTTTAAAAATTGATGGATTCTTTAAGCCTATTATTTTTATTAACTTAATTCCATTTAATTGTACTTTATCAAATGTCTGGTTTTAAGTCTGACTGAACACACGTAATAGAAAAAGCTTTATTTATAATGCTGTCAAACATAGCTGTCGCTTACCTTTCCAGCAGTGTTAAAAAGCGTATGGAAGATGGAACAAAAATCATTTTCTGCTCAGTCAGGATCCCATTTATCAGCTTGACTACCACTTCCTCAGGTTCCAGTGTGGGTCCCAAACTGAAATCAGAAGCAGTTTTCAGAAACAAAACATTTCCCTGAGGCTTCAGCTTTAGTTTGGCGCTAAACAAATGAGTTAAATTACTATAGGAACCAAAACATAACTGCCTTGCAGCGTCCAGCCCACCGTCGGTGCTCAAAAATGGCAGCTGCTTTAGCATTAACACTAACAACAACAACAACAACAACCATTTATTTAGTGCTTATCATGGACTGCACACCGTGCTGAGCATTCCACACAGGTTATCTCACTGAAGTTTTACTCAACCCTATGAAGGAGATACTATCGTCCCTATTTGGCAAGTGAGAATTACAGAAGTAACTAGGACCAAAAAAATACTTTAGCTAGATTAAGACTGACAGACTCACTTTTAAATCTTTAGAAGTCTTGGGAAAGAAGTCAGATATCATTATATAAGTTTTATTATATACTAGGACTGTTTAGTGAAAAATTTCTAAAGTGTCAGAGGAATTAAAATATATAGGAATGTGCCCGGCTCTAGGTCTGATCTCCACATGGAATGCTTATATTCATTAGGTCTTCATTTAATTTTCAGCTTTGTCACTTAGGTCCATGTTGCATCTTCACTGTGTAATCACTCTGGCACATGCACTACTGAGTAGCAGGCAGCCCCTAACAAGTGGCCTTTGTTATCTGGGTGTTAGACTACGTGCACTGAGGACAGAGTTGCACAGGAGTTGCTCCTAAGTTTTCAACATTTTATTAATGACATAGAAAAAAAGATACATAATTAACTATACTCATGAAATTTGCCAACGTCACCAAATTGTTTGGGTGACGAACATTTTCGGGAGGCAGACTCTAAATGTGTATGACTAGTTTAGGGAAGTGAGACGAAAAGAACCAGATGAGAGTCTTTAGGAACAAATACGGAATAGTTAATTGGGAAAGAAAAGAATATGCAGTAAAGTAAAATTGGGACAATTGAGGAGTGCAGTATTGTACTTAAAAGTGAGCATGATAATTGAATACGCGAAGGAGAGCAGAGCTTAAAGTATATATGAATAATCCTTCATTCTCAGCCTAGGTCAGTCATTTATTAGAATACCGTGTTCACCCCAGGACCCCGATGTAACAGTATTACATATGAAAAGCTTGGCGATGTGACAGGAGAGGAAGTATAATAATAACAGTGCTGGCTTTTGGCCCAATGGAGGCAAAAATGAAAGGCAATGGAGGCTTAAAGACTAATAGTCCTTTAGCGTCTGGCACAGACAGGTAATGGGTGTCAAGGAATATGAATCTAGAAACTGGAGAATGCTTGTGCCTTGAAAAGTGTTCAGAAGGCAATTAACTTTCTAGCATGTTGCTGCCAGACTTCAGTATTCCCACATCCCATGAAACCTCACCAACACCTGTGTAAACAGTACAGCACACTTCCTCATTCACACTGAGGCCTCGCTAACCCACGAACCAAGTAGTGCTGCATTGACTGAACTTTTCTTAGTGGACTCCATCTCCTTACCTAAAGGTCTTAGCCTCTGTCAGAGGAATTTTTATCAAATTTAATGGCTGTCCAATATCATGATTTCATTTTATTTTTATTTATTTATTTATTTTTCGAGGAAGATTAGCTCTGAGCTAACTACCACCAATCTTCCTCTTTTTGCTGAGGAAGACTGGCCCTGAGCTAACATCCATGCCCATTTTCCTCTACTTTATATGTGGGATGCCTACCACAGCATGGCGTTTGCCAAGCAGTGCCATATCTGCACCCAGGATCCGAACTGATGAACCCCGGGCCGCAGAGAAGCAGAATGTGTGAACTTAACCGCCGTGCCACCGGGCCGGCCCCTAATATCATAATTTTAAAAAGACCAAAAGAAAAGGCTTCAGAAAAAATTCAATTTCTTGCAGAATAAAATATTAACATTAAAATGTCAGTATGTGAAAATATTTTTCCCTTGACAGTCTAATGTTAACAAGAGTTGCAAATCCTATTCAGTAAATGTTCATAAAGGATTTTGTAGAAACTATCCAAAAACACTTTGGGCCAATCTCTTGGGGTGGGGAAGGAGAATGCATGTGGGGGCGTAGGAATACTTAGGGGAAAGGATTTTCAGGTAGAAGGACTGGGTTTGATTATCTAACTTTTTTACTTAAGTAGCCGAGTAATTTTGGGGACGACATCTCTACTCTTTCAAGCTCAGGTTTTTGTTTTCGTGTTTAATCTGAAAAACAGGGATAATGCAGTGGTGTGCTGGTAAATGTTTAACAACTGGCTCTCCAGGGACAGAATTACCCATTTTGTAGCATTTTCCAATTTCTATGGTGTAAATCCTCCCACCAAGGCCAATTTCAAGCTACCAACAACGGCTTCACTGAAGGAGTACCAGCCAGCTTCAGTGCCCCACTGGTAACATGATGGTTAAATGGGAAATGTATGTGTAAGTACTTTATCCAGTTATACTGTACAAATGTTACTTGTCACCTCCTTAAACATCTTCTTTTTCATTGTACTAGACAATAAAAACTAATATCTTTCTGAGGCACACACAAAAACTAAATTTTTAGAGAAAATAAATTTTGATATGTATATTACATGTAGGAGAGTAGACGTTTTAAAAGGATGTTCAACAAAAATAATGCTTGGCTGTCAAAAAAATTAACCAGAACATCCAATTACACATAATCGAATCCATTCAGATTATGCTGCATTGTTTATATCACTAACTGGAAAGAAAGAGATGACTTATTTGAAGGAAAAACATTAATTAAAAATTATTCATATACCTAACAAGAGAGCCCCAAAATACATGAAGCAAAAATTTACAGAATTGAAGAGAGATATAGACAGGTTAACAATAAGAGCTGGAGACGTTAATCCCACTTTCAACGACGGATTGAAGAACTAGACAGAAGATCAACAAAGAAATCGAAGACCTGAACAACAGTATGAATCAGCCAGACCTGAGAGCATCCATGGAACACTGCACCCAACAGCAGCAGAATATGTATTCCTCTCGAGGGCACAAGGAACATTGTCCAGGACAGACCATACGTTTGACCACAAAACAAGCCTCATTAAATTTAAAGAGACTGAAATCATACTAAGTACGTTCTCCAACCACAATGGAATGAAGTTAGAAATCAATAACAGAAGGAAAACTGGAAAATTCACAAATATGTGGAAATTAACCAATGGGACAAAGAAGAAATTAGAGGAAATTAGAAAATACTTTGAGATGAATGAAAAAACACAACATACTAAAATTTATGGGATTCAGGAAAAGCAGTGTTCAGAGGGAAATCTATAGCTATAAACACCTACGTTGAAAAAAAAAGATCTCAAATAAATAACCTAACTTTCCACCTTAAGAAACTAGGAGAAAAACAACAAACTAAACCTACACCAAACAGAAATAAAGGAAATAATAAAGCAGCGATAAACGAAATAGAGAATAGATAACAATAGAGAGAATCAATGAAATCAAAAGTTGGCTCTTGGAAAAGATCAACAAAATTGACAAACCTTTAGCTAGACTGACCAAGAAAAAAAGAGAGAAGATAAAGTATTAAAATCAGGAATGAAAGTGAGGACATTATTACCAACCTTACAGAAATCAAAAGGATTATAGACATACCTCAGAGATACTGCAGGTTTGGCCCCAGACTACCCCAATAAAGCAAATATCACAAGAAAGCAAGTCACATGAACTTTTTGGTCTCCCAGTGCATATAAAAATTATGTTCACACTATACCATAGCCTATTAAGTTTGCAATAACATTATGTCTAAAAAAACAATGCACAACCTTAATTAAAAAATCCTTTATTGCTAAAAAATGCTAACCATCAGCAAGTCGTAATCTTTTTGCTGGAGGGGAGTCTTGTGAAAAATGCACTATCTGCGAAGCACAATAAAATGAGGTACGCCAGTACAAGAGAATACTATGAACAACTTTATGCCAAAAATTAGATAACCTAGATGAAATGTATAAATTCCTAGGAACACACAAAGCACCAAAACTGACAAGAGGAAACAGAAAATCTGAGTAGACTTTTAATAAGAGATTAAATCAGTAATCAAAAAACTCTCAGCAAAGAAAAGCCCAGGACCAGATAGCTTCATTTTGAACTCTATCCAAACTTAAAGAATTAATACCAATTCTTCTCAAAGTCTTTCAAAAAACAGAAGAGGAGCAAACTCTTCTTAACTCATTCTGTGAGGCCAGAATTAGTTACTAAAGTCAGACTAAGATACCGCTAGAAAACTACATAGCAATGTCGCTTATGAATGTCGATGCAAATATTCTCAACAAAACACTATCAAACCAAACTAAGCATCATATTAAAAGGATTACATAGCATGGCCAAGTGAGACTTATTCCAGGAATGCAAGGTGGTTGACCATATAAAAACCAATCAATGTAATATACCAGATTAATAGGATGAAGGAAAAGCCCCACATGATCATCTCAACAGGCGCAGAAAAAGCATTTGACACAATCCAACACCCTTTCATGGAGAAAAAAAAAACCACTCAACAAACTGGGAACATAAGGGAACTTCCTTAACCCAATTTTTATAGGCACTTGTATGATGCAGTCTGATTTGTATAAGCAAAGTCGAATAGAGAAGATAACAGGACTTATTAAATAGGAAAAGATGATGCCAACCTTTCTAATGATCAAAAAGAACGTAACATAGAAGTACTGTTTCTATCCTATCATACTGGCAAAAATTAGAAGTGTGCTAATATTTAAAGCCGACAAAGGTGAGGGGAATGGGTGCTTGATCCCCTGCCGATGGGAGGAAAAATTAGGGCAGTCCTTCTGGAGGGCAATCTAATAAATCTACCAAAAGTAATTAAGTTCCTACTGTTTGATTTGGCAATTCTCTTTCAAAAAAACAATCATAACAGAATGGTTAGAAAAGTGAGCAAAGATACAGACACACACACACACATGTACATATATATGAATACATATGTCTGTATGTATACACGCACAAACAAGAATATGCACTTATTACAATAATGAAAGATTCGATATCTAAATGTCCGTCAATAGAGAAGATGTCTACCCAAAGAGTGTTAGGCTAACATTAAAAAGAATAAAGTAAGGTAGCTGTCTATATATCAACACAGAAAGCTGACAACAGCACATTGTTAAGTCAAAAAGGCAACTTCCAGAATAGTATGTACGTTCCCATGTACCAGAAAAAGAAATGCATTAAATTAAGAAGTGTAGCCTCTTAAATTGGAAAGCTGTAATTGGAAATCTAATTTTTCAGTAAAGTTGTTATCTCTGGAAGAGTAGCATCTTTGAGGGGACTTTTCTCTATATTACTTAAATTTTGTTTATAATCATCATATACTATCAGAAAAGCGATAAAGATATTTCCAATGAAATATTTAATATACATTTTTAAAATGATGATTCTCAGGAAAGAAACTTCAATTAAAAATTTGTGTTAAAAAATAAAGCTAGGAATAGCGTGGCATTTGGAGTCAAGGACCCAGGTAGGAATTCCAGTCTGCCACTTTGGGGCCGTGGGACCTTGGGCAATATTCTTTACTTCTCCAAGTTTCAGCTTCTTTGTCTGTAAAATGGGCATAGTAAGACTTATCTTGCAGAATTGTTATAAGGATTAGAACAGGGGTAGGTAAACTATCCCCCGGGCCAAATCTAGCCCTCCTGGATTAGAGATTAGAGGTGGTTTATGCAAGGTATTAGACCTACTGGGGTACGTGGTAATTTAGTAGGCCTTCAATAAATGCTTTTTTTTCTTTTTGGAGGAAGATTCGCCCTGAGCTAACATCTGTGTCCATTTTTCTCTACTTTATATGTGGGACACCTGTCACAGCATGGCTTGATAAGCGGTGCATAGGTCTGCACCCAGGATCTGAACCAGCGAACCCTGGGCCGCCAAAGTCAAGCGTGCAAATTTAACTGCTATGCCACTGGGCCGGCACCAATAAATGCTTTTAATAAAACGATTTCTTGATATCCAAGTTTGTTTAACAAAAATAACTCAGCTGTCAAAAAAAATTACTCAGAACACCTAATTACACTTAATTCCAATAACTCAGGTTAATGCTGCATTATAACCTTCACAGTAAACTCACTTCTTTGCAAAGTGTTAGATGTGTAAATATAAGAATCAAGAAGCTACATGTCTGATGTGCTTTAAAAGTGAATTTAAGTTCCAACATTAATATGATACAAATTATTTTGAGTCAGTCATTTAGAGGTTGGTTCAGCTTCCTCCTTTCAGAAAGGCTGTACCCGTGTAAAACGGGAAAAGTTTAGTCTGAATCTCAGCTCTTCTACTTATGGGCAAATTACTTTGTCTTGTGAAGCAAAGTATTCTCATGAGGTTTAAGAAAATTATGGAATTTATTTAGTGTCCAAAATATAAATCAGAGTAGGATCTCTCTGTCCTCTAATTAGAAGAACTAAGAGTCTAGATTAAAACCAACTTTACCTTTGGCATCCACTCTAGTATCAGCTTATCTTCAAAGGGATTCACCTGGCAGGCCCAGGCCCCGGACCCTTCCTTAGCTGGGTTACATTCCCGACATTAGGCTGGAATCATGCCAACTTCTATTTACACTCCCCTCCCTCCCTCCCCCGCCAGCTAGCTTCCCAATTATTTTCCGATTGTACTAGTAGAGCTTTGCCAGGAGAGGGCACCCTTGCCCACATGAAGGTTAGCTTCTGTGGCTTCTTGTCCAGGGGCCAAGGGTAAAAAATACGATTATGATTTTAAAAAATATGGTGTCTATTTTTAACTGTTGAAAGACAGTCTGAATGAAATATATCATTTTAGTATCTAAATCCTGAAAATAATGGAAGAAATTGGCAAATTTTATCCTCAGGGATGGTACTCACCTCTTCCTTCGACACCTCCTGTCAATTTTAGTGAACTCTTTTTTTTTTTTTTAAGATTTTATTTTTCCTTTTTTGCTCCAAAGCCCCGAGGTACATAGTTGTGTATTTTTAGTTATGGGTCCTTCTAGTTGTGGCATGTGGGACACCACCTCAGCATGGCTTGAGGAGCGGTGCCATGTCCGCGCCCAGGATTCAAACTGGTGAAACCCTGGGCCACCAAAGCAGAGTGTGTGAACTCAACCACTCGGCCACGGGGCCGGCCCCTAGTGAACTCTTTTTAAAAAAAATGAATTAATTTATTTTTATCGAGATATGTTTGCCATATCACATTGTGTAGGTTTAAGGTGTACAATGTGTTGATTTGACACATTTATATATTGCAATATGATTCCCACCGTAGCATTGGCTAACGTCTCTATCACATCGAATGATTATTTCTTTTTTGTAGTGGGAACAATTAAAATCTAGCTTCTGAGCAACTTTGAAGTTTATAATACAGTATTGTTGCCTATAATCATAACGCTGAGGGAAGTAAGCAGCTTAGTTACTGCTTCCAGAACCCTAGGTGCCATATATGCGAGTTATACAAAATTCAGACATTTAATCTGCACTTAGAGAGAAGTCTAGAAGGACGCTCATCAAAATGTTAAGAGTAGTTTCCACCGGACAGAGAGGTTTAAGGAAATTTAAAAAGAAACTTTCTTATTTGTATTATTCTACATGTTGGAATTAAAACAAAGTATGCATCATATTTACAAAGACATTAAAGCTATTCCCAAAGATAGGAAACATGAAAAATTAACCTCAGAGCTGATCCTTTGTAATTTTCTTTGTTAACCAAGGAAAGACTCTGGTCTGATACTCATTTTGGAGGATAATGACTAGATCACTGAAGGAATGTGTTTTTCACACTGTGGTCCTGGGTTATCTCTATCAGAATGACCTACGATGCTTGTTAACCATACAGAGATCCAGGCCCCCTTCTCCACCACTACCCTATCCCAACCAAACCCAATAAATCAACACC
The DNA here is from genome assembly GCF_041296235.1 of Equus asinus. Lineage (NCBI taxonomy): Eukaryota > Metazoa > Chordata > Mammalia > Perissodactyla > Equidae > Equus > Equus asinus. The sequence continues at coordinate 92,565,510 of NC_091792.1, read as the reverse complement.
TCTGGGAGTGGGGCCCTCCGTGGTTCCCAAGCACTCCTGGTGAAATCCATGTGTATGGAAGTCTGAGAACCACTGCTTAGGGGAAGAAAGAAGGGAGGATTTGCAAGTTCACCTGTATCATTCATATTTATATCTATATACAATTCTCTCCCTCTCTATCTCTCCACCCGTTTTCCCACAATCTATAGAAGCCGAGACTGAGATGAGCTAAGGGCATCAAATATCAGGTATTTCAAGGCTTAAAATACTTAGGAAAACCCACACAATAGCTGATATTCATAGCAATCGCCAATCCTTTTGTCTCCATTTCTGTCTCCGCTTACCTGGTACTCGGGTTTTTGATGAAGCCAGTGTTTATGAAATTAGGGCAGAGACACGTTGTTTTGACTCCGGTTCTTTTTAAGGCAGCCAGTTCTTCAGTCAAACCTCTATGAAATCCAACAGCAGCAAACTTGCTCGAACTGCGAATAAACAGAGGTCACCAAATAATTCAAGAAAGCTGCTGCATCTATTGACTTCAGACGTCTGTTTTCCTTAGTTAAACGTGGTCCTCTGCCCAGCGGCATGGGCAGCGCCTGAATCTCAGGGCCCAGTCCAGACCTACTGTCACCGACTAACTGCCCCGAGGAACTCAAGGGTGGGTTCGGAAGCATTTAACTGTTTAAGAGACGCAATCAGCAACCACCCTGAACCAGACCAAGCCCCACCCACCAGAGCAACACGACACACACATGCTTGCGCCTTGTTACTGTAACCTACAGTGTATGTGGAAGCAAGTTTTCCAACTGAGCCTGCGCAAGTGGATGCCCACCTCTGCCTTTTGAATATTCATCCTCCATCCGAAATAAAAGGTCCCTGTTTCCCTTTGTTCAGCGACACCAGGATTTTGGAAACGATCCCTCATGGTCTCCTATTTGCTGCAAATATATCCTACTTTGTGTGACCACTACTTGTGGAGAGTCTGGAGGCCATCTCCCTTTGGTTTCGGTAACTACTGAATCAGAATCTGCATTTTAGCCCATCCTCAGGTAACTCTATAGGCATACTGAAGCCTAAAAAGCACAGACATAGAAGGTTTACTGCATCCCAGCATCATTCATCAGTGAGAATTGAGTAGGTTTAAATGTTTTGTTAGGAAAATTGTTAAGGTGTTTGTTTTCGTTGTTGCCGTTTCCACAAAATTTAATGTCACTATAGGCTGTTCATTATTTACTATATGTTCATGGAATTTATTGGAAAATTCTCCTGAATAAGTCCTAGTCTTCCTTTAAGTCTCAGCTTGACTTCCTCCAAGAGGCCTTTCCTGAACCCTAGTTTAAATCATTCCTCCATTATATAGTAATCTTCAGTTTTCCAAAATAGCATGCCCCGGATTTGTAATTAAATATTCATGTGGGTGAATTTTTTAATGTCTGTCCCCCATACCTTTCACTTAAGCTCCATGACTGTTTTGGCCTCCAGTGAAGCCCCAGAGCCTAGCCCAGTGTTTGCTGTGTAATACGTGCACAATAAATATTTGTCAAATGAATGAATCAAAATGCAAAGCAATTCTTATTGTCACAACTCCTTCATTCAGAAGGAGAAGGGAAATTAATCATACGTCTACATGGACATTACTTCCCCAGTTAGCTTTTTAAAAAAACTGCTTTATTGAGGGGCCGGCTGGATGGTGCAGTGGTTAAGTTTGCACTTTCTGCTTCTCAGTGGCCCGGGGTTCACCGGTTTGGATCCCAGGTGCGGCCATGGCACTGCTTGGCACACCATGCTGTGGTAGGCGTCCCACATAGAAAGTAGAGGAAGATGGGCACGGATGTTAGCTCAGGGCCAGTCTTCCTCAGCAAAAAGAGGAGGTTTGGCAGTAGTTAGCTCAGGGCTAATCTTCCTCAAAAAAAAAAGAACTGCTTTATTGAGATATAAATTCACACATCATATAATTCACCCATTTAAAGTGTACAATTCAATGGTTTTTGGAATATTACATTATTAATTTTTAAAAATTGTGCAAAAATATTTATAACAAAATTTGCCATTTTAACCGTTTTTTTTTCCTTTTTCTCCCCAAAGCCCCCCGGTACACAGTTGTATATTCTTCGTTGTGGGTCCTTCTAGTTGTGGCATGTGGGACTCTGCCCAGCATGGTTTGATGAGCAGTGCTATGTCCGCGCCCAGGATTTGAACCAACGAAACACTGGGCCGCCTGCAGTGGAGCACGCGAACTTAACCACTCGGCCACGGGGCCAGCCCCTTAACCATTTTTAAGTGTACAATTCAGTGGCATTAATTATCAGATTCTTTTTCTATAAGTCTGAATGGATTAGCAATTATACAAAGCAGCTGTAAGTTCTTGCCAATTAACCTGTGCTTTGGAAAATAAAAGGCTGAGGAAATTTTTCTTTCACCTATTTTTTTTTAAAGCTTAGACATATATTGAAGTCTTAAAAGAAACATTGCTAGATTCAATTGTATAAAATGTAAATCTTCTGGGGCCGGCCGGTGGCACAGTGGTTAGGTGCGCAGGTTCCACTTTGGCAGCCCGGGGTTTGCCAGTTCAGCTCCTGGGTGCGGACAAGGCACCGCTTGCTAAACCATGCTGTGGCAGGCGTCCCACATATAAAGTAGAGGAAGATGGGCATGGATGTTAGCTCAGGGCCAGTCTTCCTCAGCAAAAAGAGGAGGATTGGCAGCAGATGTTAGCTCAGGGCTAGTCTTCCTCAAAAAAAACCACAAAACTTCTGTACATTGAAAAACAACACAAACAAAAATAATCCTATCTAAAATTGATTACTATATGCCAGAGACTGTCCTCAGTTATTCAGATGCATTATTTAATTTAATCCTTACAACAATTCTATGGAATAAATACCGTTATGATCCCGATTTACCAAAAATGAAATGGAGGCCACAGAGGGTTATAAAACTGGCCCAAAGACACAGAACAAAGTGGTAGCATCAGGCTTTAAAGCTGGGCGACAAACCAGGCCTCTAAATGATATAGTCGAAACTTTATTAATTAGCTCCCGACCAAGCTAAGAGACAAGTGACAAACTGGTAAAGCATTTGCAACATATAAGACAAGGATAACCGTTAGTATATGACAACTTTTATAAATGAATAAGACGATACTCTAATGGATAAATGGCTAAGGAACATTAACAGAAAATTTATAAAATAAAAACACCAATAGATATATGCATATAAAATGTTTTCTATCAAAAGTAATGAACATAAGGGGCTGGCCCCGTGGCCGAGTGGTTAAGTTCGCGCCCTCCGCTGCAGGCTGCCCAGTGTTTCGTTGGTTCGAATCCTGGGCGCGGACATGGCACTGCTCATCAGACCACGCTGAGGCAGCGTCCCACATGCCACAACTAGAAGGACCCACAACGAAGAATACACAACTATGTACCGGGGGGCTTTGGGGAGAAAAAGGAAAAAATAAAAATCTTTAAAAAAAAAAAAAAGTAATGAACATAAATGTAAAGTAAAACAAGATAGCATTTTTGCCTAGCAGTAATGGTAAGGATATGAGGAAACTTTTGTTTGAGTTGTTTTTCAACATACAGAATATTTTCATTTCATATAATTGAACTAGCAATCTTTTCTTTCTAAGCCTTCAATACATGTCTAAGCTTGAAAAAAAAAGTGAGAGAGAACTTTCCATAGCTTTCTATTTTCCAAAGCACAGGTTAATTGGCAGCCTTTTCTGGAAGGCAATTTGGCAAAAGGTATCAAATTCATTAAAAATATGTCATGCTCTTAGATCTAGTAATTTCTCCTTTAAGCATTTATACCAAGAAAAAAGTTGACCATGTTTATAAAGATTTATATTCAAAGACAGTCCCTGGGGTCTATAGTTCCTTAGGGCAAACAGCTAGAAACAATTCTAAATCTCTGCAGTGGGCGGCTATTGTTTTTGCCCATTGGTGTTCACATTCCCTTGTTCCAGAAGCATCACTGACTTTGTCAGGTAACGCCCCCCTCTCCTCTCCAGACAGTGGCTGGATCCAAGTTGGTCTAGTTAGAGTGAACTCTAGAACTGGAACGTTTAAAGGCATTACTGGGAAGCCATGCCTTTTCCTCCACCTGCTGGACGTGGAGTTCAAAGGCTATTCCAGAACTGCTGGTGGCCATCTACCAACAGAGGAGGACGGTCTGCCTGAGACTTGAATTAGAGCCCCAAACTTCCTCTCTTGGTCTGGGGCAGTCTAAGTTTTGCATTCCTTGCAACTGGGAGCGTCCTGACAAATAAATTACCCAACAATAATGGATAAATTGAATAAATAGTGGCACATATGTACAGGGGCATACCATGCAGGAATTGAAAGCGATATTGCACATATATATTTATTAACATGCCAAACATCATTGTAAATTAAAAAAGGGCAAGATTATGTACGTAGATTTTTTTCAATGCATGACTATATATCTGCATTTAAAATGTCCTAAAAAATTACAATATGCTCACCTTAGTTATTTCTGCTTGGTGAGAGTATCAGTAAATTTTCTCTTTTTCTTTAACTAAACTGTATTTTCTGATTTTTCTTATGTGAACCAAAAATGCAGCAATATATTAAAACTCAGAGTTAACGATCTTGAGTGTGTTAAAGAAATTTTACAGTTTTGAACTTTAGAGTGGATTTGTTTTTAGACATATATATGAAAGCTAAAAGTGAGTGGATTTTTTTCTGCACTTTGTAACATTACATCAAATTTCTTATTAATAAGTTGAGTTAATATTTCTTATTTCAAATTATTCTCTTAAATAACATTTCATTACAAGTTAATGATCATGACTCAATTTTGCCATGTCCTCCCATACTGGTAACTTTTAACACTCAGGAGCCAGAGCATACAAGATTAGTTCCACTGGGGCAGAGAATTCTGGAAGCTAAAATGAGAGGTGGGACCTTCCCATTTTGTGTAATATAGGGAAGTGGAATTGGAATGTGATACCAACAGGCACCCTCCTGCTACTGAATATTTGCAGGATTCCAGGTTCCATGCTGAGTGCCTAACATCATATCATTTAAACTTTACAGCACCCTGATGAGTTAGTTTGTTGCTATTATTAGCCTATTTTATGGATGAAGAAAATGAAGCTTAGAGAAGTTGAGTAATTTGCCACAGGTCATACAAAGTTAGTAAGTGACTGAATAAAGATTCATAACATCATTATTTATAATAATCCTACCTTGGAAATAACCCAAATGTTGATAAATAGTAGGATGGAAAAAGAAATTAATGTCTAGTCACTCGATGTAATACTATACAGGCATGAAAATGATTGAACTACAGCTACCAACAAAAACACGGAAAACTCTCACAAACACAGTGTTATTTCATGTATATAAAGACCAAAAAGAGGCAAAATTAATCTCTGGTGTTACACGTCAGTATAGGTGTTATCTTTGGGAAGGAAAGAGGGAAAGGTGGTTGGGAAGAATTCCAAAATGAGCTTCTGGGGTCTTGTTAATGTTCTGTTTTTTGACTGCATGATGGTTAAATAGATGTGCCCACTTTGTGGTAACCCTTTGAGCTGTACGCTTATAATTTCTGCATTTTTATAAATGTATGCTATACTTCAATTAAAAAGTTTATGTTTTAAGAAGCAGTGTCTCAGTTTAGTGGCCCAATTGTTAATAACAACAGCTGATAAAATTGCTTTCTGCTGGGAGAAGCCTTCAGTGTGTCTCTGTGAAAGTCCTACCATTGATGAGATGCTGAGCAAAAACCAGTGAACTGAATTGAAGCTAATTGTGGTCAATCAGGGTCACAGACTGCAGCAGCTCAGCCCAGTGAGAGCTGAGGATCCAAAGAGGAGGTGTGCAAGGGCAAGCAAACCACAGATCTGTCCCAAAGCTGGATGTGTACAAACCACTCGTGTGGTTACAACCCTGCCTATTAGCCCAAATGGCGCCTTTGTGTGAATCAGAGAAAGCCACTCCTCTTCTTAAGCTACTTTACTGCCATCTGCTGGAAAATCTCTTTAATCTCAAAGGTCCCGGACGTGAACACTGCACTCTAGAATTGTGTGGTGCCCAACCTGCATACCTGTGTGTGTCATTCCTGCTTTGATAATGCTCGATGAGAACCTTTCTGCTGAAAGCACCATCAGTAGACACTAAAATAAATTTGTTTCTCACACAAAGCATGCTCTCTCTTGGTTTTCACTGCTAACCACTCAGTGGACTGGAATCAAATCCGAATCCAAAGAGCTACAGTATTTACTATGGCAAGAGAAGGAGGAAGTGTCCTCTTTGCTTAACTCCATGCCTGGAGACTGAGACAGAATCTGGCAGGGAGTGGAGTGTCATGTAACAACCAGGGAGCACACCTGCAACTACCTTTCATCAAGGAAGTGGAATAATGGCAAACTGTATTAGCCCTTGACCACTAAGGGCTCACTGCCAAACTTAAACTGCCTCTGAGAGAGACAATATGCAGCCTGGACACCATAGGTCTGCTCTGTGACCATGTCAGCAGGTATTTCCTCTTTTTTCAGAAACTCCATCCAAGTCTATATTTAATGCATTTATTTTTTTTAAGGCTTCAGCGCATAGTTGCGTGTCCTGGTTGTTAGTTAAGGTCTCTACGTGCCGCCACAGTGTGACAACTGACAGGTGGGTGGTGAGGTTCCATGACTGGGAAACGACCCTGGGCTGTGGCGGCGGGAGCACTGAATCTTAACGACTAGGCCACCAGGGCTGGCTCTATATTTATTTTGAAAACTATTAGAAAACAAATAATAGTGTTCAGTAAGAAAGGAAAGAGATAGAGATGAACGAAAAGAACACACAAGTTAGCAAGAATATACACCACGCCATTTTAACTCGACCACACCTACAGATGGCTGTTCTTAGGTAACGGCAAGACGCGTGATTTTTATTTTCTTTTTTTGTTCATCCATGTCTTCTTTCTCTCTTTCTCTTTCTTACTGAACATATATTTATTTTCTAATAGTTTAAAAAATATATAAAGACTTGGATTGAGTTTCTAAAACAAAGATGAAATAACTGCTAAAGCAGGACAGAGCAGACCTGTGGTGTCCAGATTGCACACTGTCTCTCTCAGAGCCAGGTGAAGCTTGGCATGCGCCCCCAGCCATCATGGACTAATACAATTTGGCACGTATTCCACTTCCTTGATGAAAGATAGCTGCAGGTGCTGCTGCCAGGCTCATATGCTCATATCTCATATGGAAACAAGCTACCCATCCATGCCTATGTCTATATATTTATACACAAATCTATAGCTATATATACAACTATATGTTGTTTCTAGAATTTATATGCTTAGTTCCAAAAAAGCACAATAGTAGAAAACAAATTTGAGCATTATTCATATGCATATTTATTTGCACAATCATAATTCAACATTTTAAGAGCTATTATTTGCTAAAATACAGAAATGACCAAGAACTGTGAGGGCGTGTGCAACCAGTAGGATTGCCTTGGCTGCAGTGGCCTCACTGATCCATTCTTTATAGCATACAGTGGAGCACACCATTACTGTGCCCTGCTTACCACAGTAAGTTCTTCAGTCATTACAGTGCCGTGGGTCCCATCCCCCCACTCCCCCAGGAAGATTAGCCCTGAGCTAACATCTGTTACCAATCTTCCTTGTTTTTTGCTTGAGGAAGATTAGCCCTGAGCTAACATCTGCTGCCAATCCTCCTCTTTTTGCTGAAGAAGACTGGCCTTGAGCTAACATCCGTGCTCATCTTCCTCTACTTTATATGTAGGACGCCTGCCACGGCATGGCTTGACAAGCGGTGCATCAGTCTGCACCTGGCATCTGAACCAGCAAACCCTGGGCCACCGAAGCAGAGCATTCAAACTTAACAGCTGTGCCACTAGGCTGGACGCTGATGTGGATTTTTAAGTGGATAACTACTAAAATTTCTTTTACAACAATTCCATTGTTTGGATGATTTTAATGTTTAGAATTCCAGAATATACTATCTCAACATTATTTTGTTTCCACAAAATTATTTTATTAAAAATTATTAATATGGTACAAAAATATTGCTCTTGTCTCGTAATTCCTTGCTGCTACAAGGGATGCGAAATGCTTTAAGCAGTTGGCTTCTAACTGGATCATTTCCCTGCAGCCACCTCTAGAAAGGTCATCCTCGGAGGGCATCAATGATGACTAATTCTGCTGTACAAGAGACTTGGTGCAACTCTTTCTGCCTATCTCAGCAACTTCAAGTCTATCATCATTTAACGGGAGTTCTCATCAGGGTAAGAAATCACACATAAGTTAAACGTAGGAACCAACGAAGGAAACACATGTTTACATACCAATAAGCCAGTAAGAAGGGGACCACAGTATGCCCGGCTGCTGAAGCCACAGTGACAATATGGCCATGATTGTTATTCATCATCGCTGGAAGAAATGCCTTTGCAGTCTAGAAATAGTTTTTATTAAAAAAGAAAAGACTGTTGTTATTTCTGATTTGCAAACCTATTGGAAATATTTCTAACCAAAGGTATATTTTGTTAACATTGCTCTTGGCATAAACGAAAAAACCGAAATTATTTGCCAAATGCAGTAACATAAGGCAAGTGGATAGGATGCCCAGATTAAAAAAACTAAGCAAAACAATGGATACTGTAAGCTCTGAAAATCCTGCCATTTAAATTGTTAACTTCTCATGTCCCCAGATCCTCCACTTTTTGTCACTGATGTCTTTTATCATCTCATATATTGAGTAGGTATAATAATCTAAAGTTATGAAAAAGATTTACATTTAATGTGAAATTGTTAGAAAACAGTTTCTTTATGTCACCAAAATACTGAAGTGAACGGCAATCTTCCAGTAGTCACGGAATAATTCACGCAATAAATATTTATTGAACACCTACTATTTGCTGGGGATTCAGAAACAAATAAGACAATGCCCTACATTTTAATAGAGGTGGAAAGACAGGCAAACTTGTAAGCCAAAAAATATACAAAGATGGATGTCAATAACTTGGGAATAGTAACATAAAACAATACTGCATTTTCACCAACCTCAATATTCTTTTGAGATTACTCATTCCGAATTCACATCCAAGAAAACTATGAGGGACTCTTAGGAACTGGCGATTTGGGCAATACTTAGACTATTCAAAAACTCTCATTATCTTGCCTTATATATTATTTGAGACTTTGAATGGTGAGGCTCGTAATAAAGTTTGCAATTTGGGGGCCAGAAAATAACACAAGGCTTGAGTCTCATGATAATCTAAAAGTCAACTGGGGTCACCTCGGATAGCATCACAGAAGATGACTCAGATGATCCCTAATCCCTTCTTTCATCTCTAAGTAGGCTCACACAGAGATTTGAGGATCTAGCTGAGAATTAAAACATACATAACACCTGAAGTTTATTATTATTATTAATTATTATTATTAACATTTTTTGAGAGAGGAGGAAGAATGATTGGTGAGATTTGGTTGTAGTACAAAAAAATGATCTCTGTGTAGAATGTTATTCCTGGTACCTGGAGAAAACTTTGTATGGATTTAGTATTGATCAATCCAAAACTTAGTATTGATTTGATATGTCCTTATGTCTGCTGAAAGCTCTACTTTAATCTTTGGGCTTTAGAAAAGGGAATGTTTTTGTAAAAGAAATCCTACTTACCCAGAAATGTGCAAGTGTATTAACTTCAAAAGTCTTTTCAATCTGAGGGTCTTGTGTAGCAAACAGATCTGATGTGTAGACGACACCAGCATTATTTACTAAAATACTAACATCTCCTACTTCCGCCTTCACCTTTAAAAACAAAATAAGAAAAATCTGTATTATTAAGAGGTATGAGAGTAGGTTTGCATGCAATGACTATTACAAAAGTATGTGTTTTTCTATTAGATATGGGGAAAAAGTAGTTACATAATCTATATGCCAACACACACAAAAAAACCTTTTAATTTTAGGTGCTTAATTTCAAAATAGGTCTGCTTGTAAGTCTACTGGCAGAAATTTTCTTTCGCAATTTAATCTCTGGACTTTGCTCTATTGATTACATCTCAAGAGGCATTTGGTTAACAAAAATATAACTGGTGACAAAAAAGCATCAGTATTTTTTAAATACTACTTTAAAAGGTAAGCAAGAAAAAAAAATTAATGGGCAAATGCAGGGACTATTATGGGGAACTATGTGAAACTGATTATACAATTCAACTGGCCATACCTTCTATTTCTTTATTTGTGTGATCACTTCCTCTATTGCTCACCAACCTGTCTCCACCAAGTGACAGCAGACTTAGGGCCTAGTAACGCAAGAACCATCTCACTTGATATTTTTATGGCTCTTTGAGTAACTAGGCTTCTCAGTGGATGGACTTTAGAGTTACAGTGCATTTTGTTATACATTGTGTTCCAAATAAAAGCTAGCTTCTACTAATAGAGTTACCATTATGTAGATAGCGTTGCCTGCGTTGGGGGACTGAGGGGGAGGTGGCAAATAGCCTATTAAAGCCCTTCATTGTTCTATGCAGTTTACACAACTTCGTTATTGATCTCACTTAATTCGCCCAGCAATTCTATGAGGTAGCAACTCTTAGTATGCTCATTTTAAAGATGAGAAACGTGAAACATAGAATGGCTGTCTCTTGCCTAAGGTCACAAGGCTTCAATATGAAAGATCACCTGGAGCGGGACTCTCCCAGATTCTCTGGTCAGAGCCCAAGACAGATCTCAAACCTCAACGAGAAAGCACGCCAGGGCAGGGTCCAGCAACAGCTCAGCAGGACGCCAGTGTGCCACCGCTGGAGGCTCATCAGCCAGAACTGAATTTCATCAGGTTCTATTTAGATTATTAACGTCAAGCTAAGTTATCTGGCCCTTGATGAACTCTATTTGTAACTATATCCACATGTCTAGTACAACATGAAAACTGTTGTTCAGAATAATGCCCCTAAGTTATTGAGAAAAACAGGGCATCTTATATGGCTGAATTGATAAAGTTGCCGTAATGTCGCCAAATTAATGTGACTCAAAATACAAATTACTGTTTTATATTGACCCTTCCTTCAACCTTGAGCTCCCCGTCATCACCTATTGTCTCTCCAGGGTGTAAATGTCTGCTTTGCACATTTCTTAATAACGAAAGCAATCCGAGAGTTTAATTGCTTAGGTGCATAAAATTGTCCTGATACCAAAATAGCCATATCAAAATAGCTACTTCAAAATGTCTGATAATCATGTGTTATTGCATGTACTCTGTTTAAGCATATAGTTTACCTTAGAACAACGTCAGTAAAAACACTGTGGTTGAAATACGTGGGGTAAGTCCAAATAATAAAATTATCTTTTCCAGAAAAGCCTCTTCCCGGATGAGTCTGGAGATGAAAGTTTTCCTTCTAGGTAACTAAGGATGCTGGGCTAGTAAATTCCGTTAACAATGGTTAATAACAAAATTATACAGACAATATTGGTGTTTCTATTATAGTACTAATAACTAATTCTTAGAAAGTGACTACTGAGTGCCTGGTGCTGTTCTAAGAACTGAACATGACTAACTCAACCCTCATAACAACCCTATGAGGTAATACTGCGTTAACTCCCATTTTATAATTGAAAGTTAGGCACAGAGAGGTTATGTAACTTGCCCAAGGTGATATAGCTCGTATTAACCAGAGAGCGCTCATCTCTACGAAGGAGACTCATTGTCTCTTTAAGTAAAGTTAAGTAAAATACTTATTGCTAAATGCAGATGTTTCTCACCTATAGGCCTTGCTCTTACTGTAACTGCCTTCAGGAAAGCCATTTCCCACCAGTGGCCTTGGTAAATTCTACCCTTTCTTTTGACTTAGCTCAAGTCTCATCAATAATAAAGAGGCATCAGTTTGAAACAGAAGATTACAATCTAAAAATAGAAGTTAAAAATGTCACCAAATCTAAAATTTCCTAAGCAAGTCTGGTTGAACCGGAATCCTTACACCAGACTGAATCAGAATGTCCAGGAGAGAGGGCCAGGACTGTGTATTTTAAAGAATTTGCCCAGCTAAGTCTAAGAACCTTCCTGCTATTACAGTATTTAGGTAACAAGTACATGCATGAATGCCTTCAGAGTGAAACCCCATTATATATAGCACATCTCATCTGTATATAGAAGAGGCAAATCATGCTTCATAGAAATAGATCTATCTACCATTAAAGCCTGATAGGGGCTGGCCTGCTGGCGCAGTGGTTAAGTGCGCATGTTCCACTTCAGCGGCCCGGCGTTCGTTTGGATCCTGGGTGCAGACATGGCACTGCTCATCAAGCCATGCTGTGGTAGGCATCCCACGTATAATGTAGAGGAAGATTGGCACAGATGTTAGCTCAGGGCCAGTCTTCCTCAGCAAAAAGAGGAGGATTGGCGGCAGATGTTAGCTCAGGGCTAATCCTCCTTAAAAAAAATAAATAAATAAATAGAGCCTGATAAACAGGTTTTCCTAAATTCCTAATTCAGTTCTTTCACTGGGCTTCAGAAAACTCTGCCAGTGATTCTGCAGTGTCATCCAAGGATTCACTTGCATCAGAATCAGATGGGCTGCCGCGGGGCGAAGCCTATCCAGTGCCCGCCAGGCCAGAGTCCAGTCTCAGCTGGAGCAGTTGCCAGCGGCCCTGCCAGGAGTGGAAGTGCTGCCCCGCGCACCACCAGCCCCAGTGGTCATCTCCCAGGCCGGCCCTGCCGAGCTCCGCCCCGACGCTGCCTGCGCTCCCCGCTGCCGCCCCTGCCCCAGCCCACGCAGGGTTGGGGGACCCTGTGGCCAAGCACCAGGAGCAGCCTGCCCTCATCCCTCCTTAACCACTCCCTGCCCAACTGGCTCTGACATTCCAGAAGCAGCCTTGAACTGACGTTTGAAGGTCCCAGGTGGCAGCTGCAACCCATCTCTGAGCTGCCTCCTGAGCCCTGGGCCCTGGGCACTAGGTCCCCGTAGGGTATCTGGCCTTGGCAAGTTGGAGACGTCAGAGGGGAGAAAGGTCCTGAGCGTCTGAGAAAGGCCTCAGGAGGGTCTGCACTGTGATGACCTCGTCCACTCTATGACATCATCCTCTCTCCCACCCTCTACTCCTCCCCAATCAACTTCTCTGCAAACAACCATCAGTCTGAATTCCAGTGGCCTAAGAAAGTATTTTCTCCACTAGCTGCTGCTGATCTGTCTCAGCTAGCAAGAAGTACCATGAAACGGGACTTCACCGAGAAAAGCTACGACAGCTTCATGCTGCAGAAACTGAACGAACAGAGGTGATGCAGAGAGTACTGGGACACGGCCCTGACTGTGGACCACCATATCCTCTTTGCACATCACAATGTGCTGGCTGCTGTCTCTCCAGTAGCGAAGGGACTCATCTCTAGTGGTGATGTGAAGACCACCGGTGAGCTCTTTATCACCGTTGACCCCAACTACCTGAGTCTGGCCACGGTGGACCAGCTCCTGGACTACTTCTGTGGTGGCAAGGTGGTGATCTTAGAGCAGAATGCGGAGGAGCTCCTTCGTGAGGCCCAGTATTTCAACACAACACACCTTAGAATCCACTGCAATGACTTCCTCATTAAGTCCATTAACCCTGTCAACTGCTGGCGCTACCTCATCTTGGCTGAGACGTTTGCGCTCAAAGAGTTATTGGACTTGGCCTGCTCTGGCATTGGTGACAACCTCCACCACTGGGCCAATCCTAAGGGCTTCATGCAGCCTGATGACTTCATGTGCTGTCCACCTGTCATCTTCGGCCACCTGCTTCAAAGATGAAAACCTTCATGCGCTCAACAAGGACCAGGCTCTCAGCGCACTCATAAATTGGGTATACTTCTGGAAGGATAAGCAGGAGAAGTATTTCATGAAGTTCTTCTATTATATCAATTTCAGTGCCATCTCCAACAAGACGCTGATGTTTGCCAGCAACAAGCTGAGGGGCATGGAGCACAACGCAGCCCACACAACCCTGATTGAGTCTTTGTGGAGTGAAAGCAGGAGAGGCCATCCAGCCTGCTGAGCTACCAGCAGGAAGGGGCCCTGCTTGATTCAGTGGTCATCCTAGGTGGCCAAAAGGCTCAAGGCAAGTTCAACGATGGAATGCTGGCCTATACCATCCCCAAGAACCTGTGGCTGAAGCTCTCAGAGATGCCCCATGAGGCAGCAGCACTTAGTGCCGCCTCTGCTGGTCACTACATCTACATCTCTGGTGGCACCACTCACCAGATTTCAGGGCTGATGACAGCTTGGTGGTATGACATGGGTGACAACTCCTGGAGCAAGTTGCCTGACCTGCCAATTGGGCTTGTCTTCCACACTATGGTGACTTACCGGGGGACAGTGTACTCAGTGGGTGGGAGCATTGCCCCAAGGCAGTATGTCTCTAATATCTATGGGTATGATGAGTGCAAGAAGGCCTGGTGCCTTCCTGGGAAGATGAGCAGCCCTATGGATGCCACAGCTGTGATTACCAAGAGGACCAGAACCTGTACATTGTCACCTGGCAGTGCTTGGTGAAGTGCTCCAGAGTATCACCTTCCCCATTAAATTCAACCACTGGCCCCTGCTCTCTTTTTATAAAGACAACATCCTCTGCGTGCACAGCCATTGGCAGAAATCAACCTGCAGAAGATAAAGGCCAACAAGACAACCATCCCTCTGCCTCTCTTGCCCAACAACTGCCCTTTGGATGAGTCCCATGCTACATGCTCCCTTGGAGAGGGCAGGGTGTGGGGGGTGTCACCACAGCCAGCGATGTCAGAAAAAGGACTCCACCTTCAATTCAAAGGCCTACTTGCTGGACCAAAAGACAGGCAAGTGGAAGACCCTGGCCACCCCACCGGAGGCACTGGACTGTCCCGCCTGCTGTCTAGTCAAGCTACCTTGCAGGATTCTTCAAAGGAATTAAATCACTTTTTAGTTGGGAGAATTAAAAAAAAAGAAAAGAAACAGATGGGTGAGGTGTGGGTGCATAGGGTACAAACATGCAGATTCCTGGGACCAGCCCTCAACCTACTGAAGAAAAACCTCTACAGTGCTTATTTATTTATTTATTTTTGGTGAGGAAGATTCACCTTGAGCTAACATCCATGCCAATCTTCCTCTATTTTGTATGTGGGAGGCCTCCACAGCATGGCTGATGAGTGGAGTATGTCCACACCCAGGATTAGAACTCACGAACCCTGGCCGCTGAAGAGGAGTGCGTGGAACTTTGATCACTTGGTCACAGGGCCAGCCCCAACTGGGTGCTTATTTTTTAACCAGCTCCCTAAAAGATTCAAGAACACACTGAAGTCTGGGCCTCAGTTCTAGGTTCTATTTCTGGGTCTGCCCCTAGCTGGCGATCACAAAACTTCTGTTGCTTTGTCTGCATCATGACTGGTCATGTCCAGAATCCCTCCCAGCTCTGACATAATATGATTCTAACCAAATGTAAGATCCCACCTTCTTCGCAGTGCTGTAAATATCTTCTCGGTTGCTGCAGTCCACCACGAAGGCATGCGCCCTTGCGCCCAGTCTCCTGCATTCAGCGGCTGTTTCTTCAATTCCATGCTAGGAAAAGCAACAAAGAGGGTGAGGAGAACAAAATAAGTGACATGAGCACATTACATCAACAGCTGAAAATCATTAAAGGAAGTCAGATTCTTGGAACTAGAATTGGGCAAGAATTGAACCGAAACATATTTCTGACCAGGATTTAGACACACTCCACCCTCAGTACTCTGACTAGCTTCTGTTATTTGGAACTGAATTTAAAGTCAGCTTTTCAAAAGAAGACAGAAGTCTTAAAATACTTGTTTTGTATTCAAGAATTTTACATACTTTGTGAATGTATGTATATATGTGTGTGTATTCTCTTTCAGGCTTTAAAAAATAACATAAAGCTTTTTTTCCATGTCACTAAAAGATAATCATGGACATCAATTTTTTTGGCTGCAAAAATAAATAATAATAAGCTCAGAGATAAATAATAATGAGATGAATAAGCTCAGAAAGGTCATACTGTAGTAGAAAGAAACATAAAATAAGTGAAATAGTTAGGGAGGACCGCATGAAATTGTTATTGTTTTAGAATAAAGGATTGGATATTGGCAGTTTTGTATGGTTCAAACTAATACACTATGGTAAGTATAATAGAGCTATATTCAGGAGCCAGCCTGGTGGTGCAGTGGTTATGTTTGCATGTTCCACTTCGGTGGCCTAGGGTTCACTGGTTTGGGTCCCGGGTGCCGAGCTATGCACTGCTTGTCAAGCCATGCTGTGGCAGCATCCCACATATAAAGTAGAGGAAGATGGGCACAGATGTTAGCTCAGGGCCAGTCTTCCTCAGCAAAAAAGAGGAGGATTGGCAGCGGATGTTAGCTCAGGGCTAATCTTCCTCAAAAAAAAAAAAATAGAGCTCTATTCAGAGAGTTATGGAAACACAGGGGAATCTCCCACTGAAACTGTAGCACACTCTGATGAGGAGCCCTTATTCCCCAAAGGACAAGAAAACATCTCAGGGGGACCTTTTGTTGCTCTCCTGGACTCAACAGGCAGCTTTTAGCACTTTCCTTTAAAAGCATATACATACAGGCTTGTGAAATTTCAGTTGTAGATTATTTTTTAGTCATATTATAGGTGCACCACTTCACCCTTTGTGCACACGCCCACCTCCTCTTTCCTCCAGTAACCACTAACCTGTTCTCTTTGTTCATGTGTTTATCTTCCACATATGAGTGAAATCACATGGTGTTCGTCTTTCTCTGTCTGGCTTATTTTGCTTAACATAATACCCTCAAGGTCCATCCATGTTGTTGTGAATGGGACAATTTTATCCTTTTTTACAGCTGAGTAGTATTCCATTGTATATATATACCATATCTTCTTTATCCAATCATCAGTCGATGGGCACTTAGGTTGCTTCCAAGTCTTGGCTATTATAAATAATGCTGCAATGAACATAGGGGTGCATGGGTCTCTTTGAATTGCCGATTTCAAGTTGTTTGGATAGATACCCAGTAGTAGGATGGATGGGTCATATGGTATTTCTATTTTTAATTTTTTGAGAAATCTCCATACTGTTTTCCATCATGGCTGCACAAGTTTGCATTCCCACCAGCAGTGTATGAGGGTTCCTTTTTCTCCACAACCTCTCCAACATCTGTCATTTTTTATCTTGGTTAGTTTAGCCATTCTAACATGTGTAAGGTGATATCTTAGAGTAGTTTTGATTTGCATTTCCCTGATAATCAGTGATGATGAGCACATGTGCCTATTGGCCATCCGTATATCTTCTTGGGAGAAATGTTTGCTTGTATCCTCTGCCCATTTTTTGATCAGGTTGTTTGACTTTTTGTTGTTGAGTTGCATGAGTTCTTTATATATTATGGAGATTAACCCTTTGTCAGATATATGATTTGCAAATATTTTTTCTCAGTTCGTGGGTTGTTTTTTGTTTCAATCCTGTTTTCCCTTGCCTTGTAGAAGCCCTTTAGTCTGATGAAGTCCCATTTGTTTATTCTTTCTCTTGTTTCCCTTGTCCAAGAAGACATGGTGTCTGAAAAGATCCTTTTAAGACTGATGTCAAAGAGTGTACTTGCCTGTATTTTCTTCTGGAAGCCTTATGGTTTCAAGTCTTACCTTTAGGTCTTTGATCCATTCTGAGTTTATTTTGGTGAATGGTGAAAAAGAATGGTCAATTTTCAATCTTTTACATGTGGCTGTCCAGTTTTCCCAGCACCATTTGTTGAAGAGACTTTCTTTTCTCCATTGTAGGCCCTCAGCTCCTTTGTCGAAGATTAGCTGTCCATAGATGTGTGGTTTTATTTCTGGGCTTTCAATTCTGTTCCATTGATCTGTGCACCTGTTTTTGTACCAGTACCATGCTGTTTTGATTACTGTAGCTTTGTAGTATATTTTGAAGTCAGGGATTGTGATGTCTCCAGCTTCGTTCTTTTTTCTCAGGATTACTTTAGCAATTTGGGGTCTTTTGTTGCCCCATGCGAATTTTAGGATTCTTTGTTCTATTTCTGTAAAGAATATCATTGGGATTCTGATTGGGATGGCGGTGAATCTGTAGATTGCTTTAGGTAGTATGGACATTTTAACTATGTTTATTCTTCTAATCCATGTGCATGGGATGTCTTTCCATCTCTTTCTGTCATCATCAACATGTTTCAGGAAAGTCTTGTAGTTTTCATTATATAGGTCTTTCACTTCCTTGCTTAAGTTTATTCCAAGATATTTTATTCTTTTTGTTGTGATTGTGAATGGGATTGTGTTCTCGAGTTCTCTTTCTGTTAGTTCATTATTAGAGTATAGAAATGCTACTGATTTACATACATGATTTTGTACCCTGCAACTTTGCTGTAATTGTTGATTACTTCTAGTAGCTTTCTGATGGATTTTTTTAGGGTTTTCTATATATAAGATCATGTTGTCTGCAAATAGTAAGAGTTTCACTTTTTCATTGCCTATTTGGATTCCTTTTATTTCTTTTTCCTGCCTAATTGCTCTGGCCAAAACCGCCAGTGCTATGTTGAATAGGAGTGGTGAGAGTGGGCACGCTGGTCTTGTTCCTGTTCTCAGATGGATGGCTTTCAGTTCCTTTAAAAGTATATTTTATTAATAGTATATATGATGGAATATTATTCAGCCTTCAATAGGAATAAAATTCTCACACATGCTACAACATGGATGAACCTTGAGGATGTGAAGCTAAGTGAGATAAGACAGACACAAAAGGACAGATATTGCATAATGCCAGTCATATGAGCTACCTAGAGTGGTCAAATTCAGAGACAGAAAGTAGAATGGTGGTTGTCAGGGGCTGGGGAAGAGGGGAATGGGGAGTACTTGTTCAATGAGTACAGAGTTTCAGCTTGGAATGAAGAAAAATTTCTGGAGATGGATAATAGAGATCATTGCATAACAATGTGAATGTACTACTGCCACTGAACTGCTGAACTGTTGAACTGCCACTTAAAATTGGTTAAAATGGAGAATTTCATGTTATATATATTTTATCACCATAAAAAAGATTTTCAAAAGTATATTATATTGAGGGGCTGGCCCCGTGGCGAAGTGGTTAAGCTCGCGTGCTCCGCTGCAGGCGGCCCAGTGTTTCGTTGGTTCAAATCCTGGGTGCGGACATGGCACTGCTCATCAAACCATGCTGAGGCAGCATCCCACATGCCACAACTAGAAGGACCCACAATGAAGGATACACAACTATGTACCAGGGGGCTTTGGGGAGAAAAAGGAAAAAAATTTAAAAAATCTTTTAAAAAAAGTATATTATATTGATTTTTTGGGTCTTCTCAAATTTTAATTGTGGACTCCCCTTTAGTCTTTACTTATCATTCTTTGCCCTCTATCCCCACAACTAAAACCTTTTGCCCATTACCTAGATTACTACACATCTAAATGTTTTTATGATTCCTTCCATTACTTTTTTTCCAATTATTCACTAATTCACCTTTTCATTCAATCAACAGTCTTTGCATATATACTATGTGCTCACCCACCACTTACTGTAAATTTATCTTCTCAAATTTATCTAACCAGGCATGGGGGTGAGAATGGTCAAGAAATATGAGATTTTCTACATAGAAGAGAATGAATAATTCATAGCACCAGTCCCAGTAGAATAACAAAGCCAAAGCCACACCAATCCCTCCCTAAATGCACGTTCCATTTTTGTAGACTTCATGATGAATATGACGATGTCAGTCCCTGACGTCCTCAGATGGATATATTTGGACTCTGCTCTCCTTGCTGCTTGAGTTAATCTGAGAAACTATCTCTGGTGACAATTTGTCTTTGTATCCTAGGTAAACAGAATTTGTTCTGGCCCCTCCCTGCCCTTCCAGCTGGATCCTAAGAGAATCTTAACTTCTACTTCACTTTCTCACTCATTCTCCACACTTCCATCAGCCCAAGAGTTTTACACCTCTAGGTTCTGCTGCTTGGACTGCTCGAAATTGCCACTCCACTCTACTTCCCCAGTCGGGTTTAGTGGTTCTTGGACTTTTATAATCTCAAAATCTGTAAAATTCCAAGAAAAGTAGACTGGGGTGTATATACTGAACTAGGACTGCCAACCTTTTATTTGGCCAAATAAGGACATTAAAAATTAATGCAACTAGATTATAGAAGAAATTAAAGAAGAAATCAAATATTATCTGGAGACAAATGAAAATGAAAACACGCCATACCAACTCATTTGGGACACAGCAAAAGCAGTCCTAAGAGGGAAATTCATTGCAATACAGGCTCACCTCACTAAACAAGAAAAAGCTCACATAAGCAACCTCAAACGACACCTAACAGAATTAGAAAAAGAAGAACAAACAAAGCCCAAAGTCAGTAGAAGGAGGGAAATAATAAAAATTAGAGCAGAAATAAACGACATTGAAACAAAAAGGACAGTAGAAAGGATCAATGAAACAAAGAGATGCTCCTTTGAAAAAATTAACAAAATCAACAAACCCTTAGCCAGACTCACCAAGAAAAGAAGAGAGAAATCTCAAATAAATAAAATTAGGAATGAGAGAGGAGAAATCACAACGGATACTAAAGAAATACAAGGGATCATAAGAGAATACTATGAAAAACTATATGCCAACAAATTGAACAACCTAGAAGAAATGGACAAATTCCTAGACTCTTACAACCACCCCAAACTGAATCAGGAAGAAATGGAGAATCTGAATAGACCAATCACAAGTAAAGAAACAGGAACAGTAATCAAAAACCTCCCCCAAAATAAGAGTCCAGGACCAGAAGGCTTCTCTGGAGAATTCTACCAAACATTCAAAGAAGATTTAATACCTATCCTTCTCAAACTATTCCAGAATATTGAGGAAGATGGAGCACTCCCTAACACATTCTATGAAGCCAACATCACTCTGATCCCCAAACCTGACAAGGACAACACAAAGAAGGAAAACTACAGGCCAATATCACTGATGAACATAGATGCAAAAATCCTCAACAAAATTCTGGCAAACTGAATACAGCAATACATCAAAAAGATTATACACCATGATCAAGTGGGATTTATGCCAGGGACACAGGGATGGTTCAACATCCGCAAGTCAATCAATGTGATACACTACATTAACAAAATGAGAAACAAAAACCACATGATCATCTCAATAGATGCAGAGAAAGCATTTGACAAGATCCAACATCCGTTTATGATAAAAACCCTCAATAAAATGGGTATAGAAGGAAAGTACCTCAACATAATAAAGGCCATATATGACAAACCCACAGCCAACATCATACTCAATGGACAAAAACTGAAAGCCATCCCTCTGAGGACAGGAACAAGACAAGGGTGCCCACTTTCACCACTCCTATTCAACATAGTACTGGAGGTGTTGGCCACAGCAATTCGGCAGGAAAAAGAAATAAAAGGAATTCAAATAGGCAATGAAGAAGTAAAACTCTCGCTGTTTGCAGACGACATGATGTTATATATAGAAAACCCTAAAGAATCCACAGGAAAACTATTAGAAACAATCAACAGCTACAGTAAAGTTGCAGGGTATAAAATCAACATACATAAATCAGTAGCATTTCTATACACTAACAATAAACCAACAGAAAAAGAACTCAAGAACGCAATGCCATTCACTATTGCAATGAAAAGAATAAAATACCTTGGGATAAATTTAACCAAGGAAGTGAAAGATTTATACAATGAAAACTACAAGACTTTCTTGAAAGAAATCGACGATGACATAAAGAGATGGAAAGACATTTCATGCACATGGATTGGAAGAATAAACATAGTTAAAATGTCCATACTACCTAAAGCAATCTACAGATTCAACACCATCCCAATCAGAATCCCAATGACATTCTTTACAGAAATTGAACAAAGAATCCTAAAATTCATATGGGGCAACAAAAGACCGAGAATTGCTAAAGCAATCCTGGGCAAGAAAAACAAAGCCGGAGGCATCACAATCCCTGACTTCAAAACATACTACAAAGCTACAGTAATCAAAACAGCATGGTACTGGTACAAAAACAGGTGCACAGATCAATGGAACAGAATTGAAAGCCCAGAAATAAAACCACACATCTATGGACAGCTAATCTTTGACAAAGGAGCTGAGGGCCTACAATGGAGAAAAGAAAGTCTCTTTAACAAATGGTGCTGGGAAAACTGGACAGCCACATGTAAAAGATTGAAAATTGACCATTATTTTTCACCATTCACAAAAATAAACTCAAAATGGATCAAAGACCTAAAGATTAGGCCTGAAACAATAAGCCTTCTAGAAGAGAACATAGGCAGTACACTGTTTGGCAGCAGTTTCAAAAGAATCTTTTCGGACACCATAACTCCTCGGATGAGGGAAACAATAGAAAGAATAAATAAATGGGACTTCATCAGACTAAAGAGCTTCTTCAAAGCAAGGGAAAACAGGATTGAAACAAAAAAACAGCCCACTAATTGGGAAAAAATATTTACAAGCTAGTTATCCGACAAAGGGTTAATCTCCATAATATACAAAGAACTCACACAGTTCAACAACAAAAAAACAAACAACCCGATCAAAAAATGGGCAGAGGATGTGAACAGACATTTCTCCAAAGAAGATATAAGGATGGCCAATAGACACATGAAAAGATGTTCATCATCACTAATCATTAGGAAAATGCAAATCAAAACTACACTAACATATCACCTTACACCCATTAGATTGGCAAAAATATCCAAAACCAAGAGTGACAAATGTTGGAGAGGTTGTGGAGAAAAAGGAACCCTCATACACTGTTGGTGGGAATGCAAACTGGTGCAGCCACTATGGAAAACAGTATGGAGATTTCTCAAAAAGTTAAAAATAGAAATACCTTATGACCCAGCCATCCCACTACTGGGTATCTATCCTAAGAACCAGAAATCAGCAATTCCAAGAGTCCCATGCACCCCTATGTTCATTGCAGCATTATTTACAATAGCCAAGACGTGGAACCAACCTAAGTGCCCAGCAACTGATGATTGGATAAAGAAGATATGGTATATATACACAATGGAATACTACTCAGCCATAAAAAAGGACAAAATCGTCCCTTTCGCATCAACATGGATGGACCTTGAGGATATTATGTTAAGCGAAATAAGCCAGACAGAGAAAGACGAACTCTATATGACTCTACTCATAGGTGGAAGTTAACATATAGACAAGGAGAACTGATGGGTGGTTACCAGGGAAAAGGGGGGAGTGGGGGGAGGGCACAAAGGGTGAAGTGGTGTACCCACAACATGACTAACAATAATGTACAACTGAAATCTCACAAGGTTGTAAACTATCATAATCTTAATAAAAAAAATTAACACAACTATCATTGCAATTTCATTAAAAGTATACATATTTTACCCACAAAAAAGTAGGAAGGACATAATCTCAAAATAAAAGGATTATTTAAGTTAAACGAATTTAACATAATGAAAACTCACTACATTATCCTTCATTTTCTGACCACTTCCGCTACTACCACCCTGGTCTGACAAACCAGCACCATCTCTCACCTGGATTATCACAATGGTCTAACTCGTCTCCCTGCCACCCAGCAGCAGGAGGAAACTCTTCAGTAGAAACTGGCTCAAAACCCTCCACTGGATCCCCCAGTAAAAGCTGAAGCACAAACCACGGCCGACAGGAACACTACGATTTGGAGTCTCTGTTCCTTAAGTCTCTAGACCAGCGCTGTTCCATAGAAATATAATGCAAGTCACAGACGTAATTTTAATGTTTCTAGTAGCCACATTAAAAAAAATTAATTTAGTATTATATTTGATTTAACTTAATATATCCAAAATATTATTTTGAAATATTATTATGAAATATTATCATTGCAACATGTAATCCATACAAAAGTTATTAACAAGATGCTCTACATTCTTTTTTACACAATCAGTCTTTGAAATCCCATGGGTATTTACACCCACAGCACATCTCAATGCAGATGAGCTACATTTCAAATGCTCAACAGCCACAAGTGGCTACGCTACTAGCAACTACTGTACTGGACAGCACAGATCTAGACCTTTCTTTTACTTCTCTCCCTTCCCTCACTTTGTGCCAGGCTTTGCATGGCTGATCTCTCTCTGCAGAGCTGCGCGAAGGGCTCACTGTAGCCTCAGCCTCTTCTGATCTCGACTCAACTGTCTTCATCTCATCGAGGCCTTCTCCCATCCCCACCCTCCCCGCCATACAGAGTCCCTATCCCCTTCCATGTTTTATTTCTTCCTGATACTTATCACCATCCAACAATTACATATTTTATTATACAGCATGTCTTGTTGATCATCCCTAGCTCACGAGGTTCGTGTTTTCCTCACCGCCGTGTCTTCAGTTCTGCTTTGGAACAGTGCCTGGCAGAGAGTGAGTGCTCAATATTTGTTGGATAAATGCACTTTGCTCCAGAGTAGAGAAAACTTTGTACAAACCAGCACTGGGCGTTGGGAATCATTCACCTAGCTGTGTAAAGTAACCCTTACACATTGGCTTAAACTTCACTTTGTGAAGGAATAATACTAACACTCGTGTATTTACCAAGTGCCAGACACTGTGCTAACTGCTTTGCGTGCATTATTTGGTATAATCCTCCCAGTCCTCAAAGGTAAGTGGTGTTATTTTATCCATTTTGCAGAAAAGGAACCGAAGCTCTCGGAAGTTTCCCATGAAGTTGAATAGTTATCCGTGAGGAAGTGGAGAGCTCCCCCGAGTTTGACCACACCCATGCGGGACACTACTGTGACCACAGCAGATGAGGCTGGGCCTAGTTTGTACCTTACATTGCATGTGGAATTATTTAATGTCTATTTTCCCTACTAGACTGAGGGAATAGGACCCTATTTCCTGCTTGCCATTGTGTTCTTAATATCTAGGCAGCAGGTGCTCAATAAGTATTTGTTGATTGCTATTTCAATCGCCCTGCTCACTGGGTTAGCTGTCATCTAGAGTCACACAGCCTGAACTCTTCATTACAGCATTGCATGTTGTCTCCTGTGTACAGATGGTGTTTCAGGCCATCAGGTGGCTCAGAACACCTTTGTCCATCTACCACTGGCCAAATCAAATGTAAGATTCTAAATCCTCTCTTCCTTAACGCTACACCTTCTAGTACAACATTACATTGAAGATTTTTTCTTTTTTATTGTTTTTAACTAAAAGATGATTTTGAAAATTTACTGTTGGCAATTATTATGGCAGAGTAATGTTGCTTTCTGTTGGGTGTAATCTTTTAAACCCATTTATTTCAGGAACTGCAAGTAGGGTTTTTTTTTTTTAATAGGTACAAACCTCTTACTCTTTTAATATACTAGCTCAAACGATTACTTTTTCCATATGATTAAGTTAGAGGAATCAGTGAAATCAGGTTTCGGGGGAGATTACAAATTATTTTCAGGGCAAAAGTAAGGATAAATTTATAATGTCAAATTTGCGATAGGCAGTAACTGGAAATCTTATACTCTCTAGGTCCGTTTTCATGTGATCATAAACACATTAATTAATCCACGGTTTCCCCGCATCTATAAAATGGCAATAGTAATTTTTTCTACCTAATTTACAGAGATGCTGCAAGGGGTTGTTGCCTGTAAAATGCAGACGTGTCCACAGATTAAAGGTACCAGAAAGTAAAAAACATGGTAAGCACTATTACCTTATTTATATCCCATAGAACCAGTTTGCATTTAAGTTTGGCAAATTCATAGGCAGTCAGTCTCCCAAGTCCATGTCCAGCTCCAGTAATCAGGACGATTTCTCCGGCGACCGATTTCCTCTTCTTGGGAATAAAAAGCTTCAGGAAAGACTCTAAGGTGAAAAAGATCAGTAAGGGCAGAAGCAGGAGCTGGTCCAGCAAGAATTTCATCCTTTTCGCTGCTTGAGCTTTTGCTTTGTTTCTTTTTACCAAGCACTCTAACCTGCCTCTGGGAGATGTTGACTCAAATACCGGAGGGAATAAAAAGCAAGAACGAGGAAGGGCTCCTTTATAACAAACAACTCGAAACCGCACCTTCCGGCTGGCCTCGGTTAGGTCGTCTGCAATTGGCTGGGGCTGCAGCGCGGAGCCACTGCTCGCCAGCTCAGAAATCTGGGAGGGACAAAGTCCTGGGCAGAACGAAGCTTCCTAGTTCTGGCGTCGCAGCCAGCGTCGTCTTTCATCCGCTGCCTCCGCGTCTCCTGAGCCGACCTTGGAGGCTTAGTTGCCTCACGTTTTCCTAAATTTGATAGATTCTTCTCCAAGTTGCAAGGATGACTGACGGTGTCCGCAGTCCAGACGCTTCTTTGAAACTTGATGGTTGCCCATCACTGGTTAAAGGGAAGCCAGTGTAGTTTTCTGTCTTAAAGGAGCCTGGAGAGAAGGCCAATTGTTCTGCCCCCAGCTGAGGAATGACCGTTCATCACGTTTTAGTTTGAGCTAAGCACGGTTTCTGGAGGACAGAGGAAATTTTTCCCCTCTCAAGGACAGCCATCATCAAGCCCCAGGAGAAGTCCAATCATGTTAAAGGGAATTCTTTCCCTAAGGAAGAGCAGTGTAATTGGATAACCTTTTTCACTCAACTTATTAAAATTTGTGAGAAAACGTACATTACACTTTAGTAATTGTATCTTTATCCAGTTTAATAAGTCACTGTCTCCGGAATGAAGGATAAAATAGAAAATCACCTTGCCGATAGATGACCTCTGTAATTTTTGCTTTCGTAGCCTTTATATGTAAGTATTCAATATATAACTGGTGATTTAAGAAAATCCCAGAGATTGGTTATTATTCTTTTATATATTTTATATATTTGTGGTTTTTAAAGATACCTTTCATTGGGTGAGTTTAAAATGTTTTATAGGGAGCCAGTCCTGTGGCATAGTGGTTAAGTTAGGCATGCCTTGCTCTGGTGACCCAGGTTTGCGGGTTCAGATCCCAGGCACAGACATACACCACTTGTCAGGTATGCTGTGGTGGCGACCTACATATAAAGTGGAGCAAGATTGGCACAGATGTTAGGTCAGGGCTAATCTTCCTTAGAAAATAAATAAATAATATAAAATGTTTTATGTATGGGGCATCTTAATTTCATGCTGGCTTCTGTTAAAAACAAGACGACAGGCTCAAAATGGAGCTGTTTATGCTAAGCACCATGTCACCAAACTGAGACTGAACTTAATCACAGTTTCGGTTCTCCTAGAAGTGGAATCTTACGCCAGTCAATCATGTGACTTCTTCCTATAGATATTGGGCAAAAAAGTTTGACAAACACTGACCCTGCTCTAGCTCCAGTTATGCTTCTGCTTGCTGTGGGGACCTTAAAAAGTCAATCCAGCTGATTTATTTGTTCACAAAATAGTTTTTTTCTCTACTTCCTAGGAGGCTTGTTGAAAATCAAACAAAAGGGGCCAGCCCGGTGGTGCAGCGGTTAAGTGCACACGTTCTGCTTCTCGGTGGCCCGGGGTTTGCCGGTTTGGATCCTGGGTGTGGACATGGCACCACTTGGCAAAAGCCATGCTGTCGCAGGTGTCCCACATATAAAGTAGAGGAAGATGGGCACGGATGTTAGCTGAAGACCTGTCTTCCATGGCAAAAAGAGGAGGATTGGCAGTAGTTAGTTCAGGGCTGATCTTCCTCAAAAAAAAAAAAAAAAGAAAGAAAAGAAAATCAAACAAAAGCTCTGGAAACTAACTCTCTACACAAATATTAGTACCATTGTAAACTCTTATTTGGGGGCTATGAGAAAAAGTTGCAGATAATATCGAGAGTTTTCAAGAACTCCATGGTAGAGTTCGGTCTCCTCAGGACCGTCACTATCCCTTCATCCCCTATAACAGTGTAAGGCTGCTTAAGTAAGACGGAGAAGTGAGCGTGATTATTTGTGAACTTCAATTTCTTGTGATCATCCTGTCTCTGAAGTAAAGGGTGACCATTAGTCATTAGTCACCCACATGACAAAAGTCTCTCTCTAAGCTCTGTAGCTTCTCACAAAAAGCCCTCATTCAATTACAGTCAAGAACTTGTCGACGATAGTAACCCATAACCAATCTATAAATGAAAATTTGGGAGAGTTTATTCTGAGCTCAGTTCCTAGCCTAAGGAAAGATGCTTAATCCTTAAGGAAATGCCAACATTGGGAGGGGGAGGGAAGTTGCACCTTCATCTCAAGGA
Source organism: Equus asinus (assembly GCF_041296235.1). Lineage (NCBI taxonomy): Eukaryota > Metazoa > Chordata > Mammalia > Perissodactyla > Equidae > Equus > Equus asinus. The sequence goes on along the minus strand of NC_091792.1, from coordinate 92,537,391 downwards.
CCTTTGTTCTTGCCGTAGTGAATATCTAAAGCAGATATACAATGCATGCTCAACGGCCTCGGCCTCGGTCAGGCCCTTTTGGAAAGACAAGGTCAGGCCAAATTAGGTTTACACAAAATGGCTTCCGCATATGCTCCAATATCCTCTTGCTTGCCATTTCTGTTTGTCAAACTGAATTGAAACTGACAGACAGTTAACCTCTTACTGTGCACAAGATCAGAGTTGGGTCTTTATTTTCAATAACCAATCTTTGGGATTTTCTTAAATCACCAGTTATATATTGAATACTTATGTATATAGGCTACGAAAGCAAAAATTACAGAGGTCATCTATCGGCAAGGTGATTTTCTATTTTATCCTTCATTCCGGAGACAGTGACTTATTAAACTGGATAAAGATACAATTACTAAAGTGTAATGTACGTTTTCTCACAAATTTTAATAAGTTGAGTGAAAAAGGTTATCCAATTACACTGCTCTTCCTTAGGGAAAGAATTCCCTTTAACATGATTGGACTTCTCCTGGGGCTTGATGATGGCTGTCCTTGAGAGGGAAAAATCTCCTCTGTCCTCCAGAAACCGTGCTTAGCTCAAACCAAAACGTGATGTACGGTCATTCCTCAGCTGGGGGCAGAACAATTGGCCTTCTCTCCAGGCTCCTTTAAGACAGAAAACTACACTGGCTTCCCTTTAACCAGTGATGGGCAACCATCAAGTTTCAAAGAAGCGTCTGGACTGTGGACACTGTCAGTCATCCTTGCAACTTGGAGAAGAATCGATCAAATTTAGGAAAACGTGAGGCAACTAAGCCTCCAAGGCCGGCTCAGGAGACGCGGAGGCAGCGGATGAAAGACGACGCTGGCTGTGACGCCAGAACTAGGAAGCTTTGCTCTGCCCCGGACTTTGTCCCTCCCAGATTTCTTTTTTTTTTTTAAGGGAAGCAAGGACATTTCAGATGGGGAATGAGTATTCAAAAAGGAGAGGTGGTTATTTGCTTGTGCTGGCTCAGTTGGAAAGCATGTTTCCACATACACTGCAGTTTATCTCAATAAGATAACAAACTCTTCCTGGAGAGATCTTAGCATTAAAAATGATGAGGATTTTAGGCTGGTTAATTTTAAAACTGCAGATGAGAAGCAGGCTCTTAGGAGTGGAATTTGCTTGCCCTTTGATCAGAGACAGTTGCATTTGTGAAGGAAATCTCCATGCCTCCCTTTCTGTGCCAGGAGGAAGGGGGGATGGCCTTATCTCTGGAAACTCTTAATGGGGAAGGCAAGAACTTAAGTTGTTTACTGTCTGGCAACCTCATGTAACTGACCCCCCACCCCAAAATCCTCCTTTGTCTTTAGCTGAGGATAATATTTGAGCAGTGACTTCTGCCATTTACTCAATCCGGTTTGATTCTTCTCTAAAAGTTGTGACCGCCCAATGGCTGGACCCTACTGGCACTGGTACCATTTTAACTCTTTTTTTTGTGTGTGTGTGTCTCATAAAGAGATAACTCTCATACCTATGCCTTAAATTTAGCTCTAACCCTCAACTTGGTGCAGCAGAAGCTCTGACTGCCCATGGGTCCTGTCCCCATGCTATTCTATTCTCTAAATAAAAGAGCACTACTGCCAGATCTTAAGAGTCTAAGAAATCTTTCTTTCGACTCCTCGGCTCACCGACCCCGCATCAAAAAATAAGGCAAAGTTTATAGGCTTTGCTCTTGTGGTGAGGCTTGGTCTGGTTCAGGGTGGTTGGTGATTGCATCTCCTTAACATAACAAAAGAAAAAAATTCAATTTGGAACGACAGTTAAAATACTCTCCCAGATTTCTGAGCTGGGGAGCAGTCGCTCCGCGCTGCAGCCCCAGCCAATTGCGGAAGACCTGACTGAGGCCAGCTGGAAGGAGCGGTTTTGAGTTGTTGTTTCTTGTTATAAAGGAGCCCTTCCTGGTTCTTGCTTTTATTGCTCTGGTATTTGAGTCAACAACTCCCAGAAGCAGTTTAGAGTGCTTGGTGAAAGCAAATAAAGCAAAAGCTCAAAGCAGCAAAAAGGATGAATTTCTTGCTGGTCAACATAGTGAGTCAAAACTACCCACTTTTTTTTTAAATACAATTTTTTAATAGAAAAATAGCAGAGCCTGAGCCTCAATATATGTTGATGAGGATTTTTAGGCTGCTTAATTTTAAAATGGCTTATGATGAGGATTTTTAGGCTGGTTAGTTTTAAAACTACAGATGAGATTCAGGCTCCAAGGAGTGGAATTTGTTTGCCCCTTTGTTGGTAAACATTTACATTTCTAAGGGAAACCTCTATCTGTGAAGATGCCTCCCGCTCTGTGCCAGGAAGAAGGGGGGGATGGTCTTATCTCTGGAAGCTCTTAATCAATGCCAGAGGCAAGAACTTACGTTGGTTGCTGTCTGGCAATCTCATGTAACTGATTTAGGGTGGTGGCTTCTGACCTTTACTTAATCCAATTTGATTCTTGTCTAAAAGTCATGGGATCACCCAATGACCAGACCCCACCTGCACTGATACCATTTTAACTTTTTTTCATGTTCTTTCCTTTGTCTTGTAAAGAGATGAATCATATACCTATGCCTTAAATTTAGCCCTAACCCTCAACTCGGGGCAGCAGCAGGAGCTCTGACTGCCCGTGGGTCCTGTCCCCACGCACCAGCTCTACCTGCCCATGGGTCCTGTCCCCATGCCAGCGGGGGCAGCAGCAGCAGCTCTGCCTGCCCATGGGCTCTGTCCCCATGCCAGCGGGGGCAGCAGAAGCGGCGGCAGCAGAAGCTCTGACTGCCCATGGGTCCTGTCCCCATGCTATTCCATACTATTCTCTAAATAAAAGAGCACTACTGCCAGATCTTGAGAGTCTAAGAAATCTTTCTTTCGACTCCTTGGCTCACCGACCCCGCATCATATGTTACCTTTCATCGGGTGACTTTACAATGTTTTATAGGGGGCCGGCCCTGTGGTAAACTCAGACGCAAATAAATATAAGGTGTTCTGGTTACCTATTGCTGTGCCATTAGGTATTTCTATATCTATTTGGCCGACTATTTATCTTTCTGTGCATGATGTATCTATGTTATTTATCATCTATTTATCACCATATAATAATTCCATTACCATCAGCACCACCAATTTTGTCTTTCCAACTAGACTGCGCAGGAGGACACCATGCACAGTTAACTTGTGTATTTTTCACAGTGCTTAAGCACAGACAGCATCATCCATAAAATAACTACTAGTTAGTAAATATTTCTTTTTAGTCTTTGTTTTATGAAAATTATATGATTCTTTTATTTAAAAAACAAAGCACAAGAAACAACCAAAAAATACAAAGAAAAAAATTCTTTCAAATCTCATTTTTCAGAAATAAACACTTCCTTTGTAACTATCATGCCAGTCCTTGAGCTGTCAGAGGTCTTCATATATTCTGGATATTAACCCTTATCAGATAGATGATTTGTAAATATATTCTCCCATTCTGTAGGTTGTCTTTTCACTGTGTGTATAGTGTCTTTTGATGCACAAAAGTTTTTAATTTTGATGAAGTCTCATTTATCTATTTTTTCTTTTGATGTTTTTGCTTATGGTATCATATCCAAGAAACAGTTGCCTAATCCAAAATAGGCACAAAGATTTATGCCTATGTTTTCTTCTAACAGTTCTATCATTGTAGCTCTTACATTTAGCTTGTTGATCTGTTCTAAATTAATTTTACATATGATGCAAGGTAGGAGTTCAAATTCATTCTTTTACATATGGATGTCCAGTTGTCCCAGCACCATTTATTGAAAAGACTATACTTTTATCATTGAATTATCTTTATAACCTTGTCAAAAATCATTGACCATACATGTATAGGTTTATATTTAGACTCTCATTCTATTCCATTGATGTATTTCAAATATCTATTCTGATGCCAGTACCACACTGTGCTTGTTACTGTAGGTTTGTAGTTAGTCTTGAAACTGGGCAGTGTGAGTGAGTCCTCCAACTTTGTTCTTATTTTTCAAGATTGTTTGGCTATTCTGGGTCACTTGTATTTCCATATGAATTTTAGGATTAGCTTGTCCATTTCTACAAAAAGGCAACTGGAATTTTGATAGGGATTGTGTTGAATCTGTAGATGAATTTGAGAGTATTGCTATCTTAACAATATTAAGTCTTCTGATATATGAGTATGAAATGTCTTCCATTTATTTAGATCTTCTTACATTTCTTTCAGCAATGTTTTAGTTTTCAGAGTATGTCTTACACTTCTTTTGTTAAAATTATTACTAATTATTTTATTCCTTTTGATGCTATTACAAATGGAATTGTTTTCTTAATTTCATTTTCAGATTGCTACTGAGAATATATAGAAATAGAATTGATTTTTGTATATTGACCTTATATCCTGCAACCTTGCTGAACTTTTTAATTCATTCTAGTAGATGTTTAGTGGATTTGTTAGGATTTTCCTATATAGAAGATCATATTATTTGCATTTTCCTTCCCATCTGGTTGCCTTTTTTCTTTGCTTTGCTTAATTGTCGTGGATAGAACCTCCAGTACAATGTTGATTAGAAGTGGCTAGAAGTGATGAGTGATGAGAGCAAGAACAAAGATGTCTTATTCCTGATCTTAGAGGAAAAATATTCAATCTTTCATCATTAAGTAGGATGTTAGCTGTGCGTTTTTCATAGATGCTCTTTAGTAGGTTGAGGAGCTTCTCTTCTATTCCTACTTTGTTGAATGTTTTTACCATAAAGAGGTGTTTGATTTTGTGAAATGCTTCTTCTATGTCTATTGTGATGATTGTGTGGTTTTGTTTTTTATTTATTGATATGGTGTATTACTTTAATGGATTTTCATATATTAAACCAACCTTGCATTCCTGGAGTGTATCCCATTTGGTGCATATCCCATGGTGCATTATCCTGTTTGTATATTACTCAGTGTTGTTTACCAGTATTTTGTTGAGGACTTTTGTGTCTCTATGCATAAAAGATATTGGTCCATAGTTTTCTTCTGATGTCTGTCTGTTTTTGGTATCAGAATAATATTGGCCTTATAGCATATGTCAGGAAGAGTTTGCTCCTCTCTTTTTGGAAGAGTTTATGAATAATTAATATTAATTCTTCTTTAAATGTTTGGTAGAATTCACCAGTGAAGCCATATGGGTCTGGGTTCCACTTTGTAGGTAATTTTTGAATGCTAATTCAATCTCTTTACTTATTATAAATCTACTCACAGGTTTTCTAGTTCTTCTTGGGTTAGTTTTGTTAGTTTGTGTCTTTCTTGGAATCTTTCCATTTCATCTACAAAAACATGTCTTTTTGAAGCCAAAGGCCAATTCTCTTCCCATTACATTATGCAGTCTCTAGTTAATGGTATTCTTTAAAAAATATCTTTGTTCTTTGTCTCTGAAGCATTTAAAGGAAAGTAAGTCTCATTTATTGTATTGCCCATGAATCTATTGATACTATTAGCCAAACTTTTTTTATCCAAGTGTTTTAATTCTTTCCTTTTGGATATTGTGTGGGCTATTTCAAATCAATGCAACTGATATTTTTGAGCATCTTCTCTGTGTCAGGCACATAATTCTCTTTCTAAAGACTCCTTCTTCATTTTTAACTCCTTCACAGACTCTTCTTTTGCCTCCATTTCAATTCAATTCACAAAGCATTTATTGAGTTTCTATATGTGCCAGTAGCTGTGCAAATTGGCAAATGTAGAATATTAATATTTGGAAGAAGCAAACAGTCCAATGGGTGAAACACATATGCAAAATGATGAATACTGAACACTGTGGAAAGTACTATGAGAGATAAAGACTAAAGTCAATGAAGACTAGAAGAAAGGCACAGTTACCTCTCCCTATGCAGGTTAGGGAATGCTTCACAGGCAAACCTAAGTAGGAATTCATCACATTAATGTACAGGAAGAGAAGCAAGAGCATTCATAGCAGATGGCACAGGGTATGCAAGGTTAAGAAGGTATGTCACAATGTTCTGGGAACTGTGTAAGATTCTAAGGAGGAGAGAGAGGAGATGAGACTGAGGAGGTGGACTGAGGCTAAGTCTTAAAGGGCTTCCTATGTTATAGGTTAGAATGTGATTTTATCCAGTTGGCGATCAAGATTATTGATATATTTTAAATAGTAGGATAACATGATTGAATCCTCCATTCATGTGACAAATTACTACGCACTTCCCTTGTGACAATGATTGTGATAGGTCCTGGGCTAAGAAGGTCAGTGTGACATGGAAGCCGAGGTTAAGAGCACTGATTTTGGAGCCAAATTTTCAGGGTTTGAATCCTGGCTCCATTGTTACTAGCCTCATGACCTTGGACAATTTACTTAAACCCTTTGTACCTCATTTTCCTCACCTATAAAATACAGATAAGAATAGAATCTAACTTTTAGGATTGCTGTGAGGACAAATCTAGTAATATACACAAATACTTAGGAGAGTCTGCTATCATTATTATTACAATTTTGAATAAAACCACTCACCATCTGTCTCTGTGAATCTTGCACCCTAGTGGGGAAGGTAGAAAATGAATAACCTGTGTGAATATATAATTACAAATTTGCTATTACAAAAATTCTATAAAAGAGTCAAAGAGGTGCTTTGACGTAGAATAACAGGTAAGGTTGGAGGGATGCCTTTATCGAGGGTGACCAAAGGAGGTGACATTGAATCAGAAGTCTGAAGAATCTGTCAAACACTCTTCTCAAGACATTTTGCCTAAACCCATAACTTCAATTTCCACCTCTCTGTGAGTGGCTCTTTGTTCAGGTGACCATGACAGAAAACAGTAGTCCCTCCTTATCCATAGAGGACATGTTCCCAGTGGATGCCTAACTGAGGATAGCACCGAACCCTATCTATACTATGTTTTTTCCTATACACACACATTTATGATAAAGTTTAATTTATAAATTAAGCACAGTAGGAGATTAACAACATTAATAATAAAATAGGGTAATTATAACAATATACCGTAATAAAAGTTACTGTAGATCTTAGCAACCTCAGCATATGATATTTTTCCTTTCCTTAAATCAAGAACTTTCACCTTTTCACTTAAAGGAGGCACTTTATGGCTCCCCTTTGGCATATCTGAATTGCCAGCATTACTACTTTTGCACTTTGGAGCCATTATTAAGTAAAGTAAAGGTGATTTCAAGATAAGCACTGCAGTATTGTGACAGCTGATCTGATAACCGGCTACTAAGAGACTAGGGGTGGGTAGTGCATGCAGTGTGGATACACTGGACGAAGAAATGATTCATGTCCTAGGTGGGATGGAGTGAGATGGCATGAGATTTCATCATGCTACTCAGAATGGCATTCAATTTAAAACTTATGAATTGTTTATTTCTGGAATTTTCCATCTAATATTTTTGGACAGTGATTGACCATGGATAACTGAAACTGTAGAAAATGAAATCATGGATAATGGGGGGCTACGTATGTAAACTGGGTGGCTTATAAACAATAGATATTTATTTCTCACAGTTCTGAAGGCTGGAAAGTCTAAGATCAAGGCACCAGCAGATTCCGTGTCTGGTGAGGCATAGCTTCTTGGTTGGTAGATGGCCATCTTTTCCTGTATCCTCACATGGCAGAAGGGGTGAAGGAGCTCTCTAGGACCTCTTTTATAAGGACATCATTTATGAGGGCTCCCCACTTATGACCTAATCACTTCCCAAAGGCCCCACCTCCTAATACCATCATCTTTGAGGGTTAGGATTTCAACATATGACTATTCAGAGGACACAAACATTCAGTCTTTAGCATTCCACTCCTGGTCCCCCGGAATTCATGTCCTTCTCACATGCAGAACACATTCATTATATCCCAACCGCCCAAAAGTCTTAACTCATTCCAGCATGAACTCTGAAATCTAAAATCCTAAGTCTTATCTATATGGCATCTAAATCACATATGGGTGACACTCAAGGTATGATTCAACCTGAGGTAAATTGCTCTCCAGCTGTGAGTCTGTGAAACCAACATGCTAGGTGCTTCCAAAATACAACGGTGGGACAGGCATAGGATAGACACCCCCATTCCGAAAGGGAGAAATAGGAAAGAAGAAAGGAGTGACAAGTCCCAAGTAAGTCCAAAACCTAACGGGTCAAACAACATTAAACCTTAAGGCTCAAGAATAAGCCTGTTTGGCTGGATGCTCTGTCTTCCAGGCCCACTGGAGCTGCAGTCCTCCTTCCATATTTCTCCCCACTGGTGTGGGGTGCAGATTGCTCTGTAGGTCTGGAGTCAGCAGACATCCCCCCTGCCTCCGCTGGACATTGCCCGAATGGTGGCTCTCTGTGGTGGCACTGCCCTTTGAAATCCAGGTGAGGGCAGTCATGCATTCTGCGTGCAGGTGGAGACAGTGCTGTACTGACGCCACCGAAGTTTGCTACCTGTGCCCTTGGAAGAGGCAGTCACTATGGCCCCTACTGCATGGAGGCCCACAAGAGCCACACCTGAGTTAGCCAAGGAGCGTGGCACTGGACTGCAGGGAGTGGAGCCCATAAAGCGAAGCAGTGCTGGGCAGCGCATGCTAAGGTTGTGCATGCGCAGGAAGCCTCTCTTCTGAAACTGCTCTGTCCTGGGGCCCTTGCTGTGATGGTGGGGCAGCCCTTCAGGACTCTTCTTCTTGGAAAGTAGCTCCTGGCTTCTTTTGAAACGGTCGATCCATACTAATCTCCTTATCAGACAGTCACTTGGGCATACCCTTAGTGTTCTCTTCCAGCCATGTTTTCTCATTTTTCACAACATAGATAGGCTGAGAATTTTCCAAATCTTTATGTTCTGTTTCCTTTTCAATGAACAATTCCATCTTTAAGTCATTTCTTTCTTCTAGTATTTTACTAAAAGCAGCCAGGAAGAACGAGGCTGCTCCTTCAACACTTTGCTTAGGAATAGGTTCAGCTAAATATCCAATTTCATTGCTTACAAGTTTTACCTTCCACAAAAACCCAGAACATGAACAAAATTCAGCCAAGTTCTTTGCAAGGATTGCCTTTCCTTCACTTTCCAATAATACGTTCTTCATTTCTGTCTGAGAACTCATGAGAAAGGCCTTTAGCATCCATGTTTCTACCAACATTCTGTTCAGGATTACTTACAAATTCTTAGGAAGACTGAGGCCTTCTCTGTAGCTGTCTTCTTTTCTTTCTGAGTCATTGCCAGAATCACCTTTAATGATCTGTTCATGGCAGCATAGGCTTTTTCTAGCATGCACCTCAAAACTCTTTCAGCCTGTACCCAGTTCCAAAGCCTCTTCCACACTTTGAGTATTTGTTACAGCAGCATCCCACTCCTGCTTCCAATTCTCTTAGACCTTTAGGGTCACTATAACAAAAACGCCATAGAGCGGCTGGCTTAAACAAGAAACATTTATTTCTCAATTTTGGGGGCTAGGAAATCTAAGATTAAGGTGCCAAAAGATTTGGCATCTGGCAAGAGTTCACTTCCTGGTTCATGGGCAGCCATCGTCATGCTGCGTCTTCACGTGGCAGAAGAGGACAAGGGATCTCTTAAAAGGGCACTAATCCCATTCGTGAGAGTTTTGCTCTCATGATCTAATCACCTCCCAAAGTCCCCACCTCCAAATACCATCATGCTAGGGGCTAGGTTTCAACATCTGAATTAGTGGGGCACACAAATATTCAATCTATAGCAGAGATGTACTGCTCTGGCCCTGACTTTTCTCCTGAACTTCATACTTTTTATCCAACTGCTTGTTGCACATTTAGACCTTAAGTTCTCTCACAACCACACGCTCAGTATGTAAGTGAGCATAAATGAGGCCCTCTTGTTATGCTAAATGACCCCAGCCCCTCCTCTGTGTGACTACTTGCTGCTCTGTGCATACTCTGAAATAATTCACATGCTCTCCTGATTTATGGCCTCCACTTACTCATGTACTCCTCTATAGCTTGATGAATTAAAACTTTGTTCTATGAGTTTCTCCCCAGGAACAGGCTGACCACAGGCGGGAAACACACCTACAGGGTATCCATCACAGCTGACAGAAGAATGGAACAATGTGATGCCTGGAGCAATCACACCCAGAGACCAACATCCCTGGACCCCCTCCTCACTGCCCATTTTCCCTATAACTGCCTCAAGATTCTGTAATCCTTGAAGATGGCTTTGTTGAGACATTAGTCTGCCATCTTCCCAATTATGACGGCTAATTGAATTAAAGCTTCCGTTCTCAATCCTTAATTTGTGATTAATTGGCTCAGATCACAGAGGGCAGAGCAAGCCCATTGCTCAGTATCAAGTATATGTAACCAAACTCTTTATCTTCTTCTTAATTAATGGCTAAAAGGAAAATACCACTCCAAAACCTTATTTTTTCTTTTCCCTTTTTTTTTTTAGATTTTTAAAAATTTTATCCTTTTTCTCCCAAAGCCCCCTGGTACATAGTTGTGTATTTTTAGTTGTGGGTCCTTCTAGTTGTGGCATGTGGGACACCACCTCAGCATGGCTTGATGAGCGGCGCCATGTCCGTGCCCAGGATCCGAACCAGCGAAACCCTGGGCCACCGAAGCAGAGTGCACGAACTCAACCACTCAGCCACGGGGCTGGCCTCTAAAACTTATTTTTTGTTTTGTCTCAGAGGGACAAATTAATGCTCAGAGACTGAGATTGTTTTTGCCAATAATTTATTTAACACAGGTTCACTGTGGTAATTATAATAATTTCACAAGCCAATAGTATACAGGATAATGGTTTTTCGTTTTGCTTTGTTTTGAGGAAGATTGGCCTTGAGCTAACATCCATGCCCGTCTTCCTCTACTTTATATGTGGGGTGCCTGCCACAGCATGGCTTGACGAGTGGCACGTAGTTCTGCACCTGGGATCTGAACCGTCAAACTCTAGGCCATTGAAGTGAAACGTGTGAACTTAACCACCGTGCCACTGGGCCGGCCCCAGGATAATGTTTCTTAATAAGCCAATAAAGAAATAACATACTCCAAACCAATAATAGATTAATCACACTACTGTTCCAGGGTAAGGGGAGATGAATACGATAAAGTCCAAATTTAGCTGGGAGGTACCTTCGTATGAGCTGGCTGTCAGGAGAGATGGCTTAGCCAGCTGAGAGCTGACACCCAGCTGGCAGGGCAAAGTGAATGACCCTCCTTGCCAGGCACGTTACTAGGAACAGTGGTGCCGGTGTTAGTGAGCAAGACAATGCCCTTCATGGGCTCCTGCACCGTTTTCACCACTGCTGGTGAAAAAGTCATCTTTAATGGGGCAGGAGCTAATGCCTGAAGGCCTTCAGAGAGCTATTTAGATGAGCAAAGGGTGGCCTTGCTCAGACCAAACTCTCTCGGACAGTCCTCACAAACCCTCGGTATTTATAGTCTGAATGTCCTCTTGCTGCAGCTGCCTCTCCACATGTTCTTATGCATAAGCCCCAGCGCCTCTCAGCAGCTGAGCAGCTGAGTGCTTGTCGATGACAACAGATGAGATGGTGACACAGCTTACTTCATGCTCGTATCGAAACAACTTGACTCTTAAAAACAACCTCATTTTTGTCATTAATAAGTGGATGTGAAATCATATCAAATCAATACACATTTTTCTTTCATATTTTTGCATAAACTCTAAAATGTGTAATAAATAAAGCCAAATAAAGCCACAAGGCTTTGCAATTTTTACAGTACAAGCTATTTTTGTATAAAATGTATATTTATATAAAAACAATATATAAACTATGAAAGAAAATGGAAAGACGAAGTAATCTAGTTTAAAAAACTGTTTTATCAAAGGTTAATTTCGTTATGTTGAGGCAAAATAACCAGTAACCATTCTATGGTTAAGAGCGAGAAGGAAAGTTTTACTTGAGCCAGGTGAGGATTATAACCTGGGAAGGCCTTTTCCTCAAAGGAAGAAAGCGTTTTGGAGAAGCGTGGTTTTCAGCGTAGTCTTAGATCATTTTAGAACAAAGAACATACATTAAATATGCCCAGGATACATATTCATCAAAGTTTCAAAGAGGTACTCAGTTGCAAATGAGCAGGTCAACATGACCCTGATGTGAGGGACTAATGTTGGCAGGCGTTACCAACAGGGCCCAGGAGGGGAAGGATGCGTTATCTTAAGAGAGTGCATTCTTTACCTTACTGGTTCAAGCAGATGTACAATGTATGTTTGACAGGCCATAAGTCAGGCTTCTTTAATTTAAGCCGAATCAGTTTTGAACCTGAATAATTACCCCATATAACTCAATATGTGAAAATCTCTTGTCAATTCTATAAATACGTAATAAACTACTTCTGTTCCAGGGTTTAGGAGGCTTCAGGTAAGAGAGAGTGGAGAAGTGGAGGTAGCTTGATGTGGTCTAATATCTTTAAAATATTTTATGCCAGGATTCACAGAAAGAAATATTTTTTACACTGTGAGCCGGTACATATTGGCAAGTGCAAAAGCCCTGAGATGGGATGTGCCTGGCATGTTTGAATGGAACACATATGGCATTTAAAATCAGACTGACCTGGGTTTTCTGATCCTGCACTTACCGGCCATTAGGCCCAGGGCAAAGGTTTTTTTTTTTAGCTTGGGGCCATTTTGATTTAAAAAATAATTTTTATACTTCATGCTTTCCTTTAATATTATTTGAAATGACCAAACAAAAAATAATTCCACTTAATTAATGTTGAAATACGTCTTTGGGAATTAATATTAATAAATAATATCATTAATTAGTAGTAATATTTAATATACTCTTTTTTCAAAGTATACGTTGTCCTGCAGATCCTGGTCATCCCTTCTTGGGGAGGCCTCTGTTTCATCCTCTGGGCCATTTTAGCCCTCAGTTGAGACTCGCTTATCCAAGCCCCAATGGGTTTCTGCGGTTTCCTCATTTGTGGTATGAGCAACGTAATTCCAGTGCATACAGTGCATCTCCTCCATGGGAAACTGTTTGAAAGAAACATGTGCTTTCTGGCAGGTTTGTTTAAAACTTGTCTCCTTATTTTGTAATCACACTTAATGCTGGGGGTGCTATAGGATCACGTTTTTCCTTTAGTCTTCAGATTTTTCATAGCAATTTTTTTGGTAGTGTAAATTATTAAGGAATGATATTTAAATGTATTTCTTAGTAACGGTGCAGTGAATAACATTTTAGTAGTTTAGTCACGCCTCATAATGACAAGGATGTATTCTTTATTTTTCTTAAAGATTAGCACCTGAGCTAACATCTGTTGCCCATCTTTTTTTCTTTTTCTTTTTCTCCCCAAAGCCCCCCAGTACATAGTTGTATATTCTAGTTGTGAGTGCCTCTGGTTGTGCTATGTGGGACGCTGCCTTAGCATGGCTTGACAAGTGGTGCCATGTCCGTGCCCAGGATCCGAACTGGTGAAACCCTGGGCCACTGAAGTGGAGTGACTGAACTTAACCACTCGGCCATGGGGCGGCCCCAATAGGGATATATTCTGAGAAATGTTGTGAGGTGATTTTGTCGCAGGAGCATCACAGAGTGCACTTAAACAAACCTAGATGGTTTAGCCTACTACACACCTAGGCCATATGGTACTAATCTCATGGGACCACTGTCCTATATGTGAAGCTGGGTACTGTGGGATTACTGTAATTATTCACTAAGATTACCTTTCAACCTTGTTATGAAAAGAAGTTAATCTTGTTAATTTGCTGTTTTCTTGTTTAACCTGAGGGGTAATTCAAGGGTCATGAGGATTTATGAGCTTCATTTACAGAAGAAAGAGAATGCCTTCAAGGATCACCAGATACCCAGCAAAATGGATTGCCCAGGAGCTTATTGTGAGTGAAAGAAACACAGATTACCCTTTGTTCCTCTGGAACTCCTCCTGCCAAACCCCTTATCTCTGTAAAACCCCCTGCTTTCTTCTCTTGTTAGAGTGGACTTGAGAGAACCTATGCTCCTGCCTTCTTGTTTTGGCCAATTCAAAAAAAAACCTTTCTCCATCTCCAAGCACTGATGTCTCAGTGTTTGGCTTACTGTGCATCAGGCACAGGCATTTGAGATTAAGCGGTTCAGTGTCATAGGCAGTCTGTCGTTGACTGAAACCTTGTTATGTGGTGCGTGACTGTATTTTGAAGACATCAAATTTTATTCCCTAGATTCTGTTAGAATGTAGTACATTTACCTTGAGCGGAATTATTAAGCCTAGTTCAGTACTCTGGATTTTAAAGGTGATAAGATTATATCAATTAAATCAAAGAAGATCAAATAGGCACAAAAGTTAATAATTTCTGTGAATAATTTAGCCACAATCCCTATCAAAGTTCCAATGACATTTTTCATAGAAATAGAACAAAGAATCCCAAAATTTATATGAAAAACAAAAGACCTCGAATGGCCAAAGGATTCCTGAGAAAAAAGAATAAAGCTGGAGGTGTCACACTCCCTGACTTCAAAATATACTATGAAGAAATAGTAACCAAAACAGTGTGGTACAGGCACAAAAACAGACACACAGATCAATGCAACAGAGTCAAGAACTCAGAAATAAACCCACACATCTATGGACAGCTAATTTTTGACAAGGGAGCCAAGAATATGCAATGGATAAAGGAAAGTCTCTTCAATAAATGGTGTTCGGGGACCAGCCCAGTGTGCAGTGGTGAAGTTTGCATCTTGGCAGCCTGGGGTTTGCCAGTTTGGATCCTGGGTGTGGACCTAAGCACCGCTTGTCAAGCCATGCTGTGGCAGGTGTCCCACATAGAAAGCAGAGGAAGATGGGCATAGACGTTAGCTCAGGGACAATCTTCCTCAAAAAAAATAAAATGGTGTAGGGAAAACTGGACAGCCACATGCAAAAGAATGAAAGTAGACCATTATCTTACACCAACACTAAATTAGCGCAAAATAGATTAAAGACTTCAATGTAAGACCTGAAACCATGAAACTTCTAGAAGAAAACATAGGCAGTATGCTTTTTGACATCAGTCTTACCAGGATATTTTCAAATACCATGTCTGAGAGGGCAAGGGAAACAACAGAAAAAATAAACAATGGGACTACTTCAAACTAAAAAGCTTCTGCACAGTGAAGGAAACCATCAACAAAATGAAAGGACAACCTAACAATTTGGAGAAGATATTTGCAAACCATATAGCTGCTTAGGGTTTAATGTCTAAAGTATATAAAGAATTCATACATCTCAACAACAAAAAACCAAACAACCCAATTAAAAAATGGGCAAAAGATCTGAACAGACATTTTTCCAAAGAAGATATACAGATGGCCAACAGGCACGTGAAAACACATGAAGAGAGTTTTTTTTCTTTTGAGGAATATTAGCCTGAGCTAACATCTGCCACCAATCCTCCTCTTTTTGCTGAGGAAGACTGGTCCTGAGCTAACATCTGTGCCCATCTTCCTCTACTTTATATGTGGGATGCCTGCCACAGCATGGCTTGACAAGCGGTGCATAGGTTTGCACCCAGGATCTGAACCGGTGAACCCTGGGCCGCTGAAGCAGAATGTGCGAACTTAATCCCTGCTCCACTGGGCTGGCCCCTGAAAAGATGTTCAACATCATAAATTACTAGAGAAAGGCAAATCAAAACTACAATGAGATATCACGTCTTGCCTGTCAAAATGGCTATAATTAAGACAAGAAATAACAAGTGTTGGAGAGGATGTGTAGAAAAGGGAACTCTCATACACGGCTGGTGGGAGTGCAAATTGGTGCAGCCACTATGGAAAACAGTATGGAGACTCCTCAAAAAATTAAAAATAGAACTACCATATGATCCAGCTATTCCATTGCTAAGTATTTATCCAAAGAACATGAAAACACAAATGCATAAAGATGCATGCACCCCTATGTTCATCACAGCATTATTTACAATAGCCAAGACTTGGAAGCAATGTAGGTGCCCATCAAGGGACGAATGGGTAAAGAAGATGTGGTTTATATATACAATGGAATACTACTCAGCCATAAAAATGATGAAATCTTGCCATTTGCTAAAACATGGATAGACCTTGAGAGTATTATGCTAGTGAAATAAGACAGAGAAAGACAAATACAATTTCACTTGTAAATAGAAGATAAAACAACAACAAACAAACATATAGAAACAGAGATTGGATTGGTGGTTACCAGAGGGGAAAGAGGGAGGGAAGACAGTGAAAGGGGTGATTAGGCACATGAGTGTGGTGATGGATGGTAATTAGTCTCTGGGTGATAAACATGATGTAATCTACATAGAAATCGAAATATAAATGATGTATACCTGAAATTTATGTAATGTTATAGACCAATGTTACCTTAATTGAAAAAAAAAAGAAGAATTCAGCCACAACAGTGGAAAGTTTCAGAAGACTGTGATCTATAAATCCAATGACCAGTGAGAAAGAAATTACCTAAGTTTGTGCACTGAGGTTTGGGGGCCTGGAATTGGCCACCCCAAGATATATCTCTTTGGCATGAGGATTATTTGGGGCTGATTGCTTTTAATAAACTGGGACAGGGAAGGAGGCTCTGAGGAGTGGAACTTGCTTGCCCTTTGTTAGGAGACATTTACATTTGTAAGGGAAATCTCCATCTGTAAAGGTGCCTCCCACTCTGTACCAGGAAGAAGAAAGGGGATGACATTATCTCTAGAAACTCTTAATCAATGCCAAAGGCAAGGACTTAAATCTGCATAATAATCTTATTCCTGTTTGTGGTAACCTCCTGTAACTGACTCCTCCCACCCCCAACATCCTCCTTTGTCTTTAGCTGGATATGATATTTAAGGTGGGGGCTTCAGCCATTTTGGCAAGTTGCTCAGCTTGCCTGCCCTCTCCCATGTATACATGTTATAAAGCTTTGTTTAATTTTCTCCTGCTACTCTGTCTCATGTGAATTTAATTCATTCTCTGGTCAGACGAACCCAGAGAGGGTAGAGGAAATTTCTTCCTCCCCTACAGAGGAAAGTATATCAGTAAATTTGTGAAGACAGTTACAAGGTTGTTAAACCAGATATATGTTAAACCAGTTGGTCTAGATAGATAAAGCCTTTTACTGCCTCATAAATGAGACTAGAATTTGAACTGGGGTCTCTTATCTACAAACTTCTGTATATACAAAATGTTCAAACTGTACAATTTTTAACCCAGGATTTGAAAGGGATTGGCATTTCGACTCTGCACTAGAACTTAATGCTGTATCCACCTAGTTAATGTTTTCTGTTATTCAGTGACTCAGATTAACCTTGTACTGAGAGAAACAGGTTCAGAATGTTTCCTATAATCTTTTTTTTTCTCCCCAAAGCCCCAGTACACGGTTGTATATCCTAGCTGTAAGTCCTTCTAGTTCTTCTATGTGGATGCTGCCACAGTGTGGCTTGATTGTGGTATGTAGGTCTCCACCCAGGATCCAAACCAGCGAGCCCCAGGCCACTGAAGTGGAGCACATGAACCTAACCACTACACCACCGGGTAGGCCCTTCAATAATCTTCACCTTTGTTTTGTTCTAACTTGTTTTTCTCTTCAGGCTACTGTGGGATATTCATTATAACTTGGTTCATTTCATATGAAAACATTCCCCTATGGAGAGATGAGTGAGTAAATAAAAGAGCATGCAGGGTTAATTGTCCTTGACTTGTAACCCAGGAATTAGAGTAAATCTGCTTAATTCAATTCCTCTTTCCCACTACTGAGCAGTTTACTTCATCATAAGCAAAAGCACTCAACACTATTCCGTTTTTTGTCATCTTTGTTGTCTGCACCTTCCAAGCCACAAGGGGGTTTAAACCCTTGATTTTCCCTGGAGCTTTATAAAGCTGCCCAAGCCCTTTGTCTTACGGTCTCTCCCATGTGAATTCTAAGTCTGTTTACTGTGCCTTAACTCTCTACCTGCCAGTGATAACCTTTGAGAGTTCACTGTGTCAAATCTCCCCTTATTGTGCGACGGTAAAAACATTTACATGTTGGAGACCAATGTGCAGAGAAGAGTCTAGAATAAGGACAAAAAATGGCAGATTGGTCTTTCACTCAGTTCTGTTTACCACCCATTCCCAGGATTATATTTATGACTTTAATATCCCCAGTAACTGCCCTGCAGCCCAGCCTCGGCTAGGAGCCTCTAACACCCACCCCCAGCCTACCAGGTCACTGCAGCAACTACTTGACTGCTATCTTTTTATCAACTGACTCTTCCACTTGGAATCACCGATTACCGGCTCAGTTCCCCCCTCCTCTCCTTACTTAGCTTAGATCCCATCCCCTCCATTGTACTCATTCTTCTTTTCTTACTCCCTCCATTGGACTCACCTGGTGAACATCCAGCCCTCGTTAAATGCTGCTCTCTACTCTGCGCTTGCACCAAGAAGCCAAGCATTCCTGACAACAAACAAACAAACAAACTCAATCATGCAGACTGACTTCACGAAAACAAATCTCAGATGGGTGTTAAGTACTCCCTGGGAGGAAATTCTCTGTGATGTTTCCTTTCCCACCCTCTGAAAGAGGCCATATCACATGTTGTCTTCTCTCTTCCAATTGCCTCTACCCTTTCCCATCCTCACTCTCAGTTGATGAACCTGTCTCAATTGAATAGAACAGAAGGAATCACAAGGAATACCTTTGTCTTTCACTTACCAAATCGATCAAACTCTCTGCACCTGATCCCAGGCTCACTGCCTCCTCTGTTGTTTCTGTGAAAGAAGTGTTCCTGCTCCTACCTCAGGGCATCTCCCGCACTAGCTCTGGATTCCATCCCTTCCTGCCCTTCCAGACTTCTGAGAACTTCACTCCTACGATTATTCCCTCTTCCCCCTGTTGGAGCTGATTTTTAAACAGCAAGTAGTTCTCTGCCCTGTAAGGCAAGTTCTTCTCCAGAGCTCTAGGGGTCAGCTCTGTGACACTCTTACAGAATCATTTTCTAGCTTTTCAGGGGGAAAAACTTTTCCTCTGCCCTATTACAATAAGTAATTGGAGTTCTGTGTATTAAACAGACAAAAAACAGATTAGTAAGAGAAAAGACAGATTTTTAGTTATGTATGCACAAGAGTTCACAGAAACATGATTCAAGGAGGAGGTTAGAATTGGGGTTTTGTATACCACTTTAGCATGGGAAGAGGAGAGGAAAGACACTTATGGGAAAACAAATGACTTTTAGGAAAAATAAATCTATCAGGCGAATGGATGAGAGACAAGATAGTTTGTGACAATGTCTTGACAATCTTTCCTGGTTGCAAAACTCCCAAAACTCCTGTGGAGAGGATTTATGACAGCTGAGTTTTTTTGGGAGGTTCTGCTTTTAAGTAGATAAGGGAATTCAGAAAAAAGCCTATTCTCAAGTGCCTTCAGATGAAAATAATTTTTATGCTACAGTGCTCTGTTCTGGACCCCTTCACAGCACTGTGCCAAATCATTCTTATTGGCATAAAAACATTCTATCTTTTGTCTTAAACAACAACAAACTCTGTCTTAAACACACGCCTCTCCACCTACCACTCCATTTCTCAACTCCCCTTCACAGGAAGCAGAGGGATATTTTATTTATTTAAAGAGTATCATTTTATTTTTTATCTCCAATCCATGTTTTTTTTAAGCAAGAGCTTTTTGATAGTTAGGGGGAGGTGGTGGAAAAAATGGAAATAGATTTAATGGAATATTTAATATTTAATAATGAGAAGTACTGTGATCTGCTGTCTGCAAGCTGGAGGCTCAGGAAAGATGGTGATGTATTTAGTTTCATTCTGAGCCCAAAGGCCTGAGAGTCAGGGGAACCAAGGGTGTAAATTCGAGCCCAAATTTGAAGGTCCAAGAACAGGAGCCAATGGCATAAGACCTGGTCTAAGTCTGAAGGCCCGAGAACAGGGAATGCTGATGTCCAAGGGCTGGAGAAAATGGGTGTTTCAGCTCAAGCAGAGAGCAAATTCATTCTTCCACTGCCTTTTTGTTCTCTTTTTAAAATGTTTTAAAATTTTCTGTTATTTTATTGTGGTACCATTGATTTATAGCAGTATATAAATTTCAGGTGTACATTACTATATTTTGAATTCTGTGTGGATTATATCATGCTCACCACCCAAAGACTAATTTCAATCCATCACCACACATGTGTGCCTAATCACCCCTTTTGCCCTTCCCCCCTCCCCTTCCCCTCTGGTAACCACCAATCCAATCTCTGTTGTGATATGTTTGTTTGTCTGTTTTTGTCTTCTACTTAGGAGTGAGACCATATGGTATTTGACTTTCTCCTTCTGACTGTTTTCCCTTAGCATAAGACCCTCAGCGTCCATGCATGTTGTCACAAATGGCCGGATTTCATCATTTTTATGGCTGAGTAGTATTCCATTGTGTATATATACCACATCTTCTTTATCCTTTCATCCCTTGAAGGGCACCTAGGTTGCTTCTGAGTCTTGGCTATTGTAAATAATGCCATGATGAACATAGGGGTGCATGTATGTTTATGCGTTTGTGTTGTTGACAAAAATAATCCATATCGAATCTATAAATGAAAATTTGGGAGAGTTTATTCTAAGCTGAAATCTGAGGACCATGGCCCACGGCCTTTCTTCCCTAAGGAAGAAAGGGCACCAAAGAAGTGAGGTATACAGAGTGGTTATATACCCCCATACAGGACGTTTCACATATGATTGAAATGTCCCTCCCACAATAGTCACAAGATTGCCCTGTCGGCACAGCACTTGATGGACACATCAGGTAGTGGGTCTGCTGTCTCGGAGGACGTAGCAGGAGGCAAGTCTATTGTCTTGAGCTGGGTCGTTGCAGGTGAGCGCAGCAATCAGTTTCTAGCCTAAGGAAAGATGCTTAATCCTTAAGGAAATGCCAATGTTGGGAGGGGGAGGCAAGTTGCACCTTTATCTCTAGAACCTTTGCTCTTGCCATAGGGAATATCTAAAGCAGATATACAATGCATGCTCAACAGCCTTGGTCAGGCCCTTTTGGAAAGACAAGATCAGGCCGAATTAGGTTTACACCAAATGGCTTCCTCATATACTCCAATATATCCCATTACTTGCCATTTTTATTTGTCAGTGTTTTCATATTCTTTGGAGAAATACTCAGCAGTGGAATAGCTGAATCATATGGTAGTTCTATTCTTAAATTTTGAGGAATCTCCATACTGTTTTCCATAGTGGCTGCACCAGTTTGCACTCCCACCAGTAGTGCATAAGAATTCCCTTCTCTCCACATCCTCCACAACACTTGTTATTTCTTGTCGTCGTCATCTTCTTTTTTTTGTGGAAGACTGGCCTTGAGCTAACATCCGTGCCCATCTTCCTCTACTTTACATGTGGGACGCCTACCATAGCATGGCTTGTCAAGCAGTGCCTTGTCTGGACCCGGGATCCGAACCAGTGAACCCCACGCCGCTGAAGCAGAATGTGCCAACTTAACTGCTGCACCACCAGGTCAGCCCTATTTCTTGTCTTCTTAATTATAGCCACTCTGACCAAGTGAGGTGATATCTCACTGAAGTTTTGAATTGCAATTACCTGATAGTTGATGATGTTGAACATCTTTTCATGTGCCTGTTGGCCATCTGTATATCTTTGGAGAAATCTCTGTTCAGACCTTTTGCCCATTTTTCAATTGGGTTGTTGGTTTTTTGTTGTTGAGATGTATGAGTTCTTTGTACATTTTGAATATTAACCCCCTATCAGATATATGGTTTGCAAATATCTTCTCCAAATTGTTAGGTTGTCTTTTCATTTTATTGATGGTTTTCTTTGCTGTGCAGAAGATTTTTAGTTTGATGTAGTCCCATTTGTTTATTTTTTCTATTATCTTCCTTGCCTACTCAGACATGGTATTTGAAAATATGCTGCTAAGAGTGACGTCGAAGAGCATACTGCCTATTTTCTTCCAGAAGGTTTCTGGTTTCCAGTTTTACATTCAAGTCTTTAATCCATTTTGAGTTAATTTTTGTGTATGGTGTAAGATAATGGTCTACTTTCATTCTTTTGCATGTGGCTGTCCAGTTTTCCCAACACCATTTATTGAAGAGACTTTCCTTTCTCCATTGTACGTTCTTGGCTCCCTCGTCAAAAATCAGCTGTCCATAGATGTGTGGGTTTATTTCTGGGCTCTTGATTCTGTTCCATTGATCTGTGTGTCTCTTTTTGTGCCAGTACCATGCTGTTTTGGTTACTATAGCTTTCTAGTATATTTTGAAATCAGGGAGTGTGACGTCTCCAGCTTTGTTCTTTTTCCTCAGGCTTCCTTTGGCTATTTAGGGTCTTTTGTTTTTCCATATAAATTTTGGGATTCTTTGTTCTATTTCTTTGAAAGATGTTGTTGGAACTTTGATAGGGATTGTATTGAATTTGTAGATTGCTTTAGGAAGTATGAACATTTTAACTATGTTAATTCCTCCAATCCAAGAGCATGGAATATCTTTCCATTTCTTTGTGCCTTCTTCAATTTCTTTGAACAATGTTTTACAGTTTTCAGTGTACAGATCTTTCACCTCTTTGGTTAAGTTTATCCCTAGGGATTTTATTCTTTTTGTTGCAATTGTAAACAGGATTGTATTCTTAATTTCTCTTTCTGCTACTTTGTCATTAGTGTATAGAAATGCAACTGATTTTTGTATGTTGATTTTGGATCCTGAAACCTTACTGTACTCATTTATTATTTCTAAAAGTTTTTTGGTGGATTCTTTAGGGTTTTCTGTATATAAAATTATGTTATCTGCAAATAGCAACAGTTTCACTTCTCCCTTTCCAATTTGGATCCCTATCATTTTTTTTTCTTGCCTGATTGCTCTGGCTAAGACTTCCAATACTACGTTAAATAAGAGTGGTGACAGTGGGCATCCTTGTCTGGTTCCTGTTCTTAGAGGGATAGCTTTCAGTTTTTCTCCATTGAGAATGATATTAGCTGTGGGTTTGTCATATATGGCCTTTATTATGTTGAGGTATGTTCCTTCTATACCCATTTTATTTAGAGTTTTTATCATAAATGGATGCTGTATCTTGTCAAATGCTTTCTCTGCATCTATTGAGATGATCATGTGATTTTTATTCTTCATTTTTTTAATGTGGTGTATCACGTTGATTGATTTGCAGATGTTGAACCATCCCTGTATCCCTGGAATAAATCCCATTTGATCATGATGTATGATCTTTTTAATGTATTGTGTTTGATTTGCTAGTATTTTGTTGAGGATTTTTGCATTGATGTTCTTCAGTGATATTGGCCTGTAATTATCTTTTTTTTGTGTTGTTGTTGTCTGGTTTGGGTATCAGGATAATGTTGGCTTTGTAGGAATGAGTTAGTAAACTTCCTCTCCCCTTCCATTTTTTGGAAGAGTTTGAGAAGGATAGGTATTAAGTCTTCTTTGAATCTTTGGTAGAATTCATCAGGGAAGCCATCTGGTCCTGGACTTTAATTTGTTAGGAGGTTTTTGATTACTGTTTTAATCTCCTTACTGGTGATTGGTCTATTCAAATTCTCTATTTCTTCTTGATTCAGTTGGAAGGTTGTATGATTCCAAGAATTTATTCATTTCTTCTAGATTATCCAATTTTTTTGCTTATAACTTTTTGTAGTATTCTCTTATAATCTTTTGTATTTCTGAGGTGTCTGTTGTAATTTCTCCTTTCATTTCTGATTTTATTTATTTGAGCCTTCTCTCTTCTTTTCTTGGTCATTCCAGCTAAGGGTTTGTCAATTTTCTTTATGTTTTCAAAGAACCAGCTCTTGGTTTCATTGATTTTTTGTATTGTTTTTTAGTCTCTATTTCATTTATTTCTGCTCTGATTTTTATTATTTCCTCTCTTCTACTGATTTTGGGCTTTGTTTGTTCTTCTTTTTCCAGTTCCTTTAGGTGCACTGTTGGGTTGTTTCTTTGAGATTTTTCTTGTTTGTTGAGGTAGGCCTGTATCGCTGTAAACTTCCCAGAGTGATACTTTAAAAATGAAAATTACATCCAGTCAGTCTCCTGATTAATTCAGTCCAGGTTTCTCCTTGCACTTAGAATAAAATCCAAACTTGTCGGCCTCTTCTGTGAAGTCCTACATGATGTGATCTCTGCCTGCCTCCCTGCTCACAGTTAATCCCTTTCTCATCAGCATGACTATGTCTTCCATAGAAATTAAACACAGAACATAATTTCTTTGAGACTTATAAACAGTGGAAATAAATGATATCCCTCTGGGACAAATGTGTAAGAAGAGACAAGGAACAAACCTAACAAGATTTACTAATCCTGTAGAATTGGGAAAATCACTTGAAAATTGTACCTTGACTGTATTAAATGCTATTTTAATGACATGATAGAGTTAATTCAGCCTCCTTGGGTGACCTAGATACTTGATTTCCCAGGGTCAGTCACTTGGTATTTACGGGGGCCAAGTAATATGCCCTTGTAAATATGCTGATTTTCAAACAGCAAGAAGGTCTCTGCCATGGAAGGCACAGTCCTGCTCCAGAGGCATAGGGGTTGTGTTCTGTGAACTCCACACAGTGTCTTTATCCACTAAGGATAACCCTTTCCCAGTGGATCTGCAGGGCCATAAGGACCAAGAAGCAGTCCGCAGCACAGCCTGGACCTGACATAGAGTGCTCTGTTACTCTGGCAAGACTCAAAACTGGTGGCAGGGGCCAGTCTGGTGGCGCATTGGTTAAGTTCACACGTTCCACTTTGGTGGCCCAGGGTTCGCCAGTTTGGATCCTGGCTGCGGACATGGGGCTGCTTGGCAAGCCATGCTGTGTCCCACATATAAAGTAGAGGAAGATGGGCATGGATGTTAGCTCGGGGCCAGTCTTCCACCGCAAAAAGAGGAGGGTTGGTGGCAGATGTTAGCTCAGGGCTAATCTTCCTCGAAAAAAAAAAAAACCAACAACAAAAAATGAAAACTGGTGACATTCTGAATTAATCAAGTAATGTGTCAAAGGAGTATTCCCAATGGTTATATTTGTGTGGATGCCATCTGCAAACTCCAAAGAGGCTGTGGGGTATTGCCCCTCTTTCTTAGCGGTGGATGGTATAAATTGCAATCTGTACCTGAAATTTTACCACTACCTAGATTCTAAAATTAATGTTTACTATGTCACATCCTTTAAGCCATTTTTCCATTTATCTTTACATTTCAAAAATCTGCTGTCATAAGACCAGCACATACTTATGCTCAGTGTTTAATGTGTTGCAAGTACAATAAAACATAAAAGTTACACACCCATGCACTACTTGAATGTGGATTCCTCAAAGTGACTACCAGTAATTGGTCTATTTTCCCAAATAGACCAGCATATGCAAACAGGAGGGACCTTGTGAATGTGATGTCCCCCATACAAAATCTCTTGGAGTGAGAAGGGAGGGGAACCACTGGGCCTCTGAATGGTCCCGGTGAGTGAGCCCTAGTCTTTGCTTCAGCTTACCTTTAACCAGGACAGGAAAAGCTTGCTGGCATGAAGGAGGAATCTTGCCTGGTTTTTGCTTCAGAGGGAATACTGAGGCCTGTCTCTAGAATTGGCAGACATCTGTATGGGACTGATTTATGCTCAAGAAAGAATACGGCCTAGAGTTCCTTCACCCTGCTCGAGGGACACTGCCATATTCTCTATATAGTCCCAGCTCTTAACATCTAGAGTATGATTTTTCCTTGTGCTAGTATGGCACTTTTAACTTATCCTCTCTTTGGACATTAATGTCCCTCTTTGGACATTAAGTTTCCTAGTAATCCTAGCTACAAAGCTACAAAGGGATTGCCAGCTTTCTGGAATGCTCCACACATAGTCTCGATGAATATTCCAATGGCTAGGGACCATTGGACTATCAAAGATTTGACTGTTGAAACCTGTGTTGAGACTGGCTAGAGAGGCTGGCCCAGTGGCACAGCAGTAAAGTTTGCATGCTCTGCTTTGGTGGCCTGGTGTTTGCCCGTTTGGATCCCAGGCGCTGACCTAGGCATCGCTTCTTAAGCCATGCTGCGGCAGGCGTCCCACATATACAGTAGAGGAAGATGGGCACGGATGTTAACTCAGGGCCAATCTTCCTCAAAAAAAAAAAATAAAATAAAAGGACCAGCTAGAGGCTTAGCCATTGAAGAGATTTGACAAGGGCACAAAGATTCTGAAAGGGGAAGAGGGGGGGTCTCTTCAACAGGGAGACTTAAGCCTCCTTTTATTTATAATTTGCCCATTTAATTTGTATTTGCCCAGTGGAATAACTCAAATGGCTAAATCAGTGGCTAGCAGTCTGCTAAATCTCTTTAGCAAGCTTTGGGTAAATATGGACTAGTCAACCATATTCACTTTCTGTACCAGAAGGACTGTGCTTTCAGGAATCTCCTGTACTTAGGAATGCAGCTATCTTGTGTGTATACTCATGATGGCCTAAGTGCCCACTCTAAAAAGTTGTGCTGTTTTACATTCTTACCGGTGTTTTGTGTTGACCTTTTTCCGTCCTCCAGTTAACTTTAGGTGAAAGTGACCTGTCCCTTTTGATAAATTCGCATTAACTCTTAAAAATAAAGGTATTGCATTTGATATAGAAGATGCCCTACACAAAGTATTGACAAATGAAAAGTACATCTACTCTAACAGGTAGGAGAAACGGAAGGTGGAAAGACAGGGATGGGAATTTACACTTATGGAGGCATGTCCAGATAGCTCTTACGTTACTCCTTGCAGCACTGTTACTGTATGCAGTGGTTTTGATTTGATGTAAACCCTTGTTTCTATGCTCTTTCTCTAGCTATAAATATTGACGAGAGGTTATAAATGGGAACCTTTGGAACTCACCAAAAAGAAAAAAATTACTGACAGAAAATGTGGACACAAAATGTGTTTTGTTTTCCAACTAGCTGTTAAATAAGCTTTGTTTCTTCCGCATAACAACTCCAGCAGAGTATCAGTGAAAACTTTGGAAAATACTTCTTTTCCACTGCAAAGAACATTCTTTGAAATCTCTTTCATGTAAAACATAGTAACATTTGCAACGTTTGTCCTTGAATAACTTTCTTGTCTAATAAAAAACCTGAGTCATCAAGACTTGTTTATTTTTGAAATAAATGGTTTTTTTTTTTTTTTGTGAGGAAGATTGGCCCTGAGCTAACGTCTGTTGCCAATCTTCCTCTTTTTGCTTGAGGAAGATTGGACATGAGCTAACATGTGTGGCAATCCTCCTCTATTTTGTATGTGGGATGCCGCCACAGCATGGCTTGAAGAGCAATGTGTAGGTTTGTGCTGAGGATCTGAACCCGCAAACCTGGGGCTGCTGAAGCTGAGCGCACAAACTTAACCGCTATGCCACTGGGCCGGCCCTCAAATAAATATTCTGTTAGAGGACGGTTTGTTGGGTTTTTTGAATGTCCTTGATCATGTCCAGTGCCATCCTGGAATATATCGCATTGAGATCACATTGAGACTGCATTGATTGATTGCATTGAGAACATGCTTGACACTTTGTACAGTAGACTCATTTTGATTCTTGGTTTCTGCCTTGCTGATGCAAGCTATATTACAGACATTTATTATTCAGCCTCAGATGAACCATGACCCGTGGAGACAGTTGTTACATGGACTACTGCACAGAGAATGGGTTAAGAGGACTCTCAGGGAAACCTGTGCAGGGGCCCCATTCTAATAGTTTCAAATCTCTTTGAATAGCACTATAGCTGCATTAGTAGATTCCCTAAGGAAGGGAGGGGAGAGGGAAGAGAGAACTTGATTTACTGAGCACTTATATGTGCCAGCCATCCTGCTAGCAGGACTGCATAAAGGTTTTTTCTTTTTCTCCATTTTATGTCTAATTGACTCCTATTCTTCCTTCAGATCTCGTCTCAAGTGGTACTTCTTAAGTGGAGCTTTGCCAGACTTGACCAAATCTCCCTGTCATAAATTCTCAGAGCATCATGAACCTCCCTCCACAACACAGATCATGGTTGAAACTTGACCTTTATTTGTGTGATTATTTTCACCAATGTCTATCTCCCCAACCAGCCTATAGATTCATGAGGGCAGGACTCCTGTATTTTGCCCAACATGGTACCACAGTGCTTACACACAACAGGTGTTTAATACATATTTATGGAACAAATGCATGGTTAAGAATTTGAGCTTATAGTCCTACAGATCTAAATTCAAATCTTGGTGTAGTAGACTGAATAATGACCCCAAAGGGTATCAGGTCCTAAACCCTGGAACCTGTAAAGGTAATCAAATATGGAGTCGACTCAAATAATCCATAACCAACCTATAAATCAAAATTGGGGTCAGTTTATTATGAGTCAGAGTGAGGATTATAACCCAGGAAAGCCTTAGAAGGCGTTCCAGAGAAGCATAGGTTTCAGTACAGTCTTAGATCTCTTCAGAACAAAGAAGATAGATTAAACACACCCAGGATACATTTTCATCAAACTTTCAAAGTGGTATTCAGTTGCAAATTAGCAGGTCAACAGGACTGTTATGTCAGGAAAGGGACTAATCTGGGCATCACCAATAGGGTGGAGGAGGGGAAGCATGCATTCTTATTTTAAGAGAGTGCATTCTTTAATTTGATGGTTAAGCAGATGTACAACGTATGTTTGACAGGCCATAAATCAGGCTTTTAGTTCAAGCCCAATCACTTTTGAACTCGAATAGTTACCCCATATACCTCAATATCCGACACTCTCTCGTCAACCTTGCAGATGTAATCAAGCATCTCCAGCTGGTGAGACGCTACTAGATTATACAGGCATGCACTAAGCGAAATCACAAGTGTCCTTAGAAGAGAGACTCAGAAGACTGACACAAACCCAAAAGGGGAAGGCAGGGTGACCGTTTGGAGCGCTGCAAAGTGCCGCGACCACAAGCCATGGAAGGCCAGCAGCCACCAGAAGCTGGAGGAGGCAAAGAAGGGATTTCTTTCAGTAACCATCTATTATTCAGATATGATTAGGACGCGCGTGGGTCACACCACCGGCTGCCTGTAACGCCTTCCTGCGAAGAACACAGGACAACGAACTTCTCTGCCTTTTCTTTCTTTCCCTGCCTTCCCCTTCCCGGTCTTCTCTTCCTCCTTTCTCTTCCGTTTTCCCGCATTTACCGCCGCCGGCACAGACTCCTCGAGAGGGTACCAGGTCGCAGAATGGTCACGCTAGGCGGCCGGTAGGTGCTGTGCTTTGCGGCCCAGCCGTAAAGCGCCGTCGCGCGCCGGGGACGTCACGGGGCCCGGAGCGCCGGTCCCAGCAGCTGGCGCTGGGGGCGCCGTCGTCACCTGCTGATCTGGTGGCCGTCGTCGCCCTGGCGGAAGCGCTGGTCTGTTAGGTCTTCTGGGGGGCTTCTTGGTCTGCGTGCGTTTCTGAGGTCGGGAGGGCGGCCCGGTCCTAGCGCCCGCTAGATCCCGGCCGGAGCTGTGGGGCGGGCGGAGGCGGCGGCCCCAGCAGCAGAGACCGCCGTGCGCGGAGCCGCCCGCGGGGCGCTGATGGCCGGACGCGTCCTGGGGAAGACGTTAGCCACCGTGTCTCTCTCGGTGGCCTTGGCCTACGTGACTGTCAAGTCTTTGCTCTGTCGCAGCCTCCCGGCGTGCAGGTAGTCCTCCTCTGAGGCCGCTTCTTCTCCCGACTGCCGGGGTCGCGTTGGGAGCCAGCTTCCAGGCCGGCGGCTTCCCCTGGCTTTGCTTGCGTCCCGTACGGTTATCGCCATTTACACGCTTGCGAAAAGGCTGCAATGTTTTATT
Source organism: Equus asinus (assembly GCF_041296235.1). Lineage (NCBI taxonomy): Eukaryota > Metazoa > Chordata > Mammalia > Perissodactyla > Equidae > Equus > Equus asinus. The sequence goes on along the minus strand of NC_091792.1, from coordinate 92,507,748 downwards.
GCGTATTGAGGAAAGCCAGTGGTAGTGATATTTCTCGGTCAGTGATACTGAAATTTACCACCCTCTGTAAGTCACCATTATTGTTGCCAGAGAGATTAAATATCACTTGTGTGGGTGTGGTGTTGTCCCCTTCCATTGTTTTCTCCTTCATACTTAAACGTTATTATTAAAGTTGCTACATGCACATAGTTTAAAAATGTGAGCAGTATAAATGGTGTAAAATGAAAAATATAAGTCGTGATTCCTCTCCTCGACTTCTCAGTGCAGAGAATACATTATTTAATATTTATTATATTATATATTATTACATTGTATATTAAATTATAAAGAGGTAGATGTTTATTATCTACCTCTTTTTCTTGATGTGCCAACTCTGGGTAAATTTAGGGATTTATGATGTGGCAAATAATCCACAACCAACCTATAAATCAAAATTGGAGTGAGTTTATTATGAGCCAAAGTGAGGGTTATAACAGGGGAAGGCCTTAGCAGAAGTTCCAGAGAAGCATGAGTTTCAGTACACTCTTATGTGGTTTTAGAAGGAAGAAGATACATTAAACACACCCAGGATACATTTTCAAAGAGGTATTCAGTTGCAAATTAGCAGGTCGACATGACCATTATGTCAGGAAAGGAACTAATCTGGGCATTACCAATAGGCCTAGCAGGGGAAGTATGCATTGTCTGTCTCAAGAGCGATTCCTGACTTTAATGGATAAGCAGATGGACAGTGTGTGCTTGATAGACCATAAGTCAGCCTTTCTAGTTCAAGCCGAATCAGTTTTGAACTCGAATAGTTACCCCATATACCTCCATATGTGAAAATCTCTTGTCATGAGGTCTTGCGCTGCCTCATACATTTATTCTCTTCTTGTCTGGTTTTTATTCTCCGAGTCCGTTGTTCACTAAACACGACGTTTTAGATGCCATGCTGGGCACAGAGTAATGAACACATTTTATGAGCTGCCTGCCTCTAGGAGTGGTTTTTCTTTTTTTAAAAAATGCTCTTTGCTTAGCATGTCATGTTTACTTTCAGCACAAGAGAATTTTCGTCTGTTTTTCCCCCATTTTGGTCCTTTCCTGACCCCTCCCCCCTCTTTTTTTCTGGAACTCCCATGACAGCTGTTGGAACTTCTGGATAGAACCTCTGTGTCTCTTTTTCTCTCATTTTCCGTTGGTTTGTCTTTTTGTACGATGTTCTTAGAGATTTTCCTGTCATTTACCTTACAGATTACTAATTCAGACCTTAGTCTTGTGTGTTGTTAGTCATCTCTTCTATTAAACTGTGAGGTTTTATTTATTTATTTTTCTTGGCGTGGAAGATTGTTGCTGAGCTAATATCTGTGCCACTCTTCCTCTATTTTGTATGTGGGACACCACCACAGCATGGCTTGATGAGCGGTGTGTAGGTCCACACCCGGGATCTGAACCTGCCAACCCCTGACAGTTGAAGAGGTGCATGCGAACTTAACCGCTGTGCCCCTGGACAGCCCACCCTTTTCACTTTAGATGTCCTAATTTAGGGTCATTAGGAATTTTAATCTTTAGTTTGAGAATAATGAGAAGCCATTTAAGTTTTTAGCTAGGAGGAGACATGAAAAATTTTCATGTACGTTGTGAGGTAAAGGTTAAGTTTCAGTTTTTTGTTTCTGTTTTCTTTCGTGATCCAATTATTTCAGCTCTATGCCTCTTAATTTTACCTTTAGTTTTACTCTACAGTTTACAATTTGTATATTTATCACAATCTGACTTCTAGTAATATTACATTACTTCATGTTGTAAGAACTTTACCATGATTTATTTCTTTTTTTCTGTTCTTTTTCCTTTGTGCTGTTTTTGCCATATGTTTTACACATGTATGTTAGACTATAGACTGTTTTTAAAAATGTATTCCTTCACATAGACTTAAAGTCTTCTTTTACATTTGTTTTTATGGTCGAATTTTCCTAACAAACTTCCTTCCCCAGCTTTTGTGGTAACAAAAGTAAACTGCTGTCCCTTTTTCTCAGCTAAAATAAATTCAGTGAGTAGGTTCCAGTTAATAAGATTTAGCAATATTTTAGAAATTTTCACATTTGAAAATAATCTCTCACAGTTGTTGGACCTTTTTACTAATATGCATCAAATTTGAGTTTTCTGATTTTTAAGTCTTTGAAAGTAAAAAATATGTTTTTGGGTCTTTGAATTAGGTTCTTTAAGTTATCTATTTTTTGGTATTTATATAAAACATTTTTTTTTTCTCCCAGAAACTCATTTTCATCCTGTGGGTTTCATCTTAACTCCAGCGTCATGTCTGGTTCTAATGGTGCCAAAGAGAATTCCCACCACAAGGCTCGGACATCTCCTTACCCAGGTTCGGAAGTTCAACGCAGCCATGTTCCTAATGAGAAAGTAGCCTGGCTTGTTGAGTGGAAAGACTATAATCCTGTGGAATACACTGCAGTCTCGGTCTTGGCTGGACCTGGGTGGGCAGATCCTCAGATCAGGTGAGCAAATTAGCGGGCATCAGCTGGGTGTAAGACTTTTAGAGAAGGTAGTGGTTGTATTTGTAAGTTGTCATTTTCACAGCTGAAAATTCATTTTTATCTAGTGCGTGACTTTGTTATAACTCACTTTCCACATTTGCTTGAATTCTTGCCAAAGCTAGACAGTCTATGTTTATTTATTTTTGTGGGAGTTTTATGATGTTCCTTCCAGATAGGTAAATCTATTTTGCTACGAAGTTTTTTGTTTTATGAAATGATGAGTGGTGGTATCTGTTTTCATTTGTTCTGTTTGGGTTATCAACAGAACAGCTTTTGTGGTTATTTTCCAACATAGCTGGACTTGTATTTGAAGTAGTGAAAAGATTTTTCAAAAATGTTTTCTGGATTACTAAGAATAGGATGATCATAAAATTAGACCAGTGTGAAAAAATAGAAAACGGATAAAGGAGAGAGAGAAAGAGGAAATGAAAACTTCAAGCAAAAAGGTTTTCACTAAATTCGTAGAAGTGCATTGATGCACATTTTAAATTTATGTTCCTTTTTATAAATATAATGATAGAGGTTTTTTTTAATGTTCTAACTATAAGCTAGGCACTGTACTAAATGTTTTATTAGCATTATTTTATTTTATTCTTATAACTATTCTGGAAGGCAGACAGGATTTCCTACTTCATAGAAAAACAAAACACAAAAAATGAAAAAACTTTTCTTTTGCGTTTGGTCACAGAACTAGTAGATGGTATAGCTTGGACTTGAATTCAGTCTACTCCAGAATTCATGCTCCTCACCACTCTGCTGAACTCCTACCCTAGTTTTAGAGCAATTTTTTTTTTAATTTTCTAAAGATTGGCACCTGAGCTAAATCTGTTGCCTATCTTTCTTTTTTCCTTCTTCTCCCCAGAGCCCCCAAGTACATAGTTGTATATTCTAGTTGTGAGCGCCTCTGGTTGTGCCATGTGGGACACCGCCTCAGCATGGCCTCATGAGCAGTGCCATGTCTGTGCCCTGGATCCGAACCAGTGAAACCCTGGGTCGCCGAAGCGGAGTGCACGAACTTAACCACTCAGCATGGGGCCGGCCCCTAGAGCAATTTTACATTTGATTTAATGAGTAAATTTATTGTGAATGATAGTGCTGTCAAGGCATTATTTATTCTGTTAAGGAGAAAGTTTTGTTAGTTGGGTAGATCCAGTATTAGTTCATTAGTAGTTATACTCTATTGTGGTCTTATTCAGTTTCAGTTGATTTTGCCCCACAGTTCCCTTATTTTGTCCAAAGATGTGTTTGTAGCTTTGTAATAGTGCTTGGATTATTAATTAATCTTGAAGCTAACCTGTGGAGAAATTATTGGCTTTAAATGAGTTCCATTTTCCCATTTTAGAGGATGTACATATTTCTACATACACATTATGCACAATTAAAATTAGTGATGTTGATGGGTGCTATATAGTGTAAATAGAGGAAGACTGAATACATTTTCTTAGTTTTCATTCTATTTTTTTTGAGTTGAATTTATATCACTGTCTAAATCAAGCTTTATTAGTAATGTTAATGCTTCAGTTATGATTAGGTTCCTGCTTTTTTTTAATGGTGAATTTCTAAAGTCCCGAGGGCATTGTAACTCTGGTTTTATAATTTCATGATTTTTACCATTTAATTCTTTTTATTTGTGTATTAGATGGTATATTTGTGTATTAGATGGAAGACCGGTCAGAAGTCTTGAGAGAATGTCTGGATCATTCAAGTTGGAAATTCTTCCCAAAACAAAGCACAAATATTTCTATGCTCACTTACTAGAATTAAAGCAAGAAAAAAGGGGAAACTTATGTCGGAACTGACCATGTACTATCCAGTGCTGTACGACTCTTTATTCACTGTCAGTGCAGTTGTGTCAGTGATTTCATAATGGTGAGGTTAGTTTATTTATATCTGTTTTTACAATATATTGAGGTATGACAAATGCAGTAAAATGCACATTTTTAAAGTATGCAGGTGTAGCTCAGTAAAATTTTACATTTATATAGCTCTGTAACTGTCATCTAGTCAAGATCTAGAACATTTTCAGTGTATTATATCTATTGTAATCTACATCAGAGTTATTATGAAGTTTGTGGGGCGAATTTGCTGTTTGTGGGGTGAATTTGCTGTTTTGTGGATTTGCTTTGATTAAAATGTTAATTAGTACACATTTGAAGAAATTAAAATTATTTTGAGACAGAAGAAACATCAAGATATCAGAAGGAATCTTATTTTTGGAATCACATAGGAACCAATAATTGCCAAATTGTGCCCATAGACAATTTCCTTGCTAGTAGTAATATAGAGTTTTTTGTAGCATGTGGAGTAGCTCCAGTTCTTCTGCCATTTGTCCTTCTCAGAGGGCTTATAATACACATCCTTGTGTTGGTTTTTTTTTTTTTAGATTTTTAAAAAATTTTTCCTTTTTCTCCCCAAACCGCCTGGTACATAGTTGTATATTTTTAGTTGTGGGTCCTTCTAGTTGTGGCATGTGGGACACCACCTCAGCGTGGCCTGATGAGCGGTGCCATGTCTGCGCCCAGGATTTGAACTAGCGAAACCCTGCACTGCCGAAGCAGAGCACACGAACTTAACCACTTGGCCATGGGGCTGGCCTCACATCCTTGTATTTTAAGGTGTTTTGGTTAACAAATTTCTTTTTCAGAAACTGTTTTGAAGGAGTAAGATGGATTTATAAATGAAAACTAACCCTTAACTATTTAGTTTCAGGGATACTGCTTGTTATAAGTAACAGATTGACTGGCATTATTAAGCCATTGGTAGTATTGAATCATTATTTCTTATTTTGCTTTGGTATTCTCATTGCAGTGAAAGTACCTTTTCTCCCAAGTTTAATGAAAAGGATGGGCATGTTGAGAGAAAGAGCCAGAATGGACTGTATGAGATTGAAAATGGAAGACCTAGGTAGGTACTGGGAGTGGAACATCTTACAATAATCGATCTTCAAAAGTTAGAAAATGTAATTAACATTTATCGAGTACTGGTATGTACCAGACATTGTGCGAAATAATTTATATATGTGATCTAACTAAATCTTCGCAGCAACCCTGTGGGTAGATATTTTTAGTTTCATTTATAGATAAGGAGAGAGAATGTAAGCAGTTTGCATTAAGTGAGTAAATGGCAGAGGCAAGATTTGAATGGGTCTTTTTGTAACTCTACCTTGAAGGTAGACATAATTAATTGAATAAGTTAAAGGATTGAAAATTGTATGTTCTGTAATTATTTATTAAATGAGACAATTCCTTAAAATAAGAATTTATCCAGACACCTGAGTAAAAATAAAAATAACCCAATAATTTAACGTTAGGTTTCTTTCTGTACTTCTAAAAGAGATTTCTCTATGCATCTCCAAAATTTTCCATTTTCCTTAAGAAGACATTGTAAAAGTTAGGAAGAAATGTAAAAATTAACGTGCCCCAAGTAAAGCAAAAGAAGGATCACAGATTTGTAATCATGGTTCTCATGTGGTAAAAATGTTGCAATTTATATTCTTAGTTCCTCTGGGACAAGGAAATCATAGTGCTGCTCTCACCCCAACTTGGGCCTTCCATTTTGCTAAATTCTTTCTTTGGTCATATCTTATTCACTTTTTCTATGTTACTGGATCTCCTTAAGTCAAACTCTTCTCGTATTTGACTTACTCCTTAGGTTCTTTTCTGGGTAAAATATATTAAAAGATATGTACACATATAAAAGGATCGGCAGAAAAGGTGTTGTTTTAGTCAAGATTCTGACTAATGGAAACCAGCTCTAGCTTGCCTGGGCAAAAAGTGAGCCTTATTCTAGGGCCATGGGATTGTCTCAAGGAGCCCAAAGTAGAAATGCAGCTAATTTAGGAGATTGGAAATCCATCAGGACTGTCTCTCTGCTTTACTTTGTGTGTAGCCTTGATTTCTCTTTCTCTGTAAACAACTTTCTCTGCTTCTCAGGCTATAGGATAGTCTATAAGTCTTTTTTCCACGGCTTCTAGCTTACAAGGTATAGGCTTGTTCTCTTAAAAAATTAACACTGTTTCTCTTAATATTGGCTTTGATCATTTGCGTTCAGGGGTGTATGGTTATATGGAATAAAACCTAGTTGCTGGCCACCCTGTCCCCCCTCCTGTGAGTTTGAAAAGTAGAATTCTTGTCACCTGGTCAAGTGTTTTGTCTTTGTCTTTCTGTCTTTATTTGTAGGTCTTGCTGAAAAATTTCTGAGTCTAGTACAAAACAATATAAAAATTCATTCAACTTTAGCAATAGCTGCAGGGGAGTCTGGAATAAAAAGAGATGGCTGAAAGAGACATTTTTGCAAGTTGTTTATTTAGTTTCACATGCTGGGAGGATAAAAAATGTTAAATAGGTAAGATTGCAGATTAGGGCATTTTACTGGTACGTAATGGAAGTTGAACATTTAAGGAATATTGACTGGAAGAAAATTAGTCAGCCCTGCCTGTTACTCTGTTTCTCTGACACACTTTAACATTGGGTTGTGGCATTAGGTTAAACAGTAAGTTGGCATTTTTAGAAAACGGTTTTCTTTAATAATTGAGTTTTGGTATACTTGAAGTCTTGAAATATTGAATGATACTACTATCTCATTATATGCTGCAAAATATGTATTACTGATAGTAAAGTTTCAGAACCCACTCAGGAAAAATGGACTTTAAAATGTAGCAAAAAATATTTTAATGGGAAGGGTTGCAGGAGATTGGAGTAGGAAAGGAGGGTGGTGAGAGAGAGGAGGGTGGGTGTGCTGATGATGCCTCGTCACTGATGTCGCAGAGGATGATTCTATGCAGGGGCTTCCATCCTCCAGGATTTGAGAGTTCAGGAAGGTTCTAGTTTAAATTTAGAAAACTGAAGTCAGGTGAAAACTGAAACAAATTCTTATATTGTATAACAATTTTGGAAATGAGATCCTCCTCCTAGATCCAGCCCAAAGCTTAAGACTCACAGCAAAGAAAAGTTGAGTAACAGTGCTTCTGGTGCCAGAGATGTGATGGTGCTGCTGGATTCGTGTGGAGATATGATTGCCCTCTTAGTGCTCTCACTACCTTTTGTGCCAGGTTAAGTTGGGTTAAAAAAGATGAACACATTCAATTGATTCTATGTTTTTTTCCCCCAGAAATCCTGCAGGACGGACGGGACTGGTTGGCCGGGGTCTTTTGGGACGGTGGGGCCCAAATCATGCTGCAGATCCCATCATAACCAGGTAATAACTAAAATAAATTTCAGAAGCAAAGAACTAAATTATTGGAAAAATAGACTGTAGCCATGTGTTTACATATACATATACATACACACATACATGTGTGTATACATATATATGTGTGTTTGTGTATATACATGTATATATGTGTGTGTATATATATCTGTGTGTATGCACAGCCACGTGTATATGCCTCCGCACACCCACGAAATCTGTATTTTAAAGGGACTTTATGTAAGATTATGGTGGTGTGATATAAGCTGTAGTACAGATGTGTAAAGCTGTAGTTTTATATTGTATGAGTAGGTTAGGCATTATATAAACAAAATTAGTTCACTAGGTATTTATTGACATCTATTTGTTTTCAGAACTGAGTAGGTGCTTTGGAAGATATAAAAAACTGTAACAATTCTAAGTTTCAGTTCCTGTTGCTGAAGAGCTATGGCTTCATTTGCAAGATGGAAAATATGAAATTAGAAAACATGTCAAAGACACATGAGTGATACAGAATGCTTTAGAAAATTAGAAGATTGGGTGTGGGCATGGTGATGCTGACCCTGGAGCACCCAAGAAAGGCATTATGAAGGAGGTAGACTGTAGGTGAACTTGAAGCTTGGATAGGTGGACAGAGGAGGCCTGAGAAGGCTTGTAATACTGTCCATTTGAGTATCGAGGAACAGTGAAAAGACGAGCTTGGTCGGAACAAAAGATTCTTGTAGGAAAATAGTGGATGATAAATTAAGCTTAAAATTAACTAATTTTTGTGCAATTCTATTGTGGAGAATATGAAATGCCAAAGTTTAAGGCATGTGAACTGGAGCCACTGAAGGTTTCAGAAGAGGGGAAAGGCATTCTCTTCCTGAGGCAGACCCCTCTGGTTAGCCAAATCATTCAGAAGGTCCCTTGGCGAGCATGAGTCAGAATATAGAAGGTAGGTGAGTGTAATGTTTAGATGGACTTAGCCATCTCCATAGGAATCATCTTTCCGACACATCTGGAATATTCTGTCATCTTTTTTAATTAAAATGAAAATCTCTTTTAATTTTTATTTTTAGGATTTCTTCACTGACCAACTCCCTCTTCACATGTAATTGTCACTTTCCTACTTTAAATAATGCAAATGCCCTCAATATTCTTACTTTTTTAGTTTTGATATTTTGTACGTCTTCCTTTCTTCCAGGAGACTTTGTTTTTCTCTGATCTGAGATTTAATGATAATTTCATAGTTTAACTCTAGGAAAGCAGCTTATTTCCCTTATTTTCAAGTTACTGGAAGAGGCCAACACTCGCCCTGTCTTACTCTCTTGCTTGCCCTTTGAGTTTCCCCGTTAAAAGGGATTTTTACCCCACATCCTACCCCAGTTTTATCTTCCATCCATCCATCCTTCCTTCCTTCCTCCCACCCATCCATACTTCCTTCCTTCTATCCACCCACCGACCCACCCTCCCATCAACCTATCAAACCTACCTCTATCCATCTAAAATTCGTTTAGAAACTTTATGGTTTAAATGAGATGAGAGAGTTAATATATTCTTTAATCAATGTAAGTAAATATTAATGGCAGTATTAGTTACTTTTCAGTTTTGGTGAGGCTGGCTAAAAACAGCAAGGTGTAAAACATTTGAAGCAGGAGTGCCAGTAAGGGGACAAGAAGCAGAAAACGGAAGCCAGAGACTTGAAAGTTAGCCTCTAAATGGCTTGTCTTTATCTATGGTGGACCAAATAGCAGCTAGGGGTAAATGTGATTGTGTGTTAGGTTGTTTTGAAAAGGTAGACTTTGAGCTTAACTCTGTCATTATATAGATGAGAGCACTGAAGCCTTAGAGGTGGTCAAGGCCATAAAAGAACCCACAGTGGCAGTCTAGCTTTCAGCTGTACTCTTAGGGTGCTGTTCTTTGCTGTCTCAGTAATGCTTGTGTTAAGCGATGAGTCCCTCCATGTAGATGAGTGGCAGTGGAAATGGAAGGAAGAGAAGAATGAAAGATGGTGAAGGAAGAATCACCAGATTAATTGAATCGTTAAAAATATTGCTTTACTCCAGACACTCTGCTAGGCGCTACTGTTAGTTTTCCCATTTGTTTCTCACAAAACCTCCCAAAGTAGGTATTAACATATCTATTTTATAAATCTGAAAATGGAGACTCACTGAGGTTAAGTGGCTTGCCTAAATCTTGTAGATCTGAAATTTGAATCGGGGTATTTGGCTCCAACTATTGAGCTTTCTCTTTTACACCAGTATTTCACTAATGAGTAATTATAAGAATCACCTAGGCACTTTTAAAGCAAAGATCCTTCCTCCTTTTTTTACAAGTACTTCATGATTCAAAATAGCATTGTACAGTGCAGAATTTCACAGATTTTCTTGTTCAGATTCTCCAGGGCAAGTGTTAAATTTTTAGATTCCCAGGTACCCTTCCTAGAGATTTCCCATGTATGATGGGACGTTATCTGAAGTTTCTTTAGATTCTTTAAAGTCAAAGTGAGATGGGAAGTGTTAATATATTACTGTGAATAAACTCAGGTCAAAAAGTTGGTGGCATATAATTTTCTTTCCAGTTTTGGTTAAAGGCAGGAAGGTGTGGACCTTCAGAAGTGGGGAGGGGTTATCAATAGTTCATAGGAATATCATTGCTATTTAATAAATGTTATTGAGGTTCATTAATTTAAATGATACATTATTTCTGATATATCAAGAAATTTTGTTTGAAATTTGGTGAAAATGTATTTGGTACTAATAAAGGAACAAGAAACTCCTCTGCTTAAAATCCTTCAATGAGTCCCTTCAGGATAAAACCTGAGACTGTAAACACAATAAGCAAGCTGTTCATCATCTGTCTGGTCCTGCCTTCTTGCCCAGCAGCGTCTCTGTTCTGCTTCTCTTCCCCGTGCTCTGGCTGCGATGGCTGAGCTGCAGGGGCTCTGTGGTGGTCTTTGTTTTCCCAGCTGCTTGCATGTGATGCATCGTAGGTGTCAGTAAATGTTTGTGAGTAACAGAGCCCTCATTTGCTTTCTTATCCTTCCTCTTCTTCAACTAGTGTAAACAGTCTGTTTATTTGGTTTAAGTAAATAGTGCTAGAGTGATTAAGAGCACAGATTCTGGAAACCAGACCGCCTGAGTTCCAATCTTGGTTTACAGCACTTACTAGCTCTGCAGTCTTGGGCAAGTTTTCTACTTCTCTGTGCCTCATTTTCTGCGTCTGTACAGTAAAGACAATAGAATTGTTTGAGGCTTAAATGGATAAATACACTAAAGCACTTAGAACAGCATCAGGTATATGATAAGTACTATATAAATGGCTTTTAAAAATAAGGGTAAAATATGTCTCCTCTCCATTCTCATGGTCTCAGCCTTCAGTCCTGTCCTTGTCGTCTCATATCTGGATCATGGTAACAGTCTTTTTGCCTCTAGTCTTGCCTCCCTCCAAAGCAGCCTCCACACTTTTGTCAAAGTGAGTGAGCCTTCTAAAACGCAAATTGCTTATGGCTTTATCCTATTTAAGAATATTCTCTGGCTCTCTAAGCAGATGAATTTGATGAATTCTTTGCCCGCTTCTCCAGCCTTATACCCCATCTTTCCCTTACTGATGCCCCCACATTGCCAGACGCCACATATATGTTCAGTTTCTTGAGCACATTTATTTTATGTTATAACTTTGTTCCTTGCTTGTATTATTCCTCTATCTGGCATCCTTAAAAACAGATGCTATCTTCTTGTACTAATTATTCTTTCCTTTCTATTTACTGTACTCATCAAACTGTCACTCTGTCTTATAATTTATTCATGTACATGTCTAGTTCCACTGCTAGACTATGAGCTTTTTTGGGGCAGAAATTATGGGTTAGATGGGTAGTCAGCCACAGTATAAAGAAATTTGGAAACCCATATCTAAACCAGTGTATTTCGTTGAGTCTCAGTCAGAGTGATGGTTAGGTCACAGGCTTTCTTTTTTGGCTTAGTATTGGACGTTCAAAATCTTTATCTTTGCCTAAGAAACTATTAGAACAGTTCTTAAAATTGGGCAAGGGGAGGTGGGTGTGGAGGCATGGAAGGAAAGGGGAGGTTTATCAGCATCTCTGGGAAAGAGGCGGTGGTTAGAAGAAGTGGATTCTGAAATTAACCTTGCCGTGATACTATAAACAAAAACTACATGCAATTTGATTCAAAATATAAAATTAAACTAAAGGGTAGAGTGAGATTTTTTATCAGAAGAGGGCATAAAGATTGAAAAACACTATTGTTGAGACCAGCTGAACCTGTGTCGTATAATCTGCTTTTCTGATAACACAGTGAACTGTTAAAAGCAAATATAACTGGATCTTTTTTACTACCTGTAATTCTTAAGAAGGATCCTTGGACTTTGTTTTTTCTTTTCTTTTTTTTTTTTTTTAACTTTTACGGCCCTTCCTTTAAATTCTGTTCTGCTTTTAAGCTTTTTTTTGGGTAGCACTTTAAGTGGTAAAAACCATTTCTATCCTAAATTTTTATTATGGAGAATACAATATCTTTTATAGAAATTAGACATTTGTCCTGGTTTGTAACAGTGCTAAATGTAGAATATTTCTAATGCAAAATATTTTTTTGGTGAAACTAGCAGATTTGAGGTAAATTTATATATACTCTATTATAAAGAAAAATACGTGTTTATAACTCTTTCTCAAACTTGAGAGAGAACCTTGGTCTTTGTTCTAGTTTGGTTTGATCTTACATTGCTGTTTATAGGTGGAAAAGGGATAGAAGTGGAAATAAAATCACCCACCCCATTTCTGGGAAAAACATCTTACAATTTGTTGCAATAAAAAGGAAAGACTGTGGAGAATGGGCAATCCCAGGGGTAAGCATTAAAATTAAATCAAATTAATGTTTCAAGTTCTTTTTAGTTGCTTTATTTAATACAAAGTTATTTTGTGTGGATCTTGTCTACTCCGGTTACCTCCGTTCTTCCGCACTCCAATTAGTTGTGCTTTTGTCATTCATCACTGTAATGAAGTGACATTGTTAGTAACAAGTGGAGGAGCAGGGGTCTTGGAATCTGAGTCTAACTCTAAAACCCTTGGGAAAGAACTTGGCCTTTGGAGTTAGACCTGGGCTTGTGTCTTGGCCTTTCCACTTTGAGCTGGGTGATCTGGAGTTCAGACTCTGATCTTTAAAGTAAAGATGCTGTATCTACTTCATAGGATTACTAGAGATAGCATATAAATCACCTAGTCTATGGTAGGTACTCATTAACATTGGGTCCATCTCAGAACTCAACCCCTACTCCAAGCCCAAGGTAAGATTTTTAGCATTTTTTTGTTGTTGAATTCTGATAATTTTAGGCATAATAAAAAAGGTAACTTTTATTACTTACTGTTTCTTGTAGTTTTTAAAATTTCCGTAATATCATCAGGAAGAGTGTACTTTTTGTCAAGTTCGTGTCAGTGGTGTATTTGAAGTGGCTTTTTAAAAATGTGTATTGTGTGCAGCAGAGGGTTTTATATTTTATGCTATATTGTGAAATGGAGATAGTTTGATGAGAGCATGACTTACACTGCTATCTGCAAGAATAGTTTTTTCTTTGTAGGATAAAAGTGGAATGGAAATAAAGATCTCAGCTAACTGTGATGTAAGTTTAGGCTAATTATTATGAGCCAAATAGTCAAACTTTACTCGTGTTGAGTGCAAGAATACAGTAATGATTTTATCATAGGATCTTCTGTTTTCATTGCCATTTGAAATTCTGATCAGTCAGGGAACTGTGGTCACTGATACCATTTTGAGAGTCATTCATCTAATCATCATATTTTGAAACTCAGCTAATATTTTAGAGTTTGAGGATATAACAGAGCAACATAAACAAACATCCCTGTCCTCTTGGTGCTCACGTTCCAGTGGGGGAGACATATAAGATAAATAAGTTATTGTATGTTAAAAGGTAGTAGTATTAAGAAAAAAACTAAAGCAAGGAAGGGGACTAGGGAGTGTTTGAGAGTTTACAGTTTTAGATAGGATGGTTAGAGAAGGTCTCTCTGAGAAGGTGACATTTGAGTAAAGACCTAAAGGAGGTGAATGAGTAAGTACATGGATATTCTTGGGAAAAGCGTCTTGGACAGAAGTAATAGCAGGTGCAAAGGCCCTAAAGTGGGAGTATGTCTGGCACATTCTAGGAGCATTGAGGAGGTCAGTGTGGCTGGAATGGAATGAATAATGGGGAGACTATCAACTTACTGTATTCTTTCTTGCCTCCAGGCGTTTCTTCCCTTAGCCTGAGTTTGGAAAATACCAGGAAATGAATCTGAGTAGCTCAGTTTGCCATAGGCAAACCTTGGACCAATTATTGTGGTAAAATATATGAGGTACCCTGATAGGCTGCTACTAGAAACAAACGGTTTAGAGAAGGGCATGTCACAGAAGAATGTGGATCATGATTATGGGCAGATAGAGCAGTAAATGTCCATTGCATCACTCAGTAAATATTTGTTGAATGAATTAAAGGTTATTACTTTTTTTTTTTAACAAAAATGTGACTCTTAGGGGATGGTGGATCCAGGAGAGAAGATTAGTGCCGCACTGAAAAGAGAATTTGGTGAGGAAGCTCTCAACTCCTTACAGAAATCCAGTGCTGAAAAGAGAGAATTAGAGGAACAGTTGCAGAAACTCTTCAGCCAGGAACATCTGGTGGTAAGAAATGGTGATTCCTAGGAAGGATTTAGTCCTGTGGATTAATGAAAATGACTTGAAGTTCACCTGGAAATCTGATAGATCATTTTCTGGATAAAGTGAAATACTTGTGTATTTGAAATATGTATTCATGAGAACAACTTAACTCGTGGATTTTCACTGTAAATAGATTTCCACTAAGTTTTATAGCCCAACTTTAGGTCAATTACGTCATTTGTTATAATACAGTTTTTCCTCTGAGTTTTTCTTTAGACTAGATGTGAGCTAATGTGACAATTCAGAAGCTATTTTCATATGTGTTGAATACCCATCCAATGGAAAACTTTTTTTATTTGCATGAATTCAGCTCTTTTGAAAGGACATTTTAAGTTATGTTATTCAGAGTTTTTCTGGTTGATAACCATGTAAGTTTCATGTCCATTTTGTCTATATACCCTTTGTGATTAAAAAAAATACCTTATAAGGTATATGTGCACTAATAAAAAGGAAAAGTACGGATTTTCTTTTCTTTTTTGTTGGCTTCTGCTTGGATTGCTTTGTTTTCTTTCTCGAGTTGGGATTTCTTAATTATTTATCTATGTTGTCCAGTTTTTTGGTTATATTTGTGTTAGATGGCTAGATCCAAATCTTTTCATGATTAGTAGCTTGAGTATTAATCTTTACTACCTTTATTTATAGATCTCATGTGTTTAACTAGGAGAATCAACCTTTGTATTTCTGAAACTGTAGTCATAGAAATTATTAAAATGGAAAAATACTTAAATTATAGGGACTTTAAAAAATCTCATGGCCTGAATATGACTATTCTTAATTTCTTAAATTAGAGTCTGAGGTATCAAGGGTTTTGTGAATTTTAAACCTTCCTCAAAAAGTTGTTGAGAATAGTTTCCTGGGGAAATTTAAAACAAGCATATGGAATGCTACGTTAAAGGTTCTATGATAGTTACATTTCTTTTTTTTTTATTGTGGTAAAAAACACATAACATAATTTACCATCCTGACCATTTTTAGGTGTATAGTTAAGTAGTGTTAACTATATGCACATTGTTTTGTAACAAGATATCTACGTGTATGATTCTAATGAAGGTAACATGCTTCTGCTCTATGCATTCCTGTTTCACTCTAGACATTTTTTTATCTGCTTCCTTTTAAAAATAGATATATAAGGGATATGTTGATGATCCTCGGAACACTGATAATGCATGGATGGAGACAGAAGCTGTGAACTACCATGATGAAACAGGTGATTTTACTTATGTTTGTTAAACTGACTGGATTAGAGGATCAGTTAAGTCAAGCAGCCTACTAGGGCACAGTTAAATCTGGACTATTTTAGCATCTTGAGCCAATCAACTACTGATTATAGAATTATATTTATGTGAAACCAAAATTGTTGATATTAGAAGAATACATGAAAGAAAGCCTTCCAAGTTCTACCTGGAACCAATTTCCTTTAATCCATTGGTAGCATATAAAATTAAGGTTGAATTTATGGACTAAAATTATGTGCCTTAAAGTTGTCAAATTGTTTGTATAGTATAAGTCCATTTGTGTAAAACAAAACCAAAGCAACTGGAGATTTGGGTAGGAAATAGGAAATATGGCCATGATTAAGGAAATGGAATTTATATCTTTCTTGCTGTTTGAAATATTTTTATAATAAGTATATCTTATTAAAACACAAGTCAATACCAAAAAAATTTCCAAGTATGAAAGAATTTAAAATGAATGCTTTTTTTAGTCCATGGATTTAAAAATTGGGGGCAGGGAATCAAATCTGTTATTACAAAGAGAGAAGGAAAATTTACTCTCTTAAAAGTTAATTATAGGGGCCAGCCTGGTGGTGCAGTGGTTAAGTTGACACGCTCTGCCTCAGTGGTCCGGGGTTCATCCATTCAGATCCTGGTCGCGGACCTAAGCAGTGCTTATCAAGCCATGCTGTGGCAGGTGTCTCACATACAAAAAATGGAGGAAGATGGGCACAAATGTTAGCTCTGGGCCAATCTTCCTTAGCAAAAAAGAGAAGGCTTGGTGGTGGATGTTAGCGCCGGGCTAATCTTCCTCAAAAAAAAATTAATTATGATCCTTAATTTGTATATTGATGGCTTCTCTTGAAACATATTGCTAAATTGGATGACTTTTAAATATTTTGTTTTCATCTGTAGCGTAATGAAATGAGGGTACCATATAAGAGCACTGAGTATTCTACTTATGGCTCTTTTCTGAGCTGTGTAACCTTGTGCAAATCTCTTGTTCTCCTGGACTTGGTGTTTTCATTTGTAAAACGAGCTGGAACTGGAAGATCTGCCACTGTCACATTGTGTGCTTTTGCTTGTTGGACTTGGGGGAAACGCCCAGCACTGACTCAGTTAATTCTATACAACTACTCTAAGCAAGGTATTAGAAGATTTGAGTTCATCCTTCTGGTATTGAGAACTTAGAAGAAATATTTCAGAGGGAGAATTATGCAAATGTACTGTAGAAGCAGGTCTGTATGGCTTAAGTACTGATAAATTTGTTAGCTTTTTATTTTTGGAGTTAAAAACAATGACTCATCATCTAGCAGTTGATTATATAGTTTATGAGTTGTTCAAATCACCGTTTTCACCCTTCCTTTCTCTCTTTAAATTCCAAAAAAATTTCTGGTGTGATAATTCCAAATTCTGCTGTATCTGAGTCTGATTGTGATGCTTGCTTTGTCTCTTCACACTATGCTTTTTACCTTTTAGCATGCCTTGTAGTTTTTTTTGAAAACTGGACATGATGTATCTGTAAAAAGGAACTGAGGCAAATAGGCCTTTAGTGTGAGGTTTTGTGTTTATCTCACTAGGAGTTAGGCTGTGCTTACTATTTGCTGTAGCTGTAGGTGTCAGAGGCTAAAATTTCCTCTGGTGTCCTTGTTTTCACCTTGTTGTCTTTGAGTTTCCCTAGAGACTTCTTCTTATGTAAGGTCTGAGCTGTGCAGTTCTTTCAGTTGTATTCCCTGCTGGTAGACGGGAGCCCTGTTGATGTGGTGGTAAGTGTCGGGGGAGGGGAATCATAGGAGAAGCTGTGACGAGGTCTTAGTCTTTTAGTGAGGCTGTGCCTCTGGGCTGTGATCTTCACAACTGCTTCTTCACAACACTCCTTAAGTGAGGCAGGAAGGCTAGAGGGAACTGGAGTTGGGAATTTCCCTTCCCCCAGGTTGCTTAGGCCTTGGTAAAATAGTTTTCCCTGAGGGCAGAATGCTCTGGGTGTATTTCAAAATCCTTACTTTTCCCCTTTCCCTGCTGGAAGCAGGTGGAGATTGTTTTTCTCCAGTCTTCACCCTGAGAACTTGGTGGCATTTCTGGAGGTAAAACTCATGAAAATGGGCCCTCCTTCCCACCCCAAGATGGGGCCTCCAGGAGATTTCATCCTCCACCTAGCCCACAGATCAGTGTCCAGAAATTAGTCAGTTACCTTTTAAGCGTTCTTCCTGGTTGCTGGCTCCATTGGTGGGCTTCTGTTCCTGCTAAGTTGTGATTCTCTGTCTCTCCAGTTTTTGGGGTGGCAGTGTGCCGTGACCTCAATTCTCTGATGGATCGAAGAAGAGTTGTTGATTTTCAGTTGGTTCAGCTTTTTTCTTTCTTTTTTTTTCCTTAAAGATTTTATTTTTCCTTTTTCTCCCCAAAGCCCCCCAGTACATGGTGGTATATGATGCGGGGTCGGTGAGCCGAGGAGTTGAAAGAAAGATTTCTTCTCTTAAGATCTGGCAGTAGTGCTCTTTTATTTAGAGAATAGTGTGGAATAGCATGGGGACAGGACCCATGGGCAGTCAGAGCTTCTGCTGCCGCTGCTTCTGCTGCCCCCGCTGGCATGGGGACAGGACCCACGAGCAGTCAGAGCTCCTGCTGCTGCTGCCCCGAGTTGAGGGTTAGGACTAAATTTAAGGCATGGTATGTGAGTCATCTCTTTACAAGACAAAGAATATGTAAAAAAGTTAAAATGGTATCAGTGCCCGTATGGTCTGGCCATTTGGCGGTCCCACAACTTTTAGATAAGAATCAAACCGGATGGAGTAAATGGCAGAAGTCACCGCTTGAATTTTATCCTCGGCTAAAGACAAAGGAGGATTTGTGGGGAGGGGGGGGTCAGTTACATGAGGTTGCCAGACAGTAACCAACTTAAGTTCTTGCCTCTGGCATTGATTAAGAGCTTCTAGAGATAAGACCATCCCCCCTTCTTCCTGGCACAGAGAGGGAGGCATCTTCACAGATAGAGGTTTCCCTTAGAAATGTAAATGTTTCCCAACAAAGGGGCAAACAAATTCCACTCCTTGGAGCCTGAATCTCATCTGTAGTTTTAAAACTAACCAGCCTAAAAATCCTCATCATAAGCCATTTTAAAATTAAGCAGCCTAAAAATCCTCATCAGTATATATATATATTTTTTAGTTGTGGCGTGTGGGATGCCACCTCAGCATGACCCAACGAGCGACACCACGTCCGTGCCCAGGATCTGAACTGGCGAAACCCTGGGCCACTGAAGCGGACCTCGAAAACTTAACCACTTGGTCACCGGGCCGGCCCCTGTTTCAGCTTTTTTCTTGTTGTGAGCATGGGAGTGCTGACTTCAAAGCTCTTTACATGTCAGACTGGACCTCTTTACACTTTTTACAATTTTGTTTTGTGTAATTTATTAGGTAACCAGAAAGGGAGGGGAGTAAAATAACTTTTTAGACGTTATTAGTTCTGATACAGAGCATGTTGTTAGAGGACATTGTTGTTTAGATAATCAGATATTTGCACTTCGCTTTTGGATTCAGGGTTGTATTAATTCTGGTACTTCATTGATGGTTGGATGTTGTAGCTGCACTGAAGATACACAAAGCTGTCATTTTAGTATTGGAATTTAGAAACTTGTGTGCTAAAATATTTGATTGGTTCTTTTCTTTTAAGAAGTAGCTTTATTTTTTATTATAAAGGTAATACTTTTTAATAGTTATTTAGAAAAAGGATGATGTAAAGAGGAAAAGTTTTAAAAGCACCAATTATTTCATTTCCCATAGATAATCATTCTTGGCATTTTGGTTTATCTTCTTCTGGACTTCAGATAGCTGTTTTTAAAATAAAAATGAGCTCATACCATATATTCTATTTTGTTACTTGCTGTTTTCACATAAAAATGTATTATGGACATCTTTCCATGTCAGTATATATAGATATGTTTCATGTTTAATGACCATATGGCAGTCCATTGTGTAGCTGTTCCATCACTTATTTAATCTGTGCCCAATAGATAGGAAAGTTTGGTTATGTTTGTTTTTTTATTTTTGGTTATAAATAATGTTGCCTTGAATATTTTAACTGCCTTATCTTTTTATTTCCTTAGAATAAACTCTTTGAAGTGGAATTGCTTGATTGTTTATTGTATCCTCAATGCCTAGTACTGAATCTGGTGTATAAGAGGCATTCTGATGTTTGTTGAATGAATGCTTGTCAAAGAGCGTTTACTTTTTAAAAGCTCTTGATAAACATTGCCAACTTGTCCTACAGAAGTGTGCCACTTACATTACCAACAGTGATTAGAGCATTTATTTTTAGTTTTTTGATAATTATAAATATTTTAATAAAATATTTATATTTATAAATATAATTATAAATATTTTATGGTTTCTGATCTGGTGTCATGCTTAGAAAAAGTCCGCTTACCTTAAGACTATAAAACGAGTCCACCAATTGTTTTGTTTTACTTTTTTTTTAACATTTAAATCTCTAATCCCTCTGGAATTTATTTATTTATTGTTATTAAAAACCTTTTATTTAAAACATGGCAATTGCAACAAAAAGTATGTATGGAGGTACCGTAAGTTAATCTCACCCAAAGACAAATTATAGTCCATCACTTCCCATGTGAGCCCGATCACCCCTTTTGCCTTTGCCCTCCCTCCTTCCCCTATGGTAACCACCAGTCCAGTCTCCGTTGCTGTGTGTTGGTTTGTCGTTGTTTTTATCTTCTACGTATGAGTGAGATCATATGGTATTTGACTTTCTCCCTCTGACTTATGGAATTTATTTTGATGTGAGATTTCATGCTTATTTAATGTGAACTCTTTTTTTTTAGGGTAATGTTCTTTATTATAAAGAGAAAAGCTTTCTTAGTGATGCCACTACTTAAAATTTACAAACATGGTTAAAATTTGGGCATTTGGAAAATTTGAACTATTCTTTTAATTCACTTGACCACCTAATACAATAATTTGATTTAAGATAATTTTTAGTAAGAATACTTGAAGATGTAGTTATGCTGAAAAAGAAATTAATAAGTGAATTACTTTTTCTTGGTGATGTTTTTTCTTTGGTAACCAGGTGAGATAATGGATAACCTTACCCTGGAGGCTGGAGATGATGCTGGAAAAGTGAAATGGGTGGACATTAATGATAAACTCAAGCTTTATGCCAGTCACTCTCAGTTCATCAAGCTTGTGGCAGAGAAACGAGATGCACACTGGAGTGAGGACTCTGAAACTGACTGCGATGGGTTATAGCTCACCACCTCCATGTAAGCCAAAGGTCAACAAAGGAGCGTGTACTGAAAAGAAGGCACTATCACAGAACGCAGATATTAAAAGGTCAAAGTAGGTCTCTTGGAAATTATTTTATTCACTTTCAAAACAATTTGCATTTAGAAGGTTTTGCATAAGAATACAATTAGTAAATATGGTGAAATGGAACACAGAATTTCCTGCTTTTCAGTCAAAAAATATAAAAAAATCATATTTTATATGTATTCTGTTTAAGCATGGCTTAAACCAAATTTAAACAACTGATGCTTTTTGAAGAATTATAATCTGAATAAAGATAAATTTGACCAGCCATAACTTCTGCTTTCCATGTAGTTCTTGTTTGTCAGTTCTTTTTTTTTTTTGAGGAAGATTAGCCCTGAGCTAACATTTGCTGCCAATCTTCCTCCTTTTGCTGAGGAAGCCTGGCCCTGAGCCAACATCCATGCTCATCTTCCTCTACTTTATATGTGGGATGCCTGCCACAGCATGGCTTGACAAGTGGTGCCAGGTCTGCACCCGGGATCTGAACCTGTGAACCCCAGGCAGCCAAAGCAGAATGTGGGAACTTAACCGCTGTGCCACCAGGCTGGCCCCTCTTTTTTTCTTCATTGATCTTCTGAGGTCTGAGGGATGTTCCTGCCACATCAAGCTCCTTTGCCTCATCTGATTTATCTTTAAATTATTTGCCTCACATTTTGCTTTATGTGATCTTTTTGAAGATGATTTAAATGGAAACTGTATGTATTCTTCTTGACTTTAGAGTCATCAGTTTTTGAGGAAATTTTAGTCACTGTTTTAGTCAATAAAAATCAGGATCACTGAACAAGAGCTCATGTTCTTATTGTTAGAAATTTCTGAATTCAAGGTGGCCAGGAAATTAGTAATTTAAACTGTTATATTTGTTTCACTCTACTGTAATTGTATTTGCCATAAATGAGTTAAAAATAGAAAAATAGATGTTCAGAAAGGAATTGAAATCAGACGAAGACAGAAGGAGGTCTGGGAGTTAAAGGGACTGTTAGGAAGGGAATGTTAAGGTTTGAGAGAGGTTTCTTGAGAGACTCGCTGTTAACATTATAATTCCCAGAGGAAAGGAAAGAGTTGGTGTTCTTGGAAGCAGGGAAGAGGAAAGAAAATAACCCTGTCTTGTCTCATGGACACAAGTATCCCATTCTGGCTGAGGCATCTTTGGGGAAGCCCCATGATATTAACTCCTGTCACCCTGAAGTAGGGACTGTCATGATTCCATCTTCGTTCAGCTGGACTGCAGGTGGGGCGTCTGAAGAAAAGCAGGCTTAGGGGATGGAGGCATGGTTCTTTTCTTCAGATATTTGAAAAAGGCGTTAGGATTACTCTGTAGCTAGAGGACAGAAGTAGGGCTAAGGAAAAGCAGAAAGGATTTTTGTTTTTTTTAGTGTCAAAGCTCCTTGGGTGGTAAACCTGAACAGTTGAACTGAAGGAGGCTTTTTTCCCCTCGGTGTGATTGTAAGTTTTGCTGAAACATTAAAATGTTTGATTTCAGGATGCTGCCACGACCCCCTCTGGAAGAGTTATAAGGTTTATGTACAGTATTAGTTTTCTGAAATCCATAATGTCCTGGTCTCTGAATATGTAATAAGGGACTTGTGCTTGACAAGGATGACCTGCTCATTGGGCGAGGGGTAGGATGACCTTCTCCCAGCATGAAAGAATCTGATTCCACTTGTACTGTTTGCCAGGAAAAAATTGCTTATTCCTGGCACTGAATAGAGTTCTCTAAAATTAAAACTGCTTACAAACGCTCTTGAGAAAGTTTGAGCAATTCCCTGAAGAATGACATTTACTTACGTTTAGTAGTTTTGCTACATTTAAACTGACATTAGTAAAGATATTAGGGTATAGTGAAATTTTACTTAAAGAATGACTAAAGCACGTGGTCTCTAGATAAATTCTTTGTGGCATTTTGGAGTTTTTGCTGGAACTTTTACAGATATGCAAAATGATAAAACTATAAACTATAGTTAGGACAGAAGTAGATAATCTTCTGATTACATTAGGTATCCAGCATCATCTATAATAGAAAAAGACCAGATTAAAATTTTAATTTAAGACATTTCTGGAAGAATATTTGCTCCTATACCAGTAGGTGATATTACGTTCATATTTGCTTTTCTTATATTTTAGATACAAGCAATATTTTTTGGTTTTTAAGAGATATTTAGTAAAATAGTAATAATATGTACCATTTATTGAATATTTACGTTATATCACTTAATCCTCACAACAATCCTGTGGGGTTAGGTGGTGGTGTTCCCATTTCACAGGTGAAAGTGGTATTTAGAAAGGCTGCACCAAGGTTTATTCAGTAAGGGACAGAGCTGGGGTAAGTCCTGGTCTGCCTGGTTCCAAGCCTATTCTCTATCTGTCGTACTCCCTACGAAGGTTATGAAACTTCCTGATTTGTTCCTGTAAGTATGCATTTGGAAGACTGTATATTGCTTAAGTAGGAGTCACGTTATCCGGAGGAATGCAGTTATGGTTTCTGACTGCATCTGATCACGGCCACAGCTGATTTGGCTAGCATTTGGAAATTTCTTTGCATAATTTTGGCCCAAGGTGAATTTATTTGATGATATCTTAACCTAAAGCTAAATGGCCCAGTCAGTGTTTATCTTGCCAGCAGGTGTTCTTGAGATTTGAAAGTATTTAAAATTCAAATAGAAGCAGATACCAAACGTACATAAAACCGCAACTATCTAGAAAGCTAAGTATTAATAGCTAAAGAGGGCACTTGAAAATTCCGAACACTTTTAGAGGCTAAAAGGCTGTACTCTCTTTTACAGTATAGGACTTTGTGGTGGTTGGTATTATTTTCTAAACTATTTGTGAAGTTTTAATAAATGAGTGATTTTAAGCTACCTCCTTTGAAGAAAGAATTTGTAATGAATTTGGTCTTATTTATACCTACTTTCATTATATTATTAATTTAACAATCCAAGGCTGTTAAACTCAAGATAAAAATATTTAAAAATGTGTAATAGTGCTTGAAAGATAGAGATTTTACTCACCGTATATAACTTCTGACATAGTAGTGAGAGAATTATTTCTGCCAAAATAAACAATACAGATTATAGTTATTATACAAAGGTATTTGTGCCATAATTTTTTCTTTGCCTCCACTCATGTCTCCCAGATTATGGTTATTTTATTGTTATCAGGTTGGTGTTGGTATAATTATTCGTGTTGGGAGGTAGAAAATAATGTGGTTCTGCTATACCTAAATGCTGATAAATTGAATCCTCAACTGTCTTTTCTGCAACACAAAGCGTAATTTCTCCTACTTGGCCCCTGATGGCCTGGTGAAAGCCCTGGAAGTGCTAAGAAACAGTAAATAAGCATTTAGGGCAAGGAAACGTCGGAAGGAAAACTGGAGTAGAATCCACTTTCTCACAGTTGGGACTGAGAAGGTTTTGACTCGTCAGCTTCTCTCAAGGTAAATTAAAATAAACACATACTGTATATAATTTTAATTAACATTAATTCAGATATTTGAAAAAGGAATATACCTTTTTGTTCTCTCTTTTTCGTATACGTTTTAAACAAAAGCAGATTTGGGTGGGAATCAAAGTAGAAGTCTCAAGGTTTGTAGCTTTTCCATCAGGTGAGCTGATGCTTTTGTTTGCGAAGGAGACGTGCTGCCTTGCCTTGACACCAGGCTATTTCTAGGTTCGGGAGTTTCATAGGCTTTCTCAGTGTTTACTGTCAATTGTCCATAAGACAAAAATAAGCTTGAGGTAAAATTCACTATTTGGAATTTCTTAACCAAATATTACATATATTTCTGTAAACAAATTTTGTCAGATACCCTGGGCATTATAAAAAGAATACCTTTTTAGACCTGCGGACATTCTGATCTAAATATCTTGGAGAAAATTGAGTTTATAACTCGTGAGCTCTAGTTTGGGTGGATCAGTCAGTTTCGATTCTCTTGGATGTTTTTATGGTTCAGAAGAATTATTCTTACCTTTCCTGAGATTAAATGTCACTTGCTTTTATCAATATAATCATAGAAATAAAGTCTTACCCCAAAGAAGCCCTAAAAATAAAAAAATTAATGAGATATTATCTGCAGTCCATCAGATTTGTAGTTTATAATAGCTTAAAAGTTAATATGGCCTTACCCCAAGTTGGTTCAGAATAGCAGTGATTAACTGTGAAAGAAGGAAAATCAAGTATCAGTGCTGTCAATGGGTTTATTTTAACTTAGTGCATATATAAGTTAAAATATTTTCTATATAAAGATCTCTGTTTTTATTGAAAAGTTAATTTCATGTTACTACTTAGTGTTTTATTTACATGATGTAAGATTTTAAAGTGGATATGCAATATTTAGACTTAAATTCCCTTAATTCACAGAAATATTTTCTTGTGACTGCCTTGTAACTATACACTATATCTAAAGGATAGAAAATTGATGAGTGGTTAAGAAACTCACTGTGTATGCTTCCATACAAGTCTAATTTTTCTTAAATTATGCAAATTCCCTGTGTGAATGATACTTGAAACAAAATGTTAGGACACCTATGAATACTTTGTTTCAAGGGTTTGCTTACACAAGTAGTTTCTCTGGGAAAATATTGCTTTGTGGCTTCCACAGGTCCCCCTGTTTTAAGAGACTGGCAGCTTGCTCAAGGCGTTGACCACTCTTATCGAATCGCTCTATTTGTTGAGCTGTCTGTACCCGTACGTCTGCGAGAATATGTAAGCTAAACACTGTCCCGACTTGTTCTTAGGGCTTGAGGTAGCCTCTGTTCTCTTAGGATGCCTGTTCCTGCTCCCTGACTTAACTAGGATCACCCAGAGAAAAATGATCACCGTGAAGATACAGCGATTCTTTAAATTATTCTGTCAGGGTCCTTTGCAGGATGGGTTGTGGCCAACAGCACTTCTAAAAAGTTCAGAAATATAAAGTGTAAATAGGTATTAAGTGTTCAGATCTGGTAATTTGAGTGAATCACGTGTCTGAGGAGTCACTATTTTGACTGGAAGAGACCTTGGAGGTAAATGCATGCCTTTATCAACAGTTACACAGCTAATTTAGTTGTAAAGATGGCATTAGAATCTAGGCTTTCCAACCACAGGCCAGTGCTCTGTTGGCCATGTTTTGATGGAAATGTGAACTTGCTAATTTTGTAATCATCAATAATTAATTATTGAAGGTAGTTTCCTAAAACCTTTTCAGTTAGAAATATGCTAGAATCTTTATGATTTGCCATTTGGAAATGTACTATAATGTTGCTTAAACAGAGTGGATTGTGGGAAGAGCACTAGCTAGTTGAACTCAAAGGGCTTAGGTTCTTATTTAGTCGGACTCTGAAGCTACCTGTTAACCTCAGAGTTTCTGGGACACTTAAATACTCTTCAAGATGGTTGACTTTAAATAGTCTGTAGTGAAGAATCCTGAAAAATTTTATCTCAGGCACACAAATGATATAGGCCTAAATTTCTGACATTTTTACAAAGTACTGCATGTCCCTGATTCTAAGATACCATCAAATGTAAAATGTCCCATTTAGTTAATAATAGCATATTAAAAAGGAGATCCTAGATTAAATGTCTGTATCTGTTGTGAAATATGTCTTGATTTCAGAAAATGTTTAAGTGTGAAGAAATCTTTTTTTTTTTTTGCTGAGGAAGATTCGCCCTGAGCTAACATCCATGGCCAGTCTTTCTCTTTGTATGTGGGCTGCCACCACAGGATGGCCACTGACAGACAAGTGGTATGGGTCTATACCTGGGAACTGAACCTGGGCCAGCAAAGCAGAGCCTGCCGAACTTAACCATTAGGTCACTGGGGCTGGCCCTTAAGTGTGAAAAGTATGTTTTTAGACAGGGAAATGGAATTTTTTAGTGTTATCTTTTGTAACTACATCCAAGTATTTTTCCTGTCTTTCATAAACTAAGATTCTGAACAACATATTGTATCAATAAAGAGCCTCATTAAAAAGTTGAATTATGTATAATTCAGTAAAAAAAAGCATTGTCGAGATTTAGATTTGACCATCTTTAGTGTAGTATGTGTTTATGCTAATGCTTCATTAGTGAAGAAATAATTTTACCTCCTAAAGCAATTTATTCTGTAACTCTGAGTCTTTTGACTCTTCCCTGTCTCCTTCATTAGTGAGAGAAGAGGTTGTTTTGTTGATTTCCAGTTTGGATGAATTGAATAAATGAATGAAGAACTGTTGGCATGCATTGGGATTGTTTTTTGGCTTTGAATTTAACAGCCATGCTTTATTTTGTTTCCAAATGAATTGACTAATAAAGACAGTAATTTTCATAATGAACTGGCTCATCTCATAGGCTGTTGAATACAGTATTTTTATAGATTTTATAGATTAACAGAGCAGAATATATTTACCAATATAAGATCGTTAGGTGTCAGGACCTAGAATAAAAGGAAACAAATAATCGAGTTGTAATTCAGCATTTTATCTCTCTTCTATCTTATACTTTTATTTTAGCTGGATTAATGAAATTATGCTTTTTAGAATTCTTAGCATTTCTAAAGTTATATCCTTAGGACTCATAGTCACTAATATTTTAAGTACTCCTCCCCCCCACAGTACATCCCACCCCTTTCAAAGCTCCTACCTCTGGAAACAGCCCACATTTTCCTTTGTGGGCTCCAAATACAGCGAGGTCTTCTTGGAAAGAGCGTTAAACTTATGCTTACTAGGTTGGAAGAAAGACTGTATTTTGGAATCACTTCTTTATGAAAGAAAACTTTAATAATGTCATTTCCTGTATTATAATAGGAGTATCATTGAAAAATTTGGAATTAAAATGCTATAATATATACAACTTATTTTTTGGTTTGTGACTGGGTCAGTCTTGTCATATGTAATTATCCTGCATTCAGTAAAATCCTGTCAAAAGTAAAATTTAACTGACCTTTTATATCATGACCATAACCTTAAATCTAGTTCATAGGCTTCTAGGACAGATTCCATTTCAGTAAGAGTGCATTTTCCTCCCATTAGTGGCAGATGTAAGTATAAAATTTTAGAGGTAAAATGAACTTCCTAAATCATCCATTCTATTTTATGTTCTAGAAGAAAATACGGCTCACAGGGAGTTTAAGGTTACTCCAGAGTATTAAACGGCAGAGCTTGCATCCCCAGGTTATTTGACTTCAAATGCATTTTCTACTCATCTCCCCAATTTCCTCCACTCGATCAAGGAAAGTTCCAGGTTTTTGGTAGTTCAGTACGTAAGATTTGTACATTAAATGATTCAAATCAGACAAATATCAACTAATGGTCCCCACAAGAGAATGATAAGCATTAATTCTTATCAAAATTCCTCTCCAATTAAATCTTAAAAATTTTCAAGTTTTTGTTTTGTATTTATTTAAATGCTTTCTTAAAGGAAACTTTTAAGTGTAATTTACCTGATTTGGATCATAAGGAAAAGGAAGAGGAATTGGAATCTACAAAAAAGAAAAAAAAGTGAATTGTGAATTAAACAAAATGTGAACATTTTGACTTTTTAAAATTTCTTCATTCATTTGCTCATCCATCCATCCATCCATTCACCCAGTATTTATTGAGCAATTATGCTTTCCCAGGGATCCCAACTTCTAGTTGGTGAAAATCAGATTCTAGTGGATTTTAAGTCATTTTTTCTTTCAAGAGGTATGCTTATTTTGCTTAAGTGGTCAAACCTAAAGTCTGGGAATCTGTCTTATGTGTTGATAGTTCTTGCAAATCCATCAGTTTCTCTACAGTAGTTCGTTCTTGGGCTGATTTTTAATACTATTCTGCCATCTGGTGGAAAGAAGAGTTTCTATTTCAAATGCTGGTGATTCTTTTTATTGCCAGCTAGATATATATAATTTAAAACGTAAGATGTTAACAGAGATTCCTAATTCTAATGATAAACCAAGACTCCAGGAGTTTTCATTAATTTAAAAACAAATATTGCTGAATTCAGCCAAAAAAAAAATGTACCTAGCCCTGACTAGACGAAAACAATTAGCAATTAATTATAAATGCAAGTTCTTAGAAATTTAGTGGCTAAGATTCAGTTAGGACATGTGAAAACATTAAAGGCAAAGTCCATTGAGGACTAACTGTAGTGACAAATTTCCAAAAACCTGCTTAAAGTTGAGAAATAAACAGTCTGAAATTGAATAGAAGCAAAGGGAAGGTGTTTATTACATTTAGATAAAAAAGCAAAATTATGCAAAATAGTGTTTATATTTTAAACATATTATATTTTAGTTGCTAGACAGGAAGTTAAGCTAGATGCTATTTTAAAATATGTGTGAACTTTCCAAAACATCATTGCTTAAGTATTGTCCAAATTCAGTGTGTCTCCAACCTGTGTTTGCCGCCTCATTGTACTGGTCATTCTTCCCCCAAATGGCCATGTGCCGCCCAGGTCTGTGCCCAGGCACGTGCTGTTCCCCCTGCCTGGAGTGCCTTACCCACTCCTCATCCCTCATAAACTGGTTCAGATACCATCTCCTCTGGGAATCAAGCCTTTGACACATCCTAGGTTAGCTGGCTTTGTATTTGCATCTAGAAGGACTTATCAAATTATGGGTTTTTTTCATTTATGAGTCTCTCTTCCTCATCAGATTGTGAACTTATTTCATACTTTTTGTATTTCCAGTACTCACTATAGACCCTATAAGCAACCAAATAAATGCTATCTGTCCATACCACCAAAAGTCTTACATGTAGAATAAAGACAACTTTATTATGTGTTTAGCATTGTTCTGGCCTTCACTAAAAACTTTTGTAAGAATCCAGATATTAGGAGAGATTGAAGAGGCTCCAACAAGAAGAATAAAGTAGTTATCTTGTTTGACCGGTGAGAAAAAGTTGCACAGAGCTGGAAAAAAACTTTTCAGAGAAAAGAAAGCAGCAAGATGATTTAGAAAAAGAAAGAATGGATATTATAGAAAGAGATTAGAAGAGTAAGTTCATCACAGTCAAAGCAATTCAGTCTAAACAGCTTTTTGATGGCGAGCGTACGGACACATTGGAGGACGTCACTGAAGACTTGGGAGAGCATTTGCCAGCCCCTTGTTGCACTCCACACAAGCTCTGCAAGAAGGGCAGCGTGAATAGCTGATGCCTCTTAAGCCTTATTTTTCAGTATCAAATTTGGAGAATTTTATAACCATCATCCAACTGGGAAATACTTGTCACAACTTGAGATTCCCCAAACCCATACTCACCAGGGGCAGCTGTCGAGGTAGGGGAAATGGGATCGGAGGAAAAAATGGTGGTCCTTGTGGTGGGTAAAAGTTAAATCTCTGTAAAAAGAAACATGTCAGTCATTTCAGGCAATTGCAAACTTTTAAAATGAACACGTCATTTGAAAATATAACTAGAAGTTTACCTGTCCACTGGAACTTCCTCCAGATTGTTCAAGCTTGTAAAACAATAACAGCAACAAGATAAAGCAAGATACGGTGAGACTTGATTCATTACAAAGGGCTTTTGTTCTAAATGAGCATAGGTACCAAGCACTACTACTGAGCATTAGCCCCATCAGTGGTGTAGCTTTACCTCTGAAATAAAAAGCAGTTGAGTATAGGGAAAAGATGAATCAGTTTTGTCCAGTGATTTAGAAGGCATACGTTTTGCCTTTGAACTTATTTCCAAAGTGTTTCTATTTACATCTCTTAAGATTAATTACATATTGCATGCCTCATTATCTTTGAGTCAACAGTGTTCTCAATTTAGTTCTCAGCATTTATAAGTTCAAAGTAAAGGGAGTGTGGAAGTGTAAATTTAAATTTTGTATCCCCAAACAAGTTTTGAAAGCTCCCTCACTGCTTTGACAGCTCCTTTGTTACAAAATCTGCGGGGGAGAGGGTTTCTTACCTACTTGGTGCCCTACATATTTAGAGTATACTAAGCACAGATTAGACTCATATATCTCATTTGTCCAGATGTGGGAGGCATGGCTGCAGTCAACGTGAGACGGTTTGCGGTAAGGGTGTTGTAAATGAAACTCGATTGAAACTGTGGACTTCAGACCCCGTCACTTGTTCTATACTGCTAAGTTTATTTACGAGCTTCCTGTGTTCCCATTGGGACTCCTCAGTGCTTTAGATGCACTTTTATTATCTTCACACAACTCTGAGGTCATTCTTATGACTCACTTTGCAGGCAGGGAGGCCACGGGTTCATTCCTTGCTCCAGGTCACTCAGCTAGCAAATGGCCTGTGAGCCGGGGTTTGTACTGGGAACACCCTGGGGCTGAGGAACTGTGCTAAATTCCTGGGTCTACAACTTTCCTGGACTCCACTTTCCTCTTTCTGTGAAACAAAAAGAGGAAATGCTTTCTAGTCCAGAAATACGATGTTTCTATAACGGAAATGGAGTGGACAACTGAGGAGGGGTACTCACACGGATGGGCAGCGCAGTGGCTGTGCCCAACAGGCCTGCCAGGACGAGCAATTCCATTCTGGAGGAAGAGTCTGGAATTGAAGGGTTAGGAGATCATTTATTTCTTTCTATCTAAGTCTTATCTCATTGTAAATAGACTGTTTGGTTAGAGGTGTTGAAATGATGGTCAGGCTCACTTCTACCTCTAGGTTCAGGTTTTGTAAGCCTAGAACAGTGCTTTAAGAAACTTTGAACGCCTTCAGACATGCATTCTATGGCTCATAACATTGCATGCACTTCCTACTCTTCCTTATAATCTCACAGTTCACCCTAACCCTGTTTGGTCCCTGAAGTGATTTGAGTTTGTGATCTCTATCCAGAAATCTTCAAACTCCAGTGTCATATCATGATTCTGATTGGGGATGTATCGCCGCTGGCTCAAATAGGGTTTCTTGTGTAGCATACAAGAAATAATGTAATAAACCCACCTTGAGCTTCTACCCCCATGAGACTTACCAGGCCTTCACATGGTCTGGATGCTGTTACTGACAATTATAATTTCTCAAGAAGTAAACGATATGGAAAAACTCTTGCAAGGCATGATGGATTGGTAGAGAATAAGTATGATATGAGTAAATTCAATACAGCAAATCAGTGTGGTCTTTTCTGGCCAGCTGATTCTGAAAGCAAACCTTGTTATGCTCTTAAATCACATTTAACTCAAATTAACTTACCTTATGAGTTTCAAACAAATCACTGTACTCTGGAATTGGATTTTGGAAGAAAAATCAACTTCATCATGTTCTTATAAAGACTTGTCCCCAGCATCTGAAGCAAGTTATTTCTTTTTATATATGTCAGTCTTCAATTATTTTATGTATATTTGAAACCCAGCTCTGATTTATCTTCAGGCTATTTTACTTTGCCTGAATTTAGGCAACTTATCCCCCTTTCCTTTCTTTTTCATGTTCTTTCTTTGTATTTTTCTTTCTTCTGAATTTAAATCCTTGAATTTCTTTCTTCCTTTGATAAGTGGACCTACTAGAAATCACTAAATCACCCAAGACAAGACTATCTTACATTCTTTTCCCTAGTGCAATAAAATCAGTCCAAACCGTGCTGTGTCTTTTCAATTACCTTTGCTTCAAATGGCCCTCGGAGCGATGGATTCAAGGAACAGTGTGATCTCCTGGAATCTCTATGCCCCTCTAGTATTTAAGCCATATTACTAATGCCTTTATGGTTATGGGCAATGAGTCACAAAATTCAAAGCTGAACTGAATAATTGGTTCTAGGCTAGGAACTCCAAATTCTAAAGTATCTCAATTACACAGAGAGAGGCTTAAAGACTCATTACTCAGAAAATAACTTCAACTCCTTGGTTGGGATTAGAGAAATGTTTTATCACAAACAACCCATGATTAAAAATTGTCACCACCAAGAATATTTAAGTGCTTTTGCAACATATCATCCAGGGCCTTAACTGACACATGGGAGGCTTAACTGACAGAAACATTTAAGGTTCTAAAGTGTTCTATCAGTAAATCATATTTTTATTTCAAAATGAAAATTATTTTCAACTGAAACACTTTTAGTAAACATTTAGGTAATGTCCTTAGCATTAAAATCACGTTTCACTATTCCAAAACATTGAAAATATTTAAAACGGTAATTTAGGTCTAATTAGTGCCTCCAAATATAATTTCAGTCTTCCCAACAAATTTACAGTTAGAAACTTGGTTTCTATTAGTTAAGACCTCTCATGACATTTGTTTGCAGCTACACATAGAAACATTCTGAACTTTGGAATAATTTCTAAAATTATTTTCCTAATTGGAAAAAATTAAAAAGAATCATTACATTTCAATTAATCAAATTGAACTTAATTTAGGCATGACATGGTATGTTGTGGTCTGGTTAAGAACAAGTGACTCATTGAGCTAAGAAAAGAGATAAATACAATTTTGCAGTTAATCAGAGAAGATTATTCTGACAAAAAAAAAACTTCCATAAGTCCTTCAGATAAAATTCCCAGGGGCACATTCTCTCAGTGACTGTCAGAGATAGGGCTCTTAAGAACAACAACGAATTTTTGATTATATGAGGAAATAATCAAAGACTAATTGCATTGATATTTTCCTTTTCAGATAGGAAAATATGGAAAAAACTATTTTGTTTTCTTTTAAGTATTTTAGGTAGAATGAAGTGGGTGACGCTTTCTTTTATTGCCTTGCTTCGGATCTTGGAAAGCTCTGTTATGCTGTCTTCTATATTTTTTCAATCTAGCTTTTACTGTATTGCTATTTACCAAAGAAGAGCTCAAATGAAGACATACATTTTCACTTACAACACATTTTCTTGCATCAATTTACAGTTGCAATATTTATCTCTGACTACATTGGATGTTAAGACACTTCAGGGATCTCTTTACGCTACCTTTATTCTAAGGACTTAAAATGCCTAGAAATTTTGCAGGGCCTTCCTCCACCCCGACACTCATGTGCAGTTGCACAAAAGTTAGAATTAGCTGTATCTGGCAGTGCACAATCATCCAGATTTTATAGCAAACTTGGTAAAGAGCACTTGAATTCAATTTTTTTCTTTTTAAACTTACATGATGACAAAGGACACTCATGAGCAACTACCGTTTAACAACTGAATATTTGTTTCCTCTAGGAAGTGTCTCCCCTGATCACGTGCACGTTTTCTTTTTTTAAGTAGTAGGGTCTATGAAGCACAATTATAATTTGATATGAAGTATGAGCCCTGAGTTAGTCTTCCACGTAGAATTGTTTAAATAAATGACTGGAAATAAACTTGAATTAGCATTTGGATTTTTATTAGGATATTAAGATATCGAAAATCATACACATTAACAACAAAAGAGCATTATTTCATTTTCTTGAAGTACACGTGATATTACGGACAAAATGAATGTATTACTTTTTCAAGTTTTATAATTAGTAAGTATCTAATAAATGGATGCAGAAAGGATGAGTTAAACTCCTGTTCACAAATGTGTGCAGAATTTTGCATACCTGACTTAATTTATTTCCAAAGTTAATATTAAATGTCTGGCGCATATACTGTTATCAAGCAATTACTCTCATTGTCTTCTTAGACATGCAAACGTTTTGCTAAATATAAATCTACAAATATCATGGCTGCATAGATTTCAGAAGTGGTCAGAGCAGAGGAGGATGCTGGGAAGTTTGAGTTCTTTCAAATCTTAATTCAAAACAGGAGATTTTCATCTATGTCTTCTGTAAAAAACAAAAACAAAACAAAATGCACTTTTAGAAAGTAGCAAGATTAGTAATATAAAGAAAAAAGTGTTAGAGCTGGGGATTAGAGAAGCCATCTAATATGACAGTATGATAGGCATTTTTTTTTTTTTTCTGTGAGGAAGATTGGCCCTGAGCTAACATCTGTTGGTAATCTTCCTCTTTTTGTTTTTTCTCCCCAAAGCCCCAGTATGTAGTTGTATATCCTAGTTATAAGTCATTTTAGTTCTTCTATGTGGGACGCCCCCACTGCTTGGCTTGATGAGCCATATTAGGTCTGTGCCCAGGATCCAAACTGGTGAACCAGGGCCACAGAAGTGGAGTGCCTGAACTTAACCACCTGGCCAGGGGGCCAGTCCCAGTACGATAGTTCTTAACCCTGGTAGGGCATCAACATCACCCAAGAAGTTTTTAAGAATATGTATTTCGGGCCTCACCCCTGGCCTCCTGAATCGGAATCCCCAGGGGTGGGCCAATGGCATGTAGACATTTAGAAAGCTCTGCAGGTATGTCTGATATAGAGTTGAGAATCACTGATAGAAGAGGTTGAGGGGAGGCCCAGCGGAGAAGCGCCCAGTATACTAACCTATGAGGGTTGCTAAAATATGAGTAGACATAAACAGAAGTATGGTGCCAGTTTAAGTCCAGTTGCCAGTCAAGTGATTCTAAAGAACTTGTTGCCACACATGTGGAAGAAGACAGCATCCTCCGGTGGATGTGAGACCACGCTTCACCAGCGTGGCCCACCCTCACTCAAGAATTGTTGAATAAATATTTCAAGTAGATTAGTTAGAAGCATACTAAGCTACTCCCCTGTCTGGGACACGAGGCAATTTTCCTGCCCAGTGTAAGTCTTCCTCTTGCCCCAAGAGCGGGACAGATTATGGACTTTGATATCTTTCTTTTGAGCACTGGCTTCTTTTGTAAAATGGAGATAACAGTCTCATTATTTATAAATTTACTTATATT
This sequence comes from Equus asinus, assembly GCF_041296235.1. Lineage (NCBI taxonomy): Eukaryota > Metazoa > Chordata > Mammalia > Perissodactyla > Equidae > Equus > Equus asinus. Next base: position 92,472,204 of record NC_091792.1, on the reverse strand, counting down.
TGCACTTGTTCTTTTTGTCTTCCTTCTGTTGTTTGAATGAGAGATGTCCCTCCCGTGGACTTTAAGGCCAATCCTCCACCTGTGCGCAGGATCTCTTCTGACTTTGGAATTCTCCCTTATTTTCCTCTTTTTTTTTCTTACATCCTCAACTTTTCCTTTTTTCTGGGTCCTTTCCATTAGTGTTTAAATATGCTGCATATCCAGCCTCAAGAACAGTGCCTGGCATTATGTGGACCATCAGTAAAGATTTGTTGAGTGAATGAATGAAAGAAAGAAAGAATGAATGAGTGAATGAATGAGTGCTCAAGGCTCTTTTATTCCCCCAAATGCTTCTCTCAACTCTATATCCCTCTCTAGCTCTTTCCTGCCTTCAAACATTCACTCCTTATCCTTTCTCATCTCCGGTTCTTTCTCAACTGATAGAATCTGGCTTCCATCACTACCATTCCACCAAACTCTTACCAAGGCCACCCAGGACATCCTTATTTCTACATCCAACCGATATTCTCAGTCTGTTATCATACTTGATGTCTCAGCAGCATTTGGCACTGTGATCGTGTCCTCGTCTTTGAAACACCTCCTCATGGCACTGTCCTGTTTTCTTTCTTCCTTTCAGGAGACTTTTTATTCTCCTTAGTGAACTCCTTCTTTCTCCTCTATCCAACATCTAGATATTGTTGTACCTTGGTGTTTAACCTTAGGCCCTTTCTCATGTAGCTCAACACATTTTCCTTGGGGAATTAATTTCGTTCCCTGGTGTCAATTACTTTCTGTGTGCTCGTAATCTCCAAATGCATATTTCAATTCCCAAACTGTCTTGAAACGCAGACCCATATCTTCAACCATCAACTATACATTATCTTCCAAAGACTTCAAAATTCAACCTCTCCAAAATGGAATTTATCATCTCCCTCGAATCTACTTCTGTTCTCGTGTTTTCTGTCTCAGTGGAAGGTATCTCTGTTTATCCTGTCTGGCCTGAGCCAGGAACCCGGCCACTGTACTCACTCCTCTTTCTCTTGGTCTCTCAGCTGTCTGCTCCCTGCCTCCATATGTTCCTGTCAAACATTGTCTTATTATTTCTGCATGCTGTACATCTTGAATATGTTTATATTCTTGAATATATCTTGAATACATTTATACTTTTTAATATATCTCGACTATGTTTGTTTTTCTTTTTCCCCAATATAACTAACGGCCCTAGTTCAAATTCTCATCAACTCTTGCCTGAATTTACCATAACATCCTCTCAAACATTCTCTGGCTTCCCCACACAATAACCAAAAGAATCATTCTTAAACACGAATCCAGTGAAATCACTCCGTTGTTTAAAACAGTTCGGTGATCCTCCAGTACTCTTAGGATAATGTCTTTAACTGGCTTAGCAGGACTTGCATGATCTGACTTGTTCACCCTATTAGTCTCACTTGGAAGGTTTTTCTAAAGATTAACGTGGATATATGTCAATGTAGGATAGCACTAAATAAATAAGGCTTTTCCATCTCTTAATCGGACCCTTACTTTACACGCAAGGAAAATGAGACTCGCTGAGGCTGAGTGGCATGCCCTAATGCACATGGCTAGTTAATGATAGAGCTGGAATATTCAAGCACGTCTAGTTCAGACCAAAGGCAGGTAGAATTCAGGACAACACTGGCTAAAATTTATCTTGTCCTTCTGTGGATCTCTCAGCTCAGAGGGAAGGAAGGATATGCTTACAAAGAGAGATACATACTTTTTTGCTTTCCCTAGCTGCGTCCCAAAGTAGTAACTTGTTTACTTGTTCTGACAGAATGGTTAATATCTGCTTCATTGGCTTACTGTGTGATAATTCTTTCCCTTCTTCAAAATAATGTAATCACGGCCAAACCACAGGGAACAAACAAGATCATTAGGAGCTTTGCGAGTCAATGAACTTTAAGCCCTTCCTGCTGCTCCCAGACAAACCCCTAGCCAAGAACCTGAGTGAGCCTACATGCTGCAGAGCTTCCAGAAGTTTCAAAAGGAGCAGTGGAGCACAACTGGTTTCCTTGAATAAATGGCCTCTGTTCAAATTTGCTTTTTGATCACTCCTTAAAATCACGTGCCGTATAAAAGGGCATTCATAAATATGTCCCGTCCCAGCCTAGTGTTCCCCTATTGATAGTGGTGGAGTGGAGGGGGTGGGGAGCCGTACTTGGGTACATTTCGTCTTTTTAACATGGGAATTGGAAGAGACAGTTTTAGCCAATTTTAGGGATACATTTGAATTTATAAGTACTGTGTTTATCGCGTAGATGTTAGAAAGGAAATTGGCATTATTTGTATGAGTTTGGGTCTTAATAGCTTGTTAATTTCCTATTAATGTTAACAAGCTATAAACAGTCTGTGGTAGGCAGCCTCCAAGATGACCCAACCAACCCACATCCTGTAGTCTCCTCCCACACTGCAGCAGGGTTGGTCTGCGTGACAACAGAATATGGCAGAAGTAACAGTATGTCGCTTCCAAGATGAGGTTATAAAAGACACTGCAGCTGCAGTCTTGGGTTTTCTATCTCTCTCTAATTCTCTCTTTCTCTGATCACTCGGGAGGAAACCAGATGCCATGTGGTAAACAGTCCTACAGAGAGGAGCACATAGTGAGGAACTGACGCCTTCTGACAACAGCCATGTGAGCGAGCTTAGAGCAGCTCCGAAGCCAGGTAAGCTACTGCCGGTTTCCTGAGCCTTGGGAACCGTGAGACAGAAATCAAGCTTCTAAGCTTTAGGGTAACCTGTTATGGAGTAATAGACAATTAATACATGGAACTAGGCGCTTACAAAAATATATGTTCTTTGCTCTTTACAGTTGAGCTTATTTCACGGAATAAAATTGTAGAGGAAAAGGACTTTTTCTGCTTACCTATTTATCAATAAATAAGAATCCTCATACTCTCAGCTCTTCCTAATTTCAAGGCATTATACACTAGCATGAGGAGTATTTTTGAAGTGAAGCTCCCTTAAGTTCCCTTTTTGTGGGAAATTCTGACCTTTGGTGAACTTTCTTTTCCTCACTGCGTGGCTGCATATTCATCCTACAAGTGTGTTGTGAACATATGCACAGACCTCTGTCGCAGAGATTTGATGTTCACTGTTGATTTACATTTGCAAGCAGTTTTGATTGCTCATTTTCTGAACATCTTTCAAATCTTGCTTATTGAAAACATGCTTGCTCATAAAAATCAACTCTAACTTAGGAAAAGAAAAGGAAGTAGATTAAGACATAACCTAGTAAAACAAATGTCTAAATTTAAATTCCTCCACTTTAGGAATAAAGAAAGAACCCTCCGGGGCGGGCCCGGTAGCACAGTGGTTAAGTTCCCGTGCTCCGCTTTGGTGGCCCAGGGTTCCCTGGCACGGGTCCCCAGTGTGGACCTACACACTGCTTATCAAGTCATGCTGTGGCAGGCATCTCACATACTAAAAAAATACAGGACGACGGGCACAGATGTTAGCTTAGGGCTAATCTTCCTTAAAAAATAAAAAAAATAATTAAAAAAAAGAAAGATCCCTCCGATCTTTTTTTTTTTTTTTGCCACTGCAGATGCAGTATTGGGTCACTTTTGGATTACAGGAATACTATCTGGACACAGCTTGTGATGTAAGACCCAATCTTTAGTGTGTTGGTAATGAATTCCAAGATTCTTCTTTCTCCCATTGATCGAATCAGGCTTGCTCTTCACATATGATTTTTACAAGTTTGGCCCTATATACACAGGTTAAGTAAGGACATAAAATCCTTCTTTCATTAGAAGGGTAGGTTTTTGAGATCTGGCACAACTCTCTGGATTCTCATTTTTGTCTTAGGCTTAGCCAACTGCCAGGGCCTCAATGCAGTTATCCCCTCAATATTCATCCTCACTGCCCTTTGAAAATACAGCATCATAAAAGAAGTGAGAAATAACCTTGCAGTGACAGCACGTGCATGGACGGAGTCCTACCTGAGATGCTGCCACCTTACTGCTCTAGGTTTCAATTTAAGCACAGAGTAGGACTTCTCTATGCGGGCTGCAGGGCTTGGGGCTTGGCTGGACAAGAGGACATCCCTCTCCCTGGGATGATGATGAATTTACCTTCTTTAATTCCAAAGCAGTGGCCCCACTCCTTCAGGGTGATGTGCTTATCCTTGTTGGGGTCACACTCGTCAAAGAAGCGAGTTATGCAGTGTTCCATGGGCACCAGAGACGCTCGCAAAGGAGCAAGCTCGGAATGTGTCAAGACTCTGCAATGAAATAAATGGCAGCTTATTAACTGAGTAGTCTGTGTATGAAAGTTAACTCTTAGGAGTACCAAGGGCACTTTTCTTCCATGAGGTTGCCAAGTACATCAAGTAAATAGTACACTCATGAAAACCTGCAAATGAAATAAACTGTTTATGGGTGAAATAGATAGCTTTTGGAATGTCAATTCACAAGTTTTCCTTCTTCCCTGGGAACTATCCTCCCTCCACCTTAGATTTATCGGGGTGCACCCCAGCAATCATGTTTGTACAACCTGGCTTTTACCCACCCACCATGCCTGATCGTTCCAGGTATGTAGTTGCAGGTACTTGATCCAAGTTGGACCAGTCAGGTTATCTTGGGAATTTAGGATAAAGAGTTGAAGGAGTCTCTTTGGGAGGCTGGACCCTAACACATAAATGTGGAAGCTGCGGTGTGGCCATATTCTGTTATTTTCAAAGCAGTTTTATGTTTAGATACCTAACCACATTTATTTGGCCTTTCAGTGTTCTAAGATGGAACTGGGAAATTATTTTGGTATAAATAACTAGACATTCTATCAGGGAGATGACCTAGTAATTGGGAGGTAAAGAGGTTTTACCTGTCCATAGGATGCTGGTCAAGTTCACTAAACTGCCAGTGCACAGGATACACATACATGTGGTAGTTTTTCTTAAAGTCCCTTAAGAGAAGGTCAATGGAATGGTCCCCAGCCAAGAGTCTCTTTTCATCCAGGTAAATTTTCTTGACCTGGGATTAGGAAGGGAGAAGAATATCAGAGAATCAGACAAGTGCAATGGAATGATCACTTGCTAAACTTTACTTGAAGAGGAACAGTAACATGATAGGAAAACAAGCCCAGGCCATCATGTGAGACCAAATTAAGGGCCTTCTAACCAATACTAGAGCCATTCTTATTCCTACATAGAATAACAACTAAAATTTTTTAAAAACTCTGTGGTTTTCAGGAGAAATTTGTCTTTTTTGATCTTTTCTTTTAATCAAGTAATGTCCATTGCATTCCTTAAAACTATGAGAAGGTGCTAATGCATAGGGGTGAACTGACCTAGGTAAACTTGTTGACTAGTTAGTGAAAAGTTCGGCTCTCCCCCATTGGTATAATCCATCTTAATCCTCTATATATTTCTACCCAGTGCCTGCTCAGTCTCAGTTTAGCCCTGGTGTGACACTGTTTGGCAACCCCTATTGAATTTTCTCCGTTTTGTGTCTAATGCTCTCAAGGATCTCTGTGACAATGTATTAAAGAGAGAGGATAGAAATTATTTTTGGGCAGTGTATAGAAATTCTCAGTTTTTGACGTGACCTGTTACTTCACGGAGTAACTGAAGGAATCAGAACAAAACTTCTACCCGTTCCCATGACCACATCTACCAACTTCCCTCTTTGTTACCGTGGATGAACTTCCTGTGCTCCTGATCTAAGCCCAACCCCTCGCTGGTGCTCAGGAGCCCACCCCTTCTCATCTACTCAAGAATACCCTATGGCAGCTGGGCACCTTTCCTTTACTGGGTTATTTCCAGAAGCATACAAACATGCTCTACCATCTTCCATTGGTGGATGGCACTCTTGAACTCACATTCCCCTCCAGCTACCACCTCATTTCACTTTTCTCCTTTACAGCAAAGTGTCCTGAGAATATCATCTATACTTGCTGATTCCACATTCTTCCTCTTATTCTCTTTGAACCTGTCCACTTGGGCTTTTCTCCTCCCTACTCTGCAGAAACAGCTCCTGTCAAGGTCAACTACGACTGCCACATGCCACATAAGTGACAAATTCTCAGTCCTTATCTTATGACCTGTAAACAGCATTTGACACAGTTAATCCACATCCTCCTTGTTTTATTTTGTCTTCATAGCACATTTCATCCCACCTGATATATCTTACACATGTATTTGCATATATGTTCATATTTGCATACATGCATATATAAAAATATGTACACATCTGCATATATATCGACATATATCTACATATCTCTCTCTATATATACACTTATTTGTTCATAGTATGTCTCCTTGCCTAGAATGTAAGCCCATGAAGGCAGAGATTTTGGTTTGGTTCATTGCTGTATCTCCAGCATGTAAATCAATTCCAGGCATCCAGGATACACTCAATAACTATCTGATGAATGAATTGTCCCTGGGAACTTCCAGAATCGGTATTCTGCACCTTTTAATCTTAATACATTACTGACATTCTGAGTAATGGATTTCCCGTATATCATAAATCCATATCTGGCCTATGAGGGCAAAAAAGATGTTTAGATTTAAATGATATGTCTGGGCCTAAATATACAAATGCTGAGTATGGCTCACTTTGCTCAGCCAGAGCTTGCTCTTGCTACGAGTTAAACAGCACTGCTCAAGCCACTGTCCTTCACGTAGGAATGGGGTGGTTTGGCTGTATCCCAAACCTACCTTGTGGCACGAACAGTGGCCACGACTATTCTGTTAATCCATATGTGCTAACTAGGTATAGGGAGGCAAAGTGGGCTTTTGCCAACATGCAGGCAGAGGTAGCCACCCTTTGTGCCCCCCACAAACACCTTTTTGCCTCAGGCCCTGCAGACAGACACGTACATAGCTGACCAGTGGGTAACTTACTTTATTTCTCTGCTTCTCATTTAGATATCCAGCGTGCTCAGGGTTAGGCTCATAAAGCTGCATGAGGATATTCTTGAGCCAGTCCCTCATCCTTAGAGGAAATTGAATTACTTCGAAGTCCGTACAAGCAGGAATAGCTGTTGCAAGTAGAAAATAAATCGATTTTAATCTTTGGATCTTAACTCCTGTCCTACGACAAGTCCTCATAACAGGAAGCTTAACCACTTCTGGTGACTGCCAGCTTCCTCACTGCCCCGCCATCCCAGCAGTGGTCGTTAACCCTGGCAACACAACAGAATTGTCCGGCATGTTTCAAAACATACTACATGCCACCTTCCATTCAAAAAAATTCTGACTGGATTGGTCTAGGGTGGAGCCTGGGCATCAGGATTAAAAGTCCCAAAAGTAATTTGGATGTGCAGTCAGGGCCGAGAGCCACTGCTCTGGAGTCAGAGAGTTGGAATTTAGAAGCAGAGGACACAAGACCTATTTATTAGGGGAAAAGAGGAAAAAGGTAGATGTTAGCTTATACTGTGGTAACAAATAATGTTCAGTCTCAGTGGGTTAAAGGCACAAAAGTCTATTTCTTTTTTTCAGTTTTATTGAGATAATAATTGACATACAACACTGTGTAAGTTTAAAGTGTGCAGCATAATGACTTGACACACACATATTGTGAAATGATTACCACAATCAGTTTAGTTAACATCTGTCACCTCATATAGTTACAAGAAAATTGTTTTTTCCTTGTGATGAGAACTCTTGGGATCTACTCCCTAAGCAACTTTCTGATATACTATACAGCAGTGTTAATTCTAGTCCTCAGGTTGTACATTGCATCCTAAGTTTATGTCTTGATCCTGCTACAAGTCAAATACAAGTTGGAAGGAGGGCTCTCTGGGGCTTGGGATGATGGAGACTCCGAATGATGGAGACTCCACCATCTCAACACAAGGTGAAGGGAGCATGAAGAACCACACACCAGCTCTTAAATGCTTCTGCCTGGAACTCACATGGATGATTTTTGCTTGCATTTCATTGGACAAAGTAACTCACAGGGATACATCTAACATCAAGGGAGCTGAGAAGTTTAATCCTCTCACTTGTTCGGGAGAAGAGGAGAACCAGAAATATGAGTGAGCACTGCTACGTGGTGCACGTTAAAAAACCACTTAGGGACGAGACGATCCAAACACAATGGAGAGGATCCTGGGGAAGGAAGACAATTTTAAAAAAACTTCTGGAAGAATATATTGTCATAAAACTGCTTGGCAGAGGCTTAACTGAACTTGGGAAGAGGACAAATAATTTAGCAAAATTCCAATGATTCATATTATCATAGTGGTTCTGAACCCTGGCTGCACACTAGAATTGTCTAGGTTACTATAAAAACAAGTGAAACAACAATACCATGGTTCCAATCCAGTCTAATTAAGTCAGAATCTCTTATAATTAAAGCCTGGGCATTCTTATTTTCTTTGTCTCCCCAGTCGATTCTAATGTGCAGCCTAGGTTCAGAACTACATTAGCTTTTTCCTGTTTGCATATATGAGTAAGTAAATATATTCTTCAGATATGCACAGATTCACCCAAAACCCTCTCAGCGACAGTGCTGGAATCTTACATTTGCAGGCACCGAAATAATCCAGCTGCAGTTGGTGGCCCTTTTTGGTCCCCTCCAGTCTGCACTTAGTAGCAAACAGATGACAGGAGCTGGCGTAGGTGTGATTGTCAGTGCCGCAAACCTAGGAAAGACAAGCATGAGCAAAAGCTCATGTTTCCAAATGTTCATTGGGAAAGCACTCTGCTCCTTAAAGCTCAGGCTGTTTGATAAACTGCGCTGTGCCACAGACATTGTCAGGTAGGTGAGGCTATTTAAATCATTACTATCCCACGCAGCTCAAAGAGTCAACCAAATCATAGCAATGGTCATGACAATTTAGCTCCAGATAAGTTCAATAGCACGAAAAATGCAGATGCTCCAAGGACAGAATGAGTTTTAAAGTGAGTTCAATGCCATTACTACCATTTTAGGGCACCATTCTTTGATTTTACTGGCATTTGTTCCTACTCAATATTTCTTCAAATATTAAATAACAGGGCACTTATCTCTTTTTTTAACAAGAAATTTCAATCGCAAACTTGTCTCATTCAAATCACTATTTGGTGCTCCTTAGAGACTATTTTGTAGAATACGTACTTGGTCAAGGAGTTTTGAAGGCGGACAAGTCACTGGATCTTGGCAAACACAGTGCGGTTTTCCCTGTCGGTCAGCCTTACAGATGTGTCCTCTTTTACACTGGAAGTTCAGGCAAGAATCTAAGAGAAAAGTTTGGACAGGAAACATGGACAAAATGAAATTGAGTATGTAAACTCAAATCCATCCTGACAATTAGCTCCATTTTCACTAATAAGAGAAAATTTCTGAAAATCTTAGAAATCATTTTAATGGACATGTTAATTTTTAGCTGGGACCCTCTGGCATCAGAATATTTTACACAATAGTCTACATTTTCTGCATAGTTTGGATTGGATATTTAACAAAAACAAATAACTCTTCTTGGCCCGCCTGCAATTGTCATAGTCCAAAGTCTATAGTGCAATTATGTGCAAGTTGGTCAGAAGTTAAATAAGTCATGAGAATTTTATCGTGTTGAAATTCAAAATGTTTGTGATTGGAGCATGTGCTTGGGAATTAGGTCTTAAATTAAATGTGGGCAAGCCAGTCTGGATGGCCTAGTGGTTAAAGTTCAGCATGCTCTACTTCAGTGGCCTGGGTTCGGTTCCTGGGCATGGAACCACATCACTCATCTGTCAGTAGCCATGCTGTGGCACTGTCCCACATAGAAGAACTAGAAGGACTTACAACTAGAATGTACAACTATGTACCGGGGCTTTGGGGAGGAAAAAATAAAAGGTAAACATGGGATCTAAATTCACTAGTAAGTTATGGATAAGACAAAATTAATTCTTCTGCTCGGAAGCAAAAGGATTCAGAGAAAAAGAATTCTATCAATATTTCAATAGAACTTCCAGTTTGTAAACACATTTACCCATAGTTGTATAGCAAATGTGCCCAAGAGAATGTCAACAATTTATGGGAACATTTCTTTGGGGAGGATTGGGGAGAGGAAAAATTCTGTGCAGTGGTCACAAATGAAGGGACGGGGACAGCCCAAGGTGGCCAATTCCTTCTCCTCTTTGATGTTGTCACAATCAGCTTGCTTAGCCTGTACTCACCAACACCATGCACCCTCATGTTGCCTTCACTTGAACTTTCATCTTCGATCGGTGAGCTCTCTGCTTTCTTGGCCTTTATAACAACAAGAGCAGAAGTTGAAGTCCAGTTAGAGAAAAGCTGTTACATAATTTCTATTTCCTCTGTATACCACTATGTATACCTTCACAGAACTTTTCATACCCAAATCATTTCAGATCTCAAAGAGAGACACCAGCCACACTGTGAAAACAGACAGTAACCCTTTGAGAACAGGAGTCATTTTGTAACTTCATCAACTGGATTCGGTGCTTTATCTCAGGGGGTTACTCAGTAAAACGTCAGCAGCAGACTTGGACCCTCCTCTCTGGATTTGGGAAGACAGTGGAAATGTGGTGTCATCATGCAGTTCTGTAGTGAAGATGTGGTTACATCAGTAATCTCTATGGAGCTGTTGGTAAAGGTTGCTAAAGTGTAAGAAAACTCCTACCTTAGAATAGCAACAGAATTCTCTGTCATCGAGGTTTCTCTTGACTTTGACCACCGAAAGCTGTGTCAACTCCTCCTGGTGGCTGACCGCCAGGTTTTGCATGAAAGCTCCAAATGATTAAATAGCCAAATAACAATATGCTTCTCCCCCACTCCCACCCGCTGTAGTTTCCCGATGATCATTTTGGTGTGTGTTTGCTTAATAAAGTTGTAGCTGAAGCCTTTGTTCTTAATTTTTGTAGCTAAATCAACAAACATTGCTGAATCTTTCATTATGTTAGAGGCCTTTTGTAGACATTGTGATTCACCTTGAATGTGACATGGCACCTGCTGTCGAGGCATTTGTGCAGCAGTTGTCAGTGTCTCCCATCCCTCATATCTGTCAGAATTTACCATTCTAGTTAGCTCTAGGGACTTTCAACTGCCAACATCTGCATCTCTGTGCCTGGAAAACCATGGAAATCTATCTGGCCTGCTCAAATGACAGACTGGAAGTATTGGGGAATTAACACCCCACCTAGAAATTCTTCACCTGTATAAATGCCTCAGCTCTCTTACACTCCAAATGGGATAGTCAGAGGAATGTGGTTTTAATGATTGACGTACCTTTGATTAACTTCCTTTCCTTCCCTGTATCACTTCTCCACTCCTCTTTGTTCCCTGAACTTCTCAAATAAACTGCGCTAAAACCCAGGGTCTGCGTCCAGGAAAATTCAAATAAAACAGGCATTTTCAGCCTAATGATGAGGATGCAAAGGAAAATAAACAATTGTAATATATTCTAGTAATGTACTGATAGAGATAAGCACAGGAGGCTGTGAGAGCACAGAGAAAGGTCATGGCTGTTTCTCCATAAAGCTAACTGCCTTATTGGACAAGCATCATTGTCAATAATCTCACCTCTTGGTGTTCTCCAGGTTCATTGGTGTCTACATTCTCATTCTCAAGTGCTCTTTCCCTTTCCTCCTCATATCGGACGTGATAGCTGATGGATTGAGCTCTTTCAGCCTCCAGGAAGTCCTCGCTTGGGATGAAGTAGTCGTCACTTGCATCGTGTCTGGGGCCATCATCACCATCATCATCAGCCCCATGCTTTCTGGCTATGGTGTTACCATCATCAGTAGGATCTACGAGCAAAGCCTCGGAAACAGTCTTTTTATCCATCTCCTCGTGGTTGCTGATAAATTCAAGGCCAGGTTTTCCCTCTTGGCCCTGCTGTTCAGTATCTTGATTGTGCTTATTAATTTTTGATGCAGTTTCTTCTTCCACTTCTGCTTTGGAGTCATTCTGTTCTTGTTCTTGGTTACTCTGCTCCAGTTCATCTTTCTGCATCTTGCTTTGCTGAGTTGGTTGGTTGGACTCTTCCAAAATATCATCAGATTGGGTGTTCTCCCCTTCCTGCTTGCTGTCAACATGCTCCTTGGGGAGTTCTCTCTCTCCTTCTTGGTTGTCATTGTAGGTAGCAACTTCACCTGGCTCTTGTTCCTCTTCCTCTTCTCCATCGGCAGTATTTGGATCCTGCTCTTGGTTTCCTGGATCACTTAGGTCTTGGCTATGTTCACTGCTCCTGTTTAATTGAGGATAAGAAGTATTTACAGGCTGTTCTTGGTTTTCCTCTGTCATTGTGATGCTTTCCTGTTGGTTAGAGTCTGCAGTGGAACTAACTTCAGGAGCAAGGAAGTCAACGTTCTCTGGGAGTTTTTTCTTTTGAGGCTCACTTATATCTTCTTTTAGATCCAATGTATCTTTAGATGGTGAATTCTCTAAATTCTCACTTAAGTCACTTTCACTTTCTTCTTGATCCTGTAATCCCAGCTCTTGGCTATAACTCTGGTCCTGATCTGCTGACTGGTCATAGTTTTCCTCCTTTGACTTTAATATTGAAGATTTTTCAGCCTTAAAAGAAACAAAGTTTATTCTTGAAACGAATGATAATGTAATATCTACATCGTATTTACAGTCCATAAGCCAACATCTAATATTTATTATTATTTTTCTTACATGATATCATGTAAACTTATTTATGATGTTCTTCACCTTCTATAGCTATAAGTTTTACCTGAATTTGAATTTTATGAAATAAAACAATTATATAGCACCTTAGCCAAAGGAGTGAAACTCATTAGTTCTCACAATTCTTCTAGTGATTAGAATTTTGAAGTGATCATCATCTTTAAAAAAATTAAACAGAGATGAGAATGAGGTAATATCTGTGACCATGCTTTGAGATTGAGACCTTTGGAGAATTAAAAATTATATTAGCACAACTAGGCTACTTTTACCCCATGGTTTGGATGGTCTTCTGTGGATGCTGCAGTTTCCTTTTCATTTTCTGAATCTTCAACCCTGAAAATGGAGACTGTAGTGTCATCAGGTGCCAGTGATTCAGCCTGTTGTACGGAACTCAAGGGATCAGCGGTTGGTTGGGAATGATCAGATAGGAATCTTACGTTTGCCTGAAAAAATTAGACAATGGTTTGTATTATTCATGTCCATATGTTAATGTTTAAATTTCTAGCTACTCTTTTATTGTCATGATTAATAGTAGCAATATAATTCATTTATAACATCAATTGAAAATATTTTCTAGGATTCTTAAGGATACAAACAAATGTATAGAACATAATCTTAAGGGAAAACAGAATCCCAATCAAGGTTAAGAAAAAGTTATATATATGCAGAAAATGGGTGAAAATAGAGCAACCTTTGATTTTTGGAATTATTTTTCTGTGTTTTTCAAACTTTTACAAAGCATTCATGCTTTATAATTTTGAAAAGTGTTGTTTAGCAGAAAGTTGAAGTTAAATTAAACTAACCACAGGATATAGCATTGTATGTTTTCTTAAAGTTAACTTTTAAGTACTCACTGATAATTAGCAGAAAAGGTTATAAGCCTTTTAATTAATATTTGTTTACTTTCTTAACACTATCAGCCTTACATCCATCAAGAAGTCTTTTAATAAAAAACAATTTAATCTAGAACTAATTAAAAAACTGTGTGAATAAAGGGCACCGTGTGAAGTAGGGAAGAGCGGCTGTGGAGTATTATTTCCACTAGAGGGATGGCTCTGTCTATTTCTGGGAAGACAGGAGGCGTAGATGAAGAGCTGAGCAGTGAGACATAACGGAGAAGTTGAACAACTGTACTTCGAGATAAGAGACCTTCCCTTCAAGTCTTGACTCTGCTATTTATTATCTAACTGTGGTGTGACAAATTGTTAATCTCCGCTCTGTCATCTCTCAAGGCAAAGTGAGCAGAGATATCAAGATAAGGTCATGTACATAAAATATTTTGTGAATTTTAGGGAGTTACCCAAGTGAAAAATTACTATTGCTAGTAGTAATAGCATACAGTGGTAAGAAGATGAACTGTCTGGCATCTTAGGCATATATCACCATAGATCTTCCTCTGAGAGATGCTGTGGGCACCCAGATGTCAGACAGATCCAGGTATAAGTAAAACTCAGATTCTACTTGGATTGACTCGTCTTTACTCCATTAACAGGTCCTGTAGTGCTGATTGTGTAATATAAAGAAAGCCATGGATTATAGGATTTATTTTAGATTTGGTTTGCTCTCTTGCTTATTACCTGCTAAGAGGAGTAATAGTATTTGAAAATGTTTCCAAAGAAACCATTTTTAATCGGGAAAAGGAGAAAGAATGATGACCAGTTTGGCAAGTTGCCAGTGGGGGCATCATGGAAGGCAAGAGATGGAGGGGATTTTAGATTTTATAGTGGAGAACTGCTCCCCCTCTCTGCTCCCTTCCTCTTCATTCCCCCTGCCCCAAATGGAAGAAATGCACAAAAAACATGGCAGCTTATCTTCTTTCAGAAATTTTCTGAAAATGAAATTCTGTTTTATCATCATGCCCCCATCTGTATTTATAAGAACGTGCCTTGTGGAAATCTGTGTGGAATCTCCTAACCACACAGAATCCACTGACTTCTGGAGAATTCAGGTAGGGGGGGAAAGTGATACAAGATTTTTAACAGATAAATCCTATGTGAAGAGTTTTAGCTTTTCAGCAGTTGACTGGGTCAGTATGATAAGAAACTGTCCTAAAAAGGAAACATCTGGAATGTGTCTATATGCAGGTGTGTCATTCAAACGTTTGATGCTAAGACACTTTGCTGCCTATTTACGTGGCGGCAACAGCTGCAAGGGCAAAACACAGTAGAAAACAGCAGTTCTGTGGGAGCTCCTCTCTGTGCTGAACATACTTTATCCCACTTTCATAATTTCCGAGGAGAATGTGTAATTTCAGCTGGAGTAGCTCCACGCTACTTAAGCGTGATTCTTTGAGGTGATCATAAATTTTGTTTTCCAGGAACTGCTTGGCTTGGATGGCATGGCATTTGTGTTTGCTGACATATCTGTCACCCAGAAGCTAGACACCAGCTATCCAAAAGGCAAGGACAGAATCTTTGACATAGGGAGGGAGGCAGAGAAGGGACAAGAGATAAATTGCTTTGTCTATTTAAAGGAGACTGATTCTTCTATGTGGTGAGAAAGGAAAAATGGCACAAATCCTTTAGTTTGATTAAGGATGATGTGGATCGTTTGGGGGGAACATCCAAATGATGCTGCAAGCCCTGGGTCCATTTTCTTTTTTTAACTTTCAGGTTATTTTGAAGCTGCTGACATGATCTCAGATGATCTGATTTGTATATGGCTGATTTATTGCTGTGTGAATGGTGAGGCCAATATATCTGACCATGAAGCAAAGAATGTTCTAGTCCTGTCTGCTTTCAGTATGTTTGCTTGGATAGACCCCCACGGATGAGCTAGGAGCCAACTTATGATTACCATACCATTTTCTGCCCCCAACCCACAGGTTCCTGTTTTTATTATAGACTTGGAATTTCTCAACCAGTGTGTATTTGATCTTGAAGAAAACGCTGCTGGAGAGTGTGGGTATGCACTCCAAGATTTTTTATACTAATTTCTTAGATGAGCTTCTACAGGAGAAGTTCTTTTCAGTATTTGGGCATATTCCTTGGCTAATAAACTGGTAATCAACACTTTCAGCTGCATATTTATTGCAAGTGTAGAACTCGATAGTTCTGAAAGAAATATTTTTTTAAAAAGTAGCATCTCAATTTTCCTAGTCATCCATTCCCTGCTTGGGCAAAAAATATTGTGATTAAAATAAAAAAGAGAATTTCAAACCACTATATAAGAACATTTTCTTTTAAATGGAGGATTTCTAAACTAACCGTCAGGAGGGAGAGATGTAATAACAGAAGAGAAGGTACTTACCGGGATTGCTGCAGTGGTTCCCAAAATATATAGGAAAAAAAGCACCGTCTTCATGCTTTCTAGATCTGTGAACCAAGAAGATAATTAGCAGCGGTGGATAAAAGTTTCCTTATAAAAGATTAAAAGATAATTTTCTTAGCAAATATTGAGCTTGATACTCTGTATTTAAAGGCGATTGTTGTCTTTGTCGACTAGCATGTCTGAAAAGACAGATTAATGACAGTTTTGACCCAGTTGTGTCCCTGTGAGAATGACTCCTTGACTTTTTGGCCCAGCTGTGTTCAGCAGAACCTCTCTCTGTTTACGACTGTGCTTCCTTGAATAAAGGTTCTATGAAGATCTTGGGTCTTAAGATTTGTGAGTGTTCACAGTGAAGGTAAAAGGCACCAGGTGAAGTAATGTGGCATTTAGATGAATTGTCTCTTTGGTGCGGAGAAACATAAATGTAGTGAAGATTTTTAGGAATGAGACATTGCACTCCCTTCAGGGGCCACCAAGTTCATCTAATTTAGAGGTTTCACATCAGTAGTCTGTGAGCTGGCGGTGGTCTGCAGGTGGGTTTGACTTGGTCAGCACTGTGTATACACCTTGGAAATTGCCTCTGCACCATGCATTTTCTGTGCCCATATTCTTTTTTTTCCTAGTTTGTTTGTTTTGGTCTTTATTTTACACGGGCTGAGGCAGGAACGTAGCAGTTTTGATGGGGCACCCGAAATGTCACTGTCAGATTTTTTCTTTTGGGGAGACATGTTTTTCTAGAGAAGTTCTTCCTATCTCCTACCTTGGAGAGGGGAGTATAAGCCTGGCTGCTAGCATTCTGTGAGAGGAATGAGTGAAGGGACGGGAGATCTCCCAGTGCATACACTGACCTTCCCTTCGTCCCCAGCTTTCTGGACAGTGCCACATCCCACCCTCCACGGTGCCTATCTCGAGCCAGGGCCCCAGAACAACCTTGTCTTTCCTGTTGGGTGAAATGGGAAGTACTCTGGCTGTGCAGGCATGAGGAAGGTTTATCTGTTTATCTGATAGGCTTTCAACCAGTCCTCCTGATTTCAGCTTCTACCCTCACCTAGCCTTCCAAATTAGCTGGGGCCTCCAATGCTTGAACTTTTCCGGGTTCTGCAGTGGGAATTGACTTCTTCATCTCTGGCACCCTTCTCTGAAAACCCTTCGGTTTCAGCCTTCCCTGTTCTTCCAACTGCTTTCCACCTCCTAAAAATTTGCTGATATCTTTTATCTTCTTTTTGTCCCTTTGTCGTTGTGTGTTTATATTGTTATTTTTCTTTTCCTATCATTATACTGGAATTTTAGCAGGGAGTGGCAATATATGCATATGTTTCATCTACCCCGCTTAATCAACAAATGATTTCCGTTTCTTCATCTGATTTATATTCCCTTTATTTATTAGTAATATTATTATTATTATTCAGGACACATAGAAACTACCGTGGGTCTTTTGTTCTAATTCCATTCGCAAATAAAGGTTTTATTGAAGAAAAGGAGGCTATAGATGCTAGCACAGACTTTCTTATCATGTTAGAAACAAATAAGAACACATTCTCGCCTTTATCACTATTCCAACCCTGCAGGGTGGGACCTGGACTGGGGAACAGTGTGTTGGAAGGATGGAGAGTAAAGCTGCACGGAGAAAGTGATTTGGGATTGAGCATGGGGGAAAAACTCAAATCATTTATGACCTTATATAACCATAAATAATCTAATCTATTCTAGTTTTAATGAAAATACCATGTACTCAGCTTGGAGAATTAAGTTTAATTCCTCTAAGGGACCCCTCTGAAAATGACTATATATAACTTATGTAGAAATGCAGAGTACCTACAGTGGAATGTGTGTTACATCATCTATATCCTTAAATGAACTTTGTTTAGAACTAGCAATGGTGTAGAACAGATACTGGAAGTTGGTATTATCAAGCCCCTCGAGTTTACCGAACAGATTTACAGATAGAATGTCATCTTATTTGACCTTTGCAACAACCGCATGACGTGGCAGATGAAGAGCAGGCCTAGAAGGGCTCTGACAGACGTGCTCTAGGTCACAGAGCTGTTCAGATGGGGACCTGGGCTTGAACCCAGCTTCCCTGGCTCCTGCTCCGGTGCTGTCCTGGATCTTTTGCAAACAAAGATCTCATTTACCTCTTACACAAAGAAGTAGGGAAGAAGAAAAAATCCCCCAAAACCAGTACTGGGAAAAATTCAGAATTCACTTTGGGCTTTTAAATAAAGGCTCCAAACATTTTAAGGTTTAACCTATTGCCTACATGGCTGATACATTTTTCTGTGTTGGGGTGAAAAAGGCGTAGAAGGTCGGTTGGGTTATTTGATATCAAAAGTCCCTCTCAATAATGCTTTTTATAGTCTAAACAAGGCAAAAGCATAGAAATTCAATTTCCCTTGACAAATAAAAATGGTAAGTAATAGGATATATTGGAGTATATGAGGAAGCCATTTTATGTAAACCTTATTCGGCCTGACCTTGCCTTTCCTAAAGGGCCTGACCGAGGCTGTTGAGCATGCATTGTATATCTGCTTTAGAGATTCCCTATGTCAAGAACAAAGGCCCTAGAGATAAAGGTGCAACTTCCCTCCCCCTCCCAACGTTGGCATTCCTTAAGGATTAAGCATCTTTCCTTAGGCTGGGAACTGATTGCTGCGCCACCTGTGACCGCCCAGCTCGAGACAATAGACTTGCCTCCTGCTATGCCCTCCGAGAAAGCAGACCCACTACCTGCTGTGTCCATCAAGTGCTGTGCCGACAGGGCAATCTTGTGACTATTGTGGGAGGGACATTTCAATCATATGTGAAACGTCCTGTATGGGGGTATATAACCACTCTGTGTACCCCACTTCTTCAGTGCCCTTTCTTCCTTCAGGAAGAAAGGCCCCAGGCCATGGTCCTCAGATTTTAGCTCAGACTAAACTCACCCAAATTTTCATTTATAGATTGGTTATGGATTATTTTCATCAACACCCTTGAATGAAGAACATGTTTAAATAAAAACATACAGCCCTGCCACCATCTCTAACACTTCTAGAATGAAAAAAACATTAAATTGTTAGGAGAGCTGGATATCGGCTCCAGCACTGTCCTTGATGGGCCAAGAGACCATGGGCAAGTCACTTACCCTTTCTTAGATACATTTTTCTTCAGTGATAGACAATGAAGAGGTTGACCTAGAGATCCTCCTGCTCTAACATTTTATAATTCTAAAATTGGAAATAATTCTATGACTCCCATGAACCAGAAACTGCTGCTTTTTTTCCTTAAAACTACTAAAAATATATTCTGCAATTTTATTGTATCAAACAAAAATGTTTTATATATGATATTTTATACTTTGGGAAAATAAGTAGAATCTATTTTCTATCTCTATTATTGATGATAATTTAAAATATTTTATCCTCTTAATGAGCGCTCATTGTGAAGAGTCATTGAAAAATGCAGTCTCCTTCCTGTATATTTCAGAATTTAACATTCATTCATTCATTCCACCAGGATTTATTAGATTTATGGAACTATAGTCATTCATATTTTAGATCAGCATATTATTACTATTCTGCTGTTTTGGAAAACTATAAAAATACAAATTAGTATAGCTTAGTGTAGGGTTTCTTTATCTTGGCACTATCAACATTTTGGACTGGATAATTCTTTGTTGTAGGGGCAGTCCTGTGCCTTGTAGGATGTTCAGCAGCAGCTCTGAATTCTACCCAGTAGATATCAGCAGCAAGATCCCCATCCCCCACCAGTTACGACAACCAAAAATGTCTCCAGACAGTGCCAAGTGCCCCCTGGAGGGCAAAATCACGCTGATCGAGAACTCCTGGTTTAGTAGAAGGAACATGGTGCTTTGGGGTTAGAAATCACATATTTGAACTTGGACCAGCAGTTGCTATCTATGTAACCTTTGGCAAGTTACTTAACCCTCTGAGCCTCAGATTCCCCATCTAAAAATGGGGATAGCATCTGCGAAGGTTAATTTTATGTGACAACTTGACTGGGTTGTGGCTGCTCAGATATCTGATTAAACATTATGTCTGGTGTGCCTGCGAGGGTGTTTCCAGGAGAGATTAGCATTTGAATCAGTGGACTGCATAAATCAGATTGCCCTTTCCAGGGTGAGTGGGCTTCATCCAATCTGTTGAGGACCTGAACAGAACAAAAAGGTGGAGTAAGGGAGAATTTGCTTTCTCAGCCTCACTGTTCGGACTGGGACATAGGTCTTCTCTTGACCTCAGACTGGGACATACACCATCAGTGCCCCGGTGCTCAGGCCTTAGGACAAGGACTAGAGAGTTGTATAACACCATCGTGTTTCCTGGGTCTCCATCTTGCAAATCATGGAACTTATCAGTGTCCGTAACTGCATGAGCCAGTTCCTCATAATACATCTCGCTTTCTCTGTTTCTCTGGAGAACACTGACAAATATAATATCGAATTCAATTTTGTGAAGATTAGAAGAAATAATACTTGTAAAAATGGCTGATACCTGGGAGGTTCTTAATAAATTTTTATTCTTCTCTCATCTTCCATAAAAGTCAAATTGTGATTCTTGGATAAACAACCTGGAGCCTCAGAAAATAATATAATTTAAGTTGTGCTGTGAGGTCAGAATGACTTTCTAGTGGAATATTTAAAGTCTGTTTTGCCAACACATTTACCAAAGCTCCCTTTAATGCCAGGAGTCTTTCCTACATCCATCACAAAAAGCAATGGAATTAGGCCATTTCTTATAAATTGTAGCAACAGAAAGGGGAAGCAAGAAACATCAAAAGTGTGGTGGGTTTTAAGACTGATATCCTTTGATTTTAGTTTTTATAGCAATATGTATTGCTAATGAAATTTGAGAGAGTATTTCCCTTTAATTTGATCACAGGATCTCACAAATTCCCTTTACTTTTCTTAATCTAATGCGGGTAAATGTGTTAAGAAGAACATGTATCCAGTGGGCCAGAGCTTGCACCACTCATTCACTCTCATTCATTTATTGAGCACTTATTAGACACTGCCCAAGCACAAGGCTACATGGTTCTTGTTGGAAGAGTTACAAAGGAGGAAGTCAAGCAAATTAATGATTCAGTATAACGTGATGAGTGTGTCTATAATGCAATGGAAATACAGATAAGAAGCATTTAAAATTAGGTGGTTAGTATAGCTAACATGTACTAAATCCTAAGATCTAGGCACTATTCTGAGGGCTTTGTACATAATAACTCTTTGAGTCTTCTCAGCAATCCTACAAGGTAGCACTGGGTTTTCATCACTTTACTAGTAAGGAAACTAAGGTTAAGTGATGTGTTCAAAGTTTCACAGCTAAGTGGCAGAGCTGATATTTGAGACCTGGTTGTTTGATTTTTTGTCTGTGTTCTTAACCACGATGCTATATTGCTCCTGTGCAGAGAAGACTTTCAGAGAAGGTAGTTCTTGACTGAGATGTGAAGCCAATCAGTAGTAGTTAGCCGTACGAAAGAAGAAGGCAGTCTAGAGGGTAGAAGCAGCGTAGGTGAAGGTCTCAGACCGAAGACAGTGTGTGTCTGAGCCACTAGGGTGTTAATGGGGGGAGCAGAGGGAGACCAGGCTCAAAAACAAGGCTAGTCCTTATGTTTTAAACTAGGAATTTTAAGCTCCAGCTAAAAAGCAATGGGAACTCAACGAATGATGATAAGTGGGGGAGTGATAAAATCAGATTCGGATGTTAGAAAGGGTCCTTCGGACAGCCGTGTGGAGGATAGACTAGCAGAAAGACTTATGAGGAGAAAATTGCAATATCAAGATGAGAAGTGATCAGAGCCTTAAATTTTTGCTATGGTCCTGGAAATGGAGAAGAGAGGCTCATGAGAGTCCATTGTTAAATTTCCAGGGATTTTGTGAGCTGATTGTTAAACCAAGCCATCATTAAAAATTAAATTATATACACATAACTAAATTAATTATATGAAAAATAAAGGAAATACTCAAAACTCATCACTTCATACTTTTTTACTACATTTTACTGTTACCTACTCTCTTGAGGTTATTTATGCCTGCCATATCTGCAGGTGGAAATACTACTTAATGTGTACTACTGTGCATCTCTTACCAGTTCTGTCCAGTCATGTCATGTTGACAGCTTGAAATGAGCCATGGTGGGAGGATTACACCATGGAAATCATCAAACGCTACCTTCCCTTCTCCAAAGTTGATTGTTAAACATTTACCAGCACATCTCTGGATAGTTCTGAGAAATCTTTATAGGCAGAACAGATTAGACTTAGTGACCTGTGGGGTATTATGGAAAGAAGAGAAGGAAGAGTCTTGGGTTATCACATTTCTAATTTGAGCAACTGGGTAAAAGGTGGTGTTAATCACCAAGATAAGGGATTACAAGAGGAGGATCTGGTTTTAGAAGAAACATGATGAATTAATTTTGGATTTGCTGAATTTGAGTAGAGATGTACTTGGATAAACAGATCTGCTGGTAAGCATAGAGTCTGGGACTAGAGATATAGTTTGAGAACTATTAGCAAGAGAAGCAACACAATGAGTATAGCAGAAGGCAGGAGCCAGAACCCTGGTGAGTGAAGACCTTAAGCTGCCATTAGAAAATGGGAAGAGCTAAAGAAACAAAGGATGAGAGAAAGGAAAGTCACATAAGAAGAGGAAAGTGTTAAATGGCACAGAAAGGTCAAAGTAAACAAGGCCAGGGAATTTTCCATTGCCTTTGGAAATACAGAGGTTATTGGAGAGTTGAGGGAGAGTAGTTTTGGTCCAATGGTGTTGGTGGAGGCCACTCTGCATTGCCTGGGGAGTACATGGGCAGTGATGAAGTGAAGATACTGAGTGTAGACCATTCTTTTAAGAAGGCTGGCTATGAAAGGAATGAGAGTAGGATGGTAGCTAACAGGGAATGTGCAATCACAGGACATTTGTATTTGTATTTAAATGTGACCATCCAAATGGTACCAACTCAGCACAAGGTTAACATAAGTGAAGCCATATTGTAGAAAAGAAACCATACTGTAACTTTGAGTGACCTCTGATTAACTAACCCAGCTGCGATAAGTCGATAACTTTGTTCTTTTGAGTTCCTTAGGAATGTGATAACCCCTGCGCAGAGAGGCTATGCTGATAGCCAACACCTATGAGTGTATAGGCACTGCTCCACTTGCTGATGCATATCCAGTAAAACAACAGATTATCAGGAACTAAGACCAGGTGTCTGCCCCACATGAAGACCAGATGCCTCCTCCACCTGGAGACCAGATGCCTCCCCCATCTGGAGACCAGCCCCTTATATAACTGGCCTGTAGTCTTTGCTCTGTAAGATGGTTCTTTTGGACGTTAGTTGGCCATCTTCCCCTTTGCTAGCAAGCTGTAATTTAACTCTTTCTCTCCTACCACCTTGCCTCTTTTTAAAAAGATTTTATTTTTCCTTTTTCTCTCCAAAGCCCCCCAGTACCTAGTTGTACATTTTAGTTGTGGGTGCTTCTAGTTGAGGCATGTAGGACGCCGCCTCAGCATAGCCTGATGAGCAGTGTCATGTTCCCGCCCAGGATCCGAACGGGCAAAACCCTGGGCCGCTGAAGCTGAGCGCGTGAACTTAATCACTCGGCCACGGGGCTGGCCCCCCAACTTTGCCTCTTGACTATTGGCATGTCTTGCAGCAGGCAGATGACCCGCCTTGGGCAGTAACAAGTATTTTCTATGCTGAGGGGAAAGCATAAGTAACAAATGAGAGGATGGAGAGAAAGAGAGGAGATGTAAACAATGATGGATCCCAGTGAACAACAACTCCTGGGCTTCATGCTTTGTAACTTTGGCCTTGACCTTGTGGCTTGCTTTGGCCAATGGGACATTAGTAAGCATGATGATAGCAGAGGCTTGGTAAGCACTTGCACAGTGGGATTTGTCTTCCTGTGGAAGCCATCTGTCAAGCTGTAAAAAACTCGGACTTGGACTAGAGACTAGTTTGGACTGCTGAATAACAAGTGGCCACATGGAGAGAAGCCTGGAAGATGAGAGACCATCTGGGATGGTTCAGCCCCAACTGAGCTCCCAGCTTTCTGGAGCCACATGAGTGACTCCTGACAAATTGAGACCCAGCTGAGCCCAGTACAGATTGCAGAATTATGTACAAATAAAGGGATTGGCTTTAAGCCATTTAATTTTGGGGTGGATTGTTATGTAGTAATAGATAACTCAACTGGGGGAAAACAGAGAAAGCTGCCTGAGTATTGGCAAGGTAGTGTTGCACAGTGATCAAAGACATTGGCTCTGAAACAGGACTTCCTGGACTCTCATAATTAATTTGCATAGTCTTAGGTAAATTATTTTTTTGAGCCTTCCTTCTTTATCTGTAAAATGATGATGAAGATTAAGATGATAGAATATCACAGAATATTTGTTGGTCTAATATTTAAACACAGATGGAGGATTTAACTTTGAAAAGAAGGAGGAATTCTTTGTTCTTTCAGACAGAAGGGAGGAAAGCGTAATTGTAAGCTGTTAAGGCAAGGCCCAGGGATATCGATTCATTATGTCGGACATAGTTATACCTTCCTTACATTTATACAGCACTTCACAGTTTATAAACTATTTTCTTGCGTACTGTCTCATTGGATCCAATAAAGAGGGAAGATAACGTTTAACTATAAAGAAGCAGAAACTTGAAGCATCTAAATTATTTGGCTAAATGTGCAGGAATTAAGAGGTGAGCAAGGACTAAAGTGCTGTGCTTTGCACTCAGAATCCAGGGTTCTCACGTGGTCTGGCAGAACAGGCTGCCGACTGGAAATCAGAGGTTCTGGCTTTGGCTCCTGGCTCTGTCAAGTACTAAATGCTACTTTGAGTAAATTACCTAGTCTCTCCAAACTTCATCTCTAGAATGGGAATAACAATTCCTTCCAATGTCAAAGGGAGCCACTGAGGTGGGGAAGCTCTTTGCAAACTCTGAAGTAACATACACATGTGGGCGATTATTATTTCCGCTGCTCCGCCTGGCGCCTCCGTCAATCTTATCATTGTAGTCATTTATGTCTTACATTAAGTGTGATATTAGGGAAATGAATCTGTAGTGTTTCCTTACTTTTTCTCTCCTCTCTCCTTCCATGTCTTCTTCCCCTTGGTGATTCAAGTTGCCCAGGAGTCCCAGTTCCAGAACATTTTGACATTTAGTTCACTCATTGAAAAGAAACTCACCTGTCCTATAGTTCACACATTTGAATTCTAGTTTTCCACATGCATCTAATCCATACTTAAGAGATAAGAATATTCTTGAATTAATGTCTTTCTAGTCTCACGTAAGAGGTATTTTCACACTGGCCTTAACCCAAAAGAGCTACTAGAATGCTGAGGATCTTGGCATAGCTGCGGGAAAGCCATATTAAGACATAGAATAAGTAGAGGTTTTGTCATAAGACCTTCGGTGGCCAGTTGTGCAGGCTTTTTGAGAGTAAGCCCTACCTTTTCCTGCCTGGTCCCCAAGTATTTACCGTGTCCCAGGATGGAACTATGTTTTAGGGGTCTCATGTTTATTTCCATGCTGAAATCGAAAACAAAATTTAAAGACAGAAAATGGCTATGTCGTTTAGAATGATCCAAGTGGGAAACCACTTCAAGTTTTCAACTATAAAGCAGGTGCCTGTGTTGTATTTTGAAAGATAGGACCTTGTGGAACAATCCAGCATCTAGAACCTAGAAGGCCTTGAGTTCTTCTGCTGTGTTCCACTTTGTCCTTCAGACCAGTCACTGGGCATTTTTGGCTCACTGAGCTAATTGCATTTGCCACACATTGATCAAAATAATTTCATGGCCTCCAGCTTCTTATTTTAAGAATGGAACAACTGTGCTGATTTGTATAAATAAGACGGAGTGAAGAACATTCCTGGAGAATGAGAGATATTTTGAAAACAACTCTCATGCTGAAGATTGCAGGCAGGCTTAATTAGCTGGTGCTTGCAAAGTACTTTGAAAATGAAACCCATGATGTCCTTGCTAAGCATGATGAATATAATTTATTCTTGGATGAGTAAAAAGTTGTATATTTTGAGACATTTGAATTTGGTGTGCACTCTCTAAAAAATGCAGATGGTTATTTTTGCAGAAAGAGCAAATAAAACTCTAGGTGAAAAATGCAGACATGAGTCAAATTTTTGAACACAGGGTCATTATTCTTGAAGACATATATGCAGTGTTGATGTGAAATTAGATAAATATTATTTTGCCCAAATGCATGAGTTTATTCACAGACAGCAGCATAGGTGAATGAACACGTGGTATAGAACGGAAGACTAAGTTCCAGACCTGAACTGCCTTTTGCCAGCCAGGAGACTTTGGTCAAATCACTGGTTTTTTCATCCACAAAAGAGGAAAAATAATAGTACCTTTCCTATTTATCTTCTAGGGCTGTTTTGAGACTCAAATGTGATCATATAGTCATTTGGTAATTTCATCAACTGTAAAAATGAAATGAAAGATATACTTTCTTTGAAACACTCATAAGGCAAAAAAATGGCTTAATAATCCTGTAAGTAATACTCCACAGAGACTTCAATTCATCCCTTTACTTAGAGTTCTTAATTTACTTCTTTCTTTCCTTCCTTCCACTGATTTTTGTCATGGGTCTAGAGTGGTTAAAGATGAGAGAGAGTGGGGAAATTCAAGGAGAGCCTTTTCCTTCTGTTAGGAACAGAATATCTCATCACCGAACTTTCAGGAAAACCTCATCTGGAATTTTAAAAGATGACAGCTAGACTGCATTTTTATGGTTATGGCTTTCTGGCCAGGGTTTGGAATTTCAAATGCCTGGAGTTCTTCTGCCGGCTAGCCCATGCACCATCAGAACAAATATCTAGATGAAACATCTGACATGGTGGAAGCAGGTCTCCTATCAAGAACCAAACACCCACAAACATCAACTCTATTTTAGCTCATGTGGGTAGCTGTCTTGAGACAATTCCTAACAGTTTTACTTTAATATGTATAAACACTATGGTATAATAAAAATACTTTAAATCCTTTGCTCCTCCTACCATAGAGAGGTGGAGTCAAATTCTCCTCCCCCAGAATCTGGACCAGTGTTAGTGACTTGAACAAAAGATTGGGGCGGAAGTGATATTCTGGGGCTTGACTCATAAGAAGCCTTGGAGTTTTGACCTGGATCTCTGGGAACACTCATTTGGGGAGCCCCAAGCCATCTTGTAAAGAGACTGTCATGCCACAGAAGACACTGTTCAATGGTCCCTGCCAACCCCAGCTTTCCATGTGTCCTCGCAAAGGCACAGGACGTGTGAGTGGAGCCACCTGGACCCGCCAGAGCAGCTCATCTGCTGGCTCAGTACATCTCAGTGACCTGCCCAAACTCCTGACCCACAAAATCTTGAGACTTTTTGAAACGGTTGGTGTTTTAAGTCAGTAAGTTTCTAAGTAGCAACAAAGAATTGGGATAAACATTAAACATCTTGGGTGAAATAGCACTCAAGTGTGTTCATTAATAATAGAATCACTTATGTTCATCAAATTATTATTTTATTGAAAAAGTAGGTTTTTTTTCATTGGTTGTTTAATATAGTAGCTAATGTCATGGCTTATATTTTTTGAGATTTTACTCTATGCTAGGTACTATGCTAAGTACTTCACCTGTGTACCACACATGTATTCCCACGCGTCACCTCACTCCACTTCACAGACAGTCCATCCGGTGCGATCTTCCTGAACATCCCTGTGTGCCACTGTCCCAGTCATGAAAGAGGAGCATGGAGCCAAAGGATAGGAGAATTTCAAAAGGGGTGGCTTTTCAGGGACATTCTCAAAGATCTATCTCTCTCTAGCTCAGGAGAAATTAGTACATTCTCCCTCTTCTGCGATGTGTAATTAGGGATTACTTTAATTATATTTAGAGGATCCCCACAGGCTTATCTTAGGCAAGATTGTGTGAGAGCCATGTTTCCACCCTTTTTCATCATTCCTTTCAGAGTTCCTCACGTGTTGTGCCACTCACCACTCACTAATCTCCCGTTGTCTCCGTTCCCAACTCCGCCCGGGCTGGACCTGCGGAGGCATCGCTCTGTTCTTTTCCTCAGGCATTTGCCAGCCCTTCAGAAAGTCTCCACTACTCCCTGCCCTGTGGCGCAGAGGGAGAAATCATTTTGGCCATATTTATTTCTCTTCGCTCAAATCACATTATGACATCTGCCCTTTGATTCCCTCTTACTCTGTGAACACTGGGTTTTCTCATGTTGACATGAATTTATTCCTCCTCCTTTTTTTGCATATTCTTTGGGTATTGACATCTGAGTGTGGCCAGAGGTGGAAGTACCGCAAAGCTAAGAAGTTTAAGTTTCAGGGCTTCTCACTTGGACAGGCTTCTTACAAGACCTGTACCTGATTTTGACTTTTCTATTTTTAAAAAGGAAGATCCCACACAGTGTGTAAACTTCTGGTTCACAATTTTGAATCCACCCCTGAGCATGGCTCACCTGAAGTCCTGTGGCATTTGTCAGGTTGCAGGACTTAATAATATCTGAATGATTTGCTTTGTACTGTTAATAGCATGACAATTCACCTTTTGAAGGCTACCTAACCCCTAAAATGATCCGATATATTAATCTTTTTCTGCTTTTAGCTCTTCTCTCTGCCCGGTATTTATTTTATTCTCTGCCTCCCTGGATTTCTTTCCTTTGAATGCCAGGTTCTTAGCTTTCTCCTCTGACTACTCTTATTTCAACTTCCCATCTTAGTTAAAGTCCACCAGCATAATATAAAACCTCTTTGGATTCAGTGGAAATTGTCTCTCTCCTTTTGTTAATAGAGTAAATTGGTTGTTAAGTTCTAGTTGGAAGAGGAATTTCAAGTGCTTTCAGCTCTGTGAATGTACCAAGAATTATTCGCTGAGGTAGTTCCCTTCCAAGATCAAGAAAAACAGCAAATCATACCTAAGAACAGTTCCAACTAACCTCATTCTCATGGGGTTGGGACCCACTGGGGAACAATGGGGGGCTTTGATGAGTAGTTCTTGTGTGAACCACTAGTGAAAGCTCTCACTGCAAGCAGAAGTCCCTCCAGGATTCAGCACGGGGTCTAGGCTTCTCCTCCGCCTTGGTGATGGCCAACACATTGAATAGGGGGAACAATTGCTTGCCCAATGGGGCAACGTCACTCATTACCTGCCTTCTGTGAAAGGAGCAGACACGATAAACCCTAATGGATTTCACGGCTGAGTTTTGAGAAGCCCTTTGAAAATCGGGTGAAAAACCTAAGCTTATCCATGCCTTCAGAGAGGCAGTGCTAGAAGATTCATTCAAGCAAGGCGAGAATACAGCTAGCTGGTCTACAGCTGTGAATTCTGCCTCTCCCACATTGGGAAGAGATTTTCTTTTCTTTGAATATCCAGATATCTTCCCTTTGCTCCCCCAGATCCACTCCACAACCACTGTGCAGCCTTCTCCACCCTGAGCTGTCCCAGGGCCTGTGTGCAGTGCGTCATCAGGTTCTCTTCCTGATGGTTTCTGTTGGGTTCAGCCAATGGGGGGCCCTGGCAGGAAGGATCAGAGGGAAGGAGGAGAGTAAAATCAGAGTATGTATTTTCTCAGCTCCCTCTGTGTGACTGGGTCCCTCTTGTGGAGGTCACAGCCCCTCTCAGTGACCTCTCCAGACAGCATTTTCCATCTGGGTTCAGGCAGTGCTCCCTTCCGTGGCTCAAACCAGCTTAGCTCTTAGTGGCCTGTTCCTGCACCCCCTCGGGGCTTCTCTGTACCCTGTCCACACCATTACCAAGATAATCCCTTAATTACACTCCCTTAAATCTCCAAGTTCAATTTTCCTGCCTGCATCTATCATTTCCATGCTGGGACCTTGACCAACACAACCTTTGATTGAAAATTTAGGATTCATGGGTTTGAGTATTTTCAGATCCCCCACCGACAAAGCTGGCCCCTGCTCTCCAGTGCTGCCCGGTTTCAAGTCTCTCTACAGTTGCTGTGGGGACCCACTCAGAACCCTGGAGTTCGTATAAAGATTATTCTGAGATGAAGACATTTGAGATTCAGCAGATGCAGAAAGCAGCCTTCTCAGAGCTTCCCTTATCTGACTAAAAGCAGAAACTTCTGAGAAACGAGAATTGCCATAAATTCCCTTTTCTAGGCAGCTTCTAGTCCCAGGAGAGAGACCGAGAGTAAACTTACTGTAGATCTCTCTCCAGGGGAGTTTCATAATCCTGAAGAAGACAGAAAGACCGCTTATACCTGTAGAGATAAACATCACAAACTCTCCATACCTCCAGTTTGTTCTAAAAACCCATTTGTTTTTCCTAAAGAAATCTCTTTGTTCTTCCCACAGAAGCTATTTCTTCCGCCAGTCTTCCCCTACTAAATTAGGTATGTGAGCCTTTAACTTTAACCATTTAGGGAGCCAGCTATTTTTGTTGGCTCCTCTGTACATAGGAATACAGCTTTTTCTCCTGTTAACTTGTCTTTTGTCAGGTTAATTTGCGCTCTCGAATTACTGAACATAAGAGGGTAGAGGAAAAAGTTTTCCTCTCCTACATTCCTTAATGGGTGCACATTTTTCTTTTTAAATTGAACACAGCAGTCCTCATCTTTAGAGAAAATCAAAAGCTACAAGATATTAAAACGTGATTAGCACTCAATAAAGATGGTTTCACTGATGTAATCACAAGATTTGAAGGTGCTTTGGGTTTGAAGAGTTTTAGAAAGAAATATGGGCAACTAGCTCTGGGAGAATTTTGTGTTGGAACCTGGCACTGCTCACTCTACCGTACTCTTCCACTTCTCTTTTCATGCAGTCTCTAGAATGTTATGACACCAGGATTAATCTGGAGCCTTGGGAAGGAAATTAGTGTCTCGGCTCTTTTGCCTTCATTCCAGCCCTTTCCCACACCAAAGGAAACCCAACTCATTAGCTCAGTCTGACTGACCATTTTAAACATTTTTCTAAAGACACTGTTTTTGGGTGGCTAGTCCCAGAACATGTAGAAATTTGGCTAATCAAGAGTGGTCTAATTAGCCAAATTGAAACAAAGTTGTATTTTGAATGAATAATACCATACAAAGAAAACTGTTGTTAATTCTTTTGGGACAATGACTGTTTTTGGTTTCATGGCACTAAAATGTACAGATCGCATTCAATAACTAGACTGATGGATCTCTGGAGATATTAGCCCTGCTATCAACGTGCTGGGAAGCATGAGGTGGGTCAGCCACCTCCAGCCGTGACCACAACCTCAGAGCTTACTGTGGCCACCTTCCAAACATACAGAATTTGAGAAAAATAAAACAACAAAGACCCAAATGTCAAGTAACCATGGGCTGGATTTTTGTGTGTCATCTTTTGGGAAAGAAAAGAAGTTAATCATATCCAGATCTCAGTCTATGGTAACCTCCTACATTCCCACCCTGAGTAGTTTTCAAATTATGAGAAAACATTTGCTTTAGAAATCAATCACTTTAAATTGTTTTCAGATCACAAGAAGACATCAATCAGCTGTTTTTATCAGTGAGCTGATGGGGGTACTTCCCGCTCCCTCCCCCATGCTTATCTAAGGAGCTACTGGGATCTCTGGGAGTACCAAGGTCTACACCAAAAGCTGTCCCAGTTTAAAACAAAAGCCTCTAGTGTCTCCCTCGACCTATAGTTTAGGAAATTACTGAAAAGATTTCCTAGAAAGAGTGTAACCTGCATCCCACAATGAGGTCCTCAAAGCGTACTGTTATGTGCTGGAATTGGGGACCAGGGAAGAAAAAGAGAGAGCAAGAAGACACCTGGGGCTCAGCATTTGTGCTTTGTTTTCTGAATTCCCACAGAAACCTGTGTTGATTTAGAGTTCGCTCAAAGTTGTGTCGTCCCCAATAAAAGGTTAGGGAATCCACTGACCTAATGGCTTGAGAGTTAAAAATGATTCCAGGGGCTGGCCCCGTGGCTGAGTGGTTAAGTTCGCACGCTCCGCTGCAGGCGGCCCAGTGTTTCGTTGGTTCGAGTCCTGGGCGTGGACGTGGCACTGCTCATCAAGCCACGCTGAGGCAGCGTCCCGCATGCCACAACTAGAAGGACCCACAACGAAGAATATACAACTATGTATGGGGGAGCTTTGGGGAGAAAAAGGAAAAAATAAAATCCTTAAAAAAAATGATTCCAATGAGCTAAGAGAACATGAAGATCTTGGAACTAGCTACAGGTTTTCATTGACCCGTGATCAAGATCAATTCTTCTGCCTTTTGGAGGTCTCAGGCCACCTTCCCACGGGGTCCCTATCATGTTATATAGAGGATTGGGTAACTAAAGTTGAATCAAGTATAGCAAACATGCTTTGTTTTCAGAGCTATTAGAGGGTCCCTCTGAATGGTGGATTCTTACCCTTGTTTATTTACTTTTAGTAACTCTATCGGCATAGCATTTTTATTGAACCTTGGGTAAACTTTATCCAATTTAAAACAAAACAAAAGAAAACAAAAGTATTTCCCACTCCTCACTCCACTCATATTCAATTAAAGACCTATTAGTTGACCAGATGCTCCTTACAAAAATTTTGTCTATTTTGGGGGGTAAGCTGAAAATCTGGGTTTTATACATATTCAGTAGACTATAGTAGTGATACAGATTTGATTAAACATGTTTAGTAATTTTATTGTTTCAGCAATTATACACTTATCCCAGCGACTTATAAAATATATATTTCCATGAACGACTATTTTGAGAACTGTCTCCATTTATCTCAATTAGGTTTTAGGAATTAAGGGTGGCCCTTCTACAAGCAGCTCTGCAGTTTCTCATTTTCCTCCAGCAAACAGGTTGGCTGAAATGGTGGCAGAGAACACTAAAGATGCCAGGAGCAGATTACAAGAGGAGATTGGCTTAAACAACTCATGACTTTTTTCTGGTTTTAACTTGACATTGCAAGTTCAATAAGAGACATCATCTTGCTGAATCAAAAGTGTGTGTGTGGAGGGTGGCTCAAAATTTGCTTTGCCCAACAAATGGATCCTTGAGCAAATCCCCAGAAACTCCCAGCGTTAGAAATGAAAATATTTTTTCTTCTTATGGGAAAGGGAGTCCTAATAGGTTATGCCCATTGTTCCTAAGCAAGGAAAGCCAAGGTCATTGTAACCTTTCTGCATAGTTGCCTAAGAGAGAAGGCAGAACACAGGCACATCCCCTACTTGAAACCCCTTTGTTTAGCTTCCTTTTGTATCAAAAGGATTGGCTTTCACCAAGGGAGAGGTTGTAATTGGATTTCACCATGAAAGGAGGTTGTAATTAGATTTCTCAGCAGGTCTACAAGTTCTGTTCGTGGAAAAAACAAGAAAAAGGGCCTGAATATTTTCCCCTCTAGCTGGAAATGTAGCCCAGCCAAGCCTGCAGGGATTGGCCAGAAAAGCACACGCAAAAAGGGCCATGTGTGTGTCAGCCACCGCTGATTTCTGCTGGAGCAATGCCAGCTCCGGCCTCTAAGACAGAGTACACAGCCCTTCAGGTGGCACGTGGAAAGCAGTACACGTGATAGCTAAATACTACTTTGACCTTGCGTTTGGTAGGGAACATAGGACATTTCCTAGTCTCTCTGGCTTTTGGTGTCCTGAAATTTCTATCTCCTAGAGAAAGGCAGGGTGCCTAAAGTTTGGCACAGCCTAGGACATCATTCTGCATCTAGACTTAGGAGTGAACTTACAAAAGCAACCAGAATATATTTTGGGTACTCTGGTTCATTTTGAGTTTTTATTTATAATTCATTCCATTTCAGTTTCTACAATATTTTCTAGAAATTTAAATTAGAATAAGATTAGGTCAGAGTAGATTTTTGTATTTGATTTCTTTTCGGTTCATATAGTTTTTTTTTTTTTTTTGAGGAATATTAGCCCTGAACTAACATCCGCCACTAATCCATCTCTTTTTGCTGAGGAAGATTAGCCTTGAGCTAACATCTGTGCCCATCTTCCTCTATTTTATATGTGGGATGCCACCACAGTGTGGCTTGATGAGCTTTGTGTAGGTCTGCACCCAGGATCCGAACCAGTGAACCCTGGGCAGGCTGCCAAAGCAGAGTATGTGAACTTAACCGTTAAGCCACTGGGCTGGCCCCTATAGTTTCTTTTTAGAACATTAATTAATTTATTAATTGAGAACATTAGTTTGAATTTAAACTTAAAAAGGTAAATTTTATTTTTGACATTCTGCATGTTGCTTTGCCACTTAAATTTATTTAACGTAACCATCTATCACCACTGGGCACTTCTCATCTCGCTATACCTCTTTTCTCTTTTTATCCCCTTTCTCTTTCCTTTTCTTCTGAGCATTAACGAGCTGTCTGATCACTGAACTAGTGTAAACATGGTCATGCATCCCTCTAAAGGGAGGAATAGGCTTGGAGTCTATTCTTTTCCATCTCTCGTATTGGCTATGTCAATGACTCCTCGGAAATTTCAGTGCTAGGAGTTATTGCTTCAAGTCTTTCTAATTGAATTTTCCTCACGTTGCCTTGAGTCCCTCAAGCTGAACCTCTCCCCCTCCCCCTAGTTGTTGGCTCCTTTCTTGGAAGCCTCAGCCAAACTTACAAGCCCTCCTCTTTCTTTCTAGTCCAAGGAAACTTGCTTCAGCATTTTTGGTTTTCAGAGCAGATGATGAGTACTTGATCTGTTCCTCTTGCCTTGTCTAAAGTCAAACAAATTGAAAAAGACATCCCAACTACCCTAGAAAAAGGAGAGGTTTGCATTGACTGTTTGTCCTGTTATTTTATTTTTCTTCTTACTATTGCCATATCATTTCTTGGAGTAAGCACACCCACGCTTCCAAATAAGGCCAGGTATCTTCTGTTGAATTTGTTTATATCAGAGGAAGCCTGTAGGCTGCTATTTTTAGTAATTATCATAACTATGGAAAAATTTCCTTTGAAGGAAATGTAGCAAACAAAATGATTATCATAGGTACTTCATAATCAAACTCAAACAGAGTATTCTCTTCATTCTGTCTTTACATGATAGCCAAAGGCTTCGTTATCAGAGAACAAATCCTTTAGTCATATCTTGGCTAACATATACATGTTGTTACCTGATCCAGAGTTAACACTGATGCTTTAGGGCTTTTAAAGTATTAATACGTCTCTTGGGAGAGCTCTGTAGCTTGACATTAAAGTAATCTGAAGGATTAGAAAAGACGCGCTTCTATTCTGACTTCTGTGCTGAGTCACCATCTGAAATCAAACTATCCGAGGCCCGCAAGTGTATATGATAGACTCAATGATACAGATTTTTCTGGAGCTCTCACCTTCAACTGCCCATCATCCTTTCTAATTAGACCTACCACCATGTGGGCCCAGGTGAGGCATAGACATGGTTCATGCCTTTGGGGGCTTTGAGTCTAACCAGAACTCAACAGAGACGTTAAAGATACATGTTAAATATGAAACAAGCGGAGGATAAGGACACTTAGTGCTCAGGGAAGAGGGCGTTATGGGGAGCTGCTTAGCATTTACGTCTCCCGCTCCTCTGCCCCTTGCTCTCAGAGGAGCTGGCCTTCTCCCTGTTCCTTCAACAGGCCATATCTCTCCTGCTACTGGCTCTTTGCACAAGGTGTTCACACTCACAGAGCTCTCTTGCCAGCACCCGCTCGCCCAACCACCACCACCCAACATTCTCTGTCTCTCTCTCTCTCTCTCACACACACACACACCACAAAGTTATCCTTTATTTAGCCTTCAGATGGAGGAAAGCCATCACTGACCTTGAGTGGAGATCAGACTCCTTACACACTTTCTTAGAACAAAGGTGCTTTTCCCTCTTAACACTTACTTCAGCATATAGTTATATACAATACACAATCAAATTTAATGTGAATTTTTCAACCCTCCCCCCAAATTATGCTATAAAAAGAGGGATTTGCTTTCTATTCTAGTGCTTCTGAGATCTCTTCCATTAAAGGCCATCATCTCAGTTACCTCATTTCGAACTGCAAAGTACCATTTCAGGAAAACAGCCTTAAATGATCTCTAGCAATGCTTATTTTTGTTCTTAAGAAGGTCACCTTGACAATCCAAAAGATAATAAATAATAAAGATATTTAAAACAGATTTAGTAGTTATGCTTGAGGTATGACTTCATTATTGCAAGTGTTGAAATTGCAGATTTAGAAAACCACACATTACAGACTCAAGTGGTTTTAAATAAGCCCTTTAAAGAGTACTGGAAAAAACAATATAGCAAGTAATTAATGTGAGGAGGTCATCACCATAGTATGAGAATTTATGCTTGGGGATCAAATTTGCAGCGTCAGCAGATTTTGGTAAGTGTGTTACGAACAACTTGCAGAGAAGCGATGATGCACTGCTCCGTATTAGGTAATTACAGAGTGGGTCCAGTGAACACAGACACTGAGGTTAAAGATGCATATAGAGAGTGCTAACAAAGCTGTTTCATGAACTGTGAGAATGGAAAAAGTCATTTTTATAAGTATAAAATATTTAAAGTATTGATATTAAATTAAAATTAAATATTTAACATATTGTAAGTATAAAATATTTAAAATGAGATTTTAAATATGTATGCGTAACAATAGAGTAAGTATCCTCAGTATACATTACAATACTTTATCCATTTGTGCATTTAGGTTGGCCAAAGACTTTGGGTATATTTTCACCAGAAAAATGAAGATGGCTTTGTATTTGAGGTCACCTTAGGTTTGGGCGTATGCACTGTGTGTTAATGTGATGATTTGACTAATGACTGTCTCCCTAACTAGTCACTAAGCTCCACGGGAGCACGGCCCCTCTCTCTGGTCGCTCCTGTGACACTCTGCATTTTGCCTGGAGTAGAACACTGAATCCATTAGTTGTTTGAGACATAAGATTAGTTATTTACGTAACTGCATGACCTAGAAAACACTGAAGAAATTAAAACAGAAACTTTAATAAAAAGCATTTTAATGAAAGATAAGATGTCTTAATACCTTTTGCCCTAGTGTTAAGATGAGAAGAATCTTTACTCTTTATAAATGTAAAAATCCTTAATTCTTTCTTTTCTCTTTAGAAATGCGACGGCTCATGTTTATACAATGATAATTCTGAGGCCTGTATTCATTACAGTTTACTCACTGGGACACTCAAAGTTCAAAAAAGCCATTGTATTCAGAGTTAGAATTAATGATGAAAAGTATTAAAGTACTGCTGATTGAGCACTTACACCTGTTATTTCAGCTAATCTTCCAGCAAACTTATGAATTAGCTGTTATCCCTGTTTAATAAGCAGGGGAAACTGAGGTTTGTGAGCTTAACAGCCAACCTTTATCACTGGTCAGATACTGTAATAAGAGCCTTACATACAGTATCTCATTCCATTCCCACAATTTTATGACTATTATGATCTCTATTTTACAGATGAGAAGACGAAGGCAAAGAGTGGATACGATAAAAACACTAGGGAGTGCCAGGATTCGAGTCCAGGCAGCCAGCCCCAGAATCCCCGGGATAACCATGATACTACAACACAGCGTGAAGATGAGAGGAGGCCGCGGGAACTCAGAAAATGGATTTATTGCAGCATGTGCAGTATGTGTTATAGAGTGAGGTCATTTCTATTTCTCTGCCCTTGCCTTTCCAGTTGTTTGTCCCCTGCGCTCCGCAGTAAACTGATCACTGTGTTAGTAGCTTTCTTGTTCATTTTCTTATCACCTATTCATTGACTCTTCAAAGGAAACATTTAGCTACTGCAGTTGGTGTACATAAGTTGGTTGCATAATAGGAAGGGAACAAGCCAGGACTGGAGACTTCATTTCTAAAGAAGGATTTTAAAGCAGACTAAGAGTTATTTCACAGAGCAGGTCATGAAACTCGAGTCTCTCTATACCCTTTCATTGCTATGACAACAGGCTGCTCCTGCTACATGTGGCCAGAAAAAGCAGCTGACACTTCAATGCTAGGAACATAGGGGAGAGGTTCACAAAAACAAAAAACAAAAACTAAGCCCTTTAGTTTGAATCTCAGTCAGAGAGGAAAAAATATCCCCTAGAACAAGTCAAAATCTCTATTCTTGCCTTTAGAAAAGATCAGAAAGGAGGAATGTTGGGGGCCTTCTCTCCTGTCCAAGTAGGCCAACAAAACAGAATTGACTGCAAAGCAGCATTTCATCTGACTCTTCTTAATGGCAATCTGAAACAGAAAACTCTCTTTGGTTCCATTTGACTTGGCCATTAAGAAGCAACTAATTGAAGAAGTAGTAAAGACTCGTAGTCATAAATACTTCATGTTGAGGCCCCCGGACCCCCACCTGGGAGAATACAATAGTGTCAGGTTTATTTTTCCATTTCTTTGGATAAAAAAAGATGATTTAAAGAAAATTTCCTTCTTGATCCCCAATTTTACTACCAGAAAAATCACTCCAAGTATATAACTGAATACTTTCTCATTGATGTATGAGATTTCTTATAAGCAACCAATAAAATTTCCTGTGTGTCTAGTACTCTGCTAGGTGCTGTATTTGGCATTTAAAAAACATCTTATTTAATTCCAACATCAACCCCATTTGTGGGTATTATTATCACTATTTGCTTACTAGATGGGTAAACTGAAGCTGGAAGGTGTGAAGCGATTGCCCAGGCTCCCACAGCCTGTAAGAGGCAGACTCAGGATTCAGACCCAGGTGTGTTCGATTCTGAAACCATGCTCTGTCCACGCTACTGCGCTGACTCCAAGGCACAGACCTGGCATGGACATTTGATTATACAGCAAAGTGTGTAAGTACAAGGAAGAAGGCCCGAGGGAAAACCTAGAGTAAATTCCCTTTCTACAGAGTTCCAGTGGGGATGTTTAAGTAGGCTATTACTTTAATATTAGCTCTGATCCATTGATTGCTTCATATGTACCAGCATAGCTGTTTTTTTCACTTAATTCTCACAACAATCTCTGAAGGAGCAACTAATTTTATGATCTCCATTTCCACAAATGAGGAGACTGAGGCTCAAAGAGTCATTTGCCCAAAGTCATAGAGCCTGCTAAAGCCTGGATATAAACAAGGTCTGTGTGTTTCCAGAGCTCACGATCTTCTCCACTCTATCACATCATCTCCCTACAATCGGTCAAGGCCACACACTCTGTTCCCCAGAGTTCTGTCCATCTTGTGATGCCAAGACACAAACCAGGCTAGCTCCAAGTGATACTACCATTGCAAGCTCAGCCTTTGGCAGAAGATGCCCTGTGGGCCCTGTAAGAACCAGACTCTGGCCTAGTATGGCATCTCTTGGGCAGCCAGGCCTACTGGGGAAATTCTTCTGGATTTATGGGGCCCCCTTTTCCTTCACTGAAGGTTGTTTCAGAATGATATGTGAGGGCAAAGGGCACCAGAAGTCTTTTAACAACAGTTGTTTATCTTCTTCTTGGTAGAAAAAGATTCCCAACATCTTCTGGACATTGTGCTAAACTTAACTGAAATAGCAATGTTTGTGTACTATTACAGATCAGTTGAGTAAAAATAGTAGTTGAGGGGAAATGAAGTGAATAATGTTTTAGAGTTTTCCAGATGCATCACTATTCCTTTCATTTCTGTCATCACTATTTATTACTTTTACATAGTTGGTAAGTGAAGCTGTGCCATGACAGACTATTAGGATTAAATCCCAAAAGACCTGAAAAGGAAACCCCAGTACTCTGATTGCCTAATGGCTGTACAAAACATCCCTGAAAGAAAAAGGCAAGATTCATTAATAACACATACATATTCTTTTCCAAAATGTGGAGCGTAGCGTTAGCTGGCTGGATGATAAGTAGATGAAATAGACTGCTCTGCTTTGCTAGATCTCGTTGAATAAACAGAAATCTTTCCTAAGAGAGGTTTTCTTTTTCTTTTTTTAAATAGTCATAGTTAAGAATAGTCATAAACATTAAGGTTTAGCTGAATAAGCTGTGAACTGAAAAAGCCTGGTACCCGTGAGAAAGGGGAGAATTTTTAAAAAGATTTCTGCTGAGTTGGGTTGAGTGAACGTTTCTATTCAGTATATTCAGGCCCTGGGCCAGAGGAGAGCTCGGATACAATGCCAAGGTGACATCTTTCGCCTCTGCAGATTAAAGGCAATGCAAGACAGAGACTCTTTCTGCAGTGCCTCTTGGTTTCCAGTATGGAGAGTATCGATCCGCAGTTGAGAGCATGGTTTCCTCCTGCAGGGTGACCTCTAATACGGAGGAGGAATGAGTGAGCATGACTTGCATTATTGTTTTATTTTAGAAGCTAGAGCCAGAGACGATAGTACCTTACAATACAAGCGTTATCATCATCTCTAGCTCTTTGATTCCCCTCCCTCCCTCCTTTTTTCATTCCTAATTAAGACATTATTAGAAATTAGAGGAATTTTATGTATGTGTGTGTGCATCTTAAAAAACGATAGGAGACAAGAAACAATTAGTCACAAAGCTGTAAAAGAGAATTAGAAAAGAGATAATAGTCACAACAACTAAAAAATAATCAAAGAAGAATACAGTATTATAGAGATTTTCCTACCTTTTGCAAAAGCAAGCTGTTTCATTTCTACATTGCTGTTAGGTACAGACTCGGACGATGGTTGAGACTGAATAACTTCAGATTATTTAGACATGGAAAATACACAAATTACTTTGATTTGAAAGTTTTAAAAAAATGCTTTTCCTATGATCTATTTAATATATTTAGTAAAGTATTTCTACAAAACACATTTCAGGATTCGGATTTCACCGAGATCTGATGCTAATTTGGTTAACAACAGCACTACGTTTGTGTTCTTGGTCTATACTAAAACCAGCATTTACTAGTACTGACTATTTAATCTTGGAGAAGAAAAGGAAACATGAATACAAGTGTTAAATCCCTTATTAAGTAGCTTTTCTGCAAATCATGCAAAAGGGTTTTTTTGATAAATAAATGGCTTTGTATTAGGCACAAATATTAGACAGCTTCATCAGATCATCCACATCAGTTTAACAAATGCAATTAGACGATACAGTCAATTCATTAAAATTTACCTTCAGGTAGGTGGCCGGACCCAGAGCCTTAGTAGACAATTGAAATTGAATCCCTTCTTTGCACACAGCCAGGAAATAAAAATTTGATAAATACCCAAGAGAAACTCTTTAAATCTCGTCCCTCGTTAGCTCTGCTTCTTTGCCCAGAAACACATTCAAGTCTATTGGAGTTGAAATTCTGCTGCTCTGTCAACTAGTCAGGGTCTGAAGTGACAGACGAATTTGGAGGTTGGCGCTGGGGCGTATTTCAGACTGTCATCGTTTTTGTTGCCGATTCCTGCTGTTCTCTAGCAGGCTGGCCTCTCACTCACAGCGGGCGCGCTGAGCTTCGCAGGCAGTGCAGACCCACAGGGGAAGAGCTCACTCTGCCCCAGAAGATGGGGTTAACAGTCCTCCCTCAAGCTCTTGTTCTCAGAGACTCATAACTTGGCTGGAATATAAGTACTTGGCTCTTTATGCCCTTTTTTTTCTCTCTCTCTTTCAAACAACTCTAAAAGGTTTTACAAACAGGATCCCTTTTTGGGGGATCTGTATTTTAAGGCTTTGAAAAGAAACTCCATGGTGTTGTTTCTTCCTAAAGGAAGTTGGGGGGTGGAGGTTAAGGAAGGGGAGAAGAATTGCCGCAGATGCATTTTTACATTGCTTAATTGGAAATTGTTCTCACAGATACAGTCTGAATTTTAGCAATAGCAGGCTACTGCAGACACCTGAACTCTTTTTTGGGTGCCCTTCAGAAATTTACCTGTATATGAAGCATCACTCCTGTACATTATAGCTCTCTTGTATGCCGATTCGGAAATACTGCCATTCATAGACTGCTCTCCCCCAACACAACTCCTTACTATAACCCCCCATATATTGATTGGTCCATGAGCAGGCGTTTTCCTGTGAAATTGACTGGACCATGTGTTTATTTTTGACTCGGCATTCTGGTTATTTATATATGTGTCTAATTTCTTCTACTGCTGCTTCTACATTTACTGCACATTTATTATGTGTCAGACACTGTGCTAACAGTGGCTCATGCATTGTTTCAGTGGATCCTAAGTCTGTATGAGGTGACTATCACTACGTTCCCATTTGAGGGCAGTGTAGTCTAGTGTTAAAGTCTGCACGCTTTGAGGCCATGCAGGTTGGGTTCGCATCTTGGCTTCACCACTTCCCAAGTGTATGACCTGGGACAAGTTAGGTAACCTTTCTAATCTTCAGCATCTTTATCTATAAGATGGGGTGATATCGTCCACGAATATGGGGACGACAATATGGTCTATCTCAGGCGGTTGTTCTGAGTTTTAAGTAAGTAAATACAAGTGCATAGAACATCTGCCACCCAGCAGACATTCAATAAATGTTAGTTATTGTGATTTGCATGTGAGGAAGCTGAAGCTCGGTAAGCAGAGCGATTTTTCCAAGGTCTCCAGCTGGTCAGTTGTAGAGGGGGATTCCCACCCACCGACCTTGGCCAACTGTCCTGCTTGAGTTACTCAGCCTCTAGGCTCTAATCTGTCCTTCTGAGCGAGCTGTTTGCCCCTTGAGGGTAGGGATGTGCCCCCACTGTACTCTCCACGTGCCCAGCACAGTGCTTTGCATACTGTAAATGTTCCATTGATGTTACACAAATGCTTGTAATTTAATTTAGATTTTCGACCAAAGTCAGGCCAAAGGCAAAACAAACATTAAAAACACAACAAAAATAAGCAAAAATGCCACCTATAGTTCTAGGCAAATATGCCCTCAGGCAAGTGACTCCAAGTACTTTAGAAACATTTGCCCGACTTATCTTTCAGAA
Organism: Equus asinus; assembly: GCF_041296235.1. NCBI lineage: Eukaryota > Metazoa > Chordata > Mammalia > Perissodactyla > Equidae > Equus > Equus asinus. Next base: position 92,429,596 of record NC_091792.1, on the reverse strand, counting down.
CACGCCAGAGAAGGGTAACCAGAACTATCTCTGTTTTGCAGCTGGGGAAATTTGCAGCAGCGGAAACTGGGCACTTTGCCTAGGAACTGCAAACAAGTCACGGTGCAGCTGGGAACCGGCTGACATCTCTAGAATCAGGATTACTTGTTCCAAACCGCCTTTCCAGGCACAGGATGAAGTGATGTGACGTGATTTCGCCTCAGACAATGGGCTGTTTTTCCTTCGCCAAGGCCTAGGGTGTGAGCAGTAGTCTCCTCAGAGGAAGGATCAAACTGTGGGCTGTGTTCGATTTTGCGTCTCCTCGGCCTCTCGGCACACCTGGGCCTGGGAAGCGTGGGAGACACAGGCACAACTTCTCAACAGCTCCTGAGGGCCTCGGGCTGGTGGAACTGTTGCTGGGTGTGCAGGCCAAGCATTGCTGAAGATTTTGCCTGGGTTGGCTAAAGGAAATTTTCTCGAGTTCTCAAGGATCCAAAATGTTAACTTCTTATCCTAACAAGCATTCTCCGCTTATCTGATATAGGTTTATGAGACTGATTTCAGGTAATTACATCAGTGAGAATATAGAGAAGGTTTTGGTTAGAGGGCTATGAAAAAAAGATTTAACCAACAAAAATATTTTTTCTGACACTGAAGTTGATATTTTTTGTTTTTACAAAATGATCAAAATAAAATTTCTTATAGAAATCTGTGCTAACATAAAAAATAACTTGGTTAAATAAAACTGGATTCATCTCATCTAAATATGTACCCACAGAGTTCCTTTGTAGGTGGGAATGCTTGAGACTTTTGACCCTCAGTTTCACAGGATGTTTTCTCTAGACTTATTAATTTATAACACGATTAAAAAGACCCACTATTATTTCTTATAACTAGATAACAGAGAAAAATGTTTTTTTAAAAAATAAAAAATAAAAAGACCTTGAATGCACAATGTCTTTTAAGTGTGGTTTTACTTTGGGGATGTTCATGGGCAGATAGCCAAACTCTTGTTTCTGAAGCTGTCGTTTCTAAAATAGTTTACAGCTCATGAAGCTGAGAACAATAAACCTACAACAATACCCACCTGACAGATGGAACTGTAGATCAGATTTTGAAACTTATCCAGTGTCTAAATGTGATGAGAGAACTTTGATAAATAAAGAGCTTATTACACTCCTGTGTATGAACTGACCCACGTCATATCAGCACTGGTGAGAAGGGTCTAATGAAAGCCAACATCTAAGTTGAAGAATTTTTTTTTGACTTTAGTGCTAGGATTCCCTCTGAGAATCTGATGAAAGCTGTGGGCAAGCTCCTGAAACCCCACTCAGGGGTTCCATGGGGTTAGCAATCTCCGATGCAGGTGAAGGATGAGAGAACACATCAACCAATCCTCAAGCATCGAATGAGCCTTTTTGTTTTATGTAGCACAAGCCTCTGGGTGATATGACAGAAATATCATAGCTCCTGCCCATTAAGAGTCTAAGGGACAAGACATACACTCATTGTCAGAAGGTGGCAGGATTCCCTTGGAGTAGGGAGACCCCCAGGTGGGAATGAGTATGGAGGAAGCAAAGCTGCAGTGGAAATAGAGTGTCGGTGCTTAATTTGACCAGGCCCTGGCCTGCAGGGCCCTCCTCCTTGCTGATACCATGTGTTAGTCTGCCTGCGCTACCCAAACAAAATACCACAGACTGGGTAGCTTACATAACAGAAATGTATTTTCTCACAGTTCTGGAGGCTGGAAGTCCAAGATCAAGGTGCTAGCAGAGTTGGTTTGGCCTGAGGCTTCTCTCCTGGGCCTGGAGACGGCTGTCTTCTCGCTGTGTCCTCACATGGCCTTTTCTCTGTGCTCACACGCTTCCTCTTCTTATAAGGACACCATTCCTATTATTGTATTAGGGCCCTACCCTTATGACCTCATTTGACCTTAATTATCTCTTTAGAGGCTTTATCATCAAATCCAGTCACATTGGGGTTTAGGGCTTCAACATAAGAATTTGGGGGGACACAATTCAGTCCATAACATCCCATGTGTCTTTCAGACCTTGACATTTAATACTCTGTGGGTCTTAGTTCTGGGACCCATGCTCAGTTCTCAATTCTGGCTTGGTTAGTGACCTCTGCCCGTGCAACCTTTCCTACCCCCCAGCACTACCATCATATCCCGGCACTGAGCCATTTCCGTTCTGTTGGCTCTGCCTTGGTTATCAATCCACTGGGTCAATTTCTGACTAGGGGTCCTTGCAGGAGTTTACTCCAGCCATCCTTTCTCAGCCCAGCTCTCCTTTGGGCTTAGTCATAGCCTCTATCAGGTCTCAAGCAGAGATGTGACTCACAGGAAGCAATTAATAAGAAAGAGTAGCAAAATATTAAGCATATAATGTGGCTAGTGTGATTAACTGCTATTTTTCTAGTAATAACTTTCAAAGCAAAAGAAATGAAAACAAAAGGAGAAAGAGCAGTCAGGGCTAGGTGAATTTTATATGTCAGGCTAAGCAGTTTTCCCTTTATTCATAAGGTAAGAGGGAGCTCTAGAAGGTTTTCCCACTGAAGGTTAGGAAGAGTAGGACGGAAATAGAAAATACTGTATATATTAGGATAGGTTACGCTGCAATAATGAACAGCCCCAAAATATCAGGAGCTTACAACAAAGCTTTCTTTCATTCATGCTACATATTTACTGTAGGTCTACTGCAATCTTGCTATACGTTGTATTCGCTCTGGGATACAGGCTGACCAACTAGCTGCCTGAGCAGAAGGAAAAGTGATATGGCAAACTATGCACAGTTCTTAAAGCTTCTGCCTCAATGTGTTATACATCACTTCCGCCCACTTTCATTGACCAAAACAAGTCATGTGACCACACCCGAGTTCACTGGAGTGAGGCAGTGTATTCCTCCTACAGAGAGGAACCACAGGCAAGAGACCCAGAAAATAGATTTTAATCAGAATGGAAGGATATGACAGCCTGTTGGAAGAAAGTATTAGCAAAAAGGAAGAGAACAAAATAAAAGGGGCAGAAGTAAAGTTAAAAAAAAGTAGGGGGATAAAAAGGATGAGGGGCGGGAGGAAGGGAAATAGGGTAAAAATAAGAGGCAGCTCTATAGAAAATACAAATAAATAATTGAGAGAATTAAGACGACAGAAACATGAGGAGTTAGATTAGGTTAGAGCAGCGCCAATCACATGGTTCTATACAGTTGTAAGAGTTGTCCCTTAGTTTCCTCGGGCTGTCATAATGAATTACCCCAAATTGGCTGGCTTAAAACAACAGAACTTTATTTTCTAAAAGTCCTGGAGGCTAAAAGTCCAAAATCATGGTGTCAGCAGGCACATGCTCCTTAAGAAGGCTTGAGGGAAGAATCCTTCCGTGCCTCTTCCTGGCGTCTGGAGGCTCCCAGCAGCCCCTGGTGTTCCTCGGCTTTATAGTGGCATCACATCAATCTCTGCCTCCGTCTTCACTGACATCTTTCCCCCATGTGTCTCCTCTGAATCTCTGTGTGTCCTCTCCTCTTCTTGTAAAGACACCAATCATTGGATTTAGAATCTGCCCTGATTCAGTATGATGTCATCTTAACTTGATTACATCTGCAAAGCTGTTTCCAAATAAGGCACATTCACAGGTACCAGGAATTGAGACTTAATATGTGTTTTTAAGGGACACAATTCAACCCACTATGAGCTAGTGTCTGCCCTTCTCCCTGCCCCAAATCCATGTCTTTCCCATGTGCAAAATGCCTTCATCTCATCCCAACATTCTGAGGCCGTTCCAAATGTCTTAACCCAACCCAGCATCAACTCTAAGTCCTAAATCTCATCATCTAAATAATGTAAATCAGATACGTGTGAGACTCTCGGTGTGATCCATTCTAGGGCGAAAGTCCTGTCCATCTGTGAACCTGTGAAACTAAGAAACAAGTTATCTGCCTCCAAAATACAAGGGTGGGACAGAGGTAAGACATATTTCCATTCCAAAAGGGGGAAAAAGGAAGGGATGTGGGGATCACTTGTTCCCAGCAAGTTCAAAACTCAGCAGGGCAAATTCTATTAGGGTTCAAGCCCTGAGAATAACCCTCTGTGGTTCAATGCTCTTCCCTTTGGCCAACAGAGGCTCCACCCTTTGGGCCCACGGAGGTCCCGCCAGCCCCTCTGCCACCTTGGGAGTTGTATTACTTTGCTGGGGCTGTGATAAAATACCACACACTGGGTGGTGTAAGCAACAGGAATTTATTTCCTTACAGTTCTGGAGCTAGAAGTTCAAGATCAAGATGTCAGCAGGGTTAGTTTCTTCTGAGGCCTCTGTCCTTGGTTTGCAGATGACTGCCTTCTCTGTCTGCCTTCATGTGATCTTCCCTCTGTGTCTGTTTCCTAATCTCTTCTTATAAAACATTAGTTAGGGCCAGCCCCTATGGCCTAGTGGTTAAAGTTCAGCATGCTCTTCTTCGACAGCCCAGGTTCAGTTCCCAGGCATGGAAACACACCGCTAGTCTGTTAGTGGCCATGCTATAGTGGTGGCTCACATGAAAAAAAAAGAAGAAGATTAGTGACAGATGTTAGCTCAGGGCAAATCTTCCTCAGCTAAAACAAAACAAAACAAAACAAAAACCCCAGATATCAGTCCTTTTGGTTTAGGGCCCACCCACATGACCTCATTTTACTTTAATTATTTTGAAGGCCCTGTATCCAAATATGGTCTTATTCTGAGATACTGGGGGTTAGGACTTCAACTTATGAATTTTGGGGAGGTTTTGTTTGAATTCAGGCCAAACAAGAGACATTCTTCTTTTTTCTTGAAGGATAACATGTGAGCGTAACTGCATAGAGTTTTGGAAGATTGAAAGCCTTCCTTTCATCCTGTCACCCTTTCAGCCCAGGGTGGAAGTATTTCTGCTGGTGTAATATTCTCAAGAACCTGGTTGGTCTCCAGTGCAATTCATGGGAGCCCAAGCCATGAGACAAAGGGTTCTCCACAGATTCTTCCTGGATAAATTTGTTCGTATTCTTGGCTTCTGCTGAGAAGGTTGATTGGATCCACAGATCGCATTCACATGCCTAATCTCTGTAGCAAAAGGTTGCCCGCCTGTACCCTTGGTGCTCTTTCCAGAGCATGCTTTCTCATCTTTTGCTGTCTGGAGGTTGAGAATTTTCAAAATCGTCAAGTGCTGTTTCCTTTTTGCTTAATAGTTTCTTCCTCCATTTTACTTTTCTTCGAACATTTTACTATAAGCAGCAAGGGGAAACCAGGCCATGACTTCCATGTTTTGTTTGGAAATTTCCTCAGTTCATTATCTAAGCTCATCACTTAACAAGTGCTGCTTTCCACCTAACAGTAGAAGACAATTCAGCAAAGTTCCTGCCACTTTAAACAAGGGTCTCCTTTTCCCTAGTGTCTAGTAACATGTTCTTCACTTCCTTCTGAGATCTCACCAGAATTACCTTTAACATTATTACTTCTACCAACATTCTGTTCGTGATAATATATGTATTCTGTAGGATGATAGAAGATTTCTCTATAGTTCTCTTTACTTCTTTCTGAACCCTTACCAGAATGTCTTTTAATGCCCGTATTTCTACCAAAAATTTCTTCAAGGCAGTCCAGAATTTTTCTGTTATGTGCCTCAAAATTCTTCCAACCACTATCCATTATCCAATTCTAAAGCCACTTCCACATTTTGAAGAATTTGGTATAGTAGGATCTCCTTTTCAATACCAAAACTTCGATTACTTTCCAACAGCTGCCGTAACAAATTACCCCAAATTGGTGGCTTAGAATAATAGGAATTAATTTTCTCAAGGTTCTGAAGGCTAAAAGTCTGAAACCAAGGTGTCAACAGGCAGATGTTCTGTAAGAAGGCTTTAGGGAAGAATCCTTTCTTACATCTTCCCAGCTCCTGATGGCTCCCAGAAATCTTGGCATTCCTTGGCTTGTAGTGGTATCATTGCAATCTCTACCTCTATCTTCACATGGCCTTCTTGCCCTGTGTTTCTCTGAATCTCTGTGTGTCCTCTTCTCTTCTTATAAGGACACCAGTCATTGGGTCTAAGGTCCACTCTAATCCAGTATGACTTCATCTTAATTATGTCTGCCAAGACCCTATTTACAAATAAGGTCTCATTCACAGGTACCAGGGTTGAGACTTGAACACATCTTTTTGGGGGACACAGTTCAATCCACTATGGGGTGGGTTGCAGATTTGACTCTAAACTTGTTTGACCAAAGGGATGAGGAAAATATGACTAGTGGTGGAATTCATAATGTCAAAACTTTCAGAAAAACCATATACAACATTATGTAAAGCAGCACATGGTACCCTTACAGCATCTTTGCAATATCATGTTTCTTTTTGCTGTTTCCTACAACATCCCTAGATGGATAGGTAATGGTATAAGGCTAAAGCTCAATTCAGTAAATGAAGTTCTGTGAGACAGTAACAAATGATCTGCAATAGTTTGGTTTTTATTCATCAATGTCGACATTAGCAAAACTCCAAAAAAAACATGTAATTGCTGTTTGTGATTAAATTCTGATCTCTGTTCTGTGGGTTGAATTTGAACCTAGTTTTATGCACTACTGAATAAATTTGGACATGCCTGAGGGATGAGTGGGGTGGGTCCTCCAGCAGGAGCCCAGGACTTCTTGGAAAGACTCCTTCTAAGGGAACAAGAAACCAGGCAGATAAGATTAGCTGAATAATATAGCCATTAGAGTGGTGGAATAGTTTATTTGCCTTAAAATTGACCCTAGACCAGCCCTCAGTGGACTCAAGTGCATCTTGGAAAGATGAGGACTCTGGGTTTAATGGAACAAGAATTTTAATTGAATCTCTTGAAAAATGAGCACTTAAGCAGCCCTGCTTTCATACCCATGTGAGTGAGTGTAATGAAAAGCACAGCAAGCTTTGATGTGTGGATGACTCCAGAGCACACAGAGCTGCTTTGGCATTTCAGTGGCTTCAGTCATGGGTGACAGTGCCCACGCAGTGTAGACCCTTGGGTGATGGTGGCAGTAGTGTTGACCGGCAATGCAATGCTCAGCAGAGGCAGAGTGTCAGGTGATGTTGATGGCGTCAGGCAGTGACAGTGGTGCTCACTAGAGGTAGTGGTGTCTGGCAAACGGTGGAACTCAACAGGAGGGGGCAGTCCCTGGTGAGAAGTGGCCAAATCATGGGCCTCAGAGCAAGGCTGACCTCTTGTAGCTCCCTAGGCAGTGGATACTCCCAGAGGAGCCATGGCAAGAGACTGTGAAATGGGAGACATCATACGATAATTGGGAATCTGAGGAGATGTGAGAAATCTCCGATGACGTCAGGAAAATAACGACTGAGCACAACTTTGAGGTGGAAGGCTGAGCTTAGAGAGCAATGTTGAAAGCCAAAGAAGTAAAGTGCAGTGGTCTGAGGAAGGAAACAGATTTTAATACATATTTTTTTCTTCTGGAATTGCTTAAGATCATTATCAGTTTAACCAAAGTCTGCAGCTGCTTTTATGTGGCCCGGTTCACAATGATATTTGCACCTGTGTGTGAGCGGGTGTTCATTTAGTCGTTAAGCGTTCTGTCTCCTTTTTTCTGTGTTCCTGAAGTCCTTCATTGCAATGGGAAGAAGTCCTTTTTCTTTTCTTTTTTGTCCTCTGAGAAGTTTTAATCAGCATCGAAAGACTCTGAAAGAACCTAGTCTGATCGTATTTGGCTCTGAACACGGGCTGTCAAATCCATTACTAAGACGCCAGATATGTATGTCTGAGTACCAGCCCAAAAAGTCACATGTAGGTCCATCTACCCGGTGCTTTGATTAAGAATTGGTAAGTTCTAAACTGAAGGACAGTGGAGTTGAAGTTCAATGTCTCCCATTTTCTGGTACCTTCTTCCTTTCACGCCTGCCTCCTTATCAGGTGCCAGATTATCAAAGGATGTCAAAGAGGCCTGATAGGATCTAGCTAATCACTGATGTCATTGAATACTACCAGAAATAAATTCTGCTGCTTCTCAATCAAAATCGCACCAAACAAGCCCTCAGAGGATGGAGCATATGCTCAAATTCCTTCTTCTCCCTGGAGGAAGTATAGTAGAGAGTTGATGAGTCAGACAGCCCTGGATTCAAGCACAGCTCTGGTGCTTCCTAGCTGTGTGACCTTGGGCAAGTTACTTAACCTCTCTGTGTCTCCATGTCCTCCTCTGTCAAATGAGGATGATAATCATACCTACCTCATAGGATAATTGTGAGGAAAAGAGATGATGTTTGCTTAGTGCTTTGTCCAATGCATGACTGGACTAGGGCTCACTTAATAATAACAATAACAGTAGTAAAGATAATGATGATGATGTTGAAGGCCATCAACAAGGAAGCTGAATGTTGTTGGAGATTGTCTTGGAGGCTTCCGTAATAGGAATTAGAACGCCTCCTCTTTTCACATAAATTGCTAATATACTCTGGGGGGGATGATGAGCTTCAGGCAGGGGGATGAAGCACGTCCCTTTAGTCAAGCTCTGCAAACACAGCAGCTGCTCACATTAATCCCTGACTCTTATGTCACTGGCTTTTCTCAGACAGAACCCTCATTGAGTTTGGGGGAACTGGGCTGGCTGTGCACTAGCCATGTGAGCTCCGCAGCTGCTCTCTCGTTCTGACCCCTCCTTGGGACAGACAGGGAGCTCAATCCATAAGATCGCCAGATGTTTGGATTTCTTGTCCAAGGGAGGTGCAGCTGGATTTCTCTATATTTCTGTGCATTTGATTTGCAGGATGTGTCTTGTTCACCAAGATCGAAGTTTATACTCGGGCCTTCTCACGGGTGAGGTCACTTTGCTGTTATGAGCCAAAAGTCGCCCTCCAGCAAATCTGTCTGATGTTTTCTTGGCTGTAGTTTAAGTTCCCAGAGCAAGATGTTTTAGACTAGGAAGGACTGTTTGTGCAATGAAGCAATCCTATTCTGGAAATTTGTTCCAGTGGTTGTGTTTTCTTCTTGGTTTTGAGCAAGGACATTCATATTTTTGTTAGTATCTCAGCTGTGAAAGAGCACTGGGCTTGTTATAGAGATTTCGGGTGGTCTGGTTGTGCACATTAGTGTTGGTGTCCCTACAACTCAGGCTTGGTCTCTAGCAAATAAAGAGAGAGCCAGATTAGGACCGTTTAGAGTCTACACTGGCATTAACTGGCTGGCAACTTGAACAGAGACAAAACAAACGATTTGCACACCTGTTCTCTCTCTATTCTAGTTTCTCTGAATTTTCTTTCCATTAACACTATTGCAAGGGGCCCTTTGAACTTTTTTTTCCCTAAATGTCCCTCCCCATGAAGTTGTCATACCACAGATACACTGTATATCCATTTATGTCCTCCGTCTATAGCTGCATTTTATATATAGAAAGAATAGGATTTTTTGCCCCTCCCAAGAAACACTTTTGCCTCCTTGACTAATGAGCCTCACTCATTGACTGAAACACATCTCATGCTTAAAAATACCCAATTTACTGTGGTGTTATCAGTTGACTATTATAATTTATGGTTCGAGAAACTGAGTCATTCATGTTTTCCTTTTGCACCCTATATAATATTTATAACAGCATTCATTACTCTAAAAATTTTTATAAAGGAACAAGGCAGGATAACTTTTTGAAAACATGGTTGCTTTCTGAAGAAATGTAGTCAAAATTTTCATAATTACAAATTTTTTTCCATCTTGTTAGCGCTTCTCTGGTTGTATGTTAATGGTTGAGATCCAGCAAAAATAGCAGGACAAATATTTTTTGCACATGTCCTTCTTTTTCATTCCTGTGATCATATTTCTGATGGAAGCCCCGATCACCTCAAATTCAACTGTTTTCTCCCTCTGGACCCACATTTACAAGTGCAATTGCCCTCAGGGGCCGAGGAGGTCGCGTAAATTAATAAGGAAGCTCAGAAGTAAGAAAGCAACACACTCAAGGCAATGGTGACTGGAAGCTGACACTGAGCCTTTGTGTCAGGAAGACAAGAGGGAGCGCTTGCAAGTTGGGAACTGGGAAGTATGTGCCCCATGTAAAGATGGCACCTATTACATAACTCTTACAGCCTTATTGTCGTGGGGAAATGACAGTCTGGTGTTGCAGATCATTTTATTGTTTTAAATAGAAGCCAGAAATCTGGAACTTTATGTGATTATTAAATATTGAACAACACTCTCTAGGCCAAATAAAACAGCTCTATGACCTGGGTTGGGCCACTGAACGCTAATTTTTGACCTTAGTGCCAGATACTTCCCCCTCCCCAGTCCAATCCATCTTGAACTGTATTTTTAAAAATTTAACCCTCTCAGTGTAACTCATATCATGGCCCTCTCCTGCTTAGAAGTTTTCAATAGCTTCTCACTGCTACCAAGTCGACTCTAAACTCATGAGCCAGGCATTTAAAGCCATCTGCCACGTGATGTATTATCTTCCATTCACCTATCTGAGCACCAACATTTTCTCTTTTCCTTGCTTTGTATTTTCTGCCTCTATGCTTTTACTCAGATGGCTTCTTCTGCCTGAAACCTTTATGCTTAAATCCTACCAACCTTTCAAGGTCCAGCTCAGATGCCTCCTTTCCAAGAAGCCTTCTCTGCTTTGTATTGTCTGCCTCTCAGAGGAAGTTATTCTTTCTCTGAACTTCATAGCATATTTTGTAAAAGAATTTTATATTGTGGCAAAATACGCATAACACAAAATTTACCATCTTAACTACTCTAAGTGCACAGTTCAGTGATGGTAAATCCATTCATAACAGAGGGCAACTGTCACAAGTGACTGTCTTCATAATTCTTTTCAGTTTGTAAAACTGAAACGCCATACCCATTAAACAATAATGCCCCATTCTCTCCCACCTCTCAACCCCCAGGCAACCATCATTCTACTTTCTGTCTCTCTGATTTTGACTACCCTAAGCACCTCCTAATGAGTAGAGTCATATAGTATTTCTTTTTGTGACTGGCTTATTTCACTTAGCATATGTTCTCAAGGTTCATCCATGTTCGTGTCAGAATTTCCTTCCTTTTTAATGTTGAATAATATTCTGTTGAATGTATACACCGCATTGTGCTTGCCCACACATCTGTCCTTGAATGCTTGGGTTGCTTCTATGTTTTAGCTATTGGGAATAACACTGCTATGAACATGGGTGTGCAAGTATCTCTGAGACCCTACTTTCAATCCATTTAGGTGAATACTTAGAAGTGGAATTGCTGGATTGTATGCTAAGTCTGTTTTAAATTTTCTGAGGAACAGCCATACTGTTTTCTACAGTGGCTGCACCATTCTATGTTCCCAAGAATAGTGCCCAGGGTTCCAATTTCCCCGCATCCTCACACACATTTGTTATTTTCTGGGTTTTTGTGTTTTTTTTTTTTGATAGTAGCCATCCTAAGGAACGTGAGGTGAACAGCATATTATTTTTGATAAGGTGCTTAGAACACCTGACAAATATCCATATTTGTCCTGCACTGGAATGTGTTTGCTCAGAAGCAGCAGCTTATCGACTGTCCCCCTTCACTTCCCCTGGCTTTGTCCTGTGTCACAGGGGAATAGTGTATTAATCTAACTGTGGGGGGGCATTTATCACTTCTCATCATGTAATATAGTTATTTGTATTCAGGTCCTCTGTCCTCTACTAGGTAATATGTTAAGGCAGGGGTTATGTCTAATATAACCCTGATTCCCTATGGTGGCAAGTACTCAATAAATACTTATAATATGAGCATTTGTGACTCTATTGATTGCTTCATCCACCAGATCATTCCTGCCACACTCCTCAAAAGTTTCATACCTACTGCTGTGCTGCTAGAAGGGGATTGAATTGAGAGAAGGGAAATACAGCTAAGGAAGGGTAACGTGCAAGAACGGTCAGGCCTCTCATGTGTTTGCATCAAATCCTCCATCAGCTTTAGCTCACATGTTGAGCTTTTTAAATATTGATCATTGAAAATTTAATACAAAATCTGTTGACCCTTGCTTTAAGATGCTGTGAAACAGCCTACCAATTTTTAAAAATTGGTTTGACATTGTAGAAGGACTAAAGAATGAGTGATTCTCGGATTACCTGATTGAATACAGGAATTGGATTTCTCATTTGCCTCACTGCACTCCTGTGTGCAGGCTAGTATATCCGAGAGTGGCCACAAGAGGGGAGTATGAACCGTGGTCCTCTTTCACAAACGAATGGAACCAATGAGTCATTCTTCCTTCAGCTGAATGCAAGCTCCATTCTGAACAATAGGCAATAGAAGAATCATACTCCTTCCAGCTGATTGTCAAAGAATGAAGGTGGGTTTGCCGTTTATTTGTTCATGGAGAATATAACCTTCAACTCTCAGCTGTCGAATCGTACCATGATCCTGACTGGAAGAAACATTTATGGAGGAGGGCCTGAAGGACGTGTGGTCCCTCTCTCTCGTTTCTCTAATGTTACTTGACCTTTGCATTAAACGAGAACCCTGAGAAAACTGTCTTCCCAGATCACCTTGTTTTGCCCCCTTAGAACTGTTTGTATTGAATTCTGATCTGGAATGTTGTCATAGGCCTTATCGAGGGATGCTTTAAAAAAGAGCTGTTGGAAAGGTATTACATCAATATAAGGATGTTACATTTGTTGTGTGAACAAATTCACACAACGTTCTGTTTTTGAGGACCCGTGGGAGATATTTCCCTCAAAACTCAGAAAGCAAAATTTGTTTGCTTCAACTTATTGACTTTGTAGAAGTTTTGACTAATCATGCTTCTCTCTGTCCTTTGACTGCTGGGAGGCTTCTGTTACTCAACAAATATTTACGACTTCCCATCATACGTCAGGCGCTGCTGGCTGCTGGAGACACGATGGGAGCACAGGTCGAGGATTTCTGGCCTCATGAAGCCTGCAGTTTAGTGGAAGGGACAGATATCCATGAATCTCTCAGAGGAGTGTGCAAACTACACACTGGAAAGTGCTGTGAAGGAAGGAAGCTTCATAGCACGAGAGCGTGTTACAGGAGGACTGGAGTTAATTTGAAGAAGTGTCCTTTGAACCCACGGATGAGTAGAAGTTACCTGAGTGAGGCGTGGGGCACTGACATCCCTACCGGAAGGGGACAGCACCGGGCACTCTGGCAACTGGAAGATGAATTCCAGGGGGGCTGCAGCACAGGGTGTGGGGCAAGGCTTGAGAGGACAGCTGGGGTTTGGCGGCCTCCCCCAGGCCTGTGTTTTACCCTCTACCTCTTGTCTGTGATATCCTTTCATAATAAACATTTTTGTGGAACAAGATGGAGTCTAAATTAAGTCATTGTTCCAAGTTGCACTGCATGCTGACTCCATCAGACATTACATGAAAAACAGTTTCACCCACGCAGTGCCACCGACAAGACTCACACATGTGCACAGGTTCCACTCTGGGTGAGCCTGTGGACTTGAGAGCACAGATTGATTTTGCTCTGATGGCATCCAGAGGTTCACATTATTCTTCCTTCACAGCACATCAGGATCCAGAGTTCAAGAGTTCTTCTCAGAAAATGGGTTATTGATAATTTAGAAATAATAACCCTGCCTTTTGCTTCTGTAAAATATTACTGTCAGTTGCCTTTTAAAAATGCTTCAGGAACAAACAGGCCAAGTAAATAAAAAGACAGTATTTTATAGTTGTGTGGGTTTTTTTTTTGTGTGTGTGCTGAGGAAGATTCACCCTGAGCTAACATTTGTGCTAATCTTCCTCTATTTTATAGTATATGGGCTGCCAGCACAGCATAGCTGCTAACAGAGTGGTGGAAGTTTGTGCCCAGGGACTGAAACCAGGCTCCAGAAGTGGAACGTGCTGAATTTAACTACTAGGCCACTGGGGCTGGCCCTGTAGTTGTGTTTTTTATTATAAAACTTCATTCCATCATCTTTGTTGAGGATTAGAATGTGTTGGTGGAAGATTCCTAGAGGAAGCCTCTGTGGTTAGGCAGTCTCACCTTCATCGGTTATGCCTGTTCTGGGTATTAAGTTGATTCAAGGCCTATTTCTGAGCCCTTACTCATTCTAGCAAAACACGTTTTATTTAACAGAAGGGGTGAAAAAGGAAGAAATTGGAGATACCAGCTGAGATTGCTTACAAATAGTATCTTTCCTGAGCTTGAGGGCACATCAGACACATTGCTGCCACAGGACCTTAGCAAAGGTTGCTCTCTCTACCTGGAATGCTCTTCCTCTGTGTCGCCACAAATCTGACTTGTTCACCTCCTTCTAGTTTTTGATTGACTGTTACCTTCTCAATGAGACTCACTTAGATCACCTTTTTAAAATTGGTGACTCCCTTGAACTCCTGGTTCCTTTTACCCTATTTCAGGAGTTGACAAACTATGGCCCCCTGATTTTGCAAATAAAGTTTTATTGGAACACAACCGTATTCATGTTTTAACGTCTTGCCTATGGCCGATTTTGCCCTACAATGACATAGTTGAGAGACAATGTGGCCCCCGAAGTGCATGGTAAGTCTTCAACAACTATTTGTTGAATGAATGAATATAAAGTGTTACACGAAGATGAGACAGTTCGTTATGATCATTATCATTATTTCAATATAATGAACTTTTCCAAAGGAGAGGATATACGTTACCCCAGCCTGTATTCTTAACCCAATGTGTAGACAGTCGTGACCATCAGCAGACCCCCTTAGCTGCTGCAGGCAGCCTGCTCTCATGGGTCTGCCTTTGAGCCCTTATATACCTGCTTCCCTCCACCAGAACACCCACATGGTCCCAAAATAGACACTGGAGGAAAAGGCTTTGTTACAAAAGTAAACATCTTTTGCAGCTCTAAGATGTTTGGCTTTTGTTGGGGAAGTGCTATTTTCATGTTCAGACAGAGGAATGGCTATTTTTACACCATAGACAGACAAGATTCAACTATTGAGCCAAATGGATAGGTGCATTTTCAAAGTGTGTCTTTATTTCACTTAAAAGAAGAGGGGAAGGGATAGCTCACCTTTTGACCAAGGAAATAAAAGGTTCTGCCTTCCACTTGGCTCCTCAGCAACTGATAAAACTATTTCGTATGGGTTACAGTTTTTGATCACATCGACAAACACCAGTTTATATAAAATGGTCTCTTCTCTATGTAAAACATCCACATCGTCACTGCAAAAGCATTAAGATTGGATCCCTCTAACCAGAATCCTGAAATTTATTTTTTATTTCTGCTGACTTTTTAAATGCCATTTCAGTTGTAGTTTTCAAAAGTACAGATAGATCAACCTCCTTCTTGCTTTTAGATAGTTTTTGAGGGTGAGTACGAGCTAAGAGTTATGTATGGCACAACGGGGTCGCCCTATGACAGCCAGTCTCAGCTGAGGGTGAGTTTGCACTTAGCTAAGTCTGGAGACGTTTTTGATTGTCATAACTGGGACAGTGCTGCTGGCATCTTAGTGCTACTTAGCATCAGCCAGGGATGCCACTAAACATGCCACAAGGCGCCAGATAAGTACCCCTCACTGTCCCAACACAGAATTTTCCTGTCTAAAATGTTAGTAGTGCTGAGATTGAGAAACCGTGTCCTACAAGACAGTTAATATTTTCCTTTTCCTTTCTAAGCCAGTTGCTTTCTTGTTGCCTTGGTGATGTCATCACATCCACCCTAGGGTTAATAACAGGTGCTCATTTCCTCCCGCTCTGGGAGGAGATAATGACCAGAGGGAGCCATAAACCATTCAAGCATTAAAAATCTCTATGGAAAAGAATTATTACTCTTTATTAAGAGACAATTATATGTCTCCAGATTTTATGGCTTTTTAAAATTTTAAATAATTTAGGAAAGCTTAAAATCTATATGTTAGCTGTCCCTTTGTGGTGTCAGAGAGGGAAAGTCACAGAACACAAGATGCAGAAATGCACATAAAAAAATCCACAGCTGATGTGTTCTTCTCAGTCTCTCCAGAGCTGTGTTGTTCCAGAGTGTTTCCCCCGTCTCCAGCCTCCTCCCCGCCCTCCTTTCTCTTCCTGGAGGATAGCTTTGCTCCAACCTCTCCTTCCTTCCCTCTGAATTTGCTGGGTTTTTTATCAACTATCTTTTGTTACCAAGCATTCCCTTGGGGGTCTCATCCTTCACCCAAATAGTTTATTGGCATTTTTTTCTGAACAAATACAGTGCACTTACAAGATGAGTTTAGATGAATAAAATGTTCTTCATCTTAACATAAGTACAAATAATTCCCCTTGAATGTTTATTAACTTTATCCACCTAGCCCTTCTCAATTAAGTAATGGATAAATAGTAATTAGTACAAAAGCTGAAAACCAGAGAAAAGGATCCCTTCACTAAATATTAATTTGGGACTGAAAAGAGAACTTTGTGGCTTTAAACTGGGTTCCTAATGTCTAAGACACCTAAATCTTCAAATTGTTATTGGAAGAAACTGTGTTCTCTTTTTAATTTTCTAGAAGTCTTGGGTTCCTGGAGACACAGGGCTGCCATGGTGGTAGTGGCTGCTATGTAAATGAAGGGCCCAACGGGTAAGCTTGAAGGAGTGGAACCTCCTGTCTTTAATACACAGAACATCTTCTCACAAGAGTCTATGCAAACTCAAAGAGTATGTCTTAAGGTGGGGTTATGTGTATTTCTACTTAAGTTGCTAATAGATTTTGAAGGGGAGGTTAGTGATTAGGATATAGCACAAGGCTCTTCCACGCAGCATCTGGAAACACTTCAGATGTAGAAGATTGAGTTGGATAGGTCATTGGTCCCCTCCATTATGTTATTTCTTAGGTTTTTATATGTTTCCTTAAAAGAGGAGAAATACTCTGTCTATGTCAATTACCTTCGAGAGAAAATGTAATTTACTCTCCATTTGCACCCTATTTGCTATCCGGAGTCCCTGCACTGGTCCACAAGGTGTAGAGGCTATGGCTGCTGTGATCCCGCTGACCTCCTGTCCTGGTACTCGCCCCTCACTCACTCACTCACTCTGCTCCAGAATACTGGCCTCCTTGCTGCTCCTCAAACCCTGCAGACACACTCTGGCCGGGAGCATTTGTACTTGTTCTTTCTTATGCCTAGAATGTTCTTTCCTAGTTTATCCACTTGGCTCATTCTCTCCCTGCCTCAAGTCTTTGCTCCAATTTTTCTTCAGTGAGACCTCTTCTGACCATATTATTTAACACGGCAAACCACACCTTCGCTTTCTCCCCTCAGCTCTCTTGATCCTTCCTCCCTGCTCAACTTTTTTCCTTTTTCACATAATATTAATGACCTTCTGATAAGCTAAGTCATTTACTCACTTATAATGCATTTATTTTCTGCCTGCTCCTGCTAGAATGTAAGCTCGTCAAGGGCAGAGATTTTCATTTGTTTTGCTCACTAATGTATGTCAAGAGCTTAGAATAGCGCCTGGCTCATAGTAGCCCTTCCATACATATTTGTTGAACAGATGAATGGGTTAGCTAAGCACAGGCAGGCATAGAAAGCTGTAGTTATGGCAGGGGCCTTTATAAGGAGTTTGCGACAGTCAAGACGGAAGCTTGGAGACACCACAAAACAAGGATGGAAGGAAGACAAAACACAAATGGGGGAAGGGGGCGACGTGTACTGCACTTTACAATTGTTCCTAAGATTGACCTTGCATACGGGTATCTGAGGTGTAGGAAAATTCTTGTGTATAGACGCTCTTCGGTGGCTGGTTCCAGTGGATTTTAGGGCTCTGTGTGTGTGTGATAGGGCAGAGAGACAGGAAGGCATTGCAATGGTGCTGCTGAGGAACTTCCCGTCACTCCCTTGACTTCTCATACCTTCCGCCTCCATACACTTGACCTTCATGCTCATACCTGCAGCATGTCATCTGGTTTTATTTTTATAGTCAGACAAAGGCGACAAACTCAAGATATCTCTGGATATAAACTTAAATACCTCTCAGGGCCACAGTGAGACAAAACAACTTCATTTTTACCAGACACAAGATGAAGATGACTCATCAGACAAAACAAATCTAGTTTTACAAACCCACCTGTTCACGCTGGGGAAGCTGTTTCCACTTAATATTCCAGTGTGTTCTGGCTGAGTTAGAAGGAACAATGGAAACGTCATTAGAAGACGATAAGGTCACATTAGGTTATGCTTCTTTCCCCACCAGAAGGATGTTGCTGGTGAGCGCAGTTCAGAGCTTGAGCTCCGTGTTAGGAAAGGAAGCAGACTGCCGGGGTTTGAATCTCGGGTCCACTCCTTAATGGTGTGACTTAAGGAAGGTTATCAATCTTTTTAATCCGTGGTTTTCCCATGGGTAAATAGTATTGTGAGATTATTGTGAGGATAAAATGAGCTAAATTACATGTAAAGCGTCTGGCACAGTGCCTTAATAAAGGCTGTCCCTTAGGCATGCTCAGTAATACAGGCAGTCGGATTGCCTGCGTTAAAACTCTGGCTTTATTACTTGCTACGCAACTTGGAGCAAGACGCTTCACCTCGCTTTGCTTCAGCTTCATTTTCAAGAGGCAAATTACTTACAGCAAAGGATCACTATGAGGATCCAATGAAACAGTTTAGGCAAATAACTTAGCAAAGGCCTGACATGGAGCCAGTGTGCAACACGAGGACACTCCTGTGACTCTTATCTATCACTACCCTTACTCCTCCTCATACTATTACTACAGCCACTGCTGCGGCTACTGCTATGTTACTAAGCAATGTGAGAAGATTGGGAAAAAAAACACACAAATTTTACTCTCAAAGAGACGTCTGTTTACAGCTTTTAAAAACACTTTCCCTTACCCTCCTATCCATATTCCTCTGTTTATCATGGAAATGCAATCACTTATCAATAGAAATCAAGATAAGAGAGTGAGGGGAGGGATGCGCTTCAGATTCTTGGTTCTAGAAACAGTCACAGAGTTCCTTGGGTTGTAATTTGAGCAGCATTTTTGAGTGCAAAGGTCCCTGTTTTCCAGTATTTCATTTGTTCTTGGACTTGGTGACATACTGAAAGTAACAGAAGAGATAAGGAGCTGGCTATAACTGAGGAATAACTGGTCACTGTGGGAGAGACTGTGAGCTGTCTACCATATCTATTTGTCCTTCTTTCTTTATTATTAAAATGCCTAGGTCATAGCTGGGAGCTCTGCTTTTCTGCTGGAGGCTTTACTTCCCAGATTCACTTGCAGCTAGCTGTGCCCTTAGACTAAGTTCTTGACTATGGAATGGCAACAGAAGTGATGTGTGCCACTTTCAGGTCACAACCTTAAAAGAAATGGGTAATGCATGCTTCTTTTCCTTTCTTTCTTCTTACTACCTGGGATGTAGACATGATGGATGGTGCTAGAGCAGCTGTTTTGGACCCGGAGATGGATGGTTCATAATGAGGATGGCAGCGATGCCCTACCAACCTTGGATTGTCCATCTCTGGACTTTCACATGTGAGACAGCAATAAACCTCTATCTTGTTTTAGCCACTAGACTTTGGGATCTCAGCCTGTAACAAATACAGCTAAATTAACTCAGTAAAAATGGCACTCTACTCAACTACAGTCATAAATGAAGACAATTGTAAACAATTTGAATGTAATGAAGACATTACATTAAATTGCATTACATTGAATGTAATTTTCAGGAAGGAAATACGTCAGCCTCTGAGGTAGATTAATTTAAATTCAAGAGACTGCATTAAGTTTTGAACTTTAAAGCATTTTGCAAGGGTTTCTCTTGCCTCTCTGAAGACCCAGCTCTTGTGATCAGAAGCAATTCACACTTATATTTGCAATGTTATCAATTATCTGAGCTCTTTGAGATTTATGATTAGGTATTATGCTGTATGGTTAGAACTCAAACAAGTACCAGTGTGATTATCTGCATAGCCTATGTTTAGAGTTTTAACATAATCAGTCCATGGATAGAGTGAAGTAGACATGAAAGCATAAAAGACTCTAAAATTTAGGATAAAAGATGACTAGATTAAAATGCCAGCGAGAGGTCAATGCAACACATCAGGGAGTGGCATGCTCAAGACTTGCAAGTCTGAATTACTTACTGTGAGCATTCACTGTTTCCATATTTAAAACAATCTTTTAGAAAAATTACACGAGAAGGTTGTGATTGATTATTTACAAGCTTAGAATTCTCCTGTAATTAAGAGGTAGTTTGCTGCTCCATGAGAGTGAGTCCAAGCATCCTTAGAAAGTCAGTATTTTAAAATATGTTAAATAAAAATTAGTCAGTACACTTGGACTTTAGCGTGTTAACAGAAATGGAAAGAAGTAGGCTTATGTTACAATGTTGAATCCAAAAGAAGGTAAGTGACTCTGTAGAAACGGATTAAAAGCGAGTCTTTTCTTCAGCACGGTCATGACCAAAGGATGACTTCATCTTATAGATGGTGATTATGCTTCATTAGGGAACATCTAAAGTGAAGGCAGCCTTCTCTCAGGTGGCGTTATAAAAATGCCTGGAAGAGCATCTCACGCGCTGTGCTTTCCTTTTGTAAACATTTGCTCTGAGGTTTTGGCTCTGGACCCACAGTGCCAGAGGAAATGGGTGCCCGCAATCTGGGCCAGGTTTGTCTCATATTCTTATACCTGATATTCCAGCCTGCAGTTACGTCTCTTCAGAGTTTGTTTGGCACGGCTCAATGCCTGCATATCCCTTCATCTCTAGATCAATGAATAAAATAAAATTTCTGAAACTTTAGAGCTGGGACCAGATCATTGACTTCAGTAAAAACCATCTATTGAGATTTGGTCCAAAATAGCTATCCTTGGGTTCATATCATCACAAGTATACGCTAAAGCCCAAGTGTGCTGACTAGTTTTTATTTAACATATTTTAAAATGCTGACTTTCTAAGGATGCTTGGACTCACTCTCATGGAGCAGCAAACTACCTCTTAATTACAGGAGAATTCTAAGCTTGTAAATAATCAATCACAACCTTCTCGTGTAATTTTTCTAAAAGATTGTTTTAAATATGGAAACAGTGAATGCTCACAGTAAATAATTCAGACTTGCAAGTCTTGAGCACGCCACTCCCTGATGTGTTGCATTGACCTCTCACTGGCATTTTAATCTAGTCATCTTTTATCCTAAATTTTAGAGACTATTATGCTTTGGTGTCTACTTCGCTCTATCCATGGTCTGATTATATTAAAACTCTAAACATAGGCTATGCAGATAATCACACTGGTACTTGTTTGAGTTCTAACCATACAGCATAATACCTAATCATAAATCTCAAAGAGCTCAGATAATTGATAACATTGCAAATATAAGTGTGAATTGCTTCTGATCACAAGAGCTGGGTCTTCAGAGGGGCAGGAAAAACCCTTGCAAAATGCTTTAAAGTTCAAAACTTAATGCAGTCTCTTGAATTTAAATTAATCTACCTCAGAGGCTGACGTATTTCCTTCCTGAAAATTACATTCAATGTAATGCAATTTAATGTAATGTCTTCATTACATTCAAATTGTTTACAATTGTCTTCATTTATGACTGTAGTTGAGTAGAGTGCCATTTTTACTGAGTTAATTTAGCTGTATTTGTTACAGGCTGAGATCCCAAAGTCTAGTGGCTAAAACAAGATAGAGGTTTATTGCTGTCTCACATGTGAAAGTCCAGAGATGGACAATCCAAGGTTGGTAGGGCATCGCTGCCATCCTCATTATGAACCATCCATCTCCGGGTCCAAAACAGCTGCTCTAGCACCATCCATCATGTCTACATCCCAGGTAGTAAGAAGAAAGAAAGGAAAAGAAGCATGCATTACCCATTTCTTTTAAGGTTGTGACCTGAAAGTGGCACACATCACTTCTGTTGCCATTCTATTGTGAAGAATGTAATTTTATGTTTGGGAAGCACCATTCTTAATTATTTAAACAGTTCTCAATTTTAAATTGGACATACAAAGAAAGGAAAGGTTACATTGATCTTAAAAATAAATGATTATCTCACTACAGACTGATTAGCCTGGGGGAAAACACTGATAATATTAAATTCAAGAATACGGAGAAACTGGATCTCTCATATATTGCTGGTGGAAATGCAAAATGGGGCAATTACTCTGGAAAACAGTTTGCCTGTTTCTTATAAACTTAAACATATACTTAGCATACAAGCTAGCAATTGCGTTATTAGGCATTTATCTTAGAGAAGTAAAAACTCACGCCTACACTAAAACCTGTACACAAATTTTTTTAGCAGTTTTATTTATAATCGCCCTAATTGGAAACAACCCAAATGTCCTTCAAAAGGTGAATGGATAACCAAACTGGGGAAAATCTACACAATGGAGTACGACTCTGACACACAAGAGAATCGATTACGGATGCACACATCAGCTCGGATGCATCTCAAGGCATTAAGCTAAGTGAAAAAAACCAATCTCAAAAGGTGACGTACTGTAGGATTTTGTGTCTATCACATTTTTGGAATAGCAAAATTAGAGGGATCAGATCAGTGGAGAAGAGGGCAATAGTTGCTAGGGGTTGGGGATGGGGATGGAGGGGGGGTGCGTGTCACGAGGCAGTTTTGTGGTGATGAAATCTATACACATGATAAAATTTTATAGAACCGTATGAAACGACAACTGTATGTGAAAACTAGCGAAATCTGAGTAAAGTCTATAGTCCAGCTGACACTCTTCCTGGTTTTGATAATGCACTATAGTTACGTAAGACGTTGCTTTTATGGGAAGCTGGGTAAACGCTTCACAGGATCTCTCTGTACTGTTTTTGCAACTTCTTGCGAGGCTGTAATTATTTCAAAATAAAAAATTTAAAAATAATGATTACATTAGCTCACCAACTATGACAGTTTATTTTTTCTCTCTTTATTTTATGTTCTGAGGGGTAATTTAAGGAGAGGAGAGCACATCAAACTGCTCTCATCAGAATGGCTCTGCTTTTACCCGTTTATACCTCTGGGAAGATTTCTTATAAAGAAAGAGTTCCTAGGATAAAGTTTGAAAACCGCTTCTAAAAGGTTATAGAAATATCTTGAGACAATAAAAATCAAATCATGTGCAATAACTTAGTTTTCAATCCAGAAAAGTAGCTGTGCTTTAGATGGCTACTTGGTTATTATTTATTATAACAAAGGGCTGGAACTTTCAAGGGAGTTGAGTACGAATAGCCACAGATTTTATCTTTGTATTCTATTTTATTATTTTTTAAAGATTTTATTTTTCCTTTTTCTCCCCAAAGCCCCCCAGTACATAATTGTGTATTTTTAGTTGTGGGTCCTTCTAGTTGTGGCATGTGAGACACCGCCTCAGCATGGCTTGATGAGCAGTGCCATGTCTGTGCCCAAGATTCGCACCGGTGAAACCCTGGGCTGCCAAAGGGGAGTGCGTGAACTTAACAACTCAGCCACTGGGCCGGCCCCCACCACAGATTTTAGACATGGAATCAGAATTGATTTGTTAGCTGATATTAACCGTAGCCAGCACACTGTTGTTGCATTGCAGGGAAATGAAATTGTTGGTGGATCTTCCTAGAAGTTATTTAAAACTAGTAGTTACCTGGTCGAGCAGTGATTTCTCAATCTGAGATCCAGTTAGGCAACAGAAGACAGCTACAAACTACTCAGTTTAGCCTAACATAGGATTTGTTGCCAACATAAACTGCACCTCTCAACATTCAAGATATCTTTATTTGCTTCCGTGAAATTTCGCCCCCATTCAGATATTTTGGACAGCAGAGCTGTTTGAGGTGGTCATCGACCATCTCACATAGAAAGATTTCTTGCAGTATTTGTGGAGGCAAAGCTTTCCTGATAGGATCTGCCCAGCTGAAGTTGGACCTGTCACTCTCTGTGCCCAACATACCTACCCAGAGCTCCAATAAGGCTCTTCTTCCGACGACCCATGACTGATTACGGCTGTGGTGCTTAGACAGGGCCTCCGAGTAATTATAGAGTCCGCTTTGTGGTTGTCTTCCAGGAAATGGCAAGTACCACTTGCCCTGGTGTGTCCTGGCAGACTTCACTAGGGGACAACAGGAAACAAATGCCATGTAAGGATATCCTGCAGCAGCTGCTGCTTTTCTGTGGACAACTGGAAGGTAGATGTGTTCTCTTTTACGATCTCTGTTTCCCCTTTTTAAATCAACTTGAAGACTTACCATTAAGGAAAATTTTTGCTTATAGAGTGATCTTCAAAAGGACCTACGTAAACTTTCACACCAGAATTTTGGATACTTGCTTCTGACCTTCCTCTATTTACAATGACCCTGAGAATGTTTTTGCAGCTAACTTTTTCAACACTATTATCTTCCTGCCAAGTCTCTTGGAAAGGTTTTCAAAAAGTTTCTCTGTTTTCATCATCTATTTGAGAGAATATTAGCTTTATTAGCTTGTGGCCAAAAATGGATTTTAAGAATATAACTCTGTTCCTAGAATTAAACTTATCAGTTGAAAAAATTCAACTCTTTTCTGAACAGTTAAATTTGGATGTGTAAGGTGAAATTGGAGCAGGAAGAGAGGAAGTATGTTGTTTGGTGGGGAGACAAGTCAGACAGGATCTTCTCAGATGTCCTCACCGTCTGTTGCTCTTGGCTACTTGGCCCATTTTCCCACCACAAGAGGAATTTTATAGGGAGTTGTAATGTAGATAGGAGACCATAGCAGGAAAAGCCTTGGAATGGCATGGAATATTTTGTGGCCATTAAAGATAATGAATTGGAGCTAAACCAAATAATTTTCAGGAATTTCCACAAGTTATTGTTGAGTGAAGAAAACAAGATGCAGAATAGTGTGATGCTATAAGGAACACTCAGCATTGGTTCTCGCTTGCAGCGTGTCCATTTGGCAGGGGCAATAGCTAAGTCAGCCCTGGTGAATGGGCGCTTATGTTGGGCACATGTGTAGCTTTTCTCCCCGATGCAAAGCTATTTTATCCACTTGCCCATTCTGCTGATGGTGGAGCATGACTGATGTCAACTGGTCTAGTCATGTTTGTATACTTGGTTGTTTGGTGTCCCTTTCATGTTGATGTTCTTGGGTGGGTGTTAACATGTATTATGTTAACAAGCTCTTCATACTTCATGCTTTTTGTCTAATGTTCAACTATATGCTTGTTTCCAAGACTTCCTTTTTCCTGATATTCCAATTTTTCTCCTATTAGGCCTCTGCAGTGAGTTGAACAGTGTCTCCCCCAAATTCATGTCTGCCTGGAACCTCAGAATGTGACTTATTTGGAAATAGTATCATTGTAGATATAATTAATTAACAATCTTGAGATGAAATCACCCTGGATTTAGGGTGAGCCCTAAGTCCAATGGCTGGTGTTCTTATCAGAAGATAAGAAGACACTGAGAGACACACAGAGAAGAAGGCAGTGTGATGATAGAGGCAGAGATTGGAGTGATGGATCTACAGGCCAAGGAATGCCAAGGATTGCTGGCAGTCACAAGAAGCTAGGAGAGAAACTTGGGGTGGTTTCCTCCTTAGAGCCTCCAGAAGAACCAACCCTGATGACACCTTGACTTCAGGCTTCTGGTCACCTTGAACTATGAAGGAATAAATCCAAGCCACCCAATTTGTGGCAATTTGTATGGCAGGTCTAGGAAACTAGCACAGTACCTGACTAGCTGGCCAGGAATTTCCCAACTGTCCATGAGTCCATGTATATTCTAACCTTGAGCCCCTTCTCTCTTCTCACAAAGTGGATGGTCAGCTACACAGCCTGAAGCTCTACCTATTGGAGGGATTTCCCTTATCCCTGTCTTTCAAGGCTACCCCTTGAACATCCATAGTAACACATTTCCCTCATACAATAAATTTGATATATTAACCTAAAAATTTCTATATATTGAAAGATATATAAAAAAGTGAAAAAATAAACAGAGACAAAATATTTGCAACACCCTGGCAAAGAATTGATAGCAAGAATATATAAAGGGCATCTACAAGCTAATTAGAAGACCACAATGATATAGCATTTAAACCCAATTAACTGGTGAATAAAAGCAGTCTAATACTATCAAACATTGGAAAGGAAGTGGATCAATAGACTAGCTTATACTTTGCTGGTAAGAGTGTAAATTGGTTCAACTACTTTGGAAACAATATGGCATTATCTTTTTTTATGGTGAGGAAAATTGTCCCTAGGCTAACACCTGTTGCCAGTCTTCCTCTATTCTGTATGTGGGATGCCACCACAGCATGGCTTTCTGAGTTGTGTGTATATCGGCACCTGGGATCTGAATCCATGAATCCCAGGCCGCTGAAGCAGAGTGCACGTGAACTTAACCACTACACCACTGGGCTGGCCCCTGGCATTGTCCTTTGCAGATTCATGTTCTCTATAGTGAGTAATTCTACTCTTAGATATACACTCAAAAGAAATCCTTGTACGTCTACCTTGGGAGACATACACAAGAGTGTTCATAGAAGACTCCGTGTTTGAGATAGCAAAAACGTAGGAAAAATCCACATGTCCAATGACAGGAGAACAGATAAATTGTAGTACATTGACACAATGAAATATTTTACTGCAAAAAAAGTGAATATAAATATATCCTAGAAACATAACTTGAGTAAAAAGTAAACCTGCAAAGATTAGATATACCATGATAACCACTTTTAAAAAAAAAGTTGCACACAACTAAAACTATCCAACATGCTTTTAAAAATATTTATACTGTGGTCAAACTATAGTTCGAAAGGGCAAAGGGAATAAGAGTAGAAGTTGCAGGGTAGCGGTCACGTCCAGTGGACAGAGGTGGGTCCCGGATGAGGAGGAGAATGCAGGTAGCTGTTAGAATTATGAATGTTCTCATTTTCACACAAGATGGTGCACACAAAGGTATTTATTGTTCAAGAAAAAATACGTAAGTGTGCGAATAAATAAAGGCCATTCCTGGACCAAAGATGAGACTGTATCATGGACCAAGGATTATGGTCAATCAAATTTTAGGCACCTAGTATTGGAAATACAACTGATTGCAGAGATGTTCCTGGTTGAATCAGCACTGGGAGCAAGAAGAGCCCTGGACCTGGGACAGGAGGAGAGACAGGATGGGGTCTCAAAAAGAAGGGGAAAAAGTCTCCAAGAAAGTCACAGACACGGCCTAAGGAGAAAGGCCTGTGAGAAATTCCCTGGGTGGGGGCGGGGAGGTCCAGGAGCCTGGACAACAGATGATTAGGGGTCCATTTTAGGTTGTTTCCTGTTCTGAGCTCTGATGTAAGAAACCTTCCTCACCCAAAGCCCACAGCGAAAGTCTCCTACGTGGATAAAATAGATAATAATAACCAAAGTCGCCATCCAATCACTCATTCATTACACACGAAGATTGACTTGTCACTGCATGGAGCAGTATCCCTGGAACTGTCCCTGGGAACATCGCAGCAGACCAAGTCTCTGTCCTCATGGGGTCAAAGTGTGATAAATGCTAGGGCAAAAAAAACGAAGCAGAGTAAAGGAGAGAGAGAGTCAGGCATGAATGAGGAGAAAGCAAGTGCAGGGATGGCTGCTCGTCCAGAGGGTGAGAACACAGGAAAGGAGACAGCGAGTTGAGATTCAGAACTCTGCAGGAGCAGGAATTCGCAGTGACAGGCGACTAGTCCCCTTTACAGTAAATTATAGGAACACTGGAGACGGCTCTGGATCCCCCATCCTATGCAGAATGTGGTTTGAAAATTAAAAGAAAAGTTAGTTCCAAAAGTTGGTGAACTTGGGGCCACTGCCATTATACTTTCAACATTTCAACTATTAAGTTGTTTCTCTACCTTCTTTTGTATCAGAGGTTCTTAACCTAGAGGCGCAGTAGAGAGGAGTCCTGGCATTTGTATTTTGAAAAGTTTTCTCAAGTTGTTCTGCCTCCTCACAACCCCCTCTTCCAATCCCACCTCTGCTGGGGAACATTTCTTATATACAAGAGTGATTCCTGGTTTGGTTATCCTAGGGTAGCTCAAATAATCTCAGGTTATAAAATTTTTACAAAATAATAAATTATTGATAACAGTTAATTTAAAAAAAACCTAACAGAGCATTTGTTTAAAAATCATAGCATTGCTAAGTGAAATGAACCATTGTTGTTAGAGTCTGTTTTAAAAATTATTTTTGGATCCTCTTTATTAATAGCTCATTTTTCCTGACATTGTTTTCGATCTATCGGAACTGAAACTGGACAAAACAGTTAGATGAATGTTGAAATAGAGTAAAAGTGTCTTCTTTGATCTTTCTGTGTGTGTGTTTAAAGTTAATTTATTGAATGCTAACTGCAAGCCAGGAACTATTTTAAGCTCTCTGGATTTTCATTTCATTTAATGTTCACAATATGCCCATGAGTTTTATTCCTTAATAGTCCCACTTACAAATGGGAAATCTAAGGCAGCGGTTCACACAGCTAATAAGTGCAGGGCTGTATTGTCACCAAGACAGTCTGACTCCTGAACCCGTGACTTTAATTCATTTGCAACACTATCTTCAGTAAATATCAATGCAATTAATAGAACAATGTCCTAACATTGCCCAGTAGTAACGAAACTAGAACACAGAAAATACTTTTTCTCACAGAAAGGTGTAGAAGTTCTTATGGATCCACCATTTTAAAGTTTCTTGTTAAAATGATTTGAAAAACTTGCTAACTTGAATTTTCAAGGTCTTCCAAGTACATGATTATCAGCTCATGATAGCCAGAAGAAAAGATGCTTCATGGCTGCCCAGATTAAAGTGCAGCAGGTTCTTAGTGACAATAGTCTAGGCTTAGTTGGTGACTAAAGCTAAATGCCACATAGAACATGTCCTTTTATTTTTAGGGGCTCCAGAAAACAAGGATATCCAGGAACAAGCGCATTACAAACTCTCAGGGGGCTTTGCCGGACAGCATCACTTAAGCATTTTATTTTGAGTAGAAAGAACTCAGTCTTTGTGCCCTACAAATGTCACATCGTTTGCTTTCATACCATATTCTTAAGTCTGCGGTTATTATTTCCTTCTAAAGTACACAGAAACCTTGCTTGCATGGAAGAAAACTTTTCCGAACTCGTATTTCCTTTCCCCACCACATTCCATAGTAAGACAATATTTAAAAAAAAAAATCAACTTGCTTTTCCTCTTTCTACAGCTATTTTAGTATTTCCAGGATTTGAAAACACACACAAACATACACACATAGACCACAATCACCATCTCTTCGAAAAAAACAGTTTCGTGAGCTGGTAATTTCTCTATTCCAAAGGTTCTCCCTTAAGTCCCATATCAGAGTTATCCTGAAGGGAGGACGCAAGACGGACTGTTTACAATTAGTTAAACTCCAGGTCATTCTTTTTTGATTTCAACAGTTTCTGGCATCATTGATTGACATTGGTGCTGTGAAATTTCCAATGAATGACCACGGCATTCAGAATTGGGTCCCCCAAGGGAACGTAGGTGTTGAAACAAAACAAAAGTTTGACAAAAACCACTAACCTTGTGGTGTATGCTATTCCATTCCATCCTATTAAAACAACGCTAATTGGGACCCACCAATGTGATTTCACAACCCATAACGAGTGACGACTCACACTTTGTAAAGCACGTGCCCCGAAGTGCGGCATCATCCCTGGCATCGCAGGACGGAGGCTTCCAACCTGGGCTGAGCATCAGAATTGCTGGTGGAACTTTTCGAAAGTACAAATGCCCAGGTTTCACAGAGGACCGATTAAATCAGAACATCCAGGGAGTTATGGGAAAAATCTTTGAAACTTTTTTTTTTTTCCGAGGAAGATTAGCCCTGAGCTTAGTACTACCAGTCCTTCTCTTTTTGCTGAGGAAGCCTGGCCCTGAGCTGACATCCGTGCCCATCTTCCTCTACTTTACACGTGGCATGCCTACCGCAGCATGGTGTGCCAAGCAGTGCCATGTCTGCACCCAGATTCTGAACCGGTGAACCCCCGGCTGCTGAGAAGTGGAACGTGCGAACTTAACCGCTGCGCCACCGGCCGGCCCCTCTTTGAAACTTTTTACCTCACAGATTTGGGTTAGGAGTAGAGTTGGGTTGGGGAGAGTGACAAGAACGGGTTCATTTGTCACTGAGAAGTGACGTAAGTGAAGTGCAGAGGTGGATCTGGATTTTGTGGAGCTTGAAGCTTGCATAATTTTGGAGCTCTTTTTAAGAAAAATAATTAAAAATTAAGTAAGAAAATAAATATTTTTGTAGAATGAGAAAGTAAAGCACAAGCCACAAATTTTAAAAAGCTAAGAAATCTAACAAACATCAAAAAATCCACAAAAATATTTTTATTAATTAACTGCCTTACATGGTTCTTTAACACTTTTTATTTTACGTGGTCTTTCCTTTAGCATAGTTGATTTGAGTTTATTTTGTATTGATGATAGTTGAGAAAAGTTTCTTGCAACTTCACAACTTATTCTTAGAAACGTCATATAAAATTTTGAGAGTCCTGTCTGTATTAGTTTGCTAGGGCTACTATAACAAAATATCACAGACTCGGTTGCTGAAGCAACAAAAATGTATTTTCTCACAGTTCTGGAAGCTAGAAGTTCAAGATCAAGGTGTCAGCAGGGTTGGTTTCTCCTGTGGCCTCTCTCCTGGGCTCATAAATGGCCGCCTTCTCGCTGTGTCCTCACGTGGTCTTCCCTCTGCATGTATTTGTGTCCTATCTCCTCCTATTATAAGGACACCAGTCATACAAGATTAGGGCCCACTCTAAGGATGTCATTTTAATTTAATTACCTCTTTAAAGGCCCTATCTCCAAATATAGCCACATTCTGTGGTACTGGAGGTTAGAGACTCAATATGTGAATTTTGAAGAGACACAATTCAGCCCATAACATAGTCAAATCTGAAAAAACCTCTCTCAGATTTCTTTCATTTATGAATGTAAAGATTTCAGTACATTAAAATTTTCCCTGTGTAGTGATTGATGGTAAATACTCTGAATTGGTGACACAATAACTAGTTTGGTGTCTATGTCCTCACTGTATTGATTTATTGCTATATTTTTATAGATGTCAAATCAGCAAAGAGAAAGTTGAAAACATTTTCGATGATTCACTTTTCCTTATTATTTTGATTTTCAAACAATCTAAGCATTTGCTATTACTTCTATTTGAAATTTATTATTTTCTCTTAATGATTGCTTTGGGTATGGTCTGAAAGGTTTTACAATTCCCGTCTCCACAATAATTTCAATTTATTTCATTCTCATCTTTACTGCTTTTGTTTTATGGTCAATTACTTTTTATTTTAACACCTTAGTTGTTTATTAAATAAATTTAAATTATAAAAGAAGCTACACTTTATATAAAAACAAATCAGGGGTTTGTAATTTCTCACTGTTTTTAAAAAACTAAACGAAACTTCTTGCCAAATTGCAATTGAGCTTTGTCAACTATGCCATTTTCAGAAAAAAAGGAAAAATAATGTATGGTGTTTTTATAATTGTATATGCTGCATCATCGAGTACATAATCTTGACGGGAGAGAATTCTGTTTTGACAAGGTGTAGATGAGAACTGAGCCCCCCACTGTAATTTTGCACGTCTGATGTTGGAAGCACTTTTATAGACTAACTTCTGTCTCCATACATTTCAAACCTTGTTTCTTACCGACGACTCACAGGCTTCTGGTGCCAATTGCAATAGGAGAGGTTCGTTTCTTGAACTGCCTCTGTTCCCGCAAGTTCACGATGCCAGGTGAGTTGGCACAGTTGGTGGCAGGGGTATTCCTGGAAGCTGTGTGTGTGCTGGGACATCCAGCAATAACTTCACTATACACAGAAACGACTGTGAAGCATATAAATACATCCCACTCAACTCAAATTGAACAGACCCCCATTCCACCTTTCACTTGACTAGACTCCAAATGCAACTGTGGCCGTGCGAGCATCAGTGTGCGTAAGGACAAGTCAGAGTGGAAAGAGACAGAGGTCTTCACTGATTGTAGTTAAAATATCTTACTTTTGGAGATTTCGCAAAATGATAGGACCACAGGAACATATTGCTAGGGTCCCTCCCAGGGTTCTAGAAGGGGCTGTACAAGTGAGGGCGCTGAACCATAAGCTTCATTGTCTTCATGGAAATCTGAGCCTGGGGAAACGGCTGGGAGCTCTGTTGTCCCCATATCATAAATGTCATTTGAAGTTTCCACCTAGTATGGTGGTTCCCCAGTGCTGCCTTCAAGTTAGTGCCAGCCCATGACAAAGGTTTTCAATAATATAAAATAAAATGAAAAGGATAAAGACAGCGTGATATATACAAATCATGTAAGGTTGTCAACCGTTCTTTCTTGAAGACTGTCACATTTTAATGAGAGTATATCCTTCCTATTAATTTGGTGTTAAAATATCCTTCCTTATTTGAAATGTTGATGACAATAGAGAGAAAATATAAAGTCTGCAACCTCATGTTAGTCCCTCTACCTTCCCTGGCTCTGCTGTCACAGAGTCCTTCACTTTTAGCGTGTATGGATGAGGGAGGGAGAGAAAATGGAGGATTGCATGGGACATTTACAACCAGGCTTCAAAGTACTTTTGTATCTTTTGCCCACATTCCTTTGACCAAACCCAGTCCCATGGTTTCACCCTAGATACATGAACATCTGGGAAACGTGTGCCCAGGGAGAGAATGCATCCATGAACCACAGCATTTTCTCTGCCGCGCTGTGTTTTCCTGGATTCTGATACAGTTTTAAGCAGTAGGAATAGGATATGATCATGGTTTCAGGCTTCTAGTCTAATTGTTTCAGTACCTTTTACCACATAAGATGACAACCTCAACACCTGATGTATTAGTTTTCTA
The DNA here is from genome assembly GCF_041296235.1 of Equus asinus. NCBI lineage: Eukaryota > Metazoa > Chordata > Mammalia > Perissodactyla > Equidae > Equus > Equus asinus. The sequence continues at coordinate 92,396,939 of NC_091792.1, read as the reverse complement.
TTGTTGTGTAACAAATTATCACAAACTTAGTGGCTTAAAATAACACTCGATTATTATCTCACAGTTCTCTAAGTGTGGCTGATTCTCTGCTCAGGGTCTTACAAGCCAAAATCAAGGTGTTGGCAAGTATGCATGCTTTCCTGGAGGCTCTGGGAAACATTCACTTCCAAGCTCATTCAGGTTGTTGGCAGAAGTCAGCTCCTTGCAGCTGTAGGACTTTGGTTCCCATTTCCTTGACTTGTGGCTTCCTCCATCCTCAAGCCAGCAATGGCGTGTAGAATGCTTCTCATGCTTCCAATCTCTCTGGCCTCCTCTTCTGCTTTTAAGGGCCCAAGCAGTTACCTTGGGCCTGCCCAAGTCATCCAAGATAATCTGCCTATTTTAAAGTCAATTGATTCATCTTAATTACACCTGCAAAGTCCCTTTTGCCATGTAAGATAACATATTATGGGTGTAACACCAGGAGGTAAAGGTCATAGGGGCCAAAAATTGCCTGCCACACTAGCAATATCCCACAGGGATAGCCTTCTTTCTCTTTTTACTCATTTTCCAATATACTAAGTCCCAAGAGACCTCTAGCACCTTGCCAACCTTGCAGCCTAAGATACCGAATGTTGTCAGGTTTTCTCCTCTGCCCAATTACAGGTCCATGCAGAGGAGTGTCTGGTGTGTCTCACCACTGGCTGGGTGGGTGTAAGAGGGGACGGGAGGGGTGGGTGTGGTCGGGCACTATAAATGATGGTGGGACACCACTGTGCTTGATTCTTCCCTATTTTAAGAAGTAAACTCATTGAGCCATGCAGCCGATACATTTTCATTTCCACTTTCACCCTTATCCTAACCCATGGGACTCTGAAATTAAAAAGAAAAGATCCAAAACTAAGAATTCTTTTGTAATACTAGAAATGACTATTTCAGTTTTTTTTAAACTCGTGTTCTGCATACATTTGGATCCCAAGAGATCTCCAGTAACTTGCAAACCTCACAGTCCAAGCTATTGAATATCACTGGTTTCTCTCCTCTGCCCAGATCCACGCATACGCGGAAGGCGCACTAAGTACACATTTCTGGCATATTTCGAGAATATGCCAGAAGCGACTTGGTTAACGAATTATAGTGCTCAGAGGCAAGAACAACGCGTTACATGCTTCTTTGTAACTCTCAAGGAGCTTTCCAAGTTGCTGTGAACGTATTAGCAATTCACTGAATTCTTAATGAGTGAAAGGATGAATGAATGAATGAATGAATGAATAAAACTTGAAAAAGTGTAGTCCAATCATTACAGCATTATAAGCAAATAAAATGGAAAGAAGATCATATAATGAGGCCAAGGTGTGTCAGAAAAGCTATCAAGGTCAGAAGAAACAGCGGGTTCACATCATATATTTTGACGGTGGTTTTACTTGTTATGTCTAAACTCCAGAATGACTTGTTGTAAAAGGGTCTTTTTTGTGTTCTATGCCACTAGTTTATATGTTTTACGATGGCATCACATAAACCGCTGCCCATAAAAATAGTATTTTCATAGGAAAATAGTGTTTTCATAGATAATTATAATTTTTGTATTGTCCTTCAAAACTAGACACACCATTTGACTCAAAGTTAGAGATTTATGTCAAGGGGTAAACACACAAAACTAAATCTGACCTGCTGTTACCTTCTGTGGCAGGCAGTGAACGTCTGTGAACCACTGAGCACTTCGGGAGAAAAACACTGGTTAACATCGTGTCGTGCGGCAATGTACCTCTCTGACTGTTTTGCTTTTCATGAAATTGTCTTAAGACTCTACCAATATAATGAAGATACTTTTAAAATTTTAAATAATTTATTGTGGAATAATCCCAAATTTATAGGACAGTTGCCAGAATGAATGGAAGAACTGCTACATCCCTTTCACCCAGATGCCTCAAATGTTAATATTTTACTGCATTTGCTGCATTGTGCACACTCCATTATCGTGATGACATTTATGATCGTCATTAATCTGTTATTAATCATTAATTGTCCATTATCATTAATCTGCTTCTGAATCCTTGGAGAGTAAGTTGCAGAAATGATGTCCCATCCTCCTTAGATTCTCTAGTATGTATTTCCTAAATGTAATGACTGTCTCACATAAAAACAATCCACAGCTCTCCAAATAAACACAACTGGCCAATCCAAAGACCTCGTTCACATTTTGCCAAATGTCCCTTTTTTCCTTTTTAATTCAGGATCCTAACCAGGAAAATGAGTTGCATTGAGCTGTCTTTCTGTTAAGATACCTTCAATTTGGAACAGTTTCTTTTCTTTATCTGACTTTCATGTGCTTGATGGTGTTAAAGAGTAGATGCCTTACATTCCCACAGGATGGTCTCCGACTGGGCCCATCTGATCTGTTCTCACGATCAGACTCAGGCCATGCATGGATGGTAGGCGTACCACCAAAATGGCACTGTGTTCTTCTCCGTGCCTCACGTCAGGGGGACATGATGCTCACCCATCTGACTGCTGGTGGTGTTAGCCTTGATCACTTGACGTGTTGCTCTCTACTAGATCTTTTCGCCCTAAAGTCGTCATTTTCCCTTTGCAACTGATTAGTATTTGGGTATATATGAGGGGAGTTATTGTGCTAACGTTCTGTACTTTATCCAGTCTCTGCCCACCAGCATCAGCATCCACTGACAGTTTCTGTCTCAATCAACCTCCTTTATAATGGTTGCAAAGTGGTTATTTTCTATTTTCTACATTTAATGGTTGACATTTTGTAAGGAAAAACTTTCTCTTTTACTTGATTTATTTATATCTGTATGGACTCGTGGATTCCTATTTTATTATTGGTTGTAATCTGTTACTATCGCTATTTATTTTGATGTTCAAATTGTCCCCAGATTGGCCAGTGGGAGCTCCTTCAAGCTGGCTCCTATGCCCCTTTGATATGTCCCCTTCATTCTTTGAGTATTTATGTTCTTTCTGATATAAAAAGATATTTCAGGCTTATCTTGTATATTTTTGCCTCAGTCTTAGAATCGTCCATTTCTCCAAGGGGCTCTGATTCCTTTCAGTGTAGAATGGTATTTAGAAACCAAAATCTGGGTGCTTGGTGGACTCATTATTACTGGGGTATCATTGCTTCCGGCTTTCTGAGTAGAGAACTAGAATATACAAACATGGATATAAATACACACATATACATCTGTAACTATTTCTATTTCTATCTGTGTATATGTATTGTAAAACCATGAGTTCACTTTGTTACCTCTGATTTTAATCCCGTGTCTCAAAGTTCTCTCTAGCTCTCCCTCTTTCCACAGTTTAAATACCTTTTTTCACAGTAAGAAATTTGGCTCTTATTTGCCCCAATTTGTTTACTCCTGTGCTCAGTGTACCCAATTCCCAACTATACCACAAACTTAGTGACTTAAACTCCTACTTAAACTCCTCCTACTGCCACCCCAGTCTCCCTACTTCCTATTGTCCTATGTCATTAGCCAATACACCTGCTGGCCTGTGCCTCCCCTTGGTGCCCCAAACCCTTTCTGCCTTAACACATTTGGCCACCTTGCTGACTTCTCCACACTGGGAAAGGAAAGGAGAAGAGGCAAGACATTGTCTTTTAAATTTCATTTAATGACAACACATTCAGTTTTGTCAGAAATTTGTCTTGCTACATGGTACCAAGCTGGCCAAATCCCACTTAATTTCCACTGACTAAATTCTGATATTTTTCAGTTAGAGTCCAGCATATTATGAACAAATATACATTTCATATTATTGATAATGATGATTATGGTTAATCATAGATAACAATATTTTGGGCATTTTATTTATTTATGAACTGCCTTGATTAAGAAGAAAGAATTGAGAGCTGCCCCCATGGGCTGGTGGTTAAGTTTGGTGAGCTCCACTTCAGCAGCCAGGGTTCACTTCCTAGGCATGGACCTATACCACTTGGTGGCGGCCATGCTGAGGTGGCAACCCACATACAAAAAATAGAGGAAGACAGGCACAGACGTTAGCTCAGGGTGAATCTTCCTCAAGCAAAAAAAGAGGAAGATTGGTAACAGATGTTAGCCTAGTGGGAATCTCCCACAACAACAACAGTAACAACAAAAAGAAAGAATTGAGGGAGCATACAAAAACACATACAATCAAGATGTTGGAAGTAGTTGATGAAAGAAAGGAAAAGCAGAGATAGGAACATAAAATTGTGTCAAAAAATGAGAGTAACAAAGGTGCCTTTCACAGACTTGTTTAGACTGAGCCAGAAATGTGACTCTAGGTTTTCTTACCCATTCTGCCTGGGTTTGGATCTTGATTCCATCATTCACTAGACCAGGTCCTGGGCAAGGCACTTAACCCCCTCTGCCTCAGTTTCCTCATTTGTGAAATGAGGATAAAAGTAACGATTACCTCATGGGAGTATTGCGAGAATTAAATAAGTTAATTCATCTAATCCATGTAAAGCTCTTAGTGCGTAGCGCATATGAGGGTCTCAGTAAAGTCTAGCTATTATTATTAGTTGAGGCAGGATTTACTTTCTCCAGTTTATACAAGGATAGAACAACCCAGAGGCCTGGAAATTTAACATGCTCCTCAGACTTTCTCAATGTCATTTCCTTAACCAGACATTTAGCAGGTTATTTCTGGTCACAGTTATTTCTAAACTGAGGCTCCTGTCCAGGGTTTGAAGTGCAGCTATTGTGTGTAATTGATTAAAGATCTACATACTTTAGTTATCAGTAAGAGGGGGCAAAGATTAAAAAAATGTTAAGAAAATTATGGGTCTGGACAGTTTTCTTGTCTATGTCAGCAGACATAGCAGAAAGCTACCTTCCTCAGATGAAAGCCTACGGGTTTCCATGTGTCTGGACAAGAACTTGACGGAGACTCCAGAGTCCCATGTCCTAATGTGAAAAATCCACAGGAGAGGATCTGAAGGACAATTACATCAACTGTCTGCCTCACCCACAAAAGAAGCCATGGCTCAGAGTCTGAGGAGAAGAGCATCTGAATGAAGGCCAGCTGGAATTTTCTGCAAAATGTAACCCAAAAAGCTGAATAAAGTGATCTGTTGGGTAGGATCCCTTGGTATCATCCACTTGTACATTGGGTGATGTCTATGAAAATTCTGTTTTAATTTTTTCATCTTGACAGTGACTAATCAAGAAATCTGGTCATAACAAAACTGCTCCTATTTCATTGTAGTCGTGTGCGCTTAATGACAGGGATACCTTCTGAGAAACGTGTCAATAGGCGATTTCGTCATTGTGCAAACATCATAGAGTGTGCTTACGCACACCTGGGTAGTATAGACTTATAAACACCTCAGCTGTATGGTACTAATCTTATAGGACCACCACTGTATACGCAGTGTGTCACTGACCAAGACGTTATGTGGCCTATGACTGTCTAGTACAGAGAAGTTTGTTTTCTTATTTTTACAAGGCTACTTTTTGCTGTTAAAATACGTAATTAAAACTTAAAGTTAAAAATTTTTTTTTATAAATAACATTATTTTCTGCTATTTTGTAGTGTGCCTGTTTAAAACTCTCCTCTATTGATTTGCCAGCATCAGTGCAAATCAGAATTATTTTAGAAACGTGATGTTATGTTGTGCTGTTAAGTCAAAGTTTTCCGTGTGATCTCGTGTCCTTTTGCTGTTTTTATCCTCTGACACAATTTTAGATACTGATGCAATACATCCCTTCTAAGAACAGCATTAGCAGTTCTGAATAATGAATCAGTCCTCTTCTGATTTGCAACGTGGGCACGTTGGTGACACTAATTATCACATATCTACAAACTTTGAAGATGACTGTGATATAGCTTCCTGCCCCCTCGAACACAGCAGCCCCCAATTTAGACAAAATACAGACATAATTACGGCCCTGACAAACTAGAAAGGATGGTAGATTTCCCCTACGACTGAGCACTTTGGCAGTGCTCAAGAGAAGACCCAGGCCTGCCAGATCTAATCAGCTTTCTCTTGCAGGGGCTGATCCTCACTCCACCTGTCTCTCCCCAGAGAACACATCCTTGACACCGGTGAGAGGGTACTCTACAGGAAAGAGGTCCAAGAATTAGCTTAGCTTGTGTGAAATAAGACCCTCCTTAACTACACGCATCATTGAGATACTGATGTATGTTTTCTGACTTTGACAGTGTTTTGATTGTGGATAGAAATAATTTACTTTGCATTGTTCTTTGGTATAATACAGTCTCTCCTAAACATTCTGCCTGTGTGCATGTCAGTTTGCGGTAATTTTCCCTGTCCTCTGATTTGATGCCTGCATCTGTTCTCTCCCTGCTGAACTGCTCCTGTCGCCACACCCACACCAGAACAAGGAGGGCTGCAGTCCCAGAAGAGGGGGGCATTCACTATGCTCTGGAGCTTGTAGCAGAAGGAGAAACAGCAGCAGGTGGGGTTTGGAGGAAGGAGTGTGGATATAGCGGACTGGAAAATACTCCCATGGGCTTTTCTTCAGCAGTATCTACCACATGAACCACATCGGAGCTAGATGCCGGGACATTTATGTGTAATTACCTTTTCTGTAGAGAAAGGGGAAACCCCCCTAACATCAATGATAATAACTAACTCATTACAGTTCTTTTCTGTTTACAAAGCATTTTAAAAACATAACCTTGTTTGATTCTTACGATGACCGTGTAAAGTAGGCATCCAAACCATTATTATTATTAACTCTCCTCCTTTGCACATGGGACAACTGAGGTTCAGAAAAGTTAAATGGTTTATTAAGATTTACAAAGCTAAGATTGTCGTCATCATCAGCAGCAGCATAGCAGCTAACATTTGTCTCATACTTACCATGTGCCAGGCATTGCATTAAGTTCTTTATATGGATAGTTCTCTTAATTTAGGGGAGTAAATTGCAGAATCAAGGACAAAAATGGCCAATCCTGTTCCATTTCCCCTATATCAAACAACCTTCCTCAACAGTAAATCTCAGACATTCAAAAGCAACTCTTCGGTCTATGAGAAAGTCCATTGTAAGATGCGCGTTTCCAAAAGCAAACGGTTCCCATCGCCTGTTACCTTATAGTTAAGCCTACTGAAAAAGGCCTCTTGAAAAAAAAAATTCATTTAAATAGATTATTCTATTTAAATGAATGCTTTCATTCATCTTCAAATTTGGTGGAAAAAATGCAGCAAACAGCTGTTCCCGTATAAGTTTGCCTCTGTCCTTTAGCAAAAAGCAGTAATTCAGGCACTCAACGTGAAAATAGCTCAGTTTCTCAAAGATGCTCACAGCATAATTTTATAGTTGATCACACGGAGGCTAGTTCTCTCTGTTGAGAGTGGGTTATCTATCTAAATATACATTGGAACTGCTCATTTAATTTCCTGAGGAAGAGAGAACTTTTAACCCTTGCTTTGGATCTTGGTATGCTAAAATATTTGTAATATATAAAAATAGAAATTATACTTCACTAAGCACTAGCTCTAAATGTTTAATTTAAACAAATATTTTGTCCACTTACTTCAGAGTCAGCACATTTGTAGTACACATGGCACTACTCTCCCAATCCTGGGCCAGTGAACATTGTTAATTGCTGAAACATTTGTTCCCTCTAAATCAGGACTCAAAGCCGCTCCAAGCTTGCACTCCAATTAGCCATCACTAATCAATCACAGTCGGCACCTACGAAGAAACCTAAATCTGAATCAGATCAATGGATTTTATCAAAGTCAATATCCTGGTTGAGATATTGTATTATACTTTTGAAAGATGTTACCATTGGGGGAGACTGAGTGAGGGGTGCCCCAGAGCTATTTATGCTCATAAAACTTCTGACACCAAATATGTGGGGTTTTTTTCCAACACCAACCAATTCTCCTACACCAGCTGGGTGTCCTGCAGTTCAATTCAATTCTGACGCTATCTACCTGGAGTTAGCATCAGATCACAGAAGTTAAGGGCTCAGTTCCATAAGACTGTCATCATTGCACAGTCTGTCACCAGTTGGCGACACAGACTGTCACCTATCACAAGTTCCAGGCCTTCTTTTGACTTCTGGCTGACTGGCTATATTTCGGGGGTTCCCGTGACCACCTCCTCAGGTTTGATAATTTGCAGAACTTAGGAAGGCACTTTACTTACTGTTTTATTATAGAAGATACAGCTCAGGAACACCAAGTGGAAGAGACGCACAGGGCAAGGTATGGGGGTGGGGAGGGGAGCTTCCATGTCCTCTCTGGGTGCGCCATCTTCCCAGCACCTCAATTTGTTCACTAACCCGGAAGCTCTCTGAACCCTGTCATTTGGTGGTATTTATGGAGGTTCCATTATGTAGGCATCGTTGATTAAATCATTGACCACTAGTGATTAAACCCAACTCCAGCTCCTTTCCCCTCCTTGTTTGTCAGGGGATGGGGCTGAAGATTCCTACCCTCTAATCATGCCCTTGTCTTTCTAGTGACCAGCACCCGTCTTGAAGCTATCTAGGAGTCCCTACCACCAGTCATGTTATTAGCACACAAAAAGATGCTCATCGCTCTGGGGCTTCCAGAGTTTTTAGGAACTATGTGCCAGGAACCAGGGACAAAGACCAAATAAATATTTCTTTATTTTTAAATGTTTTTTTAAAGATTGGCACCTGAGCTAACAACTGTTGCCAATCTTTTTTTTTTCTGCTTTATCTCCCCAAATCCCCCTGGTGCATAGTTGTATATCTTTAGTTGCAGGTCCTTCTAGTTGTGGTATGTGGGATGCTGCCTCAACATGGCCTGATGAGCGGTGCCATGTCTGTTCCCAGGATCTGAACCGGCGAAACCCTGGGCCGCTGCAGTGGAGCGCGGGAACTTAACCACTCAGCCATGGGGCTGGCCCTAAATATTTCTTATTATCACAGGTACACAAGATTTCTCTGTATTATTTCTTACGACTGCATGTGAATCTACAATTATCTCAAAACAAAAAGTTTAATTAAAAAAAGAGGAATCTAGGGGGTCGGCCTGGTGGTGCAGTGGTTAAGTTCATGTACTCTGGTTCGCTCCCAGGCATGGACCTATGCACTGCTTTATCAAGCCATACTGTGGCAGGTGTCCCACGTATAAAACAGAGGAAGATGGGCACAGATGCTAGCTCAGGGCTAATCTTCCTCAAAAAAAGAAAAAATCCATTTGTCATCCCTTGGGATTTGCAGTACATTTCAATAAGAATTTAATGTGAGAATGGAATGACCGTTTTAATGAAATCAGACAATTGTAGAGCTGGCAAGGTGCTAGTTCATCCAGCTCAGCGCTTTTATTTCAGAATGAAGAGTTGAGGCCAAGGGATAGTAAATGACTGTTGCTGTGGTCCCTGTGGTATCTATTTATATACATAGTAGCTTAAGCGGGAAGGAGAAGGAAACTGACATTTATTAGGTGACTCTTCTGTGGCAGACACTGTACTGAAGGGGTGTATATACGTGATCCAATTTTTACTTCCCGGAACTTCTTGTAGCTATTATTCCTATTTTATATCTGAGAAATTTAAAGCTTGTCACAGTCATAAAATTACTGTGTTCGAGCCTGGGTTCAAACTCCCTGTGATTCCAGAGCAATTATGTTTTTGCTACGTATTTTCAAACTTTTCCCACTACAATTCACTATAAAATTATAAATATTACATTGTAACCCAAATACACACACAAACTAAAACAAGTCTTTTTCAAATATCCTTACTAACTGTGATGACTTGTTCTATTCTAGTCTATTCTTTCATGAAAAATACATTAAAATTGATTTTATGATCCAGTAATGGGTTGTGATCTACAGTTTGAAAAACACACTATGCTATTTTCCCTTTCCTGTGACTATTCCACTAATATTTTGGAAGAATGTTTCTTTTCAATGCCAGCAAATAGTCTTCGTTTTAGCTTTGTTCAGGTCTTACACACCAAAATTGAAGGGGCTGTCATCTTAGTTAGCCTTTGCTTATTTAAATTCATAATAGCTCAGGCAAAGCTTTGTGGCATGCTTCTTCCTGTGGCTTTACGCATTTCAGGTCCCCTCCTTCCTTCTCTCTCTCTCTCTCTCTGTCACTCTCCTTCTCTCTCTTCCTGCCCACATCCCTTTGTGGGGGCAGATAGACCCGTTAAAACTGAACCCTGTCATTTTCTGAACTCATGGGTGGTTTGCTGTTTGAGGAGACTCCAAGGCCATGTCTATAAGAGGCAAATGTAGGCAAGTTATCCACTGATTTACATTTGGCTTAAAACCCTCTCTGAGTGGGTGTGTTGGGTGGTAGTCGTGGAGGAGTTGGGCTGTGTATCATTTACCCTGGCAATACACCATGTAACAGGCTGTGCTTGGGTGGCCTGGCATTCCTAACTCATTTCCTGGCGGATCCCATGAGGTACCCATTGGGGTCGCCACTATCATCCATTCACAACTCTTCCTTGGGTAATGGTATATCAGGGCCTTCAATTTCTTGGCCCACCATGGGATTACCTTTACAGCCCAGAAATGCCACGGGTCTGTCGGTGGTTATGTTAGATTTTGATCATTTCTGTCATTGATTTAGCCTTCTTAGCCCTGGGAACTGAGTTAAACACTTGACACACGTTATCTTATTGAATCCTCAGAGTATTCCTGTGATGAGGATGTTATTGTATCATTTCATATTAGCAAAAAGACGAGGTTGGCAGATGGCTTTTCTTCAGTAGACGCTTAGAAGGGAGGGTTGAATTAGAAAATGTTATGACAAAGGAAGTGGTAGTGATGAGATTTACACACACACACACACACAAACACACTTAGAAAATAAAGTTTTGAGGAGTCCAAGTTAAGCCCATCCTGCTTTCTTCTTTTTCTGGCCTTGATTATCTGAGCTCTGTCATCATCTGTTTCAGCCAACATGATGACAATTTAAATCCTAGAATTTTCTACCCTTAGCTTTTCTCATTTAGAAGAGAAGATTGAAATTGGCTCTTAGATCTGAGTTTATTTTGTAATCACAGACAGACTCGGCTTTCAAGTAGAAGTTATTTCAGTTCTCTTGTTAGGCAGCGGTTCTCAAATACTAGTGCACGCAAGAATAATCTAAGAAGCATCTTAAAATGCAGATCCCTGAGCTCCACCAACATAGATTCTGATGCAACAGGTCACAGGCGGTTCTGTGAAGTCTACATTTTTAACAAATTTAGATTTAACAATTTGAATCAAGGTGATTCCGATTCAAGTTGTCTATGAAAAGCGCTAATTCCAAGTGTCTTGAGGTGCACGCAGGAGCAATCCGCCTTGCAGGCCTACCTCCTTCTTAGTCCCGTCTTTAAAGCAGTCTTAGAGAGGACCTCAAATATTTTTATTAAAGACACTAACAAAAATATTTATTAATAACAACCGTGGATGAACAGAGTTAAACAGTCATTCAGAGCTACCCGAAAGATTAGTCCTCAGCCACATCTAATTAACCAAGATACAGGTGCCCTGCACAAATCTGAGGACCACTATGGAGGCTGGAGCACTATTTCTGCCCGTAGCTGAGACTGTTGGTATACTCCCATGTCTGAGTGCTCCTCCACATTTCCAAGCTTCCCTTAGAGTTGGGTTGGCCCTGTGACTGAGTCCTGGCCAACAGAATGTGGAGAAAAGTAGAAAACCAATTCCAGACCTGATCCCTAAAATATCCAGAATAATCTTTTACTCTCTTTGCTTCTCTTCTCCATCTTCAGATGGGCAATGCCAGGGCGACCTCAAAGCTGCAAGATGGTGGAACAAGATGGAAAAAGCCTGAGTTCCCAAGTCACTGCCCACAGGAGAGTTACCTGCACTGAATTGTGATATGAGCAAAAATAAGCCTCTATTGTACTAAGTCGTTGAAACTTTGGGGCTTATTTATTTTGGCAGCGTAATCTATCCTATCTGTATTAAGAAGCTGCTATGTTATTCACAACTAATTAATAATCATGGTGGAAATTCCTCCTTTACTATAGCAGAAGAGACTAATTCAAGATGAATCCCTCATCATGCCAATAACCTAGCAGAACAAAGCCTGTGTAATCTTGCCATTGCCCCTTCAAACCAATAACCCACGAAGAGCTATTCCAACCAAATATTTGATGAAAAGTATAAAAATCAGTCTTGTGTAACATGCAAGAAATAACTACCCATTTCTTTCATCTACGAAAAATTTCTGGTCCTATGCCTCAAATTCGATCATGAACCAACTTTTCTTTACTGCTTCATCTAAGAAGATTACGAATTCCCTCAAATGTCAGAAACAGAAATGTATTCATGAATTAAATGGTTCTTACATTCAGCAGCTGCTACATATCCAGTGGGAAAATAGAAACTAACATGGCGTCTAAAAGGATGAAAAATAATGAAAATCTAAAAGCTACTGCTATGACTCTTCACATTTCTTTAGATCGCAATCATTTAACTTGGCCCATTATCTTTCGCATAAACTTCGAATACTGACTTCAGTATTACTAATCTGAGAAAAATTGTTTTTCTTTCTGTATGTGCTGGAACAGTGTTTTTCAACTGCCCATCGTGATCTATTAGTGGGTTATAAGTCAATTCAGGGAGTTGAGATCATTACAAGCAGCATTAAGGAAGAAATGTAACAGAGATTATCGGTATGTGACACACAGTAAGAGTAAGTAGTGTATTTCATGAAAACAAACACACACACACGCGGACGAGTCTTGTTATCAAGGTAGTTATGTTCTATCCAGTTGCCTTCAACATTGAATGAACAAATACTGAATGATTGCTTCTAGGTTCCTGTAAGCCTCTGGTCAAATCCTTTTTATCCGCTGATGAATATATAACCTTGTTTTATGTCCATTTCTGTGTAAAGACACCTTATTAATATAGATTGTTGATTCATTAACTTGGGACTCATGGCCACCAGCACTATAACTCACGCCTTAATGAAGCTTATCTAATATGTATTTTCTTCATGTGACATGTCATAGCCTTCTTGCACTTTAGCACCATGCTTGGGACCTAGTTTAAATGGCAAAATCACCAAAAAAAAAAAAAAAAATCACAAAAATACGGCACTAAACAGACCACAAAAAGGACGCTTGTTTACAGTGGGAGAGCTGAAATAAGCATGACCTTGTTTGACCTCAGAGAGGAATTTGCACGTATGACAACTCAACATTTTTGCTGCTCTGTCATGCGCAAGTCCTCGATTGACCACAAAATAACTGTAAATATTGATTTGGGGGTTACAAATAAATGTTAGTGAGTTGGCGAATTAGCAAATATGGAGTCTTCAAATAATCAGGATTGACTATCAAAGCTGTTGGATATCGAGAGATTGCCTTCATTAAAGGAAGAATGATTTACGAATGTATTTATGTATTGAATACATGCAACAAAATTTATATACAAATAATATGTAAATAAAATTAAAAAATACTACAGGTAGGACATGTAAAGTCTGTCACATAACAGGTAAATAGCAGAAATGCCACTGATGGTTAGAAGAATGGAGGTTCCTTAGGGCCAAATTATCTGTGTCCCTCATGGAGCCCAGCTCAATGTCGTTCTCTACAAATTTGCTCACTAAATGAATGGTGGCCAAAGGTGGTACAGCTGGTCTTAGAGTTTTATCACAGCCTGGAGTAGCTGCTCAGACTCAGGAAGGTTCAGCTGAGGCAACCCCACCTAAACAACTCTACAGTCCAGTCCTACTTTGTTTTTCTCCTGAGAACTGTTCTGGGAGGCGGGTGGATATGAGAATGGGGATCTCCTGTTGGCCCAGTAAGGCTGAGGGATGCTCATACCGGAGTGTGAGACCATTGACTCTCTTTAGATATCTGATTCTCTCTCCCGTAAAGAAAATATCACAAAATGACCACCTGGACAGCAGCCTTACGTCTGCTGATAGAATCCAAACCAGGGTCGCCTGATTTAGCAAATAAAAATACAGAATGCCCAGTTAAATTTGAGTGATTTCTAATTACCCACACTTATGTGCATTGAGATAAAGGAAAAATTTTGCAGGGGGCATTCTTATACTAAAGTATTTGTTGTTTATCTGGTGTAAATTATAAAAATATCTAAGTTAAATACTTCTTTCTTTAATTATATTTCACTCATGATTTGGCTCTCCTCACAGTTATCCATTTTGCAGGATTTACTTATAAAATCTTGTCTTGCAGTTACTGTCTATGTTTGGTTTACATTGTGACATCGTTTCTACAGTGGTCACATTCAGTTCTTTTGTTTCTTCTTTTGTCCACTGGACATTCATTAATGAAAAAACACCCAGTATTATAAGCCGATATGTACTGGCATAAACTCTAAGAATCACACTTTAAATTTGATTTATTGAAGCACATAATACTGTCTTTCATTGCATAGCTTACTTTTTCCTTCTTCAGGATTATATTCCACCTCTTGACCAATGACTTTTTAAACTGCTGCGCCACTGGGCTGGCCCCTCAATGACTTTTTTAAATGTCCACTGACGAAAGCACTATTGTCAGTGTTTATTCCCTTCTTCAGCACAGTGCATGATGATTCTACTCGTTCCCATGATGGAAGAGGATTTAGAAACATCTGTATAGAAGAATCAAATCCTTCAGGGGATGAAATCATTTCACGAAATAGTCATGACAAGTACCATAACAATTCTCCATTTCAACTCAGCGTTTGTTTTCCTCTTCATAAATAATATCCCTTTTAAGAACAGTTTTGATACTTAAAGGGATACATTTTTCTGTAATTCTTTCTTTTTTTTTTAAAGCTTGGCACCTGAGCTAACCACTGTTGCCAATTTCTTCTCCTCCTTCTCCTTCCTCTTCCTCTTCCTCTTCTTCTTCTTTTTCCTCTTCTTCTCTCCAAAGCCCCCCAGTACATAGTTGTATATTCTAATTGTGAGTGCTTCTGGTTGTGCTATGTGGGACGCCGCCTCAGCATGGCCCGACAAGCGGTTCCATGTCCGCGCCCAGGATCCGAACCTGCGAAACCCTGGGCCACCGAAGCGGAGCCCATGAACTTAACCACTCGGCCATGGGCCAACTCCTGTAATTCTTTCTTTAACACATTCCAGTTTCCTTTAAGGATTGGAGTATTTCAATACATTGCTCTTTTTTCAACTTGCATAATCTTATTACTAAAGAGATATTAAAAAGTATGATCAAGAAACAAGTAGACTTCACTCAATTAACTATTTTAAAAGTCAACAAAAATTTTGAGAGCCTTGTCTTCAGAATTAAAGTATAATTTAAGTGCTTCAGATAAACTGAGGATTTTCTCAAATGACTGTTCAAGAGAGCCAACGGATTCTGAACACCAGAGAATTAAAGATTGCTGAATGCCACTAATATCACAAAAATCCTTTTTTTAATCTTCCCAAAGCTTTATTTTTTAGAGCAGTGTTACATATATAACAGCAAAATGAAAAATTAGACAAAATATTTGAACAATGAAAAAGAGCTATCGATATCTGCAACAATATGGAGGAATGTCAAATGCATTAAGCTAAGTGAAAGAAACCAGACTCAGAGACTATATACTGGATGATTTTGTTCAAATATTTTGAGTAAGGCAAAACTATAAGGATATAAAGCATATCAGTGGCTGATAGTGCTTTTTTTCCCAACGCTTTATTTTAGATCTATCCACACTGATATACAGAGTTCTAGTGCACTCCTTTTAACTGCTATAAAGTCATTCCATCATATAAATATGTCATTCTTCATTTATTTAGCCTCCTACTGATGAACACTTAGGGTGTTTCCAATCTTTTACTAATATAACGAACAGCAATGAATATTGTGCACATCTTTTTTAAACGAGAACTTTTAAGATCTAGTCTCTTAGCAACTTTCAAATACATAACGCAGTATTGTTAACTAGAGTCGCCATGCTGTACACTCCCGTGACTTATTGATTTTATAACTAGAAGTTTGTATCTTTTGACTCCCTCATTTGTTTAGCCTTCTTCTCACCATCTGCCTTTGGCAACCACCAATCTGTTTTCTGTATCTATGAGCTTGGTTTTGCTTGTTTGTTGTTTTTTAAATGCCACATATAAGTGAGATCATATGGTATTTGTCTTTCTCTGTCTTACTTATTTCACTTAACATAAGGCCCTAAAGGCCCATCCGTGTTGTCGCAAAGGGCAAAATTTTCTTGTGTTTTTATGACTGAATAATATTCCATTGTGTTTGTCTTGATTTATCCATTAATCCTTCAATAAATATGAAGGGTTGTTTCCATATCTTGGCTAAATAATGCTGCAGTGAACGTGGGAGTGCATGTATTTTTTCAAGTTAGTGTTTGGTTTTCTTCAGATAAATACCCAAAAGTGGAATTGCTGGATCATATGGTAGTTTTATTTTTAATTTTCAAGGAAACTCTATACTGTTTTACATAGTGTCTGCACCAATTTATCTTCCTTCCAACAGTGCACAAGTGTTCTCTTTTCTCCACATCCTTGCCAACACTTGCTATTTCTTGTCTTTATTTATGATAGCCATTTTAACAGGTGTGAGGTGATCTCTCATTGATGTTTTGTTTTGCATTTCCTTGATGATTAGCGATGTTGAGCATCTTTTCATGCACCTGTTGGCCATCTGTATATCTTCTTTGGAAAAATGTCCATCCAGATCCTCTTCCCAATTTTTAATCAGATTGTTTTTTTGCTATTGAGTTTATGAATTCTTTATATATTTGGATATTAGCCCTTTATCAGACATATACTTTTCAAATATTTTCTCCCATTTACTAGGTTGCCTTTTCATTTTGTTGATAGTTTCCTTTGCCATGCAGAAACTTTTTTGTTTGATGTAGTACCACTTGTTTATTTTTGCTTTTGTTGCCTTTGCTTTTGGTGTCAGATTTAAAAAATCAATGTAAAGACCTGTGCAAGGAGCTTACCACCTATGTTGTCTTCTAGGAGTTTTATGCTTTTTGGTCTTACATTCAAGTCTTTAATTCATTTTGAATTAATTTTTGTGTAAAGCATAAGCTAGTAGTCCAGTTTCATTCTTTTATATATGGCTGTCCAATTTTCCCAACACCATTTATTGAAGAGACTGTCCTTTCCCCATTGCATATTTTTAGTTCTTTTGCTGTAAGCTAATTGACCATATATGCATGGGTTTATTTCTGGGCTCTCTATTCTGTTCGATAGATCTATGTCTGGTTTATGTCAGTACCACACTGTTTTGATTACTGTAGCTTTGTAATATAGTTTGAAATCAGGGACCGTGATGCCTCCAGCTTTGTTCTTTCTCAAGATAGCTTTGGCTGTTCAGGGTCTTCTGTTGTTCCATACAAATTTCAGAATTGTTTGTTCTATTTCTATGACCAATGCCATTAGAATTTTCTTGGGATTGCATTGAATCTGTAGATTGCTTTGGGCAGTATAGACATTTTAACAATATTAATTCTTCCAATCCCTGGACACAGACTATCTTTCCATTTAGTTGTGTCTTCTCCAATTTCTTTTATTAATGTCCTATATTTTTCAGTGTATAGATTTTTCACTTCCGTGGTTAAATTTATTCCTAGATATTTTATTCTTTCAGATACAATTATAATCAGGGTTGTTTTCTTAATTTCTGTGATTGTTATCACAAAATCTTTTAATTGCTCAATTTGAACAGTGTAAATGCTGAAGTAGAAGGACAATTTTATGACAATGACTGCATTGTCAATAGAAAGAACATTAGATGTTGTTTGGGCAGCATTATGCAGAATACGGCAGGACAGTCAGCATCTTCCATTCGTGTTTCCTTCACCTTTGAATAAACACTCTGTGAACTTTCATGCAAATGTCTACCAAAATTTATATTCATATTATCACCACCAAAAGCAGTGTAATTTTTCTCAGCAACTCTTACTTCAATAATAGAGCCTCTCTGAAGTCTCGTTTGGAGGAGATTTTACGCACAATAGCCTTGTAAGTAACACTTTCTCACGAGAAAAGTATTTTACAAGCAAAGGGAACACGCTTCCACGTTATGATTACTTGCATCCATAGCTATGTTGTAAGAAGGTAAGACATTAGATCTTTGATAATCTCTGTAACACTAAATGGACCTATTGCGTTTTTTTTATTATTGCAATAGATTTCATCCTGATAATTTGCTTGTAATTTTGGGATCAGAAATACTTCTGGTAGCAACACGTTCTAGCAGTCGTCTGAGCTGAAGCCTGCTTGCGATATTCAGGGTGGAGCCATTACAGCTTCTGCTGTGATTATTTTATCTTCCTCATCTGAATGTCTCATAAAAATTTGTTATTTCAGCACATCTTTGGCACTAGTTGAGGAAATTACATATTTTGTGTGCTTAGTTATTATTATTATATACTGGTTTATATCTGACGTTCCACCATTTTCTAGATTAAATCAACAATTGAGAACTGTGTAGAGAGTTTCCAAAGGACAATTTTCCTCATCTAACAAATGTTTACTGTTTAGAAATGTTATCACAAAGTTTATACTTATGTTTTGGCATTTTGGGGTTTAAATATACACAAATTAAAATAAAGAGCAACCAAAGCAGGAACAAAAAAGATTGAATTTGATAACATCACAGTCGTGATAGTGTTTGTCACTCACACATCAGAACTCGTAACTGATAACACGGGCTGAACTGTTGAAAGAGTTGCAAACTTATGAGCTAAGAGTAGGTTGAACTCAATATCTGATGTAAAAAAGATGAACTTTCCCTTTGTTTGCAAGGAAGGGCTACATGTAAGGCACAGTATTACTGAATTAATGCTTTTGGAAGCCTGGCTTTCAGGGATTGGTGGGCTTGCAGAAATGAGAGAGCTCGGATCGGTGGACTTGCCCACGTGCTGGTGTGGCCACTGGAGTGAGGCACTTACAGGTTGGCTGTTTCCTAGATGGGTGGGGTTGTCACTGACTGGCCAACTTTCAGAAGCTCGGGCTGTCATTGGTTTCCTGACTTTCAGAAGCATAGTTACTAGAGTGAGGCTGTCTCTGGCTGATTTTCAGAGCATGCATTCTGATCTGTTATCACTAATTAAGGGTGGTTGCTTGTTCATGACTTGCGACTTTGGCCAAAGAACAAGTCTTTCTTTTCTTATATACCAAAAATATGTATTTTAATTCTAAGTCCTCTCTTTTAGTCTTCCCTCAGCCAAACTTGCAAGAGAGAACATATTGGACTGTACAGATCTCTATTTGTGGAGGAATGATTTTCCACTAGTATTGCCATTTAAGAGATTTAAGCACTAATTACTGTAATAGAAAACTAGCGCAAATTGCCAACTTTTTGTAATTATTGAGAAGAGCTGAAAAGGACATTTAGGTAGTCCTGACAAAGTCAATTCAGGAAGCAGGAAAAGTCATTAAAACACAGGACATGTCCTATGTGTTCAGGATGTCTGGCAACCCAACCCCAATGACATCTTCAGCCTTGCTTCTCTGCCATCTTCCCAGCACAGGTTGTGCTCCGGGGTCTCAAGGCTTCTCAAAGAGGCGTGGCCCAGGGTGAAGCTGGAGAGTTTGAGAAGTTCTAAGCCAGGTTAAAGAGCCACTGAAAAGTTTGAATCCAAGTAGTGACATGATTAGATTTGCATCTTAGAAAGATCACTCGGGCATCTGCGTGAGAGACTGGAGGTGGGGGAGCCTGTCAGGAGGCTCAGTGCTCAGTAGGAGAGGAGGAATGAGAGCCATTAGAGTTTTGTTTTCACTGAAGATTAGCGATTTACTTATAATATTGAATAAAATAACTGTCAAAGTTTTGGGGTCTTATTTAAAAGACATCCCTTTGCCTAGGAAAATTTGGGCAGTGACAAGTAAAGGACTTTGACTTGGTGAAGAACCGTGAAATTCATAATAGCTCCCTTCTCAGGAGTTACGTGTGTGTGCTGGGCACTGAGTGGTTTTCCATACCTTCACAGTGTCATTATGAAGGAGGCAATTAATGTAGTGCTAGGAGCCAGGTTCTAAGGTCAGAATCCCGGAATTCATATCTGGGCTCTGTCACTTATTAGGTGTGCCACCTTAGGACCCACTTTCCTCATCCCTAAGAGGGAGATAAACAGTGTTACCACATGTGATCATTTTAAGGACACCATGAGATAATGGGCTTAGATTGTTGAGTGTAGAGTATGTCCTGTTATAAGTGCTCAGTGTGCGAGCTATTATCATAACATAATTTTACAGATGAGAAAACTGAATCTTAGAGAGATTAGGTTAGTTTTCCAAGGTCACACAGTAAGCAACAGGCAGGGGTCTGACCCAGATTTATCTGACTTCAAATCCTCTGATCTTAATCATTACTCTCTACTACTTCTCAATATCTGAGACAAAGGTCTGGAGAAAATAAAATACATGCCGATGAAAGGAGACAAAGTGAAATATTCCTTTTTTTCATAAGAAGAAAAGATTAGGTGACCCAGCAATTATTGTGTTATCAGTTGTAATAAGACAGTGGGAGTTCAGACTGCCCAACGGGCACATCTGTTACTAGCGTTTCAGTTGTAACGTCTCTTTTAATTAATATATTTCGGGGAACATTATGCCAACTGTAGACTTGGTGGAAACGGAATAAGGAATCTAGAAGAAATGGTTACTACTTTTTGAAAAGTTTGGTTGTTTTTTCAAAATTATTATTGTACCTGTTTTCCCAATTGCGCTGGCACCAATTCAGTCTTGGGGAATTGAACTGCAGGTTTTTGCCGTTTAAACTTCCGCCAATCAAAGATGCCTGGCAGGGATGTTGTACATCTGCCCACACAGAGAAGCCCTACTCAAGTGCCTTCTGCTGCTTTGCCAGTCAGTTTGGGTCAACTTAGAATCATTTGAGTTGGAACATTCTCTCCGTGTCTGCGCTCCTATTGCTGTTCTTGCCTTAGTTTTGACATTTGGCTCAGGTACTATTTTTCTAAATTTAGGAAAACAGGAAGGCAGACAGTTCAAAGTTATGGTAATAGAGCAGTCACTGGGTTAAGGATTCCATTCCAAGCTCTTCCTCAGGAACAGAATAACAGTCCTGATTAAAGATTTTTAGGTAGCTTGTTCAGTTACTAAGTTGATGTAGATTTCTAAGTCCAGATCTTAAATTTTAGTTAGTTGTTTGGTTTGCATAATAAATTAGGATTTATGTTTCCCTTTGGGGGGCCCTTATTAAAGCCATAGTTTTAATTTCTCAATTTGCAGGATTTGAAATGGGTCATTACTTTTTTCTCCTGACAGCCTTAATGAGGTGTAATTGACACATAATGAACCGCACCTATTTAAAGTATACAATGTGATTAGGTTTTTGTTTTGTTGTTTGTTTTTGGTGAGTCAGATTTGTCCTGAGCTAACATCTGTGCCAATCTTCCTCTATTTTGTATGTGGGATGCCACCACAGCATGGCTTGACGAGCAGTGTGTAAGTCCATACCTGGGATCCAAACCCGCGAACCCTGGGCTGCTGAAGCAGAGTGCGTGAACTTAACCACTACACTGCTGGCCAGCCCCACAATTTGATAAGTTTTGACATATGTATACGCCTATGAAACCATCGCCACAATTAAGACAATGAAAAATATCCACTAAAATTTCCTCATGACCCTTTGTAATCCCAATCCCTCCATTTCACCATTTCTCCCTGGCCCCATGAAGCCAGCGATCCATTTTCTTTCACTATAGATTAAAACGTATGGTAGGTAGAATTTTGAGATGACCTCCAATGACCCTTGCCCTTGTATAATTGCTTCTCCATTGAGTGTGGGGAAAAATGTGTAAATATGATGTATCATTTCCATGATTACATCCTGTTGTGTGGCAAAAGGGATTTGGCAGTTGTAATTAAGTTTACTAATCAGTTGACCTTAAGATAAAGAGATTATTTGGATGAGGATAACCTCACCAAATGAGCCCTCTAAGAGCAGAGGTATACTTGGAAACTTGTTAGGCAGCAAGAGAAAACTAATACAGATTTTGGTACATGGAAGTGGGATGCTGCCATAAGAAATTCCTAAAATGTAGGATTGGCGTTGGATTCAGGCAATGGGTGGATGCTGGAAGACTGTTAGTAGACACAGATGTTAAAGATGCTGCTGGTGAGGTCTCAGGAGGAAGAAAGAAAGGCATTACTGGAATCTGGAGGAACGAGGATTCTTGTTATCCTTGTGGCAGAAAGCTTAGCAGAATTGTGTCCTTCAGTTACATGGAAAGCAGAACTTGCAAGAACGAACTTAATATAGCTAAGGAGACTTCCAAGCAAAATGTTGAGAATGCTGTCTGGCTTCTTCTTGCTGCTTATAGCAAAATGCAAGAGGAGAGAAATATATTGAGGGAAGGACTGTTAAACAAAAATGGACCACGGCCTGATGATATTGAAAATTCTTTTCCTCTCCAAATGGCAAAAGATGCTAAAATTAAGAGATGCACTATCAGGAGAGCATGATCTAGAAAAGAGGCTGAAGATGTGACTCTATAACCCTTTGCTGAAACCTGGGAAACTTATCAAAAGATTAGATTATTCATTCACGAGAGATTAAGAGCATTCCCCACAGATCTTTTCACTCAAACCAGAGGACCTCTAAATACTTTCAGGGCATTGTTCTTCAGCTGTCTCAGCAAAAGCCAAAGGTATAGAAAGGATTTTGTGGAAAGATCTGTGGATATGGCCTTTGTCTAATTGAGTGAACCCTTGTGAAAGTCATGGAAGGCTTCTTGAAAAATTTATATCAATAGAAACACTGCTAGTTTAGATTAAAAGAGGCAGAGAGAGTATGAAATGAAAAGAGGATATTGAGGGAAAGTTTTTAAACTACGAATTAAACATCTTTGATAGATACAGGGCTACTCAAGTTATCTATTTTCTGATACTTGAAACTTAAGTATCTATCCATTTCATGTAAGTTGTTGAATTTATTAACATAAAATTGTTCATAGAATTCCCTTTTTGTCTTTTAGTGTCTGCAGAATCTGTATTATTTTCATCTCTCTTATTCCTTATGTTGATAATTATGCCTTCTATCTTATTTCTCTAATTAGTTTGGCTAGAATCCTACAAATTTGATTGAGCTTCTCAAAAAAATCAGCTTCCGATTTTATTGTCTCTATCCTTTTTCTGTTTTGTTGATTTCAGTTCTGACTTTTATTATTTCCTTTCTTTTACTTAATTTGAATTTAATTTTTTCTTTCTTTTGTAGTTTCTTGAGGTGGAAGGTGAAGTCATTGTTTTGAGACATTTTTCTTTTCTTGTACAGGTGCTATAAATTAGTGCTATAAATTTTCCCCCAAGAATTGCTTTAGTGACATCCCACAAATTTTGATAAATTGTTGTGTTTTTATTTTCATTTAATTCAGTATATTTTGAATTTCCCTTTGGTTTCTCCTTTCATCCATTGGTTATTTAGAAGTGTGCTATTTAGCTTCCAAATATTTGGGTTTTCCAGATATCTTCCTGTTTTTGATTTCTAATTTAATTCTATTGTGGTTAGTAAACATACTTTGCATGACTCAAATCCTTTTAAATTTAGTGAGATTTGTTTGAGGCTTAGAGTATGGTCTATCTTGGTAAATGTGCCACCTGCACTTGAAAAAAAGTGCTTATTTTGCCGTAGTTGGACGAAGCATTCAATAAATATCATTGGATTAGTTGGATGATATTTCTCTTTAAATCTTGTTATCTATACTGATTTTCTGCCTACCAGTTGTCTCAATTATTGAAATCTCTAACTATAACTCATGATAATTCAACTTAAAGGAAAAAGAGGGCTGGTTCAGTTCACTAAGCTCCGCTTGTGTCTGTGTGTGAGTGAGGGTGTGGTGTTGCTCCCAGGAGCAAATTAAGACTCCCTAAAATTTGATCAGGCCCTTTCAGCCACCCACAAAAACAGACTGTCTAAATAAAAACAAAATACTTGAAATGAAAACACAGCTTCAAGGCAAATCTTCTTTCCATTCCCTCCACTCCCTTTCAGCCTTACTGCTTTCTCTGTATTCATCTATATATAAATTCTAGACTTACCACTGTTGGCTAGTGGTATATTAGTGGTCTTATGTGGTTCCTATCCTTTGATATTATAACATAAAAAAAGATTGGAATATTCCTAAAATTTCTGAACAAGTACGTGGAGAGACATCGGTTGTCAAGTTTTTGTAATCACAATTTGAGGAAATGGCTTAGAGATTACCTGCAGTAGAGCATACATCTCGGGTTCAAGAGAATGGTGAGTTCAGGTACCAAAACTTTCTGCTAGAAATGGTCTGTTTTGCTATTTCGTCCTCCACAGCTAACACAAATGACTGAGAGAGAATCGAGAGTGAAATCTATTGTATATCTGCACCTCTAGCTGCCTTATAATAAGTTTTAGTATTTTGAATATCTATTTTTAAAATTTAGTTTTGAATAGTAAATTGACACCCTTTTAAACTTCACATCATTGTTTATTTAGGTCAGAGAGATTTCTTGGGAGTTAGTATTTATAGATTGTTAAAGGCCCCTCAGGCAATGTCAAGGCTGTTGCAAGTGGACAGTTTCTTGAATTACAGCGCAGAAACTTTAATACCTACCTCAGGAATGATAGGGGTCTTAAATAGAGTCATATTTACTAAAGAAACCTAGAGTTTTCTTAGATTGCCAACCTTAGTAAGGCAAGAAATGTCAGGGTGACAGAGGTTAAGTGGCTCTTTTCAGAAATGTTACACTGATTCTCTATATTTAAGATGCAAAACAGCTTCCCAGGAGCTATTTAATTAAGTGAAAGTAAGTCTAGTCCCTTCGGAACCGAATGGCTCAGTGAGCAAATACATATGAGCAAGTGAAGGAAGTGGGGGACGTTATTATGTGCTTCATAGACACGGCGACACTTTATAACCCCACATCAGGGATCCTAAACAGTGATTGGTTGAGAAAATTATCAAACTGAGTTTAAATTTCGGCAGGTACAAAATTGTCATGCAAAAGTCCAGGACAGTGTGCCACTCTCAGTCTTCAAAGAGAAAGATAAGAAATTCTGGATTTTCAAAGTCCCTTTGAAGGCTTTTAAGGTAAGATGGAACATCCTCTCTACTCAGAAGCAACTGATTCCTTTAGAAAGAAATCTGAATTTCAGAGAAAAAGCCAAAATGATTTTAAGAAGTGAATAACCCTTATGATTAGATTTTTTTCTTCCCTTTTGACTTGTCAAATCAAGACTATGCATTAAAAGGAAATGAAAAATTATGGGGTAAGGGATACTAATTTCATCTTGTAAAACATTGCATCACTGAAGAATAGGATTTTTTTCATAGACAGTATGTTAAACTATCAGTTGCTAATAGAAAAAGTATGTATAAAATGAAGCAAATATTTTAAATCTAAAATATTAACAACAGAAGGAGTGATTAGAATATAGTATATATAATTCACTAAAACTCCATTACTATTA
The DNA here is from genome assembly GCF_041296235.1 of Equus asinus. Classification (NCBI taxonomy): domain Eukaryota; kingdom Metazoa; phylum Chordata; class Mammalia; order Perissodactyla; family Equidae; genus Equus; species Equus asinus. Next base: position 92,371,634 of record NC_091792.1, on the reverse strand, counting down.
TCTTTATCCAGAAAAACCATCTTTAAGAAACTTGTGTCTGGTTAAAGCCATTTTATTAGCCTCATCATTGCAATGTAAGATGTGAAAGGATTAATGAAAAAGGAAAGAAATAATTTCTTCCTCTTTCAAATAGTAACAAAAGTAACATTTAAACACTGACAATGTTAAGAAGTAAACATGGATTTTGGAATTTGATTTAACACATTGCGTTACATTTATTTCAAAATCTGGCTAATCCACTCAGCGATAAACTCCGTGAGGTTAGGGCTCATATCTATTTCCGGGACTCAGTATCCAGCCTACATCAAGCCTTCAAATGTTTGTTGAATGAATGAATGAATCACAGTTTACATTTAATTTTCTAGTCTCTGAAAAATCAACCTTTGGTCTAAAAAATTATTATTTTCTTTTCCAGTTGACATTAGGGTTTTAAAAGCCAGATTAAAATACATCTACTTAGGATATCTGGGGATTCTGACTTCTGTCACGTACTTTTTTGTTTTGTGTTATCATAATAGGTTTGGGAAATTGAAAGACGTTACTAAAACATTGGCAAACTGAGGTGGAAATTTGATAGTTATCTGGTTGCTTTGATTAGTTTTGATAAAAAATTGGATAACCCAGATTTAAAATATCCACCTTGGGCTTTCAAACAGGGCTTTAATTAAGCTTTACTTTTCACTGTTTTATTAACTTGTTCAAATTAACTAGACAATTGCTGAATCACATTTCATTTGTGACAATTCATGAGATAATCTGAAGGGGTTCACATGATTCTGAAGCCTCTGCTTTCAGGCTGACAAAATCGAGGCCATTTCTAAGGTAGTCTGTCGAGCCCTTTCCCTACCCGTGGATACAGTGGCAAGCATCATCGTGCGCCGTGCGTTGATCAGGAGTGCATCTGCAAGGGAGATAAAGTGGTCAGATTGCCGGATTGCGGTTTAGAAATGGGATGCACAGTACCTGGCCTTCGCTACGGTACTTTTCCAGGAGACCACGGCTCCTCCAAATCACAGCGTGGACCAGCCTTCTGCAGAACCTATGTGATAATTAGGCTGGGGATCGTAAAGTCCACTATAACCCCCACTTACTAAAGAGCTGCCCTTCAACATCTGTGCCCCAGAACTCTGCAATATACTTGTCCTGGGGTCACCTTGGCCTCGTTTTAACCTATAGCACTTCTCAAGGAGGTCTAGCTATTCTTGGCTTTCTGCTGAACAGCTGTAAGAGTAAGCATTTCTCTCTCTCTCTCTCAGTAGTTCTGGAACCGTGTTCTCTGTCCTGTGAGGAAATGCCAGTAATTCTATGACAGTTGATGTTCACTGAGGCTTTATGTTTCCACATTTTATGTATCGACATTAAATTCAATCAAGGCTATTTATGACCTGCAGTATTCTGATCTATAAACTCAGTGGGAATTCATGAAATAGGAGTAAAACTCTTCCTTCCCTTCTGTAGTAATTTTATCATTACATCAAGAACTCCTGCTTGCAGTAAATAGGAATTTAAGTTTTTGGTTCACACAGACCATACAATATCTATTCCAATGTGTCAAAAATACGTTATAGTCCATTTCTGAATGTGAATCCTAACAGGAATGAAGGGTCATGTTTTTGGAAGTCCCACATAATGATTGCTGTCATTTATTAAGAGATTGCTAACACCAGAAACAGTGCTTGGCGCTGTTTATACCATGAAGTATCTATTCGTCAACAACATTCACACGTCTTTTTCTGTGCTGCATATTGGAATACGATGATCGCCCAGATGCTCTTCTGGGCCGTAGGAGCTCGCAGGAGGTCAGGGGGACCTATAAGAGACCAGGTTATTTTAAAACAGTGCAACGTGCTGCCCGTGAGGTGTGCAGAAGCTGCTGCGTGTAGAAAGGAGAGAGACACCAAATGCCCTTGGAAATGAAGTCAGAGAATGCGTCTCAGAGAAGATTCTTCTGCTAAGATAGTTAGAACGATCCTGAAGTGCAGCTGTGATTGTTTTCCCAGACAGAGGAAACAAAGGCTTAGTAAAGCTACTGAAATTTCTCAAGCTCACACATCAAGCAACAAAGGTAGAATTTGAACCCAGGTCTCGGAATCCAAGCTCCACGTTCTTTCCACTATCCTGGGCTCCCTCATGCTAGCAGTGTCTTTCCCTTACGGTCTAGGATGACCCAATTGGGTGGATTTGGGGTGAGGATGATAAGTGCCTCACCTTTTAAGCACAATCTTAGCAGAATTACTTAATACTTGATCAAAACTCTTCAGAATTGATGTCATTACCATCAAAAACAGCAGAATGACAAAGTCATGCTTATGCACTTTGTAACTACATGATGTGCCCCTTCATTGGCATAGGCAGAAAAAGTCTATGGACCTACATCTGTGTGGAGCCTGGTGATGTCCCCACATGTCTCTTTGACCACTCCAGGTGTGTTCTGGAATACTGAGTCTTGACAATCTTCTTCTCATATTGGATACATACTCCTCGCCTGGAAAAAAGGCAATTGCTCACAAACCAAAATAATACTTTACTGTGATTATCATCTTTCGCTTTATAAGTAATATCGTGTTGTTGTTTTTTCTTTAAAAACAGCCACTGATTAATATTCCTAAAGAAAATGAAGATAATTGTATGTTTTTGCATTTGGGCAGCAGCATGGGCCATTCCAGTGAGTATGCCTTCCTCAGGAAGCCTCCTTACTCTGCTGTCTCTTTTAATCTAACATTAAAAAAATATTAATTTCCTTAAGACTTTGCAGATAAACTGAGCTAAACATTCAAATTTGCGTGAAAGACTTTACAAGATATATTTGGGGTCGCAACAAAATCAAATGTGCACTCCAGTTCGTGCTCCCATCCTCTAATTGAAAGCCGCATCTCGTCAGAAGGATTATTGCTCCTACAATTCCTCCAGATTAATTTACATTCAATCCCCAGGAGTCGTGTAGCCTTTGTCCACCTTTGCTCATGCCCTGTGAATTTCATTTTAATATCAATAAAGCCTGTATTATTTAGGAAATTTTCAAGAAAAAAATAGAAAAAACAGGATTTTTCAACATAGGAGAAAACCAATGTTTCACTCAGAGAGTTATGTTTTATGTTCACTGTAGAACATTTGGAATAAACAGATAAACACCAACAAAGGAAAATTAAACCTTTTGCAATTTTATTAGCCAGCTGCTATGGTTAACATTTTGATATATTTTTATAATACCAAACTCTTCAGTATTTATGTAGTTGAGAATTTTCTCAACTATTTCAAATGTGCTCCTGAAGTTACAGAAGTAGCACATTACTTGCTTTTGCTTCTGCACTGGCTCAGGTCACGCCTACTACTCTCTTAGGGGTTTTGGCCAGGATTATGCTTAGAGTGGGTCTTGTGCTATTGCAAGAGGCTTGTTGAACAGAAACACCAAAAGCCTCTCTCTTAGTTTTTATAAAAGACTATTCCCCTGCTACGATTGAGATAAGTGGTCTGGTTAATACTTCAATAAAATTGGTACTACCACTGTGACAAATATCTGTATGCCCAGTTGAAATTCTACGTAAGACCTGTAACAAGCCATTTCTCTTTCCTACCTGATTAGATTACACTTCAACCTTTGTGTTATATCTTTTATGTTCATTTAAGGAAAGACATGTGTGTACGTGTGCACATGTGTGTGTGTGCACAAAATAAGAGTGTTTTCAATTTCCACTACTTTCATTTTGGTAGGTTCCTCAAATCAAGCCATTGGAGAGACATGCTGTTGATAAATCTGTGAATTTAAATCTTCCAGCAAAATTGAAACCGCCAATACAGGTACAGGATGCAAAATGTGTTTCTAAGCTGTTTTTAGATTCCATTAACTTTCAAAAAATTAATGCTCTTCTTTTCAGTTTTCTTTACTTCACGATGATATTCACAGTTTATTTGGAATTGTTCCTCTTTTCTAGGATGAATTAAATGTCAATCATACCACCAAAGAAAGTGGTGTACCTGTGCATGAAAATGAAAGAGGACAGCCACAGTATACCAAAGACAGTTACGAAGGAGAGAGAAATGGCTCCGAGTGGGCAGAAGTGGGAAGGAAAAGCTCTTCTACACATTCTATGTTAGTAAATGAAGAGGGGAATGCTGGGGATCAGAATGCGGGCACAGGAAACCCAGAAACATATGGTCATGATGGGATACAAGGAGAAGAAGAGGGCACCACAGCAAGTGGCATCAGGGGACGAGTAAGCATCATTGACAATGCTGGGACGGCAAATGGGAGCAATATCAGTGAAAATACTGGTAAGAATTCACAAAATGGGGCTATTGGAGATGGAAGTCAGAGTGAGGATGCCACTTTTGTCCAAGAAGATGGACATCAAGTAGCCGGAAACAGTAACAGCACAGGCCATGAGGATGGAATAAGTGGGAATTCCTGTGGAAATGAGGGTGATACAGGTGAAATAACCCCTCAGAGAGAAGGTGAGACAATTGGGAATGAGGGAGCAGGAGTAACGCCTTGGGGAAGTGGAGCTGGCAATAGTGAAGATGCTGGCCTGGATAATTCTGATGGGAGTTCTAGTGGGAATGGAGCAGATGAGGATGAAGACAAGGGCTCTGGTGATAATGAAGATGAAGAAACAGAGAATGGAAAAGAGGGCACTGATAGCGGCAGCGGCCGAGAGGCTGAGGTTCACGGAGAAGAAGATGACAGTGACAATAGCTTAGGTCAAAATTCAATTAGTAGTGAAGATGATGCCCCTGAAGGCAAAGAAGATCCTCATGACATTGATGGAGACAATACCTCCAAGAGTGAGGAGGCTTCTGATGGTATTCCAGAAGACAATGATAGCCCAGTAATAGAGGACACTCAAAAACCCAACCACAGAGAAAACAAAGTTGTGGAAAATGCACTCACTGAAGCATCACAGCCAAGTGCCATTGGGAAGAGCCAAGATAAGGTTAGTTTGCGAACCTGATTTCTTTCAATGGCAGTTTAAATTCTCCCTCTCCATCCACTGATGGTAGCACAAAAATAAATCATAAGTGTTCATATATTTTGGCCCCTAAATTACTTGATTATTTATTGGGAAAGCTAGAGTCCTTATTAGACTTTGATACAGAACAATTTTAAAAAGCAGATATTTCTGAAAATTTTGTTACAATTCTACAAAATCTTGTGCTAAATAATTGTTGTACCATGTAGCTGTTTACAAAGTTCCTACTGGATTGAATGGGTTGTTATGTAACCTAAACACCAGAGTACTTTCAAGTACTGAATAAAGCACATTTTCACAAACAGATGTGATTGACATACTGGAAGCTGAACTCCTGTTTCTCTGGCCAACCTCCCTAGTCAGTCTTGCTCAGACCAATGCAATTTCGCGGCGTAACATTCACTAATTAATCATTCTTTTCTCCATCCTTCCAAAGGGAATAGAAATTGAAGGTTCCAGAGGTGACAACAGAAACAATATTACCAAAGAAGGTGGGAAAGTCAACGAAGATAAAGAGAGTAAAAGACAACATGGAATGATCGTAAGCAAAGGAAATGTCAAGACACAAGGAGAGGTTGACACCATACAAGGACCTGGTGAGAAATTAGAAGCCGGAAATAAGGTTGGACACAGCAAAACAGGTAGTGACAGTAATAGCGATGGACATGACAGTTATGAGTTAGATGATGAATCCATGCAAGGAGATGATCCCAATAGCAGTGATGAGTCTGAGGACAATGGCGATGACAATTCTGAAGATGACAATAACAGCAGTAGCCGAGGAGATGCTTCTCATGACTCTGATGAATCAAAAGATAATGGCAATGACAGTGACTCAAAAGGAGAAGGAGATGATGATGACAATGATAACACATCAGATACTAATGACAGTGACAGTAATGGCAATGGTATCAATGGGAGCAATGACAATGGCAAAACAGACAGCAGCAAAGATAAATCAGACAGCAGTGACAGCAGCAACAGTAGCGATAGCAGTGACAGCAGTGAGAGTAGCGATAGCAGTGACAGCAGTGACAGCAGTGAGAGTAGCGATAGCAGTGACAGCAGTGACAGTAGTGATAGCAGTGACAGCAGTGACAGCAAATCAGACAGTAGTGACAGCAAATCAGACAATAGTGACAGCAGCGACAGCAGTGACAGCAGTGAGAGTAGTGATAGCAGTGACAGTAGTGACAGCAGCGACAGCAGTGACAGCAGTGACAGTAGCGACAGCAGTGACAGTAGCGACAGCAGCGACAGCAGTGACAGTAGCGACAGCAGCGACAGTAGCGACAGCAGCAACAGCAGTGACAGTAGTGACAGCAGCGACAGCAGTGACAGTAGCGACAGCAGCGACAGCAGTGACAGTAGTGACAGCAGCAACAGCAGTGACAGTAGTGACAGCAGTGACAGCAAATCAGACAGTAGCGACAGTAGTGATAGCAGTGACAGTAGTGATAGCAGTGACAGTAGCGACAGCAAATCAGACAGTAGTGACAGCAAATCAGACAGTAGTGACAGCAGCAACAGCAGTGACAGTAGTGACAGCAGTGACAGCAAGTCAGACAGTAGTGACAGCAGTGACAGCAAATCAGAGAGTAGTGACAGTAGTGATAGCAGTGACAGCAGCAACAGCAGTGATAGCAGTGACAGCAAATCAGACAGCAGTGATAGCAGCGACAGTAGTGATAGCAGTGATAGTGACAGCAGTGACAGCAAATCAGACAGCAGTGACAGAAAATCAGATAGTGACAGCAGTGACAGTAAATCAGACAGTAGTGACAGTAGCAATAGCAGTGACAGCAGCAACAGCAGTGACAGTAGTGACAGCAGTGAAAGTAAATCAGACAGTAGTGACAGCAGTGACAGCAAATCTGATAGCAGTGACAGTAGTGACAACAGTGACAGCAGTGATAGCAGTGACAGTAGCAACAGCAGTGAAAGTAAATCAGACAGTAGTGACAGCAGTGACGACAGTAGTGACAGCAGTGAAAGCAGTGACAGTAGCAACAGTAGTGACAGCAGTGATGACAGTAGTGACAGCAGTGACAGTAAATCAGATAGTAGCGACAGTGACAGCAAATCAGACAGCAGTGACAGCAGTGATAGTGACAGTAAATCAGACAGTAAAGACAGTAGTGACAGCAGCAACAGCAGTAACAGTGACAGCAGTGACAGTGACAGCAGTGACAGTAGTGACAGCAGTGACAGTGACAGCAGTGACAGTAGTGACAGCAGTGACAGTGCATCTGACAGCAGTGATGAGAGTGACAGCAAGAGCAAGTCTGGTAATGACAACAACAACGGAAGTGATAGTGACAGTGATAGTGACAGTGAAGGCAGCGATAGTAATCACTCGACCAGTGATGATTAGAACGAAAGAAAAACCCATAGGATTCCTTTTGTGAAAAGTCTGGTGAATAATTGATGGGAAATAAAGACTTCTAAGTAAGCAAAGAAAGAGGAGAAATAAACAGAAGACATATGTCAACGTGCACGTGAACAATGAGTGGAATAGTCAAACTGTCCAATTCAGAACCAAGTCCCACAGCCTCGGAGAGAGAACTGGGAAGCATGACCTTTGGTGCATGCATGTTAAAATATATTCTGAAAAGATTTTGTTAAAAGTGTAAATCCAAACGTGAAAGAACAATGAAAACATCCTTTAACAGTTTACACACAAACCTCAAGTAATCGCATGCTACATAACTTCAACTTAAGTGCCAAGTGCTTTAGAGAGTGTAGCTAGCAAACACATCGTATCAACAACCTGTGGCATTGCCTTAAGATTTCAGTAATTATATTTTCTGGATAGATGATCTGCTCGCTGCTGAGTAAAGATGCTGTTACCATGATACGCAGCTTGGCTACTGATTCATTTGCTTGTTCTAAGGAAGAAATACATTGAAAGGTGAAAAAAAAATCACAGCAATGATTTAACCTATCTGGACCATGGGAATAATCTTTCTAATCATTGAATAGACTAACTACAAATTATGAAAATTCTGAAGCGTGCTAGTCAGAAAAGCATTTAGAGGCTGTTTAAGCAACAAGATCTGATGTATAGTATTCTGTTCCTTAAAACCACTGGTAATTGAGCCTCAAGTCCCTAAAACTATTGACAAAACTGATGCAGCTCTTAGGACAGTGTCTTGCCTCCAGTAGCCACTCTCTAAATATTAAAAAATAAATGAATACGTAAGTGAAGGACTCTGGAGCAGGGCGGGGGCTTCACCTTTTGAACTCTGTCTTCAGAACTCTGTTAAGTATAATCAGTTATTTGTCTTCCACTTCAGAAGTCTCACCAAGTCAAGCTTGGTTCATATTTCCCTTTTAACTCCCCCACATGCCGAAACTTCCAGATGAGGCCCTGAGACTCCCTTCTAGATATTAATCTCTTCAATAAAGCCAAGTGTTGCTGGTGGGTAGCGTTTGGAAACATATTTTTTATTTGAGTCATATATGCACTCATATCTGAGAGTGGATCATTTTGCATGAGCTTTTGCATGAATGAGGGTAATTCTTAGTTTTGAGATGAAGCCCAAACTTTAGAACACGAAGATCTTGAAGGTGTATGAGACTAGAGTGTGATATTTAATAGGGTGGAGCTATAATTTATCACCCAAACTAGGATACTTTTGAGAGTGCAAGGGGTGCTATCCATAATGACTTGGGGACAGGGAGTCTAAATTGGGATTGTCTGGGGACACTGGCAGATACAATGACCATGACCATAAACCTTTAGGGTATTGTTCAAGATTTAGTAGTGATGATTTATAATTTCCCTCTTTGTCTACTTCGGCAATTTTAGGTTTGTTCTAATTCAAAGGTGAGAGTCCGTATAGTGAAGTTTCAAATGCAAGTTCTTTTATGTTAACTTTCAACCAGTCATTAGTTGATCATTTATATTCTAATGTTAGGAGTATTTTACACAAAGAGTTTCAGCAGGGTTTTTTTTTCTGCCTCCTTCCTCTTTTATGCAGGAGTTTCTTAGTTAAGAGGTCAATGTTTAGTGCTAAAGGCTTTAAAAATTCTGCTACTCATAAACTACTTGGCAACTCATAACACTGTAAAATTTCAGGTTTCTACTATATCACAATCATGCAAATTACTCCAAATTTCTTTCCTTAAAATATGCTCTAGATTTTAACTCCTTTAGGTTTCAGGGTTTTTTTTTAATTTGTAGAGTGCGGCTTCTAGTACTTGTCCCGCCGATTTCAAAAGGTTGTCATGAACACTAAGTCAGGCAATGGATGTGAAACTCTGTAAATTGTACAAGATACGTAAATAAAAGAGATAATGCATTTTGGTGTTACAATAAACATCTATTTCTGTGACTGTTCACAGGAAAACTCCCTTCATCTTAATGAGTTTGCAAGTAATTACTCCCTCCATCATATCTTTAAAAATTAGCAATTTTTAATTGAAAAAGTAATATATGTATACATAAAATAAAAATTTCAAATACTATGAAAAGATACAAAAATACTAAATCTCTATCATCCCAGACCTCCGGTCCTGTATTTCTCTTCCCTAGAGGCAATTCCCATTACTAATATCTTGTGGAACTTTCCAGAAATATCCTATGCACATATAAGCACATATGTTCCCCCTTTCAAAACACGTAGAAATCTACTATACACGGTGTGCTTATCTTACTCTTTTTAACCTAAGAATATAACTTGAATATTGTTGGTTCATAGCACACAGATCGACATTCTTTTTCACAGCTGCATTGTATTTCATTTTATGAACTGCCACAAGTATTTAATCTGTCCCTTTTTTCCTGTCACTTTCTAAGCCATTTCTAGTCCAATGAGAGTCTCTGCAGGTGTCACCTGAGTCAATAGCCCAAGCTGGATAAATTTCAAGCCAGTTCTTATAAAGACTTCACCTTAAGAAATGTTTCTTGGGGTAGAAGAGATATTCAAAATCTAGGCCTGATGTCAGAAACAATGAAGGAAGATTATGACCCTGATTTTCTTACATAATAATATCTGCATCGACCTCTGGACTTTCGAGGCAAATATGAAGGAGACACGCCAAAAGAATGTCTCAGGAGTAGATCCTTTGAACACAAGAAGTCTGGTATTAAAAAACAAAATTGATTGGGGTTATTTTCTGGAATAAAGACTAAAAACTGTCTGCTAATATTGCCCATGAGAACAGTACTTTTTAAACTGCAGTTTACCACTCATTTAGTAGCTCATGATATCAATTTAGTGACTCATGATCAACATTTTATAAAATGAAAGAATAAAAAACTTAGTGCATCCTATGTGGTGTTTTGTGAAACTTGACGACATTTATCTCTACCTACATACATACACAAACATGTCTAAGTATGCATATCCAAGGACATGATGTAAAATGTCCTTCTGACTATTGGTGGCAGTAAAAAAAATTTGAAAGCATTGTAAAACACAGTTATTGCTAGTAATTATTTATTTACTTTTCACATTCACTTTTCTCCTTACAAACCTGTGTTTCTTTCCCACTTTTGAAGCAGTGGTTAAAAAAAGAAACAAATAAATGTTGGCGTATGTGTGGAGAGGTGGGGAAGAGTGGTGGGGGATGGGTGTCTGGATTTGTTTGTGTTGCAGTAAAAGAGTGAGGTGACGTTGTCACCTTTTGAACAAGAGGCTATCCTGATGGTGCTGGTGGGTTTGTTGGGAATTAAAGATTTATTTGGGCTTGTGTGGGTTCCTCCACATACAACTGAAGACGCGGGATCTTAAAACTGACTCTCAGAGGTCATCTTCTCCTTCTCACCTGACTCAGGAATTCCTTCTGCATCTGCTCGTTCCATAAATCAGGAAACGTAGCAACGGTTTATTTTGTTGTTATAAATCTATTTCTTAAAATAGGTTATAAAGAGATAACCATTAGAGAGTCATACCTCACCATATAAATACATTTTAAATTATTAACTGGAATAGAACTTCCCAGAAGTCAAACTGCTTTATGGTTTGTAATGGAAGTTTTGAAAAACTTCAGACCAAAATAACTAGGAACAACTTTCCTCTCCCTAAAAGGAGCAGGAACAGAATAGAATAGTTCAGTCATAGATGAAAATATGGTCGTGTTCTCACAGTGATCCATTCATTGCCACTTGCAGGCAAATCCTCTAGAGAACGAAATAAGTCAACACACAGTGTTCCCAACCTCTGCTCTCTGAACAGAGATCGTGGGTTCATATGCTAAAAAAAAAAGAAAGAAAGGAAAAAAAATGAGTCAATTCCCACGGGGTACACATGTAGCTCAGAAAAATGATAAGAAGTCTGAAGATCACCAGTACACTAGGCTCGACGGGTTTTCCACTAGTTTGCACGGCCCCAGCTCTAGCATGACACACCGCATCTACAGAGAGCTTCAGAATAAGGTGCTTCCCTTGCTCCAAGTCCATTATTTTGGGCTTTTCCACTGGCTATCCCCCTCCTTCTACTCTTTCTTCTTTTCCTCCCTAGTATTTTTCCCTTCAGAGAGATGAAGACATGTCTGTGGGGAGGAGATGCTTTATCCCTTGCAGAATTTAACTCCCAGGCATCTCCCTGTGTGAGGCCCCGGGAAAAGGCCCTAGTCAGGGACTGCTGGGCTTGAGATTCCGTCACTGGTCCCAGATTTCAGTCACAACCAGCTAGCTCCCAGCTCCTACCTTCTCCCTAGTACTCTCTTCAGTTGAAACCACTGAATCTTTCCCTGCTGTCCTAACTCTATCTCCCTATTTTCAGACCAGTGTGAACTGAGGCGAAAGATACTCAGGCAGTAACAGACCAACACTTAGGCTGGCACCAAAGCACACTTACTTCTTGTCTGATCCTAATAACCTGATTCCCGCAGTGGGCTCTTACCTTGTCCCCAAGCGACAACCCCTTGGGTTTTTCTAACTGGGCTTCTACAGAGCTTCATCGTCTCCTTCTAGTAGACTGATTAGAATTGTCCCAGCCCAACCAGCCTAACATCACCAGGAGCAAACCTGTTGTCTGATGCAATCAGGCTTATCAGCCCAGGGCAGGATGGAGACTGCCACCAGAACAACCTCGGGCGGCGGGCGGGTGGGCATCTCAGCAAGCAACAGAAAAGAGAGAACTATTAGAGGATTTGGCGAAAGGGTGGAATTTAGGCGATACTTAAATGAAGCAATGTTGAGAGGCTCAAAGCAAAGCAGGCCTGTGGCTAAAGGGGTCAACATCAGGTTTGGAGTGTGAAGAAGACCCAGGCTCGTGCGTCCTTGGAAAGTGCAAAGTTAAGATGGCTGTAGGCTCTTGTATCCAGAAATCCCTTCTTCGAATCTCTACCTGGGCTGTAAGTTGAGACTGATTCTCTGTGTCAAAGTGCCTTAGACCCTCCAGGCAAGAGTAGGGTGTTTTATTTTTACTGATTTAATTTTAAACAGCAAAGTCTCTGATAATCTATGATTTTAGAGAATAAACTTTCTCAGTGATTAATAAAGCAGGAGTCATTCAAAGTAGGTTTTTTTTTTTTTATTTTTTATGACACATTACAGCCTCAGTGTCCTTGAGAGATCTTATTTTCTGTTAAGTTTGCAGCTGGCTTTATCTGTGTCTGTCATTCCAGGCTGACAAATGATGGGTAGATTTTTAGTCTCTCAGTGTGAGCTAAGTTTTACTTTCTCAGGAGATCTGTTTCCGCTAAACTCAGACTCTGCTTGCCTTGCTAGTCCTTTTCCCAAATTCTGGCAGGACTCAGTGCCCACCTGTTCCTTCAATGTTGCCTGTTCCAGACGACCACCTGGCAGACTTTGCATCACTCCCAGGATTTGTTGTTGTTGTTTTTGCTGATTACTCTCTTTATCCTGAACAGACATTGCCATTTCCTCTCAGTCCCAGTGTTTTGCACACAGACTTCTCTGTTTAAACCCTTCAGCATGGCATAGTTTCTCCACTCCAATTTCTTGCCTGCCTCATGTAGATAGTGAGGTCCATGTTTTACCTCTTTTCTGTCTATTCCATTCTGCCCACCATAACTGGTCAAGTTCTGGTATTTAAAGTTCCCATCTCTAAACTGGATTTGAGTCTTCTTCTGGAATTTGTTTTTGAATGTCTTTTTCTCCATTTCTGTCCATAAAGACCAGCAGAAGCAGTTTACTTTCAGCTGGCAAGACCAGAAATTCACCTGCACTTCCCATCTTTCACTACACCTATCAGCTCTGCAGCCCTATCTCATAATTTAGTTTGCAGCATTCTTGATTGGCTTTCCCTTCCAGAAGATATCACACTGGTCCTTTATATTGATGCATTCATGTCGTTATGCTGATTGGACCCAGTGAGCCAGAAGTAGCAACAACTCTGTATTTATTGGTAAGACATTTGCATGTGGGAAATAAATCTTACTAAAATTCAGGGGCCTTTTACCTCAGTGGAATTTCTAGGGGTTCCGCAGTGTGGGCTATGCTGAGATATCCCTTCTAAGATGAGAGATAAGTTGTTGCATCTGGTCCTTCTACAGCCAATAAAGAGGCACAATGCCTCGTGGGCCTCTGGATTTTGGAGGCAACGTATTCCTTGTTTGGGTGTGTTTCTCTGGCCCATTTACTGAGTGACCCCAAAATCTGCTAGTTTTGAGTGTGGCCCAGAAGCAGAGAAGGCTCTGTAACAGGTCCAAGTTGCTGTGCAAGCAGCTCTGCCACTTGGGCCATATGATCCGGCAAATCCAATAGTGCTTGAAGTGGCAGTGGCAGAAAGGGCTGCTGTCTGGAGCCTTTGGCAGGCCCCAGTAGATGAATTGCTACATAGGCTTTTAGGATTTTGGAGGCCCTGCCATCAGCTGTGGATAACTACAGTCCTTTTGAGAAACAGCTCTTGGCCTGCTACTGGGCCTTTGTAGAGACTGAACACTTGACCATCAGTCACTGAGTTACCATGTGACATGAGCTTCCCATCATGAAGTGGGTGTTACGGGACTCACGAAACCATAAAGTTGGGCATGCTTTGCAACAATACATAGTCAAATGGAAGTGGTGTATAAGTGATTGGGCCTGAGCCCTGAAGGCACAAGTAGGTTACTTGAAATGGCCCAAATGTCCATGGTCCCCACTCCTGTCACACTGTCTTCTCTCTCCCAGCCTGCACCCATGACCTCATGGGGCATTCCCTATCTTCAGTTGACAGAGGAAGAGAAGGCTTAGGCCTGGTTGGCAGAAGGTTCTGTGGAATACGCAGGCATCACTCAAAAGTGGACAGCTATAGTACTACAGCCTCTTCCTGGGATATCCCTTAAGAACAATGGTGAAGGCAAATCCTCGCAGCGGGCAGGACTTTAAGTAGCGCAGCTGGTTGTTCGTTTTGCTTGGAAGGAGAAAAGGCCACATGTGTGACTGTGTATCGATGCATGGGCTGTGGCCAACGGTTTGGCTGAATGGTCAAGGACTTGGAAGGAACACGATTGGAAAATTCGTGACAAAGAAATTTGGGGAAGAAGTGTGTCAATAGATCTCTGTGAGTGGGCAAAAAAATATGTCCTATATGAATGCTCACCAAAGGGTGGCCTCAGCAGAAGAGGATCTTAATAACCAAGTGACTAGGATGACCCGTTCTGTGGATACCAGTCAGCCTCTTTCCTCAGCCACCCCTGTAATCACCCAATGGGCTCATGAACAAAGTGACCATGGTGGCAGGGTTGGAGGTTACACATGAGCTCAGCAACATGGACCCCCACTCACCAAGGCCAGTGTGGCTATGGCCACCACTGAGTGTCTGATCTGCCAGCAACAGAGACTAACGCTGAGCCCCTATATGGCACCATTCACCAGGGTGATCAGCCAGCCTCCTGCTGGCACGTTGATTACATTGGACTGTTTCCATTATGGAAGGGGAAGTGCTTTGTTTTTACTGGAATAGACACTTACCCTGGGTATGGATCTGCCTTCTTGGCATGCGATGCTTCTGCCAAAACTACCATCCATAGACTTATAGAATGCCTTATCCACTGTCATGGTATTCCACACAGAATTGCTTCTGATCAAGGAACTCAAATCACAGCAAAAGAAATGCTACAGTGAGCCCATCCTCATGGAATTCACTGGTCTTACCTTGTTCCCCACCATCCTGAAGTAATTGACTTGATAGGACTGTGGAATGGCCTTTTGAAGACTCAGTTACAATACCAGCTAGGTGGCAATACTTTGCAGGGCTGGGGCAAGGTTCTACAGAAAGCTGAATGTGCTCTGAATCAGCATTCAGTATATGGTTCTCTTTCTATGATAGCCAGGATTCGTAAGTCTATGAACCAAGGGGTGGAAATGGGAGTGGCACCAGTCACTAATACCCCTAGTGACCCACTAGCAAAAATTTTTGCTTCCTGTTCTTGTGACTTTATGCTTTGCTGGTCTAGAGGTCTTAGTTTCAAAAGGAGGAATGCTTCCATCAGGAGACACAACAATGATTCCATTGAACTGAAAGTTAATACTGCCACCTGGCCACTTGGAGCCTCTCATGCCTCTGAAACAGGTAAAGAAGAGAGTTACGGTATTGGCTGGGTTGATTGATCATGATTACCAAGGAGGAAATGGAACTATTACTCCATGATGGAGGTAAGGAAGAGTATGTCTGGAATACAGGAAATCCATTCGGGTGTCTCTTCGTATTACCATGCCCTGTGATTAAGGTCAATGGGAAACTACAACCACCCAATCCAGGCAGGGCCATAAATGGCCTAGACCCTTCAGGAATGAGGGTTTGGGTCACCTCACCAGGTAAAGAACCACAAGATGCTTGCTGAAGGCAAAGGGAACACAGAATAGGTAGGAGAAGGAGGTAGTTATAAATACCAACTATGACCACATGACCAGTTACAGAAACGAGGACTATAATTGTCTTGAGTATTTCCTCATTTTGTTATGAATACATTTGTGTGTGTGTATACGTACATATATATATATATAAAGCAAATATATTTCTTTTCTTTCCTCTTCTTCCTTTATTATGTAACATAAGATGTATTGACTTTATATCAGTATTTAAGTATTGTTAATTTTACGTCTTGGGACTTCTTGGCCTCTATAATCATGTGAGACTATTCGCATAATACATTTCCTCTTCTATATATATCTGTATACATCCTATTGGCTCTATTTCTCTGGGGAACTCTGACTAACACAAAAAGTGGGAATGAAGGAATTCTGCGTAAGATGAACCACCGATTCGAAGCAGAATGTATTGAGGGTAGAATGAATACATGAGTATGCCTGAAGTATAAGATTCATAAAGAAATTATGAAACAGAAGATGAGACGGGGAGACAATAAGGAAGTAATGTAGGGCAGTGCAGTTTGCTTCATTTTGACTGGTTTATTTTCCAACCTAAAAAACAGCAATCTTAGACCGTTCACCTAATTAATAATAAATATGATGTTGGACAAACCTATCTATTCCTTTAAATTATGCAAAGAAGGAAATATTATCTTTTTACTAAGTGCCTAATAGGGGTCTGTCTTGTCCTAATGATATTAACAGACAATAAAAAGTGAAGTCATTATGGCTGCTTAGAGAAAGAAGAGAGCAGGAGGATGAAGAGTAGGAGAATAAAATGCAAAAGGTTCAAAAGTTAAAAGCATTAGGGGAGAAGTAGCATCAGATTAGATTATTGGAAATAGGACTAGGAAATGCATTTAAGGGAGCACATTGCTCACAGCTGATAGTTATGCATGTAATTTTATGTGTTCAGGAAGGGAACCTAGGAGACTAATAGGCATTGTATTGGTAAAAAGAAGGGAATTTCTTTTGGCCTACAATTAACAGGGATATAGGAAAGTTTGGGAAGGTTAGCAATTTCCACATCTGTATTTAACCAGACATCTCTAATTTGGTTCATATGGATTCTTAAATATATAGATCAAACCAAGGACTGAGGACATGATAATATTGCATTAAGGTTAATGCATATCTAAGTGAGGTGTTTACCTGCCTATGTAATAATTACTGTCATCAAAGGTGTCAGTGGTTATTATGCTTCTGCTCATCAAATCCGGATACACCTGAGTGGCAAAACCCATAGTCAAGGTAACTGCTAGACAAGTCAAAAACACATTTCATCACCAGCTTTCTTGTTATCCTTTGTCACGTTGATGGTGCATTTCATGAATATTTTTGTATGTATAAATTATATTTAAAGAAATATAATATATGCAAAATCTGGTTTGCCAAAATTACATATTTTATTATCAAAGTGAAGCAGCCACAAGTAAAAATAAGAATAAAGCATTTGGGAGAAAATATGCTCCACCACATATGTTCGTATCCAGAACCAATAATATACGCCTGGTATTCCATGGAATCAGATGCTTTGACACCATCATTTTTTTGATCTTACTAGATGGTTACAACAAAGGTTTTCACACATCACTGTCATGTTTGCCACTGGTCTGTCATTTACAGTAAGATGCATCTTAAAAAGTCTTTTACTTTCAGATTGAGCTACTCTTTTCCAGACCAATCTTTTTCCTTTCACAAATTAAGAGTTGACACTTTTGGAATCCAGTGCCCATCAAGGGTTGTAGAAAGGAAGTCCCAAGGAGGACAACTTGAAGAACTGATGCTGTAATCTGCTCTAAGCATTATTTAAACTGGCAAAGAAAAATGAGGGACATGATGTACCCAGTGTCATCCATTTTTTTCTACTAGCAATTTTGTCCAAGACCAGAACATCCTGCGTTCTCTAGATTGGAAAAGAATCAATTTCTATGGCAGAATGAAATCTATGTTTGTCAAAAAACTAAGCTGTGACATTGTAAATTCCCAGTCTCCCAATAGCCAGATGCAATTTTCAATTTTATTTAATAAAATAATTTTTTAAAAATCTGCTCTCAAGCCTCAAAACAAAGAATTAATTTAACTACCATTATGGGGAAGAGGCAGAAATGTTTTTAAAAACTCAAAAAATTCTGGTATAAAAAAGTTACAACCACTTGTTTACTTAAGATTAGAATGATGAAATTACATCATGGGCTTACAGAAGAGCTGTTCTTAATGATCCTATTCAATATTAATTCTCTAAAAACAGAATATTCATCTTAAAGACTTTTTACTATAAAAAATAATATACTAACCTAAAGGCGTAAAAGAAATGTACAACTTGAACGAAGCTTACAAAGCAAATGCGTGTTAGCCACCACCCAAGTTACAAAACAATACTAACTCCCCAGAAGCCACGCCCATGCCCCTTCCCCACTTCCATCCCCACTCTGTTCCCAAAGGCGACGCTCAGCCTATGTACTCACTGTCTTGCTTTTCTTTTTTGCTTTTATCACCTAAATATGCCTTCTAAGAAACTATCATTTTAGTTTTGCCAATTCTTGAACTTTATATAAATGATATCATACAGTATGTTTTCTTCTGTTTTTGCATTCTTTAACTTAACTAAGTTTTTCATTATACATATAGCTATATATTTTGTTTTTTAAAAAGTTTTTGTTAATGTATACTTCCTATTATATAAAATATATGACAATTTGTTTACCCATTCCAGTGTTGATGAGTATTCTGGTTGTTTCTGTTTTTTGGCTATTATGAAAAACGCTGCTATGAACATTTTTGTACATGTCTCTGATGCACAGAAGCATGCCTTTCTCAAGGGCATAGGCCTAGGAATGAAATTACTACGTTATACATTTGCATACATTTAGCATTCTGTCTCATCATCATTTGTTTCTGGAAAGCTTCCTGGTCCTACTTCTTTCTGCACCCAGGCTGAGCTAAATGTCTCTCCTCTGTGCTCCCGTGGCACCTGTGGACACCTGTATCACTGCTCTTATCTCAGAAAATCAAAGAATTGCCAACTCTCCCTCTAAATCTGTGCTGCCCCATGTGATAGCCGCTAGCCGTGTGTGGCTACTGAAGTCTAACTTAATTAAAATTAAATAATATCAAACGCTCAGTTCCACAGTTCTCCTGGCCACATCTTAAGACTCAATAGCCACAAACGACTACTGGCTACCATATTGAACCATCCAAATACAGAACATTTCTGTGATCCCAGGAAGTTCTACTGGACATGCTGCTCTAGAGTGCTAGCTCCTCAGGGCTCAGGCTATGACTTATTCATTTCATATCTCCATGCCCACCACGGCACCTCACACAGCAGACTCTTGACAGACATTTGTTGCACTAGACTGCCTCCAAGGAGGTTTACAGTCCAGTGGTGAAAATCGAAAATACAACAAGGTTCCAAGGGCTGAGAACTCTACCATAGGGGCTGACACAATAGTTCCCTAATATCCTAAAGATGTGAGAACAAAGCTCATCTGTGCAAGGCAGACCTAGAGACTGTGAAGCAGGATTTGTAGATCACCCACTTCCAGCTTACAAAGGGGAGAAGGTGGCAGAGAGAGAGGAGAGGAGAGGAAAGGAGATCTCTCCGTAGAGAGTTGCAGTACACTTGCAACACCCCCACTCCCTCTTCTCAGTGTAAAGGCGGGTAGCGAGAGCGTTGCTTTCTCCTCAACATAAACCAAGAGAGAAAGGTATTGAAGGACCATTCAGAGAGCTTGCATGTGTCCCCTGGAGCTGGGAGAATCAAAAGACTTCAAAAACTTAGACTTTGGCATCCCTGCTCTGTTGCTTGCAGGCTGTGTGACATTGGGCAAGCTACACGGCCTCTTGAAGTCTCAGTTCCTTCATTTGTAATTTTGAATTATGGTAGCACCTATTTCAGAGGGTTACTGTAAGAATTAAATGTGAAAATCAAGGCAAAGTATTAATAATAGCAACTTAGCTTTATCTGAGCTGAATCTGCTGGTTGGCAAATTCCTTTTACTGTAAATCTTTGTACATGTTCTTAAGTTCGGCAGGTTTTAGCAGGTAAGCAGAAAATCCAGCTATCCATCAAACACGTGTGCTCCCTATTCTACTGCGTGGAGAGTTGTCTCTGGGAGGCACCTGCCCAGCTCAGGACCCCCTTGCATTTAGATATGGCCATGTCACAAGTTATCATCAATGGAATAGGAGTAAAAGTGATATATAATACTTCTAGGCAGGGTTTTCCTTTTTTTCTTCCTTCACACATTCCACCTTATCCACCACCATTTTGTTTTAGGAAGTAGATAATTGAGTTAGTAACTACTTTCAGTTCATGACATGTTATTATTTAATTTTTCCCTTTTGGCTTCAATCCCCAAACTCCTTATCTTCTTCCTCATTCCTCATACTTCCTAGGCAGCTGATCTCTTATATTTTGGTATATGTCTTTAGATACATGTGTAACTTAGAAAACTTGATTATGTTGTTTTGGGTGTGTGTTTTAAATTCATACAAATAATATGGTGCCAAAGATCTTATGAAATATGTGGGTATGGATTAAGGAAATGTATTATCTACCATAGCCTATTCATTTTTAAAGATTATTTTATAGACGTTATAGTAGTTTATAACATTGTGAAATTTCAGTTGTACATTATTATTTGTCAATCACCAGATAAATGTGCCCCTTTACCTCTTTCACTCACCTCCCAACCCACTCCCCCTCTGGTAACCACTAACCTGTTCTCTTTGTCCATGTGTTTTTTTATCTTTCACATATGAGTGAAATCATATGGTGTTTGTGTTTCTCCGTCTGGCTTATTTTGCTTAACATAATACTCTCTGGTTACATCCCTGTTGTAGAAAATGGGACAATTTTGTCTTTTATATGGCTGAGTAGTATTCCACTGTATATATATACCATATCTTCTTTATCAATTCATCAGTCAATAGGCACTTGGGTTGCTTCTACTCTTGGCTATTGTGAATAATACTGCAAAGAACATAGGGGTACGTAAGTCTCTTTGAATTGTTGATTTCAAGTTCTTTGGATAAATGCCTAGTAGTGGGATAACTGGATAGAATGGTATTTCTATTTTTAATTTTTTTGAGAAATCTCCATACTGCTTTCCATAGTGGCTGCACCAGTTTGCGTTCCCACCAGCAGTGTGTGAGGGTTCCCTTCTCTCCACATCCACTCCAACATTTATTATTTTTTGTCTTGGTAGTTATAGCCATTCTGACTGGTGTGAGGTGATATCCCACTGCAGTTTTAATTTGCATTTTGCTAGTGATTAGTGATGTTGAACATCTGTTCGTGTGCCTATTTGCCATCTGTATATCTTCTTTGGAAAAATGTCTGCTCATGTCCTCTGCCCAGTTTTTGATTGGGTTGTTTGTTTTTTCGTTGTTGAGTTGTGTGAGTTCTTTACCTATTTTGGAAATTAACCCCTTGTTGGATATATGATTTGCAAATATTTTCTCCCAGTTGGTGGATTGTCTTTTCATTTTGTTCCTGGTTTCCTTTGCCTTGAGGAAGCTCTTTAGCCTGATGTAGCCCTATTTGTTTATTTTTTCTTTTGTTTCCCTTCCCCGAGTAGACACGGTATTTGACAAGATGCTTCTAAGATGGATCTCAAAGAGTGCACTGCCTATATATTCTTCAAGGAGTTTTATGGTTTCATGTCTTACCTTCAAGGCTTTAATCCATTTTGAGTTAATTTTTGTGTATGGCAAAAGATAATGGTATACTCTCATTCTTTTGCATCTGGCTGTTCAGTTTTCCCAACACCATTTATTGAAGAGATTTTCCTTTCTCCACTGTGTGTTCTTGGCTCCTTTGTTGAAGATTATCTGTCTGCAGATGTGTGGTTTTATTTCTGGGCTTTCAATTCTGTTCCATTGATCTGTGTGCCTGCTTTCCTACCAGTACCCTGCTGTTTTGATTACTATAGCTTTATAGTATATTTTGAAGTCAGGGATTGTGATGTCTCCAGTTTGGTTATTTTTTCTCAGTATTGCTTTAGCTATTTGGAGTCTTTTGTTGCCCCATGTGAATTTTAGGATTCTTTGTTCTATTTCCATGAAGAATATCATTGGGATTCTGATTGGGATTGCATTGAATCTGTAGATTGCTTTAGGTAATATGGACATTTTAACTATGTTTATTCTTCCAATCCATGTGCATGGAATGTCATTCCATTTCTTTAAGTCACCGTCGATTTCTTTCAGTAGTCTATTACAGTTTTCATTGTATAGATCTTTCACCTCCTTGGTTAAATTTATTCCTAGATATGTTATTCTTTTTGTTATGATTGTAAATGAGATTATATTCTTGAGTTGTCTTTCTGTTAGTTTGTTATTAGTATATAGAAATGCAACTGATTTTTGTAAGTTGATCTTGTACCCTGCACCTTTGCTGTAGTTGCTGATTATTTCTAAGTTTTTCAATGTCTTCTTTAGGGTTTTCTATATATAGAACCATGTCATCTGCAAACAGCAAGAGTTCCACTTCTTCCTTGCCAATTTGGATATGTTTTATTTATTTTTATTGCCTAATTGCTCTGGACAAACTCTCCAGTACTATGCTGAATAAGAGTGGTGAGAGTGGGCACTCTTGTTTTGTTCCTGTTCTCAGAGGATTGGCTGTCAGTTTTTCCCAGTTGAGTATGATGCTGGCTGTGGGTTTTTCATATATGGCCTTTATTATGTTGAGGTACTTTCCTTCTATATGCATTTTATTGAGAGTTTTTCTTTTATCATAATTGGATTTTGAATCTTGTCAAATGCTCTCTCTGCATCTATGGAGATGATCATGTGGTTTTTATTCCTCATTTTGTTAATGTAGTGTATAACATTGATTTGCAGATGTTGAACCATCCTCATGTCCTTGGTATAAATCCAACTTGATCATGGTATATGGTCCTTTTAACGTATTGCTGTGTTCAGTTTGCCAATATTTTGTTGAGGATTTTTGCATCTATGTTCCTCAGTGATATTGGCCTGTAATTTTCCTTCTTTGTGTTGTCCTTGTCTGGCTTTGGGATCAGGGTAACGTTGGCTTCATAGAATGAGTTTGGAAGTGTTACATCTTCTTCAATTTTTTGGAACAGTTTGAGAAGGATAAGTATGAAATCTTTGAATGTTTGGTAGAATTTTCTAGAGAAGTCATCTGCTCCTGAACTTTATTTTGGAGGAGGTTTTTGATTACTGTTTCAATCTCTTTACTTGTGATTGGTCTATTCAGATTCTCTATTTCTTCTTGATTTCATTTTGGGAGGTTGTATGAGTTTAGCATTTATTCATTTCTTCTAGATTGCCCAATTTGTGGGCATATAGTTTTTTGTAATATTCTCTTATAATCTTTTGTATTTCTGTAGTATCTATTGTAATTTCTCCTCTTTTATTTCTAATTTTATTTATTTGAACCTTCTCTCTTTTGTTCTTAGTGAGTCTAGCTAAGGGTTTGCCAATTTTCTTTATCTTCTCAGAGAACCAGCTCTTAGTTTTATTGATGCTTTCTACGGTTTTTGTTGTTGTTGTTGTTTCAATTTCATTTATTTCTGCTCTAATTTTTATTATTTCCTTCCTTCTGCTGATTTTGGACTTTTTTTAGTGTTCTTTTTCCAGTTCTATTAGGTGTAGTTTAAGATTATTTATTTGAGATTTTTCTTGTTTGTTAAGGTGGGCCTGTATTGCTATGAATTTCCCTCTTAGGACCGCTTTTGCTGCATCCCAAATGAGTTGCTATGGTGTATTTTCATTTTCATTTGTCTCCAGATATTTTTCGATTTCTCCTTTAATTTCTTCATTGATCCATTGGTTGTTCAGTAGTATATTGTTTAGTCTCCACATATTTTTCACTTTCTCAGCCTTTTTCTTGTAGTTGATTTCTGCTTTCATAGCATTATGGTCAGAAAAGATGCTTGATATGATTTCAATCTTCTTAAATTTGTTGTGGTTTGCCTTGTTTCCAAACATATGCTCTATCTCTGAGAATGTTCCCTGTGCACATGAGAAGAATGTGTATTCTGCTGATTTTGGATGGAGTGTTCTGTATATTTCTATTAAGTCCATCTGGTCTAGTTTGTCCTTTAATATTCACTATTGACTTGTTGACTTTCTGTCTGGATGATCTATCCATTGATGTAAGAGGGATGTTGAGGTCCCCTACTATTATTGTGTTGCTGTTAATTTCTCCTTTTAGGTCCGTTAATAGTTGCTTTATTTCTTTGAATAAGCTCTCTGCTCCTTTCCCCCTGCTCTTCTCCCTCTGGAATATCTGTAATCCTTATGTTGCATTTCCTAATTGAGTCAGGTATTTCTTGGAGAATTTCTTCAGTCCTTTTTCATTTTAGTTCTCTCTCCTCATCCAACTGCAGCATTTCTCTATTTCTGTCCTCTAAATTACTGATTCTGTCCTCCATAATGTCAGCTTTTTTGTTAAGGACTCTAGATTTTTCTTTATCTCATTCATTGTGTTTTTCATCTCCAATGTTTCTGATTGGGTTTTTTTTTTTTTTTTGTAGTTCCAATCTCTTTTGTGAAGAATTCCCTCTGTTCATTAATTTTATTTCTGAGATCATGAAACTGTTTTTTCTGAGTTTTCTTGTAACTCATTGAGTTTCTTTATGATAAATATTTTGTTCTCTGTGATTTAGATTGTAAGTTTCTGTGACTTAAGGATTGATTTCTGGGTACTTGTCATTTTCCTTCTTGTCTGGAGTGTTAATCTACTTCTTCATGCTATTTGATAGGGCGGGCTTTTGTCATCACATAGTGGTAGTATTTCATCACAGATTCCACCTGCCACCACTTTGAGGGGTCAGGAGCTGTGTTTTCTGAGCCCTCTGCAACCCCTGGCAGATGTGCCTGTCCATTGGAAGCTGTGCCATCAGGGCCCATCTGCATTTGCCTGCTGCCTGCTGCCACTTTACACACATATGCTCAGGCTCTCTGGGGGATCCCTTGCTCTGGCTGACTGAGCTGGTGCGCCAGTCAGAGGGGAGCCTCTTTCTTCCACTTGCATGATCCTCCGTGTCCCTGCTCTGCACTCATCATCTGCCTGCCCGGGCTGCTTGGCTTGGTGTGGACACCCTACCATTGCTTAGCTGCCTTGGTGTGGAGTATTCCCATAGCCTGGGAGGCAACTCCAAGAACACAAGCATTCCCGCAGTGGAGTGTCTTTACCCCTTCTCCTCTCAGGGTTGCACCCTGGCCACTGCATGAGGTCCTGTGCCTTAGATCAGGACCTCCTTGCACTGCCTCCTGGGGGGGTCCAGCACACCCACCTTCAGATGTATGGCTGTGTGGATCTCTCAGATGTCTATTGTGTTG
Source organism: Equus asinus (assembly GCF_041296235.1). Taxonomy (NCBI): domain Eukaryota; kingdom Metazoa; phylum Chordata; class Mammalia; order Perissodactyla; family Equidae; genus Equus; species Equus asinus. The sequence goes on along the minus strand of NC_091792.1, from coordinate 92,346,578 downwards.
TGTGAATGTCCTTTCTTGGTTTATGAATGTCCTTTTTGTTGTATCTTAGATGGGAGAGTCTAAGGGAAGAGCTCACTCTGCCATGATGTTGACATCACTCTCCTTATTGATGTTTTAAGATGTTTGGTTACATTGTATTAATATTTTGTATGTGTTTTTCTATTGGTAGAATCTAAAGTAGAGAGCCTGTGTCTGTCACCAGTGCCTGGGACAGTTCCTAATTGTTCCTAGCATTTCCTAACTGTGCCAACGAAGGCACAAAAATCATTTCTTGAGCAAATATTTGAATAAATATATAAACAAAAAAATTTTTAAACTTAATTGTTTCATTTTTTCCAGAAAATAATCTTATTTTATCTAAATTACATGTGTGTTAGAGTGAAACCAAGACTCTTACTCATAAGAATATTGCCTGAGAAGCATGCTATACTGTTTGATGTCTTATTTCACCCACTTAAATTCAAAGCTATAATATCACATGACTAAGGAAGGAATTATAATTTTAATTAACCCTTACTCACATTTATGTATCTTCGTCTCAAATGCCTCTTATTAAATGCTCATTATTGTGTTGTTTACATTTTAATGAATATAATTCATATATAATACAAATTATTCTATCCGTATTTTGTATACTTAAGTTGTATAGACTCTACTTTTAATTCTTAACTAATGCTTCTAATGATCATAATTTTGTAATTTTTATAAAATTACCCTTTAATTATAAAAAAATCTAGATTTCACATTGATATTATGAAATAAACTAATAGATTCTGTAGACAGTATAACATTTGATAACCTTGTGAGTACTGAGGCCTGCTGAAGTATCAGACATAATTTTCGTCCATAATTTTTTATTATTGAAAACTTTAAAATATAGAGAAAATAGAATAATAAACCATTATTTTCTTTATCAAGCTTCAGCAATGATCAACTCATGGCAAATTAGTTTCATCTATTTCCCTACTCACTTACCCTCTCTTTTTCATTTTGAAGCAAATTCCAGACATCATAGCATTTCAGTCTCTTAAAGTTAAGGACTCAAATAAGTACTACAATACCATTATCAGGCTTATAATAACAATTCTTAAAAATCATCAAATTTCAAGTCAATGTTCACATTTCTAATTGTTTCACAACTGTCATATTTTTGAACCAATTTTTGGAATTAGGATACAAATAAAATTCACATATTATTAGTAGTTGCTGTGTCTCTTAGGTCCATTTTAATCTCTAGGTTTCTCTCTCTTTCTTGCAATTTATTTGTTGAAGAAACTAGGTTGTTTGCCCTATCCATTTTCCCAGACTGTGTTCTGTTGACTGAGTTTGCAGTTTGATTTGAGTTTGCAAAACTGATAATATTCTAATTACATCCTTGCTTCTTCATTCATGTCTATAAAGAGAAAATTCCTCACCTGTTATCCAGAGGTATAGTTCATAAAGGTAAGACAGAATAAATGCTTAATTATTTTCTTTTAAGTTTTAAAATGATGTTTGTTTCTTAACATCCTCCAATGTTGCACAATTAGGATTTTTTTGCTATTGTTTTATTTCTGGTATCATTGTAAATGCATAAACTCAAGGATTTAAACATATTTTATGTGTGACAGTTTTTAAAAAATATTTTAAAACTTTATTATAAAAATAACTGCATATATTGAAAACCCTACAAAGTGAATCTATAGCTTAATGAGTTATTATAAGGTGACTGCTCTTGTAACCACTGTCTCTGTCAAGAAAGAGAATGCTGCCAGTCACCCTGGAAGTCCCTCATGTGCTCCATCCCAAATAAACACTCTTTATCTCCCAAAAAGTAATTTTGAATTTTACAGAAATCACTTTCTTGATTTTCTTTACCGTTTTATCACCCAAGTGTGAAAACCTGAAAGTATAATCTAGTTTTGTGCATTTAAAAAAGATTGTTATGTATTTTAAGTCTAAAAATAATTAAAATTGTACTTACATGTCTTCTCTTTCTTTTCCCAATAATTTATCTGTTGAAGAACCCAAGGTGTTTGGATTGTAGAGTTTCCCACAGTCTAAATTTTACTGCCTACACACATGGTGCAAAAATATTCCTTTGTTGTCTGTATGTCCTACAACTTGGTAGATGGTTTGATTGCCTTGCTTGTCTCTCTTCTTGTGAGCCATTGATGTGCAATGCCCAGATTGATTAATTCATTAGGAGTTACAAAATGGTGAATTCTATCATTGCTTTTAATTTGTTAATTGAAATACTTTTATAAAGATTTGCTTCTCATCATCTCTAATTTGGTTCAGTTCATATAGGGCTGGGCAAATGGTTTATTCTTTCCATTTATTTACAGGTTTTCTATATAATGAATTGGCTCCCTGTCATCACGAAGGTGACTCGTTAAAGTTTTATTTTATTTTTGTAATATCGTTATAAACTCATGGATTTAAAGTTATTTGACAGGTTTCAGTCTGTTGCAATTATTATCTATTTAAAGGTTACATTGTTCTATCTTTGGCTAGTGGAGGCCTGTTCATGTTGGCTCTTGAGTCCCTTTGACAGAATCCTAATGGTCTTTGATAGCTTTCTTGCAAGCCAGTATGACAAGAAGTTCCAGTCTCATCTTGTACATTTCTGGCCACACACCTGGAATCAGCTAATTCCTCAAGAGGCCCTGGGAGCTAGGCTGTAATCTGAGTGGCAGGGACACTAACTACTACTGTGTGTGTCATTGTTTTTAGGTGTCTGTAGGGACAGAGCTAAGATATACACGGATGTGGGGGTGTATTTAAATAATTCCTGAGTAAACTCTAATTCGTTCCATTTAAATTTAGACTTACAGGATTTCTTACTTACCCTCTTTTCTATCAAATCTGTATCTTCCACATTGAGAATCTTGATTCTCAAGGACACATTGATAGAAAGAAGTGGAATAATTTATAACTACTAATTTACTTTATCCCACATCACACATTTTCAGAATAACAATAATATTGTCATCAATAGTATAAATTACTGAGAAAATTTGAAATTATTTTTGTATTTGTGTTCTTCAATTCCCCCACTTTTTAAAAAGTTGTGCTATATCTATGCTAAGTACATAACCATTACATACTATATTCTCTCTTTAGCCTTATTTAATTTTATTTCTACAAGTAACTACATGTTTACTGCTTACCATCTGTCTTTATGACACTGTTTCCTAGTCAGTTTGGTTGTCTGAAGCTTATTCTATAGTAGATTCTCCAGAAATGGTTCAAGGAAATAATATTCCCTGAGTTCTTGCATGTTGTTATTAGTTTGAGAACTTTATACCTGAAAGTCAGTTTTGTTTACTATAAGACCCTTGGTTCACATTTTCTTGCAATGCAATATGCAAGTGCAATATGTTATTGCATTTTCTTCTGGCATAAAGCATGGTGTCAAAGAGTCTTATGATAATCTACTTTTATTTCCCCCATAAGTCATTTGCTGCTTTTGCCTAGAAGCCCAAAGGACTTGTTTCTTTATCTTTAAAGTCTGGTAATTTAGTTAGAATATGTCTTGGTGCTGGTTATTCTAAGCTGATATCCTTAGGTACATGGTGTGCTCTTTAAATCTGAGCTCAAAATCTTTTTAAATTCAGAGTAATTTCCTTGAATTATAAATGTTGCTATTTGTTTACTTATTTAGTATTTTTGCCTTTCCTTCACTTTTTCTAGCTTCTTCAGAGCTCTTATTATCTGTAATTTGGAGCTTCTTTGCCCATCTTCAATATAAGTCACTTGTTACCAAGTACTTTTCTTCTCTTCCTTCATTTTTTAAAAATTTAAAACATTTTCATCTTTTTTTTTTGCCTTGTAGTTTTCTTTTTTCTGTTTTTTTTTAAGATTTTTATTTTTTTCCTTTTTTTCCCCAAAGACCCCCAGTACATAGTTGTATATTCTTCGTTGTGGGTCCTTCTAGTTGTGGCATGTGGGACACTGCCTCAGCGTGGTGTGATGAGCAGTGCCATGTCCGCGCCAAGGATTCGAACCAACGAAACACTGGGCCGCCTGCAGCAGAGCACGCAAACTTAACCACTTGGCCACAGGGCCAGCCCCAATGCCTTGTAGTTTTCTTAAGGAATTATCTGTTGTGTTTATTCCCTCATCTTTTACTTCTAGTTTAGTCTTCATTTCCAAAATAATTTTTTCTTTTATTTCAAATTTTTTCCCAATTTCAGATATTACATTTCTGTTATTCTTTTATTTATGTTTTTTTCATATATGGTGTTATTTTTAATGTCTTTTTGCTCTTTTTAAAATAGAAAGTCATGGTTTTGATGAATCCTCAACATGTTTTCATTGTCTGTAAAGTTGCTTGTTTTTCTGTTCTTAGGAGATTTAAACTTCATTTTTTTGCTGTTTGTTTTATATGAAATTGGTTTTCCTGAGCTTTTTAGAAGGAGGCATAACTCAGGGTAGCTTTCACATAACTCCTATTCTGTTGTTTTCATGTTGTGTTAAAAAAATAGAGCAGCTTGGTTTCTAAGATTTGCTGGATCCATTCCCCTCTTCCACACTTATTTGCGCCTTCTCTGTCATACCTATTCTGTGAAATTTTTAATCTACTCCCAGCAATTTATGCTCTATATGAGTCTGTCCTGGAAGGCAGCTGTGGTGGCTTTTTTGAGAATTTTTAGGGACTAGACTGCTCCAGATTCTTCAGATTTCATTATGTGCCATTGGCACCTCTCAGCAATAATTATTGACTGTTTCGGAGTTTTCCTGTTCTCATGTCCATCAGATGTCCTGTTGTTTCCTTCTGCTCACTCCTGCAGAGATGATGTAGATTTTGTGGCAGTTGGTGGGTTGTCCTCAGCCACTTTGTTTGGAGTTTGTGGGTGTAATTTGTCATGTAGTATAGTAACCGTTCTCCAAAATGGCCTCAACATTTCTTCTGCTCCCTGTACATTCACCTGCTCCTCACATCAAAAGGTAGAGACTACTTCTCCTTCTGAATCTAGGATGGCCCTGTGACTGATTTGACCAATAGAATGTGGAGAAAGTGACATTGTTGGGAAGGAAGCTCTTGGACCCCAACCACCATGTGAGAAGGTCAAGCTGCAAGGAGAGGCCATATAAAGGGGAACTGAAGTGCTCAGAATAACAGCTCCAGTTGAGCTCCCAGACCACAACCATAGGAGAGAGCTATCTTGAGTATTCTATTCCAGTTGAGTCCCCAGATGATTGCAGCCCCAGCTATAGGAGATAATAAAATGGTGGTTGTTTTAAGATGCAAGTATTTGAGTAGTTTTTATGCAGCTATAGGTAACCGAAACATTAAGTTTTGTTGTAAATATTGAATGTGGCTTTTTGTTTTGTTGTCTAGATGCTCTGTCTGTTTTTATGTGGGGATTTGGAGAGATTCTAAAACAATGTCCTGTAACGCCCTCTGCCAAAGTCTTCCCAGAATCTACTCTGACATAAGATTATAAGTTTCTTCTAGGATAGAGGTCAGTCAAGACCTACGAAACCACTAGGGAGTGTGATTCAGAACCGGAACAGAACATAGGGAATTTATAGCTTTCTCATATGATCTTTGGTTTTCTAATCAGCCCTACATGAAACTAGACTCCTCTCTCAGCATTTTCTGCCTTCCACCCAGTTGCAGTTCACACTGAATAAGTTAAGAATCTACATATTTGATATTAGTTTCCTGGATAACGTTGGGCATCCCAATTCGCAATAGCCAGGTTGGTGGGAGTATCAACTAAAATTGACAACAATCGTAACACTTTCAAAAAAAGTCAGAGTGAGTCATTTGCGTACTGCAGTCAAGTTAATAATCTGGCCCATTTTAAAGCCAATCTATTCAGTCATTCATAAAAGTATTTACTGAGTGTTTATTATGATCCAGGAACCTAGGTTTTAGGGCCCTGGGTATATACCAGTAAACAAAGCAAACATCCCCATTCTTGAAGAAGTTAAAGTCCAGTGACTTATATTCTTTAAATACTTGTTCAGTGGTCATTCTATTGTTACTGGAGCATGCTCCCACTTTTAGCTCCCTAGAGCAACCTTCAGTACGCTCCTTAAAGAGTCCTGATAAACACCATTTTACCTATTTCATTACATTTTCAGTGATGGCAGTCCCTTGGAAACTGGTTTCCCTGGATGTTACCCAACTAGTCTTCCCCTTAATCCAATTCTGATTTCAAAGAGTCACCAGAGTTAAAACCAAAATGTGGCAGGCAGTTGGGGGGAATAATGAAGCGTTTGATTTAAATTATTTTTGGTGAAAAAACGTTACTTAGGATGGTGTTTTAATATTTCCAATCACATAATTCTGTAAATGGATACTTCATTAGGTTAGTAAGAATTTTGGACCTTTGTGTGTATATGGGGGAAGGGAGATGAGAGGAAAAGGAGACGAGTAGTAGAGGTTGTTAAAAGATGAAAGGGAAAGAATAAAAGCCCATATTCTCAAGATCAACAATTTAGGCAAATCTGTTATTTTAGTGAGTTTTTAATGTACAACCTGAAAGTGTACATTAACAGGAAACTTTCTAGCCACCACTTGACTCTCCTTTTCCCATCCTTGCGTCTACTGGGAGCAATCAGTGGGTGGAAGATATTGTCATTGTTTATAATGCTCATAAGCCTGCATGGATGTGAATGACATATATTTAGAAATCAAAATAAAGCTTTAGGAAGATCTTCAATTTAATGGAAACTAGTCTAGTCATTTGGGAACCACAGAGCTTTTTAGGGAAAATCTGTCTCTGTGAGCTGGAGGAAGTGTGGGTGTACTGGAGTCCCGGTGACACCTTGTGATGTCAGTCACCCCCAGCCCGAGGCTGATTGGCTATGAAGAGCTGAAGCAGAGTTTAAATTCCAGCACCATCAGAGACCTGTTCAGAACATCAACACAAGAGTGACTTCATTGAGCATAGTTTCCTCTGTGAGAACTTCAGCCTGATTGTGGAGACTTTGGGAAAAGTCTTTGTGAACTGAAGAGGGTAAGACATTCTCATCATTTAATTTCTTAAAATGACTTCTGCTGTGTTTTTTGGAAAATATTAAAAATGTATACATGTTGAGAGGCATTATGCCATGCCGAAAGAGATGGGGAGAGCTGGGGCTTGGGTAAAAATGACTCCCATTTTTGTGCTTGTTGTTTATGCGCCAGTAAATAATGATAGGAAAATGACAATGTTAAGTCAATAGAGCCAGGTGTTTTTCTCAGTAATACTTAATTAGATCTCTGCATAGTGCTTCTGAAAGGGGAAGTTGACTGAACAGGAGGAAGATGGAAGGTCATTTTGCAGTGTAGCTTTAATTAGCAAAACAAGTACAACTTGTATATTTAGGTTTCATGGATCGAGTGATGTTCACGGCCTACAAGACATTATGAAAGAATCTGAAGTAGACTGGCAGGACTTTCAAAATGTGAACTTTTAAATTAAAAGCCATTTGATACTATTCATCCAGACAGCATCTAGTAATATTCATTATCAATCGAGTATCTGAAAGAAGATGCTAAGACCACTGATATAAACCAAGGGTGTGATAATTATCATGCTTTTGCATTGTTTAGCTGGGTAGTCATGTGGCATGATGCCCTGCATACAGTCAGAATTCAATAAATGTGAATATAATTGTTTTTTAATACATTTTCTAGTGTAGGACACTTAGGAGTATCTGTACTCCTGTCCATATGTATTTTTATTTGTTGCATTTGTTCCACTTCTTCATCCATATCACAAGTGTCTGTCTTCCACAACAGAGTGGGAGCTGTGGTCAGGCAGTGCATTCTGTACGATCTCATGTGTAATAGCAACACTTCAAGCAACCTGCCTTCTTTAGGAGCAATAACGTCTGGTGAACCATACTTTCTGTTTATCTGAGGGCCAAGTAAACTATCCTAATTGGATCTGGTTGGTTAAAACATATGAACAAACAAACAGTTTTCTAAAGGGCATTAGTCTACTTACCTACCCCAAAATGGTGATGTGGATCAATGTGCCTCAGGTGCATAGAGGCCTTGCAAATATATATTTAATTTTGGGACACCTAAGAGTTATTTTCCTGTGGTTGAAGGCATATGACACAGGATTGATTGTAATTGACCTCAAGACAACCTCAGCTGGAAAGATTAGAAATTTTCATTGATTTATTTGTTTGATTCTCTGAATTCCTGATAGAATTTGTGTCCTGGCCAAATTCCACTTTATTTTCAAAGAGTAATAAACAAAACAAATTCTAGCTAGTGGAGGTTCTGGTTAGTTGGGTTCTGAGTAAGGTCAGCTTATTATCATTATTACATACTGTTGTACACTCAGAGCTTAGAACAGTGCCCGGCACATAGGATATTCTGAATCAATATTTGTTTACTGCTAATTAATGGATACATTGTTCATTAGTATTATTAAGAACAACAATACTAAGTCAGACAAAGCAAATTAAGCATGATAAATTGAGTTTATGACTTTTCAAGCTTTTATTTCCTTCCTGTGGCCTATCTCTACATTTCAGTTTACATAAAAGAAGATGTATGCTTTATAAGTGAATATTAACTTTGAGGAAATTCCAGAGCAAGGTTCCCTCCTTGAGAGCACTAAGAAGTTCTCACTACACCTTGGGGGAGCCAGAGAGAGAAGGGTCTGCAATCCCCTTCTCTACATCCTAAACATTCTGGATCTTTTCAACTTTGGGAAAACAATTCATAAAGATTGAAAATCTCTAATATGTACACTGCCTTCCAAACAAGTGGAACTCAAATTAAGGTTGGTACTTTCCTTTTTCTACATGCTCTCATTGTAGAATGACAGCATGTGCCATGGAAAAATGACACTTGCCAGTCACTGAAGAAGAACTCAGGGTTGTAGACTCACATCTTTCAGGTTTGTAGCTATTTTTCAAATTTATTACTCTGAATATGCCTACTGCATATCTACTTCTACTCTTTTTAGGGTGGCAGTTAAAAAGTTTATAAATGTTTGGAGCTCTCATTTGGAAATATACTTCACAAAAGAATAATTATTCTTATCAAAAATACTAATTGAAAATCTAATATAGGATTTAAGATCTGACTTTCTTTAATGCTGATGGCAGACAATATTCTTTGGGAGGCAATATCAGCTCTCTCAGGACCCCAGGTTGTATTTTATTTTGGTTTATTAGACTTCTATTTGGGAAAGTATTACTTTAGGTCAGGGTGCTAAATGGTATTTCTAGAAGCATGAGCAAATTAGTGCATCTTTCTTATGTTTCATAATATTCCACCCCTAAGACACTTGAATACTGGAAGCATACACTTCGTTCGTAAAAAACACAACATTCATTGGTGTAGAGCATTGCGTCATATTTTGTTATTTAGTTAAGAGGGACACAAAAGAAAACACAGGAGGAGAATTCAGTATTCATTGCCCTTTTGTCAAGACTGCAATATTTGCTAGTTTTCAGAACATCATGAGATTATTGCCCTATTCAAATTTCACTTTGAAAATTAAAATGGTGAGCGGCCTAATTTTCATTTGACCTGTGAAGCCAAAACCATTGATATGCAGTTGTTTTGAGAGTATCACATTTGGGGGAAACTTTCCTTTCCTTAAGAAATGAACCTAAGAACTTAAAGAAAAGTTTTGATTGTGTGCACTAAAGATAAGTGTAGGGGAGGAAAATTTTTCCTCTACTCTCTTAGGATCTCTGGCTGGGCCTAAGAATTAAACTGACATGAGACAGATTAACAGGAGAAAAGCAGACAAGTTTTAGTAAAGTTTTTGCATCTACATGGGAGCCTTCACAAGAGAATGAAGACCTGAAGAAGTGACCAGAGCAGAAAAATTTTATACTTTTTAGACAAAGAAATAATACACTTTGTGATGAACTGATATGGGCGGTTATATTGTGGAGAAGTGAGTGGGAAGATAGGGTTAGCTTAACAAGGTTTGTTGGTCCAGATTTCTCTCAGCCTCCACTCTGTCTATGGTGACAAGAATGTCTTCCTTCCTCCTGGTACAGGGAAAGGGAACACACTCTACATATGGGAGTTCTAGCTTCTGCTTTCAGGAAGAAAAAGGAGAATCAGAGCACCCTTCTTGGTTCTGCTGTTTCCCAAGTGCCTTCAGCTCAAAATAATTTTTATGTCAAAGCATCTTCGAGGATGAGATTTTCTGGTTTCCTTAAGAACTAATATCTTGTTGAATTAGGTTTGTTTTAAGTGAGGTTGAGCATTTTCATATGTTTTCTCTGTTGGTATTAGGTAAAGAATTTGAAAAAGAAATAAAAATAGTATCAGAACACAAGGACTACTATGAACTATGATGAATTAGAATAAAGAAGATAACTAGGACTAGTTCTGTTGAAGAGGGAAAATGCTCATGAGATAAAATGAGAGGCTCTGTGGGACCATCTGAGCTGTATGAAAGCAGAAATGAGGGACATTCGCAGTCTCCTCACCTTAGTACTTCTGTTTTCTTGAAGAAAGAATAAGATTAGATGACTTCTTGAGCCCAACATTTCAGACCTTATTCAGCATATTCAGACATTATTGACAATGTATTCTTATTTCTTGGATGAGAGGTTAAAATCATCTGAAGCACCTTAAAAGCAAACTCATACCTGTCCCCACCCCCAGTTACTGATTTACACTCTGCGGTGGGATGTGTGCATCAGTTTGTCTTTAAATCTCCTGGCTGATACTAATATATAGCCAGGGTTGAGAACTTCTGGCTTAGGTCTTTTGTCGCTAGTATAGTATATATTTAATATTTAAGGATACTATCAACAAAAGTCAAGTCTGAAATAAACTTGTAAGATTTTCCTCAAAATGTATGGAAGTCCATCTGACAAGTCTGTTAGGGCAGATCAAGGGCTTTCTAGTTCAGGCAAAATTAGTTTCCTTTTAAATCATTTCAGTAACTTTTTACATTAGCATCTAGTACATCTATTTTTAGATATAGAACAAATTGTGTTCCAAATCACCAGTCCTTGAAGTATGAAACAAAGCCATCCTCCAGGAAAAGACAGCTTGAGTTGGCATGTTTCTCTCAGCGTGATGCACAAGTGTGTCCCAAACCTCTAATCTTCCTGGGATCCTTCAGGACTGTGAATGACACTTAAAAGAATTTAGCATAATCATGTATAATGTATAACTAAATGTAGCACAGTAGATATTAAGAGCTTCCTGGAGCTGTAATATGAAGCCTGCCCTAGTACATCTCTTGCAGATCAAGAAAAAAACACAAAATCAATCTATTTTGTCTAGATGTTGTTATGAGGTTATAAATGTGACTGAGAAGCATTTGTGTGTGTGTGTGAAGACAAATGCCCACCACCCATTAATGGTATCAATAAATGTAGTTTTTTGTGGGGGACTATATTTGCCAGGTTGCTCTGCCTCACCAAGCTGCATAATTATTGTAAAGTCCAATGGTCAGAAATTTCTCTATTCCTCTTTCTTTACTTTTCCCTCCATTTATCATATTTTATGTGTTAGTGAAGTTTATGCCTTATGTTAGTTATAGAGCTCCTCATTGAAAAGTTTTCAATTTATCTCTTAGGAGTGAGTTTTCTTTTTAAACAGCTTTATTGAGATATAATTCAGACATATACTTTACCCACTTGAAGTGTACAGTTCCATGGTTTTTAGTATATTCACAAAGTTGTGCAACCTTCACCAAAACACATTTTACGACATTTTCATCACCTCCAAACTTCATCCCTTAGCTATAACCCTCAACCCCCCAGCATCCCCAGCCCTGGGCAAACACTTACTACTTTCCGTCTCTATAGGTTTGCCTATTTTGGACATTTCATATGAAAGGAATCATACAGTATGTGGTCTTTTGTGTCTGGCTTCTTTCAATCTGTGATGTTTTCAAAGTTTCTCTACTTTGTGGCCTGTATCAGTACTTCATTCTTTCTTACAGCCAAATAATATGCCATTGTACGAGTATAGTACATTTGATTTATCCATTCATCAGTTGATGGACATTTGGATGAGTTGGGTTTTTTTAATAGGAAGAAACTGTTAAAAAGTTGAAGCTCCTGTATTTCTTCAGCATGAGGAAAACATCTTTTGTCCTTTTTCACAGATAGAGGTGTCACACCAGCTATGAAGACCAGCATCCTGCTTATGTTCCTTTGGGGGTTCTCCTGTGCTCTCCCAGTAAGTATCAAGGTACAGCTATATGAGAAAACCCTTGTATATCTAAAACTCCACAATTCCCATTGGCTATGACCCATGGTGGCTGTGTACGTTCCAGTAGGATGAAAACAGTAGTTTCTTAGGAAGCTATTTTCTTTAAAGTATCATCTGAGTTATTGCTTATTCTGTTCAGTTGCCATTCACATAGCTGTGATTCTCATTTTCCTTCCCCATAAGCAGTGGTTCTCACAGTGTCATCCTCAGACCAGCAGCATCAGCGTCACTAGGACTTGTTAGAAATGCAAGTCCTTGGATCCTGCCTCAGACCTACTAAATCAGACTCTCTAGGGACTGGGCACAGCAGTATGTTTTAACAGGCCTCCAGATGATTCTGATGCCTGTTAAAATTTGACTGCCACTGCTTCTGAGTATGTAAAGTGCTAATAGCTGCTGCCTTGGAAATTTCTCTGTGAGCTGACCATATGTACTAAATTTTCTAGGTAGCCAGGTATCAAAATACTGAATCCAAGAGCTCTGAAGAGTGGAAGGTGAGTACAAATAAGACTTTTTGAAGTATTTTATTTTAGTATTTTACTAGTGTAACCAAATTGGCTCCATTGCAAGTGCTGAAACTACTAATGAGTCAATGAACATATTAATAACCTAGATATAGGCAGTGAGAGCTGTAATTTCTAGTTCATATAATGCTTCAACTCCAACTTAATAGTATAATTTGGTGAGGAAGCATTTTTTCCTTTAGCTTCATTTTCGTAATGGATGTGTATAGTAGTGCAAGGGGATAAATGACAATGAACCAAGACTGCCCTTGATGAATTAGGACTAGAAATCTGTTTACCAGGAGATGTCTGGCAGGCAGGAGGTCACTTCCTGGAAGGTGAGAAAAGAAAGATGAGAGGATGCTAGAGTCTTTGGAATGATAGCTAATGTTTACTGAGTGTTGACTCTGAACAACCTAGTAGTTATTAACTCTCAATGACTTAAGAACCATTGCCAGGCACGGTTCCATGTGCTTCACATGTACTAACTTTCTCAATCTTCACAATACCCCAATGAATTAGATGTTGTATTTGATTCTCATTTTACAAATGAGAACACTGAGACACAGAGAGTAACCTAGTCTGTCTAGGTTATATGGTTGATAAGTATTAGAGCCAGACTTTGAACCCAGGTCACTCTGGTTCCAGAATCGACATTCTACCAGGGTGTTGTCTCCCTCTCAGGAAAGGGCCAGGTCTAGGAGATCAGTAGGTTCTCAAGACTGGAATTACAAATGAGGATTAAAATCTTACATTAAGTCAGAATGTTTTGTTCATTACCTTGTTTCCTGCTGGCTTTTGCATACGATACAGCTTGAGCACAACCCTATTAGTGGTGGCCAGATAATGTCAAAGGCCTGAGATGGGGTCCTGCCCCTGCCTGAGGCTAGAATAGACATTGCATGATTTCTTACATGAACTTTCATCAGAGATGTCCTTAGACTGGTTAATTTAAAAGCAGCTGCTCTAGATCCTTCCTCTCATTCAACTAGAGACTCTAAGAGTACCACAAATGTACTGTGTTCTCAAGTATAGCCTTGACATGAGAAAAATACCAAAGTCTTGTTCCCTTCCACCCCTTAATTCCAAATGATAACTGACTAGAGTGGAGTCCGCCATTACGCCTGTGTCACAGGGCAAAGACTTAAATGGATTACGCTGTAGCTCCTTCCTCTGAGGAGATATCCCCAGCCTGGCGTTGTTGAGAAGCTTGTTGAAGACATGTTGATAGCAGCTCCTTCTGCTCTACTGTGCATCTTGGGTCTTCACATCCATCGCTCAGTGGCTTTGAGCCATATGGGGTTTTGCCAGGCTCCAGGGGAAGGGGGAGAATGGGTGGGGAGAGGGCACCTGAGGTAGCTCAGGCATTCTTACAGTTCTTATAAGACTAAAGAAAGTGAAATAAATCACAACTATGACTAAGTTTCAGACAGCATTTGTTTTTTATTTTGGTGATCTTTTATGACACAAGAAAGGTTTCATGGCTTTCTCAATTCAGTTTTGTCTACTATTAAATTTTATAAAGTGGATATTCTTAAAATGGATCATTTCTTTAGTTTATATCATATTAAATAGTTCTCAAGATGCTTCCATAGGCATTAGCCAATTTCATCCTCACAGCAGCCCTGTGGAGGGAGCGCAGTGGTTGCTAATAGTCTAAATTTGTGAATAGGAACGTGACATCAGACAGGTGAATTGTCCAAACTCACATAGAGTGACCAACCATCACAGTTTACCAGAGACTTAAAGGTTTCCTGAAATATATGAATTTCAGTGCTAACACCAAGATGGTGGCTTTTCAGGGCTAAAACAAAAACCAAGGAGTCAATTGAGACTCAAATCTGAGTTCTGAGTTCCAACGCTGCTTTTCCTGTGTTACATTTTCTCTAGGTTGCATGAACAACCAGCTTCAACAAAAGGATATTTTTTGCTAAGTGAAGATCAGAAATACAAAATCTTCTAGGTCTTTCATATCACAAGATCTTTTCAGGCCATTAGTCATCTCATATTGAGTTTTTAGCCATTTCACCATAAATTGTCATTATTATTCATGTAAATATAAAATATATACCAAAAAACTAAAGAAAAGACCTAAAATTATTCTAAATATTTGCAGTGACATAATCCATCTGTGGAGTAAGTTGTTTTCCTTCCTTTTTGCAGGGTCATTTGGCTCAGACACCAACACCAGCTTTGGTAACTATCTTATTTATTCTTTCTTATAAACATCTCGTGAAGTAACTAACACTCTTCTCATCACCATCGGCCATTTGGAAAGCAGTAAATCCAAACTGCAAGTAATTGATATGTATCGTATTTCTTTCCTCAGGAATTACTAAAAGGAAAAGTAAACAACATTTTCTTTTTCGTTTTAGGAGAGCAGTGAGTCATCAGAAGAAAGTAAAGTTAGCTCAGAGGAACAGGTAATTAAACAGACCTTTCTTAACTTTTTAGGCTCCTTAGAAATCGAAGGAAATGATGTTAGATTAAATTACCTGGCAGCTGTTCTAAATATAATATTTTCTAACCATTGGTTAGGCTGGCTAAATAGTTCCACAATATAAGAAGGGAAAAATGAGTGGGAGAATTCGGATGTGGACATGCTGTTCATTCCATATTTATCACTGGGACCGGATTATAGATGTTGTGGCCCTAAATGTGCACCTAGTTAAAAAGAATATATATACATATACATAAACATGCACAAATGGTCATAGACTATGTTAGACAAGGAATAGCTCGCTCCTCAATCTAAAATGTTGCTTGTACAATTGGAGCAGTTCAGGTCAGGCAGAGAAAAGTGTTCTGGCCAACATAAAGTGCCTTTTGGGGTGGAGACCTCCTCTGGGTCAAGGATCCTGTTAGAGGAGAGAAGAGGAGAGCCCCGAGGAAGCTTTAATGAAACAGCTGCTTCAGTAATAACTTTCTCCCTGAAACAGTCTCATCTGTGGTCCTGGGAGTGAGAAAAGCTGACAGCTTATATTCCTGTAATAAAAAACTGCTTTCTCTCTTCTTCTTCTTCTTCTTTGTTTTTTTTTCATTTTTCTAAGAGGAAATGTCATTATTTTCTTAGCTGTCCTATCATTTTTGACGAAATTCAATCCTGTGGGGCTCCAGAGATTTCAGAAACCATGTTTCTCCCTGAAGCTTTGACTCATGTTGCATGCTCTCCTCAGCCAGAGTTGAAAGACAAATTATTAGGCATTTAACCACTATTTACTAAAGGCTTCTTAGAGCAATAATCTAGAAATTTGTAAGCACAGAATTGGGGAAATGCTCTTTTCTGGGGATGTTGTGGCTTATTGTCTCAATGTTCTCTGGGCTCTCAGATGAAGGTAGCAGTCCCTGCTTGAGGAGGGTGCGCTATGCCCCTATTGAGGTATGGAAAGCTCAGGAGACGCTCAGTTGCAGCAGACCCGTGTAAACTCTAGCGATGGGAAGAGATGTCATCATCCCGTACTCCCAAAGGAAATTGATCCACGGCAACATGTGGAAAAACAAAAAAAGTTGGCAAGAATGCTCTGTTATAGGGTCCAGTAAAGAGAGCAGATTTTCCCAGAGCATAATGAATGAAGACTCGCTGTCCTTCCCCGTCTGTGTCGAGCATCAAATTGTTTCACTGACGGGAATTGCTCTGAGCTCACACTTAGAACCAAGCTGCCGTGGTGGTCATGCTAGTTGCAGTCCTCTAGCTGAGCTTTCTAGAGGCAACTCTCTGCCTTGCGAATGAGGTAAAATATGGTTTGGGTGAGATATATACCTCACTACAATATTTTACTTTCATTTTAGCTCAAGTTTTCATCCTCCTGCCCTAACACATTTTCTTCCCCAGAGTTGATTAAAAAACCCAAAGATATTTGGGTCATTTTAGAATCACCAAATATTTTTTAAAACTCTGTTTTAAACCAAACAATCTGATGAGTGAGCATTATAAACTAATTCTTTAATTTCAAAAAATTACCAGAGAGTTTCCTTTAAGGAATCGTACTTACAATACGATTTGTTTCATAAATGTGATTTCTATAAAGCTTTTTGAGAAAATTTTTGCAGCATGGAGTGAACAGTGCCTTGTAAAATGGAATGAGTTGAGTTTGAACTCCTCTTCCTTCTTTTTAAACTCTGGCAGAGATATTGTTGAGCAGTAAAATTGACCATGGGTTGGGGGGGCGGGGCATAGGAAGAAGAAAGCAGAAAGAGCCCAGATGGCCGCTAGATAACACCCTCTGCATCAGCTGCCAGAGTGCTGACTGTGTCTGTTAACCCCAAATTCCAGGCAAATGAAGTCCCCAGTGACAGTGCCGAATCAGAGGAGGGCCTTCGTGACGGTCAATATGTGTATAGACCAGCTAGTGGCCTCTCTTGGAGCGGAGGGAAGGATGTAGATGATAAAGATGATGATGAAGATGACAGTGGAGATGACACCTTTGGTGATGATGACAATGGCCCAAGACCTGAAGAGACACAAAGAGGACATTCTAGACTCAGAAGTGATGAGGACTCAGCTGACAACACACAATCCAGGGAAGATAGTGCCCTCCGAGGGGAAGACAGTACCCAAGATATCACCAGTGAGAGCAGAGACTTTGACAATGAGGATGAGGTGCACAGCAGGCTTGAGGGAGGTCACTCGACTCAAGAGAGTGAGAGTGAGGAGTACTGGGTGGGAGGTGGCAGTGAGGGGGATAGTAGCCATGGGGATGGCTCTGAGTTTGATGATGAAGGAATGCAGAGTGATGATCCAGACACCTTCAGGAGTGAGAGAAGCAACTCTAGAATGAACAATGCCAGTGTCAAGCCAAAAGAATCAAAAGAGAACAAAGACAAGCAAACAAGCACTCAGGATTCAGGTGAGAGCCAATTAGTGGAGTATCCCAGTAGGAAATTTTTCAGAAAGTCCCGCATTTCTGAAGAAGATGACAGAGGTGAGCTTGATGATAACTACACAATGGAAGAAGTCAAGAGTGACTCCACAGAAAACACTGACTCCAAAGAAGCTGGCCTCAGAAAATCCAGAGAAAACAGCAAGAATGAATCTCAAGAAGACAGTGATGAGAATCGGTCCCAGGAAGACAATGAAAATGTCCAAGACCCCAGCAATGAGTCTATTCAAGAGGATGACCCGCCATCTCAAGAAAACAGTAGTGAATCTCAGGAAGAGACAGTGAGTGAGTCCAGGGGTGACAACCCAGATAATACCACCAGTCACTCAGAAGAAGATCAGGAAGATAGTGACTCCAGTGAAGAGGACAGCTTGAATAAACCCTCCAATTCAGAAAGCAAATCCAGAGAGGAGCAAGCCGACAGTGAGTCCAATGAGAGCCTCAAATACTCGGAGGAAAGCCCAGAGTCCAGCGAGGAGAAGAACAGTTCTAGCCAGGAGGGCCTCCAGTCTCACAGTGCCTCCACAGAGAGCCAGAGCGAGGAAAGCCAGTCGGAGCAGGACAGCCAGTCTGAGGAGGAGGATGGCAGTGATTCTCAGGACAGCAGCAAATCGAAAGAAGACAGCAACTCTACTGAGAGCAAATCAAGCAGCGAGGAAGATGGTCAGGTGAAAAACACTGAGATAGAAAGCCGAAAATTGACAGTCGATGCTTATCACAACAAACCCATCGGGGATCAAGATGATAATGATTGCCAAGATGGCTATTAACATCAGCTTTCCTAAGACGTGGCTCTCATACAAAGGAGTCTTGGGGGTTGGAGAGCAGGGAAATCATTATAACTATAATTTATTGATGTTTTTATCAGAAGGATAACCAGAGGCCATTTCTTTCTGAAAGGAAATGCTGGACATTATATTTGTGTCTAGGGTGTCACCAACCATAGAGGTTTAAGTAATGAGGAATGACACCAGAACACACTCAATGAGACTGGAAGGAAGGAAAGATGTACATTGTAGCTTTGCAGCTGAAATAGTTCCTAACTCATTAACCTAACAAGCAGTTATTGAGGTTCTGTTATGTACCAGGCACTGCGTTAAGTGCTGGGGATATAAAGAAGCTTAAGACTTGTTTCTTGCTCCTGAGGAGCTTATAGAGGGATAAATAAAGCTAAAAAGCTAAAGAGAGATACATATGAGGGAAACAAGAATTATAACAATCCAATGCGGTGAGCGCTATAACCGAGCTATGAAGAGAATGTATGGGAGCCCAGAACGGGGTGACCAACGTTGCCTTGGAGAATCAGAGAGGGCTTCACAGCAGAAAGGATACTGGAGTCGGAGCGCTGCGTAGGATTTCTCCACTGAAAACAAGAAAATTCTATTTATTCTTGAGATAAACAACAGTAAATCCTATATGATTGAATACTTAGTTTGTGAAAGCACATTCAAGTTGTGGCACAAAGTGGTGTTTCGGATAAACAAAACTTTTTTTCCAACGAATTTACCCTTTTTGATGTTTTTTGTGAACTCCCATGAACACTGCCTCACTGACCGCTGGTAATGACATGGAGGTTTGGGTGGGGGAGAGTAGAAGAAGACGTGTCCTCTTTAAATAGATAACTTTTAGCTTTATATTTTTCTAAAATCAGCCTATGTGCAATGCTGGAAAAATTATTCTCTGAGTCCTTTACGTATGTTGCACATAGCAAAATTGCGTATACAGAATTCAGCTGATTTTTGCCAAACACCCTTTGAAATGTTACCTCAACTTAAAGTACGTATTTTGTAATAAAGATAATAATAGCCAGAAGGAGTATATGCTTATTTTTCATAGTGATATTGATTATTAGGATGTGTTTATATTAAATAACTCCTCCCTTAAAACATTACAAAATAGTTTATTAGCTTTCTCCCATTAAAGTGAAAGATTTTCCTAAATTATTTCATGAAAATTTTATTTATAATTCAGGTAGCAATTTGGTAAAATTACTTTACATCTTGCTTATGACATTTCACTAAATATACGTGTTATAGACAAGGAAAAAAACGACACAAACTCAACTTTTGTATGAGGCCACACAGAAAGTTCATGGTGTTTGGGTTTATCATTAGTTCTTACTAGTCTCTCAAACTGTCATTTGCATAAACTCTGGGGAACTATAGGGAAATCTATTCCTTACATTTTTATTCCTTTAAAGGAAACTGCTTCACCTCAGCACCCCTATTTTTCAAATGTGTTTCTACACACCCTTCCACTAGAGTATATCAGAATTCCCCTACAAACTTATCCAGAGAATCAGGAAGACTTCCTAACACTCAGTCAGACCTTCCTGCCCGTCACATAGCTCTGTTCCCTCACAATGTCAAAGCTGTGCTCACTTGGGGAGATAAAATACATATAAATATTCTCTAATCCTCCCTCTTGAAATTTTAATTCAGTAGATCTGGAGTGAAACCCAAAGTTCTGTATTTTTAAAGGATCCCAGGAGATTGTGAGGTAGCCCATCCACATACCTACATTTGGGTTCTCTGGCGCTATGGATTAATTATCTGGCTCTGTTAACTTACAGGTTCCTGCCAACCCACAGCTCCCTCTGAGGAGAACTGCCTCATCCTCAGACCTCCTAGGTGCCTCAGGCATAGGTGCCAGTTCTAACCACTCAATGCCCTGCCTCAGCATGGGGGATTGTATGGGCTGAGCACCTGACCCACAGGAAGTCGGCCTACAGGCTGGCCAGCAGCCTCAGAGGAGGCGTGTTGCAAAGGCTCTGCTTGAACATGAACGATGGTGGCTTGAGGTCTAATCTGATTTTCTCTCTCTAGCAATCTGGACATTAGAAGGTGGTCTGAACAAAAACAGAAGGGAAAACACAGAGAGGCAGAAATAGAGAGAGAGCTTAAGTCCACGAATGGAGGAGCACAAAACTGAAAATTATTGAGCTCCTGATGCTGAGGGGCAAAATCACAATCCTCTTGCTCTCATGCTTGGATCTTGACTCTCCTCTTGTCTACCAGGCCTTCCTGGATTCCTGCGACATTCCTTCCTCTTAAATGCCACCCGTATCCTTACAATACACCCACCTTTCTTGAGGCAACCTGGGTCAGTCTTTGTTCCTTGCAACCAAAAAGCCTAATGAACACAGACTGATTAACTTAGGTATTAAGTTAGCCAGTGTTACAAGGTCAGAAAAGCCCTTAACCAAGTTAGTTCACAGGACTTTTAGAAGGAAGAACGATGATAAGAATTTCAGCTATGCTCATGGCAGAAATCATCTTAGGTAAATGCAGGAGAGTTTTCTTTTGCGTTCCCATCCCCTCATTTTATGTAATAGGTATAGACATTCGTCCATCTCACACTGGAAGTGGCATAGAAATATTATTCAAAGGAAGGCTGGTTGGACTTGGTCTTTAGCTTCGAAGGTTTAGAAGATTCCTCATGGAGTCTCCCACTGAAGTCTATGGTGGATGGGTCCACTTCGGAAGCCAAATCACAATCAGAAATCAATTTTTAATTTATAATAGGAAGGAAAAAGAAGGGCTATAAGGTGAGCATAAATGAGAACAAAGGAAGCTATGTGACGTGAATGCTTAATAGCATTGAGCTAAAATAAGATGATTTAACTATGGTGCTCCACGTGAAACATTATAGTTGGGACTTAAACACTAGAAACCTGTCTCCCTCTTTCCTGGAAAGGGCTCAAAAGGGCCATGATCAGGTCTTGCCTCAGTGATCCTTATTTTTCTAAGCTTGTTGGGGCTAATCCTCTCTTGTTGAAATGGCCCATACTTTCTTTACATAGAATGGTACAGTCAAGTTGGTTTCTGTGGAGTCCTGCTGACCTGGGAGCCCTTCTGTCTTTGATTTTGCATATCTATGTAGGTCGTAAAATTTAGTTCCTAAATGACAATCTTACTTTACTCCTCCAAGTTCTTGGGTGAGGTAGGCGTTCCCTGTGGCCCCCAAATAAACACATATTGGTAGTTTCCAACTCTTACTACTTCTGAGTCACTCATTCAAACATCCATGGAGCACATCTTGTGATCCAGACACAAGGAGGAATGAGAGATGATTTCTGCCCTTAAGAAGCACATCATCTATGGCAGAATCAAAAGTGTGTTCACTGTGATAGATGGTTAGAACAGCCACAGGGCTCTAATTAATGTTCTGTGGGTATTCATGGAAGGGAGTAATTAATCAGTTTAGGGAGTGGAGGAAGTATTGGGACAATGGAGGTGGACCTCGAAGAGTGAATAAGAAAACAGGGGAGGAGCACATTCCAAGCAGAGGGAACAGAGAGGTAAATGTATAGAATAGTTTGTGGCATGTTAAAGTATGATTTTAAAAATCTGATGTCACCAAAGCACTGGGAAGAGAAGCGATAAGAGAGGAGATTGGAAAGGTGGGTTGGGACCCAAGGTAAAGTCCTCTGAATGTCAGATTACAGAGAACAGACTTCATTTTTAGAGTGCCTTCCTGGCTCCCCATTTTCACATATGATATATTATATACATATATATAACAAACATCTTTGAGACAGATACTATCAACTTTCTACCCCTCTTAAAATATATAAAAAATAAAGAAGAGCAAATGAAGCACAGAAAAGCTAAGTTAATTATCTTAGTTTAAAATCCAAGAAATGGCAGAGGCTGATTCCGTTTCAGTGTGATGAGTCACTGAAAGTTTTAAGCAGTGGAGTAACATTCATGGATATATGAATATGGCATTATCTGCTTGAAATAAAAACAAAGAAAATGCTGTGTTCTCTGCCTGCTCTCAGCATGTAAAGAACTCAAGAACCACTCAGTCACTTTATAATGGCTTGTTTTCCTAGACCTGTTATTTTGGAAGAGCCACATTTAGTGGAGAAATTCACTCTTACTTCCCCCAAAGTTTCCCATGAAGGTATATATTAGAGTGAAGATTACTAATGAAGATTTTATAAAAAGAAATGGCATGGTGATGGTGAAGAAACTGCAAGAGTGATGTCCCCAAAAGGAAGCTTATACTGAAGTCTTTAGCAAACATGGCTTAATGTGCAGCAGAACTCATTCAGCCTGGAAGCCACTGATATTGCCACAAAGCACTAGACACTGTGGCTTGTACTGCTGATCCCACTGGTAGTGACTCTAGATGCTGCCAATAACACTACAATAACACTGGTACTACTGATCCCAGCTGTTGCTGCTGCCAGAGACCATTCTCCATGAGCCCTGCTTTGTTGCATCACTGGTTCTCAATTCAAAGTTCCTGGTAGATGCATCAAGTTGGCAGAGCCTATACTAAGTGCCCATGCGCTAGTTACAAGGGCCCTAGAAAGAAAGTATCTTGCATTTTCAGCTTCTATATCACAAGATGAATTTTTGTCTCTGACCCAAACATGTAAAGAGGTAATGTATGTACCATATGTAAGAAGGAGGCTCAGATCCTGGGTGAGCAAAAAGATTGAAAAATGTGCCACTAATAGAGAGAAGATCCATGTCCATGCCAAAGAGAAGAGCAGCATTAATGCCATGGGAATGACCAAGCCAACTTTCACGGCTGCGGGTGTGATCCATGTTGGTGAAGATTGGCGGAATAACACCAATACCAAGGGGAATATATGGAACACCACAGGAGTCCTCACAGGGAGCAGAGGGGCCTTGAAATACAACAGAGCTAACATTTATCGAGCAGTCACTATGCTCCAGGTCCTGTGCTAGGTGTCTCACCTTGGACTTGAGCTCCAGGAATTCCATTGGTGGGTCCCAGAGACAGAGATTAGTGATTTTATCTGTGCTTTCCCAGGCTGCTGTGGAAGACAGGGGGATAATATCTTGTATTATATATAGTTAAGACACACTAAAACTCAGGGAAGGTGTCTCTAAACCCTCTAAAATTGTTTGCTAAATTGTTGATATATTTGCGTAGAGGATCCATGATTTTTATCAGATTCTCAAAGGAGTCCATGACTAAGCTGCTGGAATCTATTCAAATAAATAAAGGAAGTAGCACCGACAAGATCTGTCTGAATCTTGTTCTGTGGAACTATTGCGTTCTAGGAAAACCTAAGTCAGTGCTGAGGAACAGAGTTGGCAGTACAGCATGATTTACATTATATGCATCACTTGTATATCATAGCAAAAGCTATGTATAAAGGAAGACGGTATATCATAAAATACGTTTTTGATAAAAAATACAAATTTTAAACTTCCTAAATGTTATTGTATAGTGAAAATAAATATTATCAAAATAAAATTTTAAACCTTGTAGTTTCTTTGTATTCCAAGCATATTTAGATTCTGGGCTATATGCAAATGTTGTAGGGATTGAGAATTGTCTCCAATGACATTCCTCTCTTCTTTGTATTAGCAATAGAAACCTTTGGTTTTCAGTTGGGCATATGACTGCCCAGATGGAGACTCCATTTCCCAAGCTTCCCTGCAGCTAAGCATGCACATGTGGCTAAGTTCTGGCCAATGAATGTGAGCAGAAGTGATGTGTCTTGCCTCTGTCCTTTCCTTTCTCCCCATTGGCTGGGAATAAGCAACTATTGAAATAACCTCCTTGTACCAAAAGGTACCCTCCTCTTGGTTGTTTCATGAGAGAGAAATAAACTTCAATCTTATTTAATCCACTGTATCTTGGTGTCTCCTTATTATGGCGGCTTAATCTACATCCTCACTAATACATGTATATATGTGTATGTTCAGAGACTATATAAATATAATTTAGATTTCTCATCAAAAACACTGTTATCTTTCCTTTATTTAATAATTGAAGAAAATGAGTTCTTCAGTTGTGCTCTCATAATATTTTCATGCATGCTTAGTAGGCTTTAGTATTCTTTAGATGAAATTAATTTTTAGACTGTGAATTACTAATGTGGTATAGAATAAAATACACAAAAGAGTCAGTTAAAATGAACGAAATATTTAGCCTTTGCAAATGTTCCAGTATATACACTATTCTTTGAGAATAGGTAGATGTTACACCAATGTTTCATGAAACTGCTAGATACCATTTGGCAAATTTCTACATCAAGGACCAAAATTATTTGTCAGAATTTCAAGTTGAGACGTTGATTATTCAAGTACAATTTGCAAATCTGGCTGTTGTGAATGAATGTAACGAAAATGAGAGAAGGGTGCAAACTTGCCACTATTGCATGGAAGTTGTCTAACAGCACTGGATCGCAGCCCTGGAGCACACCACCTGAGGAGCTTTTAACAAAAAAGTCTGCCCAGGCTCCGTCACAGAGACTCTGGTTTAATTGGTATGGGATTGGGCTTTGGCACTGGTAGTTTTTGAAAGTCTTACGTCATTCTAAAGTGAGCCAGCATTGAGAACTCCTGCCATAATACACTAGTTAATTCCGGAAACTTTTGGCCATTGTTGGGTCCCAGGTGTAGGTCTAATTTTGGAGATAAAACACCAAACAAATGATACCAGTCAACACAAGGTTGATATAAGGGAAACCATATTGTAGAAAAGAAACCACATTGTAACTTTCAATGACCTCTGATTAACCCAGACCTGTTCTGTAGATTTTATGGACCCTCTTAGCTACTATAAATTGATAACTTTGTTCTTCTTAGTTCCTTAGGAATGTGATGATCCCCAGGCAGAGAGTCTGTGCTGATCGCCATTGTCAATGACAACTGAAAGATCAGGGTGTGGGCATTGCTCAGGTCACTGATGCATATCCAGTAAAACAAAAGACTATCAGGAACTGAGACCAGATGTCTGCCCCCAGCTGGGGATGAGATGGAGACCCCACTGGGATTAGGTCTCTTTTTCAGGGACTGTTAAAGTTTGGGTTGTCTATACTTCTTATCCTCCTTGTTGGACACTTGATTATAAAATGTACTTTTTAGATGTTTTAGATGTTGAGCAAGAAACAAAATTCTAATAATACAAAAATGTCAACATGAAGCTTGGAGCGAGAGAATATTTCCAAATAAATGTTAAACAGTTTCATTCCTCTAAGCTGGATCTATGCCCCAATTCAGCAGGAAGTAGCTAGATCGGTCATCACCCCGAATCTGTCAAGAATGAGGAATATGAAAGAATAGGTGGGATTGAAACTGGCAGTGAGTTAGCCATTGATCATTAAGTCACTAGGAACTAAAGGGTTTTTTTCCTTTTTGCAATTACTGATTATGGCTTTTACTGTTTACCCCACCCATTGTTAACTGTGCTGTTTAGGCAATATGCTATCTGACTTCCACTAGGTTCCTATAGTTAACATCTCCCTGGAGCCTGGATCACCCTGGTAATGAGTGTGTGAGATTTTTTTTCAGGAATTAGAACCCCTTTGTCCACTCCAGGCTGGTTGAGACCACCAACTCATCAACTGGGCCAGCGCAGATGTCCAATAGGCAACATTTTGACATCAAGAGGCTAAAAATTCCACCCTCAGATCATGCTAATGCTACCATTCTGTGAACACAGATCCTATGAAGAGGCATGGAGTCTGACTATGCTTGTGCAGATCATCAATTACCTTACCTCTCCTCACCTCCAATCACCTCTCTCCACATTTCGGACCACCTTGCCTCCATCCCATAAATATCCCTGAGTCCCTATTTTCAGGGAAGTGAATTTGAGGCTCATGCTCTTGCTTCCTTACGTGGCTGCCTTGTGAGTAAACTCTCTCTCTGCTGCAATCTTGTTGTCTCAGTGTTTGGCTTTCTGTGTGGCGGGCAAAAAATGAAACTGGTTCAGTAACACAAACTCCAACCTCATTTTATGTGGTGAATTGAATTCTTACATCAGTTACATAGGCTTGTCTGCTTCCTCTGCCAACACATAAATAGGCCCAAGATTTGAGTAATCAGAGCATTTAACTCTCATCAACCCCCAGATGGTGACTAGTTAAGGCATATAATCAGTCATCAGAAAAAATGTAAGCATATTTTCGCTTTTTGGTAAACTGCCCATCCCAAGATCAGTCAGAATATAACATCTCTAAATTTTACTCTTATTGACTTTCTATCAACCTCTGTCTTGTCATCAAAATAAATCTTCCTTAAGCTTGTGAATGGTTTCCCTCTGTCCTTGCACCACATACGACAGATGGAAGAAATTATTGCAGGAGAAATATCTACAGACCGTAGGTCTCATGGTCAGACACACAAAACAGAAAGCTTGGCTTTCCCTTTTTGGCACAGATCGTAACTATTATTTTAAGCAACTGAATATAAATGTAGTGTTTGGTCAGAGACCTTATTGTGTAACTGATATGAAAGAGACCGTTACCATCCTTTTATGTAACACAAGCCATTCTTTATAAATTGTATGTCTAGCAGACTGTCTGGAAGTCCCCCGTGGGGAAGAAGGGAACTAGCAGAAGGGAGGATGCCGGAAGTCTGACGGGGACATTGTTGTTGGGCCCACATCCACCCCCACCCCAAATACAACTTCAAAGCTCCCTCGTTTCCTTCCTAGAGTGGGTGTTTCCCTACCCCCATCTTCCTCCCCACCCTTCCCCCCAAGTCAATACCAAGTTATGGTGATAAATAAGGAGCTTACATAGGCGGAGAGAGGACAAACTTTGCTATGCTTTAAAATGGCAACAATATGAGTAAGAGAAAGTTTTGTTTTGCCTTTATATGTTCCACTCTGTGGAAGGAGCTCAAAGTACACTATCCTTTATCCTGCCCTATTCAGGACTGGAAGGATACGAATTAGTCTCTCCACTTCACTTCTACTGCTTCAGCTTCATGAAGGGGAAAACTGGAAGGAGTCAAGTGCTCCTAAGGGAGAAGAAAGGACTGATGGAGGGGATAAAAGGAGAGGAGAAAGAGGAAGACAGACAAGGGAGCCCGAGAGAAGGGAGACCCTTAGGCCCACGGGAATTGGATTCCATGTGAGTTGATAATTGTCTTAAAGGGCAAAGTAAAGAGCTGTTTTCACTGTCCTCTAGAAATTGGGTATGTGCTTGAAGGGGTAATGTTGAGATTGTCTTTCTGGGACTGGACTGTATCTTCTTGACTTTTCAGTATTAAGGAGAGGAGTAAGAGGGTCACAGCATGTCTAAGGGATTACAGCAAGTTGCAATCTGATCCACATAAGGTCAGAGGCCAAGGGCAGGTCCTATACAAGAGCGTAGGACAGGATGCTTCAAACCTCAGCCAAAACTAGATTCCTGTGGTTCAGAATCTGATACAGAGCAGGGGTACCATAGAGAAAATGCAAAGGTTCACCCTGCTCCAGAAGTTCAGCCTAACGTGGTTTAACACAAAGAGTTCCATCAGTGGGTATATAGCTTGACCTCCTGGCCACCACTCTGTAAGCACGCATATTTTTCCATAGTTGTAATTATAGTGATTTTTCATTTTCTCATTTAACTTATGTATTGTTAATATTTTACAGTTTTTGAGTTATATCTTTCATCTTTTTTCCTTTTATTATTTGAAATGAAGCAATGAACAACGTTATGCAAATATCGTTTGCCACTTTTCTACCCTAGCTTGATTATCTACTCTAAGTTTACTCAAGAAAAGACCATGCGTTACCAAGAGCAGCAATGAAAACTTTTTCCTCTGGCAAGATGTCTTCTAATTTAACTACATTCATTCTTCCACTCGGTCTGAATGGAGAATCACATATGTCTTTTAACTTCCGTCTATTGAAATACACATTTAACTAGTCTATAATTGCTTGATTTAATGTTGGTAATTTAATGGCACCAACTAGAGCAAAAATGTAAATTACTCAAAGAGAATAGCAATTCGTAAATTGCAGCCTTTGCAGAGTTCAAATCTAAGAGCGATAATTTAACAATAGCATTATGACATAAAAGATAAGAATTATCATTAAACACAATTGGAATTTATTTACATTTCTCTTTTTAAAACAAGATTCTTTAAGATAGCTTCAAACCTTGAAGTTGGAGTGTATTGGAATAATCCTCTTTGTAACTTCTCAAGCTCCCAGCAGGTGGCACTGTTGCTCGCTGTTGTGGTCCAGGGGAGGCTAGAAGAGCCCGGACTTCAGAGCAAAGGTGGATGAGTCAACCGCAGAAATGTGGGCAGCTCTTGCATTAGAAAGATACAGGATCTTGTTCAGCACTAATAATTTTTCAAACTATTTTTTACACTGCAGTTAGCTTTACTTTGGAAAAACAACTTTTCTGCCTGGTCCTTTCTCCCCTGCAATTGCTCATTGGTTCCCTTCGATTATTGAAAAAATTTTAATTCCTTAATCTGAAAATTAAGAGGTTCCATGTACTGATTCCGGTGTGCCTGTCTGTCAGTGTCACGTGGGATGGAGAGGAACAGGGAGAGAGAAGAAGCCGGGAGGACAGTGAGGAGATTCTCAGAGTGTTTTAGTTAGGACTAGTTAAGTTATTGAA
The DNA here is from genome assembly GCF_041296235.1 of Equus asinus. NCBI lineage: Eukaryota > Metazoa > Chordata > Mammalia > Perissodactyla > Equidae > Equus > Equus asinus. The sequence continues at coordinate 92,317,712 of NC_091792.1, read as the reverse complement.
GGAATTAGAAAAGGAATTCATTATAAGGAGACCAAAGGCTTGGAAAGCAGCAGGCCTCAGGAACAATGTAAACTGGGAAGGTGGCCATGACCAGACCTCTGCCTCTGGCTTTTGTCTCTGCTCCTGCCTGTCCACCAGATTCTCTCTCCCTCTTTGAAGACAGTGCTCTCTCTTTCTTTGGTACCCATGGGAGAAGCATGGCCTGACCCTACATTTTCTGCCCCCACAGAAGCTGCCTTTTTTTGGTCAATCCTAAGGAAAGATTTGATTTGCCTAGTTTGGACCAATCACCTGTGCCCAGTGGAATAGGGTCAAATTGTACAAAATGCGTGTGCCCTGACTGTGTAGACAGGAGAAGCAGGTCAGTTTCTGGAATGGGGGGGTGGGGCTGCACAAACCTAGTCATGTATCTAGTACACAGTGAGGCCAAGGCATAACGGGATGGCATAGTGTGCCACAGTGATGTTGGGGGATAACAAACGGGGGCACAGATAAGGGGAAATAGATAAGGGATGAATAAGGGACATGGAGAATGCTTAGACAGAAGGTGAAAGAGAGCATCAAAAAACTCCAAATATGATAAATCGAAACAAGAAAATGGAGAAGCTGGAGATATGGGGGAAGCTATGAGTGCAATAGAGGGTCTTGATGATGTGGGTCATTTTGAATTGCCTTGGAAAATCCGCTAGGATCTTTGTGGCAGATTAGAATATAGGTCAAGAAGGACATTTAAATTTAGTTTTTATATTCTCAGCTTAATAACTCAGTAAATCGCTTTAAATTTTGAAACTTAATTTTCTTAGAGCCAGATCTGCTTCCTTTTTCTGGCAGAAGCACCAGAGTGAATCTCATAATCTTAAAAAAGAAGCTATGAGCGGCAATTTTCTTTCCAGGAGTGTTAGTTCTATTTCTGACATGTGATTTTCCCTATGCCCAATGCCGTAAACCATGACCCGAATCATAAAGAGACTTAACACTCAGAGGAGAGGCTAATAGGGTCCCTTTAAATGTTGAAAACAAAGTGAAGTCAGAATTCCAGGCCAAATATCCTGCCTTTCTCTTTGCATAAATACAGACAGTGTAGAGGACTTATTCAAGGAGTTCTTGATTCAAGTCCAGTTTGGCTCCATTGAACTAGTCACTTAGCTTCTCTGGACCTCTGTTCTTATTTTAATTTATCTAAGGAACATTACCTGTATTACTCAGACTAGACAACCAATAAGAGGTAGAAAAGGATCATAACTAGACAGAATGTATAGATATACTAAATGCTCTATATAGTCTCCTAAAGTTCAAAAAACTGATGATATTGTCACTGTTGCACTCAAAGATCGCGTGGTTTTGCAGAGCAAAGGCACTAACCCTAAAGAACTTAATCCAGTGCTCGGATCCACTAGAAAGGCACTGAGCTAGCCTGAGCAATTGACTTGCCTCTGCATCGTAATTTCCTGTTTCACAGTCTGAAATCAAACAGTGTGTGCGTTGCAGAATCTCAGCTGGTAACTGGCGAGGGTTACTCATTTGGCCCTTCCTTCAATAAGCATTAAGTAAGTCCCTAGCAAGTTGGAGAGGGTTTGTTCCCGTCATGCCCACATTCCTTTTGTTCAAAACCCGCTATTTTTCTCCTTCACTCTTGTGCTCCTCTGGGTTATCTTATGTCCTATGCCAGCTCCCACAGAGGTGAGAGTACTGACTTACACCTCAATCTATTTCCCCACTTTTCCTTTAAACTTCTTTTCCACTTTCTACCCTGTCCGTTCCCATCCTGTACAGTGTATTTGGTTGTTGCCACAGTAAATTCTTGGGGACAGGAATAATTTTTGATTATTCAAAGGGGCCTGCAGACTTTAGAAGCAGAAATTTAAAATCTCTGAGTGTATTAGTTATCTCTTGCTGAGTAACAAATAACCCCGAAATGTAGTGGTTTACAACAAAAATAGTTATTATCTAACTGTTTCAATGGGTCAGGAACCTCATCTTGGCTGAGTGGCTCCTCTGCTTTCGGGGGTCTCACAGCCTGCAGGAAAGTGGTCACCTTAAGTCTCAGCTGGGGAGGGATCTGCCTCTACGCTCACTCACGTGCATGTTGGCAGGATTCAGTTCCTCACAGCTTGTTCCACTGAAGGCCTCAGTTCCTTGCTGGCCATTGGCTGTGGGCCACCCACAGCATGGCTGCTTGTTTCCATTATAGAGAGCAAGCAAGAAAGAGTGAGCAGGATGGAAGTCCCAGTCTTTTATAACCTGATCTCAGAAGCGATATTGCACCACTTTTGCTGTACTCTGTTTGTTGAAAGCAAGCCACTTGATCCAGCTCACACCCAAGGGGAGGGGATTCTGCAAGGCCCTGAATCTGAGAAGGTCAGAATCACTGGGGCCAGCTTAGAATTCTGCCCCACACCTAGCGTATGCTACATAATAGCTAAAAATAAAGAAGGCTGAAATTCTAATGGGGTATTTGAGAAATTGTATTTAGGTGTATTGTACCTATTTGCCTATTTATATTTTTGTGTCAGTATGTGTATACGTTCGTGTGCTTAGGCAGAGAAAAGCAAGCCGCGTTCAGCAGGCAGCAGAAGGCATTCCAGATTTCATGCCCTCCACATCTCTGTCTCCCTCCCACATCTCCGCCCTCCCTCTCCTTACTCTTAGGAGATGACTTTTTTTCTACTCTGCAAACAAAATAGAAACCAGCCAGTGAAATCTCCCTCATTTTTCAGTCCTCACATCTGCACACACCTCCACCTACCTCCACCTTTATATTTACTGTCATCCCTCTGTTTCAAGGGCTGCACACAATCTGTTCAAGGCTCGGCCACCTACCTGTGCCCTAACCCTCCTACCTTCTTGGGAGCTACATTTCAACTTTTTTTTTCTGTCCCTATCTTCTTTGGCTCTTTCCTCTGAGCACGAACACAGGTTCAACATTTGAAAACATCTTAAAAAGACAGGAAGCTAACGTTTCCTCTGCCCAAGTAATCTTTCGGCGAGTGCCTTCTTTCACCCCATCCCTTTACAACCAAACTTTCCGGAACAATCATCTATTTTCTTTGCCTTTATTTTTTCAACTTCCATTCACTCTTCTATCCACTGCAATCTAATCTGTGCCCATCTCCCATCTTTGACAACAATAAAATTTCTCCTCCTGCCACCACTTACTCTGCCAATTAATCACTTCTTTGCTCCTCTTTGCAACAAAACTCCTCAAAAAACTTCAACAAAATTACTGCAATTTTTTCTTTTAAAATCACCTTAAAGAGGGTCTTGTTGCCTTTCACTCTTCACTGAAATGCTCTTGTCAACGTCGCCAATGATGTTCTTAAATCCAACGGTCAGTTCTCATTCCTCAGCCTGCTGGACTTAATGGCAACATTCGACGATGACTGATTACTAGCTGCCTCTTAGATTTTCTTCACTTGATTTTAAGGACACAGGTTTCCCCCACTATCCTCAAGTAGAGTGTGTTTATGAAATCTTTCGTAAGTCGAATGGTGTAAAGTGAAGAAGCAATTACCATTAACTTATTTGAGGAAAATGTCCGAGCCTTCCCAGACCCCAAAAATAACCTCTTGAAATAAATCGAGATCAAGCACAGATGCTCACAGGCACAGTTCACAGCGATGGCAGCTTGATGCTGAGTGTAGTCCCGGGGAAGGAGCCTGGCGGTACCACTCCCGTCGCTCAGGGTGTGAGCTGCTTCTGTAGCGACTGACTGACTACAAAGCAAATGCTGAACGCTACTTTTGCTTTTTGCCTTTTCTCGTAAAAGCAAAGATTCTCTTCGGATTTCTCTCTGTTAGCGGAAACAGGTACTAATGTAGGTCTTTCATAAAAGTGAAGTGTGTAAAACAAACTTTTGGATAGCGAGGGTAATCTGTGCCACACATTTGGTTTTTTATCTACCTCATTGACCACTTTCTCTAAGTGCTTTTGTTGGTTCCTCCTATTCTCCCCAGTCTCTAACACTGGAGGGCCCCAGGAGTCAGTCCTTAGTCCTCTTCCCTTCCACATCCACACTCAATCTCTTGATGAGCTCGGCCTGTCCTGTGGATTAAAATACCACGGATGTGACCACAGCTTGCATTTATGTCTTTGGTCCAGATCTCTCCTCTGGATCTGTATTTGTATACCCAACTGTCTGTTCACCACCTCCACTAGGATATAGAACAGCAGAGCGAACTTAACAAGTCCTACACTGAATTCCTTATTTCTGCTCCTCCCAAACTCCTGCTACCCATGTTCTCCCCAACTCAATTGATAGCATCTCCTCTTTTCCAGTTCCTCAGGCTAAAAATGTTGGCTCCTCTCTTTCTCTCACGCCATCTTCTGATCCATCAGAAAATGCTGCTGGCATCTCGAGAAAATATCTATAAGCCACTTACTCCTCAGCACCTTGCCACCTGATCTGAACCAGCACCTTTTACCTGGATGATTTTAACAGCCTCCTAACTGATGTCCTTCCGTCCACCCTTGCACCTGTGTCCCCGCCCCGACCAAATCTACTCTCCTCACAGCCGCCAGAGAAAACCTTTAAAACAGGAATCAGATCACACCGTTTCTCTTCTTGAAACCCTCCTGTGGCTCACCATTTTTCATAAAGTGAAAGTCAAAGTCCGTGCAACAGCCCACAAGGTCTTAGATGACCTGAACTCTCCGACCTCATCTCCTATTGCTTTCTCTTTGCTTGTACCACTCCAACCATGCTGGCCTCCTCGCTATTTCTTAAACACGCCAGACAGGTTTGGAGCCTTTCCATGAGCTATTTCCTCTGTCTGAAACGCTCTTCCCCAGACATCCTCATGGCTCATGGCTTGCTTCCTCACCTCTTTCAAGTGTTTACTTACATGGCACCTCGTCAATGAGACCTACCCGAACCATCCTCCTCCATGCCCTCCAGTCACCTTCCCAACTTTATTACTCTATTTTATTTTTTACGTAACTCTTTTATCTTCTAAATTACATCAAATTTACTTTTTATGTAGTTAATACATTTATTGTTTATTGTTGAGACTGTAAGCTTCATGATGAAAGGGAGTTTGTCTGTTTTCTTCATTGCTATATTCCTAGCTCCTATGAGAGTGCCTCCGAGTAGGTAAGGTGTTCATTAACTGTATTTGAATGCACATTGTTAAACATGGTCACCCAAAATCTAATTTCCAAAGCCAATTGGCCCGTTTCATTTTTAATTTTACTACTTGGCATTTAGAGCTACAGACTTCTTCTTTTATGATATTTTCCCTTCTCTAGTAACGGGTTCTCTTCCTGCCTGACCAGTCCTCATTGGTTTCTTTTCTGGGTTCTTATTCTTCTTAAACACAGGTGTGCCCTGACGTTGTCCGTGATTCGATATCCTCCCCTTTACCACCTTATCCACACACCTGTGTTTTAATTACCATCAGATCTCTTCAGTCTTGCTATCTCTCCAGTGTCCTACAAGACAGGATTTCTTGGATCTTCCACAAGCATTTCATCCTCAATAAACCCAATCTAAACTTGTTAATTGAGACTCGCACTTCCTGATTTTCGCTTATCTTTGTGAATAACATCATTATTCACACAATTGCCCAAGCTGGAAACCTGCAGATTATTCTCAATTACATTTTTTTCTTTAACCTTCCCTTTTAATCTAATTGATCGCATAGTCACACCAGTTTTACATTCTATATTATGTAATACATCATACCACCATTGCCATGAGCTGCTGCCAGAGAGGTCTTTCTAAAAGCCAAGTGTGATGGTCTCATTTCCTTATTTAACATCTTTGAATGACTCAATTTGCATAGCTTACAAAGCCCCTGCCTTCCAGTCCCTCTTCTTTCCTTAACTGTCGTGGTACATCTTCTTTGCTGAATTACGGATGTTGCCCAAATTCGCCACACATTTCTCAACTTTGTGCCTTTCCACAGGCTGTGCTCTGTGCTTGAAGCACTGCTGCTCAGTTTGTGCTTGTCCATGGACTATTTCCTGTATTTGAAGCACATTCTCCTCTTCACTCAGCAAACTCTCATGCATCTTTCAAAATTCACCTTAGTCGTCTCTTCTATGAAATTTCCCCTGAATTTCTTTTTCAAGGAAAGCAAAGTGCTCTTTTTGTTTACTCCTATAGTATTGCAGATTATATTGGGACTGGTGTTTCCATATATGTCTTTCCTTCTAGACTTTTAAGGCAATAATTATGTCTTCCCCATCATTGTATTCCCACTACCCAACACACTACTTGACCTATAATGGATGATCGATTAATGTCAGAGTAAAGAAAGAAGAAAGGAAATACCACATACTTAGGAAACCTATTGTGCCAGCTCAGCCTCCACTCAAAAAGCTTCTTAAAGAGTACAAATTGGAAATAAAAGGAAAAGAGCAACAGAATATTTGTAACAATGATTTCTTTACAAGATTTCTTTTGTTAAATCATGGCTCTTCCTTGTAAATCCTCGGTCTACCTCTTGTAAACACAGGATGGCCATTTGGTCAGCCATATGTCTTAGTTGGTTTCTTAACTTTCTTGGATGCGGGTAAACCTACCCTCCATCATTCATTGATGATCAAAGCATATGGATTTGTCCTTAGTTCAGCAACATCAAATCTCCACCCACCAAGTTATTCTATGGGATCATAAGAATATCAACTTGAATTCTCTGCTAATTCTTAACAGTGGATGCGTAGTTCATTAGTTCTTTCTAGGTGTTCCAATTTTACTCTCCCCTCCGACAAGACCACACATATTCTGTGAACTTTGACTACATGATTTGACCTTCATAGAATAGCTTTTACTGAATACATTTAGGAAAGTTACATGAAATAGTTATATGAGATGACACTCACTATCGTATTTATTGTAGACAAGGTTGTGAAGGACATAATCTCCCGCAGTCTCCCTTATGTTGATCCATGAGAAATTGCTCTCAGTTTTCATTACTAGGAAATGCTGTGTCTCCTGGGCAACTGATTTATTTTAAGCTCATCCACTCTGTGAATCCTGTAACCAGTAATGTTTCTGCCTCTTTTCAGCTACCAGAAAGTTTAGAGACATACTTGTGGCCCAGCTTCAATAAGTGCATAGTAATTTATGACTTTCCATTGGCTTTATTTGATTTTCCTATCCTTATTTCCCCTTCACTCAGATTGGCTCATCTATTTATTTTTTTCTCATTTCTGTATTTTTATAAGCTGTCTCAAATCCTTTCATAGTAGCAAGACAGGGCTAAACTAAATTAAATAAAAATACAATTATCTCATTAGGCGTTTGTAGTTCTTTTAGGTGAGAAATAATCCCTTACATACTTCAAGGTGAGTATAGGTTTCCTCAGCAGCCAGCCATTGCAAAGCAGATAAGGTAGATATTTTTTTATCTGGAGTGTCAAGGACCCAACCTCTTCTCAATTAATTATTCCCAGAATTTTGATATTTTGCCTTCAAGAAGAATGATCATAAAATGACTTGGTAAAACATGTAAAGAACAGCCATGTTCTTTACCAGCTCTCTCACAAGTCATGCTGTAACAGCCACATTACCCAGATGTCACTGAGCTCATCCACTCTGATTGCCACCATGCTGTGAGGACAGTGTGGATTGTGACACTGGATGGCCCTTTGCAGTCTGGTGGAAATTCACTGTAGCCATACGAGATGCACCATAGCAAGTTGTTCTTCAGTTATTAGACTGCTATGATTTTTTTAAAAAGATGAATGCTCATAAAGCAAATGCTTTCACAAAAATTCCATAGTTTGAATGCTTCCGGTGTTTAGATTCCTGGATAAATGATCCTCTACTATACTTCTACAACTAATGAAATAACATTTATTATACATGCAGTATTCTAGGTTCATTGTATGTTATTATAAATTTTTAAATTTAATCATCACAATGACTCGATGAGATAGTATCATTTTCTTTATTACTGATTAAGAAATTGTGCTTCAGAGAGGCATGGGATTTACTTTCCTTTTACCCATTAACCAAAGGATAATGACTTGGGTATTAAATATCAGGAGAGGTAACTCCAGAGATCAGCTCCTTTCCACAACAGCACATTATTTCTCTCCATTCATTCAGGCTCCTTTTCTCCTTTTGGCATAATCCTGGACAATGGGAATATTGTGTGTGTGAGTGTATGTGCTTGCACACTCACTCTCACATGGGCACTCAGGGATATTTTGTACAGTGAATCAGTCCCCAGCAGGTAGCAGATAGCTCACTCACTCAAAAGAGTTTAACTGAAAAAGACTCTAGTAAAGAGATTACTTACAAAGGCATACATAGGGCAAAAGATTCCAAAAGGATGGTGAGGTATCCGGGGACTGGCAATAGTGAGACACGTTTGTCACTCTTTGGTCTGAAGGGTCCAAGAGGGGGAATATTGTTACCAGAGCCTAGTGGGGTGCTGGGCCATTTGCTTATGTAATTTGTTTGCTCGTTATGGACTTGCTTACCCCTGGTCTCATACACCATTTCTTGTAATAACAGAATAATGCTGTACAAGTTCAACTTTATGGTTTGTGGAAGAGATAACATCCAGTTCATGACAGGAAGATCAGGTTATGTAGTTGCTTGGTGTGCCAGGCTTAGGCATTGTATCTCTACCAGTCCTAGGGGCAAACCAGAACCTTCTTTTCAAAGATGCTAGCATTGCCTTTACCAGTGAATATCTTGGGGAAGAAGGGTCCACCCGTCCATCTGGAGGGTATCATTAGAGAGTGGGTGAGCAGATTGAACATAATAGGTTCGTTCCAATATTTTCACATCCTTAAGACTTGCATTCCTTTCTCTACAGTATGCCAGACACATTCTGGCATCTCAGCCATATTAGCTATAGGCTACCATTGAGTCAAGCTTCTTTTAACCACTCAGCAAATTGTTGGCACAAATGCTAAGTGCTTGAAGCAACACATTAAATCCCAAATCTCAGGGATGTGCACCCATATCGATGAATTTGGCCCAATCAATGTATATTTCGTTCTCCTTGTTCTGACACTCTTGGAATCCACTTGCATGCAAGGTCTCTAGAATTGCCACTAAAATTAGTAGTCCTGATAAATTCCCTGCAAAAGATCCTACAATTTCTTTTGTGTCTATGCTTTCTCTTCCTGGAGCAGACCTTCTCTGTTCACACTATACAGGGATCTACTATGGATCTGGAATCAGCGGGGAGAAATAGGGTGGATCCTGAGGGGAATTGGTACCCTTTCTTGAAAGAAAATGCAGTAGGTGAAATCTTTTAAATTATTTTATGCAGAGGAAGTCTGTTCCCTTGCAGAAAATGAAAGGCTGCTTCAAGGAAAGGAAAATTCAGACAGATTTGGGGATTTTAGAGTTCTCAGCATGATCTGTTTCTGCCAAAAATCCTCATACTGTTTCAGAGTTCCATTTCTTCCTAACCATGGCACTTACCTGAGCATAACTTGATAAGATTGCTTATTTAACTGTTTTTGCAACTCTGCAACCTATGCAATCAGGTCTTGGGTAAGATCTTAACCACGTCTTTCTTACAGGTACATGAAACAAAGATTTTCTTTAAGGATGTCGTAGAGGCATTCTGAGTCTCCCCTCAGTCCTTGACTTGGATGTTTAAGGCTTAAGTTTATCTTCTTTTTAAAGGTCTCCAAGGCAGTCAGAAGTGGCTATATCACGCCCATGGTTTGTCATCCTCATTGTAGTGATAACAGTAAATGTCCAGCTGCTTGCTCTCCTGTGCCTGTTCTCCTCTTGTCCCTTGTCCCGTGCTGCAACTGGAGATAATCTGCATTAGCATGGTGCCTTTGCATGCCATAGCATACCTACAGCATACTTCCTCTTGTTAAAGAGATTATCTGGGGCTTCTGGGAACCCATCCAAAATCTACACTGAGGGTGTATTTCCTCAGGTCATGCCCATCAGTAGCCAATCACCAATCACTGTGTCAGTTTGTTTTCAAGGAGGAAACAGATGGCACCCTTAAAAAGATGCCCTGAAGAGAACTAATGAAAGGAGTTTTTACAGAGGTATGGGCAAGGGTACAGTACAACAAGGGATGGTGAGGCAGTTAGGTTTCTGTAACAATGAGAAGCTGTTACCATTCATAGACCTGAAGGGTCAAGAGGATGGAATAGTGTTGCCAAGCCTGGGAAGAGGTTGAGCTCTGGGAAGAGAGGCTGTCTGACATGGGCTCCTGATGGCTTTTGGCAACTACTGCCATAACCACAAGAAGACAGGGAGAGAGTAGGCAGGTTATTACCCTGACCTCTCTCTTCTCACCATCAATCTCTGATCTTTTGCTTCCCATTGATCAACACCAGATGGTAAGGCAGCAAGGATTGATCCAGAGACTATCAGTTATAGGCAACTCATCTCTCTTCCACTTCCAGGTGAAAGAAAATGGAGAACATGGCTCCCTGAAATATTTTGCTAAGGCAAAGACTTCCATTACATGTAGTATGCATTTCTTATGCAGTCATGTGCCACGTAACTGCATTTTGATCAACAATGGACTGCATGTATGACAGTGGTCCCATAGGATTAGTACCTTATAGCCAAAGTGTATAGTACACTAGACCGTCTAGGTTTGTGTAAGTACACTCTGTGATGTCCGCACAACTACTGCGTTAAAAATCTGCAAAATTAACAGATTAATACGATCTTGAAGGATGACACAGAATGGGGAGGTGGGATGAAGGAAGTATATATTCTAAAGCTCTAGGGGAAAATATATATATATATATATATTTTTTAAAGATTTTATTTTTTCCTTTTTCTCCCCAAAGCCCCCCAGTACATAGTTGTATATTCTTCGTTGTGGGTCCTTCTAGTTGTGGCATGTGGGATGCTGCCTCAGCGTGGTTTGATGAGCAGTGCCATGTCCGCGCCCAGGATTCGAACCAACGAAACACTGGGCCGCTTGCAGCGGAGCGCGCGAACTTAACCACTCGGCCACGGGCCCAGCCCCATAGGGGAAAATATATTTTAAAATGAGATTTGATCATATTACAACTCTGAATTAAATAGTCTGACTACAATTTGGCCTTTTTACTTTAGCTTCCTTAAGGGGAAATCTGAGGAGAACATTTGCATATAAGTAATTACTTGAAAATGATGTTTTGACAAGCATAAATGAATATAAAACAACTTGAAAGGTTTCACATTGCACTTAAAATGCCCATGTGTTTAAGATCTACTAGTTGGGGGAAAACATGTTTTGAATTGGATTCATGTTGGAAAGACTTCAAGGTCTCCCTCTGTAATCCAACAAAACCACTTGTAACAATAGTAGTTACAACAGCTTATTGCAAGTACCTCTTTAAGTCTCTCATCTAAGTATAGATCCATGCTGTTTTCCTTTAACCTTGACCGATACGTTTTGATGAGTGGACAGAAAGATTGACTTGGAAAAGATGAAAGAGAAAATACGTATCTGCGATGGCCAAGGGCCTCTGACAGACGAGGAGGGCATGAATTTCTCTTTCATATTTCACTTTGTACTTCCACTTTATAAGGATTACGCCTATAAACAAATAAAGTAACGTCTATGAAAAGGACAGGTCACTTGGGAAACTCATGAATTGCATTTTGTTTTATCATCCAATACTTGAATATTTGTGGCATTACTTAAAACACTGACATTACCCTACCCAGTTATAAAATAAAAACACTGAGCATAAAAAATGTATACTTGAAACTCTGACAAACTTACTGTGACCTTTTTCCCTTCATTTAAGGTAATTAAGCCCTAAAACTTTCAAAATCAATTTAAAATTCTCACATATTCCAACGGCCTTAACACTTCTAACGTTGTATCCAAGGCCAGTCCTTTATGGTTTGAGTTTATTTATAAACATTTTCACATATTATTATCTGTCCAGATATATTTTTACAACTTTTAAAGAAAATCTTGGTTGAGAAAGAATAACAAAAGCAAGACTGAAGTTTGACAAATTTTTTATTGTACTTTACGTAGAGTGAGTGCGCATCTCTTTAGTGTACGGTTTGATGAGATTTGAGAAATATGTACACACATATGACCAACACTGCTATTAAGACAGAGCATATTTCCATCACTCCAGAAAGCTCTCTTGAGGCCCTTCCCAGTTGACTGTCAACCACAAGAGGCAGTTGCTCTTCTGATTTCTATCACCACAAATTAGTTTTGCCTATTTTAGAACTTCATATTAATTGAATCATACTGTATACTCTTTTGTATCTTTTTTTTACTCAGTATAACGTTTTTGAAATTCATCTATATTCTTGCATATGTCAATAGTGCATTTCTTTTCAATGCTGAGTAGTATTCAAATATATGAATATTCCACTATGTGTTCATCCATTTTTCTGTTGTGGAGTATTTGAGTTGTTTCCATTTTTTTTGTTATTGTGAATAAAACAATCAATAAAAATAGTTTTGGACACACGCAGGTATATGCTGGATCTGGCTCGCACTGGCTTACTAGAGTGGATAGTGTACATTTCTTCCTAACTCTGTGTTCAGCGATATTATGTTGGTGGCTTAAAACTGGCCAAGATAGGAGTATGTATACCACAGAAATAGGCAATGCTACAAGTCAGGGCTTCTAAAATTCTTTATTTTTATTAATTATTTAATTTATTTTAGAGCTAGTGGCTAAACATTTACCAGTGTATTACTGGACATTTATTTCCTTTCTCTAAGTAGAGACCTAGGGATGGAATTGCTGAGTCATATGTTCAAGTTTATAAGTTGATAGTTTTTCAAAGTGGTTGTACCATTTTACACTGTCTCCAGCAATGTATGAGGCTTATAATTGCTCCCCATGCTCGCCAGCATTGGGTGGTGTCATTCTAGTAGGTGTGTAGTGGTATCTCATTAATTCACATTTTACCAATGACTGTTGAGCATTTTTTCTGTACATTTTGGCCAGCGTTTTATCTTCTTTTGGCAACTCTCTGTTCAAGTAATTGCCCATTAATTTATTGGATTGTTTGTATTATTGAGTTGTAACACTTCTATATATATATGTATACATGTAAGATTTCTATATATACATATATATATATTCTGGATACAAATCCTTATCATATATGTGTCTTGTGAATATTTTTTATCTTTTCGTATTTTAACACTATCGTTTGATGATAGTAAATCTTGAAATCAAGTAGTATAAGTCCTCTAATTTTGTTTTTCTGTTACAAGATTGTTTGAACTAATCTAGGTCGTTTACATTTTCATATATGGTTTAGAGTCAGCTGGCACTTTACTTGAGATGGCATTGCCTCTATACTGGGGAGAGCTGACACTAGCACTTTGCATCTGCTTGACGTCTACATTTTGTAGTCCATAAACATGGAATAGCTCTCTGATTTTTAAGACCTTTAATTTCTCTCAGCAGTTTCATAGTTTTTAGCCAAGAAGTTTTCTCTTTTTTTTTTTTTGGAGTTTTAAACATTATTTTTATTATTGCTGTTTTTAGAAAAAAAATGATCCCAAATTTTCTTTTAAGTTTTTTATAACAAGTAAAGTGAAAATATAAAGTTTATTTTTCCTTAGTCTTCCTTTATTTAATCATTTCTATAACATGTAATACCTAGATTTGCCAAATCAACTATGTAATCATCTCTTCCTTCTATTTTTATCAATATATTATCTGAAAACTAAGATAATATCAGAAAATAGTTACTTGTTGAATGAATGAAAGAATCATGAACGAATGAAGATGACTTGAATATACATATATTTCAATGAGAATTTTTAAAGAAAATACAAGATTCTAAGGAATGAAGCCATATGCAGCTAGTATATTAGATAACAAATACTCTTCAAATAGGATAAGAAACTTTATATATTGGAGAATGGTATCAAGACAAAAATATTTTAATAGATTAAAATAAGTAGTTTAATAAAGGAGATACCTTTCAGATCTAAATATGAAACTCTGCACTCAAGGTCAAAAACTCTGTTATATAATGCAGACCTAAGTATGTTGATATTGTTAGGAGGTGGTTGATGGAAACCATATATAAGTGTGCTGTATGGACTTAGACACTTCACTGATAGTTAGTCCTTATGAATAGAAGCATTTCCAATCAAAGGAGAGGGTATTCCTTGTGGATTCTGCAGTGGCATGCTGTGTTAAAATGCGAGAATCACTTGTTAAGAGGGATATTGAAAAATCAAACTGTATTCTGATGATACCTAGGTTGATGGAATAGATCTGAAAACCCTTACACGAGAATAAATTGGAGTCTAGAGGGTGTTATGCTGAAAAGGGAAAACTGTGCAATGGACATGTGCGTTCAAATTCTTTAATAGCTGTTACATGGATCCAGATTAAGTTCAGTTTACTCTATTACTCAGAACCATCGAACTTTTAAAGAGTAGTTTCAGCTCAACCAAAGTAAATTTTTTTAGTCAAATAAATTATCTAAACATGATGAAACCTCAATTGTAATTGGTGGAGGAGCCTCCTGATTTGAGTGGAAGGCTGACAGATGACTCTGTCAGCCATTCATTTAACAAATATTTATTAATACCTACAATGTGCTAGATGTTGAAAATTTTTTTTAAAAAATATCACTGATCATTAATGGTATGCAAATCTAGATTTTAATCTATAAAGAAAATGTTTCTTATAGCCATTTGCTACATATAAATTTTATAATAAACTTGTGATTATTATATTACATATGTACAATGGTGTTGAGTGTATACCTGTCTGCAGTTCTGCAGTGGAGTCAGTAATCTGAAAATACTGACATCACAAGACAGGACTTCATTACATTTTATTTATTTATTTTTATTATTTCTTATTTAATCTTCTTCCAACTTTATTGAAGAATGACAAATATAATTGTATATATTAAAAAGCATACAACATGATGATTTGAGATATATATATATATATATACAGTGTGGAATAATTACTAAGATCGAGATAATTACATCTATCACTTCACGTAATTGGCTCTTTTTTTGGTGTGGGGAGAGTGTTAAGACCACCTCTCAGCAATTTCAAGCATATGATCCCGTATGTTTAACTGTAGTCACCGTGCTGCACAATAGATTCTCAGAACTATTCTTCCCATGAATGGAAGTTTGTACCCTTTGACCTACATCTCTCCATTTTCCCCTCCCCCCAGCCCCTGATAACCTCCATTCTATCCTGTTTCTATGAAACTGGGTTTTTTTTAGGTTCCACATATAAGTGATACCATATAGTATTTGTCTTTCTCTGTCTGGATTATTTTACTGAACATAATGCCCTCTAGATTCATCCCATCTTGTTGTAAATGGCAGGATTTCCTTTTTTATGGATGAATAATATTCCATTGTGTATATATACACAACACATTTTCTTCATCTATTCATCCATCAAAGGACACTTAGGTTGTTTCTATATCTTGACTGTTGTGACTAATGCTGCCATGAACATGGTTAGTGCAGATATCTCTTCAAGATAGTGATTTCGATTCCTTCAGATATACCCAGATGCAGAATTGCTGGGTCATATGGTAGTTCTATTTTTACTTTTTTGGGGGAACCGCCATACTGTTTTCCATAATGGCTGTACCAATTCCCACTACAGTGTATAAGGGTTGCCTTTTCTTCACATTCTTGCTAAACACTTACCTCTTGTCTTTTTGATAGTAGTCATCTTAACAGGCCTGAAGTGATATCTTAGTGTGATTTTGATTTGCATGTCCCTGATGATTATTGAGGTTGAGCATGTTTTCATGTACCTCTTGGTCCTTTGTATGTTTTCCTTGGAAAAATGTCTATTCAAGTCCTTTGCCCATTTTTAAATTGGGTTATTTGCTTTTCTGCTGTTGATTTGTATAAATTCTTTATATATTTTGGATATTAACCCCTTATCAGATATATAGTTTGCAAATATTTTCTCCTATGCTGTAGGTTGCTTTTTCAATTTATTTATTGTTTCCTTTGCTGTGCAGGAAAAAAACCTACAAGCTCTCTTTATGATGTAGTCCTACCTGTTTATTTTAGCTTTTATTGCCTGTGCTTTTGGGGTCTTATCCAAGAAATCATTGCCAAGACCGATGTCAAGCAGCTTACCTCTGTGTTTTCTTCTAAGAGTTTTATGGTTTCAGGTCTAACATTTAAGTCTTGAATCCACTACAAGTTAATTTTTGTGAGTGGTGTAAGATAGGGATCTAGTTTCGTTCTTTTGCATGTGGATATCCAGTTTTCCCAGCACCATTTATTGAAGAGACTATCCTTTCCCCATCACATATTCTTGGTGATTTTGTGAAGAATTAGTTGATCATATATATATGGGTTTATTTCTGGTCTCTCTGTTTTATTCCACTGGTCCATGTGCCTGTTTTTATGCCAGTACCATAATGTTTTGATTACAAGCTTTTTTGTAATGTTTGTAATGTTTGATTTCAAGCTTTGTAATATAGCTTGAAATCAGGAAGTGTGATGCCTCCAGCTTCTTTCTCAAGACTGCTTTGGCTATTGGGGTCTTTTGTGGTTTCATACAAATTTTAGAATTGCTTGTTCTATTTCTGTGAAAAATGCCATTAAAATTTTGATAGAGATTTTGGTTGAATCTGTAGATTGCTTTGGGTAGTATGGACATTTTAACAATATTGATTCTTTCAATCCATGAAGACAGAATATCTTTCCATTTATTTGTGTCATCTTCAATTTCTTTCATCAATGTCTTATAGTTTTCAGCGTACAGGTCTTTCACTTCCTTGGTTAAATTTATTCCCCAGTACTTTATTATTTTTGATGCTATTGTAAATGGTATACTTTGTCTGATATCAATATAGCCATTCCAGCCTTCTTATGGTTAGTGTTTCATGGTATATCTTTTTTCCATCTTTTTACTTTTAACCTACCCATATCTTTATATTTGAAGAGAATCTCTTGAAAACAGCATAAAGTTGGATTTTGCTTCTCTGCCTTTTGATTGGCTGTTTAGTATCTTTACATCTAGCATAAATACTGATATGGTTAGGTGTAAGTCTACCACTTTACTACTTGTTTTCTATTGCTCCATCTATCCTTTCTCTTTTTCTGTCTTTTCCTGCCTCCTTTTTAGTTAAATGAGTATTTCTTAGTATTACATTTCATCTCCTCTTTTGGCTTATTATCTCATAGTTTTATTTCTTTAGTGGTTTCTTTAGGGATTACAATATACCTCCTTAACCTATTATAGTATGCCTTGAATTGGTCATACAACGCTTCACGTGTAATGTAAAAACCATACGTAAGTCAACTTCCATTCATCCTCTCCTCTCCTTTGTGTTGTCATCTGTCTTACTTCTAAACATTATAAATTCCATAGCACATTATTACTTATGTTTCAAATAGCCAACAGCTTTTTTAAAAAATTAAGGAAGTGGAAAAATGTCTAATGTTCTTTATACATTCATGTAGATTTGAGTTTCTGTCTGGTATAATTTCCCTTTAACCTGAATAAGTTCGTTTAACAATTCTTATAGTGCGGGTCATTACTTTTATTATCTGAAAATATCTTTATTGGGTTTAAGTTTTCAAGAAAAATTTTGCTGGGTTTAAATTGTAAATTCATAGTTTATTTCTTCTTCTTGTTTATTATTTTGTCTTATTTTAAAACTGCTTTGCCATTGTTCTCTAACTTGTACTGTTTCTCATGAGAATGCAGTGGTTATTCTATTGTTACTTTCCTATGTGTAATGTGTCTTATTCTTCTGGATGCTTTGAAAATTTTACTTTTAATTTGGTTTAAAGCAATTGTGCTATGATATGACTTGATGTGGTTTTCTTTGTGTTTATCCTGTTTGTGGTTTATTCCTCCATCATGACCAGAATGAGAAGCTGGGATTTTCAAAGCTAAAGTTTTAAATGTTCAGTTCCTCCCCAGAAGATGAATAGATGTCCTCCGGGACATTAGCTGTTTGGTGATGGACAATGTTTCCTGTGGGTTTTTATTTTTCATTAAATTTCGGCATTTCTTTGACTATTACTTCTTTTAATGTATTTTTTTTTTTCCTGCCAAAATCTCTCTTCTCTGGGACTTCTATTCCACATATGTTAGATGACTTTATAATACTCTGCATGTTGCTGGAGCTCTGTTCATTTTTTTGTCATCTTTTTTCTTTCTGTGCATCAGTTTGCATAGTTTCTATTTACCTGTCTTCAAGATCTTTTGTTTTGCAGTATCCAAATTATTGTTAAGCCCAATTTGGCAAATATTTTAAAATTTCAGATATGTTTTCCTTGTACAATTTTCATTTGCTTTCCTCTCTCTCTTTTAGTTTCCATTTATTTGCTCATATCCCCATCTGTTCAGTAATTTATTCATCTTTGTCTTCAGATTTTTGACCATATTTATCAGAGCTGCCTGAAGCCTTTGTCTGCTAGTTCCAACATGTCTGTCATCTCTGGATCTGTTTCTATTGTCTTTTCCCTCCTATTTTGGTCATATATTTCTGATTCTTCATGTGCTTAGTAATTTTTTATCTTCGTACCAGACAATGGAATGTTATATTGTTGAGATTCTGGACTTGTCTTCCTATCAAGAATGTTGAGTTTTATTCTGGCAGAGAATGAATTTCCTGGCAGCTCAGGGTTTCTCCTGAGGTGTGGGTTTAAGCTTTGTTAGCGTGGGTCTAGAGTACCCCTTAGGCTAGGCCCAGTATAGGCCTACTCCTTACTCATGACTCTCTGGGGCCTCAACCCTGGGTTGTTGGCACTCTACTGTCTCCCAGCACTGTGTATTCTCTGGTGTTTTCATTCAGCTCACAGTCCTGAAGTAGCTGCTCTTTACTAGGCCTTTCTGAGTTTGACCATATGCACACAGAGGTACTCAGTCAAAGATTCAAGAGGACACTGATGCAGATTCCTGGGCCTCTTTCTCTTCTAAGCTCCCTTATTTCTGGTACTCCAGCTCCTTCAGTAGTCCCAGGCTTAAATCTCTGTTTTCTATGGCTGGTAAGACTACTGCCCTCTGTTCGGGCTCCATTTCCCTGGGCCACAATTGGACATTGCTCTCAGGTAGTCAACCAGAGTGAATGTGGTGTTTGTGCTTCATGTCTCTCGAGGATCACAGCCCTTAGCTCTCTGTTGACCAAGGCCTGAAAAGAGCTATTTCATATGTTTTTTTCCAGTTTCATAGTTGTTAACAATGGGAGAGTAACTCTAATACATATATAAGTCTATTCCTTCAAATGTGGCTAAAGCCAGAAATTGGGAGTTTCAAAACAGCTCTTTTCTTGCTTGGTAAATGATTGAATATCTTCCAAGACCTTATTTATTGGGTGACTAGACAATATCTTTCAATCACAGAAACATATTTATTGAGCTGTTTTTTGTGCCAGGCCTCATACTAAATGCTTACATATATTTTCTCATTTAATCTTGCCAATAAATCAAGAAAGTATGGGTATTCCTGCTAACTCCATTTTAGAGATGAAAAAAATAAAATTTAGAGTGTAACAAAGACTTGCCCAAGAATCCATATCTGATGAATGGTAGAACTAGGAATTGAATAATATATCCAGAGAAAACTCTCAAAAACCATGCTAGCTTGATTATTTGATTCCTAAACAAACTGCTTATATAACTAAAGTTGTCCTTCCAATGAAAGTTGCTTATTTGCAATCTCTTTGGGCCCATCACCTTTGAAAAGCCTAGTGATTGTATGTAATAGTTTCAAAAACATCTTTACTATACCTCTAAATATTCAAGAATGGGGAAACTGAAAGTCCTGTAATTGATTTTTTTAACAAGGGAAATAAATTGATTTCCTTAAACCGGAATAGAAAGGAGGGAAGATCAGTGTGGTTTATTATTTGTCAAAAAAAGCAAATATGTATTTTTTAAAATTAAGAGACTCTACTTTTTAGAACACTTTTATATTTACAGCAAAACTGAGCATAAACTACAGAGAATTCCTGCATAGCCTCTCCCGCCACATAGGCAGCCTTCCCACCATCAGCATCCTGCATCACGATGGTACATTCGTTAGAATCGATGAGCCAACATGGACACATCATCATCACCCGAGGTCCATAGCTTACATTTGGGTTCACTCTTTGTGTTGTACATTTCATGAGTTTTGACAAATGTAGAATAACATGTATCTAGCATTATAGTATCATATTTTTCTAAATTAGTAAAAAAACAAAGACAAGTAGCCCGATGCCTAAGCTCGTTGAAGGCTCACTTTTACCTTACAATAGGATCATTGTGGGAACTCAATTATGAAGCAAAACAGTAACAGTGACTGCAGTCTTTGACAGAGGCGATTACAAAACAGGAAATTGTGTGGAAACACTCACTAAATGTTGAACAGGTTGTCAGTGAGACACACTATTCTTATTACTATATGCTCCGGCTTCCAGTAACTTTTTCCATTATTAAAAAGGAGCAAACCAGCAGACAATAGGCTTTCTTCACTGCTGGCCCAATGGCTTCTTGTTTTGTCTTGTTGTTTTATGCATCATCCTCTCCAGACTTACTCCTCTATTATTTTCTATCTCAATATGTGCTGTTACTAGTAACCCCAACTCGCCGTGGTGAAATAGTAGAATCATATTTTCCTTCTCCCTCTTTTTTGCCCTCTGTATATGTTTGATTCCCAAGGGGTGTGGACCTTGTCTTCAATTCAGCCCTTTTGTCCCTCTCATACCACCTTAATTGAGGCCATGAGCTGCTCTCACTGCTATAGTAGACAATTAACCATTTTCCCCACCAGTGAACTCTACTATTTCTATTCCTTCCCCAGACTAGTGTTAGTAAGAACGTAGGTTCAGGTTATTTGAGCAGGACATGAAAAACAGTGGTCTACAAGACAGAGTCTTCCTGTTTCCCATAAATTCCTGGCTGATATGGGAACGCCACTCTACAAAGTTCCCAGAGGTCTGGAGTCTTTCTGTCCTGTGGATCTATAAACCCTCTGGTTGTCCTCATCTGCATCATGTGAAACAGCTTACTACCTTGCTCTAACTTTAGTTTGTGGGAAGGGAAGAGCACACCCTTGCTTTAAAGGCATGAGCCATAAGCAGCACACATGACTCAAATTCCGGAGTGTAGTCATTTGCCCACACTGGGCTACGATGGAGGCTGGGACCTGGACTTTATTCTGGGTGCCCATGGATCCAGCTACATTCAGGAGTTCTATTACTATAAGAGAAAGGAGAAGAGATGTTAAATGCAATTAGTAATCTCCACCATAACACTCTTGCTAATTAATGGATATAAACCTTAGTCTACAGACTCAGCAAAATACTACATTTTATTCTTCATTTAAATTACACGCCAAGCCTCCATCTGGTTGGGCTTGTGAAAAATTCATCCTCACTCATTCTCAGCACCCACTTCCCTGGCCAGATTTACACCCAGTGTTTAGGGTCTTATGTAGTCCCAAAGCTTGGGGAGTTCTCTCAGATTGTCAGTCATGAGGTCACCCTAGTTTCTGCTAAGATTGTGGCCCCAGCCTGTAGAGATCCTTCAGTTTGATGCTCTGCTGTGCACTCCTTGCCTCACCTGCACAAGGTATCCAATGCAACTGGAGCCCCAAACCCAGGACCCAGCGTCCCAGGTGCAACATATGGCCATTCATTCTGTACTGCTCTCAAACCATCAGTCTCACTCTACTTCTCCAATCTGGGAGAGAAACTTCTTTTTAGCCTGGGGAAAATCTCTCTATCTGATTATCTAAGAGGCACCCTCCCCAAACCCTATGCTCTCAGTGGATTTAAGATTTTGAAAACAAAAGTCAGGAAACCATGCCCCAAGCCTTCTTCAAGACAAGGAAGATGTGCACCTTTTATCTACCTGAACAGGGGAAGAGAAAAGGGGAATCTGTTGGTGAAAACATGAATTAATAACTAAAAGAAAAAGCTCACTAGAGTTATTTTCCTAAAATCAAATTGAATCACGTCCTTGCACTGATTATAATTCTCCATTGTCCCCTGACTCCATCTCCCCAACCCGCTGACATCCTAGCCAACATCTTAATCCCCCTTCACTCAACATCATAGCTCCTCAGCAGGAGGATGCGCGCCTCGCAATTTGAATTCAAAATGCGTTTATAGACTCATCTCATACAAGGTTGAAACTTCCCTATTTTGCCTTGACTCATTTTTGTGCCTTTTATACTTTTGATTCCCTCAGGTTGATACTTCCTACACAGCCTGCTTTCCAATGCTCCATCATGAAAATTCCTGCTCACTGTTGAAGACTGGCTAAAGTGCTGTTTCCTCTGGAAAGCTTCCCCTAGCACTCTAGGCATCTTAGGGACTTCTTAGGTACCTGAGCCTCTACAGGGCACTCATGCACAGTGGAAGGCTCTCAGGAACTGGGACACCCCCCCCCCTTCTACACTCCCACTGTCCTTTGGTCTGAGCTTCATTAAGAATACACATTGTTAAATGT
Organism: Equus asinus; assembly: GCF_041296235.1. Classification (NCBI taxonomy): domain Eukaryota; kingdom Metazoa; phylum Chordata; class Mammalia; order Perissodactyla; family Equidae; genus Equus; species Equus asinus. The sequence goes on along the minus strand of NC_091792.1, from coordinate 92,295,382 downwards.
CTGTTTCATGTACCAGATTGTGATTCCCTCCAGGGCAAGATGATATCTCATTCCTAGATCTAAGCTTGCCTAACAATATACTTGGCACATGAAAGGTGATCAAAGATGCTGTGTTAGGTTCTTAGGGCTGCTGTAACAAATCACTGCAAACTGGGTACACCAACAGAAATGTATTTTCTCACAGTTCTGGAGGCCAGAAGTCTGAAACCGAGGCATTCCCTCTGGACACTAGAGGAGATCCTTGCTGGCTTCTTTCAGCTTCTTGTGGCTCCTAGAGTTCCTTGGCTTGTGTCTGCATCACTCCAATCTCTGTCTCCATGTTCACATGGCCTTCTCCTCTTCTCTCTCCCCATGTCTTCTCTTCTGTCTTTTATAAGGACACTTGTCACTGGATTTAGGGCTCATTCAGGTAATCCAGGATGATATGTTAAAACCTTTTTCCCAATTAGGGCCACATTCATGGGTTTTGGGTGGACATATCTTTTTTTTGAGGGGGGCACAATTCTACCCACTAAAAATTCTTTTTAAAATTAATGAGTAAATGAATGAAAGGGAAAAAATGAACTCTATATGGGTATGTGTTCATATGCACAAAAGATAAAGATAAGAAATATTGCTTTGTTTTTACATTTTTATTTGTTACCTTCTATTTGGAATTTCATTTTGCAGATAATCCATCATTCTTGTTGCTCAGAACTCTGTTGACAGAACTCTGTTACGTTAAATAAGGAGACACAAGTGGGAAATCTATGCAATCATTCTAACTATACTACTTCCTTTTCTGACATGACTATTTTTTTTTCAAAAAAGTATGTTTTAAAAATCTATTTCTTATTTGGCCTTCTTTCTGTCTCCTAGAGTAAGACATAAATTAAGAGACTACTACACAAATAGAACAAGGGTTTTCAAATAGGCATTTCTACATATAGCACCTTACTCTTGGTCCCTCAAAACAAAGTCCACTTTAAGAAACAGGGCTCGCAGACTGCAGCTGTTTCTTCTTGTAGAGAGTTATATTTGTATATTTTTGCAAACAGAACAGGTTGGGAAGTTACAGACCTAGAAAAATATAATAAAAACATCCAGAATCACTTTCTGTTTGGTTTTAATATAGTCATTTTCTCCTTCCACTTTCAATGACTGAAAGATTTAATTTGAGTAATATGCCACAGGAATGTGGTTTCAAGGAGGAGTAATGTCCAAATATCCACCTCTCTCTTCCTCCCTTGAAAAAAAAGCATAATTTACTACAATATACATTGTGAGACTTTGAGATGTTTCCTTCTTTCTGCTGGCATTTGTGTCCTTTCTTATTTCAATAAATAAATACAAAATATATTAAAATTTAATTATAGTTCCCAAAAGAGGACTGTGAGCAAAATACAAGTGTTCTTTTGACGTGTTTCAAAACAATAGCACCACCAAATTTTGTTAGGAAAATAATTTAAATATTTAATATGTGTTTAGCTTTTGTCCATCAATTTATTTTTTCAATATAATTATCTCCTCAGAATGCATATTGAATTTTTCCTAAGAAGCTCATAGATCTTTATAAAGAGCAAATGGAAAACATGGAGCATTGAACTCCAAGCCTTGATTGTGGGGAGACATGGGCGGCGAGGGCATTAGAACACGACAGTCAGTCCTAAGAAGGCAGCAGGCTGGGGAGGGAGGTGTCTGTAATTGCCATAGACTGACTCCCTCCATTCCATTCTGAGCAGCAGGAATGGGCCCAAATCACCTTCTCTCCTAAAAGTTGTGCATTGTCCCTTTACACAATAGTGCCTCCCCTCTTGTCTTCAAGTCTGCCCTGGTTCTTCTTTTAAACTCAAGAATGACAACCCATCTGCTGCCACTTCTTCCCTTAGTGTTCATGGCCTACATATCACTAATTGATCACAATATTCTTTATTGTTGAGCCTACATTTGGTCTCAAACACAAGGTTCAAGCAGCCATTTGCTCACTCAGAAATTGTCTAAGAGACAAAAATGTCACCATTCTTGCTCTAATTCATGAGATGAGGTCCTTAGTGCCTGCCTAGCTTTTGCCAAACTCCTTGCCCAGAGAGGCTGTATCGTGCTTCCTGTCTTCCTGCTAAGAATCACAGTGCCACCACCTGTCTGGCTTGGAGTAGTGCCTGCTGCATGGATTCCCCTGTACTCTCGCCTGCTTGCCAGGTTGGAGTCCTTGGGATAGAGACCCACCTGGATCAGGTCAGAGACTACCTGCCTGGACTGGGTCTGCAGTTACCTGCCTGGACCACATCTGAGATTACCACATCTTTTAACGACTATGTCCTGGATTTCATTGTCGGGGTAAACCCTTGCATCTGTGTGCCTTTTTGCTGCTCCTGGCCTCCCTGCCCTGGCTTCTGCAAAAGTCGCAGTAACTGGGACTCTTGAGATCAAGACACATTTTGTTCCAAGAGGATTTTGCCCCCAAACCCAAATATCAGTCTCAGTTGTTTTCTTTGCTATATTCATTTTTGTTAGGATTAAATGCAGTAACTCTTATGAGGCATTTAGCATGGTTCCTAGCATCTAATAATCACTCAATAAATATCAGCTGCTGTAAGTTCTGTTATCATCATAATCATCATCCCTTCTATCAGGATCTCCATCTCAATTCCAGAGAGGCTTCTTCTCAAACCATTAGGAACAGGCTTCAAGTCTCAGAGACCCTCTGGCCATGAATGGACCTGGGGGCAACCATACCTAACAAACACTCAAATTGGAGCCCACAGCAAGCAATAGCGCTCGCTGCCGTTTACTGAGCTCTTCCTGTGTGCCAAGCACCTTGCACAGCTTATCTTACTGAACCCCCACAGCAACCCTGAATTATAACTCCCGTTTTATCGATGAGAAAATAGAGGGGTGGAGAAGCCCACACCCAACAAAAACAACGGATAGCAAAACTGAAATCAAACCCAGACCTTCTTAACTCAAAACTCATTCTTTTGCCACTGAACATGTTACTTCTCTACAAACAGCCTGCGTCCCAGAAGCAGAGCTTAATTTCTCGGATTCCAGATCATCAGGTCTTGTCTTGCGGCCTGTATATTTCCTGCTCAGCCTCATGTTGGGGAATTCCTGAAACTTTCCTCTTACAACCTACCTTTTGATTCCTTTCTTCTCCTCTTCTAGTCTGTCAGCCAGACTCCTACTCCTAGTGGTTAGCCCCTCTGCTTCCATGGCTGGACATGATCATCCTGGAAGACCCAAATCAGGTTTAAATCCCCCCGTTAGCCTTCTCAGACTATTCCAGCCCACATTCCAGCTGTTTCACTCTCTCTTTCAAATTCCTTTTACTCTCCTATTACTCTGCATCCATTGTCACACAATCATCATTCTTAATTATTCCCTGTTTCAAGTACTCATTCATTCATTGGTTCATTTATTCAACGACTTTACGTTTGAGTACATATTATAAGCCAGATACTGAGTTTGGTGATGTGTATGGAGATGGGTAGATAAACTATTTGAAATACCTTAAGGTAATTTTTTTTTTAAAGATATTTTTCCTTTTTCTCCCCAAACCCACCCCCCCTCCCCCCCCCGGGGACATAACTGTATATTCTTAGTTGTGGGTCCTTCTAGTTGTGGCATGTGGGATGCCGCCTCAGCATGGCTTGATGAGTGGTACCATGTCCACGCCCGGATTTGAACCCACGAAACACTGGGCCGCCTGCAGCAGAGCGCGCGAACTTAACCACTTGGCTGCGGGCCGGCCACTGCCTTAAGGTAATTTTAGTGGGTCAAATAAGAAATATATACAAATATCTATAGTACTCTGTTGAATTAAAAAAATCACAGTGAGAAATAGAGCTAGAAGAATTCAGACAAGGGGTCCGGCCCCATGGCCCAGTGGTTAAGTTTACGCGCTCCACTTCAGCGGCACCGGGTTTCACCAGTTCGGATCCTGAGCATGGATATGGCACCGCTCATCAGGCCATGCTGAGGTGGTGTCCCACGTAGCACAACCAGAGGGACCTACAACTAGAATATACAACTAGGTACTGGGGGGGCTTTGGGGAGAAGAAGGGGGAAAAAAAAGAATTCAGACAAGGGAAGAACCACTTCTACCTGGAAGGGAATGAGGAAGAGAGAATGATTCCATAGAACTGAGGCAGAAGATTTTGAGAGGAGGCTTTGAGAGAAAGGGCCTTCTAACCGGCTGGCGCTGTCTGAACACGGGCACGGATCTTGGTGAGGGCACTGTCAAGGGATGACAGGTAGCTGTGGTTTGACTGGACTTTAGAGTGTATCGAGGAGCATTGTGGGATGGGGTACACGGCGGAGGCCCTAGGAGATTTTTGAGAAGACGTCATCAGAACTGTGTTTTGTATCCCTCCCTCCAAAGACACAGCAAGTCCACTGAAGTTTTAAATCATGTTTTTATACTTCTTTCACATTTCCTCAGATCTCAGCACAAACCTGGACACAAGAGTATTTAATAAACAGCCAAATGACTGATAAGAAGCAAATTGCATATGACAGCTCCATTATATATCCTGCTATTTATCAACTTTCATGTTATTGGGATTAATTGTTTTAATTACAAAGTATAGAGGCTAATTAGATGGACTGATATTTAAGGAAAATACCCTTTGTCTCTCAATCAGTATTGAGCTAAAGATAATACTGTAAGTGTTAGTTTCATCTTCAAAAATATTTATTATGAGAAGAGAAGCTCTAGATGAGCCACATATAAAAATGTGACCTTAATATTTATCATCTTAACCTCATTTTTGTCATTATGGATTTTAAAATTTTGCATTAACAGAAATATTTTCCTCAAATCTTATCAAGTACCTGGAAAATCTTTTCTTAAGTAGCCATTTTTCTATTTTTCTTTTCTTTAAAAAAATGTGATTCAATCATTTCACACGCTCACTTTTTTAAAAAACTTTTTATTAAGATTATGATAGTTTACAACCTCGTGAAATTTCAGTTGTACATTATTGTCAGTCATGTTGTAGGTGCACCACTTCACTCTTTGTGCCCTCCCCTCACCCGCCCTTTCCCTTGCTAGCCACCAATCACTTCTCTTTGTCCATATGTTTAACTTCCACCTATGAGTGGAGTCATACAGAGATCGTCTTTCTCTATATGGCTTATTTCACTTAACATAATACCCTCAAGGTCCATCCATGTTGTTGTGAATGGGACGATTTTATCCTTTTTTAAGGCTTAGTATTCCATTTTATATGTATACCATATCTTCTTTATCCAATCATCAGTTGATGGGCACTTAGGTTGCTTCCACGTCTTGGTCTATTGTAAATAATGCTGCAACGGACATAGGGGTGCATGGGACTTTTGGAATTGCTGATTTCAAGTTCTTCGGATAGATACCCAGTAGTGCGATAGCTAGGTCATAAGGTATTTCTATTCTTAATTTTTTGAGGAATCTCCATACTGTTTTCCATAGTGGCTGCACCAGTTTGCATTCCCACCAACAGTGTATGAGGGTTCCTTTTTCTCCACAACCTCTCCAACATTTGTCACTTTTTGTTTTGGTTATTTTTGCCATTCTAACAGGTGTAAGGTGATATCTTAGTGTAGTTTTGATTTGCATTTCCCTGATGGTTAGTGATGATGAGCATCTTTTCATACCACATGCTCACTTTTTAAAAATTTTATTTATTTAATTTTACTTTTTTGCTGAGGAAGATTAGCCCTGAGCCAACATCTGTGCCAGTCTTCCTCCACTTTGTATGTGGGCCACTGCCATGGTTTGGCTGATAAATGGTATATGTGCTCTCCCAGGATCCAAACCTGCAAACCCAGGCCACCGAAGTGGAGCGCACTGAGCTTAACCACTATGCCATGGGGCCAGCCCCACACACTCATTTTTAATGTTATAAAAAAAGATATCAGGGGCTGGCCCCGTGGCCGAGTGGTTAAGTTCACGCGCTCCGCTGCAAGCGGCCCACTGTTTCATTGGTTCGAATCCTGGGCGCGGACATGGCGCTGCTCATCAAACCATGCTGAGGCGGCGTCCCACATGCCACAACTAGAAGGACCCACAACGAAGAATATACAACTATGTACCGGGGGCTTTAGAGAGAAAAAGGGGGAAAAAAAAAACTTTAAAAAAAAAAGATATCATGTTTTCACAAAGCTAAATCATCAGAACTAGCCATTTGTACAGGACCAGAAGGTCCAGGAAAACCAACCGTTCACACGCTCTGGACCTCAGGCACGAATGACTATAGAAACATCTGAGCTATTCAAAGACCATGAAAGCAAACAAATAAACAAGGCTTCTTCTATTTCCACCCAGGATTCCCTCGCTGAGCTATGTTTATCTTCCCAAGGCCAAGAAAGAGGGGCTGAAAGACAGAAAAGATTGGGGTATCAGTGCTCTCAAACAAGTTTCTTTGTCGAAGGCCCTCTTGTTGGGGTGGAGGACCCTTCAACTGCAGCTTTGGTGGAGAAGTGAATGGCATCCTGCTCGCTTATTTGACCTGCGATCCTGCGTGTCAGCCTCTGCTCGCTCTGATGGAGAGGTAGAACTCGGCGTGGGGGGAATGCGCCCCACATTGCAGATCGGGGTGCCGTGTTTACATAACCTGTCCTACCTAAAGTGAAAATGTGCCTTTCTTGGACTAAATTCCTTACTACTGGTCAGTTGTAAAATATACTTTAGGTAAAGTGAAGTTCCACCCAGATAATACTTTGGAAGTAACAAGTAATTACAGACATGCTTGGAACATTTATTTATAACTTTGGAAATTTTCTGAGTGAAAACTGCAAGTTCCCTCAGAGAGGTGGATGGGATGTTTGCATCTACTCTATTGGCCGGCAAGATTTAGCAGGTTGTGCTATTTGCAAATATATTCTTTTTTAGGAAGGAACCATGTGTTTATTTTAAAAATGTCACCAATATTTCTTGCCTCTTCTCGTTTGTCTAACTACCCCTGTTGATTGTACAGGAGACAACTGTGTGTACAGAGAGCTTTCTCTACTTGAGAAATTCTTTGGTCTGCTCTTTTGGAAAACTAATGTCACAGAGTGTCCAATACAGATATTAACATTGGCTGCATCTAGTCCGGTAGCAATGCCGGGTCAGGAGAGATTTGTTGGAGCTGAACTCATTGCATCAAAACTATTTTGCTTTTTTTCTATGCTCAGAAAAACTATAGTTGCAAAGTGAGTCAACATCCTGTAGCATGCCGCAATGTCTCGGGCCGAGCTGTGAGATTTCCTTTCTCACATGTGGTAGCACTGTCCATAGTGTCTCTCATCTTTCTAAATCTGCTCTTCCCAGACGGAGATGGTCTACAAGTTGTTTGTACTGAGTGGTTTTGAGGGGGGGTTAAGAATAGCAAGTACAAGTACATTATTATTATTTTCAGCCCTCTCTTCAAAAAAAAATGCCACGCGTCGTATGCATTTACTTTTATGAAGTAAAAATGGTCATTCCCAGTAGAAGTACACGGTGGAGGATGGGAAACAGATGCTTTGGTCAGACTCAAGGCCAGACCATAACGTGACATGGAAACAGACAAAAACAAGAACGCACTTGTATAATACTCTTGACTTCAAGGAGCTGATTGACCAGAGGGCATGCACACACTTTGTTTCAACAATGTTTTGCTAACACCGATTGGCCTGATTTCCTACCACTGTAAGGAGCCAGGGAGCATTTTATTTCTCCTGTGCATGTGTTTTGACTCCATACTTCGGTTGGGAGATTGGTATCACAGGGAGGTACCCCTTCATTTAGATAGAGAAAAGCAAAGTCTTGAAGGAATGACTGAATAATAACCAAATTGTCAGATCACGAATTTGTTGCAAACATGGAAAAATCCCTTTAAAGTTTTCCTAGTGTAGAAATGACATGTGTCTTAGGATGAGCACCCTAGAAGTAGATCTTGTGAAAAGGGTTTGAGTGCAAGTAGTTTATTGGCAGGTGATCTCAGGGAGCAGAGGTTCCCGGTAGGGTGGGGAATTGAGATGGGAAAGGGAAGGGAGCCAATAAGAAAGGGTGTGTTACTGAGCAAGGTACTGATGCAGGTGAGTAGGCTCAGTCCCTCTGAGGAGCTCGGGGAAACAGTGTAGGACACTGAGTTGTCCAACCCGAGGAACAAAGAAGCTAAGGGATGTATCTGCAAGATTTCATCTTTCGTTGGGGACTGCCTTCAGGACATTAACTTCCCATTTCTTCTGGCTTGCCCTGAGCAAGGGTGGGTGTGCCTCTGCAGCCCAAAAGAGCTCCCAGGGAAAGAGCGACATTGCCTTTGGCTTGTATGGGAATCAGAGGAGTTGTGGGTTATGAGTAGACGGTGTTGCAGCAGAATGCTAATAACTTACTTACCCAAAAAGGTGAAAAAGCAAATGGATATATTGATGTAAATGAATGAATGAGTAATTTGAAATTTTGTTGAGAAATGTTATATTTACAGGATTTCAACATACCTTTTCAGAAAATATCTACTAATTACAAAGGGGAAAAGATTACATTTACAGTGGGGAAGACTGTCAAACCACCTGAATCAAGTGATGTAAGTTACCATGACCAGGCAGGAGACAAATTAAAACCATATGCCACCCGATAGAGGCAAGGAGAACACAGCCTCACTTCTATGATCTTGCTGCCAAAGAAGCACGATCTGACTGTAATCCTGGAGGAACATCAGACGAACTCCACTTAAAGGACATTCTACAAACTGTAACCTGTTCTGTGACCTTTAAAAAGTGTCAAGGTCATGAAAGTGAAGGACGGACTGAAGAACTGTTTCAGATTGAAGGCGTCTAAAGAAATACGACAACACGTATCCTACAACATGTGATTCTGGACTACGTATTTTTCCTATAAAGGACATTATTGGGACAATGGGAAACCTTGAATGAAGCCTGGGAGTTAGATGTAGTGATATATCAGTCTTAATTTCCTAACATTGGTGGTATATTGTGCTTCCACAGGAGCGCATCCCTCTTAGTAGGAATTACACACTAAAGCATTCTGAGTTGATGGGGCATTTTGGTAACTTACTCTCAACTGGCTCAGGATAAAAATCTTTCCTTCACCATTCTTCTAACTTGTCTGCAAGTTTGAGATTGTGTCAAATCTGCTTTTTTTTTTTTTAAGTAAGTGATTAAAAAATCAAGGCACAATTATGTAGAATTTATCCACTCCCCTTTCCTTTTAAAAGATCTCTCTTTGATTGTGGGTAGTCCCATATAGAGTATCATTGCACCATTAGGTAAGAACCAAAGAGCCAAATCGGGCACTAGGTACCAGAACTCTGGCTGAATTCTAGTCTTATTGTGCAGCATTTTCACTTTGAATAGCCACAAGAGAATTCCTCATGTGACTATTCATGCTGAGAATGAATTCCCTTACCAAGTGTCCAACTATATTAGGTGAGATATTTCAGGCCTATTCTTAAAGCAGTTTGGAAGAAGGAAAAGTAGAGATTGTGGGCGACGCTGTGGCAGATTCCTGAATTTGTATGTACAAGAATTTCTGTCAACCTCTTTTGTTAGTAAATAACAATCATCCCTTTATACCAGGGCTATTAGTATGCAAAGGAGGTTATTAATACAACTAATAACATCTAGAAATTCCCCAACTTTATTAGAGAGACAATAATCGTGTCACTGCCTGGCATGATCCTCCTTTGCATAGACGTGTTAGATTGAGCCAGATAGAACAAGAAAGCAACAAGCACACTGTATTCTGTGAATATGAGGAGAAATACCTCTACGTGTTTCCCAAATGGAATACAAATTCAGATCTGCGGTTTCTGAGGAGAATGAAATTCTGAGCAAATTTTAAGATCCTTCTTGTCTGTGCCAATTAAGTGGGTTTTTTTGTACACCTAATTAGAGTGCTTTAAAATTAATTTCTCCTACCGAATTGATAGAGACCTCTATTTATTTATTTTTCAATTCATTAAACAGGTATTTGTGAATTACCATATCTGCCCACTACCACTATTCTAAGCACATCGTAGCAAGCTACACCGCTGTTGAACAGAGCGGTTACACTGCGGGTGAATCTATATGAGATTCTTCTACCTGTTCTGACAACATTGGCTACAGCATCACTACTACAGCTCAACAACTGGGTACATATTACTTTGTCTACTCTAAGAATCTCTTCTCTAAGAAACATCCCCTACGTGCCTCCCTCCATTCACATAATTGTTGTCCCATTCCTGCACTGTGATCCTAGGTCACAGCCGATTGGTTTATTGAGAGTCATGTGACCCAAGCTGGGCCTATCTGTCTCTTCATCAGCATCTGCAAGAGTAAAAGGAGGTGGTTAGACTAGACTTACAAAACTCAAGGCTGTCACTGGCTATTTTTGTTGTTGTTGTTGTTTTTTAATCTAGATTGGGGAACAAAGCTGGGATGCAGAGAGAAAGACAAAGGAATCTGGCCTGCCGAGATGGATAGAAAAGAGAAGTGAGAGAATTTGACAATTTTGAGTTCCTGGTCTTGGTTTGTTCCTAAAGCCCAGTTGCATTTATGACTGAGTTTTATCAATTATTCTAATATCCTTCCAATAAATTTCTCATTTTCTGCTTAAGCTAGATAGATTTGGTTCACTTACTTGCAAGTAAAAAATAAGTTGCCATAAAAGAAATGGAGTGATGAAAAAGACAGACCCTAATATGTGGAGCTTGATGAGTTCACGTGAGAAGAATTGAGAATTCTGCTGCCCCTTCCATAGGATGGGAAACTGCAGGTCCTGTGCTGTGGCAAAGCAGGAGCTAAACCATCCTGCTGTCTCTTGGGACTCAGACTTCATGCCCACTGAAGCTTGAGCAATGAGCCCTGGTGGCCATCCAGCAGGATGCCTATGTGTTTAGAAGCTGTAGGCAATGTTGCCTTCAATAATGGCTACAAAGAGAGATTAACTCCCTTCAGGTGGGGCAGTTGGAAAGCAGATAAGGGACGGCAGGTTAAGTGCATAGCCTTGGGGTGAAAAGCCATTTTTCCATCTGAGGCTAGCCAGCAGAGGCTGTGAAACTGGAGATGCTGAAAGTCCTGCTGGATTGCAACTGCCAAATTCCCTGATACTTGCAAAAAAATAATGGCATTGTTGAAGAAAATGAGGGATTTAAGGTACTTGAAATGGCGATATTTGGGGGAAACTAGAAGAGTCAGAAAGCACTGTGTCTTCCTTCAAAAACCCCTCCGCTGCAAATCCACTGCCATTCAGAAGACTCCATGCTTCTCTTTGACCAGCTTGTGGGCAGTAATAGGTCCAGGGATGGACAAAGCACCCCAGGAAAGATCAACGCCACCACCACCCCAGCCTGTCACAGAATCCTGAGGCTGATTCTGTACAGCTCAAAGCTAGCAGAAAGGACAGAGTATTCACTTATGTTGTGAAGAAGCCATGAGTATGGGGCCTTGCTTCAAATGGAGATTCAGAGTGTGATGGTAAATCTTTCTGTCATTGATATGCATTCTGAAAATAAGATAAACAAGCAGCTGAGTACAGTTTTAAGGGAATTATATTGCAAAACACCTCGTGCCTTGCACATAGGACATTGGGATTTCTCAACCCAAAGGCAACCTCCTGGAACGAATAGGACATGGACCGTTAAGGTGGTATGGCCCTCCCACAGAAAAATCCTTCTCTATTCTCAGAAATGACCCTAAAAGACTGGACATGGGAAGTCATCCCAGCAGGGAGAACCTGAGGCAGCCAGATTGGCTCAGCAAAGAATTCACTCTAATTAAAACTGCTACAAGGTGTTTTGGAGATGAGAACACAGACAGAAAGAAGGTAATATCCTACCCAAGACCACAAAGCTGTTAGAATTGGGCTATGAAGACAGACAGTTTAGTTCCAGAAACTCCATACCTATGGTGTTTACTGGTTCTATTTTTCCTATCTAGGTGAACCTGGAAGGTGAATTCAGTTCTATCACTCATAAGATGTGTAACATTGGAGAAGTTACTTAACTTTTCTGTGCCTCAGTTTCTCCTCCTTTAAGTTGGAAGGATAATAGTGACTACCTCACAGGGTCATTGTGAGGATTATATGACTAAATACATATGGAGCCCTTAAAAGAGTGCTTGGCACTGCTACTCTGTTGTTGCTGCTGTTATTTATGTTGTTATCAAATGCATCAAAAGTGTTATTTCTGGGCCTAGGTTTTGCATCCCTAATCAACCCTATTGTGTCTAAAGGATTTGCATGTTGAGCCTCCTCAATGTTTTATGGCCAGGCCTCAACAAACTATTATAAATCATAAATCTCCAAATGGCCCCAAACTTTAGGCAAAGAACCTTTGTGAGGATTAGACTTTTGTTTGATGCCTTCCACGCCAGATCTCATTAACTCCGCCCACTGGAGGGTGTATTTTCATTAGGGAAAGGACTGAATAATAGAATACTCTAAATTTAACCCGGTAGAAAATTCATTAAAACCCTACATGTTACGTGTTACTCAAGTAAACGCGACTTAGTTCTTGTCCTCTTGGAATTCACAATTTTGTAGGGGAGCTTAACACCGTGTGATAAGGGCCATTAGTGGTTTGAGAAGGAGATCAAAGGGAAAGGTGCATTTGGGTGGAACGTTCCAGGCCAAGATGACAGTGTGAGCAAATGTGTGGAGATTTTGAAAATTCTTTACACGTTTGAGAGTGTTGTAGAGTCTAGTGCAGCAAGCTAGAGCATGGCATAAACAGCGGAAGATGCATCCAGAAAGGTAAGTTGGATATTGAATGACGTTTAACTTTCATATTTTTAGGAGTACATATGCTATTACCATTACTAGGAAAAAGCCCTAGGAATTACTTCGATGAATAGGTAACAATATTCTAAATTAGCCTCATAATTTTAAGGAGATGAATATTTCTAAAATATTTGGGGTTAGTAGATTATCTTAAATTTCTAAAATATTTCCCATGAATTGTCTTGTATATTACTAATATGCTTAGATACTCTATTTTAACCAAGAAACTGTATATTATCAAGATTAACAATCCAATGCTATTATTCTAAATTACCCTAAGGCTTTGCTCATTACACGCTCAACGGATGATCACCGATTTACTCCTTTTCTTTTCTTTTTTTTTTAAGATTTTTTTTTTTATTTTTTCCTTTTTCTCCCCAAAGCCCCCCGGTACATAGTTATATATTCTTAGTTGTGGGTCCTTCTAGTTGTGGCATGTGGGATGCCGCCTCAGCATGGTTTGATGAGCAGTGCCATGTCTCCGCCCAGGATTCGAATTTACGAAACACTGGGCCGGCTGCAGCGGAGCGCACGAACCTAACCACTCGGCCATGGGGCCGGCCCCCGATTTACTCTTTTTCTTGATCTCACTGGAATTCTAACATTTGTCATGATATTGTCTGGAGCATCATTTCCCAAACTATGTTTTATATAGGGAGTAACGTATGGTCAAATTAATTTTGGAAACATCAGATTAAACAAAATTAATGGGCTCTTGATTGTAGGAATTCTCAGGGGCTTTAATATTCTACTATTCATTGTAAAACTCCAGAAGGAGATAGCGTAAATAGTAGTTTTAAAAATCACATGACAAATATGTACTCAGTGGACCACCTAGTGCCATCTTGAGGAAGGCCATTGTTCTGTGGATGGGTAAAACTACTCGGCACCATCCAGGTTATCACTGGTGCAGGTCAAAGGGCAGCGCAGCAGATGCACAGCTGGCACCCATGTGCGTAGCTGAATGGGGACAATGAATCCCTTTCATTGGAAACCCTCCTTTATGACGGCTTGCAGAACAATAATTAATTTTATTATAGCTTGGATTCTTCTTCTAAGCCATTTTTTTTTCAATAAAATAAATACTACCTACAGGTACTTATTTTTATAAAAACCACCTCCTTTATTTCCAGGTGTTTCTGAGCTTGGCAATTATATGTTTCTCTTAGTCACAAAAGTTCGTGACTACTAGGAAATTGGAAGGTACTTTCTGCCTTCAGCCATGTACCTCTAAGCTCCAAAAATACTCTGAGCCTTATTTTCTTCTCTAAGAAAAAAATGTAAAGTGTTCAACTTGAGGTGGTGAAGGGTGAAGGTGTTATGAAGAAGATATTTCCAAAGCCGGTGGAATGTTAGATTTGGGAAGCTTTTAAAAATACTGAGCCTGAAGCCTCATGAAAGACCTCCTAAATCAGAACGCACAGGCAAAGGGCTTGACATGTTTATCTTTAAAAAGCTTCTCAGGTGACTACAGTGCAATTGGCTGGCGGATTGGCAGAGCGCAGCGCCCAGCGTAGATTTGTGAAAACTTGACACCTTTGTCCCATGACCTCCCTGAAATTCAGGTTTATGTGGCATTTAAATCAGATTTACTTAGAGTGTTTCAAATTGTTATTCTTTTGAAAATAATATAATGACATTCCAAAAAGTATCTCTGATTTTTCTCTCTCTCCGTATGGGTTATCTGACCGCATGATATACTGAAGTTTCCTCAGAGTTTTGGTGAATTACATTTTTCATACTTTATACTCCTTTAGAGCTCATCAAGTCTCATGGTTTCAACGACCACCCATATGCAAATAATGTCTTTCCCGAATTTCAGATTTCTATGTCCAATTCCCACTAGACTTCTCCACTTGGATGTCCCACTGACGTGTCAAACACAGCTTGCAGGCCTGTCACGCAGTGCCACTCCTCATTCTGTGCATTCTCTCTCTCAGTTGGCGGCATTGCCATCTACCTAGTTATCCACATCTGAATCATAGGAGCCATTATTTTGTTCTTCCCTAAATTTCATCTTCTACATTCCAGCCAATATCAAGTCCTGATGATTTTCCCTCCTCAGTATTCATTGTAGCTCTACCTTGTTCTGCCTTGCTTGGTCCCCAGGTTCCAAAATCTAGAATTCAGGCAAGTAACAGCTGTTAGAATACTCTTTTTGAACAACACTTGAATACTAATTTTTTATAACATTATAAAATGTTCATGAATGTTCATGAAAAAAATACTTGTTGAGAGATAGAAACAACTGATTGACAATTGAACTTGTGAACCACAACCCACTTGAAAATTGAATACCATCTCTATTAGTAATTAACTCCTCAAATCAATAAATATTTTTTATTTTATTGTAAATATTGCTACTTGAAAAAAATGGTTATAATCAGAGTAGGATGAAGAGGTAGAGAGGCCTTTCTATGGGTGTTCTGATGTAAGTTCCAGATTTTTTCAAGATCTTTAGAAGTTTATGCTCTTGCAAAACGTATCATTTCATTAGAGCATTTCTGTCTTGCTTTTTTGTTGCTGTTCTTTTTTCCGATGTATTGTGTGTTTCCTGGATTAAATGACTGGTTTCTTTGTTGTTGTGGTGCTTGGATTGAGTTCTAGTTATTGGATGTTAGAATTCACTGTGTGCAGTAAGTAATGAAAATTTCCTCATCAAATGTTCATTATCTACTGTATGCCTGGGGACAGGGCAGAGGACCGACTGCAAAGGGGCGTGATGAAACTTCTCAGAGCGATGAAAACATTATGTCTAGATTGTGGAGATGGCTCCAGGACAGTATGCATTTGTCAAAATTCATCCAACTGCACTTTCCTGTGAGTTATACCTTAATAAACTTGACATTTAAAAAAGCTGCAGGTGCAATAAACTGTGCCTTGCAATTGGGCCTCTCCCCTGGGCGAGGCCTGATGCCCACGAGAGGGAAAATGAAGCACAAAGGTGTGGGGCTGCTAAAAGCATAGTGATGGAGTGTGGACTGAGTGGTGGGGTGTGGACCACTGGAGACCGTGGCACAGGCTGACTGCCCCGGACCTCGGATCTGAGATCTGGCAGCTCGGGTCGTTAGTGCCAAGGCTCCATGGGTGAGGGCCTGAGGCATGCGCCTCCCCTGCCCCCAGCGGAGGTGGCAGGAGGCGAGTTCTGACCCCATGGGGTGGACGGTGCACCGTGGACGGTGCAGCCGAAAGCCCACCGCTCCCTTAGGCCCCCGTGCTCTGCAGGGCTCGGGACGGACACGCCCGAGCCCCCTCTTGCTTTTTAAAGATATTTTAATAGAAATGTGCTGGAGTAGGTCAGCCATGTTTTGGTTGGTCGGGGTTTATAAATAGATTGAAAAGAGGAAGAAATGAGGGGCAGGGAGAGAAAGATTCTTTGAAGAGAACATATTTATATCTGAAAAAGGCAAGAGCGTCAATGTGAGAATCAGGGTTGTAATCAACTAACAAAGCACCTAGGTGGCGGGAAAGAAACGTGGTGCAGACTGTTCCCTAAGAACAGTGGTCTGGTCGTTTCGGGCAGAGGGGAGAAGTGCATTGGATACAGAGCACAGCAGGTTTTGCCTATTTTTAAATACTTTTTTTTTTTTTTTGGTGTACGCTAACCAGGCGTTTGTAATTAAACAGGAATGCCTATATTGCTTGGAGGGAAAGCCTATATACAGCAGGATTCTGTGTATATATATTTTTAATTCTATTCATATTATATTACTGAAGAGCAATTTTTATGGAAAGACTATAAAAGAATGTATAAATTGAAGCTTAACACAATGTAACCGCTGAAGCAAGACAGACTTGAAGAGAGTAAAGCTGAATGATATTTTTGATTCTTCGAAGGGTTTAAGATTGCCAGCAAACCATGAGAAGCTAGGAGAAAGGAATGGAACCGCTTTTCCTTCACATTCCTCAGAAGGAACCAACCCTGCAGACACCTTGATCTTGGACTTCAAGCCTCCAGAACTGTGAGAAAATAAATTTCTGTTCTTTAAGCCCCTCACTTTGGGGTGGTTTTATCTGGCAGCCCTAGCAAACACAGTAGGGCTGTGGGAAAATAGAGAGTAAGGGATGTAAGGAATCCTGAACAAGGGTCCACCTCACACCACTCTGCTTATAGGGAATCCGGGAGGTCACAAATTATATTCTTGACCATCCCCACCCCCTGCTAGCAAACACTGATTCTTGATCCTCTCCCTCTGCCCCCAGCCCTTGGTAGACATCATCACAATCACTCCCATCAAACTGTACTGAATGATTTATTTCTGTCTCCATTTATCTCACCAGACCAGGAGCATCTCAGCATAAGGACTCTCTCATTCTCCTTTGTTTCTTCATTTCTTGTACAAATTCTGGCATATGAAAAGTGCTCAATAAACACTCATTAAATAAATGAATGGAGAATGTGCAGAATTTAATGAGAATTTAATATTTGTAAGCTTTCTGTGGTTTTATAATTAATATAATTCAGTATAGATTAAATCTATAGTTCATGATGAAACAGGCGTCAGCAGCCGCCTCCCAGGTGAGCACACCCGCTCACGGTGGGACAGACTCCCAAGTCAGTGCAGGCTGGCTCTCTCTGAGTCTTTTGCCTGTTGTATGAGGCTTGTACCTGTTTCCCCATCTGAAAGCCAGGGATAATAATAGCCCTGCCTACCTCACAGGGTCGTTGTGAGAGTTAAATGGGCTAACATGTAACAAAGGCTTCTAATAGTGCCTGGCTTAGAGTCAGCACTCAAAGAATGCCAACTCTTATTTTCGTAGTGAAAACTCACTTGAGAAGACTTCTAAAGTCATTCAATAATTTATTGAATGTCTACTATGTGCCTGAGTCACTGAGGATAAAATCAGGGTGCAGGTTTGTTCTCACCACTCACTGAGCTGACAACCTAACAGAGAAAGCAGAGGGTAATGAATAATCACAAAATAAACAAACAGTTTACTTGTTACCATTGCTGTGAACGAGAGGTACCTAGTACTTGCAGACCAATAATGGAGGATTTAACTGGTTGGCAGAGTCCGGGATAAGGAGCTGAGAGCAGAGGTATGAGTAGAAATTGGGCAGTGAAGATGTGAAGAACAGTATTCCAGATGGAAAGAGCGTAGGCCCAAAGGCCCTGAGGCTGTAGGGGCTTTGTGGGTTTAACGAAGGGAAAGGAGGCCAGTGTGGCTGGGGTGAAGGAAGGGAGAGAGCATGGCTTAAGATGAGGTTGGGTGAAAACACAGCAGCCAGTTTACATAGACCTTTGTCACCTTGTTAATCATTTGACACAGGGGAACCTGTGAGGGGTGTTGGGTGAGTTGTAAAGAGTGACGTGATCAGAGTTTCATTTTGAAAATCATTTGGGGGACCGGCCCTGTGGCCGAGTGGTTAAGTTCGTGCGCTCCACTGCGGCAGCCCAGGGTTTCGCTGGTTTGGATCCTGGGCGCGGACATGGCATGGCTCGTCAGGCCACATTGAGGCGGCGTCCCACATGCCACAACTAGAAGGACCTGCAACTAAGATATACAACCATGTACCAGGAGGATTTGGGGAGATAAAGCAGAAAAAAAATTTGGGGTTTCAGTGTAGAGAATGATGAAGTGGGCACTGAGTGACTGTGGATAGACCAC
Source organism: Equus asinus (assembly GCF_041296235.1). Taxonomy (NCBI): domain Eukaryota; kingdom Metazoa; phylum Chordata; class Mammalia; order Perissodactyla; family Equidae; genus Equus; species Equus asinus. The sequence goes on along the minus strand of NC_091792.1, from coordinate 92,277,066 downwards.
TCCAGAGGGAGATATGATGGTAACTTCGGCTCAAGTGGTCATAGTAGAAATGGAGAGAAGCGATGGATTGAACATAGGTGGTGACAGAGAGGGGGCTGTCAATGACCAGGAGCAGATTGTTGGCATGCACTGTGGTCAGAGAGGGTCCTACTCATCGAGGCAGGACACACTGAAGAGAGCTCAGGGGAAGATTATGAGTATGATTTTAAATATATTGAGCGTTAGGTGCCTTTGAGGCATCCATGTGAAAATGTCTGGTGGTCTGTTGAGTATATGGAGTCACAGTGCAGGGAAGAGTTATGTAAACATGAGCATTATGTAATCAAGCATCTGTTGCCCTGAGGGAAAGATGTAAGGGAGTGAGGATTTTGTGGCTTGACAATACCTCTTGGAATGCAGAGCTGGTCCCTGGGAAAGAGATGGACCAAATGGCCTAATGTGTCATACTTTCTTCCTTTACAATTTCTATTTTGAGCCCCCAATCCACTGGGTGGCCCAAACTTAACCACAGTCAGTCAGAGACCTAGAAATTTCTTCAGAGCTGTGTCTAAATGGGGGGCTTGAGTGGTGCCAGGTCCCTTGTGGGGAGGCATATGATCCTCAAGGTCATCTGTCTACATAATTATCCACTGACACACTGCTGCTCTGTAGTCCTCAGTCATCAGTGTACCAGGTGGCAATGAGATGTCCCCCATGCTGTGCATACAATCCCTTCAGGTATAGCAACTCTCTTTGTTTCTTCCTCATCCCACTTGAGAGACAAGAATTATTCTGCTGCTTCTGTCATCACCTGCAGCACAGGAATCTAAGTCTCTCTTTGGCTCAGTGGACCCAGACTCAACATGCAGCTCTTCCCTCTTGTCACCTCATCAGGATTCTACTATGGAAAACAGGTGGCATTTGCCCTCTGCTCTCAGGTACCTCAAATTTCTGGAGTCTTCTCACCTCACCAGGGCTCTAACCCAGGAAGTGGGAAACAGAGTTTCTCACTCAGTCTCTCCAAAGCCTCTCAAGGATCCTGTCATCTCTTAGGGTCTCTAACCCATAAAATGGAGGGGAACAAAGCTCAACTTTCTGTTTCCCGCCCACAATTTCATTCTCCTTGGTTCAACTCCAGTTCTCTTCCCTCCATGCAGCTTGTAGAATAGTCTTCAAACTTGCCTTTATATTTACACCAGAATTACTCTTGTTTCTCCTTAGGGTTTTGGCTTTTGAAAATCAAATCAGGGAAGATTTCTTCTTTGCTTCTACCTTATGTGTTCCTTTCTTTAAGGATACAGGTTCAGAAGATCTTGGCTTCTCAAACAGAAGTAAAAGAGGAGAAATATGAAAAGGAAGACCAATATTTAAAAAATATCTTCATGCCACAGACATGAAAGCCCCCTTTCTTCTCTACTAGATGATTTTATAATCAGATTAAATTGCATATGTTATAATGAAAAATATGTTGCATAATTAATCATATGACCAGAAAGAGACTACATTTACATATCATTATGATGCTTTTGTTATTTGCATAAATATTGCTATGGGCTGAATTATGTCCCCTCAAAAAATGATATGTTGAAGCCCTAATCCCCAGTGTGATGGTTTTCAGAGATGTGGCCTTTGGAAGGAAACTAGGTTTAGATGAGTCATGAAGATGGGGCTGTCATGATGGGACTCATGCCCTTAGAGGAAGAGACATTGGAGAGCTTACTTCCTTTCTCTCTCTCTTAACCTGCGTGCACAGAGCAAAGGCTGTGTGAAGAAATGGCGAGAAGGTGGCCATCTGCAACCCAAGGAGAGAGCCGTCACTACACACTGACCCTGCTGGTACCTGGATCCTAAACATCCAGTCTCCAGAGCTGTGCGAAATAAATTCCTGTTGGTTAAGCCACCCAGTCTATGGTATTTTGTTATGGCAGCCTGAGCTGGCTGAAACAAAGCTCAACTGGTATGAAGGTCCATTGCATATGATATTTTCCTTCTAAACTGAATTTAATCAGAATCCTATGAAGCAAAACTAACTGAAACTGTAAAATTCCCTAAAATTAGTGATGTTAAAATCATTCTGTTTCCTTGTCCAGCAAGATCCACAAGATAAGATGTTACTCCAGTTATATTTTATAATACATTTGTTTTCAGTTTCCAAGAGCCACCAAGAACTGCTTATTGGCTTTAGCATTAATATGGGAGGTGAGATTTTTGTGTGTATAAATTATAGATATATATTTTTAAGTTAATTTTTATTGAGTTTATGATCGTTTACAATCTTGTGAAATTTCAGTTGTACATTATTGTTTGTCAGTCGTGTTGTAGGTGCACCCCTTCATTCATTTTGTCCACCCTCCATCCCCCCTTTCCCTTGGTAGCCACTAAACTGTTCTCTTTGTCTACATGTTTAAATTCCTCATGTGAGTGGAGTCATACAGAGATTGTCCTTCTCTATCTGGCTTATTTCACTTAATATAATTCCCTCAAGGTCCATCTGTGTTGTTGTGAATGGGACAATTTTGTCATTTTTTATGGCTGAGTAGTATTCCATTGTATATATATACCATATCTTAGCCAATCATCAGTTGATGGGCACTTAGGTTGCTTCCACATCTTGGCTATTGTAAATAATGCTGCAACGGACATAGGGGTGCATGGGACTTTTGGAATTGCTGATTTCAAGTTCTTTGGATAGATACCCAGTAGTGGGATGGCTGGGTCATAAGTTATTTCTATTTTTAATTTTTTGAGAACTCTCCATACTGTTTTCCATACTGGCTGTACCAGTTTGCATTCCCACCAGCAGTGTATGAGGGATCCTTTTTCTCCACAACCTCTCCAACATTTGTTACTTTTTGTTTTGGTTGTTTTTGCCATTCTAACAGGTGTAAGGTGATATCTTAGTGTAGTTTTGATTTGCATTTCCCTGATGATCAGTGATGATGAACATCTTTTCATGTGCCTGTTGGCCATAATATGGGAGGTGAGTTTTTAATGTAATATAGCAGAATTAAAAGAATCACCACATATTTGTTATGTTGTTGGAAGAAGAATAAACATTCCAGGGAAAAAGAAAAGTTAGATTGAATTTTCATGATGTCAAGAAAGATTTGCTCTTTGTTCCATCTACTCTAATGAAAAATAAATTTCTCTAAGTATATAAAGAAAAACAAATCAATAGTTTTAAGATGGTAAAAGTATGGCTGGACCACACGGATGTTTTCTGTTTGAGGAGTATCTCTTGTGAAGTTGCACTTCAGAGCTTGGGATGTGATTAGCTGTTAACATGTGAAACTCAGTTAAATGTGTTTTAGTTAATCATAAGGGTACACAATGAAGATATCTGCAGGAAAGAAGGTTAAGAGAATAATATAAAAATTAGAATGTAGACTAATTTCTTTGGAATCCTTTCATTTGATTAGTTTTGATAATCCATTACAATGCTCACTGTTCAATGCTCTGATGCTAAACTTCAGTGGATAACTATTTGCCTTTCAATATCACCATGTGTTAGTAGGTGAAAATGAATTTGCTTTATGAAAAGAGGGCACAAAAGATATGCAAGTGTTTTCTATCATCTATACTATTTTTTTCCAAAATAAATAAACTTTAATATAAAGTAGGTGGGAACTGATATTCTAGGAGTCTATAAATTTTTTCTTAGAACTAGCAAGAGATGCTAAGTAACATATCCTTAATTATTTGATTTTGTGAAAGAATTCAATACAGATGAAGACAAATTTACAAAATTCCCTTAACAGTTATTTGAACAAAAAACTCTCAGATTCTTAATTAATTTAGAATTTGCATTCTTTAGTACATTTACATTCTTCTTTCAAATATCTTTGAGTGATTTTTCTAAAATTCTTCTTAACTTTCAAACATCTTTTGAAATAAGGCTACGGACCTAATCTCTAGGTCAATATCACGTCATTGCTCTAATCTATATCAGGAAGAGCCGTGATGCCTTAAAAATAATTAAGCTCTAGCCAAAAAACCCAGTACCCAACTATGAAAAAAAACCCATATTTAACATTGGCTAACTCAGATCACAGACATGTTTAGCTCTTGGTTTTAAGGCTTGTTACCTCCTCCTTTTATTAGGTCTAATATATATCTTTTTTAGCCAAGAAGAAAGACCGTGTTTTGATTTTTTTTTAAGTCAGAAATAAGTTCCCATGAAGAGAAGATAACTCATCAACTTTGTGGCATTTTGTGGAAAAGAAACTGTGGGCTACTCAAACCTTCTCTTGAATCTCTGGGCAGCCACAAAGCCAGTCTTGGCGAACAGATAGAACATACGTTTCAAAGTTTGCCAAATAAAGACAGCTGCTGCCTGGGGTTTTATAGGGCACCGTGGCTGTATTTCCAAAGCAATAAAAACCAAAAATCAGTCTAATCTGAGCCTGATGACAGTGGCTGTCAGATTCAAAGATGTGATTGGCATATTCTTTCTTTCAGTGCACTTAACTATAACTTCCAATTATTTCATTTTGGCTTTCTTATTAATATTTTTATCCCTATAACCAGAATATAGACATGAAACCATGTCTGTCTAGTTCAATGGTTTATTTCCAGTATTAGCAGAGTACGGGGCACATGACAAATAGGCCGGTAACTCTATGCTCTGTTTTTATCCTCCCCTTATTGGACTGCCATTTTATAGAGTGCTTCAAGAAATTAAAGTACAAGGAACTTCAAATTTGAACCTACTGACAAGAAATCAACATTTTCCCCTTCTCAGCCAAAAATCATCCCAAAGACACAAAGTGAACAGAAGACGGTATCGCAAGGGAGGAAATTGGGAGAAGATAACACAGTAAGAGAACTAACTCATGATAGGATCCACTTGCTACAGATATCAGAAAAAAGCCCTGCATATTTTATAATTTGCAAAATTGTGGCGAACACCTTCAAGTGCAAAAACAATATCCCTTGTTTGCAAGGATGTAGGAGGCAGAGGTGGGCTATAGCTGGAAACTGGAGGCTCCATCTACTTTACTTGATGCCAGAAGCAGAGCAAGTATGGCAGAAGGAAATGTCACGTGGAAAAGCCGTGTTTCCAAGAAGCAGTGTTTCTTTATGGCAGGAGGAAGAATGCAGGATATGAATTGTGAAGGAGAAACTACTGCCTGTCTCAACTGTTTGGGAAATAGTAAAGACACGTAAACTCTCTCACAAATCCCTAGATCATAAGAAAAATCTCAAATATCCCGGAACAAGGCTCTGGCATCTACCTCTTCCATAACTTCTTTCGAAGAGCTGGTTCAGAAAACTAACAAACAAACAAAAACCTTTAATAATGAATAATTGAGAAGGATTAGTACAGAATCTATTCTGTAGATCTGAGTCTGAGTCTAAGGTCATCCTTCTTGATAACAAAATTACATGTCAGAAGATAATGTAGCAATAAGTACAAAATTCTTAAGGAAAGAAAATATATCCAAAGAGTTCATACATAGCCAAACTGTATTTCATGTATAAAGAAAAGAGATAAGCTGTTTTAAAAATACAAAAACGCAAGAAACACACATTCTTCAAGAAGGAGTTCCTTAAGGTCTTGAAGAAGTCATATATCACCAACTACAGCCAACCTAAAGATAACTGAGAACATGAAAGCAAAAAAGGGGTCAATATCTTTTAAATATATTCATGCCATAGAGGAGAGAACATTTGTCTGGGGGACCAAATGCTGCTTTCCTGTTCTTGCAAGTATCCCCAGTCTCTCCAAGTGATTCCTCAAATTAGCACTCTTCCCTGGCTTGGGCTTCCTAAAATGGGAGGATGTGAGTATGAAACTGTTGGCAGCCAACTGTTGAGAGCTTGTCTTCAATGGGAGAAAATGAAGCCAAACTACAGAGGAAAGCAGAGCCGAGAAATGGAAGCCTCATTATTAGGAAAGAGCACTGTTAGCAGAGTTGGAACTCCTGGTTTCATTTTTAGTCACTGTTCTAGGCACTAGGGATACACTGTTGAAGGGGTGAGGCAGAAATCGACGTGTATACAAATGTGTGTGTGCGTGCATGCATGCGTTATAGTATCAGGCGGTAATAAATGCCATGAAGGAAAATAAACAGTGTATGTGGGGGTGGGGGTGGTTTTTGAAGAATGACCGAATAATGCTGCAATGAACATAAGGGTGCACATACCTTTCTGAATTAGTGTTTTCATGTTATTTGGGTAAATACCTAGAAGTGGAATAGCTGGATCATATGGTAGTTCTATTTTTAATTTTTTGAGGAATCTCCATACTGTTTTCCATGAGGGTTCCCTTTCTCCATCTCCTCTCCAACACTTGTTATTTCTTGTCTTTTTAATAAGAGCCATTCTGATGGGCATGGGGGTTTTATTTGCATTTCCCACGTGGAATATAAACAAACAAACAAATACAGGAAAATTGATGGTTACCAAAGGAGAAGGGGGGAGAGTAAATGGGGTAAAGAGACACACGTACGGTGATGGATAGAAACTAGACCTTTGGTAGTAAACACAGTGTAGTCTATACAGAAGCAAAATATAAAGATGTACACCTGAAATTTATATAATATTATAAACCAATGTTACTTCAAATAAAAAAATAAATACATGAAAAGAATGACTGAGATAAAGGCATGATCCTTCATAGGATGATCAGGAAAAGCTTTTCTGATAGAGTGAACAGACACCCGAAGGAAATGATTGCTCAAGTCAGAAAGACATGGACGGAAATGCACTGAAAGCAAGAGAACAGTAGCAATGAGTCCAAAGCGGGAGCATGTCTGACATTTTCGAGGAATGGCAAGAAGGCAGTGTGACTGTGACAGTGAGTGCACAGACAGTGATAGAGGAGGTTGGAGAGGAAGTAGAGAGCCAAATTACTTAGAGCACTGTAGGTTATCGTAATGACTAAATTGCTCTGTAAGAAGAGTGAGAAGCCATTTGGAGGATTTTAGACAGAGGACTGACATGTTCCGGCATTTTTTCAATCTATCTATCAGAGAGTGTAAATCTATCCTTTTTAAAGTATAAAAAGGCTTCAGTGGGAAGTTTTCTTCCTATCCCTAAACCCCCTCTGCCTACTCCCACGAGAAGCCACTGTTAATAGCTTCTTGTGAACTGTCGCAGAGCTTCTTTATGAATCTGCGAGTATATGCAAAACGTTATTGTTATTTTTATCCTTCTTTTTTTACACAAATGGTAGCATACTACGCAAGACTATTCCATCTCACGCTTTCTTATTGAAAACAATGTATCTTGTTACATGTGTAAGATAACTTGAAAATCTCCATATCAGCACACAGAGAGTTAGAGGTGAGTTATTCAGCTAGTATCCTACTGATGGGCATTCGCAAATGGTGCTGCCATGACTAGACTTGTACGCACATCATTCCAAAAGTGTACACGTATATCTGCAAGATAAACTCACAGAAGTGAGATTCCTTAGTCAAAGGGCATATTCATCTGTGATTTTGCTAGGTTCTACCCCTTCACAGAAGTTGTAAGAATGTAGATTTCCACCAACAATGAATGAAGTTGACTATGATCTCACAGCCCCCCATACCCCAAAATGCTGTTTTAATGATAACAGCTTTTACTCCGTACCAGGAGCTGCTTGCAAGCATGCTATATAAGTTTACCCATTTAATCCTTAAAATACCCACATTATGAGGTAAGTATAATTATGATTCCCATTTAACAAGTGAGGAAATGAAGGGACAGAGTAGTCAAGAAAAGTGTTCAAAGTCTGTCTACTTAGAACTCAGACCCGTGCAGTCTGGCTCCAGACACAGGCTTCTAGCCAGTATTCCATAGAGACACTTTAATTAAATTTTACTCTTTTGCCAATATGAGAGGTGAAAATAGTACCTGTTTGCTTTTTTTGTTCTCTTATGAGCGAGGGACAGCATCTGTTTATAGGGTTAAGAGTCAAATTATAATTCACTTTTCTCTGAACTTATCATTCATATCATTTACCAATGTTGTGATATGACTTTTTCTTATTAATTTATGGAAGCTATTTATAATGGAGACATCAGCCCTTTGTCTATGATATGAGTGATGTGAGTAGCAAATATTTCCCACAATTTGTCCCTTATTTTTCAATTCACTAAGTATATTTTTCCCCATGCATAAGTATTTGATTTGTATATCATCAATATGGGGTCAAAGAGAGGTTTTTTGAGATAGTATGGGAGAAACTGTAGGCTTATGTACTTTTGGGAATGATTCAATAGAGCTGGAAATTTTTAAATTAGGAGACAGGTAAGGATTGCTGGGGTGGTGCCTTGAGCAGGTAAGAGCAAGTGGGTCTTAGTGCACAGTAGACAGGATCACAGAAAGTTCATCTATAGTGACATATGGAACAAAAGAGCACATGGGTACACCTGCTAGTATATGGGCTGGGGGGTGATGGAAGTCTGTGCCAGCTTTCTTCTAGATGCTTCATTTTTTCTTAGTGAATTAGCAAAGCAGGTCATCAGCTGAGAGTGTGGCTCAAGGAGAGGAAGACATGAGGCAGTAGCTAGTAGAGAGACAGAATGAATGGACTAGAAACATAGTATGACTGGCAGGCAGCATCAGCAGCCCCCTTGAAATCCACAGTCAGAATGATAAAGCAAGAGCAATCAGTGTGATTTTTCTCCGGGCCTGTCTAGTTGAAAAGATGTAGGACAGACTAGGCAGAAAGGTGGATTTAATCCGAGTTGGGGTTTCATATAGCAAATTCAACCAGGTGAGAGGGGGCAAGTATATATACAATGTGTTGATTAAAATGACGGGCCATGGGATTTAAGCTGTGTAGGGAGGAACAGTGTAAAGGCAGATTTAAAGGATTGTTGAGATTGGGGTATTGGGGAAAATGAGCTGGAAATCTAAGGGATGGTCAAAGAGTGGGATGCATGAAATAAACTATGGAGGAACTGCAGGTATTGAAAATGAAAAATAGGAAGTTCTGGGAATGACCGTGGAAGTGTCTGAGGTAGGACATAGGACAAAAATCTTTGGGGATTTTTTCTCCAAGCCTCTTTAGAAAGGGAAAGGCAAATCAAAGAGGACAAATGACACTACATGAAACATCAACAAAAATTTGGCATACAGAAAGCAAATGGATCAGAGGGTAAAAAAATGGAATATAGAACAATCAGTACACACACACAAAAACAAATAATGAGAAAAGACATATGACTTATGAGAGGCGTACCTAAAACATACGGAATACCAAAATGTTGGAAGTAAAGGTTGAAAAATATATATAATGCCAACCTAATCCAGGAAGAAATCTGCTAAAGTTGTACTAATATCAGACAAAGTAGACTATAAGCTGAAAATTATTGCTAGAGATAGAGAAGGACATTTTGTAATAATAAAAAGACCAGCTTATCAGAAAGATGCAACAATTCTAAATTTGTATGGACCCAGTAACTTAACCTGAAATAATACAAATTTTAAAATCACAGACCTTAGAAATAAATGAATTCATATTCTTAGATTTTAACACAATTCTCTCAGTAACTGATAGAAGAAATGGACAAAAACAACACAGATTTAGAATATTTGAATAGCAGGCTTAACAAACTTGGCCTAATTGACAAATACATAAAATATTGCACCCAATAACTCTAAAAAATATGATCTTATCAAGTGCCTATGGCTCATTTATCAAAATTAACCAAATGTGGAAACAAAGCAATTCTCAATAAATTTCAAAGGATTGAAATCAGAGAACAATTGCTGATCATGATGGAAGTTAGCTAGAAATAAAAACAAAAAGAAAACTTAAAAATATCCATATGTTTGAAAACTAAGCAATATACTTCTAAATAATCCATCAGTAAAAGAAAAAATCATAATAAAAATCAGAAAAATTGTGAAATGCAAAATGATGAAAATACTATTTATCAGAACTTGTGAAATACAGCTAGAGCTGTGCTTAGAGAAAAAATTATAGCCTTAAATACATATTGAAGAAAACAAGAAAGGCTGAAAATTAATGACCTAATCTTCCATCTCAAGAAGGTGGAAAATAGAGATAAAATTGAATCTAAAGGAAATAGAAGCAAGGAAATAATAAAGATAAGAACAAAAATCAATTAAATAGAAAGCAAACATAAGGTACAAATGATCAACAACCAAAAGTTTGTTCTTTATATTAAATTACAAAGCTGACTTGTTGCTCTAGGAGAGTCTCTTAAACTTGATAAATATTTAAAATGCTGATTCTTTAATTCAAAACAGCAGTACGGGTTTAATTATCTTCACAATTTCGATACTTACTGTTAAATTTCCCCAAGTTTAAGGTATGCATACTCACTAAGAAAACAATTATGCCACTCCAAATAATTTTGAGTGTTTTTTTCTATGAAAATATTGTTAGTCTTCTTTCTCAGCGTGCTGGTTTGTTGTCTGGTTTTTAAGCACCAGTGATATCAGTCAGGAGGCCACTAGATCCTTGTTGAGACACTGATGGGACATGATGAACCCTTTTATAGTTGCTATATCAGTGATCCAAACACAAAGGAAAAGTTGGGTACATACCTGTTCCCTCAGCTTTAAATGATTTCATTCCCAATTTTCAAGTAAAGTTAGTCTGTGACCATCATTCAGAGGCCACACACTTAACTGAACTTTGTGTTTCATTGGCTCTTAAGATATGTGAAATATCTTCCTATCCACTGGCTAAAAATCATTAACAGAATTCTTAATTGTTTCTTTTTTTCTTGACTTGTTGGAGCACACAACGCTTAATAATATTAGAAAATCTGACTAGATTCTGCAAATCTCAAGGCCGTGTCTGAATCTCTTCCCAGCATCCTGCTCCTAGGAATTTGTTCAACGTGAGGAACTGGAATGCTTGTGTGTATCACATAACTGTATTTTATTCTCTTTGTAACGTGCCATATTTCCAGCAGGTCAGGACCCATATTTTTTAGTCCTTTCTCCTACAGGACAGCAATGACTAAAAAGAATGAAACCATTGGGTGGTCGCTCAAGCACTGACCTCAGAACTAGTCTCAGAAGTTGGGTGTCCACACCATGAAAAAATAAACACACTCCATCATTGTTGACACTAATTGTGTCCTTCACTTGTGTCTTCTCAGAAGAAAAGTCAAGAATGAAATTGCCATGAAGAACAAGCTTCTTCTCACAGCTGGGGATGGCCTCTTCAGTAAAGGGTTGAAGTCCCGTTCTAGCCTGGCGTGGGTTAAGTACATACAGCCAACGCCTGTGCTATTCCTAGTGTGTAGAGAAGGAAGGCGAGAAAATCTCCTGGGACAGCGAGCATCCATGACTATGCAGCAAACCTGCTGGCAAAAGGGAAGAGAAAGTAGAATGTGCAAAAATAGGCAAGAGGAAACTCAATGACATTACTCAGAATTTTCTTTTATGACGCATGATTATCTATGGTTTGTCATCACTTAGCATGGTTTTATATACTACCAGATTTGTGAATTATTAACTTTTTGAACACTTAGTCAGAGTTGGACTATTGATTAGTAAAATGTGGTATTGGTCAGTCATGAGCAGAGAAGGTCTGCGTGAAAGGGCCCATTAAACTCTCACACATGCTCTTATATCAGCTTCACTAGGAACAAAGTTGATGTTTAGACTTCCATATACCCAAGCTGAGCAGTCACACAGGGCCTCATGCTTAGAAGGTCCTTGTCCTTAGAAGTCCCTGGACTTGGTTTAATGCTCTGCTGTCCCTGTCTTGAAATTCTTAATGATTATTGAACAAATGCGTTCGCATTTTCCTTGGTAGTGGATTCTACAAATTACAAAGGTTGTCCTGCATACACCATCCGTTACCTTCTATGTCTGAGCTTCTTTTCCTCAGGTGAGGAAGAGGGATGCTATTTAGTGAGTAGCTCCTCAAAAGCCTAATACATTACGTAATATGAAGAGGGAGATTTTTTTAATAACAAAAGGCACAATTTGTGGAATTGCATGATTGTACCATGTCATATAGACATTAAATTGAACTATTAGCAGAACAAGGAAAATGTGGTAAAAATATGATTATAGTTAATGGCTTTAATATGCTACTCTAGAACAGGATGGTTACTACAGCCAAAAACGTTAAACAAAGACATAGAGAAACTGAGATTTACATTTGTCTATCTGCCTATGGAACATGTACCAGAACCAGTTGTGTACTTAGCCACAAAAAAATGTTAAAACCCAAAACCTTGAGGATTTTATAGCTTATATTTGATTAGGGCAATCCAATAAAATTAGGAATAAATAATAGAGCAGGCTCCCACCAAAAATTGAGATAAATTGAATAATTAAATGGAGAAAAAGAATAATACAAATCTTACAGGAAAACTAAGGAAACTTAATATTAGTCTACAGATGATGGAGTCCTTATTTACTAGAAACTGAGAAAGAAAAAAACACACATTTTTAATAAAAATGAACAAACAATGGATTCGGAGAAAATGATGACAGCACAGATTAAGACAAAGTGTTGGTAGCTACAATAAAAATGGACCAGTAAAAGACATGCAACAGGAAAATAGGCAAGAAATATGTATATTAAGCAATAGTAAACCCAAATATCCCCCGAATATGAAAAGATGCTCCAATTTAGTGAAGTACAGATGAAAGTAATAATGAATATTATTGCACACCTACAAAGATGTAATGAGAGGGGTTCTCTTAGAACTGCTGATGGAAATGTGCATTGTTACTGCTTTTCTGAAAAGCAATCTGGAAACATCTGTTGAAATTTTAAAAATAATGTATATTATTTGATTCAATACCACTCCTGGGAATCTATCTCATAAATCAAGCCTGGAGCACATAATGACATGTGTATAAGGAAATCTACTGTAGCTTCATGAATAGTGGGTGGAGAAAAAAAAAAATGGAAACATAGCTGGTGACCATTAATTGTGTTGTAAATTATTCCAGATTCACACCATGTGATATTTATTAAAAAGAATAAATCAGACCTAAACAATTGACTTGAAGTGACATCTATAAGGTATTAATTGTTGAGTAAAATGTATAAGATGGGTATTCATTTTATAATAATTTTTGTAAAAGAAAAATGATATGAAGGGGCCGGCCCAATGGCATAGCGGTTAAGTTCGTGCACTCCACTTTGGTGACCTGGGGTTCGTGGGTTTGGATCCCGGGTCCAGACCTATACACTACTCGTCAAGCCATGCTGCAGCAGCACCCCACGTACAAAATAGAGGAAGATTGGCACAGATGTTAGCTTAGGGCCAATCTTCCTCACCAAGAAAAAATATATATATACACATATATATATATATATATATATATGAGAAAAACTTATGTGTACTATATGGTAGATAAATGTCTGTATATGACTCTATGAGCATAGTGAAGACGTGGAAAAATACATACTAAATTTTTATGAATGAGAAAACAATATATGTGGGAGAAGGGGGAGTAGGTTATGAGTGTGAGGGAAGTAGAAAAGGAGAACCAAAAATGCAAAGAAAAAAGAGACTGTACTTAAAGTAACCAGTATCTATACTACGACCTCCGTTATGCATTAAAGTAAAATTATTCCCATCTATAACAAATAAAAATTAAAAAAAAAATAGAAGACCAGAGCCTACTGCCCACATGCAGGTCTTCCAAGAGAAATTCCAGCTGAAGGCAGAACATGGCATTACATCCACCTGGGAACAACCCCAGCTCCTGGTCCCAGCCCCAGCCTCGTTTCTGTCTCATTTCCTTTTTCTGAGTTTTTAGTTCCAACATAAGCTCGTTTGAATTTCCACACATACGTAAGAGACGGGAGCACTTCCAGGAAGGTGGAAATAGTAAGAATTCAAAAAAGCCCAGAAGTGCTTAAAGGTATGAAGTTTCCTTTTGGGGTGATGACAGTGTTTTGGAACTACATGGAGGTGATAGTTGCACAATATTGTGAATGCACTAAATGCCATTAAATTGTACAACTTAAAATCGTTAGTTTTGCCCAAAGTAAAATTTACCTCAATAAAAAAAAAGCATGAAGAATGATATGGGCAAATATATTCCGGCGTGCCATTTCTGAACTTAGCTCAAGAGTCATAGCCACTTGGAAGCTTATGCTAGACATGCGTAGATAGTGTGAGATGATCTATTTTAATTATATATCTTAGGTTACCTTTGAAATCTAGTTCCTGAATCTTCCAAAGTTATAGCTCACCTTCACGGGCATAAAGTGTAGTCTAGCGACTAAAAATACATAATCATCTCTGCAATGTTTCCGTATTCAGCTGGTAGGTCCTCAACATCCCGGGATACTGCGTCGTTCTGGGATATAAACTCCTCCCTCATCATTTTCTGAAAAGCCATGCCATAGCACAATTGCCCTAAACCCAGAAGAAGCTCTCCTGATCTTTGGGTCCTCTAGTTCAAGACTCGTGTCCTGGCGCTCCTGGCGATCAGATATCCCAAAAGACCTATGGAAATAAGGACAGACTTCCGAGGTATGTGTGTGTGGGGGTATGTGTGTGTATGAGAGAGAGAGAGAGAGAGAGAGAGAAATTGAGAGAGAGAGAGAAAGAGCTCATACCCATGGCCACTGATGCTTGCTCAAAATGACCACATTCCTACTATACTAGGGAATAAACTCTGCACAGCAGCTGTGGAAATTTATGCTCAGAATTGACATCTTCCATCTATATAAATTCCTCAGCTATCTTATGTCAGACCAGAGTCCATATCTTTATTTATAAACTCTTTTGTACCCACTGGATTAAAATTCAATGTCCTCAGCTCACCATTCTTAAACCAATAGCCAGACAAAAAGGACAATTGTCTCTCAGAATAGTATCCTCAACGCTACTCACCTCCAAGCCCATTGGATAGTGTTCCCTTCTACTACTGCATTAACTTAAGATAAATCCATCTACTCCTACACAAACACTACAATTGCCATCATGATTCTTCCTGGCTCCCACTCGACCCCATTGTCTCAAACACAGACGATTTCCCTCGGAAATTCTTTGTTACACATCAACTTACTAGCAACCTTTTCAGCAAGAAAAAGTAGCTTGTGTGAGCTAATTATAAGGGAAATTCTAGTGAAAATGGAAGACTAAATACCATTTATTGACCCAACACCTCCAATGCCTATCCTTGAACTTTTCTCTTTTTCCTAATATTTTTGTCCCTTTGAGCTTCCTAATACAGTTTTTATTTCGTTAGTTAAAATCCTCTCTTTCCTTACCTTTAATGCTCCTGCTGCCATCTGCTTTCACCATATTCATTCTACATTCTGTCAGTCCTAGATCCGATTTTACTATCTGGCTTTTCCATTCTCATATCTGGGTTTTGAATGCTTCTGGAAAAAGTAACCCAAAAGCGTAGACTGGTGTTGTTACAACTCATGAGTCTATGTCAGGCACATGTTCAGTGTTGGAACTGGAGTTGGTTCTTGACAAACAAGGTACATCCAAGCTGAGGTTAAGGAAGAGCAGAAGCCAAGAATCTTGCAGAGGAAGCTAGTTTGCAGAGAGGAAAATAGAACAGACAAGAGAAGAGAGATCACACGGAAAGAGAGATGTAGACAGAATCAGAGAGACAGGGAGGCTGCCTCTGACATTCCAGTTTCTCTGTGTTGCTCTATAGCTCTCTCTTTTTGAGGTAACTTGAGAAAATTTGTGTTCCTTGAAAACAAATAATGCCTTACAAAATATGGACCTACCTTTCCAGACACTTTCATTTCTGTACCTGCCAGACTGACCGTGCCCAAGTTCACCCTGCTGGGCAATATGGCTTCCACTGGCCACCACTTTCTCAACTAACTCACGCATTTACACTGTGATTTAATTTTTAAAATATGTCTACTTAGGATTTTATCTCTAGATTGCAAGTTCCAGATGGTATCCTTCATTTCTTTTTCTGTCCTTTAATGTTTAGCCTATAATTCTGTGACCATACCCATAGTAAATGATCTCTAGATACTTGTTGAGTGAATAAACAAATGAATAAATGACTTGTTCTTTATTATTCTTCAGAAAGATGATAATACCAAGAAGCTCTAGAGTCTTTGGGCATTCAGAAAGGATAAGAAATGAAAGGGGGGGCTGGCTCCACAGCTGAGTGGTTAAGTTCGTGCGCTCCGCTTCCGCAACCCAGCGTTTTGCCAGTTCAGATCCTGGGCACGGACATGGCACTGCTCATCAAGCCATGCTGAGGTGGCGTCCCACATAGCACAGCTAGAAGGACTTGCAACTAGAATATACAACTATGTACTGGGGGGATTTGGGGAGAAGAAGAAGAAAAAAAGATTGGCAACTAATGTTAGCTCAGGGCCAATCTTTAAAAAAAAAAAGCAAGTTGTCTTAGACTTAGGAAAAAAGCAATGAAAGAAGGAGAAGGCCAAATGAAGGAAATACTGGCTGTGTTTCCAGCGAGATTCAAAGGAGGACCAGGAGAAAGGGACAACCGAATGAGCCACTCCTGAGGTCAAAACACAAGGCAAGCAGGAGGGGTCTTCCAGCACCCCAGGTCTCCTCCTTCAACCTCCCCTTCTGCCCTGCCGTTGACATTTGGAGGGTACCAAAATAAAATCGAGCGGAAATATCTAATTATATTTACATTTTAAAGACAGGGGAAAATACATTAGCAGAGCTGAACATTGTTTTACCAGTAACCATACTACCTGCAATCCAAAAGACATCACATTAGTTAATTTTGTTTTGTTTGCTTTGCTTATTTCTGGAGCTGTGGTTTCTCTTTAGAATAGCTGCAGGGTGGAAACATGTGAATACTTCTGAGTTATTAAAACGGCCACCACAGTCTTCACATTCAAGCATGGCAAATATAAAAGGTGACTCCTATTTCACCAAGCTATGAAAATAATATTTGAGGGAGAAAATAAGAGGAAAGAAGCCTCTACATACTTGCAAGAAATGCCCAAAATTGATCCAACCCTCTGCTCTTCAAAGTGTGGACATCTGAAGAGAAACATCATGGGGCCACACCTTCATTTGGCTAAATATATGGTTTTAAGACACTAAGCTACTCATTTACAGGTTTCTGCTTAAATTTTCAACCACATTTTAAGCGCAAAACTTTGTGGTTCCTCAGTTAACAAGATGCCACCGAAGAAAACATTGCTACACAGGGTGCAGCTCTTGAGATCCTTGGAAACGTCAGAATGTAGCGCCCCCTCCACCTCAGCGTGACCCTTTGGGTTTGGAAGGCACTGGTTTGCTAATGGTTGGTTTCAGGCTGCAGTGTCCCACAAACTGTTTTGTTCTTTTTCTATGGTCTGTGAATGATATGCCTCAAGGGAATGGTGGCTGATATTTTTTTCATTTTCCTCCCTAATTTTCTCACTAAAATGTTTAATTAGTGAAAAGGCAACATATTTATAGACATAATAAAACAGTAGAGGGAAGACTTTTAAATATATGCATAACATGTTATATTTAGACATATACACACACACCTATATTTAAAGGATACTTTGAATTCACACACATGATTTAAAAAACTGTACTGTTAGGTTTCCCTAGGATATGAGGAAAGTGATCTGGCGTATAGACAACAAATTCTTTGAGACGTTCCAAGATAAAAGGAATAAATGTATGCAAAAATTATAAAAGGAATGTTATGTTTAAGTAATTTAAGATTCAAGAAGTGAAACATATTGAAGGCTCACGATAGCACTCTATGTGCACTATCTTATTTCTCGTTAGGACTTTAAAATGGGTATCACGATCCTCATATTAAAAATATGAAAACTGAGGCTAAGAGAACCTAAAATGACTTTTAATTCCAATGAAAGATGTATGAACAGTTATGCCAACAATTTCTAGATTTGCTATTTGCTCTTAAACATTATTTAAAAGTGACAATACAGTGAAAATCAGTGACAGTATTTTGAATGACAAGACTAGTGCTCTCTAGTCCATTTTGGTTCCCCAAATCCTTAATAGAAATTCCCAAATCAGGAGCTAATGGAGGCTCCTGGAATCAGAAAAGAAAGGTCCTGGAATCAGGAGAACAAAGGAAAAGGTAGTGTATTCCATAGGGTTATAGAACTATGAAAATTAACTATAACAAGTGTACGAGAAAAATTGTTTTATAGAGTCATTCAGTAAATTGTGTTGTAGATAAAAATAATTAAACACAAAAGTTAATTTAAATTGAGAATAATATTGTATTTTACTACATTTAAGACAAGATTCCGCTTAGCAGGTGCTATCTATAAGAATTGGCCACCTAAATAAGTGAAAATGTAAGTTACTTGGGACCAATAATTCTTGGTTACACCTGCAATACTCTATACATTTTCCATGCTGTCAAAAGTTCAAATAAGAAATGAAATCTCCATTCCCACACAAACTTGCAGCAGATATATTTTCAAAGCAGCATTTTTTGGACCTCAATGCAAGTATAAAAAAGTTTTCAAATTTCAAAATTCATGTAACAACAAAAAAAAATTCATTTAAGTGATGCAATTGAGGAACTTCCATCTAATTGAAAGTGATTAATCTGTGATGTAATGACAGGATAAAAAGCAAATATGAAGAGACAAATCTAATAGAATTCTACAAATGCTTCCAAGTGATGAATATGCTCGATTAAAGTCACATGCTTGTGGAATGGCATCAGTATTTGACAGGACCTATCTGTGTGAAAGGCCATTTTCAAAGATGAAATATGTAAAATCACATTTCATTAACAGATGTCCCTTTGCAATCAATTTCAAAGATGGAGAACACTAATGTTGTACATTTTACAACATCTAAGGGAGAGATGTGTAATTTTTATTTCAGGAAAGAAAAATCCAAAGACTTAACTGACACTGATTTTTAGATTAAGAGATAATTTCTTATCCAATCTGAAATGTTTCTTCTTTGATTTAAAATATTTAGTCCATTAATAAATAAAGCAATTACTGCTGCGTTACATTTGTAACTGTCCTTTTACTGTTTTTTATTTGTCTCATGTATTCTATCTTCCTTTTTATCTCTTTTCTTGCCCTCTTTTGAATCAATCAAGTATTTTTTTATGATTCTATTTTTCTCATCTGTAGGTTTATTAGTTATATATCTGGTAATATTTTCTAAGCGGTGACCCAGTTAAAATGTGTCTCCTTAAATTATTAAAATTTGGAACTTTTACCCCTTCCCAGCCAATAGCAGGACCTTAGAAGGCTTTAAATTCATTTACTCCTTGTCCATCTTTTGTATCATGTCTTCATGCTTTTTTTTTTTTTTTTAGGAAGGTTAGCCCTGAGCTAACTACTGCCAATCCCCCTCTTTTTGCTGAGGAAGACTGGCCCTGAGCTAACATCCGTGCCCATCTTCCCCTACTTTATGTGTGGGACGCCTACCACAGCGTGGCATGCCAAGCAGTGCCATGTCTGCACCTGGGATCCGAACTGGCGAAGCCTGGGCCTCCGAGAAGCAGAACGTGCGAACTTAACCGCTGCGCCACCGGGCGGGCCCCTATGTATTTTTATTTTATATATATTTTGAACTATATAAGACACTGTTATTATTATTGTTATTATTTATAGTTGATATTAACTTAGATTTATTCACATCTTTCCCCTTTCCATTTCTCTTCACTTCCTATATTTCCACGTTTCCTTCAGAGCTAATTGTCCTTCTCCCTGCAGAACTGAGGCACTCAGTCACTCAGCTGTCAGGAATGTTTCTGGCTGACAACTCACAGGTGAGTCCCTCTGAAGGACCTGCCCTCAACCGAAGGAAATTGGGTCATGAAAGATTATACTCCCTGCTAGGGACAGCCCACATTCCAAAGACTGTCAATAAAGAGCGGGGAGAACGAAGACTTGGCGCTCCTGCCTTAACTCTGGGCAAGGCTGAAGGGCCATCGCTACTTCAAAGCTCTCCATGGAATCAGCTGAGACCTCTGTTGCAACGAGTCGCAGCTCAGCTTCTCCATCTGCGGATTCTGCTTCCCTGTTCCACCTACAAGTATGACCCCAGCAAGCGCTCCCCTGTGTATGTCCTACACGTAAATCTCCATGGTTGTGTGTGTGTGTGTGGGGGGGGGGGGGGGGCAGTCCATGTGATCCTGAAAGACTTCTTGAATTTATTGCTATTAATTGTCCCGTGGTCCATACATGTTCCTTACCTGTCTTGATTTTGAATTCAGAGCTTCTTCAGGATTTCCTTCAAAAGAAATGTTAACTCTTGTTTTCTTTCTTGTTTGTTTGTTTTCTATTGAAATTGATCCTATCTGATTGCAATTATCTAAGTTCTTTAGAATTTTTGATTGACCGATGGCACCTTTTTTATAGCACTATTATTTAATTCTCTTTTTTCAGAAAAATTGCTTATGTTTCAGTGGAACTTTGGAAAGAAAGAAAGACAAATATGTTCAGTCCATCATCAGAGACACATGTAGTCAGCCCACTATCTTGAGCTAGAATCTCCTTTCTCTGTAAATTTTTTTCCTCCAAACGTTGAGGTTTTATAGCAACACCAAGAGGCCTTATGGAGTTTCAGACAAGGGCCTCATTAGATGTTGTAAGGTGTTGATTTTCTCACTTTATTTGACTAATGTTTTGAACTATGTTATTTGGAAATTTAAAATGAAAAATCTTCCTGTCCATATACTTATTTGTACTGTCTTCTCCTTTTGCAATGCCAAAATAAATAGAATTCAATAATTTTCACAAAACATGAGTATTAGCAATTTTAAGGAGGAACAATTCTCTCTATATTTATATTTTCCACGAAAATATATCTGACTTTTTAATAGAGGATTTTAGGCCCTGTATACAGAATGGCTATTTACTATACAAGTGGAGGACCTTAAAATGAGAGGCCTTCTTTTTTTTTAAAGTCATTCTTTTTGGTGGGGAAGATTGGCCCTAAGCTAACATCTGTTGCCAATCTTCCTCTTTTTTTTTCCTCCCCAAAGCCCCAGTACATGGTTGTACATCCTAGTTGTAGGTCATTCTAGTTCTTCCGTGTGGGATGCCGCCACAGCATGGCTTGATGCTTGGTGTGTAGGTCCATACCTGGGATCCAAACAGGTGAACCCTGGGGTGCCGAAATGGAGCGTGTGAACTCAACCACTCAGCCACAGGTACAGCCCCAACGAGAGGCCTTTTATCAGAGAATAAACTCTGATAATATTTAATGCTGCTAACGGTTCAGCTACTGGCACGGTCATATGATATTTTGTAAGGATTACGTTGGTTCACATTTTCTGGAAAGTAATTTGATAATTAAATTTGAGAACTTAAAAATGTTTATAACTTTTGATGTAGTAATTCCATTTCTGGTAATCCTCACTGAGGAAATGTTCAGAAATTCTGTTAAAGATATAAATGTAAAAATACTTTCAAGTCATTACATATAACAATGAAATTTTAAAAATAAATATGCAACAATAGGAATAAAGAATTATGGCACATAAATACGGAAGAATATTATGCAGCCACAAAAGATTGGGCTTTAAAGTCATTTTTAATAATGTAGAGAAGCATGAGAGATATAACCATACACTATATGGTTATATAGCGAGGAGGGAACAGGATTCAGAAAGGTACAGAGTGTATTTCAACTACATCTATAACTAAAAGATGGAAGTTTGTCTGCCCTTACAAAATGTTTAGCTTTTCTCATTGCTAATGTTGTTGTTGTCAGTTCCCCCTAAAAGCTATAATCAATGGTGGATTTACCCAACAGCCACGCTAAGCATATGCCCATAATATCAGCAGAGCGAAGACACCAAAGTCATTTTTTGAAAGGATGTGATATTTCAAATTTGTTTGAAATAAACATCACAGAAAAATCCATTTGTTGAACTATCTTATAATTATTTTATAGTTTTGAAAATATTTTAATATCATATGAGCAGCACCTTAATCTTTTCAGGAATTCTATTACAGACTTCTTTGCTTAGCTAAATTCTCTTAATCTGGGTTATAAGCAAGGTGAGAGTGGTCAGTTTATGTTTATACTTTCCTGCACCAAATCAAAAGTTTGACGGATGCTTTTTCAGAGTGCATCATGGATTTCATATGTGATGAGAGAGGAATTCAGAGGCTGAACCCATGGACCCTGTATGGAATACAGAAGACAGTTCTTGAAACAAAGGGCTATGGGACTCCTATCAGAAGCTATTGAGGAAAGGAGAAAGCAACTAACAGATGTTTAACACTTGCTGTATGCCAGGCATTGCCAGCTGGTCACCAAACCAGTTTCCTCTTCTTCCTGTTCTTATAGCTACATCACAATTCCCAGCTTCCTCTGTACTCTGTAGTGTTAGCTAATGACTGAGTTATAGCTGGTGGAAGAGAATGGAAATAATGTACACTACTTCTAGTTCTGGTCTCCCCCCAAATAAAACCTCCCACAGCATGATCCTCTCTCTTTCCCCCATCTGCTAGTTGGATGCTGACGGCCACTATGACTTGGAAGCTCACGTGTTTAAGATGTCAGAGCCGTCATCTGCCTGGGCCTATAGGATGGCATGGAATGGAGCTCCCAATCTCACCACTAGCCAGAAAAACCCAGACTGGGATTTTATTTATTAAGCCACCTAACATTAGGAGATTTAGCCGTCAAAGTATGTTTAATTTATTGCATCCATTTGCCTTAATGTAAGTTCAGCCACAGAATCACCCACTTATAACAAAACGAAGTTTTTTAAAATTTATATCATCCCACCATCTACAGGATATGAGCTGGTACTCAAATTATAGCCTCAATATGTTCTGTCTGATTCTCACGTATAAATGATGGCATCTCCGTTTACATTTAATACAAATTAAATTTGCTATGACCTTAGCTAGTACATCTCATTTAACTATTTCACCAATCAAGGTAGGAGTAGGAATTATTTTTTTTGAATTTAGTATTATTTATTTCTTTGTGTTCTGATTTTTCTGATGGAAACTTTTTTCATTGAGGTCATATTGGCTTATATAATTTCAGGTGTACAATGTTACATATCAATTTCTGTATAGACTGCATTGTGTTCACCACCAATAGTCTAGTTTTTATCCATCACCATACATATGTGCCTCTTTACCCCTTTTGCCCTCCCTCAACACCCTTTCCCCTCTAGTAACCACTGATCTGTTCTCCTTATCCATGTGTTTATCTTCCACATATGAGTGAAATCATCTGGTGTTTGTCTTTCCTTGGCTTATTTGCCCTCAAGGTCCATCCATGTTGTCACAAATTGCACAATTTTGTCTTTTTTTATGGCTGAGTAGTATTCCATTGTATATATACCACATCTTCTTTATCTATTCATCAGTTGATGGGCACTTGAGTTGCTTCCATGTCATGGCTATTGTGAATAATGTTGCAATGAACATAGGGGTACATAGATCTCTTTGAATTGTTGATTTCATGTTCTTTGGATAAATACCCAGTAGTAGCATAGCCAGATCATATGGTATTTCTATTTTTAATTTTTTGAGAAAACTCCATACTGTTTTCCATAGTGGATGCATCAGTTTGCATCCCCATCAGCAGTGTATGAGGGTTCCTGTTTTCCACATCCTCTCCAACATTTGTTATTTCTTGCCTTGTTAGTTATAGCCATTCTGGTGGGTGTAAGGCAATGTCTCATTGTAGTTAGTTTTCCTTTGCATTTCCCTAATAATTAGTGATGTTGAACATCTTTTTTTTTAAAGATATACTTCCTTTTTTTTTTTTTTGGTGAGGAAGATTGGCCCTGAGCTAACATTTGTTGCCAATCTTCCTCTTTTCTCCCCTGCTCTCCCAAAATCCCAGTACATAGTCATATATCCTAGTTGTAAGTCCTTCTGGCTCTTCTATGTGGGATGCCTCCACAGCATGGCTTGATGAGTGGTGTGTAGTTCCACACCCAGGATCCGAACCAGGGAACCCCAGGCCGCCAAAGCAGAGTGTGTGAAGTTAACCACCATGCCACCGGGCCAGCCCCTTGAACATCTTTCATGTGCCTGTTGGACATCTGTATGTCTTCTTTGGAAAAGTGTCTGTTCATATCCTCTGTCCATTTTTTCATCAGGTTATTTGTTTTTTTGTTGTTGAGTTGTATAAGTTCTTTATATATTTTGGAAATTAACCCCTTGTCAGATATATAATTTGTAAATATTTTCTCCCAGTTGGTGGGTTTTCTTTTCATTTTGTTCATGGTCTCCTTTGCCTTGCAGAAGCTTTTTAGTCTGATGTAGTCCCATTTGTTTATTTTTTTCTTTTATTTCCCTTGCCTGAGTAGACATGGTATTTGAAAAGATACTGTTAAGACCAATGTCAAAGAGGGTACTGCCTACATTTTCTTCTAGGAGTTTTATGGTTTCAAGTCTTACATTCAAGTCTTTAATCCATTTTGAGTTAATTTTTGTGTATGGTGTAAGATAATGGTCTACTTTCATTCTTTTGCATGTGGCTGTCCAGTTTTCCCAACACCGTTTATTGAAGAGACTTTCCTTTCTCCATTGTATGTTCTTGGCTCCTTAGTTGAAGATTAGCTGTCCATAGATTCGTTGTTTTATTTCTCGGCTTTCAATTCTGTTCCATTGATCTATGTGTCTGTTATTGTACCAGTACCATGCTGTTTTGATTACTACAGCTTTGTAGTATATATTAAAGTCAGGGATTATGAGGCCTCCAGCTTTGTTCTTTTTTCTCAGGATTGTTGTGGCTATTCAGGGTCTTTCCTTGTTCCATACAAAATTTAGGATTCTTTTTTCTAGTTCTGTCAAGAATGTCATTGGGATTCTGATTGGGTTTGCATTGAATCTGTAGATTTCTTTAGGTAGTATGGACATTTTAACTATGTTTATTCTTCCAATTCATGAGCATGGAGTATTTTTCCATTTCTTTATGTCTTCTTTTATTTCTTTCAATAATGTCTTAGTTTTCAGTGTATAGGTCTTTCACCTCCTTGGTTAAATTTATTCATAGATATTTTATTCTTTTTTGTTGAAATTGTAAATGGGATTATACTCTTGACTTCACTTTCTGCTAGTTTATTAGTGTATAGAAATGTAACTGATTTTTGTATGTTGATTTTGTACCCTGCAACTTTGCTATAGTTGTTGATTTTTTTCTAATAGTTTTTTGGCGGATTCTTTAGTGTTTTGTATACATAGAGTCATGTCATCTGTGAACAGTGAGAGTCTTACTTCTTCTTGTCCAGTTTGGAGCCCTTTTATTTCTTCTTCTTGCCTAATTGCTCTGGCCAAAACTTCCAGTACTATGTTGAATAAGAATGGCAAGAGTGGGAACCCTTGTCTTGTTCCTGCTCTCAGAGGAATGGCTTTCAGTTTTTCATTGTTAAGTATGATGTCGGCTGTGGGTTTGTCATATATGGTCTTTATTATGTTGAGGTACTTTCTTTCTATACCCATTTTATTGAGAATTTTTAACATAAATGGATGTTGCATCTTAGCAAATGCTTTCTCTGCATCTGTTGAGATGATCATGTGATTTTTAGTCCTCATTTTGTTAATGTTGTGTATCACCTTGATTGATTTGTGGATGTTGAACCATCCTTACATCCCTGGAATAAATCCCACTTGATCATGGTGTGTGATCCTTTTAATGTATTGTGTTCAATTTGCTAATATTTTGTTGAGGATTTTTGCATCCATGTTTATCAGCAATCTTGGCTTGTAATTTTCCTTTTTTGTGTTGTCCCTGTCTGGTTTTCATATCAGGGTAATGTTGGCCTCATAGAGTGAGTTAAGGAGCATCCTATCCTCGTCAATTTTTTAGAATAGTTTGAGAAAGATATGTATTAATTCTTCTTTGAATGTTTGGTAGAATTCTCCAGAGAAGCCATCTGCTCCTGGACTTTTGTTTTTGGAGAGCTTTTTTATTACTGTTTCATTCTCTTCATTTGTGATTGATCTATTCAGATTCTCTATTTCTTCTTGATTCAGTTTTGCAAGATTGTCTGATTGTAAGAATTTATCCATTTCTTCTAGGTTATCCAGTGTTGGCATATAGCTTTTCATAGTATGCTCTTATAATCATTTGTGTTTCTGTGGTATCCATTGTAATTTCTCCCCTTTCATTTCTGATTTTACTTAATTGAGTCTTCTCTCTTTTTTTCCTAGTGAGTCTGGCTAAGAGTTTGTCAATTTTGTTTATATTCTCAAAGAACTAGCTCTAGTTTCACTGAAACTTTCTACTGTTTTTTTAGTCTCTGTTTCATTTATGTCTGCTCTGAGTTTTATTATTTCTCTTCTACTGACTTTGGATTTGTTTGTTCTTCTTTTTCTAGTTCTTTTAGGTGTACTTTAAGGTTACTTATTTGAGATTTTTCTTGTTTGTTGAGGTAGGCCTGTATTGCTATACGTTTCCCTCTTAGTATCACTTTTGCTGCATCCCACAGATGTTGGTATGTTGTGTTTTCATTTTCATTTGTCTCCAGGTAGTTTTCAATATCTTTTTTGATTTCTTCATTGATCCAATGGTTGTTTGGTAGCATGTTGTTTAGTCTCCACATATTTGTGACTTCTCCAGCTTTTTTCTTGTGGTTTTCTTGATTTCTAGTTTCATAGCATTATGGTCAGAAAAGATGCTTGATATGACTTCAATCTTCTTATATTTGTTGATGCTTACTTTATTTCCCAACATATGGTCTATCTTTGAGAATGTTCCATGTAGCATTGAGAAGAATGTGTATTCTGCTGGTTTTGGATGGAATGTTCTATATATATCTATTAAGTCCATCTGGTCTAGATTTTATTTAAGGCCACTGTTTCCTTATTGAGTTTCTGTCTGGATGATCTATCCATTGATGTAAGTGGGATGTTGAGGTCCCCTGCTATTATTCTGTTACTGTCAATTTCTCTCTTTAGGTCTGTTAATAGTTGCTTTCTATAATTTGGTCCCCTTGTGTTAGATGCACATACATTCATAAGTGTTATGTCTTCTTGGTGGAATGTCCCTTTTATCATGATGTGATGCCCACTTTGTCTCTCATTGTCTTTTTTATCTCAAAGTCTGCTTTGTCTGATATAAGTATTACTACACCCACTTTCTTTTGTTTGCCGTTTGCTTGGTGTGTCATCTTCCATCCCTTCACTGTGAGCCTATGTTTGTCTTTAGAGCTGAGATGTGTTTCTTGGAGGCAGCATATTGTTGGTTTTTTAATCCTCTGGCTACTCTGTGTCTCTTGATTGATGAATTCAATCCATTTACATTCAAAGCGATTATTGATATACAAGTTGATCTTTTGTTTTCTGCTTGTTCTACATTTCCTTTGTTTCTTTACCCTTGTTTTTCCAAGTGCCATTTTAGTTTGGTTGTTTTCCATGATTGTTTTCTCAGTTTTCTCTTTATTTCTGATTTGGGACTCTGCTCTGATTTTTTGTTTTGTGGTTACCATAAGGTTTGTATAAAAAAACTCATAGATGAGATAGTCCATTTTCTGATAGCCTCTTATCTCCATTAGCCTAAGAAGATTCCATCCCTCTCATCTTCCCCTTCTATGTTTTTGTTGTCACAAATTATTCTTTTTGTGTGTGTAGTGCATTTGTAACTAAATTGTTTATAGTTATTTATGCTTATACTAAGTGTTTATAGTTATTTTTGATGCTTTCTTTCCCTTTAGCTTTTATGTCTTATAATTGTTTGCTAACTTATTCTGATAGAGAGTTGCAATTTTCTGATTTTGTCTATTTATCTCCTTGCTCTACGCTTTGTAAACCTTTGCCTTTTTCTTTCAGGTAGCAGGGCTCCCTTCATCATTTCTTGTATGGCTGGTCTAGTGGCAATGAACTCCCTCAGCTTTTGTTTGTCTGGGAAAGCTTTTATTTCTCTGTCATATCTAAAGGATAATTTTTCTGGATACAGTACCCTTGGCTGATAGTTTTTCTCTTTCCGTATTTTGAATATATCATTCTATTCTCTCCTAGCCTGTAAGGTTTCTGCTGAGAAATACACAAAAAGCCTGATGGGGGTTCCTTTGTAGATTATTTTCTCCTTTCTTGCTGCCCTTAATATATTTTCTTTGTCATTGACTTTTGGCAGTTTTAATGTTATATGCCTTGGAGAAGGTCTTTTTGCATTGACGTAATTAGGAGTTTTATTGGCTTCCTGTACTTATATGTCCAGTTTCTTCCCCAGGTTTGGGAAGTTCTCAGCTATTATTTCTTTGAACAAGCTCTCTGTTCCTTTCTCTCTCTCTTCTCTCTCTGGAATATCTATAACCCTTATCTTACATTTCCTACTTGAGTCAGATATTTCTTGAAGAATTTCTTCGATTTTTTAAAATCTTATTTCTCTCTGCCACCTGAAGCATTTCTAGGTTTCTATCTTCAAGGTCACTAATTCTCTCCTCCATAAGGTCTACTCTACTTTTTTATCCTTTCTACATTATTTTTTATCTCATTAATTGTGTTCTTCATATACAGAATTTCTATTTGTTTTTCTTGTTAGAGCTTCAATCTCTTTGGTAAAGTATTCCGTCTGTTCATTAATTTTATTCTTGAGCTCCTTGAACTGTCTTTCTGAGTTTTCTTGTAACTCATGGAGTTTCTCTGTCATTCTCATTGAATTCTCTGTCGTTTAGATTGTAATCTTCTCTGACTTCAGGTTTGCTTTCTGGAGAGTTGTCATCTTCCTTCTGTTCTGCAGTGTTATTGCAATTCTTCATGGTGTTTGATGAATTGATCCTCTGCTGGTGCATTTGTGGTAGTAACCACCTTTTCTTATTTTGGTACATCTTTGGTTACTTTGGTTCTGGTCACCTGGGTCTCGTGTTCCTCCAGTGGCTCTTCTTGGGTTCATTCTGCTGTCCCATGCACCACCCACACTGCTGTTCTAAGGCTGTCTTGGGGTGCTGGTTGCACTGCTGCCAGGGGTGCAGAGTTCACGGGTGTCACTGTCACTTCTGAGGTCCTGGAGACCCAGGAACTTGTATACAGCCCCCATTGCTGGTGGAGCTGGTGTTGGTGTTGCTACCACTGGGGGTAGGGTCACTGGTTCTGTTGTGATTCCTGTTGCTTCTGGTCACAGATTCCACCTGCCATAGCTTGAAGTGGAAAGGGGCTGTTTTTGTTGTTCCTGCCCCATCTGCTCATAGTTGTGCTGGTAAAGCCACTGTACGTTTGCATGGCCCAGGGCTGCACTCACTGAGGCACCTTCCTGCAGTCTGAACCTTTACCATGCACCATCAGCAGGCTGTTTCTGTGGGCAGGGCCACTGTGGCACAGTGGGAGTTCCCATGGGCCAGGCTACTGCCACTCCACAAGTGTTCGTGCATGGGCTGGGCTGCCCCCACCTCCACTCAGTCATGCTGGCTGCTGTGTGAGGATCTGTGACCTGGATCACTGCCACTGGGGAGGGAGAGGGAGCCACTCCCCTAGTTCCACTGGTTCCTGGGCATCCATTCCACTCACCTTCAGATGTATAGCTGCATGGATCTCTCAGGCATCCTGTTTTGCTGTGTAGGGAATCCTCTGTTGGTTAATGGATGTCCATTTAGTTGTAACTTAGAGAATAGAGACAAAGGGAACAACTCTCCCCACCATGATGCTGATTTGGGTCCTTGGGAATTATTTTATAAATGAGAAGACTGAGGCTCAGATTGGTCAATTAATTTATCTTAAGTTACTGAGCCAAAACTTAACCAAAGTACACCTGGCTTGAAGTATGTTTTTCCACAGTACAATTCTAACAGATGTCTACTCACTCCCATGACACCTCCCAGTGCAATTGGGTTGAAGTGCTTGTAGCAGATGTGAGAGCACTGCATATGGAGCCTTTGGTGTGTTCTGGAGTTTCCCCTGGTTATAGACCCTATTAAATGCATTGCACTGGCCCTTGTCCATCTCTTTTATGCTCTGATTCTACTCAAGGTAGCCACATAATTAAAGTTTAAGTATCAATGGTCTAACTTCATTACAGTTTAAATTTAAAATTAAACTTATCATATATCCATAAAAAGATGGGTACACCAATGTTCACTGCAACTTTTTTCATGATAGGAAAAAAATGTAAATAAACCAAATGTCCATCAACAGTAGTATAAATACTCAAATTACAGTATATTTGTATAATGGAATATTACTTATCAATAAAACAATGAGCTACTGATACATACCTCAAAATGGATGGGTATAAAAAGTATTATGCTTGGTGAAAGAAGTCAGACACAAAAGATTAGTTATGATTCCATTTCTATAAAGTTCAAGAGAAAGCAAAACTAACCATTGGGATAAAAATCAGAATAGTAGTTGTCTGGCAGACAGAGGGGAATATACCAGAAAAAGATATGAAGGAACTTTCTACAGTAATGGAAATTGGGGTATAAACATTTATCAAAACTTATTGAACTGTGAACTTAAGATCTATGTATTTTACTATATGTATTTATACCTAAATTTAACAAATAAGTTTGTTAAAGGCCCTAAGGTTGATCTATATTCTAATGCTACTTTAAGCCCTAACAGCTGTGAAACCATGCTAAGTGAATCTCAGCAAGTAGGTTTCATTTACTGCACCAACTCTGCCTTACCTGAATGCAACCACAGAATCATTGGCCAAAGTGTTGTATAATTCTGAGGGAAAACAAAAAGAAAAAGTACTCTTCTGAGTTAGATGGTCTACAGCATTCAATTTGAAATGACCCCATAGTTGTCCATACAGTGCTGTCTGGCAGGTTGGATGCTGCAGTCAGCCACTGCTCTCCTTATATTTAAGGGTGTCTGAAAGCTTGAAGTGGGCCACAGCTTTTTTCCTTGCTGTGCGTGATAAAAGAAGTAATTTGTAGAGCTTGGAACTTTGTTCTGGTTCTAAAGAATAAGGTGAATGTGAACTTGATGGTAGGATAATAGAAGAAAATCTGTAGTAAGAGGCAGGAAAATTGATTTCCAATGCTCTGAAAATGAAACATATTTGTGTATTTTGGAGTTGGTGAGAACATTTTTCATAAGTCCGAAACAGTGAAAATGTATCTGTCATGTGAACTAATTCTCACTTAACGCCTACTCTGGAATCTTACAGAATTTTCCTGAGAATGTATTTAGTTTTGATCAGTTTGCTGTCTGCTCTTTGAGAAAGCAAAAAAATGTTAAGTGAAGAAATAGTGTAAAAGGCATTGTTTCATGGTTTGTTTAGGCATCTTAGAAGATAGATATCAAAATGTCACTAATAAGCTTACTTTAGTCTCTTCACAAAGAAATCATGGACAAAGTTCTTGTCTTAATTACCTTTGTATCCCCAGCATTCATTTGGCACTGTGCCTGGTACATAGTAGGTGTTGAAAACAATGGCTGGCTGGATGGATCGATGAATAACAAACTTTAGAGAGTCTATTCCTTGCAACATCACAGACTTACACTTAAGTTCTTGAGAAGAACCTAAGCACAGAAGAACTGGCTTCTATTACTACTGACTCATAGAAATGTCAATATTGACCTTATGATAAGGCTGAAATTAAGATGCTACAAATATCTTACTTCAACGGTGCCTTTGCAGCCATTAGGTAGATAAATAAGTCTGCAGGCTGTTGGTATGTGGAATATTATTGCTTGGCAAGAATATGTTACTGAGAATTGTAATCTTTCTTTCTTCAAATGTTGGTACAAATGAGTAGATTGTGTTAATAAAATTCTCTCTTGAAATATGAATTTAAAATTTTAGGAAACAAATGGGGCAAAAAATTTTCTCCCACTAGTGTCATGGACAAGCTTTATCAAGCTTTGAATTTCTTGTGCCTTTCTTGTGATTAGGCACAGTAAGGTGTTTAGTTTCCCCATTAGAACCATCTTTTTCTGCCACCATCTTTACCCCCACCTCCCACCCCCACCTCTGCTACCCCAGCTATTGTTGGTATTATGCTTGTAACTTTTCCATGGGCCCCGAGCTGGACAGTGATCCCTTGCAATTCAATGCCTCATTCGACACACTCTGCAGCCTTCTTCGTAGTGTCATACATTTGGTTGTTCTCAAATAACCTGTTCTTTTGTGAGGCCCCCTCTAGTTCTGAACAGAATCTACTACCAAATTTAAAACATCCAAATCCATAGGAAACTTCTGTCTCTCATGGTGGCCAACACTTGTTCTACCACGAAAACCAATTCTGGTCTCTATGGGTGGCAGCTTCTCACTGTTTGACACCGTAGCACCAACAAAAGCAAAGACTCTGCCCATTTACTTTCATGAAGTATGAACTTGAATATGGAGCAGGGAGCTTTTGAGCTATTACAGGAAAACATAATTACAAGGAGGACTTGGCTCTGGTTTTGAATCAGCCTGAAATTGTAGGCAAATCCCCGACCCTAGACATAAAGCCACAAGACCAAGGGAGGCCGTCATGTCTTCATGCCAGCTCATCAGATTTAAGGAAAAATAAGGAATTCCATGTGCTCTAAAAGATTTTATATCTTTGTCAAATTTGACCACAAAACTTGAATTTTAATCGGCTCTCAAGTCCACCGTCCCATATTTGTACTTACCATTATCCTTATACTATGGGAATATTGAATCCAGCCTATTTTGGCAATTACTTAATTTTATATTTCTATCAAGGAATGACTATTTCTAGGTTTTTAGATATTTCTATCTAAAAGTGCAAGAAAAAAACCCACCGTATTTTACATATAGAGATTACTTTTCCAAAAGAGAGACTTTGCAGGCATCGGGTGAAAATAGGCATGTCAACATTTTTGACAGCGATAGTGATTATAGTGACAAAAGATCATGTTTTCCTTTAGATTTTAAAAATTGTGGAAAAACATGTCATCTCATCTTTTGCCTCTGAGCATAGCTGTGCCTGAAGAATACAAAGATATAGATAACCACCTTAAGTTTAAAATTTCCTCTAAGAAATGCATTTCTCAGGCATTTAAAACTTTGAATATAAATAGCTGATATTTATTCTTGGAGGTGGTGGGTAGGATTAGGAGGAAGGAGAAACTTATGTCCCTAGCTTCAATTCTGGTATAGTAGGAAGATTTCATCCTCAGTAACAAGGGTCACATACAAGAAAATCGTTTAGTCAGTATCTAATATTTAACAATTCTTTCTAAATGTGCACTAACACGACAGCAATACAGAGAGTTATTTGGGAATAGAAAAAAACAATGAGTTAACTAGAAAATATCAAAAGAGAAATTAAAAACCTAAAACTAGAAATTTTTAGGACAGAGGATTGAGATGAAAGCTCAGGTAGGAGAAAAAAATCAGCTGCAAGAAAATGAGACTTACATATAGACATTATTCTTCTAAAAGAAAAAAACTTGTTGGGAATACGCTAGGCCAGAGGCATCCCTAAGAATCCACACTGGACACATTCAAGCAAAAAATACCAAAGTAAATCCCAATAAATGTCCACTAAGTGACCAGCTGGCCTCAGATGTCCAACGGGTGTTGTAACCTTTACAGTTGATGCAATAGAGTGAGCTGTATCATATAAAAGTACAACTGACCACAACTAAAGACTGGCAGGGATTTGTTTTTGTGGAATCACAAACTGTTATTATTGCAAATCATTGCAGAAGGTCCGACGCAATGGAAAACCTAAGGACCCCAAAAATAGAACCTCAGCTAGAAACTAAAAACTATATTTGTCAATTGTGGAATCCCTGAAATGATGATTTCTGAGAACATATTTCTCAGTTCTTCACTAAAGAATGTGCTGATTTGACAAAAATATTAGGCATTTTAACATCACAAAACAAACATTCGTGAAACATTCAGGTAATTCACAAAGTAACTGAATAATTGGGTAACAGCATGAAACAGAAGGTTCTCTGTTACTCTGGTAAGTAAAAATTTGTTTCTAGCTGAAAACACAAAAAGGGTTAAAGAAAATTATTAAATAAAGAGTAAGGTTATTCCTCAGTCTGTCCATATGAAGAAAAGAGTTCTTGTTTCCTTGATCTTTCCTTAACTCTGGCTGGTATAGATAAAGACAGGACAACCTTCTAGAAATCATTATAGATTTCCTTCCTCATTCTTAGATATTGCAATGGATTGTGGCCCTTCGAAGCTCAACTCTGTCCAACAAAATCTTATTCCTCAGTATTTAATTTCTCTCCTTAGAGGAGACATTAAATTAAATTCAATTTTTCTCCTTAGTGGGTAATAATGAAAAAGAAAGTTGAGAAACACTGACATAGATGGTCTTCCATTCATTCATTCTTAGTCAGTCAGCCATTATTTCAAGAATATTTCTTGAATAAATGCCCTACTTCAGGCAGTGTGATGAGATGTTAGAGATATAATGGTAAATAAGACTCCTCCCCTATACTCAACAACTCCTAATGTATCCAGAGGGCATGAAAGATAAGCAGGCAGCCATGATAGAAAAGGATCAGTCCTGTCATAAGAATGCTTTGGAAACACATAGAAGAGGGATCCAACCCAGCCAACGTGGGGATAGGAATCAGGACAGGCTTCCTGAAGGATGTGACTTCAGAACTGAGTCCTGAGTGACACATCAGAGTTAGACAGACAAAGATAGTACGTACAAAGGCTCTAGGGAAAAGACATAGTGTGCAGGGAGGGAAATGAGATATTTCAGTACGACTTGAGCTTAGTGCGAGGCAGGATAGTGTAAGAGGTGGGGCTGGAGTCATACATAAGACCCAGATCCTGAAGGACTTCTGTGCAACTCTGAGAAGTTTAAGTTTTATCCTGAAACTATTAGAGCCATGGAGGGTTTTAAGTAGAGATTGAAAACATATTATTGGTGTTTTAGAAAGTTTATTTTGGCCATAGTGTGAAAGACAGATTGGAGAGAAAGATAGTAAAGAAGTTCTCATAAATAACCCAGGTGAGACAAGTGGTCTCAAGTAAGACAACAGTGGTATTGGAGGTGTATGGAAGCAAGATCTGAGGGGTGTAGAATTAACAGTAATTAATAGGGCTACATTGATGTGGGAGGGGTAAGAAACAGATAGGTGATAAGGATGACATCCGATTTCTAGCTTGAATAACTGGTCAAACAACAGGAGGAAGGGCAATTGAGAATTTGAGGAAATTTTGGCCCTTCCAGGTAGAGATTCCCATTAGAAGTTTGATAGAGGACCTTGAAGCACAGGAGGAAAATCCATAATAAAAAAACAGATGGGTAAGTGAAGCCATGGGAATAAAAGAGATCACCCAGAGAGACTCTGGAGCATGAGAAGAGGAAATGCACAAGCACAGAACCCTGAAAGCATAAACATCTAACAGACAGCTAGAGTAGCCCATAAGAGCAGTTGAGAAATAGCAGGCAGGGAGGGAAGAGAAAACCAGAGAATGCAGTACCATGCATACCATGCATGTGGTAGGTAGGTAGCTAGAGCTTTTGAAAGAGGAGGA
The DNA here is from genome assembly GCF_041296235.1 of Equus asinus. NCBI lineage: Eukaryota > Metazoa > Chordata > Mammalia > Perissodactyla > Equidae > Equus > Equus asinus. Next base: position 92,241,883 of record NC_091792.1, on the reverse strand, counting down.
AAAGTGGCATCAATGGCTATCCACACCACCTCGGAAAGTGACTGCAAAGTGTTCGTTCCAGTTAACAAGCAAGAACTCATTGGTTAACGAGAATGAAGTTATTGGGAACATTTATGCGACAAGTTTCCACAGAGTTGTGGGGGCAAAGGTCATGTTGTAGTGGGTTGAAAAATGAGTAGAAGATGAAGAAATTAGGTCATTAAATGTTGACAACTCTTAAACTTGGTTGTGAAAAGGAAGAGAGAAATATATGAGTAGGTGGGTGGGAATATGTATGGATGAAGAAGTGTTTTTGTTTCTTTGTTTTATGAAAGAGACTTGAAAATTACATGCCAATGAAAGAGAGCCACTAGGGAGAAGCAGATGATACAGTAGGGAGAGAAAGTACCAGGGAAGGCTATAGAGAGATCCACCAGATTGAACCTTCGTTTTCTCTTCCCAAAGCTTGAATAAAGAAGATTTGGAAAGAGATAAACAAGTTCAGAACCTTTCTTTGGAGAAAGGAACCACATCACAGAGAACAGTCTAGATGTAATCTTCCCTTAAATCTACTACCTGGTAACAGCTATCTGTGTGTTATCCTTTGCCTTCTTTTTGAGAAAGGGCAAGGAATTAATTGATACATCTCACTAATGTTTACCTGATGTCAGACTCTGTGAGAACTTCCAGTCTTGTGTAAATATCCATAGATGTGGTTTCCCTCACTCCATATACAGCAAGTTAAGTAGAAACAGTCCTTGCCCTCCAGAAACTCACAATAAAAAACAGATGACATGGACACACGCATCCACCACCACCATTACAACACAAGGGCAAATATTATAGTAAGAGAGTATGATGGTTCTTAAACAAGAAATTATATTAGGTACAAGTTCAGTATTTGTTTTTCAAATTCATTTCAAATTCATTTTCAAATTCATTAGGGTTTAGTAATGAATGTTGGCACAGTCAAGATTTGAGCATTTTTCTGATGAAGGGGAGGAAATTTTTCATTTATTCCAGAATATTCTAGGTTATTAAGCTTTCAATTAAGAGCTACAAAGAGACTTAATGTGAAAATATATTTTTTAAGTAGTTATCTACTTTTTAAACTTGGCTATTTATAAGTCTTATATAGAGCATCTTGAAAGGTATTCTGGCAGGCAAGAAGTAATAAACACGTCGGAAAGGAAAGTTGAGATCAGACTTTTTCAGGTTGACAGTTTTACCAGAGGTCAAAAGCCAGCAAGAGACAGCACCAGGACTCACCTCAGTCTTTGATTCTAAATCCTGTTGTCACAGAATTGTTCGGAAGGGGAAATAGACAACATGCCCATGATTAGAATATTACTACTATAACCCGACAGGAAGTAATGGAGACGTGAACAAAGACACAGGCACCAAGGAAGGAGAAAGAAGGTTGGATTCTAAAGAAACTGTGTAGGTGGTGTTACCAGGATTTGAAAACAGTTTACGTGGCAGGTAAGAAAGAGGGACACATCACAATGAGTGTGAGTTTTCCCAGAAATGACTCCTTACACAGTGTAACTGTGGTATGCCAATGAGACGAAGGTGTGTTCATATACTAAGAGAATCCATTTATAACAAATACTTAAATGAAGAAGAGTATTATAATAATAAGATTGCATCAAAAAGTGTTATTGGGATAGCCCTGATTATAGAAAAAGCAGAATTTGTAAGGGTTTGTGATTTTTTTTCCTCCAGCACTACTCCTTAGCAAGAATATTCCAATGAACATACATGAATAAATCTAGTCAGTGTATAGGCAGAGCTTGACTGGATTAACCAGAGAGCTATTGGAAAGGATATATTAGGCTTAGATAACATTGAAAATGAGAGATTATGGAATAGTCAAAATTTTAAAAATCTTAGAGATCACTTAGTTCATTCATTTCCACTAAAAAAAACTGTTTATAGACTATTTCAAATATATATGCAAAAGTGAAGAGAATAGTATCACGAATTGCCATTGATCTATCACCAAATCAACAATTTTCAGTTTACGGCCAAACTTGTTTTATCTTAATCCCATCCCCAAATAACGTTTCATCCATAAATATTTTAGTATGAATCTCTAAAAGATAAGAATTCTTTTTTAGAACATAATAATAATAATATCACCACACCTAAAAATTAATAACAATTTCTTAATACCATAAAATATCCAGTCAGCATTGAACATTTCTCCAATTGTTTCAGGATTTCTTTAGATATATCTCTGAAGTATTTTTAATCTGTAGTTTCCCTTTCTTTCTTTTTTATTTTTCCTGCTAATAAAATAGAAGCCAGGTACTATGTCTTAATAAGATTCCTGCATTCTGGATTTTGCTGAATGTGTAACCACAGGCCCATTTAGAGCCAGTTCAAACAGATCCCAACTCTTATTAACAAAGTGATTAAGAATTTTCTTTCAGAAAATTTTCAAAGTCGTGTAGCCAGTGCATGCACGGAAGAAAAAAGTCTTGACTTGAAATGACCTCAGAACCAAAGATTCTCCTCCCCATAAAACCAAAGGACCGGGACATGACCAGCACTTAAAAGTCAGACTCTTATTAGAAGTGAGGAGTTCATCGTTCAGAAAGATTCAGTGTGAAAATTCCTTCTCTACCTTACCATAAAGGTTTAGAACCTCTTCATAAATGTTTAGAACCTTATCACAAATATTTAGAACCTCATCATAAATGCTTGAAGCCCACAAATCAAAACCAGTCCTGCCAGCACTTCCACATGCAGCCTGTTCTCACTAACCTCTTAAATTTCACCCCAAATCCTGAATCTGGGAGACAGATCTGAGGGCACATGCCCCCTGTCTCCCTGCAGAACAGTCTTTCAGAATAAAGCTGATTTCTCTCCCACAAGCTGATGCCATAATTAATTGACTTTTTTATGCACATCAAGTAGGGGAACCCCATTTTTGTGTGGTAATAAATGCATCCCAATGGTGTCATTTTACATATTCTTCTGAACCCTGTATTTCCTCTAACCTGGTAAATATAGAGGCTTCATCAGATTCAAGTTAGATTGTTTGGCAAGAATACTCCACAGGTGATCGAGGCACGTAATGCTGGTTCTTTTTTGTTTTGAAAACCTCCTTATTTTTCAAAGGTGGATTAAATTGAAGCCTCAGTGTGGTTAAGTGGTTCATATAATGGTAGAAACAAGAACAAAACCCCAGTTTTCGGTTCTCAGTTCTCTACTTCCTTCATTATATCATATACTGTTAACAACTTGCTGAGTGATTATAATATACCAGTTACTCTGCTAGATATCTCATGAGATATGGTCCCACCACTCACAAAATTAACCAAAGCCATAAATCCAGAAGTCATCCTAGGCTTCTCCGCTTCTCTTTTACTAAGTCCTATTAATTTTACCCACTTAACTTATCTTTCATTTGTTCCATCCTTCCCATCCCCACTGCTACTGCTTTAGTTCAGACCTTTCAGTGCTGTACCACTAAAATAGCTTTTTGAAGCTCCCCTTCTCTATAATAACATTGCCTTCTTCAACCTAGCTCTGCCTTGTCAATAAAAGATTTTTCCAAAGTGCAAACCTAAGTATATTATTTTTCTGCTTTAACCCTGTGGTAGTCTCTCATTTCTATCATAGAGTCCCTCCTCCTTAGTACAACCTACAGCCTCCTCCGTCGTCTAGTCTTTGCCTATCTGACCACCCTCATCTGTCACTACTTCTACTCACTATATTCCAATCTATTGAATCATTGAAATTTTCTGAATGTGCCAGCAAGGCTATATAGTGATTAAAAGCAGGCTCTAGAAAATTGACCATTCTTTTTCACCATTCACAAAAATAAACGCAAAATGGATCAAAGACCTAAAGATTAGACCTGAAACAATAAGTCTTCTAGAAAAGAATATAGGCAGTACACTCTTTGACATCAATTTCAAAAGAATCTTTTCAGACACCATAACTCCTCAGACAAGGGAAACAAAAGAAATAATAAACAAATGGGACTTAGACTAAAGAGCTTCTTCAAGGCAAGGGAAAACAGGATTGAAACAAAAAAACAGCCCACTAATTGGGAAAAAATATTTACAAGTTATATATCCGACAAAGGGTTAATCTCCATAATATATAAAGAGCTCACATAGCTCAACAAGAAAAATCAAACAAGCAATCAAAAAATGAGCAGGGGACATGAACAGACATTTCTCCGAAGAAGATATATGGATGGCCAATAGACACATGAAAAGATGCTCATCATCACTGATCATCAGGGAAATGCAAATCAAAACTACCCTAAGATTTCACCTTACACCTGTTAGAATGGCAAAAATATCCAAAACAAAAAGTGACAAATGTTGGAGAGGTTGTGGAGAAAAAGGAACCCTCATACACTGTTGGTGGGAATGCAAACTGTGCAGCCACTATGGAAAACAGTATGGAGATTCCTCAAAAAGTTAAAAATAGAAATACCTTATGAACCAGCCATCCCACTACTGGGTATCTATCCAAAGAACTTGAAATCAGCAATTCCAAAAGTCCCACGCACCCCTATGTTCATTGCAGCATTATTTACAATAGCCAAGACGTGGAAGCAACCTAAGTGCCCATCAACTGATGATTGGATAAAGAAGATGTGGTACATATATAAAATGGAATACTACTCAGCCTTAAAAAAGGATAAAATTGTCCCATTCACAACAACATGGATGGACCTTGAGGGTATTATGTTAAGTGAAATAAACCAGGTAGAGAAAGATGAACTCTGTATGACTCCACTCATAGGTGGAAGTTAAACATATGGACAAAGAGAAGTGATTGGTGGCTAGCAGGGGAAAGGAGGGGTGGAGGGAGGGCACAAAGGGTGAAGTGGTGCACTTACAACATGACTGACAATAATGTACAACTGAAATTTCACCAGGTTGTAAACTATCATAATCTTAATAAAAAGTTAAGAAAAAAAAAAAAAGCAGGCTCTGGAATTAGATAGACTTGACTTTGACCCCTAGATTCCCCTGTTTATTAGCTCTGCAACCCAGGTCATACTTCCATCACTGTGCTTCACTTACCTCACCTATAGAATGGGAATGACCTCATATTTTCCGTGTGTGAGGAATGAGTGAAACAGCACAAGTCAAGGACTAGCATGAGAGGACTCAACACATCCTAGATGGTGTTGTCACGTTGTTCATATATTTCTGTATTCTATAAACCCGTTCCCAGGGAAGGTTTCCTGCTCCTTCTAGATAAGTTCTTCCCTATTGATACTGTAGCCGATTCCTATTCTGATGTAAGGGCGCAGCTGCGCTGCTCTTTCGTCATTTAGAATTAAACCTCCCTACTTCCACAGCACCTCTAAACCTTGTAGATAGCTGATTGCTGTGCCCTGGGGCCATAAGTCTGTCTCTTTACACAACTGTGAAATTACTAAAGACGGGGACCAGATCTTTCTTATATTTGGCTCTCCGTTGTTCTGGTTCACTGGAAACCTCAATCTTTCGAGGTTTGGTAAATTGAACTAAATTGATGGGGTTAAATTGAATCCAAAGAGCCTCTCCAGCTTCTCTTTTTATGAGCCTATATTTTCGAAACAACTTTTCTGAAATAAAAGATGATTTATCCAAAACATCTAACAGAGTGACTGGCACACACGCTTAAAAACGATATTTATTAGTTTTTGATTTCTCGGGTAGACTTTACACCTGGGGGAAGAATAAAATTACTGGACAAGGAGAAATGCTGGCTATTAAGCTAAATTTCCCTTTTCTAATTAAAAAATTAGTACTTTAGTTTGTCAATCAATTCCTTGTGGATTTGGTTTTCGTGAATCATTTCAATAACAACAGATCACCCTTGCCAGCTCTAATCATTTTTTTCTATAACATAGAGAAAAAACTAAATATGAAAATGAACAGAAAAGAGGTATACAGTGACCCAAGAAAATAAAATGAGGTGACATCACCTACACAACCGGAAGGAAACATTTAATAGATACTCTAAAGAGGTTTATTTCACAAATTGAAAAGTGAAACCTACCTCTCAGTAGCATGATGCTCAAAACTTCTAACTTTGATACTCAGCAATATGTTTTAGCAAATATGCCTTATAAATCCTGACATTTAATTATATCAATTTTAATTTATGAGCTACTGACACATATTTCAGGAAAAAATATAAAATAATTGATATTCAAATATTAATTGTTCATCAGCTTTCTTCTTTTATTATTTAGTTTCTTTATATTTTTTTACTAAACTAATAATGTAGGATTGTGTCTGATGACATAGTGAAAACTTGGATAATTATGAAATTTTTAAGTGGTTGAATCTTTGCTGTTTATTTTAATTCGGATTCGGTATATTATTATATATATTCAGAACTCAAGCCATTCATCTACATCTCACCCTTCAATTAAGTTCCACAATGCAAACCTCTTGGCACTAGAACCACATTTCATGTTTATTCAACTGAGCCTGTGTCTTGAAAAAGCGTTGAAGCTTGAGGTTTTCCTGGTGAGAATCCACGGTCTGACATCACCTTGGCCATGACAGTGATTGGCTGTTGGAAGGCAAAGAAGAGTTTATAGGCAGCAAGAGCAAGTGAATGAGTGAGTGAGCGAGCAGAGGAAATAGTCAATCTGTGTCCCTCACTCCTGCGAGCCTGCCTCCTCCCTCCGGGACTGCACACGGGTAAGATCTAATACGACAGCTTCATTACCTGAAAATCAAACGCTCCACGTCTTACATCTCTGAACATGGCTTTGCATTTTTTATTTAAATGTTGATATCATTGCCTTGTATAGAATGGCTCTGAAATTTAATACTTGTTTACCATTAAACTAGTATCTCAGATCTTAGATTCGTTCTAAAAGGCTATTTCTTAACCTGTGCATGTAAATAAGTTCTTAATATTCTGCACATAAACTAGGAAATTATGCTTCCTATTTTCTGTCTCTGCACCTCATAGATAACTATTTGTTTCCTCATCCTGGTGCATTCAAGATAACCTATTGAAATACTGTTTTGCATTCCCAAATCTGCCTCGATGTAAGCAGACTTCTCCATAAATTATGCTTAATCTGTAGTTCAGTTATACACAATATCTTTTCAGTACATTGTACATTCGGTTTCAAAGTGTTCATATCCTATAGCTTTAAAATCAGTACAGAGGAAAATATGTAGAAGTAGAGAAAGAAATAATGTTGGCAGTTTATCAGACTCTTCCCCGAAAAACTTGCAATTAGATTCTCAAAGCTATCCTTTAAGAATGTTTGACTTCTTGTCTGGGTTAGCGGTGGTCACTATAGAGGTCTTTGCTTTTGGTGAATCACAAAGTAAATAAAATGACATTTATGCAGGCAGCCAATTGCTGCTTACGTGCACCACTTGGTTCTTTTAATATTATCCCTGCTATGATTTCATCTAGTTGTTTTTATGGTTTTGTTATGAGAAATTTATGTAATCAGAACTCTTTCTACAGTTCTATATATTTAAGTTTTTAGCTCTTTAAGATATTATAGGGGCTGGCCCGGTGGCACAGTGGTTAAGTTCTCACATTCTGCTTCTCGGCGGCCCAGGGTTCGCCGGTTGGGATCCTGGGTATGGACATGGCACCACTTGGCAAGCCATGCTGTGGTAGGCATCCCACATATAACACAGAGGAAGATGGGCATGGATGTTAGCTCAGGGCCAGTCTTCCTCAGCAAAATGAGGAGGACTGGCAGTAGTTAGCTCAGGGTTAATCTTCCTCAAAAAAAAAAAAGATATTATAAATACTTCACATATTCCAACTCCTTTCATAAGGTTGCAGAGCAAATATCTTCCTCCTGAGTTGATGAGCTTGACCATGGGCAGCAGAGTTCAAAGTATTATTCTGAGCACCTCAATAGCAATGGAACTTCTTAAACAGATGGGTCCCCTTCAGGAGCAAAGCTGCTTTGTCCCATGTGGCCGTCAAGAACTTTTACCAAAGTAGAGAGGACTGTGAGGAAGTGTGTGACATCAAAATCAAAAGCCCCACTCTGCCACACATAGTGTGTGACTTAGGACCCAGGACAGCTTCTCCAGTCCTCAAGTCTTACTCTGTGTAATACTTATTTTAGTGTCAGATACTCAATAAGGATGCAGGAAATCTTGGCTAATGATGACAAAATGCAGAATCAACCTTCAGGGTACAGTATACGACATGGGTTTTATACATTTAATATATTACTTTTCCAAGTGTGTGTATGGGGAAATTGCCACCACCATTACACACTGCTTCTAGAATGTTACCGAAGCTGTCACTCTGCACGAGAAAGCACTCTCAGTTAACCATGTATGTCAGTGCAAGTAGGTGGCTGTCAAGTTTTCAGCTAAGTTTGTTTAACCTCTATTAAAATGGAATTTTATCAAATAGAATAAAATTAAAATAGGATAGGATTTCAATCTCCCTCCTTTTAGTTATGAGAAGTCTATGTGGAACTGAGATCTTCGCATGGCTGCAAACCCCAGGACTGTTCGGGAACTATTTGCACTCTGAGAGTTGCATCTTCAATTCTCCTATAGAATTGAAGTGTCCTTCATGCCTATTGCCCTGACACTGAGAGCCCCTGATCCATTCCATGAAAGTCTCCCACACCAGTGATGGAAAACTTCAGTGGAGCTGGAGAATGACCTAATTTGAGGAAATTTGCTCCTGATAACCCCAGGTGAAACTCTGATGAACTCCTCTCACAGAATTACCCTTAGACATGGCCGTTCAGTGCCACATGCTAGGAGAAGAGTATTTCACATATTATGGATCATTTCACACACACAAAAAAGCACTAACTGTTCCAAGATATTCATAGGAAAATGGCTCTTAGTCTCCATTTTGCAAGTGATTTTTTAGTTCAAAATCTATGTAGAAGCTGAAAATTGCCTGTAGGGTCTTTGGTGTAAAAGCAATCGTTAAATGTAATCAATTTTGCTTAATTTTTAGTTACAAACAAAGCAAACAGGCCACATAATTACACTAACAATTCAACTCAGCCGATATTCATATGTCAATGATATTAGGAGGCCTCGTTGCCCAAGTGTGAAGGATGCTAAGCATGCAAGCTCCTTGCAGTAATGAAATGGGCTTCCAATGACAGGTCACAGCAGATAGGTTAAAGCCAAATATGGAGCTCCAGATTATCAAACAAATGGGTAAAGTCAGTCTTCTAGCACTTAAATGGAAGAATTTTAAAGCAAAAGTAGAAATTTGGGCTTAATTAGTCAAAACTATAATTGAATAGAGATATAAACAAATTAAATACTTAATCTAATATGAGCAAGAAAATTACACTCAGTTTTAATATTTCTTAACTTTACCACTTCTTTAATTCCAGAAACAATCACCAAAATGAAGACTGCTTTCATTTTGCTCAGCATTTTGGGAATGGCCTGTGCTCTCTCAGTAAGTTCTTTATTAAAAACCTGTAGTTCTTTCTATTTTCTTTTTCTGTAAGAGAGAGAATATATGATAACTAAACGTTCTTTCAAACAGATGAAAAATTTGCATCGAAGAGCCAAATTAGAGGATTCTGAAGAAAATGGGGTAATTAATTTTAGTACATTTCCTTGGCCTGACTGTACTTACTCTGGATTTATTCCACATTAAACATGGATATACCATTTATTTTGTTTATGCAGGTCTATAAGTACAGGCCACGATATTCTCTTTACAAGCATGCCTACTTTTATCCTCCTCTAAAACGATTTCCAGTTCAGGTAAGTAGAAAAATTAATTTTCCTTCTCATCTACTACAACTTAAAGGGAATAAAATTTAACTACAAAACACCTCAATTCAACTCTCACTGAAATTCAGCCAGAAAGACCACTTACTACAAAATGTTTGTTTTTACTCTAATAAAATAAAATTTATTCCTAATTTATCTTTTAAAGCAGGTACACACACACACAGTAAACTCATTTGGGCCTGGTCAAGAATGATATAATAAAAGCAAACACCTTGGCACATTGAGTTCAGGTATTTTCACTAACTCCGACAAAAGTAGACAATTTTATCAGTTGTTGACAATTGAGTCAGTGCTAAGGCCACTAATAGTCATGTTATGGTTGATTCAATGCTGTCATACAGCTGTTTTACATCCAATAATTTTGAATCCTTTAATTGGTAGGAAAGGAAATTGACTTTATACACAGCAAAGACCACTAGAAAAAATATTCTTGATAATCAATGGTAATTGCTGAAGGTTTTCTGAACCTTTGACCTGTGTGGGTCACTACAGCAATATGTTAGAGCATAGTTGTAATGGAAGTGTGGCTCAAGAACCACAGAGGAAAGAGAGAAATTCATGAGGTGAACTAAAAAGCTTGTGAGAAAAGCAAAACGTCCTTAAAATTTGTAAACAAAAAGGAAAATAACTAAACACTAAAAATAAGAGTTTCTCTTTTTGCTGGGTTACCTGTGAAGAGGGCCTTTGAAAACTGGAGGGTGTGGTGTTGATTTTAAATATACAACAAACTAGATCTGTGCTATTTTTATTACTACACAGTTTGGGTTCAGAGCACCAATTATGCACCATTTGACCCAGGACTCCTGAGACACTAAAAACGGTCAGGATGCTGAAAACGATGCCTCAGCACAGTGGCTTGGCATACCATCCTACCATATGTTGGGCTAACCCATTTCCAACTCATACAATGATAGGAAATGGCAATCTTAAAGTATTTCTAGCACCATAATCATTATGGGAAATGTGTGCAGCCACAGAAATATGAGCACAAATGATACAAGAGTTGTGGGTTTTCAGAATTGTCTTCCATTCTTTGGTTCACCTCAGGCCCATAGATAAACAGTGCTCATTTGAAACTTCACTTTGTTTTCTTTCTTAAACTAAATGGAAATGATAATCACTTTAAGTCTTGAGTAGCTCCTCGACTTTTCTAAAATACAAGGTACTTACAGATATTCCTATCTAGAAATTTTTGTAGATACATATGTGTGGTCCATTTTAAATGTCCATAGTGAAAAGATATTAGGAGAGATTATATTTTTCATCACTGGTAGACTCAAAGTTCATATATCTTTAATACATAAAATTTCCTCAAATTATATGCAGATAGGTCCATCTCAACCAATATAGAATTTGCAAGAGAGTTGTTTTAAAATAGAATCCAACAAAATATATCTCCTGATCCAGCAGTCTGACCTAGTATTTATGATCTCTCCTCTTACTCTACAAAGTTTGATTTCCAAGATTTTCCCCCTTTCATGTCTACTAATACATTTTCCATGGCTCTTAATTATTATTTATTCTCTTAAGTCTAAGTGTTTAGTGCCCACATTGCCACCCAAAAAGGCATATTGGCTTTGAAATTCATAGTGTGTTCAAACAAGTCTGTGTTTATGTATAATCATTTCTAAAATACCAACTTGCACTAAATGTGTTAAATTGATTGCAAAACCATCAATAGTCTACCACAGCTTATTTATGTACTTGGCTATAGAAATCGAAGTATAAATCAGCTTAACACCTTCAGCATTTCTAATTGAGGAAATTGCTTTTTTATGATTCAAATGATACTTGATTAGTGTGTGAACTCTTAGAAGGCAGGAACTTTATTTTATATTCCTTTTATTAGACTCATCTCAGCTATCACAATGCTTGACATGGGGAAACTGCCAATATTTCCAGTTTCATTTCTTACTACAACCCTCACTCCCAGTACAATGCCTGGAATGTATATTTTGGGGTTGAATAAATGGAGTGATAGAAGTTGGAAGGAATAATGGTAAAAATATCTATATCTGTATGAAAGGCTCCCGGAAGAATCAATAAGACTTAGTGACAAATTAGTAATAAGGCATAAATGACAGAAAAGAAAATAAGAAAATGCCAAGGCTTCAAGGCATTTCATGCAGTTTTAAAGTTGTTCTCACTGCAGATACTAATTGAAGAGTAATGTGGTTGGGGCAGGAAGAAGGCTAGAGGTGAGGAGGCTTGTAAAATGACTAAAACACTCCCACTGAGATAAAATATGCTGCATAAATATGCTTTCCTCTATATATAATTTAACTAACAAATAGAAATAGTTCAAATATAATATGATGGTTTATTCACCCTCTGAGCTGAATAGGGACGACTCAACCATGAAGGTCATGGCAGTGGAAAAGCAGGTCTAATTATTCTCTTTTCCACCCAAGGTTATTCTTGGCTCAAGGGGACAAGCATTCCCTTTTCTTCAGTGCATGGTGTGGCCACCTGAAGAATGAGCCCAACAGGGACAGCCCTGAGCAGGACTGGGGCATGAGTGTTTCCTCGTATCTGATCTCTAATCCCGAGGTTCCCCTGCAGCTATATTTTCTAAGACCCCAGGTACTTAACTGGGTCATCAGAATCAAAACCAAAATTTGCAGAGCAGAAAATGACAGAATCTTAAGTTGGGTATCCATTTGTATACCTGGTGCCATTATGAGTGGTTGCAGAAAAAGAAGGAAAATTCAATTTGGGTTACCATTGGGAGAAAGATGAGGAATCTCCTCTACTGTCTTCGAGGCTCTGATAACAGATGTTCAGAGTGACATTTCCTTTAAAAAAGCAGCAAAGCTCATTAACCTATAATTATATTTTTATATACAGATTCCTTGGTTTAATTCATTCTCATCCAATATTGAGAACTTTAGAGCGATGGTACTCTGTAAATCTCCTAAATGAGTAAATGAATTGTTTTATCCTATCTAATTTTTACTTTATATATACATATAAAACCTTATTTACATATATATATAAGACCATATATATATATATATATATATATATATATATATATAAAACCTTATCTTAGGGATTAGCTTCATCTAGATTGAAAGATACTAAAAATTATACACAAATTTAATTTCAAGTCAAATTCTAATTTAAATTCACCAGGAGAGCTGATGATTTAAGAGAATCATCCAGTAACAACTTACATTTTATAGTAAGCCTAATCATCATTTCATTTATATTTTATAAAGAAAATAAAACAGCGTGATCTATGTCTTAGCCCAAGATTTGCCTTGAATTGCTTAAAGTCACAACTGTTCTGGGCTTCAGGTTCCTTCTCTGTAAAATAAATTGGACCAGAGAATCTTCTCGTGCTCTCAAAGTTAAGCAATTCTGTGATTCGTTGCTCTGATTTTTACATACAAAATGTTTCAACATGTCATCTATGCTTTGAGGGTTGAAAATGGAGTATGTCACTTCATATCCGGATTATCGTAAAATTCCTGTTTCTCTCTAATCTCCTTTTATGTATGCCCAATCTCCTCATATCTTTCTCACATTTGCATGAGAATTTTTCTAAGTACATAAATCAATCAAGATGGTAATACTAATTAGTTTGAGTAAATATTTGTGTGTATTTTATCTTATTTCAGTCAGAAGGAAATTTTCTTTGGTGTTGAATATATGTGTATATATATGCGCGTATACACAAACATGCATATATGTTTGTATATATGTATACGGACATGCATATATGTACACCTATATGCATGTATACATTATATGCATATAGGTGTACATATATATATATTCATATGTGTGTGAATTCATATTTTTTTTTCAGACCAGTAGTGATTCCTCTGAAGAAAATGGAGATGGTGATAGCTCAGAAGAGGAGGAGGAAGAAGAGGTAAGGAAATTTCTGCAGGCTTTTTCATGACAAACCAGGCAGCACAAAAAACAAATAGGAAACCAGTCTTCTGTAGTCTGGACTCAGCACATAGCTATTGCCAGTTTACCAACTGCCCACGGTCTTCTATTTTGGACGAGTGAAATGTTATTTAAATTAGAATCAACTAAAATGACTTGTTTAAAATACTGTTGCAGTTTGGGGTTAAAGTTACCTGTAAGTGGTACACAAAAACAAAAGTGTCTCCATTTTAAGTAGAAGACATGTGAATTCGGATAAAAAGAAAAAGAAGTATTATTTATATTTAGGTGGATAGAACACGATGGTAAAAGACAAATACGTAACAATCCTAAACTCAGTGCAATACTTGTTTTAAGGACTGAACTTAAAAAACTCAGTTTACTAAGTAGGTAGTATGTGAAAGCTAATCTTGTATCCTTATCATCTGCCCTTATTGACCCACAAAGTAGGGTTTTTTTAAAAAATAGGAATTTCATATGTCTTTTTGTCTAATAGTAAAATTCGTGTTCTTAAAGAAATGTAAATACTCAAGGTGTATAAATATCATCCTATGTAGTACTACAAATTAGTGTCATTCATGGCTAAAATTCATTTATACCTCTTGGAAATTGTGCTAACATGTTTGTAACTGACACTCTTGCCCAAGAAAACGTACTAATTAGGTACATTTTCCTGGATAGTCAATTATAGCTATCCACTGGTTTGGGAACTTTCTAAATTCAGGTATTCTTAGGTGCTATTTACGAATGGGGCAATGACAGTCAAAAATGGATCATGGGTAAACATCTGCTATCTTGAAAACAAAATGGTGTGGGAACTTTAAAAGCGACAAATCATTAGTTTGATTTTTTTAACCATAAAAGTAACATTTCCAGTACCATAATTTACCCTAATAGCTTAAAGGAAGGCCTTACAGGAACGTTAAGCCAGTACCAGGAAAAATGCCACCTACCAAATCTCACAAAATTTTGCCTGGAGTTTCACATAATAATTTTACATAACAAGTAAGCTAGGATAATCCATTTCATTACAGCTATTTGCTGTACAGTGATTGTAAAATTGCCTTGCCAGCTAGATTTCCCAATTAGAATGGGTAACTTTTGCAATGAATCTTCATTTGTTGTGATGCTGGTTGGGGATGGAGGAAGATTAGGATTCCTATAGGACTCTAGTGAAATCACACACCCACCATTTTGCCAACAATCTCTGAACATATATGGTCCTCCCAAAACTTATCTGCCAACTCCCCATGACCCAGGGGACTAGACAGTGCAGTTGCCATCCCTGCTTTGGGGAGGAAGTGTGCTGCACCCTCTTTTGCATGTCCTCACACTGCCTAGCACAGAGTCTTACACATACATGGTGGCCAGTCAATATTTGGCGGTTTGGTTATGAAACTTCAGAAGAATAAATGCTCCAAAGATCATCCATTAAAAGTGATCATGGAAAAGTAGATAAATAAAACTGGGAGTCTTCCATACTGAAGAGATTTTAGAACCTCTTTTTTTTCCTCATTTCTTCCCTAAAATTTCACTGGCAATTCAGGTTCATTGCAGAGTTCCCAGGAACTGTATTCACATGAGAAGGTGCTTAGACGTATTTTTTATTTGGTAATTATACATTTTTTTCTCACTCCTGAACTATTTAGCTTCACTTTTAAAAAACTTTTATTGGAATATGATATACATAACACAATTATCATAAGTATATAGATCATTGAAATTTCAAAAACCGAACACACAAGTGTAACCAGCACCCATGTGGAAAAGCAGCACATGCTTTGTGCTCCATTCCACTCATTCATTAAGCTCCACCAAGGGCAACTGCTATTTTGACTCCTAAAAGATAGATTGCTTTTGCATCTTTTTATGTATTATATACATTAAATCATAGAGAATATACTCTTTTGTATGTGGCCTCTTCCACCCCCAACTTCAGAGATTGATCCATATTGTTCTGTAGTTGTAAATTGTTCATTCTCATTTGGGTAGTTTCCGAGTTTGGGCTATTACAAATTGTGCTGCTACGAACATTCCAGCAGTACTCCTTATCGTGAACACATGCATTCTTTTTTGGAGGCCATTTTACCTAGAAGTGAAATTTCTAAGTCAAAGGTGTGAATATGTTCAAGCTGAGTAGATGCAACCAAACAACTCCCCAAAGCAGATGTCCTGGTGCAAACTCCCACTATAGGTACAGGAGAGTGCCACATTCTCTCTAATACTTGTTTCTTTTAGTCATTTTAGCCTAGATTCTAGTAGGTTAATAACGCATTTTTTTTTTAAAGATTTTATTTTTTTCCTTTTTCCCCCCAAAGGCCCCCGGTACATAGTTGTATATTCTTCGTTGTGGGTCCTTCTAGTTGTGGCATGCGGGATGCTGCCTCAGCGTGGTTTGATGAGCGGTGCAATGTCCGCGCCCAGGATTCGAACCAACGAAACACTGGGCCGCCTGCAGCGGAGTGCACGAACTTAACCACTCGGCCACGGGGCCAGCCCCTAATAATACATTTTTAAGCACAAATTATTGCTAATTTTTCTATTCAATAAGATATATGAGGACTAATAGTCATCAACAGACTGACCTATTTTCATTGTTAACTCATTCCAGCAAGATATCCTTAAATAAAGTATCTAGGAACAGAAAGGGTGTTTCAGGAGACAATGTAGAAGTCTATGAGTTGGGAGTCTGGGCCTTTAGTCATGACCCGGCCACTAATGAACTGTCCTCTATTTGACCTCATATGAGCCATTTATCCCATTAGACCTCAGATTTCTCACCTGTGACGTGAGGGTACAGGACCTAACTTGTGTGTTCTCCTACTCCAAGGGTCTTTGCTCTTTCTACCTCTGAAAGGTTTAGGCTGCTGGACTAAAGCATAAACGTGAAAAAATAAATAAACAGTATGGTATTTGTGGGATATTTGACACAATTAGCTTGGAGACCATTTTGGACAGACTCTGCTAGTCCCAAGAGTTCATTGAAATAGTGAATTTACAGGGCTGGCCCCGTGGCCGAGTGGTTAAGTTCGCGCGCTCCGCTGCAGGCGGCCCAGTGTTTCGGTGGTTCGAATCCTGGGCGCGGACATGGCACTGCTCATCAAACCACGCTGAGGCAGCGTCCCACATGCCACAACTAGAAGAACCCACAACGAAGAATATACAACTATGTACTGGGGGGCTTTGGGGAGAAAAAGGAAAAAAATAAAAAAATCTTTAAAAAAAAAAAGAAATAGTGAATTTACAAATTTGATGAAACAAACATATTCTTCTGTAGTCACTTTGCTTTAGTGATAAGGCAAGCTAAATCTGTGTTTTGTTTGTTTTGAAGTCTTAAAATATAGGATGCCTAGTTAAAATTATGCTAACGTCACATCTTTTTAAAATTATATTGAAATGAATTCAATTTTCCAGTATTCATTTAAAGTAAATAAGTTCTATATGTTTGAAATCCTGGCTTTTAATATTAGCTATTATTTAAATTGGGATATTAACTCAATTAACAAACAATTGCCTAACAACATGGAGTTGGCAAAGGCAAAAGAATAAAATGTTAAAGATTATAATTAGCATCATTTCAGAAGTGTTAATTTTTTAAACAGTAACATAATATACCCCTAAGGATTTCTTGGAGTGTTAAGTTTCTTCATTGCACAGAAAAATGGATTGTGTGTCAAATACCTGAAATCTTTTGAATGGCAGAGAACTGACTTACATATTGGCAGATGGATTTTGAACTATTATGTCTTTTTTCTTTAAATTTGAAAGCACATGAAATATGTTCACTTACATTTGGTACTAAATAAAACTTGCAATCAATTTGAAGAGAAAGTTTTCTATAAAAAATGCATTTCTGCAAAAAAATCCTAGGTGTAGTGTGGATGATTCCTATGACTCTTAATCATCATCAAAAACTTCATGGGAGGGCCTCAGCCTGGTAGCCTAGTGGTTAAGTTCGTGTGCTCCGCTTCAGTGGCCTGGGGTTCATGGGTTCGGATCCGGGTGCGGACCTACACATTGCTTATCAAATCATGCTGTGGTGGCGTCCCATATAAAATAGATGAAGACTGGCACAGATGTTAGCTCAGGGCCAATCTTCCTCACCAAAAAAAAAAAAAAAAAAAATTCATGGTATGTTAGAAAGGGCTGAGTTTTTCTAGTTAGAAAGATACAGCTTCATCACTTACTATAAGATCTTAAGCAAGTTATTTAGCTTTTCTGAGCTCACTTTCCTTTTCTGAAGAGTGAGAGCAATAATCCCACTTACAGAGCTGCTATAAGAAATTTAAAAAATATGTATAAAGTCCTCAGCTTACTTGTTAGCAAATATAAGAATTAACTTACTGCCATGTTGTAGTAGTTATTAATAAGACTTTAAGAGCCTGAGCCATGTTATGGTGTGATACCACACAATCACATATGTGGAAATTATTACACAAATATTTTTGAATTGATTAGATAGAATGTGGAAATATCTAAAACACGAGATAGCAAAGTGAATAGGATGAGATGACTTTGAGTTGAGTTTTTAGAAGTGAGAAGGGCATACAAGGAAGCATAATTGCCAACACTGGGTGATGAGCTGGCTGAGGGATACAAATGTCTTCCCAATAATGGTTCATGACTCCAACAAATCTTGAGTTATCTTCCATCTAAAATAACTTATCTGGTTCTGGCTATTTTTACCAGGAGACTTCAAATGAAGAAGAAAACAATGGAGAGAATGAAGATTCTGAAGGAAATGAAGATGAAGAATCGGACGCTGAGAACACCACCCTGTCTACGATCACACCTGGCTATGGAGAGGAGCCCACCCCTGGAATGGGAAATATAGGTCTAGCTGCGATCCAGCTTCCAAAGAAGGTAATAATTCCTCCAAAATGTTTAGTCTGATTTCATTTCTTTACTGAAGTCTAAGGTTATCCCGACACCATAGACAAAGTATTTTATATTATCTTCATTCACTCATTGAAAAAGTGAGAGCAGATATAATTTCCCTGTTTATAAACAAGGAAAGATATTTTCTCAGGCAAATTCTCTTCCCATGTTAGTACACTGACTTTCTGCATTACAACAAAATACTAAGGACGAGCATCTTAGCAGTGGATAAAAGATCTTCAGAGGGGCCATTGCATTTCAGGGAAGAGGACCAAGACAGAGAGAGTGAGTGGCAAAGCTATAGGAAGCATCTCCCACAGAGAAGGCTTATTTATTGGGTACATTTTCCCCCATCAAAACCCACTGACAAAGGTACTCATTCTGAATTTTTAAAACCCCAACCAATTCTTTAGTAAGTTAAATAGGCTTCAATTCAAAATCACGTCTAGAACAAAGCTGTCAGTACAGCCTGTGTTGGATGAAACAGTGGCCTTAAGTTTTACATTTTTCATGCCTAAATTTGGATTCTTTCAAACTTTTCCATACAGGCTGGGGACAAAGGAAACAAAGGTACAAAAGAAGAGGAAAGTGATGAAGAAGAAGAGGAAGAGGAAGAAGACGAAAATGAAGAAAATGAAGCAGAAGTGGATGAAAATGGGCAAGGCATCAACGGCACCAGCTCCAACAGCACGGAGGCAGAAAATGGCCATGGCAGCAGTGGTGGAGACAACGGAGAAGAGGAAGGTGAAGAAGAAGCCAATGCAGAAGGAACCGCAGTGCCTGCAGAGCAGGACAATGCTGGCTCTAAGACAACCACGGCTCCAAATGGAGGGTTTGCACCTACAACTCCACCACAGGAGGTCTACAGGACCACCGCTGCGTATGAGGGGGAGTATGAACAAACAGGCACCAATGAGTACGACAATGGATACGAAGTCTATGAAAATGAGAATGGGGAACCTCGTGGGGACAATTACCGAGCCTATGAGGATGAGTACAGCTACTATAAGGGGCGTAGCTATGACGGCTATGATGGTCAAGATTACTACCACCAATGAAGGCCCAGCCTGGGATGAATTCATTCATTCTAGTGTTTCATGTGGCTATTGTTTTCAAAGTTCAACTCAGGAAGGTGCAATATAACAAATGTGCATATTATAATGTGGAATGGTGCTACTGTTCCAAAGTGATTTTCTGTAATTGCTTCTGCAAGTAACGGGCTTCTCGTTGCTTCTCCCTGGTGTGTTATTGAAAGGTCATTGTAAATCAGGGCCATTTATCAAGTGAGTGGTAAACCAGTCCATGAAATTGAATTCGACTGAATGTTTTGAGGTCGTAGTTCTATAAATAGTATTTTTAACATGTTTGTACTATTACTAACTGCTAAAACATACTCTTTGTGCAAGAAGTGCTTCTAAGAAGAGAGTCATTGACATTAATGACACTGTATACAATAAGTGTGTAGTTCTTTAATCACACTGCCTATCCAACACTGTATATTAGATTTGTCATCCTTATGTATTTTTATGTGACCTGTATGTATATTCTATCTATGGGTTTTATCACAAATAAAATTGCAATCCTTCAAATCTTTTATAATTACGAAGAAAAATGAGAGATTCAAAATGGAAAAAAGGCGAGACCAGTGGGGGATGATTCAGCTAAGGGATAAAAGCTTATTTCTACTATGGTTTAAAATTCAGAAGAACTATAAGCATTTTCTCATGAGTAAACCAATATAACTAAGATTTTGATATGCTTGTGGGCGGGTCAGCCATATACGTCAGGAGAATAAAAGGTTTTTTTAGAGTTGCCAGATTTAACAAATAAAAATAGAAGATGCCTAGTTAAATTTGAATTTCAGGTAAACAATGAATAATTGTTTTGTACAAGTATGCTCCATGCAATATTTGGCTTCTGTGAAATATTTGGGACATATTTATACTCAATAAATGATTCATTATTTGAAATTCAAATTTAATTGAATGTCCTGTGTTATACCTGGCAACTCTACCCCATTTGGTTTGGTTTTAGGTGAGGTAGGGAGTGGGATAGGGTATAAAACTCTTACACACACACCATGCACACACACGCACACTCACTCACACCAAAGAGGGCTGCTATGCAAAGCCTTAACTGCAATTTATACTTTAATATAGAGCTAAAAGTAAATTTCAAATGGGAGTAGTGAAGGAAAGTAGATACTGAGAAGGAGTAAGAAGACAAAAATTCAAACTTTTTTTATTTATTCATTTATAAGATGTACTGAGCATCTACTTTGGAGATGGACAATGTCAGACCTTGGGCTAATGAAGATGAAGAACTCTGTCCTCAGAGTGATCTTAGTCTGAGAGCTAACAGTTGTAAGGCTTTACATGCACCAACTCATTGTCTCCTAACTTTTTGTTTCGAAAAATACCAAGCCTTCAGAAAAGTTGGAAGACTAGAACATGAGCACCCTTATTATACCTTTCACCTGGATTCACCAATGGCTAACATTTGCCATGTTTATGTCATCTCTTTCTGTCTATTTCTGTGTGCCTCTCTTCATAAATATACATACTTGTTTGCCAAACCATTGAAGAGTGATTGCACACACCATGGCATCATGACTCTTCAGCCCTAACTACTTTAGCATTTTAGTATGAGAACAAGGAATTCTCTTATGTAGCCACAGTACTGTTACCATTCTCATTCTCAAGAAATTTAACATAGATATGACAATATTTTCTAGTATAAAGTCCATATTCAAATTTTACCAATTATTCCAATAATGTCCTTTATTGCTATTCATTTAATCCTCACAAAACTCTCTCAGGGAGGTATTATTGTTATCCTCCATTTTATTGAGGGAGGGACTAAGGCACAAAGAGGTTATGCATTTTGCACAAGGTCACAAGCGGCAAAGCTGGAGTTAAAACAAAGACAGCCTGGCTTTAGAGTCTGTGCTCTTCACTATGATGCTATATTCATTCATATATATTCATCTGTATACACACTGGACCCATGAATGGGCAGGAAATCGCTAATGATGAGAACATTGCTGATAATGAGCCTTGTCTTATGTCACAATATTCTTGGAACCAGCCGTATTTTATGACTCGAAGAATATTTTCAAAGAAAGGATCTTCTTGTATCTGTGGTATATCTTTTTACACAGGCAACTTGGTATTGTGCAAAGTGCGTGGGCTCTGGAGTTAGATGGGCTTGAATAACGGCGTTATTGAGAGTAAACTGAGTTCCTTCCCCGGGCTTTATTGCCACATCTCCTGCAGACGGCGTGCGCTCAGTAGGCTGCTGCTGAGTGTCTGACGGTGTTTTCAGGCACTCAGAATCATCACGTCTCTCCTCTCCACGAGCCTTCCTTTGCCCATCTGAACACTTAGGTGTATATCATTGTAATAGAATAATCTGGCCATAAAAATTGTCTTTTAGGAACTCATAGAACTTTTTTTTTTTGTCCTAATGCATCTTTATAAACAAAAGTTTCTGATGAGATTGAGGCCTTGGGAACAGTAAACCATTACTGTTTATTAGGCAATATAAGTATGTTTACTATTTATATCAAATATATAAAAGAATCAAATATATCAAAGAATCATCAAATCTTAGATTTGGAAAGGATCTTTAAAATCAGTCAAGTTCATTTATTAATTTTTATTCATTTTTCTATAGCAAAATTGGTTAATCTTTTCCTTTATGGTTTCTTCCTTTGCTTTTGATTTATGTAATGTGGGTGCCACTCCCCACGATCCTGCCTCAGGGCTTTGAGCTGGCTCACTTTGATCCCTGAGGGCAGAACGGAAACTGTTACCCACCATTGCTCCAAGCATTGAGGCATCTCCTTTAGACTAGTGGGGCTTTTTAGGAGCACTGTGGCAAGGCATTCACTTGGAGTAGGCAATGGCAGCAGAGGAAAGATACATAGCCTCGCACAACACGGACACCAGCACAACTGGGCAGTCAGATGGTGAGGCCTGTAGACAACTAATACCCAGGGCCGAGATGGAAGCAGCGTGGAGTTCTTGGATCAAGACTGAGAGGTGGGGGGGTGAGAGCTGTAATTTAACACAGCTCCTGGGCATGCCAACGATGCCCCTTACAGCAGTTTTCTCAGCCATACCATGGAATATCTTCAGTCTGGAAGCCCCCTCTTGAAATAATTTTCCTACTTGGAACCACATGTTACAGTGCCAGCCTCTTTCTGCCATCCTAGCTAGCTAGGCTCCCTGGCCTCTTGCTCCAAATTCCCTTTGACCTTCCCACCCAAAAGATCTATTTTCTGTATTCTCTGATGGTAGCTGTTGACGGTCCATCTGGAAAAAACTTGATGAAAACTCAAATTATTAGAAAAGAAAGAGGAACATTTTTATTGTTCCCAGAGAAAGAGAATCCTTCCCCTGAGAATGAAGCAAATGACTCCTTTGAATAAAGAAAGATAAAAAGTGAAATAAGCTATGCTCATATTTGGGGGGAAGAAATGAAGTTGGATATTTATACTCTCCTGCCCATAGAAAATTCTTTTGCCGTAGTTCACATGTAGAAATCAGTCTGTAGCTGTGGCAGAGCTCCTAGATGCCCATTAATATCTGTTCTCCCTTCGCTCTCAGAGTAATAGAACTTGGTTTTTTAAGCTAGGCCTGTGGCTACAGAATAAATTCTAATTTCTTCACCTCTCTTGGAGCTACATGTGGCCATCTGATTTAAGTTCTGGCCAGATGAACATTTGATGTGTCCAATTTCCTGGTGGTCTCTGTAAAGAGAAGTATTATTCAGTTTCCCTTTCTCCAATTTCTCCCTCATGCTGGCTTGAATTCAACCACGGTGGTGAGCCTTCTATGACAGTGTGCATGAAGCATCAATCTACGGATGGCAACATGATGACATAGAAAAAGTCTGGCTCCGAGGAGCACCACACCAGCCCTGGATGCCCAACCTCTAGAAATAAACTTCTATTTTCTTTAAGCCACTGTGATTGTGGGTCTCCATTATTTACACAGAAATTAATCTTACCTCAGTAGTTCTCAAAGTGTAGGCACCAGATCAGCAGCATCCGCGTCATCTGAGAACTTGTTAGAAATGCAAATTCTGGAGTGCCACCAAAGCTCGGGGTGGACAGGTGATTCCAACACACCTTAAAGTTTGAGAACCACTATTTTCGTTAGTATAATAGCTAAAGCTAATTATACACTTACTGTGTGCCAGTTCCATTCTAAGCATCTCACGTACATCACATCACTTAATTCCCACAATTGCTGGAAGTTAACTCCATTTTACAGGTAAGGAAACTGAGTTGTAGAGATGATTAGCCACTTCCTGAGATAACACAGCTGGTAAAGGGAGGAAAGGAGACTGCTCTGGGGTGCACATCCTATATACCTCTCAGAGTTTCTTTCTTCATACAGAAAGGTCACTCTGTTAAAATAAGTGGATTTAACTGGGAATCAGAAGAGGAAATTTTAGATAAGAGCATATGTAACAACCCTGATGGTGTTTTACTGTTTTGTTCTTTAGAGTTAAGAAGATGTAATTTTACAGGTTTCACACCTGCTCAGGTGATCAAAGGAGGATCTCTTTGAGAACAGAGACCGCTAGCACACAAGGAAAATACTTTTTAATGCTCTTGTCAAAATAGAACAACACCTTGTCGTTTGTCAAGCAGTCGAGCATTCTCTAAGCAGTGGGGTGATTTGTGACAGAGCCACTAGGACCTCCATTGTGGCTGTGAGCTTGGCGCCCCACAATTCCATTGATTCAGCCAGTAGAGAGGCAACAAACAGAGTCAAGCGGTTTATTACTTACACAGACAGCAAAAGCAGGATCAGCATGGTGTCAGCTCCCTGTATCCCCAGTCCCCCAGGAAGACACAGAACCTGAAGGGCCAAATGACAGATGGCACAGGTGTTAGGTCATTCTGTTGTTGAGGAGCCAGCTCTCACCTATAGCCAAGCAGATAGACTTACACAGAAATCTGCAGCTGAACCCAAAGCGGGGTGAGGTTGAAAGTCCTGTGCTCAACTGAAACTGAAGATGAATGAGAAATGGCCTTGTGACCACCCCTCGTAAGATAGGGAGGCGCATGGGAAACTGTCTGTGGCATCTCTTCACCAGGCTGCTTACCCCTCCTTGTTCCAGGTGGAGTCGCAGGGCACTTTGCCAATGCTCAGTTTGGACTACAGTCAGTCCTTGTCCTCGTGGTCTATATGGAGACGTGCAAGGTTGTCAGGGCGCTGCTCCCCTACTCACCTCTTCCATACAAGATTTGGGAGGCTTATGAGTGTCCTGGAGTTTCTAAGGAAAGTTGGCCACGCAGGGGAGTTAGGATGGGCTAAGAAAGGTGTTAGGGCAGAGAGGATTGCTTCTGAGAGATGATCCATAGCAGACCTTCAGGCCCTCACTGGGCAATGGTCTGCTAAAAGGCTTCCCAACACAGGCCACAGCATTGGGGGGAAGGGGGAGATGGTGTGTGGGTATTAGTGTCACCACAGGGCAGCTGCTTCTCAGAGATGACTCTGCCCCTCTCCCTGTGGTCACCCTAGGTCCCATCCCCTCATTTCCAGTTCCTCTCATATCCTTCAACATGACGCCTTGATTAAGATCCTCCCCAGCTGGCAGCCAAGTGACCCATATTTAACCTGTGGGGAGTCCCCTCTTTTCAATTCACTATTGTGGCATATACTCTATACCCTGCTTCTTTCATAGCTGACCCTGTTGATTTTCTACCACTCTTTTTTCTCTTAACAAAATTTTCACCTTGTAAAACTAAAAGCTTTGGCTTTCAAAATGATTGCTTCTGCTAAGAACTTCAAGAACAGCTTTCAGAACTGAGAAACCAAACATTGACTTTCTTTCCATTTGGATTCCTCTTATTAAAAAAAAATACTCTCGGGCGGGCCCAGTGGTGCAGTGTTTAAGTTCGCATGTTCTGCCTCAGTGGCCTGGGGTTCACCAGTTCAGATCCCAGGTGTAGGACCTATGCACCACTTGTCAAGCCATGCTGTGGCGGGCGTCTCACATATAAGGTAGAGGAAGATGGGCATGGATCTTAGCTCAGGGCCAGTCTTCCTCAGCAAAAAGAGGAGGATTGGTGGCAGATGTTAGCTCAGGGCCAATCTTCCTTAAAACAAAACAAAACAACAACAAAAACAAAAACAAAATACCCCAAATCATCTCCAGGCAAAGTGAATCCCTCTGAGTGACAAGGAGAAGAAATAATGAAAGAGTGAGAATTGCAGAAAAATGTAAATAGACTCTTCTGAAAGCAACAATCTAATGTCAAGAAAGAAAAGTCTCACTTTAGAAAAAGGATCAATATCAGTGAAAAGGAAACCATGAAGCAATCATTTGGACCTTTTGCTTATCTAAGTGCCAATATTTGTAAATATTTTCTGCCCTTAGATCTTTACAATACTCAGTGGGTTAGAAACTCATTGACTTGATTTGTGGGTCTAAGAATCAAAGTTCCCACGCACCTTACATTCTCTTGTATTCGGTTCTTTCTCAGGAGGCCTCTCGCCTTGTTTTTCATGACTCTCAGGGTCCAAGAAGATAAGACCTCCATCAATGTGTACAAAACTTGTCTTATCTCTTTTCAAAATACCAATTAATCCTTCACTGTTTTAGTCAGGGGGCAGCAAACTTTCTCTGTAAAGGACTAGACAGTAAATAGTTTCGGCTTTGCAGGCCTTGTGGTTTCTGTCACAACTACTCAAATCCGTCACCGTAGCAAAAGCAGCCATACACAGTATGTCAACAAACAAGCATGGCTGTGCTCCAATAAAACTTTATTTGCCAAAACAGGTGAGGGGCCAGATTTGGCCCACAGGCCACAGTTTTCTGACTCCTGTTTTAGATGATTGTATAAAGTCTCCATGAAGACAGTACAGTACATAAAGTAGAACCATGAAGGAACTGATTAATTAAAAAAATCTAGCTATTGTTAGTCACTTAGGAAATAAACAAACTATTAGCGAACTCACTACCTTTTTCTTGTCTTTGCTTTTCCAACTTGAAGCTTGGTCTTTTGTTTCAAACTCTTCAAAAAATTCGGTAAAATTTCCAGTGTTTGCTATAATAATAATCTGTGAGTTGTCTCCTTTCTGCAGGTGCTTAATATAATGCTTCTGACAATTACCCGACCTAAACACATCAAGAAGTATTATCTTTATAAATAATATTTAAAGATAATTTTTTCAGTATACTAATTTCCTTTTGAAATTTTGTGACCGAGATTATCAGGTAGGTCTCATCCGTTAGCCAGCTGAGGGAAAGGTTGATCTTGATTCTGGCTCTAAGATAGTGATATGAAGTCAACAGCACAACATAAACCATTACTTATGCTGTGTAGAATGGGTTACAAACACAGTACTGTGATGGTTAATTCTGATTCAACTTGACTGGGCCAACAGGTACACAAATTAAACGTTGTTTCTGGATGTGTCTGTGAGGATGTTTCCAGATGAGATTAGTGTTTGAGTAGGTGGACTTGGTAAAGTAAATTGCCCTCCTCAACATGGATGGGCATCATCCAATCCACTGAGGACCTGAAAAGAACAAAAGGCAGACGAAGGAGGAACTCATCCCTTTGCTTCCTGCCTGCCTATTTGAGCTGAGACATCTGTCTTCTCCTGTCCTTGGATTGGGATTTACACCATCCACTCCACTGGTCCTCAGGCCTTCAGACTCAGACTGGATTTAGACCACTGGCTTTGTTGGGTCTCCAGCTTGCAGATGGCAGTGAGACTTAGCCTCCCAAAATCATGTGAGCCAATTTCTCACATAAATCTCTTGATATATCTTTCTGGTTCTGTTTCTGTGGAGAACTCTTACTAACACAAGTACACCAAACAGTTGAGAGTAATTTTCAGTGAATGATCGATATCTGCATTTCTGTCAGGGACTGACCCAGGCACATTTATTCTCCAGAGATCACTCCAATACGATCTCCCATTCCACAAGGTCTTCTGCAATGTACCATTGCCATTTCTCCATCAAGGCATGAAACCTGTTTCTGGACTCCTTTGAATCGGATGCTTGATCAATGTAGTGACAACGACTCCATAACAATTCCAGGCTTAGCTCTCAAAACTGGCCTACCAATTTCTGCCTTCTGCTCTGGAGTCCCAGTAGGGTCTCAGGAGTGGGGAGCCCTCCTGAGAAAGAACAGAACATAACAGAATGTAATATGCATCGGAACTTTAATTCTTAAACCAACAAATTCTGTTAATGAGTTTTTAACCCACTGAGTATTTTAAGTACTGAGAAGTCCAACCTATTCTGTCACAGAGAGAGGTCATGTGGAGAAGCACCATGACGCCATCTTGGACATGCAGCCAAGTCAAGTCTTCAGATAACTCTTGCACTTGCCCCCCTCTTAATGTCCCAAATGTGAGATCCCAAATGAGGGCCTCCCAGCTGAGTCAAGTCAACCCATAGAACTTTGAGAGAAAATAATAAATTGGTGTTTAAAACCACTAAGTTTTGAGGTAGTTTGTTTACACAACAATAGACAACTGGCACAGGAACTGATAAGCAGAGAGAAAATCTGGGTCCATGAGAATTAAGAAAGTCATGAGAGAGGAGCTAAAATAAAATGACAACACAATGCAGATACACACAAAGTTAAAAACTGAGAAGGCTAGATAGCCCCTAATTTATTAAGAAAATATTGGTATGTGTGCAATACAATGAATAACGAGCTGGTAAACGTCATCATGTTCTGTCTCCAAAAGAGAAGATTCTTGGTCCTGAAAAACAAAACAGTAACCTCTGAAAAAGACTATTTTGAGAATGAGA
The DNA here is from genome assembly GCF_041296235.1 of Equus asinus. Classification (NCBI taxonomy): domain Eukaryota; kingdom Metazoa; phylum Chordata; class Mammalia; order Perissodactyla; family Equidae; genus Equus; species Equus asinus. The sequence goes on along the minus strand of NC_091792.1, from coordinate 92,213,582 downwards.
GATATTTCCCCTTGAGGTCACACAACAAAGTTTTGCAGCCACTTCCAGCAATGTCGCCATGTCCTGAAGGAAAGGACTGGTATCACTATAATTACATTTTAACTACATCCTCTGAGTTACATTTTAAGGTGTAATAAGACATCTTTCTAATATAAAAATAAAAGCAAATTATATTGACACGTCTTCTCTCTGCTGGTAATAGCTGAATGAGTAAATAAATAGCCGAGAGAAATGAACACAGCTAGCTTCAAGCTGTTCCGTGACCCTTCGTGGTTCCGTATCTGGCTGACATTTTTATGAACATCTGTTGAAATTCCCAAACACTGAGAGAAAAAAATAATAAAAATAGTTTTGGGGTAGATGAAAAAGTTGCTTGTAAGTGACATTTTAGAAAAAGTGATATTTTTAAAACTGAGGATGAGTATTGATGCTCGTGAATGAACATATTTAAAACAGAAACATTTTCTTCTGCTAAAAACAGAGCAAGACTCTCAGCACATTCATTCCAGACTCTCCTCTGGAGAACAACGGGGAAAGAACACTTATAAAATGCCTACAGCCTTGACAAAGCTTGAAAAGTCTATATGGTAAAGAGGAGATTGCTCACCAAGGGCCTCTCTTGTCCATTCACAACACTATAAAGAAGCCCCCACTGATTCAGGAGGGGACCTACTGTCTATTTGTTGGGTACATAAATTGGAACATAGAGTTATTTCAGTTAGTCAGAACACATGGAAATATGTGTAGGATGTGTTTACCTCTGTCTAAGATGAGACAGAGAATGTGTTACATACTAGTCTTAAGAATAATTTGGTGACCAAGATCCCAGAGGATAAAAAGGTCTCCTCCATTTTGAAAATGTCTATCAAAGCAATTGGGCTTAGAGCATGAATACAGAGAAGATGAGTGGGAGGTTCCAGAAATAAATGGGAAAACGAAACAAAACAAAACCTTACTCCTGGAGGAGAGTCCAATGGCTGGAACTAATAGTGTAGGTGCCTAGTTTGCTAACATTTTATAGGATTGTCCTCACTCAAGTGAAGAGTAAGAAATGAAAAAGCCACCACATGATGGAACATGTTCCGTGGACTACTTTCATCTAAAGATCTCTACAAAGAGCATCTCTACTTGTCAGCCTGGCCGGGGAAAACCGAGCTAGGTGCACCCTCGGGGAGGTGGTCCTTCTTGAACCGTGAACCAAGAACTGAGTGTCCATTTTTTGCCCTTCTCTATCACTTCCTAGTTTGGTTTAATTTCATTTTGTTTTCTGGTTAAATCGAGATTGTGTGAGGATAAATAACCTTTTTTACAGAACCCTGGTCTTTATCTTTGGTTATTGGTAGTTAAGAAATGTTATGGCAAAACTGTTCATTACACAAAAGTATTTAGGCAAGTTATGTGGAGTTTCTGAAGTTGAAGCTCAACCCGGGGGTCAAGTTTCAAGAGGGTAGAAATAACACCTCTGCTTTACAGAGCTTCAGCAAATGATCTTTCTCGTTTTTTTCTGCAGAGTTTCTTCTCTGCAACCTTCCAGCCAGAGCACACTCTTTTTTTTTCTTTTTGTTTTTTTTGTGTTTGTCAATTGTAGGTTCTAAATTTAACGCTCACATCCAAAATTTTTTTTTTGAGCTTTGAATTCATTTTAGCTTTGGGAGCATATATATTTAGCTGCCGCTGGTTTACTCCTAGGTAAGACTAATAGCTAAGTCAATTTTTTCTCTTAAAAGTCTATTAATTTTCTTTCATAGAACACGTTTTCTAGATAGAGTTACACTTTCTCATCATTTAAATGAAGAGGAAACCTCTTACACACTAAAATTCTGTGGAAAGAAGGAAAAACAAAGAAAAAGCACGTGAGAACTATCTGAAACTACAAAATAAGATCAGTGAGAAAACCAAGGCTGCACCATATGCAAGGCATACGCCAAATGCTCACTCTTTTCCCTGCACCACTCAAAAGTATAAAGTTAATATTATAGAACAGTGTGCAACCTTAACACTACAAAGTTGCTCATTGTTATAGAAATGCCTGAATTATTCATCGCCTTAATGGAATATTAAAATGACCATTTTTGTAGTGTTCACCTCCATCTACTGTTTCTGTGGCTTTGTATCTCTGTGCAGCCTTGTAGTTGACTGAGCACTCTTGCTTGTCGTCTCCTTTCCTTGTTAGCCTCTTTCTGTATCACCCCAATCCTTTGCACCTTGCTGAAACTCTGGTCATTAATGTCTATGACAACTAGAGAAACAGCCCGCCATACGCTCTTAAACTTCAGCTCTATTATTTTTTTCAATATTTCATTGCTTTTTCCCCCCTTATCAAATAAGTCATAGAAAAATTCATGGCAGGAAAATAAACAGAGGACAGAAAGGAGATAGAAAAGGATGTCATCTGATACCAGATTATTATTTAACAATGGGAAGAATGGGGAGAATGGGCCTGTATTATTTTATCACTTAGTTTAGAATTAGGCACTGGGCTAAGATCTTTGTAGATATTTGTTAAGCTAAGGTTTATGCTGACTTAATGAGACAGTATATATACTGTAGTGGTTTTCAAACTTTGCTTTGGAGTCAGATTGCCTAATTACAAATTCTGGCTTTTTTTTTTCTTTTTTTGAGGAAGATTAGCCCTGAGCTAACATCTGCTGCCAATCCTCCTCTTTTTGCTGAGGAAGACGGGCCTACATCATCTACCATCTAACACCCTTCTGACCTCATTTCCTTGTTCAGTCCCTCCAGCCAAACTGACCTCTGTTTCTGGAACAAGCCAGCAGGCTCTTGTCTCTGGGCTCTCCTCTTCCTCTTCCTTTTGCCTAGAATGGTCTTCGCCTAGATAGTCATATGTCTACAGGTCTTTACTCAGAAGTCACCTCCTCAGTGAGGCCTCCCTAGGACTCCCTACCTAAAATTTCAACCCAGAGTCCCCGCTCTCGTCATCCCCCCTCCCTGGAATACACTTACTTCTTAGACTTAGTCTGTGTCACTATCTAACACGATATATGTTACTTATTTTTCTTGTTGATTGTCCATTTCTGCACCAGATTATAAACTCCATGAAGACGAGATTTTTTTTGGTCTGTTTTGTTCACTGCTGTTTCCCTGTCACAAAATAGGCACTCGACACGTTTGTGTTAAATGTTGCTGAATTTAATTCAGATACAATTGAAGTTATAAACTTCCTACATGAAAGGATACCTGAAATGTTTTCTGTTTATAAACTTGTTAGTTATTCAGTTGGTCCTAATTAATAGTTCTGAAATCAGTTTTAATTATCTGACAACACAATACACCAAACTGAGGTATTTATATTTTCTGTTTATCCCAGTTTCTGGAACATTTGATAGCAGCTTTCCACCACAAAAACATTTTTAGATTAAAATTACTTTGCCCCCTATGGTTATCTGTGGGCGCTGGTAACAAATTGTTTGCCTGTGCTAGGTGAGCCACTGCTGATTGGCCATCGGGAACTCTGACAAACTTTAAATTTCAGCAAAATGCCAGAGACTGCGAATCCTGCAGAAGCAGCCAGGTATTCCGAGTGTAAACGACCCCAGGTAACTGGTTCTCTTCATGTTCTTGATAGCAAACAGCTTCATAACGTAGTTGTTTACATTTTCAAGATGCTCTCCATCCAGGTAAGGAGACTGCTTTTGAAAATAAATGCAAATTAAAAGTATTCACTACTGAGCACAGCTGTGTAATATTTAGTGCTTTGTTTCATAAAACAGAAAGTATGTACCAAGCTCTAGAAATTATCAACTGAAATTGATGGCTTGGTAGCAACTTTCTCTTTGATTTAACTATTAGCATTATGAAGATCCACAATAATTCAAAGACTGACTTTACTCTATACCTTCACTTACAAACCAGAATAAGGATAATGTGATCCTATTTTACTTTCAAATCTCATCTGTGCAGATATTTCTATTGATGAGCGTTTAGTTATTTGATAAATGACTTGTGCTGTCCTGATCTCTAAAACGCTTGGATGGCTAACTTATAGTTAAAATTAAGGTCCTCAAAATTGTATTAATTTATAAGAGAATAGCCAAGAATTTTAGAATATATTTAATGGTTATATTTGTTTATCCAAATGAAAGTTTTTACTTTGAAATGTTTAAAGATTACAACAGTATTTAGATTACTTTTCCCATTAAAAGTCCTTTTCCCCAAGTAATCTCAAAAAAGGGTGTAAATTTTTTTATTCTCATACTGGTTGCTATATATCTGTGTGGCAGTTGGTAAAATATTTAGTGTTCATCAAAACCAACAGATTAGTGGTTCAAGGTTATGCTGAAGATTTTTTTCAATCTAGTGGCCACTTGACTTAAAAGGAGCTCAATGGTTCATCTTAGTATAGTTACCAAAGTATAAACATGACATTTGTCCATAGCTAAATGTTAATGTTTTAAACATAATTTTGTTGAGCCCGATGTAAAACATGATTTGCCTTTTTATCAACCACATGTAGATTTTTCTGTAATAAGATAGAAGAACAGAAACTTATTCAAGGTGGCATATTCTTGATTAGAACACTGGCTGAATAGCTACATTGCCTGCACACCAATCCCAGTTCTGCCCCTGAATACCTGGGAATTCTGGGGCAAGGTATCTGACTTTCTGTGTTTATTTCCTAACCTCTAAAACAGGAATAATAAGACCATGTAAGTCATAGGGTTTTGTGAGGCTCAATTAATTGAACGCATGTAAAATTTTTAGAACAGTGCTTGGCTTGTTCCAGTATTCAATAAATGTTAGCTATTGATATAAGCACTCCATAAATTGTTTCACTCTCCAGCCCACTGAAGCTTCTAGATACACTGCTAATTAAAATAAGGACACATATTGGGGCACCAGCGTGGGAGTTGACAAGATTTCATTCCTCGGTCTAGAGCCTGCTACCCTGGCAGACTTGTCTAAAGAGTCTGTTATGAGTTGCTGTACTAACTTCATGTTATTATGAATTATATAAATAATTAAATGAAACGATCTCTCACTAAAGACAAAAGGGAAAAAGTCTGAGCTGACAATAGAGTAGATAAGTGTGTCTATAAAATTCATTTCTATCAACTGACTTCATTGTTTTAATAATATTGGACAATTTTCATTTTCACATTGGAATAATTAGACATATGAAAGTTCTTAGATTAACAAAGCTACACCTGGATATAAATTATACATAATTTTTTTTTAAAAAATGAAAGGAAATGGACTGCTAGCGGGAAGAATTTTTGTGTATGCTTTTGTGTTTTATTTATTCCTATGGCTGCAGTTTATAATTGGCAATGCTTAAGGGTAAAATATTCCTGTCTTTTTACAGAGATTCTCAAAGATGCAGATTGTCTGTTTGGGACTGCTCCTTCTCAGTGTGACCTGGGCAGCACCAGTAAGCATTTACGAATTCCATTATACATCATATAATCTCTTGCTCTCTTTACCTACTTTTCTTTTAAGCAATGTCTTTTTAAATTAGAAGCACTTACCAAGTTCAGGTACAGTAAAGTACCAAGGAAAAAGAAAGCATCCAGCACTTGACACAAATGCCTGTCACCAGGAGGCCCTCCAAAAACATGTGCTCAATTACAAGATGTCATCACATTGCCCTTTAAGAAACACCAAAAAGAGTATTTTAAGAAAACCAGCAGCCAGCCACAGTGTTTCAAATCAGCTAACGTTAACGAGTAAGTGCTCAGAGACTCAAATTATAACATGTCACAGAGCTTTCCAATATTTTATTAAAAACTGAAAGAATTTGACTTGAATGTTTTAAGGCTAACCAACTAGATTTTATAAACAGATGGTAACAGAAAGGTACAAGGATTGAGGTCAGCCTAGTGGCACAGCAGTTAAGTGCACATGTTCCACTTCGGTGGCCCAGGGTTCGCCAGTTCAGATCCCAAGTATGGACATGGCACTGCTTGCCGAGCCATGCTGTGGCAGGCGTCCCCCATATAAAGTAGAGGAAGATGGGTACAGATGTTAGCTCAGGGCCAGTCTTCCTCAGCAAAAAAGAGGAGGATTGGCAACAGATGTTAGCTCAGGGCTAATCGTCCTCAAAAAAAAAAAAAAGAAAAGAAAGGGACAAGAAATTTTCTGTAATTTTTGCAATATCCTAACACTGTAGGCTCCTGCTAATAATTTTCTCTTCATCAGCAGGGCTAAAGATGGGAAGAAGTACCTCTAAGCTTAACCTAAATCAAGCTCCAATTTCCTTTTGCATATTTTCTTCCCTCTGATTCACTGAGATGAGTACTCAGGATACAACCAAATTATCTTGTGAAAGCGCTGAATGTTACAGATATTTTCTGCAGGCAGATGCAGTGCTAATTAGATAACGTCTGAAAAGTATCCTAACTTCTCAGCACTCTCTGACCTTTTCAGTTGGAGAACTATGGAAATGAGTGGTCATTTTGCTGCCAGAAGTACTTGAATATAGGCCCTGAGCGAGTGGGTGACCAGTTGAGTAACTCACTGACAGGCATGAGCCACGCCACCCCGTGAGGACAGCAGAAGCTGAGAAGAGCTTGTCCCCTCTCAGCAGAAATCAAACAGTCCTGTGGGCCCGGACTGCTTGAAATAGACATCTGTCAGGCCCAGGCCACACGACTTAGCTCAGTCAGGGCCACAGAGGTACGTGCTTAGGCAAGATGGGGGTGGAGTGGGTCTTGCTGAGCCAGCTCCATCCCACTAGCTGAGGATGAGTCTATTTTGAGCAACATATTCTAAGGAACGGCTGGGGTGGCACTCTGACCATCTTCCAGTAAATGTGCTATGTCAACATCAACCCAGTGACTGCTGGTCAAAAGCGGGTGCCAGCGTTCCTCCCAGAAGGAGACAACGCTGTCTCCATTACAGGACCACATTCAAACGTGGAGAACAGCCCAGTGGGTGTGGGGGGAGAATGAAAGAGGCTCAGCAAGGACCTAGAGACAAAATTTGGAATTATGAATGGTAAAATGTGATGTTTTCTCCCAGATATATAGATGCCATTTGAGCACTTAGCTAAATTATTTAAAAATAGATTGGTAGTATCAGAAATGAGTATATACTGAGTCACTTACCGATGTTTTGGAATTATAGTCCAAATTGAGACTGTAGGGGAGAAAAAAGTTTTCCTCAATCTTGTTTGGATCTGAGGGTGGGTCTGAAAATTAAACCGGCAAAGACAGATTACTAGGAGAAAAGCAAGCAAATTTTATTAAATTTTTACATGGATGTGGGATCCTTCACAAGAGAATGAAGACCCAAAGAAGTGACCAGAGCAGGAAACTTTCATACCTTTGTGACAAAGAAACAATACATCTGTGAAGAATAGACAAGACAGAGGGGCTTGGGCTGGGAGGAGTCCAGCCAGGGCTGGGTGGTCCTTCTCTTCTGTGTCTAGGAAGATCAGGGTTAATTGGCCAAGGTTCATGTGTAGATTCCTCTGCTGTGTCTTTGCGCTGCTAAGACTCTGTCTAGTAAAAGGAGAATTTCTTTCCTGCCTTTTGGCAGAAAAGGGGGAGCTTTTTCTGCATTTACTATTTCTTAATTGCCTTCAGCTCAAACTAATTTTTATGTCAAAGAGGCATATTTTGGGGTGACATTCTGGTTCCCTTTAAAAATGGAAGAAAATAAAAGATGATTATTGAACCATGCCATTCAATTAATAGTCATCAATATGGCATTAGACTACAAAGACTTTGCTATAAGTTACTTTGTTATAAGCTCATGATTCGTTATCCTAAACTACATTAAGGTACTCCAGACTATCAAGTATGGTTTTAATACACGTGTGTGTGCATATTCTGTAAGACAGTGAACACCCCAAACTTTCATTTCCTTCTTTTGCTTAATATCTATCCATCTCATTTTTATGTTTTCTTTTTCCCATAGCCCCACTTCCAGAACTATTTTCACTCTTTTGATATTTTATTTTTTAAAGATTTTATCTTTCCTTTTTCTCCCCAAAGCCTCCCAGTACATAGTTGTATATTTTTAGCTGTGGGGCCCTCTAGTTGTGGCATGTGGGATGCTGCCTCAGCTTGGCTTGATGAGCGGTGCGATATCCGCCCCCAGGATCGGAACCGGTGAAACCCTGGGCCGCCGAAGCAGAGTGCGCAAACTTAACCGCTTGGCCACGGGGCTGGCCCCTCTTTTAATATTTTTGGACTGATGCAATGGTCTAAATTTATATGCACAAGATCATATAAGAACCGATATAAGAAAGAAATATAACAAAGGAGAAAATTATAAAATATGCCATGAAGTTACTTAATATAAACTTCAGGAACATGTCCTCTTATTACTAAATATCTTTTTTTAATCTATCAGGCCATTTAAAATTTTATTATTTTACCCTTGGGACTTTGAGATTGAGAATTTAGGTTAAAATATCTCCTTTACTTCTCCTGCTGCTCCCAGCTGTGTGAATGTGAGCAATTCCGTTTCTTCTTCTGCCTGTCTCACAGGGGTTATTATGGGAATCTGATGAGATTACGTATACGAAAGCAATTTACAAATGGTAAAAAGCTATATAAATATAAGGTGTGATTGTGAAACTGGGTTTGTTTCTAGAATGGAATGAACAGTTAGGCAGATATGCCTTGGAGCCCAGCCAATAGGGCACTTTTCATCAAAGCTTTGAGTTTATTTCTAAGACGATTTTATCAGTCAGAGTCCAGGCAGGAAAACAAAATCCAGGACAGGGAGCTCACTGCAGGGATTTTATTTAGAGAATAGTTATAAAGCGTAGGCCGAATAGAAAGGGCAAGTTAAGGGTGATAAGACAACCCAAAGATGGACTCACCCTTGGGCTGGTGGACGAGGAAGGAAGGGGTATTCCCAGTGCCCCGGGGGAGCCGGCGGTGAGGGGAGGAGCAGATGGGGGGGGCGGTGCGGCAGGAAGTAGGACCACAAAGGAGATGCATCCAATTCTAGAGATGGAGCCCCAAACCCAGAGCAGTGGGGACATACCTCGGCCACCCTCTCCTTCCACCCTCCCAGACTGGACCCCCCATCAGCCAAACTCAGACTGAAGCCAGATGGCAAAGAAGCTCGGGAAATATAGTTTGTAGGGGGACAACTACGGAGCAGGAGAAGCACAGTATCTGAAAGCCAGCAGGATAGTTACCCATATCTTATTACAAGGAAATACAAGACTTGAAGGTTTATTCAGGCAGAATGCTCTCTAGACCGACAGGGCCTTTTAATCTAATCTTTCCCTTGAGGGTATCTCTCTCTTATATGACTGATATCACCATGAAGCCTGTTTCCACTTCAGCACCCTCACTCAGACACGAACCAGGCCCACCCACAAGTCCTCTTGCCACATCTGAGATAAGCTAGGAGTTTCAAAAATAAATAGGGAAGTAGAAATACTGAGGATAAAAGAATCCTTATGTCTGTCCTTCTATGGCAAGCTTGCTCCGGGATTCTCCCATCCTCTTCTTCATGCTCTCCCGTGACACCTAAATTTTAGCCCAAAAGCCTGGGACAAGCTGCCTGGGTCCATTCCTTTCTAGTTTCTGGGTTTCCTCTACCTCAGTAGTTGCCTGTTGTCCCCAGGTACCCTCAAGATATTTTGATACTTTCATGTCAGATCAAAAGAAAGGATTTGTCCCAACCAGCTGGCCACCGCATTTTTCTTTCCCAGGAAGAAATATCTGCCCAGGTGACTGGCAACCATAAAGGCCCATCCTTAGGTTGATCCTTCCCCTTAAACGCAGGGCTGTAGTTTTACTCTTGCTGGACCATCAGCAGCACCATATCTGAGCTCATATAGCAACTACCAAACGTATACAGTCAGTGCACATACAATGCACATCACTGAACTCTCATTTGGGTTCACTGATGCTAAACAACTCCCAGTGTGCCTGTAGAAACTTCTTTTCCAGTGGATACCAATGACCTCCAAGCTTTTTCACCTGGAGTACCACCCTTCCCCATCTTGGCAGTTCTCGTGCTTGAGTGTGGTTCTGTGATGGAGATGGCATTGTCTCCCTCTGGCGGAGGAACACCGGCACTCTCTTGTAACAGCGAAACAAATATTAATGTGCTAAGTGTGTCCATCTTCCTCCTTCAGAATGATTTTCCACATTACAACCTAGTGAGAGAAAATGAAATGAAACGTGTGTTGTTTGAAGAAATGAATGAAAGAATGAATGTTTGGTGAAGTTTCATTTCTTGTTTCCTTGCAGGCATTGCAACCACAGACTGAGAAAACTGAGCAAGACTGTGTGGAAGAACAGAGGGTAAACAGACTTCTCAAATAAATCCATTTCAACTCCGTAAAGAAAGAAAGTCAATAAGAGGAAAATTTTAATGATCAAAAGACTCTTTTGTACTTAAAATGGAAAGACAAAATTATACAATGCAATTTTCGCACTTTAGTTCACACAATGTGTGGTAGAAAAGAGAAGCATTCTGAATGGAGATTTGTTTCTCTTCAATATGATTTCTTCCTTCAAAGGGATAAGTGAGGAAAAATTCTGGGATGTTGTTATTAGCAAACAATATGTTCCCGCCCATGTACTTGAGAACAAAGCAATAAATGAGGAAGAAAACAAAGGGAAAGGAATTAACAAGTCTTAATAGGGAATTCTGTTTACATGGCGTTGGTTTTCCATACGCATCCAGAAAGTTAAACAAGAAATTGTCAGCTTTCACGTCACCAAATTGCAGCTTCCTTCTGCCCACCACGGTTTCTCCTGGCAGTCTCAGAAAGTTCTGTTCTAAGAACTAACAATCTTCTGTTCTCTATCTCAACTGAAAATTACAAAGGCAAAAACTGCAAACTTAAGGGCTGAACGTTCATGCTGTTTTGCCAATTTGACATCAGACATGACGTAAAATCTGCCTTTCTCCTAATCCCCCAGCACCGTCCCATCTAAAAATATTTCCAAGTGCTCCATTTCCTTTAAAACTTGGTAATAAAAACGATACACCCTGGGAGAGAGAGCAGTTGACAGTCATCCTTAGGGAAAACATTCAGAAATGTGGAGAAAGGAAAGGAAAGCATTACTGTCTTCAGGAGCTGGCTGACGCACGCCCTCCTGTGGTTATAAGAAGTACTACCATTTGTCAGATGCAGAATTAGACTTGACCCAAGATAAAAAATATGTTGTACTATCAAAAGGAGAGCCAGAAAACTTCTTAGAAAGAGATAAACCCATCTTAATATAATGTTGTATTTTTGTAGATAACGTACAAGGGCCACCATGAGAAACATGGGTATTATATTTTTAAGTATGTTTACACATCATCTGGGAGGAAAAATCAAACTGACATAAAGGTAAGCTGAATCTCTGAGTGATGATCCTTATCATGAGCAAACTCTGGCCTGATGCTAGGCGAGGCTCTAGGGGAGACAAAGGTTACTTTTGCCTGCTCTGGGGTTTCTGTCTGTGGCTGGCACCTTTGTCCTTTTCCCATGGTCCCAGGCTCCTGCTGACACAGATGGGTGACTCCACTCCTGACCCAAATCCTGCCCTGCTTCAGGCCCTGCCACTGCAGGTGTGGTACCAGTGGACCCCAGATACCCAGGAGTTTTTCATGTTATTGCTTCTGGGTGATGTTTGGTCTTTTATAAAGAGGTTTTCTGGACATACTCTACCATTTGTTGTAAGGGTGGGGATTAGGAGAAGTCGTTTTGGCCTAAAGAGTGACACATTTTAGGGCCCCTGAAATTCATTCACAGATGACTCCATCTGTGTCACGATCCTCAGAAGAGAAAGAACAAGGGCCTTGTCACTGAAATGCAACAATTCTTTTCATTCAGTCCCTTCTTGCAGATTCATTGGCCAAAGAGCTGGAAACAGCTTAAAATGCCCTCGGCAAAAGGACTATTTACTTTTTCCAAATCTGGTTTCATTTCCCATGAAAGTAGTAGTTTCCCTTCAGAGTGTTATTTTCTTCTGCTCAATATTCTTTAGCTGCATCTCTAAGACTCAGCATCTCTAAGACTAACAGCCTGTTAAACTTATTTGTTGTAACAAACGCGTTGATTCTTCCTATTGTGCAAGATACTATATGAGACAAAATGTTTGAGAAAACTGAATTCTTTGCCTCCAGGATCTTAGAGTTGGAAAAGAAACAAGAGTCACTTACGAAAATCATTATAAACCAAGACAGTACGTGCAAAGCGCTTTGTGAGTGGTACCCAAAAAATCATGCTTTAGGGCTTGGAGCAGAAAAGGATTAGGTCCTAGTCTGGTGTTCAGAGAAAGCTACACAATGGAAATAATTGAGCTGGGCGTTGGAGGATGAGTAGGATTTGAGCAAACAAGTGGGTGGGAGAGGCCATTCTCCATGAAAATAATAATATGAGCCAAGGCATGGAGAGAAAAAAGCAGAGCACAGGAAAGCAGACCAGCCAGCTGATACATAGACCATCACACGGTCAACAGTGCAATCAGAAATCATTTAACAAGAGCAAATGCAAGAATGATTGACCATCACCTACCACAATTTAAAACTTGTATCGTGTTTTCATTTATACAAGGAGGTCATTCAGTCTTTAATGAAATGCACACAGTTCCTTAGTATACATGCTACTGTTTTAAAGGAGTAAAAGTACCAAATATAAAATAAAACCTCCCACTTCAGCTTAGGGAGGGAGAAAAATTAAGAAAGGCTTATTATAATCTACTGATTTTCTAATGCACCTGTTTAACGCAAAAGGATATATTAGCAAAGAGCAAGTAAACTTGATTGCAAATGAAAATATAAATGTCCATGTGCAACTTTCTAAGATTAAATGTCTTAAAATAAGTCAAACATTTAAAATATTTTTTATTCAGTAATAACTCTCCATAAGACTTTTTCCTATCATATATTTTTCTCATAGCAAAATCTTATCTATTTTCAGAACAGACCTGCCAACATAAAAAGATTAGTGAATGATGATGTCATAACTCCCACATATAAATTATTTCAAATTATGTCTTAAAAATACTGCAAGGTGGAACTTTGTATGTTGCATATTAGCCAGCTTCGTAAGAATAGAAGGTACTTGCACAAATCCTTTTTATCTTGAGATTCAAGCGTGAGCGAACTCAACAGTTTCCCCACTGCTTCCAACGTTAATAAGATGCCTGTACGAAAGCAGGCAGTCCTCCAAGTAGAATATTACTTCTATTTAGGGACCAAAAAAGAGAAAGAGAGAGAGAGAAATTTCAATCAAAATCCATTTTAGATAACATGGTTTCAGGAGCCACAAGCTCTGTAGAACCCACAGCCAGAGGGTGGCATTCAGGAAGGACAGGGCCAGAGGGGTCCAGAAGCAGTGCATCTCCCCCTGCCACTACACCCAGTTACACAAGAGCAGAGACTGGAGAGCAGCTTCTAGTAGCTGTTTGCCTGACCATAGCCCTGTTTTTTCCAATACAACTTAATTGAATAATCAAATGACTATCATTAACAGTAGGTAGGAAAGCAAACTACCATTTGATAAAGGGCTATGTGCAGTTCTGGAAGAAATGATAGTTGCCATCACTTACATAGAACTTGGTTGACCATGGACATTGTGCTAGATGCCTTACACGCATTTAACAGAGTCCTTTAATTCTCCCAACAATCCTGAAAGCAAAGTATCACCTTTCTTATTTTACAACTAAGGAAGCTGAGCCTCAGAGAAGCAAAGGAAGGCCTCCAAGGTCACACAGTGCATAAGCAGCAGAGTTGGGCATGTTCTTGTACTGTGCTCTTTCCATAGTTACACCTGCTTTCAGGCAGCACTTGACGGAGGGCTCAAGACAGACCATTTGCCACCTCCAGCCTGTTATTTCCCTGCCACCCTGGCTTCCCTGAATGCGGGCTTTCTCCCTTGTTACCTTCCCTACATGCTTGCCTCCGAAGCACAAGCTTCCAGCTAACTGCACTTTTCTTCCATCTGGGAGCTTTCATATGTTTTCGTATATTTAATTAATACATCCAAGAGGATGTCCACATGCTCAACAATGGCCAACAGATGGAGGGGGTGGCCAAAAAAACAGGACAAAATTAAACTGCATTAGTAAAAACAGGGCTGTGGCCAGGGCCAGGAAGCCACTAGATGCTGCATGCTCAGGGCCAATCAGGCCACATCAGAGTCTGGGGCTGGTTTGGGACCCCACCAGCTAGGGAGATCCATAGTCGGGTGTTGGGTCTGAACATAGTGACCCAATAAGGGAGAATTACCAGCGTCAAGCTGGAGAAGAGAAGGCATTCAATGAGTTTGGAGGAAATCTTAACTTTTCCAAATATCAGAAGGGTTGAATATGGAAGAGGACATTTCCTTAGTAATTGTTGCTTCAGGAAAAAAGAGATACTAGCTACGAGTTGCAGGTTAAAAAGAAACAACTTGAAAAAAGTAGAATTTCCATAAATGAAAAGATCTGACAGGAAAAATAGCAAACAATTTGCCCATAAAATGTCCAAAGAGGGAAGAGCTGACCACAGGTCATGGGAACTGGGAAGGACTTGTCCTGAGAGCATCTATATCCTCTCAACATCAATATGGCTCCTATTAAAGTTATCTTTGTCTCTTGTCTTCATTTTTGCATGTCAACATCCCAGTTCATTTTAGTTTTGCTTCTTCTATTTGGACATCAATAGAAGGGTTTTCTTTGTAATTTTTTCTTTGGCATAATCTTAATCCAAGGGATTACCTCTCGCTCCTGGATCCTGCAGCATCCTCCTAACTGTGCTTTGTTACCACTATTCCTCCTGAACCCCTGCTTCTCGTTTCGTTAATCTCTTGCTCGTAAACCTTTACTAGCTTTTCATCCCCTGCAAAATAAAACCCAATTCTTATGCGTGGCGTCCCAGGTTCTACAAATCTCTGGCACTCTGTGTATCTGTGCCAACTGCAGTTAGCTATGAGGTCTCTGCCTCCCCGCCCCGCCCCCACTCCCGTCCCCTGCAGGAGTATTCCCTCTGCCATTCATAAGTCTTCGGGTATTGCTTGGAACAGCCGAATTTCTAACATGTCCCAGTCCCTCAATAAATATCTCTTATTTTGATTTCATATTACTCACCAGTTCAAAGGCCTGTGTGGTGGTGTTGTAAATTTTAACTAGCCCTACAATTTTGAGGTGGAGAGAAATGGTATTTATTCTGTTTCTAACTGTTCTGTTGCTCAAGAGCTCCTACCCGCAGGTTAATGGAGGGGGTGGGGGAGGGTGTGTGCAGAAATTAATTTAAATTCAACCTGTTTAAACTTAAGGTTATCTAATAGTTTTTAAAGTAAATCCTTCCGCCTCTTTTGGATAAAAATGCTCAGATCCTCATTCTCCTTCCTTCCCTCTCTCAGATGGCATGCAGGTGTATGAGAGAGTAGGGTGTGGCTTACACCATTCACTACATACCATATACCGTAGGTACAAACATGGCTTATGCCATAGTAGAGAGGAAGACATGGAATCCTCAGACATACATGGGGCAACGTTGCTGGACCACTTGTGTGCTCCTTGCCCTGCTGGAGCCTAAGATGAAGTCACTGGCTACCATTGCTTAAGATGCAAACAGTACGGTCTTGCTTGGCATCCAGTGGTGATTCAGCCTCTCCGGGCTCTCATGCACAATTTAGACCCCTCTTTGTTTGAATATGACTCACATTTGTCTCTAGTGCACATGTCCCATGGACATTGCTCGTTTTAGAACCACTTCATTCCCTCCACTATGACACCCTCTGGAAAGTTCCTGACCAGACTCTCACACACTCCCATATCTAGCCTGTGTCACAAGGAAACATTGAGTAGCATGGGCAAAGTCGATCTCAGTCCCTCTTTCCTCTTGACCACATTTTTCTGCCAAGCTTATTGCAACTTGGTTGCCCCCCAGGTTGGTCAAGTGCAGCCTATGAAGCAGCATCTTTACAGATCATCCTCCCACAAAAAAAAGACAAATTAAGACGCATGCATAAACACTTTACTCTCCTCCTCCACTTTCTCTTTTTCATCCCGATAATCTTCCAAGGACTTTTCTCATCTGGACCTCCAGTACGTAACCTTATTGTCTAGAACAGTAGATCTCCAAATGTGGTCCACAGACCAGCAGCATCAACATCAGCAGGACCTTGTTTTAAATGCAAATTCTAGAGCCCCATCTCAGACCTGTTGAATCAGAAACTCTGGCCACTGGGTCCAAGAATCTTTGTTTTAGCCAGCCTTCCAAATAGTTCTGATAAATGCTAAATTTGAGGACTATTGATCTAAACTACCAAATTTGGTTTATTATCTGGCAAAAGGGGAAGGAAGGAAAATTAATGAATCCTTTTTCAGACCATAGCTGGGATTTCAACACTTGCTGCAAAATCCTTTGTTTGAATGTCAGAAACTGAGTTACCCAGTTTCTTCTGTTTGTATATTTCTGTAATAAAAGAAAAGAAGAAGAAGAAAGGAAAAGAAAAAGAAAATCTTCCTTTAGGCAGATGAACACCTCTGAAAACCAGGGCAAAAGGGAAGAGAGAAAAAGAGACAATAATTGTTTTAAAGATATGAATCCCACTTCACTTGCAGAGACTCCCTTGTCACAAGACGGGGACCACAATGTCTTTCTTAAATTCAGGTCCTCCTCCAGGTCCTCCTACATTTCCATATTTATTTCTTATTCTCTTCTTTAGGATTCTTCTACTCCAACCTTAAAGTTTTACTCATATTATTTTTCAAGTGTTTCCTGTTTCCAAACATTTGAATATGCCATGTATTCTTAGAATATTCTCACTGCTCCCTTCCATGTATCTGAATCTTACCCATCCTTCAAGCCTCGCTCATTCTTCTTTCTCCGTGAAACCTGCTTTGGCCCTTCCAGAATTATCTCCACCAACAAACCTCTACTGAGTTAATGGACTCTTTTTATTATTTGATGGTTGTTGTTCTTTTGTATTGCCTGAGAATTATTAGATTTTTAAAATTTAACATAAAATAATCACTTTCTGTTGGAAATTACACTTTAGAAGGAAGAAAAAAACAAAGACAATATTGCTGTTCACGTTTCCGGCAAGGGAAGAAATCAAGAGCCAGCACCTAAAGAAAACATTGCCCAGGAAAGAGAGAAAGACTTGCCTCTTCTTGGAGCCAATGAAAATAACCAAAGTAGTAAATCTCAAACTCTTTTTGAAGATAGACCGACAGTGAAGGAAGACTATCGTATTAGCAAAAAGGAAAATGCCCGCAATGACCTAAAGATGTCCACATATCCTGAATCCACTGGGAATAATGGAGCCAAGGATGGAGATGATGCTGTCAGCAAACTCCATGACCAAGAAGAATACAGTGCCCCTCTCATCAGAAAGAATATGCAGCACATAATGGAGCCAGGGACGGTGGTTGAACTCTTGGGGGAAGACAACAAAGAGAACAAACCCAGGAAAGTTGTAAGCAAAATTCCAGCAGGAGCGAGCTATGCTAAAGGCCCCTCAAAAGATAAAAAGAGTCATCAAAAAGATCCCCAAGCCCAGAATATTCCAGTAAAAAGCAAAAGCACCTACCATATCCAACACAGCACTGACTATCTAAAACAGCTCCCAAAAGTCAAAAAAATCCCCAGTGATGTTGAAGGCAGTGGTTACCCAGATCTTCAAGAGAGGGGGGACAATGATATCTCTCCTTTCAGTGGAGATGGGCAACCTTTTAAGGACATATCTGGTAAAGGAGAAGCTATTGCTCCTGACCCAGAAGGTGCAGATGTTCAAACAGAGTTCTCCGGCCCAAGTGAAGCTGAGACGAGTCATCCTGACGCAAGAGGGCCAGGTTATAACGAGATCCCAGAGGAAGAAGAAAATGGCGGAAATGCCATCGGAACCAGGGATGGAACAGCAAAAGAGGCAAATGCTGCTGGTGTGAGCCTAGTGGAGGGCAGCAACGACATCATAGGCAGCACTGATTTTAAGAAGCTCCCTGGAAAAGAAGGAAACAGAGTGGATGCCGGCAGCCAAAATGCTCATCAAGGGCAAGTCGAGTTTCATTACCCTGATCCACCCTCAAAAGAGAAAAGAAAAGAAGGCACTAGTGATGTAACTGAAAGTACTAATTATAATGAAGTTCCAAAAAATGGCAAAGGTAGTGGTAGGAAAAGTCCAGAACATTCTAATAGGAATCAAGTGACCTCAAATGAAAAACAAAGATTTCCTGGTAAGAGCAAAAGTCAGGGCCGGTTCACCCCTTCTCGTGGTCTTGATCATGAAATTAAAAATGAAATTGGTTCCCATAATGTCCCCAATAATGAGGGGACTATAACACACAGCAGAAAATATCATTATGTGCCCCACGGACAAAATAACTCTTCAGGGAATAAGGGTATGGCACAAAGGAAAGGTCCCTGGGATTACAGAAAACCCCATCCCAATAGAAGCTTTAGTCACCCTAGAAAGCGTGACAGCAGTGAGTCATCTGACAGTGACAGTTCAAGTGAGAGCGATGGTGACTAGTCCACTAGACATTCCCAACAGGATAAGGGTTCGAGTACCTGTCACCTGTGGCTTGATGGTAAAGGAGAGCCACCTGACAGCAGACCAGATGAAGAAGGACAGAGCGGGGCATTGAGAAAACCGAGAAACTGGCCTCTTGGGGAGAATTTGTTGCTATTTTAATGGTCATAGTGTGAAATTCCATTCAGAGTCATGAAGCTTCTCTTTGTTTTTTTCCCTGCTTTTTTTCTCCCCAAATCCCCCCAGTACATAGTTGTATATTTTTTCAGTTGTGGATCCTTTCAGCTGTGGCATGTGGGACGCTGCCTCAACATGGCCCAATGAGCGGTGCCATGTCTGCTCCCAGGGTGCGAACCCTGGGCCGCCGAAGCAGAGCACGCGAACCCAACCACTCGGCCACAGGGCTGGCCCATGAAGCTTTTCTTAAGGAAAAAAAAAATTCCTTAAAGATTTATGGAATATGTAACAGTTGAATAGGTGTCATTTAAAAATAGTTTGTGAATGTCACAAAAGCATTCCCTTGTTGTTTGTTCTGTAGACATGAAAATAAACAGTATCTCTCATATGATAATCTGTAATTAAATGATCCATAAGAAAGTCTGTTGTCTGCGGTGCTCCATTTGCAACAAGTTTAGTTCTGCCTCTCGAAGGCAGTGCTGTGGCACTAATCCACTGAATACAGCATGAACACATCCCCTCATCCAGCTCTGCTTGATCCAGCGTTTCCTTTGTCCTCTGACCTCCCGCTGCTCCGGTAAAGTGCCCTGCTTCATATCCTTCTATGCTCTTTCCTCTGTTGCACATTGATAACTTCTTATAAGGCAAATTTTGTTTCCTGAAACCAATCTCCATGTTATCCCTTTTCTCAGTTCTACCTCCTTCCAGACAAAGAGGGGAATGGGGTGGAGGGAGGGAAACAGGGAGAATTTGAGAAAAAGAAGCCCAAACGCAAAGCCAAGACAAAAACTTACTTTGGTAGATATTATTCATTGGCTGATCCCAAATCATTTCCAGCCTATTTCTTTTTCCTGACCTTTAGTATAGATGCTTTTCTAGCTAACGGCCTCGTGACGCCATTCTAGAAATCAGACCTAAGCCTCCTGGGAAGGGAGGACGGGAGCTCTGGAAGGCTTTTGCTTTTTCATGATAAGAGGAGCTTATTCAGCTAGTACCACCCTTTCTCCTTTCTTACCCTACTCTTCTTTGCTTATCATTTACACGATGCTTGGAGGTGCAGCAGCCATTTGTGATCATGAAGGAAAGGTGTGAGATAATAGAAAATATATATATTGGTCTCTGCCCCTGGTTCTTGGCACAGAGATCCTAAAACCCTTGTGATTTCCTACGTGCTAAGACCACTAAGGAGCATCTCTTGTTCTAATGTTTGGTCTTTGACCCCAGTTCCTGACGCAGAGTTCCCAAACCCCTTGGAGTTTCTTGGATGACAGCAGTATCTTTTGTTCTAATGAGGTGACCCTGAGTGGGCTCCTGGATGGGGGCTGGTGACCAGAAAGACCAAGCCGTGATTAAAAGCTTGAAATGTTCAGCCCTACCCCCAATCTCCAGAGAGGGAAGAGGGGCTGGAAATGGAGTTAATAACTGATTATGCCTATGTAAGGAAGCCTCCAAAAAAATCCCAAAAGTATGGAGTTCAGAGTGCCTCCAGGTCGGTGAATATGTGGAGGTGCGGGGAGAGTGGCCCACCTGGAGAGGGCACGGAAGCTCCGCGCCCCTTCCCACACAGCTTGCCCTATGCATCTCTTCCATCTGGCTGTTTATCTGCATCCTTTATCATATCCTTTCACAATAAACCGGTAAACAGTAAGTAAATTGTCTTCCTGAGTTTTGTGAACCCAAGGAGGGGGTTGTGGGAGCCTCTTATTTATAGCTGATAGGTCAGAGGCACAGGTGACAACCTGGACTTGCAATTGGCATCCGAATGGCGAGGGGGCAGTCTTGTGGGACTTACCCCTTAACTTGAATTAGATTAACTCAATTTAATTGAGTTAAATTGTAGGACACCCAGCTGGTGTCACAGAAGTGCTTGGTGTGGGGAAAAAAACCCCACACATCTGGTGTCAGAAATATTGTGAGTGTGATAGTAAAAGAGCAGTGTTAGGTTTTCTAACATAAAAGGACCAAATAATCATAGCGATGCCACTAGATCTGCTCCGGCAGCCCTCCTGCCTTCAGAGCGCTTGTTCTTTGAGGAAAATGATTCTCTATTTGTTAAGCAACTGCTCTGCTTTTTGGTTATTGGCAGCTGGGTTGAATTACTAATTGGTATGCCTCTCCCTTCCTGACATTCTTCTAAATGAGAAGGGCCGAGACAAGAAGAAAGAGACAGGATAGAGAAAGAAAGGCGCATATGATTTCTCTTGTCTCTGTAAGACGTAAGTTCCCAAACAGCTGAAACCATGACTGGTATGTTCCATACACACCTAGATTACTGAGTTGAATAATACATATAACACAAGTGAATACAAGTCAGTGTCAACATTGTGGCATCTTCAAGAGATCCAAGCTCCCACAGTGGATAGATAGAAGGCGCTTTTCTTACGAAATAAACGTTGCGGTATAAGCTGTGGAATAAATCAGTTTCTCCAGACATGCACAAATAATGGTTAACACGTGCCACACCCTATTAAATCCTTCAACCTGCACTGCCAGCCTATTACATGGGTACCATTCTTATCCCCATTTTACAAATGAGGAAACTGAGGCAGACGACTGTTAGTAAGTGTTCCAACTAGTAAGCTAGGATTTGTATCCAGGAAGTCAGGCTCCAGAGTCTTCACTCCTAAACACTCACTGTGCTGCCATATATCATATAAAGAGACATACACAATATATAATAGACATTATATCTATGAATGTACATCTGCAGACACATACGTTGAGAGAGTGTGTACATATTCACGCACATACTATATGAATGTGTGTGTATGTATATGTTTATAGCAAGAGAGAGAATCTGAAAAAAATGCTAAGTAGAACATGAAAACAAGGAATATCTTTTTTCCCTTATTTATTCTCCGTCGGCTAGGTTTGACAGAAATCAGTATCAATGGAAAGACCTAACACATCACCTAATAAATTAGTCACCATCAGAATTCCAGAATAAACTATTCTTAGTACTTTGCTTTTTTTTTTTAATAAAAGACAATTTTGGCGCACACACACGTAAAACTGGAGGCAATTAATGAACTGAAGAAAACCATATCAGAATTTAAATTGCAGATAAATGAATTGAACTCACTCTGCTACTTATATCCCAGATTATACCAAACCTTTACATGTGAACGGTCTAATGACATGAAAAATACTTGGTGTTGTAAAGGGAAGAAAGTCAGCTGACAGAGAAAACCAACGTTTTCGTTGGGTGATTAGAGGTGGGACCTTCCAAAGGTCATCTGTCTTGGTCTGCTATCTAGTGGAGAAACTACATTTCAATTCTCTGGTTGGATTTTGTTTCCTCTCTCCAAGCTTGAGTGTTCATGCATATTTATTCAAATACTGACAATGTTC
Organism: Equus asinus; assembly: GCF_041296235.1. Classification (NCBI taxonomy): domain Eukaryota; kingdom Metazoa; phylum Chordata; class Mammalia; order Perissodactyla; family Equidae; genus Equus; species Equus asinus. The sequence goes on along the minus strand of NC_091792.1, from coordinate 92,191,663 downwards.
AGATTTTCTTCATCCATTTAAGGGAAACTCAAAACGTTTCAACATGTGCAATGCATTGTTTGGGAGGCAGCCATGGAGGAGTGAGTTTAAAACAGAAGGACCAGAGGCCCGGAAGCACCGCCCGCAGTCAGGCAGCGGGTCTGTGCTTTATACAAACCTAGGTTTCAGCCATCAAGCTACACTAGCTTTGCTTTTTTTTTTTTTATAAACATAGTTTTCCAAAATAGGGCAGAAAATTCCAGCCTCACAAAGCTGCCTTGCATGCAATAATTGAAATGAGCATGGTCTGCCACCTTGTGCCCAAAAAGAAAAGATCTTTCCAGGCTCCAGAGTTTATTTCCACGCCCACTCCTCCTTCCAACCTCGCTCTCCTAGATTTCTCTGCTTGTAAAACCTGCTTTGATTTTGCAGTCCTAATTAATCTGTTCTTAGCAACTTCAGCCAGTCAGTGCAAGATATCTTGATTCTGTTTGGCATAATGTTCAGCTCAGTTGAAAAACATTTATGAATGATCGTATTTTACAAAATTCCATGGGGATCAAAAGAAGAAGAGAAGAGATGCTCCGGGCCCTTATCAAGACTACAAGTCAAGGAGAACACATACAAAAGATACAAGGCAGACTGTGGTAAGTTCAATAGCAGAAATATAAACGAACGGATTATAGGAGTTCCGAGGAAAGAGATGAACTCTAGCTGAATGAAAAAGCAAAGATACAGTAAAATCTCTTTTCCTTGAGGTATAACACATTCAGAGGGGCGCAGACAGTAAGTTCCAACAGCAATTGAGGGCTTGACAGTCGACCTTAAACGCTACTATATGTATTGTAGAGCTTAGGAAAGATCAGTCCAACCATCGGATGGGGAAGTGGTGGTGAGTGAGATGGGTGAGGGGAGTTTGAAGGCAGAAAACTAGCAGTAAGGATGCTCAATGGGCCACTGGTATAATCTAGAAGAAACGTACCATTGTCTCCTCACTCAGTCTTTAGGATCTGCTTTGAACTAAGCAGGCACTCAAGGTGGCGTTAGTTTCAAAGACACTACGAGGCTTTCACAGAAGCCCAAGCTTCAAAAACAACTTCTAATAAGGTAACCTCTGCCAGGCAAGATATTGATACCCAGAATCATAGGTGTTATAAGGTAGTATTGGACAGCTCAGAGAAAAAGGGAAGAAATAGATAGATATGGAGGAAAGTCATGAAAGGGGAATTGGGACAGAAGGGGAAGAGGGAGGAACAAAGGCTTAGAAAAATTTAATGAGGAAATCTGGAGAGAAAGAGCAAAGCTCCAGTGCACTCTCAAGGCCAGAAACCCAGATGAGAAAAAAGTCGAAAGGATGAGTGGATTCACACGATACCTGCAAGAAAATCCACATGAACATGCATGGTTTAGACTTTAAATAATAAGGGCAAGAAGAGCTGTGAGTAGACACTTTTCTTCAATGAACAATACTCCATAAATTCATGGGGAAAGTTTAGAAGAGCGTATATGCTCCCTATTTAGAAATATGGTTATTACTATATTTGAATTTTAAGTAGATTTTTACTGTTTTTAGATTAATAGATTAGTAATGGAACTTAAACAATTTGAATTTAACAAGTTTTACTTAAAACAATAAGATAGAGAAGCCTCTGAAGGATCTCACAGAGACAAAGAAAGGGTAAAGAATTTAAAGGAAACTGCTAATGAAAATACAAATATATTGGGGCTGCCCTGTGGCTGAGTGGTTAAGTTTGTGGGCTCCGCTTTGCCAGCCCAGGGTTTTGCCGGTTCAGATCCGGGGCGTGGACATGGCCCTGCTCATCAAGCCATGCTGAGGCGGCGTCCCACATAGCACAACCAGAGGGACCCGCAACTAGAGCATACAAGTATGTACTGGGGGGCTTTGGGGAGAAGAAGAAGGCAAAAAAAGAAGATTGGCAACAGATGCTAGCTCGGGTGCCAATCTTTAAAAAAAGAAGAAAAGAAGACTATAACACCAGATAAAGAGACATTTAAAATATAAGATAATAACAAAAACAATTTTATGATTATAAATTAGCACATTTCTATGAAGCAGTCTTTTCTGGAAACATATAAATCCTGAAAAATCTTAAAACCTGAATATACCGTTAACCATGAAAGAAACTGGAAAACGTCATCAAAGAATTGCCTCTCAGAAAGTCCTCAGAGCCAAATGGCTTTATTAGTGTGTTCTCTCACACGTTCAGCAAATAGATAATTCGCATGAATCATGCACTGTGCACTCTTTTGGAAATAGTGGGAAAGATGGAAAGCTGCCCCCTCCATTTTATGAAGCTAAGATGACCTTGACATCAAATCCTTAAAAAAACAGAACAAAATACGAAAACCGTAAGACAACATCACTTATGAACATAGATTGGAAAAATCCAAGCAAATTTAATTGCAAAATTACTTTTAAAGAGTCATTCAGAACAACAAAAAAACAACTCAATTAACAAATGGGCAGAGGAACTAAACAGACATTTTTCCAAAGAAGACATACAAATGGCCAAAGGACATATGATAAGATGTTCAACATCACTAATTGTTAGGGAAATGCAAATCAAAACCACAATGAGATACTACCTCACCCATGTTAGGACGGTTATCATCAAAAAGACAAGAAATAACAAGTGTTGGACAGGATGTTGAGACAAGGGAACCTTTGTACACTGTGAGTGGGAATGTAAATTGGAACAGCCACTATGGAAAATAGCATGGAGATTCCTCAAACAATTAAGAATAGCACTACCATATGATCCAATTATTCTACTTCTAGGTATTTATCCTAAGAATACAAAAACATGAATTCAAAAATATATGTGCACCCCTATGTTAATTGCAGCATTATTCACAATAGCCAAGATATGGAAACAACCTAAGTGTCCATTGATGGATAATGGATAAAGAAGATGTGATCCATATATATATATATATATATATATGTACACACACACACACATATACACACAATGGAATACTATTCAGCCATAAAAAATGATAAAATCTTGCTATTTATGACAATACAAGTGGACCTTGAGGGCATTACACTAAGTGAAATATCAAAGGGAGAAAGACAAATATTGTATGATTTCACTCCTATGTGGAAACTAAACAAAACAAAAACAAACTCATAGTTAGAAAACAAATTGGTGGTTACCAGAGGGGAAGGGGGTCAGGGGGTGGACAAAATCAGTCAAGGGGGTCAATTGTATGCGATGGATGGAAACCAGACTTTTGGTGGTGAGCACACTGTAGTATATACAGATGTTGGACTATACTGTTGTACACCTGAAACTTGTGTAATGTTATATACCAATTTTGCCTCAATAAAAAGAGTCATTCAGTATGACCAAAAAGAAGTCATCCTAGAAGTATGAAAGCAGTTCAATATTATGAAATCTAGTCCTAAAATACATCACATCAGTAGCTCCATTCCCATCAGAAAATGACAGTGTCATTCATTGAACAAATATTTGAGTTGAGTTGAGTTCAGCTCAGTTCAGTTGAGTTCAGTTGACGGTCTACTGTGTGCCAGATACTGTCTTAGGTGCTGAAGACGCCCTCATGGAACTTACATTCCAATGGAAGAAAGACAGGCAGTATAATAAAAAGGAAGAGTATGTTAGATGGTGATAAATGTTGTGGAAAAAATAAAGCAGGGAAGGGTGATGGAAATTGCCGTTTTAAACAGGATGATCAGAAAAGGCTGCACTGGAATGACATTCGAACAGAATTCTGAGGAAGATGAGGGAGCTAGCTATGTGCATATGAAGGAAAAAAGTGTTCTAGGCAGGGTCAACAGCATGTGTAGAGGCCCTGAGGCAGTATCCTGTCTGGCATACTGAGGACAGCAGGGAAACCAACATGGTTGGAGTGGATGTGCAAAGGGGGAGTGGGAGGAGATCAAGTCCACGCAATGGAAGCATAGAAGACAGAGACTTGTAGACTAAGGAGTGAGATGGAAATTCAACAGAAGATTGTGAACAAAAAGTGGATGGCCCAACTTATCTTAGAAAGATAACTCTGGCTACTGTGGCGAAGAACAGAATGTCGTTGGCTAAAGGTGAAAGCAGGGGAGGGTCTGGAGGCTGTCGTAATAATCTAGATGAGGGGGATGGCAAGAAGGGGTCAGATTCTGTGTGTGATGAAGCACGAGTGGAGAAGATTTACTGATGATTTGGATATGAAGCTTTAAAAGAAAGAAAAGGGACATAAATGACTTTAAATTTTTGGACTGAGAAATTGGAAGGATGCAAAAAGTCATTCTCGAATACTCAACACTTATTTCTGATTTTCAAATTATCACTAAACAGGGAATACCAGGAAGTGGTACGCTCCTAAATATGATAAAGAATGTATATATTAAAAACAGCTAATATTATGAACAATGGTGAAAAACCAGTAGCATTCAGATTTAATTTTAAAAAAGCAAACAGGAGTTTATGGTGGAGAAAAACTGGGAAACCACTAGATATCCTTCAAGAGTAGATTGTACAAATTGTGGTCGAGTTATATAATGAAATTTTTTAATGATTTCAAAATATTTAGTAATGTGGTAAAATGATACAGAACAGGATACCAAACAGAATATAAAGTGTGATACCAGTTTTCTTAAAGTGTTTTTAAACATATACGTAGAAAAAAGACCGGAAGGGATAATGTGATGCATCTGTAAGTGATTTTTTCCTTTACATGTTTCTTTATCCTTGGTAAATTTGTACACTGAATTTTCCTTTTCTTTCATGATCAGAAAAGCTGTAAACATTATTTTGAAAAAGGATTACGTGCGAACTGGCTCAAGGCTCACACTCACTTGCTTTGAGTGTGCGATAGGTGAACAAGCCTCCTCATTTACTCAAAGTTGTGTCCTCCCTGTGAGACCACAGGCTGGCGAGTCCGAGTGGAGACTCGTTTCCATGGGTACAGGGAGGCTCGGGGAGGTCTGAGGGGGCTTTCACTCCCAGATTCTCCATCTTCTTTGGTCCCTCCGGTCTCCCGCACCTGGTTATAAAACACGCAGGCCGAGCTGGGGGGCCTTCTCTGGGAGGGGCTCATTCCTTTCAGCAGTCTGGGTCTCTGTGAAGAGAGAACTCCAACACTGAACAGGTCACATTGGCCAACTTTGTAGGAGGACACCGCAGACTCATGGATTATTGCTCATAAATTCTACCAACTGAAAAGTCTGTTAACGGAGGACAGTCTCCCAGAACCCAAACCTTTGGGAAACAAAGGCAGCAAACACATCTCAAATCAGCCCCTTGGGACCTTTTGCTCCTTTTACACTTTCAACTTTTGCTCCTTCGGTTCCTTCTTTGTTTCCTTGTCATACTTTCTGTTCTGTCTTTTACAGAGACAGGCGTTGCAGTCATATCCTGTCAGAATGACCAATTTGTACGTGACCTGAAGGCTTGCCTCAGTGTCAGCCACCAGATGATTTTCCGCATGGTGGTGAACTGGGGCAGCCACCTCTCCTCACTGGAAACAAGTTCTGTTTCGCAAGAGCCTGTCTAAAGGTTCAAGTTTGAAGTGTGTCTTGTAAGTTCCCTTTAAATCATATTTTCATTATTTGTAGATAGAGATAACCAGCAGGAACACGTTATCTCTTCATCATAGACTGAAAGCATTCCCACAATGCCAGGTGAATACAGAGGTAGGTCTGGACTGGCCGGACACCTAGAAGAGACCTGGGACACCGATTTGGTGGTCTCTGGGAAGATGCCGAAGCTAGTGATTTCAAATTTTGGTTTGTATGAAAATCAGTTGAGGAACCTGATAAAAATTGAAATCTCTGGGCCCCCTTCATGGTCTTAGATCACAAATGTGACTCTGTCTGCTCACTGATGCAGTGTTTCCGAGATCGACTGCTGACCTCCTGCACCAGAATCACCTCTTTGCTAAAAATACAGCTTGCTTTCTTCACTTAATACATCTGGGGTGTCAGCATATATCGAACTACCTCCTTCTTTTTACATGGTTGCACAGAATTTCACTGCTTGGATTTACTGTCATTTTTTAGCCAAATCCTATTGATGAACTTTTAACTCAATTTTAGTTATCATTATTAAAACCAGTGTTACAATAAACATCTTTGATTGTGTACCTTTGGGCATAGCAGTAGGGCAAATTCTAGCAGCGTCAAGCCTGGTTTAAGTATCAGAGATACAAAGATACAACACCAAGTTGCATATACTTGAAACCAGGTTCTTAGAACAAGTTGGAAAATACTGCACTTTACATAAATTTGCCTCTGTGACACTATCTCACACGCAGTATGCCCCCAGGGCAGTTAGTTCCAAGCACTGTGGCAGACTAGGTTCAAGAGAGTCATCTGAAGATCCTTAAAATAAAGCAGAACCTCTGGAGATCTCCATCTCTGAAGATTCTGGCCTCGGGGTGGGGGTGGGGGTCCCAGGAAGCTGTGGTTTAGGGAACCTTCCAGGGGAGGCTAATGATCAGCCAGGTTTGAGGATCTGTGCCCTGGAGACCCATGTTCAAGAGCCTCTAAAGCTGAAAACCAGAAAACATCACTAGATGGCAACCTCGCTCACTTATCTCTTTAGACTTTGCGATAAAATTAAGCAGAGCACTTGAGAGAGAGAGTCTTTTTTCTTCTGATTCATGATTAAATTTGGAGGAGATGTATCCCTATAGGAAGTTGGTTTTTCTTTAATATACAAGCAGATGCCTCTCTTTCATAATGCCCATAGCGTATTTCCTCCGAACTCCACAATCAAAAACAAGGGTTCTTTTGTTTGAATAATAGTCCCCCTGGAAACTTTTAATCCAGCTTTTGTTTGCACACATCTCTCCTATAAAACTCCTAAGATAATAGCCGGAATTTATTGTAACTAAAAATATCTCTTTTCTTTCTCACCAATGTCTGGATCTCATTAAAGCCAGAGACCAGCTGTGCTGTTTGTGAGGCGAAACCCCCTGACATTAACACTTTGCCACTGTTTTTCTAACTCAGCCCATAGAGATGGTGGATTCTTGGAAGGAACCTCAGAGGTCTTCTAGTCCAGCGCTCACCTAAAGCAGGATCACTTTCTTTTATCCCTAATAGCTAGTCATTTTGCCACTGCTTAAATACTTACACTAACAGGAAACTCGCTACCTTATACTTCTGATTCTAGACAGAATGATTCATTCTTTTTCCACATGACATCTTTCATGTTCTCTGCCTTTCTCCTCATCAAATTAAATATTTTTCAATGACCTTTCATGTGACCCATCACCATGCTTGTCGCCTCCAATTATCTGGGCACAATGGCCACATATCGCCCACACATCTTAGCACACAGTGTGACAGTTACCTCCCTTATTCTGGCCACTCACTCCTGGATTGTGTCAGATTCCTTGGCCTCTACAATACATCTGTGCCAGTGCTTGGCAACAAGTACAGGCTGCATGAATACTGGTTGCCTTTGCTTGTTATCTAATTTCTAATTATATAAGCACTGCCCTCCTTCTGATTTTTGTTTGCTTGTTGCTGGCTCCACGAGAACCAATGTTAGGCCGGCTTTGCCCTTTATACCATATTATATAATTTATTTTCTGAATCAAAATGCATAATGTAATATTTGATAATACTATTTCATCAAAGATTTTTGAATCTTGATGTTATGATCCTCTATATTAACTATCACTCCCAGTTTTTTGAGATGCAAATATATTATTAGCTTTTAGGCATTCATCTCAGCTATTTGTAAGAATTGTGAACAATGCAGAGGGTAGAACTGTGCCCTGTTGCACGCTGATGTTGTCTCCTCTGCACGCTTCAGCATTTCTAAATCTATAAGACCAGTAATACTGTTAAAATCAGAAGAATGAAATAAGAATAGTGACACAACTATACAAAAATTATGATAATGTAACTTGAAAAAAATAATATCCCCTCTTACCATTCCTTTTCAACATCATACTAGAAGTCCTTAATGCAAGGAGGCAAGAAAGAGAGAAAAAAATGTGTACATATTGGGAAGGAAGACATAAAACTATTATTCACAGATGACATGATCATCTATATAGGAAACCCAAAAGAATCAACCAAAAAACTCCTGGAACTAATAAATTATGATAGCAAGTTTGCAGGATACAAGTTAATATACAAAAATCAATTGCTTTCCAATATACCAACAGTGAACAAGTGGAATTTGAAATCAAAAACACAATACCATTTACATTAGTATTCTTCCAAATTAAATACTTAGGGGTAAATCTAACAAAATATGTCCAAGATCTATATGAGGAAAACTACGAAACCGATGAACAAAACAGAGAAGAACGAAATAAATGGAGAGATACTCCATGTTCATGGATAGAGAGACTCAATGTTGTCAAGATGTCAGTTCTTCTCAACTTGATCTCAAGATAAACTCATAAACTTGTAGATTCAATGCAATCTCAATCAAAATCCCAGCAAGTTATTTTATGGATAGCAACAAAGTGATCCTAAAGTTTATACGGAGAAGCAAAAGACTCAGAGTAGCCAACACAATATTGTAGGAGAACAAAGCTGGAAAACTAAAGCTACCCAACTTCAAGACTTACTACAAAACTACAGTAATCAAGACAGTGTGGTACTGGCAAAAAAAATAGACAAGTAGATCAATGGGACAGAGTAGAGAGCCCAGAAACAGACTCACATAAATTTTGTCAACTGATCTTTGACGTAAGAGCAAAGACAATACAAGGGAGCAAAGTTAGTCTCTTTAACAAATGGTGCTAGAACAACTGGACACCCACATGCAAAAAAGTGAATCTAGAAACAGAGCTTACACCCTTTACAAAAATTAATTTAAAATGGATTATAGACATAAATGTAAAACGCAAAACTATAAAACTCCTAGAAGATAACAAAGGAAAAAACCTAGATGACCTTGGGTCTGGTGATGACTTTTTAGATATAAAACCAAAGACATGATCCATGAGAGAAATAATTGATAAGCTGGACTTCGATAAAATTCAAAACTTCTGCTCTATAAAAGACAATGTCAAGAATATTAGAAGACAAGCCATAGACTGGGAGGAATTATTTACAAAAGGCACATCTGATAAAGAACTATTATCCAAAATATACAAAGTCAACATGCGGAAACAAACAACCTAATTTAAAAATGGGTCAATGACCTTAACAGGCCCCTCACCAAAGAAGAAAAACAGATGGCAAATAAACATATGGAAAGATGCTTCTCACCATATGTTATCCAGAAATGCAAATTAAAACAATGAGATACCACTACACACCCATTAGAATGGCCAAAATCTGGAACACTGACAACAATGAATGCTGGCCAGGATGTGGAGCAACAAGAACTCTCATATATTGCCAGTGGGAATGCAAAATGGTACAGCCTCTTTGGAAGACAGTGTGACAGTATCTTATAAAACTAAACCTACTCTTATTACATGATCCAGCAATTGTTCTCCTTGGTATTTACCCAAAGGAGTTGAAAACACATCCACACAAACACCTGCACAATGATGATTACAGCAGCTTTTATTCATAATTGCCAAAACTTAGAAGTAATCAAGATGTCCTTCAGTAGGTGAATGGATAAATAAATGGTGATACATCCAGACAATGAAATATTATTGACCACTACAAAGAAATGAGCTATCAAGCCATGAAAAGATGTGGACAAAATTTAAGTTTATATAACTAAGTCAAAGAAGCCAATCTGAAAAAGCTTCGTACTGTGTGATCCCAACTGTATGACATTCTAAAAAAGGCAAAACTATGGAAACAATAAGAAGATCAATTGAGGGGGGAGAATGAATAGACAGAGCAAAGAGGATTTTTAGGGTAGTGAAAATACTCTGTATGATATTATAATTATGGATATATGTCATTATACATTTGTCCAAGCCCATAGAATGTACAACACCAAGGATGAACCCTAAGGTAAACCATGGACTTTGAGTGATTATGGTGTGCCAATGTAGGTTCATCCTTGGTAACAAATGTACCATTCTGGTGAATGATGTTGATAATGGGGGAGGCTATGCATGTGTGGGGGCAGGGGGCATATGGGAAATTTCTGTATCTTCCTCTCAATTTTGTTGTGAACCTAAAACTGCTCTTAGAAAAACGTTTTAAACTATAATAATAATACATGACTTTCCCACTTCTGGGAAGATGGAGTAGAGATACTTTTCCCTATTCCTCCAGCTGAGTACAACTAAAATCCCTGAACATACATAGTCATGCATTGCATAATGATGGGGACACATTCTGAAAAATGTGTCATTAGGCAATTCTGTCATTGTATGAACATCACAGAGTGTACTTACACAAACCTAGATGGTATAGCCTGCTACACACTTAGGTACTAATCTTATGACACTGCTATCCTATATGCAGTTCGTCATTGACTGAAACATCGTTATGTGGCACATGACTACATTGAAAACAAACCAAAGAAAACTCTGAAAGGTGGAGAGAAAGACAGACTGGCCAGGGACCATAGGACCCAAGGAATGACAAGGAGTTAAGTTCGCTGAGTTTTCTTTTTGCCTCGTATATCTCAGACTTGGGGCTGAAGACATCGGCAACCCCGAAATGCCAACTGAAGTAGACAAAAAAGCCCCAACAAAAGCCTGTACTCTAATCAAAGGAACAGGAATGAGGCAGTGTAGCAAGATAGAAAATTTTAGACAATAATGGCTCTACTTCTGCCAAACACCACAGAAAAATCTCTGGCCCCACTCCCACTATGCACACCAGGGTTGAGTGTGGAGCCTAGACGTCCACACTGGAGAGGCTGTAACAAGGTGCCCCACCTCCACCTTCGGGGTGGTGTCAGAGAAGGCTAAGAGGGGAGCCAAGACTTTCATCTCAGCCAGCCTATAGGGAGCTGACCCTGTGCTATCAACAGAGACCACATGGGGAGCCTGGATCCACTCTTACTTAGCCCCTCCCTGCTGAGATGATGTCAGAGGAGGTCTAGCGGAAAGTTAGGACTTTCATCACTACCTAGTGGTAATGATGCCAGTCACCCACGATGCCAGAGGAGGCCACGTGGGGAGCCAGAAATCTCACTTCTGGAATAATGGGAAGCCACAGACACACACACACTCAAGGTCAACAGAGCCCATGTGGGAAAGCTGGGCTTCTGCGTCCACCTGGCCCTGAGGAGGCAGGGCACACCCCTCCCCTGCTGGAGTGGAGTCGTAGAAAGTCAGCTAAGACAGAAGTTAAATGAGATCCGGAGTCTCATAATATGTTATAAAAATATTCAAGACTCAACTGAAAATCACTCATCATTCAAAGAAATGGAAGATCTTGAATTGAACGACAAAAGGCAATCAACAGATGCCAACACTGAGATCACAGAGATGTTAGAATTGTCTAACAAATAATTTTAAAGCAACCATCATTAAGTGCTTCAATGAGCAATTTATGAACATACTTTCAATAAATGAAAAACAGAGTTTCAGAAAAGAAACTGAAGATATAAAGAATTGAACGAAAATTTTAGAACTGAAAAATAAAATAACATAAATAAAAAACTCAGTGGATGAGCTCAGTAGAAGAATGGAGAGGACAGAGGAAAGAATCAGTGAACTGGAAGAGACAACAATAGAAATTATTCCATCTAAACACAGAGAAAAAATGGACTGGAAAAAAAATGAACAGAGCGTCAGGGATCAGTAGGACTACAATAAAAGCGCTAACATTTGTGTCATGGAAATCCAAGGAGAGGAAAAAGAGGGCAAGGCTGGTAAGGTACTTGAAGAAATAATGGATGAAAACTTTCCAAATTTGGCAAAAGACAAAACCTACAGATTCAAAATACTGAGTGAACCCCAGACAAGATAAACTGCTAGAAAGAGTGTACAAGAAACTCTTTTTCTGAACAGAGTAAAAGAATCTGATGCACCCACTAGCCTAATTCTTCTAGAGTAAGGTCACCTAAACCTCCTAATTAATGGAGGATTCTGTTTCCTAACCTAACTGGAAGGTTAGCTGAGCCTGTCATCAGAATGTTACTGCATTTGTGGAAGAATGAATTTTTCATACAGGCTGCCTGTTGGGGAGCCTAAAGAGATGGAGAGTAAGGTCTTCTCGTGCCTTGGTGGTTTTTGTCTGTTTGCTAATAAATGCATAAACGTGTAGCAGATTCTGTCTGAGACTGTTTTCACCATGGTAGCAATGTTGTGAAGGAGTCCTGTAGCTCCCAGCCTCTCCTAATTATTGGAGGATACAAATACTTAGAAGAGCTTGAAAATTCTGAGTAGATGAATTGAGTTAGGTCATTCATAACAATACGGTACCAAGCATTCCTATTATAACAAGCAGCCTCAATAATTGGGCTATTTTTTTTATAGGTTATATACTGGGAATAAATTAAGCCAATCTTCTTTATTTAATGATAATATATTGCTGTCAGGAAATCCTTAAATAAGGAAGGTCAAATCATATGGTTTAGATGGGGAGGGATAGGATATATACATCAAATTCTAAGAGTAGGACTTAATTCTAAAATACTTGGATAGGAATTAGGGCAATTCGCATATGCCCTTAAGTAGAGGCCCTTCTATAGACTTGAAATAGATACAGTAAATGATAGGAACTAAGGGACAACTGAAAAATGTGAAAACCAATGTAGATTTGAGTTATCAAGAAATATATATATAAATATTTCAAACTTAGGGCCTTAAAATGATGACTACTTTATTTAGTTTATAGGCCTTTTGGGTGGGTGGTTCTTCCAGACTAGACTTCTCAGCTCATCTCTCCTGGGCTCTCAGGTCACTGTGGTCAGCCGGCTGGCTCGCTGAGGGTTGGATAGTCTAGCACAGCCTCCCTCACATGTCTGGTGTTTGGCAGGCTGTTGCCTCAGTTCTCTTCCTCATGGCTCTGCATCCTCCAGAGGTCAGCTCCGGTTCATTCTCTGATAGTCTCATGCGTAAGCCCTTTCCGGTGCCCTGCTTGCCTCGTAGTTGCTAATTACCCATTGGCAAAAGCAAATCACAAAGTCAAGCCCTGGGACACACAACTACCTAAGTAATAACTACCTTGCTAACGAAGGCTGTGGTTAGACAAGGGGAAACATTGAGACATTTTTTCATCACCTATGGAAGAATGCACCAACTTGAGCCACCATGCATATTATACCAATTTAGGTCAATCTCTGTCCACTCTCTTGCTGAATCATTTTCTTGCCAAGGAGAAATGGGCTTGTTAAACTTTAGTCTGATACCACATATAAATTAATTTGGGAACGCTTTATGATTCAGATTTGAATGAGCTCAAAAAAGTATAATAGTGTGAATTTCATTCTTTTATTCAACAAATATCTATTGAGTGCGAAAAAGATACCAGGCATTGAGGACAAGCAAAAATTCCTGCCATTAGGAGCTTAAGTTCTGGGTTGGATACAGGCAATAAACAAAATAAATTAAATAAAATATGTAGTATGTTATATAGTGACTAATGCTAAGGAAAAAAACTAAGTTGGGGAAGATGTCTAGAAACAAGTGGGAACAGGTAACATTTTATGTAGGGTGGCAAGGAAAATTCTCAAAGTGACTTTTGACTACAAAGCTGAAGGAAGTAGGGAAGCAAGCCAAGACAATATCAGGTGAAAGGACACTCCTGGGAAAGGGAATAGCCAATGCAAAGGCCCTGAGGCAGGAGTGTGTCTATCATGTTTGAGGAACATTAAGCACGACTTGTGTGACTGGTGAAAAGAGAGTAGTCAAAGAAGAGGTCAGAGATATAATGAAGTTGAAGGGGGTGGGGAGGGGAGTGCCAAATTATAAGATTTTATGGGTCTTAGGAAATACTTTGGCTTTCGCTCTGAGTGGAATGGAAAGTCATCAGAGTGTCTTGAGCAGGGAAGTGCCATCTTCTGACCTACATTTTAGAAGGATCACTTGGTTATTGGGTAGAGGCTGGGGCAAAGGCAGAAGCAGTATTGGATTAAGGATGTATTTGAAAGTAGAGTAGACTGAATTTGCTGGTGGATGGGATCTGGAGCGTGAAAGAAAAGACTCAGCATTGACTGCAAGGTTTTCAGCCTGAGCAATAGAAGGATGGAGCTGCACCTCTGAGATTGGGAGGCCTGTGGGAGGAGCAGGTTTGGAAATAGTGAATATCGAAGACACGTTAAGTCTGAAGTGCCTGTGGCAGAGGTGGTTGATGGCCCACACCTGTCTTCTTGTCCAATCCAGGGCACATCGGCCCGACTTCCAATTCCAGAACTTCACACCTTTGTCTGAGGACTCTTCCCGCAGGAGTCTGCTTTACCACCAAAACTGGCTGGAAGTGTCAGGGAATTAATGCCCTCCAGGAGCAGCTGTCAATCAGTCACTGACAGGATTTGGAGTATAAATACCCCAGTTCCCTCACCCTTTGGCTAGAATAACTCTGAGGCTTGTGTTTTTGTCCCCAGAGTTCCCCCAGCAGGGGCACATTCCATTTGCCCACAGGATGGTTGGTTTGATAATGAATCCTTTATTGGATTTTTTCATTTCTTTGTCTTACTTCCCCATTTCCTTACTTTCATTTCCATCATCCAAAATAAAACATAACAAACGGGCTGGCCCGGTTGCACAGCAGTTAAGTTCACACACTCTGCTTTGGCAGCCCAGGGTTCACCGGTTCGGATGCCGGGTACAGACCTCCACACCACTTATCAAGCCATGCTGTGGCAGGAGTCCCACATATAAAGTAGAGGAAGACGGGCACAGGTGTTAGCTCAGGGTCAGTCTTCCTCAGCAAAAAGAGGAGGATTGGTGGCAGATGTTAGCTCAGGGCTAATCTTCCTCAAAAAAAAAACCAAAAATCAAAAAAATCTACTTTACTTGAATCCTTTTCCAGAGTCTGTTTCTGGTGCAACCGAAACTAAGACAATACCTATTAGACATCCAACGGCAAGGTCATGGATGCAGATGGACACTCAATCTCTGAGATTTATGGAAAAATTGGGCTAGGAATATGAATTTGGGAGCCATCCACATATGAACAGTTTGGGAGACATGAGAGTGAATGAGATCATCCAGGGAATGAGTGAAAATAGAAAAGAAACGCAGTCTAAGAATAGGTGGGAACCCTTGGTCACACTAAAATTTAGAGGTAAGAGAAGTGAGGAGGAAGCACCAAAAAAAATGCCAAGAAGCAGCAGCCAGGGAAGTTGGAGGAACTCAGGCAAATGAAGAAAGTCCTCCCAAGAATTAAAAGTATTGGTTCCCGGATCCCACTGCAGATCAAAGAACCAGGATCTCTGTTGGTTCACACAGGGAGTTTGCATTTTTGAAGACCTCTCAGATATTCCTTAAGAATAATGAGATTCAAGGAATATTGACCCTTAGAAATTCCTATTTTCCCCCTTTTTTGGGGGGTGGGGATGGGGTGATGGTTGGTGGCGTAGGTGACATGGTGTAGACAAGCTTTTGTTCTTTCTTGGTAAGCTCACAACAGAAAAAAATGCCCAATATTACTAGTTGGGCGTTTGTAACTGACTTTTCAAAAGCTCATCCTGCTACCTAAGCAACTTGTGCCCTTGTAATTAGATGTGATATATAGGTACAATTTCGAATTAGCTGAATATGGATCTTCTTTTCTGGAGTTGAGGTTATCCTGAGTTGATAATGTTAGTTGCTAGAGGTTTCATATTCTTGAGCTAGGTCATTAGCCCAGGGCAGGTCTACGGAAAAGTTGATTCTTTTTAAGATATAAAGTCAGATCAGACAGCAAGATTTCAGCTTTCCTTCAGTTCTATAAATACTTTTTTTCCAATTATGATCAATAATTATACTGATGAGACCGATTTTCTTTATTATCAGTATGCATCCAAGAGAAATCTCTTTGAAATAGTCATCTTGGGAAGCTATATGTGACATTTTTGAAAATCTTTTAGAAATACCTTCAGTATCCATGGCAACTATATTTGACAGGCACATTTTACTCTTTTAAGTAGTTTTGATTTTAGAATTGTTAACACTGATACTAATAATAGTTAACACCATTTCCTATAGCCATAAACTGAATATGAAGCCCTAAATTCATATGTTGAAACCTAATCCCCAGCGTGAGGGCATTTTGAGGGGGGCCCTTGCGGAGGTGATTAAGTTATGAGAGTGGATCCCTCATGAATGAGATTTAGTGCCCTTATCAATGAGACCCAACAGAGCTCTCCCGCCCCTTCAGCCCTGTGAAGTTACTGGAAGACGGCTGTCTATGGACCAGAAGGCAGGCCCTCACCAAACACTGAACCTGCTAGTGTCTTGATCTTGGACTTCCCAGGCTCCAGAGCCATGATAAATAACTGTTTGCTGTTCACGCCACTCAGTCTATGGTCCTTCTGATACAGCAGCCTGAACAGACTAAGACAATCATTCTCATAAACTGACTCCTACAGAGTAGTCTCAAGATTATTTGCAACAAAACGTTATGATACAAGTTTAGTAGATGAACATGACCTCTTGGAGAAAACTCTCAAAAGGTGTGCTATTATTAGTAGAACAAAAAACTGTAGAGATCCACAAAGAGACAAGACCAGCTCCATGATTTGTGAAAATGCAGGGCCTCCTGTTCAGAAAGCAGGGGCAAAGTGCTGGCGAAGGTACTAAATTATAAAGCTCCTTCCTTCAGCGTGTCTCATCTGCTCAAGCGCATGCTCCATCGTCCCAACAGACTTCACTTACAAAACACAAGTTCAAAGATAATTACTAAGAATTTCAAGATGGCAACAGTAGAACATTAAACCAAGTAGGGGTCCCTTCTGAGCAGGGTCTGTGTGACAGCACAGGCCGCCCACCCATGGAGCCAGCCCTGCAGAGATCACTGCTGTTCCGATAACACCAGTTTCCATTGATGCTTGTAAGTTACAGACTTTGTGTTGACCTCTTCTTGTTGCTATAAAAACTTCTTGTATTTTTAATATTTGTTTCCTTGTGGGTAAAAGAATAAGAAGACGATTCAGGGTGTCAAAAAGAGGTGTACTTAGTTAGGGCAACACAAGCCAGGCCCCTGCAATGGGGTGAGAGGCCGGGAAGCCCTAGAGATGGTGCCTTCCTGGCTGGCTTACTGAGGTGGGCCGCTGAGTCCAGGACATGGCAGCTCATTTTACCTCAAGTTCAAACAAAACAACAACATTTCCCCTGTAGGTGGGTTTCAGCAAACATCCTAAAGGCCACTTTATGCAAACCTTCATGGAAACACAGTGGAACAAAACCAGCGTCACCCCAACCCACTCTCTGTCCCACCTCATTTCCTGTGCTTCCTGTGGCTGCCATGTTGAATTCAATAGACAGTCACAAAAACACTGGCTATTAAGCTACTTGAGGTTAATTTATATTCTCGTCGTGTTCTAGGTTTTTGCTAAAATACACATGGGTGATTAAAGAAGTATTTTAGCTTTGAAACTAAGTTTCTTTAGTTTCCTGAAGCAGTTCCTTACGAGTGCCGTCTTATCTTTTTAATGATAATTTTCTCCCTGGCAGAGAACCACTTAGTTCTTTTGTATCTCCTGTAGTCTTTATTACAGCACTAAGTGTGGAACTAATTATATATTGAATAGAGTTTAACTATAAATAATAACTGGAGGAGAATGTGTAGAGACTATATATAAGTGTCGTCTTTCCCCCCAAAATGCAGCCAATTTTAAATGTAAATCTTGACCTTGATGCACTTTCCTAACTACTAGAGTATAGGATAATTTATACTGTTGCTCACATCTGGTATACACCAACGATGAGAGCATTAGAGTGAAGTTACTTTGTTTCTGATTCATTAATTTCCATGCCCATTTATGGGACATCACAGATTTCCTTGAATCATTCTCAGATATTTTCCGAAATTCTTGAAAGAGCTTCAAAACAAAACAAATTTTATTTTTAATTTATATTAACCACTTAATAGTTAGGAGGAAGTGGAGATACCATAGAGTCCACTTTTAAAATATCAGGTATTCTTTCCACTTCCACAGAATTCTTCCGTCACTGCTCCAATCATATCGCTACCATCTGAATTCAGGTTGTACCGGCTGTGTTACCTCACAACTTAGGTTTAAGAAAAGAGAACAGAATTTATTACAAGGGAAATAGCAATTACTAAAGTGAAATTTATATAATACAACGAAATTTTAGAATGACCTTGAGGAAGAAACTCTTGGACAAATGAATTGAACTTTCCGCGAAGCTTCTCAGACAAAGGAGAAGAAGGCAAATTAGTGAAGGAAGAAATTAGAACAGTATGGGCTAAAATTTCCCCAAAGTGAGTATGAGGTAAAAGATTTTCCAGTTACAATGAAAATAGAATTTGCTGACAAGGTCATGATCACATCAGACAACTCACAAGTGGGGAACAAGAAATTTACAAAAAACGCTATTTATTTTTACCTACACAATTTGGAATATTTCCAAACTATGTCTGGAAAGTGCCTGCCTGCCCTTGCCCATTTATTGCTCCTTTCTCCCTCTTCTCTCTCATTCCTTTACCAACACTCAGATGCCAACTTAAGGGTAGGAAGGAGTCCACTTACATGAGATATCTAAAATAGCCTCAAAAACCTCAGAGAAGCAGAGTAGAATGGTGGTTGCCAGGGGCTGGAGGGAGCGGGGATGGGTATGAAATTTCAGTTGTGCAAGGAAAGTTCTAGAGATCAGCTGTACAACATCGTGCCGATATAGTTATCAGTAGTGTATCGTATACTTAAAAATTTGTTAAAAGAGTAGCTCTCCTGTTAAATATTCTTACTGCAGTTTTTTTAAAAAAAGGTAGTAAGGAAGCACCCAAGTGCATTGAATCCTAGCCATATTTTGCTCCTTTAACTTGTATAATTGGTTCAGGTGATTCAGGTATTTATCATTGGTAAGGCATTCCTTATTAAATGAACTGGAACATCTGTGCTCCTAATTTAATGCAAAAGCCCCATCATCTTTCTGACCTTTGGAGTCTGGCACTATCTTTGAGAAGTCTAACTTGATATTTGTACAGTAATCCATTTAACAAACATCCTCACACTTTAGTACAGTGCTGTAAACTGATGGGGTTCAGGGCAGGCCACCCCAAGATGTGCCACTCTGGTATGTGGACTATTTCGAGCTGCAGACAATAAAGGCTCAGACTCAGCAAGAACATTCGACCTTTCCCCGCTAACTGCCTAAAAGAAATTTAAAATAAAGGTCTGTCCCCAGGACAGGTCATCACCATAGATAATTTTGGATTCTGGTAGACTGGGAGGATGTTTGCTAAGCCCACTCTTATCAAAGTTCTATTTACCAAACATTTGCTTTTCCATTTCCATGTGGGTTGCCTTCCTCCACTTTGAAGACCCAAACCACTACCCCCAACACCCTCCTTGTCTGTAGCTGAAGACACTTAAACAGGCAGCCTCGACCAGTTGGCTGAGTTGCTCAGTTTGCCTGAGCCTCTCGCATGTATACATGTTATAAAGCTTTGTTTAATTTTCTCCTGTTATTCTGTCTCGTGTGAATTTAATTCCTTGTCCAGCAGAAGGACCCAGAGCTGGTAGAGGAAATGTCTTCCTTCCCTACAAAACCTTCCCTGATGATGAAAAGACTTTACTCACAACACAATGAGTGATTCTGAGTACCTCCCTGACAGTGGAGAATGGGCCACATTACTGTTCATTTGAGGGTAGACGCTATTATTTTAAGCTAGTGAATGGAACAAGGTAGACTTGAACCCACTTCCCAAGAATGACACTGATTTGCAGTAGATCTCTGAAGAATCACTTCTCTACATCATTAGAAGACATGGCTCCTTTCTAAAGCCAAGGAAACACTGAGGATGCCTGGGTCCTTTGTAGATACTCTGACACCAGATCCTGGGACTTCCCTGGACTGGTGGCATTCACGTAGATAGGTGTTCAAAGTTGCACAAAACACAATTTAATGCCTTTGAGGCTCCCCTAAAGAACTCAAAAACACACCTTCATATAGATGCTTCAGCCTAAATTGCTTCCAGGATAATTAAATAAACCCCATAACCCAAATAAAGTCCAGGGTTCATGAGGCCCAGTCTCTTCAGGGGCTGCTTTCAAAAAAACACAATCAATTGTTGTAGCTTCTAAATAACATGGTCTTAAGGAGTTATATTATTGAAGGCGTGCTACAGAAGCTATGATGGTGGCATTTTTATAGCGTTTTACGTAAGATTGAAAAGCACATTTTACGTAAGATTGAAAAAGATGGTTATTCACCTCAAAGAATTGATTTTCTTGATGCCACCACTAAAGTTCAAAAGTCAAAACTAAGTAAGTGTATCTAATCCTTAGTTACTGCTTTAGACCAGCATCAAAGGGAATTCTATTCACAATCCACGGTAATATGTTTTAAATCGCTTTCCCCTTTTCTCTTCATTTCCTCTCTCCCCACAGCTCTCCCACGTCTTTCTTGCCACACTCCCCTTGAACGTTTTCCCTGAAACCCACAGACTTACTAGCTCCCTTCTTTCTGTCTCTTCTCATTTTCTTCTGTACAGAGTAAATCTGACCTTTTAGTTCAGAACCCCTCCCCATCAGTGTTTCTCAACCTTCTTTTTATTACTGCCTCCCCCGAGAAGATTTTTTAGACATGTTTTTTCCTAACTCTTCCCCACTCTCCCATGAAATTTTAAAGCCATGGATATACCATATACTGGCTTACATATTACAAATATATATATATATATATATATATATCCGTATATATACACAAAAAGAGTATGATTTTTTTCACCCCCCAAGAACTAATCATTCCTTGGGTGCAATATCATCTCAGCTGAGAATGTGTGGTCTGCAACACAGGCTGGACGGCAGAGTGGGGCAAGAACTGATGGGCAAGCAGTGCCAGCCAACTGCAAGTTCCTTTGTGAGTTCAAACTCTGTTCCCTTTCTGTCTATTTTCCAGCCATCTGAGTGCACGAGTCTAGATAGCACCAGTCCTAAGCAGAACTGTATAATTTGGCCTCCCTTCTTAGCTTCTGTCTTCTCCTCTTATTTTCCCTGGATAACTAGTATCCTGCAACACTTCACTCAAAAGACATTCTTACTCCTGCACCCAATAAACTCCTAGGTATTTAGGATCTCACCTCCTTGCTGTCAAATAAAACCCGCTAATCTGGGACAATTCTTTCATATTAAAGACCAATCCTTCAAAGTTGAGCCATCACTCCTCCAAAAATTATTTGCGTTTTAAGAAAGCACCTCCCTCAAAAAGAAAACTATCTCCCCCACAAGAATTAAGTTTTGCTACTAGTTCAGGCATCCTAGAAAGCAGGTAGGGAGGTTATCTGGAATAAAAGGACTCTTCAAATAGCCCTAAAATCATGAAAGAATAAGTTACTTAGTGACACATACTCTGCCTCTTCATAATACTTAGGATGCCTCTCTTAGCCACCATCTCTCTCCCTGCAAACTTTACCTATTCTTCTAGACTGGAAGCTTGAGAAGAGCGTCTTCAATATCTTTAAATTCCCCATAGCATGTAGCATGGTATGTTGCATATTGCTATCACTCAATGAAGCCAAGCTGCATTCCCAGTTCCATATATTTCTCATTTTAAGACACAGTCCTGCCTTACTTCTGGCCCTCCATCTCTTCATCCATCAACTGAAAAAAGTCTCTTTTTCTATCATCTCCATAGGCCTGATTAAGATTTCTATGAGAGGCAGCACGGTGTGGCTGTACTTTGCAAACTTTTTTGCCTCTAACACATAATAAGCATTACGTTTCATGCCACGACCTAGTCCACTTACAAACACACACACAGAAATTCCACAAAACAATATGAATGTGGGATGTACCACGCTAATTTCTATTTCATTTTATTTCTTAAAATCATGGTTGTGGCCCACTAAATTGTTCTGACAATCTCTCCGAGTGGGCTGTGAGCTGCAGTTTGAAGAACAAAGGGCAGAGGTTGAGAGCACCTGTGAGTTTTGAGTCAGAGTCAGAGATGGGTCTAAACTTGGCCACTTTGTCCTGTTGTGATATTGAATGAACGGTTTAGCTTTTGTAGGCTTTAGTGTTCTCTCCTTTGAGACAGAAATAACAATAGTACTTCCCTAGAGAGGCTGTTGCTGGGATTCAGTAAGTAATTCACCAAAGCTCTGTGTTCAGCAGATGGCACATAGTGCATGGCAACAATTGTTAGCTCTTCCTATTCACTCTTTAAATTCCTTCGAGAAACTTGGAGAAAGAAGTTATGTGAACGTAAAATATAATGCTTGTATTTTACTCACTGGGCACTTAAGTGTGTTCTACAATTTGATGCTCTTATTTCATTCAATAATTTTCATGTGCCTGTAAATCTTGTCTTCTCTAAGTTGGGGCTGCTCGTGAAGTTTTTCTTCTGCTACACGCGGCAGCCAGCACACAGCTCAGCTTCAAGTAGGATTAAAGTTCTCACCCGGCCACTTTTTTCACAAGTGATTTTTTATAACATGTCAAGGAAAAGAATAATGTGAAATAGATTGGGGAGTAGGGAAAGGGGAAACTATTTGCAACTTTGCATTAATACCTCCAACAAGGGTCAAAATTCATCTTGAAAGAAGACTTACTTTTCATTACTATAATATGGAACTTTTCCCAAGCAGTAACTTAAAATAAATATGGGAACCCAAAATCATAGAACCGTGGTGTTTTTGAGAAGTGCCACTTAGAGTGAAAATGTCTTATGAAAACAAGTACTCTTTATTTGCTTTGCCCTCATAAATCAGGAAGCGGTATTCCAAACTGATGTAGGAAAACCATGAAAAACAGTTTCTTAAGATTACAAAACCCTATATTGCTATAATCAGAGGTCTAACAAGATTACTCCCTAAGGGAGGAGTATGACACTGTATTATACCAAAAATTCATTTTTATGAAAGCACTTTATACAAATAATAGTAATAAAAGAGATGGTAAAATAAAGCTGGTCTAAATAATGCCAGAAAGAGTAAAATCAATAATTATTAAGTTAAGGTGTTCAAGAAGTTAACATCTGCTGGGCAACCAAGACAAATAAATGTAAATTTTATTAGCAAAATGAGTGAAGTAATATGTTGTGACAACATGAGAGAGCACAGAAGAGTGAATGGCTAATTGAACAATGCATCTCTGCTTGGTCAGGAGAGGTAAAGACTGCTGAGGGGGAAGATGATGAGGGAGAGCTTTCTAGAATGAACTTTAAGACTTGACGCCAACTGCTTTCCACAGCCATACTTGTGGAAAAGGACCAGCACCAACTGTCTAAATCATGATAAACCCCAGCTAGGAGGAGTTAGTTAAGGGGTTACTGAGCATGTTAGATTCACTATGAACTCAACCCTTGGCTGGACCTAGGACATAATAGGCCAATGAAATGTTTGAAGATTCTGATGACTTCCATTGTTTACAAATTGGAGAAAAATTATATATTTTATACTCTGTGGATGCCACTCTGGCATCCATTTGGGATCCACACAATTCCCTCCCTTTTTAAATATAGTTGTTGTGTACTTAGGATTTGGGGTTAGACACATGTTAAAATATGACACAAGTCTTTCCTGATGGATAACTCAGAACACCCAGTTATAATTATGTAAACACGGAAAAAATGTTACAAAGGAAGTGAGAGGTTTACATATTAAAATGAACACTAGCATTACCAATGGTACGCAAATATAATTTAAATCTATTCTAAGAAAAAGTTCAAGATTTATTCCAATCGTTTTTGCCAAATTTTGCTCTCACTTTGTGCTAGAATTTTTTGAGTAGAAATAACTTAATGAAAGAATTGTATTTTATATTATCCAGGAAGACGATTTCCTATTAATAATTGTCCTCTGGTGACATGTGGAAGCTTAACGAGAGTAATGAGGACAATGGGTCTAGTGATTAAGCATTATTATATTGATTTTTCAATTTATCCTCCTTTGATCAAGCTTTCAGGGCACTTCCTGAAGTTGACCGCCATAGCAGCCCACCAAAGAGGAAATGATTTGGAAAAATAGCAAACCCAATGCTGGGGAGGATAATTTGTAGTTAAATATAGTATGTATGTATCTAAAATTACTCTGACACATTCTTAAAAATATTACTAGCTAGACAAACTAATCAACCAATCAACCAGCCATTTGTTGGCCTTGGAGGTTTACTTGGAGGTCATATGTTTATAGAGCCTTTCAAATTTCTTTTTTAATTTGGTTATTTACTTTGGAGACCCAGAGCGAAACCACAGATGAAGAAGAAACATCAACCCTTTGAAGGTTTAAGCAAACACTTTCTGTGTGTGCTGAATGGGAGCCCACGCTGAAAGAAGAGGCCAGGTGCTCTGGGCAACAGATCTTGTATTCACAAAGCAGGTGTCCTAGAAAGATAACAGAAAGATATTCCTCTAACTGAACACACGGGTATATCACAATTGTGCCTTTAATTTAAAATCCGGGAAGATGAGGGGCTGGCCCCGTGGCCGAGTGGTTGACTTCGCGTGCTCTGCTGCAGGCGGCCCAGTGTTTCGTTGGTCCGAATCCTGGGCGCGGACATGGCACTGCTCATCAAACCACGCTGAGGCAGCATCCCACATGCCACAACTAGGGGGACCCACAACGAAGAATATACAACTATGTACCCGGGGGCTTTGGGGAGAAAAAGGAAAAAAATAAAATCTTAAAAAAAAAAAATCTGGGAAGATGAATTGACAAAACTCAATATGACCCAAAGGTGAGAACTAGGGATTATTTTAGCGCATTAAACATATACTCTGGTCAGATTATATCTGTTCCTTCATGAGCTGGAAAGCCAATTGCCTGAGGAGGAATGAAGGCAGTGAAGTTGCGTTCTTTTTTGTCTCAATGAAGTCGAGTTCTTTGAAGAGAAGAGCATAGGAATAGTGGCAGTGACTTCAAAAATTTGAAGAGCTAATATGGAATAGACATTGGACATTAGGAATAGACATTGTCTGTTTCTATGTAGAGGGCAGCCCTTGTAAGTAGAAATTAGGAGAAAGATTTCAGTTCAATAGAAGGAAGCACTTTTCCATTACAGTAAAACTGATCTCATAAATTAGTAAATTCCTCCACATTTCTCTCTGTGGGTTTAAGCAAAGAATGCATGCCTCTCAGGAAACACGAGAGTGGTGATAGAAAGTTACGTCAGAGGTGCTAAGGATCTGAAATTCTAAGCATAAAAAATTTTATATACAAGTCTCATTAAGTCTTGCGAAAACAACCTAAAACTTTTAACTCAAGTGAAGCTGCTGGACCTCATAAAAATGGAGAAAATTTAATGCAGGATTATGGGAGAGTAAAAGTCTTACAGGAAATTGACTGAAAATACTTATTACACCAGTTCCTAAATATGAAATGTTTTAATCAAAAAGGAAGTAGTGAATATTAGCAAAACTATATTTACTGGCTGGTTTATTTCAAAAAGTACATTATTCTGTCATTCTTTTAACATCTAAAAATATCTGCTCCTTGAGTAAATAAAACATTTTGTTTAGACATAATAGTGAAGGAAGCTGTAGGCTTTACTTTGGTTTAAAAAACAAAACACTCTGCTTTTGCCACTTACAAAATATGGAAAATTGTGAGTAGTACTGCTGGTTGCACTAATCATAAGACTTAGTGCTTCTATTTTTCCCCCTGCCTGCACACTGCTTAGACTTGTTGCTTTCCTTTGCTAAATATAGCTGGCTTCCTGCTATTTTCACAGCCAACTGGAGAATTTCATTAGGAAGGTGGAAAGCTAACAGTGTCACTGTGATGAATAAAGCGGTCAGCTGCTATCTCTCCTTGTTCCAGTGGAAAAATTTACAATGACTAGAGGTGCTGAGAGACAGAATGGAGTTTCATCAAAATAGCCAATTAGTGCAATAAGCAAAGGGCAAAAGGTGACAGCCTTCTTCTCACTTTTCCCTTGGCAGGCAGGTGGTAAAAGCTTCAGTTGAGAATGCAAAAGGGCCTTGGCTTCTCTTCTTGCTCAAATCTGGCCTCCAGGATGATTCCATGCTTGTAGTCTTATAAAATATGATTAGTGATCATTCTTCCTTGACTCTATGCAGTTCAGTGATCTCTCCTCTGTTGATCAACTCTGTAAATTTTCAGTGATTTCTCATTGCCTTTAAAGTCCACATCGTCAAACCAGGCTTCAACGTCCAGATATATCATTCTAACCATATCCGCATTTCCCCCCTACATGAACTCTCACACCAACCAAAGTAGTCTGCACATCCTTGCCCGAGCACACCTTTACATCTTTGTCATCTTTGTCTGGAATGCCAGTCTCACGTGTCCCATTTATCCTGTTGTATCAAAGTCTAGCTGAAATCTCCCCATCTCATCGCTGATCATTCTCTAGCAAGAACTCATTTGTCCCTCTATCGTTTACATAATGTTGTGCCCTAACCCAGTATTCTGAGCCCTTTCCAACTGACATGGATCGTTGATCCAAGGAGCTAAACTTCCTAATTGCTGCCCATTGTCATTGATTAATTACGTTCAGGATTACAAGTGAGACTATTCTTCATAATGTAACAATTGCCAACCATAAGATCCTCCATGTGAATTAAATGTCCTTACAGAAATCGTAAACTCACATCAAACTCTTTCTCCCCATCTTATCTAAAGCTGTAGATTACTTTAAAAGATTTCACTTTTATTTAAAAATAATACGTTCTAATTTGTTTTAATTGTAGAATTATATATAGTTCACAGTAATAAAATTTCATTTCCTGCCTGACCACAAAAGCTCAGTTCACAGTCTGTGAACTCTCTATGTCAATTTACTTAATACTTTGTAAAAATTGCATAACTGCACCATATGGACATAAAACTATTTAATCAGTCTTCTGCTAAACAAAATCACAAGGCTTTTTTCCCAATTTTTTATTATAAATAGTACTTTCATGAACAATTTGTTCATAGATCCTTGCAAATTTATGGAAATTATATGGGATAAATTTCCTATAAGTGGAATTTCTAGCACATAGGATTTTCTGCATTTTTAATTTTGAGAGATCTTGTCAAATAATACTTTAAAAAAAATACCAGCTAACACTCCAACCAATAACCTATAGGTTGTTTTTGGTGCTTACTAGTTGGATTGATTAATTCATGAATTTGCTTATGAGTTAAAAATATTAATGCACCACATTATTAAGAAGAAATATGTTACTTTGGTTCTTATGTTCCAGGAACATATGACATTAATTTAAAATCCATGGTGAAGTGTCAAAGAGCTTGTTGGTAAAAATCTATGAATATTCATTCGAAGTTGTATTTGAAGATTTCTGAAAACATAAGATTTCCGTGACTAAGGAAACATGAATAGGGCCTTGATTCTTGTTAGGGGAAGGAAGAACAGGAAATAAATCATTCTGTTGTCAAAGGGAGATTAGAAATCAATGAAATAAATATAATATCACCACTCTGCAACCCTAATGAATTACTAGATCCACACAATGGTCATCAATCCCTGTTAACCTCACAAAAGACAGATACATCTTGATGAAGGTACACAAAACCAGCTATGAAATAGTCTTGATTAAAAAGGCCAATCTGAATCTGACCAAGATTTAGAGTCAGATCTAACTACCAATTCACAGAAAACACAGAAATATATTAGACAATACCAGAGATGCAATCAGCAAAATCAGACAAATGACCCATTTTTTTTTTCATCATGGTCATAATTGCTTATAACATAGTGAGATTTCAGTTGTGGATTATTGTTTGTCATACACCATGTAAATATGCCCCTTCACCCCTTGTGCCCACCCTCTACCCCCCTTCCCCCAGTAACCATTAATTTGCTCTCTTTGTCCATAAGTTTGTTTATATTCCTCATATGAGTGAAATCATATGGTGTTTGTCTTTCTCTGTCTGGCTTATTTTGCTTAACATGATGCCGTCAAGGTCCATCCATGTGTTTGTGAATGGGACCATTTTTTATGGCTGAGTAGTATTCCATTGTGTATGCATATATACCACATCTTCTTTATCCAATCATCAGTCAATGGGCACTTGGGTTGCTTCCATTTCTTGGCTATTGTGAATAGTGCTGCAATGTACATAGGGGTGCATAAGGCTTTTTGAATTGTTCATTTCCAGTTCTTTTGGAAAGTACCCCCAGTAGTGGGATAGCTGGGCCATAGGGAATTTCTATTTTTAATTTTTTGAGAAATCGTCATACTGTTTTCCACAGTGGCTGCACCAGTTTGCATTCCCACCAGCAGTGGATGAGGGTTCGCTTTTCTCCACAACCTCTCCAACATATATTATTTTTGGTCTTGGTGATTATAGCCATTCTAATGGGCATAAGATTATACCTAAGTGAAGTTTTGATTTGCATTTCCCTGATGATTAGTGATGATGAGCATCTTTTCATGTGTCTATTGGCCATCTGTATGTCTCCTTTGGAAAAATGTCTGTTTATATCTTCTACCCACTTTTTGAATGGGGTGTTTGTTTTTTTGTAGTTCATTTGTGTGAGTTCTTTATATATTATGGAGATTGACCCCTTATTGTATAGATGATTTGCAAATATTTTCTCCCAGTTGGTGGGTTGTGTTCTCATTTTTACTTTTGTTTCCTTTGCCTTCCAGAAGGCCTTCGGTCTGATGAAATCCCACTTGTTCATTTTTTCTTTGGTTTCCCTTGTCTGAGTAGACACGGTATTTGAAAAGTTCTTTTTAAGTCTGATGTTAAGAGTGTACTGCCTATATTCTCTTCCAGAAGTTTTATGGTTTCAGGTCTTACTTTCAAATCTTTGGTCCATTTTGAGTCTATTTTTGTGCATGGAGAAAGATAATGGTCTACTTTAATTCTTTTGCATGTGGCTGTCCAGTTTTCCCAGCACCATTTACTGAGGAGGCTTTAATTTCTCCATTGTATGTTCTTGGCTCCTTTGTTGAAGACTGGCTGTCTATAGATGTGTGGGTTTTTTTCTGGGCTTTCAGTTCAGCTCCATTTATCTGTGTGTCTGTTCTTTTACCAGTACCATGCTGTTTTGATTACTATAGCTTTGTAATATATTTTGAAGTCAGGGATTGCAATGCCACCAGCTTTGTTCTTCTTTCCCAGAATTGCTTTGGCTGTTCTGGGTCTTTTGTTGCCCCATATGAATTTTAAGATTCTTTATTCTATTTCTGTGCAGTATGTCGTTGGGATTCTGATTGGGATTGTGTTGAATCTGTAGACTGCTTTAGTAGTATGGCCATTTTAACTGTTTATTCTTCCAATCCATGTGCATGGAATATCTTTCCATTTCTTTATGTCATCATCAATTTCTTTCAGTAATGTCTTATAGTTTTCTTTGTATAGGTCTTTCACTCCTTTGTTAAATTTATTCCTAGATATTTTATTCTTTTTGTTTCAGTTGTAAATGGGATTGCATTCTTGAGTTCTTTTCTGTTAGTTCATTATTAGAGTATAGGAATTCTACTGATTTTTGTAACTTGACTTTGTACCCTGCAACTTTGCTGTAACTGCTGATTATTTCTAATAGTTTTCCAATGGATTCTTTAGAGTTTTCTATGTATAAAATCATGTCATCTGCAAACAGTGAGAGTTTCACTTCTTCAGTGCCTATTTGGATTCTTTTTATCTCTTTTTCTTGCCTAATTGCTCTGGCCCAAACCTCTAGTACTATGTTGAATAAGAGTGGTGAGAGTGGGCACCCTTGTCTTGTTCCTGTTCTCAGAGGGATGGCTTTCCATTTTTCCCCATTGGCTGTGGGTTTGCCATATATGGCCTTTATCATGTTGAGGTACTTTCCTTCTATACCCATTTTTTAATCATGAATGGATGCTGTATCTTGTCAAATGCTTTCTCTGCATCTGTGGAGATTATCAAGTGGTTTTTGTTCCTCATTTTGTTAATGTGGTGTATCACGCAGATTGATTTGCAGATGTTGAACCATTTCTGTGCAAATGACTCATTTTTTAAAGATTGGCACCTGAGGTAACAACTGTTGCCAATATTTTTTCCTTCTCCCCACAGCCCCCCAATACACAGTTGCACATTTTAGTTGTGTGTCCTTCTAGTTGTGGCATGTGGGACACCGCCTCAGCATGGCCTGACAAGTGGTGCCATGTCCGCGCCCAGGATCTGAACTGGTGAAACCCTAGGCCACTGAAGCAGAGCCCGTGAACTTAACCAGTAGACCACAGGCCCAGCCCCATGACTCATTTTTTAAACAAACTACAAAGAGGGAGAGAAGAAAGAGAGAAAGAGAACCTATAGATTAAAAGAGACTTATGGAAGTGTATGGGCAGTATTTTGATCCTGATTTAATCAAATTGTAAAAATAAAATATAAGACAATTGGGACTATTTAATATTGACTGGATAATTCATGAAATTAATAAATTATTATTTTCAGGTATGAGAACAGTATTGCGGTTAGAAATACATAGTGAAATATTTATAAATGAAATGATATGATGCCTAGGCTATGCTTCAAAATACCCTGAATGGGAACAGAAGTAGACCGAGGTATAGAAGAAACCAGATTGGATATAAGTTGTTATTTGTTGCAGCTGGTCGAGGGGTACATGGACGTTCATTGTACTACCCTCTGTATTTTCTATATGTTTGAAATTTTTCACAGTCAAATATTTAAAAATAGAAAAGGTTTGCACTAAGATGTCTTCGAATATTCCTTCCTAACTACTAAGGTCCATTTAAAGAGGATGCCGTTAGGAATTTGAATGCTCCTACAAGATGGCCACAAGCTCACTAAATGCCTGGAGGCTCGCTTCAAATCCCTTTGCCTGTGATTTTAGGCAAGAGTAAGAACAGAAGCCAGATGGTATGGAAAACATACTTATAAGTGGATTCATAAGCCAAACGAAAGCTATAATTTAAGGGAAGGGACCAACAGTTCTCTTTAGCTTTCAAAATATTTTTGAACTCAGAAAGGGGCATGTATAACACTCCAACACAAACTTGTAATCTTTGGCCCAGACAAATGGATGCTCTTGTGGACAATGACAATGTAGAATTTGTCATCTTCTTCACATGGAATTTTTCGGTTACACCATCTCACCACATCCTTCCTTAGGGGGTCCTTTTTTTCCTGTTCCACTTTATGCAGTCTCCACCCCCCTCCAACATGTATCAAAGGAAAGAAAACATATTATTTTCTTTGCCCAGCTATTCAAACATATCACTGCAAGAAATTACTTTTTAAATACATAATACATTCAGTTACTTCTGACAGTCTTATTTATTAATCAACTCTTTATTGCAATCAAAGCCCAGACTGACTAGTTTATCAGAAGGCTGAAAATAGTGCCTTTCTACAAGGTTACTAGAGCATTCCACTGTTTGTTTTTTAACTGAAATTGAATTGAATTGAGGGACCTTCAAATGTGCCTTGGATTTCCATTCAGTCATCATATTACTCCCTCAACTTCTCCATTTCATTAAGTATATGTAGAGTTCATTAAAAAGTCTTGGAGTTAGAGCCCAGAAAGTGTATCATAAATCTGAGAAAATGAACAAGATATTCCAAAGATAGGGTTGGGGGGGGGTGCCTGGTGGCATAGTGGTTAAGTTTGCGTACTCTACTTCAGCGGTCTGGGGTTTGCAGGTTTAGATCCTGGGTGCAGACCGACACACCACTCACCAAGCCATCCTGTGGCAGCATCCCACATACAAAATAGAGGAAGATTGACAAAGATGTTAGCTTAGGGACAATCTTCTTCAACAAAAAAAAAAGAGGAAGATTGGCAACAGATGTTAGCTCAGGGCCAATCTTCCTCACCAAGAAAGAAAAAAGATAAGGATAGAGTCAGGGAATGTAATTGTAATCAGGAGTGATACATGCTGGCCTAATGAAAAAATCTTCCTATAAAGTGATTTAAAGCCTCTACTTTCTTTCATGCATTTTAATATATACTTTTGCTTACTGGCAAGTGGGATGAAAAGATTACTTCAATCTGTTTTTTTTCTTTTGAGGAAGACTGGCCCTGAGCTAACATCCGTGCCCTCATTTCTGTACTTTATGTGTGGAACACCTACCACAGCATGGCTTGCCAAGCTATGTCATGTCTGCACCTGGGATCCAAACCGGCCAACCCTGGGCCACCAAAGTGCAACATGCATACTTAACCGCTGCGCCACTGGGCCGGCCCCAAGATTACTTCAATCTTAATGCAAAATTTTTTTAAAGTATAATTTTCTTGGTTATCTATATTACTCTGTATACTACTACCTGCTTGCTCCTCTAAAATAATAAACCTATTAATTTATTCCCTTGTTCAAGAATCTATTACCTGGGAAAATTGGAATGTATACTAACACATTAAAAGCCCTCAGGAAATCAGCAGTAAAGGAAACGATTTAGCACAGCCTTTCCTAAACTTATTTGCCTTTTACTTGTGAGATTTATTAACATCCTAAGAACACATTTTGGCCTTGTGAATCTCCATCTCAATCTCTTTAGGAATGCTTTCGCTTAAGGGAAAGCTAAGTGAAAGGGATGGCATAGATAAGTAAGTCGTACCTTTGAACATTTTCATGGGACGTTTATTTTATAAAGGAATACATTACGTGGGGTGTTCTCTTCTGGGAAGATGGTATAGTCATAATTTTCCCCACCCTTCCCATTGAGGACAACTAGAAACTTTGGGCATTATATATAAAACAAACAAGAAGACGGAAAGGTGGAGAGAATTAAGCAGACTGGCTAGGGACTTTGGGACTTGAGGAACAACATGGTAAATTCTTCGGGTTTTCTTTTTGTCTCATATATACCAGACGTGGGGCTGAAGAAGCCAGCCACCCAGAAAGGCCAGTAGGAACAGACTAATAAGTCCCAACAAAAGCCCTCTCTCTAACCAAAGGATGAAGAAAGGGGCAGTCTGGCAATACAGAAGACTTTAAGACAATGACTGCTCTACTCCAATCAAACACTGCAGAAAAACTCAAACCCCACTCCTACCCACAGCAGCAAAGGCTGAGTGGGAAGCCCAGACTTTCCCCTTTAAGAGCCTATAATAAGGCATGCTCATCCCTCTACCAGGGTGGTGTCAGCAAAGGCCAAGTTGGGAGCCAGGGCCTTCATCCCTATTGTCCTGTAAAGAGCCCCTACACATCCCTTCCACTGGTGTCAATGGAGACTCTGCAGAGAGTCTGGGCATCTGCCCTCACCCTGCAGTAGTGAGGCACTCCTCCCTTGCCCTGCTAGGGTGGCACCAGAGAAAGCCTAGTAGAGAGTCAAGACTGTCACCACTGCCCAGCAGTAATGATGCCACCTACCCATTGTGTCACTGGAGACTATATATAATGTCCAGTGGGAGCCAAATGGGGGACTTGTGCTTCTACCTCCACCTTGCAGTAATGGGCAGAAGTCTCCTCTGCTGAAAAGAAAGAAGCCAGGTAACTGTCAAAAAGGCCAATTAAAACAAAAAGTTTAAAAAAGACCCAGAGTCTCATTATCATAATATAAAAATGTCCAGTTTTCAATCTAAAAATATAAGTCGTTATACCAAGGAACAGGAAGATCTCAAAGTGAAAGTAAAACGACGATCAATAGATACAAACACCAAGATGACAGAGATATTAGAATTATCTGACAAAGATTTTAAAGCAGCCATAATAAAAATCCTTCAATGAGCAATTACCAACACAACTAAAACAAACGAAAAAATAGAAAGCCTTGGTAAGAAATAAAAAAGAACAAAATGAGATTTTAGAACTGAAAAATGCAATAAACTAGTCAAAAACCTCAGTGAATGGGCTCAAAAATACAATGGAGAAGACAGAGAAAAGACTCAGTGAACTAGAAGACAGAACAATATAAATTACTCATTCTGAAAGAGAGAAAATAGAAACTAACTAAATAAATAGAGCCTCAGGGAACAGTGGAACTATATGAAAAGATTTAAGATTTGTGTCATCAGAGTCCCAGAAGGAGAGAAGAAGGAGACCAAACTTAAAAAGTACTTGAGGAAATAATGGCTAAAAAATTTTTAAATTTGGCAAAAGACATAAACCTACAGATTCAAGAAGCTAAATGAGTTCTATACAAGAAAAACTCAAAGAAATCCATGCCAAGCCTATCATAATTAAATTTCTGGAAACTAAAGACAAAGAGAAAATCTTAAAAGCAGCCAGAGAGAAAAGACATTTTCTCTTTATATATGGGAAAAACAACTCTAATGGCAGACGATTTCTCGTCAGAAATCCTGGGGTCAGATGAAAGTGGCACAATATTTTTCAAGTGTTAAAAGAAAATAACTGAAGATCTTGTCAAGATGGTGGCATAGGCAGACTCTGAATTCAGCTCTTCCCACGAACACAACCAGGTTACAGTTATTTTTGAAAAAATTACCCTGGAAAGAAAACTGAAAACTGGATAAAAAGAACCCCCACAACAAGGGACAATCCTGACTAAGGTGGAAGAAGCAGAAATTCCTTCTGGAGAGAAAAAAAGCCACCTTCAGGAGCAATGGAGCTTCTCAGCCAGCCAGGTGAGAGCCACCCTACAGTACACAGCCCTCCCTGGAGGAGTGAGGTCCTGAGCGGGGACCGATACTGCTATAAGCATCCTTCAGACTCAGCACAAATGAGACAAGGGTCTTACTATCTGGCTTTGCTAGCTATTAACTGCAGCAGGGATACCCCCAGAAAAGCTCTCAGACAAAAGCCAAAAAAGACCCAGATCTTAAAGGGCCCACACGCAAACTCATCTGTCTCAGCAACCTAAAATCACCAGAAAGAAGGCAGATGGTCTTTTGGTGAAAAGAGACTCACCTGGTAGGCTCTGGGTGCGTCTCAGTGAGAGGAGAGACCTCTCCAGAGACTGAGACATTGGTGGAGGCCATTGTTGTGACCTAGTCCAGGCGTGCCAACACAGACCCTGGCAGACACCATTGAAATTCTTCCCCTAGCCTGTTAGCCCAGTGGTCTGCCACACCCACTATAGAAAAGATTTAATCTACCTTAGCCAGGACAGGCAGCCTGCTCTAGGGACCAGCCCACCCAACAGCAAGCCCTCAAGGCTTCTTGTTGGTCTGCATTGACTGGGTACCTTTATCCTCTACAGGCAGGCGAATGTGTCAACTTCTGTTGGGCAGGGCCTTGTGAGGACCAGGTGAACCACAGGGGGCATTGGTGGAGAGGTGGGGGCCTCTGCAGTGGGGCATCAGCATGTGCTCCAGGGGTTTGGGAAGTGTGCATGGACCAGCACTGTGTTGACGGTGTGTGTCATCCTGTGGGGGATGAGGCTTATCAGAAGACCTGTGCTTCACAAATAGCCATAAAAGGGATCAGCCCCACCTTCCAAAGCCTGAAACAATTGAGTACTCCCATGCCTAGGGCCAGCCCCACTCAGCTGCACTCCTAAGAGAACTGACAATAGGCTTGTAGGCCTGAGACCAACAGCAACTGTAAGCCCCTGAGCCTAGCAACCAGCTACACTGGGTACCTACCCAATTAACAGGGAAACTGCAACAGGAGTGTACTGTTAGACCTTGCAGCCAATGATGCTGAGGCTCCCCAAACCAGATTTACAAACAGCTGGCCAGGGAAGGAAAGACTAGACTCCCTGGGTACCTGCATTAACAGCAACCCTGACACAGCAGGAGGACACAAGTAGCCCACAAAGGGGTAACTCCTGTATCATTTGGACTGGTGATGAGAGGGAAGCACACTGCTGGACCTCAAAAGCATCTCTGACATAAGGCCACTTCTCCAAGATCAGGAGACATAGCCAACTCACCTAATACATAGATATAAGCACAGAGAAAGAGGCATAATGAGGAGACAAAGGAATACTTTCCAAGCAAGGGGACAGGACAAAACCCCAGAAAAAGGACCAAATTAAACAGAAATAAGTAATCTACCCGACAAAGAGTTCAAATAAAAACTCATAAGGATGCTCACAGATATTGAGAGACGACTGGATGAACACAGTGAGCTGATCAACAAGGAAATGGAAAATATAAAAAACAACCAATCAGAAATGAAGAATAGAATACCGGAAATGAAAAATTCACTGGAGGGACTCAATAGCAGAGTAGATGATACAGAAGAACAGATCAACAATCTGATGAAAGACTAGAGGAAATCACCCAAGCTGAACAGAAAAAAGAAAAAAGAATTAGACAGAATGAGAACAGTCTAAGGGAACTCTGGGACAATATCAAGCACACTAAAATTCATATTATAGGTGTCCCAGAAGGAGAAGAGAGAGACAAAGGGGCAGAAAATTTACTTGAAGAAATAATAGCTGAAAATTTTCCTAACTTAAGGAAGGAAACAGACATCCAAGTACAGGATGCACAGAGAGCTCCAAACAAGATAAGCCCAAAGAGGCCCACACCAAGACACATTATAATTAAAATGTCAAAAATTAAAGATAAAGAGAGAATCCTGAAAGCAGCAAGAGAAAGGCAACAAGTGACATACAAAGGAAAGCCTATAAGGCTATCAGCAGACTTCTCAGCCAAAACCCTACAGGCGAGAAGACAATGGCATGACATATTTAAAGTGCTGAAAGGAAAAAACCTACAGCCAAGAATAGTCTATCCATCAAGGTTGTCATTCAGAATGGAAGGAGAGATAAAGAGCTTCCCAGACAAGCAAAAATTAAAGAAGTTTATCACCAAGAAACCAGTTCTACAAGAAAAGCTGAAGGGACTTATTTAAGTGGGGAAGTGATAAGCACAAACATGGATACAAAAATTATCGAAAAAATGAGGCAATAAAAGCCCTGTTAAAAGTAAAAATATAGTAAGGGTAGCAGATCAACCACCTGTGAAGATAATATGAAGGTTAAAAGACGAAAGTACTAAAATTACCTATTTCAATGATAAGAGGGTAATGGATAGACACACACAAAACAAGAGATTAGATAGGATTTCAAAAACATAAAATGTGGGAAAATTGGAGTGAAAAAGTAGAGCTTTTAGAAAGAGGTCAAGCTAAAGAGTTTATTGACTCAATATAGACTGTTATATACATAGAATATTATATAGTATATGCATGGTATTCACAAATCAGAAACCTATAATAAGTAAGCAAATAAGTAAGACAAAAGAAATCAAACATGTTATACTAAAGAAAGCCATCAAACCACAAGGAAAGAGAGCAAGAGAAAAAGAAAGGGACAGAGAAGAACTAATAAAACACCCAGGGAAAAAAAGTAGCAAAACGGCAATAAATACATATTTATCAATAGCTACTTTAAATGTCAATGGACTAAATGCTCCAATCAAAAGACATAGGATGGCCAATTGGATAAAAAAACAAGACCCATATATATATGCTGCATACAGGAGACACACTTCAGACCTAAAGACACTCACAAACTGAAAGTGAAAGGATGGAAAAAGGTATTCCATGCAAATGGCAAAGAAAAGAAAGCAGGGGTAGCAACACTTATATCAGACAAAATAGACTTTAAAACAAAAACTGTAACAAGAGACAAAGAAGGGCACTACTTAACGATAAAGGAAACAATCCAACAAGAAAATATAACACTTGTAAATAGCTATGCACCCAATATAGGATCACCTAAATATATAAAGCAATTATTAACAGACGTAAAAGAGAAATAGACAGTAACACAGCAATAGTAGGAGACTTTAACACTCCACTTACACCAATGGATAGATTATCCAAACAGAAGATCAATAAAGAAACACTGGCCTTAAACAACACATTTGACCAGATGGACTTAGTGCATATATATAGAACATTCCATCCAAAAATCACAGAACACACATTCTTTTCAAATGCACGTGGAACATTCTCCAGGATTGATCACATATTAGGCTACAAAACAAGTCTCAATAAATTTAAGAAGATCGAAGTAATATCACGCATGTTTTCTGACCACAAAGGTATGAAACTAGAAATCAACTACAGGAAGAAAATCAGAAAAGCCACAAAAATGTGGAGATTAAATAAAATGTTACTGAACAAAGATTGGGTCAATGAAGAAATCAAAGGAGAAATCAAAAATTCCTGGAGGCAAATGAAAATGTAAATATGAGATGCCAAAATCTATGGGCTACAGCAAAAGTGGTTCTAAGAGGGAAGTGTATAGCAATTCAGGCCTACCTCAACAAAGAAGAAAAATCCCAAGTAAACAGTCTAACAGTGCATCTAAAGGTACTGGAAAAAGAAGAACAAAGCCCAAAATCAGCAGAAGGAAGGAAATAATAAAAATCAGAGCAGGAATAAATAATATAGATACTAAAAAACCAATAGAAAAAATTAATGAAACCAAGAGCTGGTTCTTTTAAAAGATAAATAAAATTGACAAACCTTTAGCTAGACTCACCAAGAAAAAAAGAGAGAAGGCTCAAATAAATAAAATCAGAAATGAAAGAGGGGAAATTACAATGGACACCACAGAAATACAAAAGATAAGAGAATACTATGAAAAGCTATATGCCAAAAAATTGGATAATCTAGAAGAAAAGGATAAATTCTTAGAAACATACAACCTGCCAAAACTGGACCAAGAAGAAGTAGAGAATTTGCATAGACCAATCACCAGTAAGGAGATTAAAACAGCAATCAAAAACCTGCCAAAAAATAAAAGTCCAGGACCAGATGGCTTCCCTGGTGAATTCTACCAAACACTCAAAGAAGACTTAATTCCTATCCTTCTCAAACTCTTCCAAAAAACTGAAGACAGGGGAGGCTTCCTAACTCCTTCTATAAAGCCAACATTATCCTGATACCAAAACCAGACAAGCAAAACACAAAAAAGGAAAATTACAGGCCAATATCACTGATGAACATTGATGCAAAAATCCTCAACAAAATACTAGCAAATCAAATACAACAATACATTAAAAAGATCATACATCATGATCAAGTGGATTTCATTCCAGGGATGCAGGGATGGTTCAACATCTGCAAATCTGTCAACATGATACATCACATTAACAAAGTGAAGAATAAAAATCATATGATCATCTCAATAGATGCACAGAAAGCATTTGATAAGATACAGCATCCATTTATGATGAAAACTCTAAATAAAATGGGTTTAGAAGAAAAAAGTCTCAACATAACAAAGGCCCTATATGACAAACCCATAGCA
The DNA here is from genome assembly GCF_041296235.1 of Equus asinus. Classification (NCBI taxonomy): domain Eukaryota; kingdom Metazoa; phylum Chordata; class Mammalia; order Perissodactyla; family Equidae; genus Equus; species Equus asinus. The sequence continues at coordinate 92,152,677 of NC_091792.1, read as the reverse complement.
AATATCATTCTCAATGAAGAAAAACTGAATGCTATCCATCTAAGAACAGGAACCAGACAAGGTATGCCCACTTTCACCACTCTCATTTAACATAGTATTGGAAGTCCTAGCCAGAGCAATCAGACAAGAAGAAGAAATAAGAGGGATCCATATTGGAAAAAAAGAAGTGAAACCGTCACTCTTTGCAGACGACATGATTTTACATATAGAAAACCCTAAAGAATCTGCTAAAAATCTTTTAGAAATAATAAACGAATACAGTCAAGTTGCAAGATACAAAATCAACATACAAAAATCGGTTGCATTTCTATACACTAACAATGAAGTAGCAGAAAGAGAAATTAAGAATACAATCCCATTTACAACTGCAACAAAAAGAATAAGATACCTAGGAATAAACCTAACCAAAGGGGTGAAATATCTGTACACCGAAAACTATAAAACATTGTTGAAAGAAATCCAAGAAGACACTAAGAAATGGAAAGATATTCCATGCTCTTGGATTGGAAGAATTGCCATAGTTAAAATGTCCATACTTCCTAAAACAATCTATAAACTCAAGGCAATCCCTATTAAAGTTCCAACAACAGTTTTCACAGAAATAGAACAAAGAATCCTAAAATTTATATGAAACAGCAAGAGACTCTGAACAGCCAAAGGATTCCTGAGAAAAAAGAGCAAGCTGGAGGTGTCACACTCCCTGATTTCAAAATATACTATAAAGCCATAGTAACCAAAACAACATAGTGCTGGCACAAAAACAGACACACAGATCAATGGAACAGAATCGAGAGCCCAGAAATAAACCCACACATCTATGGACAGCTAATATTCGACAAGGGAGCCAAAAGCATACAATGGAGAAAGGAGAGTCTCTTCAATAAATGGTGTTGGGAAAACTGGACAGCCACATGCAAAAGAATGAAAGTAGACCATTATCTTACACCATGCACAAAAATCAACTCAAAATGGATTAAAGACTTGAATGTAAGACCCAAAACCATGAAACTTCTAGAAGAAAGCATAGGCAGTACGCTCTTTGACGTCAGTCTTAGCAGTATATTTTCAAGTACCATGTCTGACCAGGCAAGGGAAACAAAAGAAAAAATGAACAAATGGGAATACATCAAAATAAAAAGCTTCTGCACAGCAAAGGAAACCATCAACAAAACGAAAAGAAAACCTAACGATTGGGAGAAGATATTTGCAAACCATATATCAGATAAGGAGTTAATATACAAAGAACTCACACATCTCAACAACAAAAAAAACCCCCAAAACTCCAATTAAAAAATGGGCAAAAGATCTAAACAGAGATTTCTCCAAAGAAAACATACGGATGGTCAACAGGCATATGAAAAGATGTTCAACATCATTAGCTATCAGGGAAATGCAAATCAAAAGTACAATGAGGTATCACCTCACTCCGGTCGGAATGGCTATAATTAACAAGACAGGAAACAACAAGTGTTGGAGAGGATGTGGAGAAAAGGGAACCCTTGTTCACTGCTGGTGGGAGTGCAAACTGGTGCAGCCACTGTGGAAAGCAGTATGGAGTATCCTCAGAAAATTAAAAATAGATCTACTATTTGATCCAGCTATTCCACTGCTGGATATTTATCCAAAGAACTTGAAAATGCAAAGGCATAAAGATACATGCATCCCTATGTTCATTGCAGCATTATTCACAATAGCCAAGACTTGGAAGCAACGTAGGTGCACATCAAGGGACGAATGGATAAAGAAAATGTGGTATATATATACAACGGAATACTACTCAGTCATAAGAAATGATGAAATCCGGCCATTTTTGACAACAAGGATGGACCTTGAGGGCATTATGTGAAACGAAATAAGTCAGAGGGAGAAAGTCAAATACCATATGATCTCACTCATAAGTAGAAGATTAAAAACAATGACAAACAAACACATAGCAAAAGAGACTGAATTGGTGGTTACCATATGGGAAGGGGGGAGGGGAGAGGGCATAAGGAGTGATTAGGCTCACATGTGTGGTGATGGACTACAATTAGTTTTTGGGTGGTGAACAGGATATAATCTACACAGAATTCGAAATATATTACTATGGACATCTGAAAGCTATATAATGTTATAATTTGATGTATGGCAATAAAAAAAAAGGAAAGAAAATAATTGTCAACTCACATTCCTATATCCAGTGAAAAGATCCTTCAGGAGTAAAAAGAAAATCAAGATGAAGGAATCTCAGATGAAGGAAAACTAAGAAAAGTTGTTACCAGAAGACACATCCTAAAATAATGACTAAAGGAAGTTCTCTTAACAGAAAGGGGACAATAAAAGAAGGAGTCTTGGAATATCAGGAAGGAAGAAAGAATATAACAAGCAAAAGTATGGGTAAATATAATAGACTTTGCTCCACATAATTTCTAAGTGATGTTTGATGATTGAAGCAGAAATTATGGCTTTCACCGAAGAATTTGATCCAACATTTGAAAAAGAATTAACACCAATTCTACACAATCTATTCCAGAAAATAGAAGAGGAGAGAACATTTCCTAATTCATTGTATGAAGCTGGTATTACCTTAATACCCAAACCAGATAAAGATAGTACCAAAAAAAAAAAACTACTGACCAGAATACCTCATAAATATAGATGCAAAAATCTTTTATTGAGGTAAACTGGTTTATAACATTATATAAATTTCAGGTGTACATCACTATATTTCGATTTCTGTGTAGACTATATCATGTTCATGACCCAAAGTCTGATTACCACCCGTCACCATACACGTGTGCCCTTTTACTTTCTCCCCTTCCCCCTTCCCCCTGCCCCCTTACCCTCTGGAAACCATCAACCTATCCTCTGTATCTATGTGTTTGTTTGTTGTTGAGGTTGTCTTTACTTTCCACACATGAGTGAAATCATGCCGTATTTGGCTTTCTCTGTCTTATTTCATTTAGCACAATGCCCTCAAGGTCGATACATGTTGTTGTAAATACACCATATCTTCTTTATCCATTTATCTGTTGATGGGCACTTAGGTTGTTTCCAAGTCTCGACTATTGTGAATAATGCTACAAAGAACATAGGGGTATAAATATCTTTTAGCATTTATGTTTTCATGTTGTTTGGCTAAATACCCAGGAGTAGCTGGATCATGTGGTAGCTCTATTCTTAATTTTTAAAGGAATCTCAATGCTGTTTTTTCTAGCAACTGCACCAATTTGCATTCCCACCAGCAGTGTATGAGGGTTCCCTTTTCTCTGCATCCTCTCCAAAACTTATTTCTTATTTTGTTAATTATAGCCATTCTGACGGGCATGAGGTGATATCTTACTGTAGTTTAGATTTGCATTTCCCTAATAATTAGTGACATTGAACATACATCTTTTCATGTGCCTGGTGCCCATCTGTATGTCTTCTTTGGGAAAATGTCTGTTCAGATCCTTTGCCCATTTCTTAATTGATTTATTTGTTTTTTTGCCATTAAGTTATATGAGTTCTTTACATATTTTGGATATTAACCCCTTATTGGATATATGATTTGCAAATATCTTCTCCCAATTGTTAGGTTTTCTTTTCATTTTGTTTCCATTGCTATGCAGAAGCTTTTTAGTTTGATGTAGTCCCATGTGTTTATTTTTTCTTTCGCTTCTCTTGTCAGGGAAGATGTGATATTCAAAAAAGATAGTACTAAGACTCATGTCAAAGAGTCTAACATGATTTCTTTACGGTTTCAGGCCTTACATTCAAGTCTTTAATCCATTTTGAGTTAATTTTTGTGTATGGTATAAGATAATGGTCTACTTTCATTCTTTTGCATGGGGCTGCTCAGTTTTCCTCAAAACATTTATTGAAGAGACTTTCCTTTCTCCATTGTATGTTCTTGGCTCCTTTTTCAAAAATAAGCTGTCCATAGATGTGTGGATTTTATTTCTGGGCTTTCAATTCTGTTGCATTGATTTGTGTGTCTGTTTTTGTGCCAGTACCATGCTGTTTTGGTCACTATAGCTTTGTAGTCTATTTTGAAATCAAGGAGTGTGACAGCTTCAGTGTGTTCTTTCTTCTCAGGATTGCTTTGGCTATTCGTGGTCTTCTGTTGTTCCATATAAATTTTAGGATTCTTTGTTCTATGTCCATGAAAAATGTTGTTGGGACTTTGATAGGGATTGCATTGAATCTGTAGATTGCTTTAGGAAGTGTGGACATTTTAACTATGTTAATTCTTCCAATCCACAAGTATGAAATATCTTCCCATTTCTTCGTGTCTTCTTCAGTATCTTTCAATACTGCTTTATAGTTTTCAGTGTATAAGTCTTTCACCTTTTTGGTTAAGTTTATTCCTGTGTATTTTATTCTTTTTTGTTGCAATTGCAAATGGGATTGTATTCTTGATTTTTTTCCCCACTATTCGGTAGTTAGCCTATAGAAATGCAACCGATTTTTGTATGTTGATTTTGTACCCTACAAGTTTACTGTATTTTTTTTATTATTTCTAATAGTTTTTTGGTGGATTCTTTATGGTTTTCTATATATAAAATCACATCATCTGCAAATAGTGACTTTTACTTCTTGCTTTCCAACTGGATCCCTTTTATTTCTTTTTCTGGCCTAATTGTTCTGGCTAGGACTTCCAATACTATGTTAAATAAGAGTGGTGAAAGTGGGCATCCTTGTCTTGTTCCCGTTCTTAGAGGGATACCTTTCAGTTTTTCACCATTGAGTGTCGTGTTAGCTGTAGGTTTCTCATCTATGGCCTTTATTATATTAGGTACTTTCCTTCTATATCCATTTTATTCAGAGTTTTTATCATAAATGGACGCTGTATCTTATTGAATGCTTTCTCTGCCTCTGTTGAGATGATCACGTAATTTTTATTCTTCATTTTGTTAATTTGGTGTATCCTGCTGATTGATTTGCAAATGTTGAACCATCCTTGCATCCTTGGAATAAATCTCACTCAATCATGATGTATGATCCTTTCAATATACTATTGTATTTGATTGACTAGTATTTTGTTGAGGATTTTTGCATCTATGTTCATCTGGGATATTGGCCTGTAATTTTCTTTTTCTGTGTTGTCCTTGCCTGGTTTTGCTATCAGAGTAATATTGGCCTTGTGGAATGAGTTAGGAAACGTCCTGTCCTCTTTAATTTTTTGGACGAGTTTGAGAAGGACAGGTATTAAGTGTTCTTTGAATGTTTGGTAGAATTCATCAGGGATGCCGTCTACTCCTGGACTTTTGTTTTGGGGGGAGGTTTTTGCTTACTGTTTGAATCTCCTGACAGTGATCAGTCAATTCAGATTCTCTATTTCTTCTTCATTCAGTTTTAGAAGGTTGTATGCTTCTAAGAATTTGTCCGTTTCTTCTATATTATCCCATTTGTTGATGTATAGCGTTTGTAGTATTCTTTTTATAATCCTTTGTATTTCTGTGGTGTCTATTGTAATTTCTCCTCTTTTATCTCTGATTTCGTTTATTTAAGACTTCTCTCTTTTTTCTTGGTAAGTCTAGCTAAAGGCTTGTCAATTTTGTTTATCTTTTCAAAGAATCAGCTCTTAGTTTCATTGATCTTTTCTATTGTCTTTTTAGTCTTTATTTCATTTATTTCTGCTCTGATTTTTATTATTTCCTTCCTTCTACTGATTTTGGGCTTTGTTTGTTGTTCTTTTCCTAGTTCCTTTAGGTGTATTGTTAGCTTGCTTATTTGAGATTTTCTTGTTTTTTGAAGTAGGCCTATATTGCTATAAACTTAACTCTTAGTACCTTTTTTGCCGTATCCCATAAATTTTGGTATGTTGTAGTTTCATTTTCATTTGTCTCTAGGTATTTTTTGATTTCACCTTTGATTTCTTCATTGACCCAGTTGTTGTTCAGTACCATTTTGTTTAATCTCCACATATTTGTGGCTTTTCCAGTTTTCTTCTTGTAGTTGATTTCTAGTTTCACACTGTTGTGGTCAGAAAAGATGGTTGGTATTATTTCGATCTTCTTAAATGTATTGAGACTTGTTTTGTGGCCTAACATGTGGTCTATCCTGGAGAATGTTCCATGTGCATTTTAAAAGAATGTGCGCTCTGCAGTTTTTAGATGGAATTTTTTGTATATATCTACTAAGTCCATCCAGTCTAGTGTATCACTTAAGGCCAATGTTTCCTTATTGATCTTCTGTCTGGATGATCTATCTATTGATGTAAGTGGAATGTTAAAGTCCCCTAGCATTATTGTGTTAGTGTCAATTTATTTCATGTCTGTTAATATTTGCTTTATTTATTTAGGTACACCTATGTTGAGCACATAGATATTTGTAAGCATTATGTCCTTTTGTTGAATTGTTCCCTTTATCATTTTGTAGTGCCCTTCTTTGCCTCTTGTTACAGTTTTCGTTTTAAAGTCTATTTTTTCTGATGTAAGTATTGCTCCTTCACATTTCTTTAATTCTCATTTGCATGGATTATTTTTTTCTATCCCTTCACTTTCAGTTTGTGAGTGTCTCCAGGCCTGATGTATGTCTTTTACATGCAGCATCTAGATGGGTCTTGTTTTTTTATCCATTCAACCACCCTATGTCTTTTGGTTGGAGCATGTAGTTCATTTACGTTTAAAGTAACTACTGATAAGTATGAACTTATTGCCATTTCATTACTTTTTTTCTGAATGTTTTTGTAGTTCTTTTCTCTTCCTTTCTTCTTCTCTTGCTCTTTCCCCTTGTGATTTGATGGCTATCTTTAGTAATACATTTGTATTTCTTTCTCTTTATGTTTTCTGTATTTATTATAGGTTTTTGTTTTGTGATTACCATGAGGTTCTTATGTAATAACCTGTGTAAATAGCAGTCTATATTAAGTTGATGGTCTCTTAAGCTTGATCTTTTAAGTGTACTAAAAACCCTACACTTTTACTCCCCCCAACACGTTTTATGTTTCTGCTGTCATATTTTATTTTTTATTTTTGCATATCCCTTAACTTCTTATCATAGATATAGATAATTTTAGTACTTTTGTCTTTTGACCTTTGTACTAGCCTTATAGTGGTTGACCCACTCTACCTTTACTGTATATATGCCTTTACCAGTGATTTTTTTTCATAATTTTCTTATTCCTATTTGTGCCCTTTTCTTTTCCACTTAAATAAGTCCCTTTAACATTTCTTGTATGGCCAGTTTAGTGTTGATGAACTCCTTTTGTTTTTGTTTGTCTCGAAAACTCTCTATCTCTCCTTCCATTCTGAATGATAACCTTGCTGGGTAGAGTATTCTTTGCTGTAGGTTTTTTCCTTTCAGCATTTTTTTCTAAAGATTTTATTTTTTCCTTTTTCTCCCCAAAGCCCCCCAGTACATAGTTGTGTATTCTTCGTTGTGGGTCCTTCTAGTTGTGGCATGTGGGACGCTGCCTCAGCGTGGTCTGATGAGCAGTGCCATGTCCGCACCCAGGATTCGAACTAACGAAACACTGGGCCACCTGCAGCAGAGCGCGTGAACTTAACCACTCAGCCACAGGGCCAGCCCCCCTTTCAGCATTTTGAGTGTATTGTGTGACTCCCTTCTAGCCTGTAAAGTTTCTGCTGAGAAGTCAGCTGATAGCCTTATGGGATTTTCTTTGTATGTAACTTGTTGCTTTTCTCTTGCGTCTTTTAGGATTCTCTCTTTATCCTTAATTCTTGACATTTTAATTATAATGTGTCTTGGTGTGGACTTCTTTGGGATCATCTTGTTTGGTGCTCTCTGTGCTTCCTGTACCTGGATGTATGTTTCCTTCCCCAGGTTACGGAAGTTTTCAGCTATTATTTCTTCGTATAAGTACTTTTCCCCTTTATCTCTCTCTTCTCCTTCTGGGACACTTATAATGCAGATGCTAGTATGCTTGATGTTGTCCCAAAGGTCCCTTAGACTGTCCTCATTTTTTTAAATTATTTTTTTTTTCTGTTCAGCTTGGATGATTTCCTCTACTCTTTCATCCAGCTCACTGATTCATTCTTCTGTGTCATCTGCTCTGCTGTTGATTCACTCTAGTGAATTTTTCATTTCCATTATTGTATTCACCAGCTCTGATCAATTCTCTTTTATATTTTCCAATTCTTTGTTGAAGTTCTCACTGCATTCATCTATTCTTCCGAGATCAGTGTGCATTCTTATGACTATTAGTTTGTCCTCTTTATCAGGTAGATTATTTATCTCTGTTTCATTTAGTTCTTTTTCTGAAAATTTGTCCTGTTCCATTATTTGGAACATATTCCTTTGTCTCCTCATTTTGTCTACTTTTTTGTGTTTATTTCGATATATTAGGTATATCAGCTTAGTCTCCTAATCTTGGAGATATGATCTAATTTAACAGGTGCCTTTTCGGGCCCAGCAATGTACTCCCCTTTTTTCTCCCATGCAAAATGCTCCAGGATTGTCCCCTGTGTGGGCTGCATATGCCCTTCTGTTTTGGCAGGATTGCTATTGCTGCAGGTGTATGGATAGGCTAGGCTGGTCCCTGGGCTGGTTGATTGTAAGTCTTGGTCACATGCGGCTGCTATAGTTCAGTTTATTGGGTGGGGCAAGCCCCCAGCACAGCTGGCTGTGAGGTCTAATGGCACACAATTACTGCTGTTTTGCTGGTAAGCGAGTCAGGCCCCCAGTGTGGCTGGTGGCTAGGTTTGGGGGCTCACAATTGCTGCAGGCCTCTGGTGTGGCTCCCTGTGGTGTGCTGCTGTTGTTGGCTCTCTTTTGAGCAGGGCAGGCCTCTGACAAGATCTGGCGATGTTGCCCTGTGGTACACAGCTGCTTCAGGAGCACAGATGGGTGGGGCTGGCCCCAGGCACAACAACACACAATCATTTCAGATGTTGGAAGCTGGGACAGATCCCTTTTGTGGCTGTTTGTGATGGCCAGTGACACAAGTCTGCTATGGGCCCACATGTTCCACTCAAAAATCTTTAACAAAACATTAGAAAATAGAATTCAGCAATTTATATATATATATATATATATATATATATATATATAAATGAACAACATGAAAAAGTAAGTTTATTCCAGGGATACAAATCTAGTTCAATATTGGAAAATCATCATTTCAATCCACTATATTCATAAGCTGAAGAAGAAAAATCACATTGTCATATCAATTAATGCAGAAAAACAACAAAATTCAATGGCCATTCATGATAAAAAAAAAACTCTCAGAAAATAGGAATCAAGGGCAACTTCCTCAATTTGAGAAGGAGATTCTACAAAAACTTACAGTTTATATTATACTTTATGGTGGAAGACATAATGCTCTCTCCCTAAGATGGGGAAGAAGGCAAGGATATCTGCTGTTACCACTCTTATTCAACATAGTGCTAGAAATTCTAGTCATGAGACTAAAGCAAGAAAAATAAAATCAGGCAAAAAATAAAAGATATAAAGCTCATAAAATAAAAAATAAAGCTGTTGTAATTCACAGACAACATAATTGTGTAGAAAATTCCAAAGATTCTACAAAAATATTTCTAGAATTAATATATTAACTCAGCAAGGTCACAAGATCAACATATAAAAATCAATTGTATTTCTATATACTCGCAATGAATACATAGACGCTGAAATTAAAAATACAACACCATTTTCAATTTCCCAAAAAGAATGAAATATATAGGTATAAGTGTAATAAAATATAGAGAACTTGTATGTTGAAACTACACAGTGCTGATGAAAGAAATCAAGGAATATCTAAATAAATGGAGAGACATGTCATGTTCACGGATCAGAAGACTCAACATAGTAAAGAGGTCAGATCTCCCTAAATTGATATACAGGTATAATCCACTTCCTATCAAAACCCCAGCAAAATATTTTTCAGATATAGATAAAATTATTCTAAAATTTATATGGAAAGGCAATTACACTAGGAAAACTAAACAATTTTGAAAAAGCATAAAGATATTATACAGCTAGCTAAACCTACAATCACTACAAAACTCAGAAATTGCACTCGTGGACATTTATTTTCATTTACGTTCACACACAAACCTGAACAAATATTGATTGCAACCTTATTCATGATAAACAAAAAACTGGAAACAACTCAGATGTCTCTCAACAGGTGAATGGTTAGCCAAACTATGGTACATCAATACCATGGAATACTACTCAGCAATAAAAAAGAACGAATTAGTGATACATGCAACAATCTTCAGAGAATTGTGCTGAGTGAAAAAAAAATCCGCAAAATTTACATACCATATTATTTCATTTATATAACATTCTTGAAATGACAGAATTATAGAAATAGGGAGCATATTAGTGGTTGCCAGTTGTTAAGGAGAGGGTAAAATTGGGCAGGTAGGGGGTGTGGCTATAAAAGAGCAACATGAGGGGTCTTTATAGTGATGGAAAGGTCTGCGTCTTGATTATGTCAGTGTCAATATTCTGGTTGTGATATTGTACTACAGTTTTGCAAGATGTTATCTTTAGGGGAAACTGAGTAAAGAGTACAAGAGCTTTCTCTGTCTTATTTCTTACAACTTCATGTAACCTACAATTATCTCAAAATTAAAAGTTTAATTTTTTAAAAAAGCCATAAGAGAGCCAGCCCTGATGGCCTAGTGGTTAAAGTTCAGTACTCACCACTTCAGCAGCCCAGGTTCATTTCCCAGTCATGGAACCACACCATCCATCTGTTCGTTGCCATGCTGTGGCACAGGTCACATAGAAGAACTCAAACAACTTACAACTAGGATATACAGCCATGCACTGGAGCTTTGGGGAGTGAAAAAAAAGCCATAAGAAGCTGCATTTAAAGATAATTTTGAGGGGCCAGCCCTGTGGCCGAGTGGTTAAGTTCATGTGCTCTGCTTTGGCAGCCCAGGGTTTCACCGGTTCGAATCCTGTGCGTGGACATGGCACCACTCATCAAGCCATGCTGAGGTGGCATCCCACACGCAGCAACTAGAAGGACCCACAACTAAAAATATACAACTATGTATGGGGGAGGGGTTTTGGGGAGAAAAAGGAAAAATAAAATCTTTAAAAAACAAATCTATTTTAAAAAAAATTTTTGAGACAGTAATCAGAAACCTAAATTCATTCTATGTAAATATTAACTAAGAAAAAAATACATGAATTTTAATTCAAAGAATTTGCATCCTTATCAAGTGGAGCATAAAATATGGTAGTTTTATAAGACCAGTTTTTTCCACATCTTTTGGGAAAGAGTCAAAATATGACAAAGAATTCTGAATTGATTAAATAATATATTCCATTGATATTAACTTCTATTACTATGTTCAAGAACCTAAAAGTTAATATTTATATTAGGAGGATATTTCTTAAAGTAAATACAAGAGGCTGACTAGGTTAGAGTGGGCAATTTGGGGTAGGAATTTTAGACAGAGAATTACAAATATCGTATTTGCATTTTAAAAATAAACAAATTAGGTCATTATAGAATACTACTTTATTACTTCAGCACACATTTACTGAAAGATTGATGTGTGTCAGTCATTGTGTTAGGGTCTAGAGGAAACTCGTGAATCATTAAATGGATCATTTTCTAAGAATATATTTATAAAACTGTTTCATGAGTTCTGGCATTTTACATATATATAAATATGTAGTGTGTGTGCATGAGATATGTTGTGTCTCTCAATAAATAGATAAATAGACATGGATATGGTATATATATACAACACATCACATAAACATATACATGTAAATAAAATATTTATACATTAATAAGAAAAATATATATATACTTAAGAAATCTCAGGAAGCATGAAGTAGTTTTATAAATGTTTTATATATTAAATAAATAAATATATATATATATATGTACACACACACAGTTCTGGAAAAGGAATAACATTCCACATCACACCTATACCTATTTTAGTAAGACAAATATTAACAAGGGAAAAAAACTTTAAAAACCTTGATAAATTCAATAGAGAAAAAGAAAAACTAACATTTTGCAGAAGTTTCATTTCATTTAATACTCATAACTACCCCTTGAGATAATCATTGTTATACTTATTTTACCAACGAGGAAAATGAGACTCGAAGAAAGTAAGGGACTGAACTAAGGTCACAAAGTTCACAGGTGTAAGAGCTGAAATTGGATCTCAGGTCTTCGCATCTCCAAGCCCCTGCTTTCTCCACCACACTAAACCATGTTACACAGGCAAACAATATTGTAAATGTGTAAAGGTATTTAAATTTTTCAAATGACTTCTGCATATGTTGCTATGGAACCTTCAAAATGATCCTATGAGTTCAGAAGGGTAGACATTATTCTCTCTACTTTACACTTAAGGGAACTGAAGCGGCAAAAAGTGAATGACTTGCCCAAGGTCAACCGACAAATGAGTGCTGAAGTCCGGGCCAAAAGCCAAATCCCCAATTTCCTGGGCCGGAGCTTTGTTTCACAACATCACACTCCCTCTGGTGTCCCTTTAAAATCACAAGGTCATTACAGCCCTAGGAGTCCCTGGAGAAAATGCTCACCAGCCTCAGGAAGTTGGCATTGAGGAGGGAAGAGGGGATGACACAGCTGTGACTCAGAACTGACTGGAGCCCAGGAGGGCAGGGAAATCCACCCTCCAGGTGAGGCAATAAGCCACATCCTTGACTATTTGTGTGAACATTTAGAAGAGTCCCCCTAGTACCTTCCACAAGAATTCTTCTTTGACCTAAACTTGTCATTTTTGGTTGAAGCAAAATACTTTTCCGAGAACTTTAACTAGATACCCTTTTCTTGACTTCTTGACCTTCGAGTGTTTCTCAGCCCTGCACAGTTTTAGATGACTCTCTGTACCGTGGAGGAGGCAGTCCTTTCAGGATACTGATGCTATTTATAGCAGTAAGTCAGGTGTAAGAATAATAACATAAGAAAGACAAAATGAAGAAAATGAACAGAGAAGGAGCTAATCTTCGAGAGCTTACTCTATGCAGGGCAGAATACCAGGTTCTTCACGTGAATTCCCTCATTCAATCCTCACAAGACCTTGTGAGGTCGGTGCCATTATCATCCTCATTTTGCAGACAAGGACACTGAGGCTTAGAGAGGCTGGGCAATTTGCCTAAAGTTGCACCTCTTGCAAGCCATAGAACCAAGATTTGAAGCCAAGTTTTCTGACTCTAGAGAGAAAATTTTAACCCTCCTGGATGTGACATCATTTGATCACCCAGCAGTTACATTCTTTTTTTTTTTTTATTTTTTTTTAAAGATTTTATTTTTTCCTTTTTCTCCCCAAACCCCCCGATACATAGTTGTGTATTCTTCGTTGTGGGTTCTTCTAGTTGTGGCATGTGGGACACTGCCTCAGCGTGGTCTGATGAGCAGTGCCATGTCCGTGCCCAGGATTCGAACTAACGAAACACTGGGCCGCCTGCAGTGGAGCGCGAGAACTTAACCACTCGGCCACGGGGCCAGCCCCCCAGCAGTTACATTCTTGTTGCGTGAACTATTAGTGACCCTATCAGGTGAAACTACTACTTGTATTACTAATACTAATAATCATAGTTAACGTTGACTGACCACTAGTTGTGTCTCGAGCACTGAGTCAAGGCCTTACTCCTGTTATTCCATTTAATCCTCGCAACAATTCTACAAGGCAGGTATTATTATTACTATCAATTGGCAAACAAGAAAATTGAGATGCAGAGAAATTAAGTAACTTGCTCAAGGTCACACAGTAAACAATTTGTTCGAATCCACGAAGTATAACTACAATATTATCCAATTAAAAAAAAATTTAAGGAGAATCTGTGGCCAGTTAGCAGAACCAAGATTATCCATTCAAGAATCATTCAAATATTTGTTTGAAGAGTATCTTGTTTTAATCGGCTAAGTGAACTAGCTCTTGACGAATCCTGAAGACAAATCTAACAGCAATCACTTACAAAACATTTCAACAGGAAAATGTCAGTGGTCCATATGTGGTTGAGTCCCAAGACCTCTACAAAGTACCCACTGATGGCAAATTGCGCATATGTCTCCCTGCGTACATCATATGCCCCCCTGTAATTTGCTCTTAAAAATAGTAGAAAGTCATCTCCTCTACTCATAGGGAAAAGAAAATAACCGGAATATTTCATAATGTATTACAGGTAAGGTATCAACCTTGCCTAGAGGAGTGACAAAGAAAAACAGACTTTGAACTTTGAGTGTTGAGATTCTCAGAGCCTGGAACTCAACATTCCTTTATTTCTAAAGAAAGCGGAGAAATGTTTAAATATACCTGTAGTTTTCTATTCCTCCATGCAGTGAAAGACTTTCTCTTTAGGGAAAGACTGTGTTTGGCACAAAACTTAGTGGGTTTCTTGGCTATGCAAAAGTCAAGCTTCCACTTGAGAGAGAAGTGAGGGAATGAGGAGCCAAACAGCTCTAAGTCTTCATGTAGAAAGCAGCCTTTAGTGCAGGCTCTGCAACTCAGCAGTGATCATAATGAGGAGGAAGATGTTAACTTGAGGGTGGACATGGACAGTCAATTTCCCCAGGGAGTGGGGAACGGGGAACACAAGAATGGAGGCACCCAGTTGGAGTGGTACCGGGCCTGCCACTGACAGCACGTGCAGCATAGAGATAGACAGCCCTCTGTGAAGACACGAAGCTGGTAAATGTCACAAATATCTTGGACTTGCATCTCTTGATCTCTAATATAGAGTTTCATGGTTTTCTTTCTTTTCTGCGTGATAATTTCCCTCTGTAATTCATGAGACTTTTGAAAATTTTTCTAAATTCTACTACCTGGTGGTAGTTATGCTTTGAGGAAATAAGAAAGTGGCTCATGTCCAGGTTTAGGGAAAATCTGGACCAGGAGAAGAGGAGGAGATTGTCCGTTATCAGATGGTTAGAAGTGACCTATGGGAAATGGCCAAGGAGACCAATAACGGTCAGAACAGAGATACTAAGGAAAAAAGAATCTGATAAGATGACTGGATTCTATGATCATGCTTGATGGGAGCATGCACGATTTGAGTATTAAATAGGAGATTCCTGAAGGTACTTTAGATACGTTTACTTACTTTCTCCTATCTTAAAAGATTTCAAATTATTTTTATCCTGAAAAAATAGTCACTAAAGGCCCTACTACATAAACACAGTTGCCTTGGGGAAAACAGGATAGAAGATGCTAGTAAGAACATGTGTTCAGAGTTACAAAGCCCTGGGTTCGAATCCCAGTTTTGTCCTTTATTTAGCTTCAATTTCATCATCAGCATAATGAGGATAATCATTGTTGGGATGAAATCAAGTAATGCATATTAAGTGACAGAGAATTTCATTTTGTTAGAAATGAAAAAATTCTAAGCAACTAGCAAAAAGAAAATAAGTTTTTTTTAAAGGAGAGGTTAGCTGAGGGAGTCCTTACGGTCGTTAATTCAGTTCTATGACAAGTCCATTAACATGATATATACCAAGTATCACCAAAAACGATAGCAGGAAAACCTCCATTTTCCTTGACACTGACTGTCCAATGCACTCCTTCATTTTTCCAGAATGTATAGTCTATATCCTATGAATATTTCCCAGTAGACACCGGGAAGTAAAGAATGGTCCTCCCAAAAATAAAGAGTGGTCAAGGTTCCTTTCTTCTTGGTTCCACCAATGCAAGAGCAAGGATTGTGCTCTTTTAGGGGAAAAATAGCTTCTCTTCAAAGACATTAAGGAAAAATCAGTTGAGAATGAATCTTACTTTGGTCAAGTGCCCCTGCTTAGATATCTCATCTCAGTCTTATTTTTCACACTCATCTCTTTATCTGAGCACCCCAACACTACCTACAAGGAAAAAAGAAGTGTATCTATCTTCCACTGATATAATTTTGGGAAAAAAAACTTTATATCACTCACCAAAAAAACCCAGAATCATAGCTTTTTTTTTTTTTTAAGTAAATTAATCTCGACAGGCCAACACTTCATTTTGAATACATCTTCAAGGCTACAGAGAGGCACAAACTATCCTCTCATCTAGGAATTGAGTTGCGATTAAAAGGAAAAATGAAGGAGGAACAAGAGCGTTTCCTTTTTCAAGCTCATTTTTTTAAGCTGGTGGAGTGAACCTGCCTGGCCTGAATTCTCGCCAAAGGAGACAGAAAGCTGCCCACACAAAAAACTAACAATTTACTCTTCCTACCTCCCTTCTCCTCATTCGAGCTTAAAATATTACCAGTATTAATTTCAGCGCTCTGCCTGGTTATTAAATCACAAACCACACTGGCTGGTGAGAAACAAAGAAAGAAAAGAGCCATTATTCCACTCCAACCAGACAGTCCCACAAATAGCTCTATGAAAGTCAACTGAATTATGAATTTCCCTCCCTCATGAGTCAGAAGAGAAAAGTTCCAAGTATCCAACTGTGCAAGTTTGAGGTGGAAAGTATTAATTAGACAAATAAACAGAGTTTACTTGAAAGAGATAAAAGATTAGCAGAGAAAGGATACTCAGGCTGGTGAAGATTTGCCAACTTCTGCTCTTCCAGGCAGAATGCAACGCAGACCCAGAGAGCCTGGGATCAGATCGGGCTCTCAGCCATGCCTCCCACCCCGCATTATTGCACACCACAGACCGCCACACTCCGTCATTCTGTCCTACTTTGCTGTCACTGTCTTTTTTTCTGCCTTGACCTCTTCCCTCATCCCATCTGTTCTCTATGTCCTCTCCTTCCTTCCCCAAGAAATTCCCCACTCCCACCCTCCTTCAACCACAGTGGAATCTCCCTCTCCAATTCTCCTGAAACATTTTATATTTCTATTATATCATTTACCCTCATTCATTTTTCTGAGTGTTAGCTGGGGGCATCTTCCTTACAAGGCGGTAGTAAAGGCTATGAGAATGACGAATCTGTCTTTTCTTGTCCATTAGTTTCCTTGTGGGCTTTGAACATGAAACAGGTAAAATATATTTTAAATTTTTTCAATGTATGTTCTTTTCTTAGTAAGCTAGGTTTCCTCTCCGCTCCCCCATATACATGATATACTTTTAAAGCCAAGAATAAGGTTGGAGTTGGAACGCTGAAGTGAGAAGACAAACATGAAGTTGACCGTGACAGGCAGAGGAAGGAGGCAAGGAGGAAGACTCCAGCAAGAGGAACAGGGACACCGGAGGTCAGAGATGTATGGTCCAGACTCTCCTGAACTTCAGCCCAGGAGGCAAAGAGCTAGAAGACCCATAGAAGTTTCATGATGGGGTGGAGAGTTCCCAGAGCAGAAGCAACAATTGCCTGGCTTTCCAGGGAACAGCCAAGAAGACTCACGGGGAAATACGACATCCAAAAAGATGTTCCCCAGGAAGTGACAGAAATGGGGTGGCGTGCTGTGACTGGGCACACAGACAACCCAATTAGCACTTGTGCTTGGCCACTGGCTCTCAAGTGTGTGAGAGGAATCCAGAAACTCCCAGGAGTGGAGAATTCCACTCCTGGGAGTTTCTGTCCAAGGGGACAGAAGAGATAGTTGATCAGAGGACTGGAAATCTTGCCAAAGCACAGCCATGGTGACTCAGGAGATTATGTATACATCCTGGATTGAGGACTGCACAGATGACTTGGCAGAGATTCAAGTGACCTGCAGTGTCAGCAAGAGCCAAGGTAAGGCCAAGTCAGGAAAGGACCACTGGGTCCTGATCCACCAGAGAGAATAGATCACGAATTCACCAGCTGCAAATTTTGTCAGTAGAGGACAAAACAGGACATTCAGCATCCATCTGAGGCCCCAGCAGACAGTACAAGGAGCATAGAGGGAAGGGATTCTCTTCTTGCTTTAGCTAAGCAAGTTAGTTATATAGCCAAGTGTAACTGATGTTTTGTGGGAGTGATCCACAAAAGGGACCTACTCTTGCTGATCTAAGGGAATTAATATGTGTCACTGTAGGCTTTGAGATGTCTCACCGTCTGGCAAATTAATGTATCTCCCAAAAGAAGCTGTTCCCAGTTCCCAGGATGGAGATTCTCAGTTAAAGGGGTATGGGTGGTACAAGGGTCCCCCAACTTCTTGGTCTGTGTATCAAACAAAGACAGAATTCACTCTAAGAGGCCACATACACCAATTCCAATCAGGGTCTATTTAAAGTCATATAGTGCCACATTTTGTTGTGTCAGTCACTTGATATTTTCTGACCTAGCATTTTGTCCAACCTGCCCCAACTAGCGCAGGAATTGGTATCATATTCTCAGAGATACAAGGATATATAAACAGAAATAATTCTTGAGGGAAAAGAATTATGAACTGAGAATGCTAGGGGTAAATGAAAGTTCAAGGCCATCTTTTTCTTTTTATTTTTTTTTGCAGGGGAAGATTGGCCCTAAGCTAACATCTGTTGCAAAGCCACCATTTTTGTAGGCTGAAAAAAAAAATCATAGTGTTGGCAAGTATGTTCTCCTCCTCTTAAAGTAGGACCCAACTCTTTATCCTCCCACCAAACAAAAATGAGCGAAAAACATTCTTTTAAGCAACAGCCCTCAAAATGCAAATTGTACTGAAGATTTCATGGGAGATAGTGAAAAGTTGACATCATATACCACACAGCAAAAATGCATAATACAAATTCCCACTAGACATTTCTATTTTTCTGTAAATTTCTTGTCAGATGCCAAGTTCAGTTGTTTCCCTCATCTCAGTCCTTCTCCCAGACAGTCTGCAAAATCTCCTCTAGCAGTTCAGCTCTGTCCCTAAACTTGTAAACCTACTCAGAAAAAATGAAATCCGAAATCCTAAAATGCACTCAGTTGTAACTGGGCAAGCATCTGTTGCTCTTTCATCATGCTCTCAGAGATCTCTTCCCCATCCCTCCACCCCACCAGATTGTCAAAGTCATCACTCAAAAATAGTGCACTTATCCATGGGAACACCCAATACAGGTAAATTGGATACTGCCTATATATGTACAATTGTGTCACATGCACACGGTGGAGGAGATCTGGTTTATAACTTAAATGTGGAATTTAAAATTAGCAAAGTATCAAATCTTCTCATTTGCCTCGCTTTATCTCCCGTCTAATGTCACTTGGATCCTTCCCACTGGGCCCTATATACTCACTGTTCTGTACTAATACCACACTAATGGGTGATCACTATCATAGTGACAAGAGCCACAGTCCCTCCTCTAACAGCAGTATTGATTGTTTTCACGTACACGTTCTTACAATCTACGCCACATTTTCCTTTCAGTCCTTTTTTTTTTTTGAGGAAGATTGGCCCTAAGCTAACATCTGTGCCCATCTCCCTCTATGTTATATGTGGGACACCTGCCACAGCATGGCTTACCAAGCGATCCATAGGTCCCCACCCGGGATCCGAACCTCTGAACCCGAGGCCGCCAAACAGGAACGTGCGAACTTAACTGCTGCACCACTGGGCCAGGCCCTTAGTCCATTTTTAAATACAAAAACTTGATCCTGTACCTAGCAAATGTCTTATTCTCTCATCAGAGTCCAAATCAGATGCTCTGTAGAGAAAAAAAAGAATTTAGGCAATTTATTGGTATTATTATCATTTTCTGATACAGGATATTCCTTAAAGTTTCTGGATTTTGCCCTCAGACAAAGCTAAGTTTGAGTATCAGTTTTGCCTTCTTAATTTCTTAATCTTGGACATGTAACAATCTTTCTGAGCTATAATAAAATAATAATAAAACATGACTTAGAAGAACAATAAGAATTGAGTGCCTACAGTACAGTTTGTATGGAAGTTTAATGAGACGACGGATTTAAATTCTTAGCCCTGGCGCGTGGTAAGTCCATACGTGTCAGCGCTTATGAGCCAGGCGGACTAAGGCTTGAGTGTATGTTATTGTATTTAATCCAGACGATAACCCTAGGACTTGGGCATTATTATTCCCCCATTTTAATCAGTGAGGAAACTGAGGTTTAAAAGGGTTAAGAAACTCATCCAGGATCGACTGTTAATACATAACGAAAAAGAAATTTGATGGCAAGTCTGTTTAATCCTTCATCTGTGAAATCGAAACGCAATTCCCAGCCTCCAGTATTGTCGTCAGGATTAAATTAGTGAATCCTATTATGTGGAGCAGAGAGTAGTCATTCAATACGTTTTCATTATCCTTCCCTTTCTGCCTTTGTGTAACCCCTGTCTTTCGCATTCCGTCCCATTAAATAAAAAAGCGTTAATGTTATTCCTTAGTATTGCTACCTCCAAAAAGCTCCAACTTTTGCCAAGGAATTTTTTTGAGGAGAATTATTCGTATTCTCATCTAGGGCGTGTCAGTGTGTATCTACTGCATTGCCATTTTCCCCAAACACATCCAAAGAAATGCAAACCCTGAAGTTTACGATTTCCTTATTATCATAGCAGACATTCACACGGTAACCAAGTAGCAATTTACTCGGATTCAACTCACTTCTAAAAAAAGGTAATTCACAGATAAGGATATATAGTCAAGAAGATTGATTTATTATCTAGAATTATTTTTAAAGGGCTCGTTTTCTTTTCTAACCGTTCTAAAATCAATACATTTTCATCTTTCCCTGGCCCCCAGGAAATTCCCAGGCTGTTGTTTAAATTCTTTTCTGCTGAGTACCTTCCTGTTCTGAGGTCAGTCCTAGTCCTTGTTCATAAGTCTGTGATGGTCCCCTGCCACTTATAAATTAATTGCAAAACCTTTAATCTGATATTCAAAGCCATCCGTGACCTTACTCAAAATGAATTTTTCTGCCTGAACCTCACTCCCTGGAATGTGTACCCCACTCTGTACCAAACTAGTCCCTAAAAATACCTACTGGCTGCTTTTACTCTTGGTATTCCCTTTATCTACAAAGTCTTCCTGCCCCAACCCAATGGAAAGGCATTCCTATGGAGCTTTTCCTGTATTTTCCAGTGTTCTCCATAAACATTTTGCACATTTTTATTAGCTTTATTCCTCAATTCTTTATAGCTTTTGCTGCTATCTTGAATCGTGTCTTTTTTCGTAGGACATTTTCAAAGAGATTACTGCTCCATAAAGGAACATTATTTATTTTTATGTGTCAGTCTTGCCTCTAGCAAGTGTGCCAAACTCTTTTACTGTCTTTTGCCAGTTTTCTATAAAGTATATATTATTTTTATAATAAGTTCTATTTTCAAAAAATAATAATAGCAAGCACTTGCATACTGCTAATACATACAGGAGTTATTCTAAAGGCTTCATGTAGGTGAACTCATTTAATCTTACTAAGGTACGTTTTCATTTTAAACCTCAGTTCACAGATGAAGAAAGAGATACACACAAAAGCGAAATAACTTACAAGAAGTCCCCAAAACAGGAAGCAGGGGGAATTGAGAGTCAAGGGCAGTTAGTCTAGCTCAAGTGTCCACATTTGTAACTGTCTGCTTTTATAAAGAAGGGCCACGGAGACAGGTCTTCTGGTTTGGGAAAGTCACTACCTCTCCATGCTTCAATGTACTCATCAGGAACACGAAGCAAACAATAGCTACTTTAGAGAGTTTTTCTAAGGACTCAGTGAGAAAGCATGTGATAGAATCTTGCAGAATGTAGCATAGAAATAGTAGCTACTGATAGCATCATTCCCTTTTCTCCCCAAAGATCCTTGTCCATCTTTTTCTGTTGAAATCCCACCCAGCTGTCTCTGAACCCCCAAGAGCTCTGTATTTTCTCTTGGTGGTTATCCTGTATTCTCCTGCTAGCCAGCTATTTGGCACCAGTCTGATCGCCCCTGCTAGACTGTATCCTCCTTGGGGACAGGAACAACACTTCATTTATCTTGGTTTTCCCACAACAACAGTGCCTTGTCTTTCACACAGAACCTGCTCAGCAAATATTTGTTGTATCTGAAAGAATTTCAAATTTACTGGTTGTAAAAACTATAAATGTATCTGAGTCTGGCTTCTATCTGCTTGTTTACAAAACCATGTGCTCATCTCCGAATGGTAAATTTCCATGTAGATAACACTGCAAGAAAGTCAACTTGTTTTCGGTTTACACCTTCGTAGGCATTCGCATGGTCTAACTACTACAAACCCTCTGTTCGTTCTACATACAAATTACCAATTAGCTTCAGCTAAAAAAAAAAAACCCTCATTATTTAATGTGAAAATGAGCTAATCACAGTGACCTGTCTCGTTTTCACTCACATGAGACAGTGGCATTGGCGGAGGAAAATAAAAACAAGGAAGCTATGTTGAAATCACTGTAAGAGGAAGAAGCTGCCTCAGAGTGGGCAGCCTGCACTGCATCACGTCCAGAGAGGCGAATTCATTTCTTCCTCTCTCCTCCATCACCTCAGAAGCCTCTCCTTTCTCCATCTCTCGCTGAACCCCACCACCCCTGCCACTGATTCAGTCAATCACAGAGAGACCACCCAACCCAACCAACTGAAGTAGGAAAAGAAGAAGTATGCTTTCTTTTCTTAATTAGAGAAACATAAAAGGGACTCTCCACTGGAAAGTTTCTAATGAGTCGACGGAACTATGCAATACTCGTTTTAAAAATCTTCTTATTGAGGTAAAACATATGTACTATAAAGTGCACAAATCATAAGTGTGCAACAACAAATGTTTATGTCTATACACAGGTACATATGTATGTGCATGTGTGTAAAAATCATGTAATCTCACCCAGATCAAAAGATAAAATATTTCCAACACCGCAGAAGACTCATGCCCCAGCGAAGAAACTCCGTCTGCTCCCACAGAGGTACGCAGCCTGACTTCTCCCACTACAGATTTGTCTTCCCTGGTCTTGAACTTCACGCCATTGGCATCAAGCATATACTCTTTTGTGTCTGGCTTCTTTCACTCAGCCTTGTGTCTGTGAGATTCATTCATATTGTTGTGTGAGCTGCAGTTTATTCTTTTTTATTGCTATTTATTATTCTACTCTATGGATTTTATGAATAAAGCAGTTGCTATGAATGAAGTGCTGTAAATATTCTTGCACATCTTTTGGTAGATATACAGAACTACGCAATAGCCTTTGCCTAATCTTCCTACTTCTGTTTCTCTACCTCAGTCGCCACCATGCCAGGAATCCCTCTCCGTCAGCTAGGACACTGGCTCCCCACAGAGCTCGCAGTGGATCCCTCACTGTCTGTAGAGTTTGCTACAACTCTAAACCAGGTCTTCTAGGCCCTCCATGATTTGGCCATATCCTACCTCTCCAGGCTTATTTCCTGTCTAATTTCAGATTTATTACCCTCCCACAGCCTCCAGGCAAAACACATAACTCATTCTTCTCCACACACACCCTGAACTTTTATTTAGGAACATACCAATCCCTCCCTATCCAGAAAATATTTTCTCACCAATTACAAATTAAGAATAAATATTTGAATTTTAAAAAATTATTTGCCTTAGATTATTTTAAAGACATCTTCCTGATATGACGTTATGGAAAGGTTATAAAAAGTAATAAATAACTTAAATGGAACATTGCATTCCATTTGGAGGAAGCTAGGAGCATACACCTGGTACAATTTTGCACACAGGTTAAGGTTAGGGCCTTTGGAGAAGAGTGGTTCTAGTACTTTCTACCTACATGATCTTAGATAAGACTTTGAACTTTTCTAAGCAAAAACCTTCCCCACAGGGTTGTTGTAAAGAATAAGTGAAATATTGCATATAAACTACTTTAACATAGTGACAGGCCCAAAGGAAGCACAAAATAAATGATGTTTATCATTGTTAGTAAAAAAGCTGTACATCATGGAGACTAAGAGTAAGAACTTGGGAACCAGATCGCCTGGGTTCATATCTCAGCCCTGCCAATCATTAGCTGTAAGACTTGGCACATTGCTAACAAGCTATGCCACAGTGTCCTTGTCTAAAAAAAGGTGATTAGAATAGTACCTTCTGCAGAGGGGTGTTGGAAAGGTTCAAAGAATTGATATATATAAAACACTGTCTCTGGCAGACAGTAGGTGATATGTAAGTCTCAGCCACTTATACTACTGCTGTTATTATGAATCAACACCTACTATTACTAATCTCATTAACAGAACACTATCATTCTTATGGATTTGAAGTCTTGAGAGACAAGAAAAGACACAGATTAACCTAGAAGTATTTTTTGAGATGGATCATTCCAAATGAGAGAGAAAATTCTGTAGAGGCAGAGTAGTGGACCCAGAAGTACCAATGGTTTGATTGGAGTGTGGCCAATGAAATATGCCAACAGTATCACAGGACCCATATGACAGAGCTACCAGCGTCCAAGGTGAATTCGTAATTGGAAATGAGCATCTTTGAGAGTCTTTGTTTCTCACTGACTAATAAAGCTGCCCGTTGTGCAATGGGCAGAAGGTAGTGCCTCGTAATTCACACTGATGCCATCTGTGTGTCTTGAGACTCATTATCAACTTCATCTGTAGAGCTGGATCATCTCAGGAAAACAAGCCTCCCTAACACTAGCTTCTAAGCTGATCCAGAGTAATCCATACGTTCTGAAGACAAGTAACAAGTTAATAAGAGACCGAGGCTAGAGTTCAGTGTCTATGGTAAGTATAATGATCCCTTAATTTATTATTTTATTCCCACTTCACAGACAAGTAAACTGAGGCAAGAGTAAGTTAAGTTGCCTATAACCAAATAGCTCAGAAGAAACAAAGATGGGATATAAATCCACAAACTTGAGTCCAGAGCCTATGAAATTCCTACACGAAGAGCTAACTTTTTAATAATTTGGTTGGTGGGGATTTCTTACTAGTAACTTTCAGTAGACTGAACCCAGTGGCAAAATGAGTCCAGGTAAGAAATTCCTCAGTTTTAGAGTCAGTAAAATATAAAGGGGCGGTGACCTCAGGGGCTATCCTTTCTGTGGACCTCTCTGGTCTGCCAGCCAAAAAGAAATGGAGAGTGAAGGAGGGTGTCCAGAAGCAACTTTTGTCCTGCCATCCATGAAAACCTAATTTTCTGATGAGAAGAAGTAAAACAGACATCTCCTTGTTGAAGAGCAGAAGTGCTGGGGGAACCTGAAGTCTCCAGGTAATTTGTAGGTAGTATTGGTGTCCTACTGCCACATCTGCACCCTTAGAACATTCTAGGTTCCACCACTCCTCCTGTGTCCCCTACTTTACCAAAATTTTCACTTCTACTGAATCATTTTTGCTAATACACTCAAAAATTCTGAGTTGTTTGAGCTGGTAAAGAGAAAAAGTTTGAAATGCCTCATTTTTTAAAAAGATGACACCTGTATTTTGGGGTTGTACTTTAGGGTTGGAAACTTTCTCAATAAGCCCTGCTGTGACTTACAAATGTTAAAATGAAAGTTCCTTTTTAGGTGTCTAAGGGACTATATTTATTCCTAACCTCAATCACCCCCTGAAGCATTAATCTGCTGAGTGGATTCCGTGTTAAATATTGTTTCAAGCTCAGGATTGTCTTGGACAGAAACACTAGTACAGACAGAAACAAGGGAAAGAACTAAACAGAAACACTACACAAACTAAATAACCCCCAATTGTATTGTATTCAAGAAAAGTCATGAGAGCATTTTGTGTGGCGGTGAGAGGAGTAAGCTGAGGACATGCTTCGGTCACCTGTAGGTGGAGATGGCCTCATCACCACCTCTCCTTTGTTTGGTAGGAAGTGCTTCATGAAGGAAGGTTGAGTTTAAGGAAGGAAAGGAAGAGTTACAAGAAACCTATTCAGGGAATAAAGTGTCACTTAGAAAAACAGTTTCAAGAAGATAGAGGACAATTATTATGTAGAAAGAGCACTCTAAGATTGCTTCAGAAAACAAAGGAGTTGTACTCATTTTATGGGGGCACATCTCATTCTTCCTGATTCATGATCACTAGTCCAGGACGTTATCTCCTTTAGGATATTGATGTTTTTCTATGTAAGTTAATCCCTTCCCATTGTCCACTATTCCATAATTCATTCCTTGTTGAGACAACCCTTAATGTGTTTAATATTAAAGAATAATTATTTCAAACTAAATTTAAATCTCTCTCCTGAATTACCATTTTCTGTATACGTATAGGCAGCACCAGTTGTATTATTTTCTGTTGTCAACTTCCATTTTCAAGGGCTGAAGTGCTCTCTTCCCAATGATGCCAAACAGCAACAATTGTGCTTTTTGTTGAATCCCCATAATACCTGTTCTATGCACATTTTACAGAATAAATATTGGTAGAATAAATTTACAAATCCAAAAGGCATGTTTATGTCCTTTGATGGAACTCCTGTTTGCGTTCTTTTCTCATGGATTTTGCTGTCTTTCATATTTCCACCTATTGTTCTGAAGAACAGACACTGAAATATATGAATTTACCAACGGAGGGAGTTCAGCACATAAGCCTAAAATCGTCCTTCTTCTTTTTGGTTAACATACTAAATCCTGTGAGTGTGTAATTAGGACGTATATAGTATGGAAAATGCTTCAAGTTCCTTTTGCAAAGATATTTTTTCCACTGAGGAAAGAAAATGTGTAGTCTAATTTCAAAACAGAGAAGTTGAAATCTGCTCGAATGGGGCATTCATTATTGCAAAATGCTCACTACCTCTTCATAATGTTCTGCTGTAGAGATGATTGGGAAGTATTGACTGAGCTATAAATATCCTCAGAGAACCAGGGAGCATCTGCTTTTCATTTGTTCTTGGGTGGCTTATACATCAGACAGGAAAACATCCCTGGTTTTAAGAGGTTTGAACAGATGCCATAGAGTAAGTCCCCATTTCCGAGTGTCTGTTGTCATTTTGGTTAGTGAACTCCACCTACTGAAACAGAAATGAACACCGTGGTCCAGAGTCTTCCCTCCCAGCCCCGGCCGTTTAAAGAAAGAAAGGGGAGCAAACCTTTTTGCCTGCTTTGCCACACAGATATGTTTTTAACCAGTGACTCAGAAAACATTTTCAACATGTTATTTATTCAAACTATACAGTCTTTATATATCTATTTAATTTTGGAGTTAACCCGGCCTTAGTTTCGTTGCCTCCTTGCCCTGTCGTGGTTACTGTTGTATTCTTGATCTTTGCCTGTTTTATATTTTACTTCACACAGCACCCATTAGTTGATTAATGTTCCATTTGATCATTTTATGAGTAAGTGTAATGTCAACAGCTTAAGAAACTATAACTATGGTTGGATATAAAATCTAGGCAGAAGTTGCCACTTAATGTGAGAAAAGTCAGTCAAATTATGGAAAGTCAACCTTGCAGATTTTCTGCCAGTATTCAATTTGTTTTCCTGTTGAAAAATAGGTTAACCAATAATTTGATATAGCAATTTTTCAGCATGCAGCTTGTGTGGAAAAAATCTTTCTAAAAAATAACTGTAATTGATATTTCCTGACCTAGGTATATATTGCATGAATTTCACAAAATATTTAACTTTCTCTAGTCCAGATCTTGAACATCTCTCCCAAAACTCGGGCCTTTATCAACTCTTTATTACCAAGGAACAATCTTTTATTCTGAGTTTTTGGGTATTTACTTGTTGATGAGCTATAATTGGTTAATATTTACCAAAGATTCATTACGCATTGTGTACGTTTAAATGGGTAGAAAATACAAAAAATGCACAATAATTCCAGTCTTCAGAAAACTTTGTTGTGTGGCTACAGAGACAAACTTAACACCCATGGCATGATTACAGGAGATGTAAGTTCCAAGTGATGCAAGAACCAAAATCTTCAATAGGACTTCGGAGAACATAAATATTAATTTGAGCTGGGGCAAAGAGAATCTTGGGAGAGCTTGGACTTGGTCTTGACCTTAAAGAATGGGGTATTTGGATGGGTAAAAGGAAGTTGAAATACATTTGCTTCAGATGTGAAAGTAAAGAGCAGGAGATGCGCTTGTTGTATCAGAGAAACAGCGAGAGGCTAGGCGAAGAGGTGAGGGTTTGCTTGTTCTGGTTCCTGAGGACCTCATCTCTGAGAGCTCTTTTGTTGCCTATTTTAGCCTCTTGATTCTTGCTGGAGCACTCCTGTGTTTTTTCACTAGGGCAAGAAACAGCTCTCAATGGCCTGCATGAGAAAGTAAAATGGCAGAACATTTAGGTTTCCTAGATATTTACAAGCCAAGGTACATTTTAGAAATATATCAGTGCCTTAGCCCCTTGTCTAGTCTTTCAGGGGCACTATGTTTTAAAAAAGAAAAGGCACATCTGCATAATTAGTGATGACTATCAACCTTTATTTCAGATCTGAAGGACAATGGCACAGGACGTAGGAGACATGGCTGTGAAGTCTTGGAAGTGATTCTTTTCTAAACACAGCATAATGTAAAACTTCAGATGGCTTCGCCAACTTCAAAACTGTCCCCTAGAAAGACTGTGCGACTATTCCAATGATTCTTCCATTCTTCAAGTCATCTTTACAGCCGGTCTCTTTGAATTGTTCTGGGGGACTGCAGAACAGTCTTCAAATGATCTTCCCCAGCGGCAAACGCTCCATCCGTGCCTGCTGCTCTCTGCATCTATGCCTATCCCACCTTGCACACTGACCCTTCCTGCCTAAACGGGTGCACTTCCTCTTATTTTGTCCCTGCCTCTGCTCTGTCTTTGTTTTATCTGTTAGTCTCTGACCCAGCATTCAGGAAATGCAGCATAGGGGCAAAGGATGCATGGCTTGAATCTGAGGTGATATACTAAATTGTGATGCAAGAAGAAGACAATGCAGTGAAATAGAGAGATGTCAGAGACATGGGAGCACTAAAAAGGTGTGATCTAAAGAATGGCAACAACCAAAGAATACCTTGGGTATGGATGAGTGGCTAGGATACTGTGGGAAATGGATAGAGCATACCAAACACCACAGGGAAAGCAGCATAGACACTAGAACCTATGGTGGGAGATATTAGAATTATAAACCAAACACAATAAAAAATATTGGTAAGGGAGTATTTAGAGTCTCCTCCCCCGACCATGCCATTTGACTGCTAACTTATCAAGTCAATTTCTATCCACTTCCTCTGAAGTCAGTCTGTCCCTGCCAAATTCTTCTAGTCTTTTGGAATGCAGGATTGGAGAGCACTACAATACTGACAGAAGGCTACAGAACCCAAGAGGCAAGAGGAAGGGAAAATCCTAGCAAAAGGGGGAAGTGAAGTTGGCAAATGAGAATCTGAAGTGTCATGGAGTATGAGATGTGAAAGAATAGGGCTCTAAGAAATGTTCCAAAAGGGCCATAAATCGTATGCACTTTAATTTACAACAGAATGGTTGTAAGTGTATCGGTTGTTCACTCTCATGATTGCGTGGCTGACCGGAAGCTGTGGCCGCTGCCACTGCCCAGCATCATAAGAGAGGTTCATACAGCATATCGTCAACCCGGGAAAGATCAGCATTCAAAGTTCGAAGTATGGTTTCTACTGAATGCATATCGCTTTCACACCATGGTAAAGTCAAAAAGTCACAAGTTGAACCATGGCAAGTCGGGGACCATCTGTACTCAGATTTGCTTTCTCACGGGGCAGGAATGCAAGTGGTGCTGTTGCTGGCCTGGCATGGAAATGGACACTCTGTCCATTACCCAGTCTATCAGAGTGGACTGCTGAGGACGAGGAGGCACAGACACCTTGGGTTCTTTGCAGTCTGTGGAAGCCCCCAGGGCAGGGCCTTGGGCTAGGGACTACAGTGTCTAGGGCACCGTGTCACCTCCTTCTCTTCTTTGGTGAGCTCACTCAACCTCGGTGGGGGAAGCCACCTCCACACACATGCCTGCTTTTCCAAGACTCTCAGCATCCTTATCCCAAACCGCCACTTGTGCTACTTGTGCTCATAGGAGAAGTGAAGGGAGTTTGTTGAGCCCAGTAGGCCCGGGTGAAGGGCACCGTTACACTTTCACTGGGACTCATTGTCTAATTACGTTCCTGGGCTGTCACATCATTTATCATGAACAAGAGGTAGAACTATAAAGTAATATGATTATTATTTCACTAATACCTCAAAATATAAGTGAAAGTAATTGTTTTATTTCCACGTCACCATGGGTGATTTTACATTTAATCCAAAAATGCTAACTTTGTTCCAACTGTTTCTGAAATAATTTTTGGAAGTGACATGCAGAGCTGTTTTATGAGCACACAAGAAAGTGTCATTTTATAGTCGTACTTCACTAATTATATTTGGGTGCACTCACCATTAGCTGTTTCCAATATTAAATTCGTCCCCATCGTATGAAACTTTGCCATCAAATTAGATATTCAAAGAAGGAGAAACAGCTCTGAGTGCAAGTGAAAAGGGGGAGTTCAATTCTGTTTTAAGCGCTGTCAACCTGATTTAAATGAATGAATCGTCTCCATTGAAGACTGATTCTAAAGGGGAAAAATAATAACTTTAAAAGTCCATATGGGGGGGGGCTTTTTAAAATACATTTTTATTGAGATATAATTCATATACCATAAAATTCCTTAAAAGTGTAAAATTCAGTAGTTTCTAGTATACTTACGAGTTGTACAACCATCACCACTATCTAATTTTACAACATTTTCATCATCCCAAAAGGAATGATCGTTCCCCATTTTCCCTCCCCTCAGCCTTTGGCAACCACTAATCTGCTTTCTGTCTCTATGAAGTTGCACTATCTGGACATTCCACATAAATGTAATCATAAAATATGTGTCCTTTGTTTGCTTAAAGTCATAGTCTCCAGTGGAGAATGTTGACACCTGCTTTAGTTTTTTAATGACAAAAAGTAACAACCTCATGAATGAGCTTTTATATAGAAATGTAAGCAATATAGCACTTCACTATAGGACAGAAATTCTCATCCCTAGATGTCCATTACATTTAAGAATAGTTATCAAGTAATCAGTACAAAATAGTTATAGAGAAGTTTTGATTCTGAAGAAAAAATTCTGTGGAAAAGCTTTATTCATCGTCAAAGCGTGTGGGTGGCAGAATGCACATAAGTTTCCTGATTCCCCAATTACAATATACTGCTGTGACATGTTCCTTAAATATGACAAAAGCCTACTGACCCACAAAGGATTTGTTTACAATTATCTTTGTTTACAATTATTTTTCCATCGCATCTCCCTTGTGGTGACATTTGCAAGATACTTGGCCAGGAGAGAGAATAGGGATAGAAATGCAACATTCAAAAGATGAAATAAAAAGACTAACATCGTGAATAACTAACATTCTAATGAAGGAACCACATCACAGGCTTACAATCCCATGCTGAGAAAATAAAAATGTCTTCACTCCCAAAAAGTCAAAGAACATTTAAATATGACTCAATATTATTTTAAAAAGGAATTAGAATTAAAATGTTGCCCATATGTTGTGGCTGAATGACCAGGAAAGTGTCATCTGATTCTGCTCTCCTCTCTCTCCCGTCTTCCTCCTTGCCTCTGTTCCTTCCTCCCACAGTCGTTGGACACCTCGTACATTTCATTGGCACTGAGATTCAGCCAAAAACAAGTCAGATATGATCCTTGGCCTCTTGGCACCTTCAACATTACAGGGAAGACATATTAAACAATTAGTTTCAAGTTTGAAGCATATAATGAAGCAGAAGTACAAAGAAATCTATTTTTCACACAAATGACCATAAGTAACCTTAGTCTAAGTGATGATTAAGATTGTTAATCGTTGCACCTCACATAAAAAATATCCCATCCACGGCACTGGTCGTTCACACATTCTGC
Source organism: Equus asinus (assembly GCF_041296235.1). Lineage (NCBI taxonomy): Eukaryota > Metazoa > Chordata > Mammalia > Perissodactyla > Equidae > Equus > Equus asinus. Next base: position 92,121,180 of record NC_091792.1, on the reverse strand, counting down.
TTTGGCAGCCCGGATTCACAGTTTCAGATCCCACATGCAGACCTACACCACTCATCAGCCAGGCTGTGGCGGCAACCCACATACAAAGTGGAGGGAGATCAGCACAGATGTTAGCTCAGGGCTCTTCTTCCTCGGTAAAAATCCCATCTCTTCCTCTGAGGTGGCATGTAACAGCTGCCAATCACATCTAGGAAATTTCTCAGAGATATAGTCCAATAATGATAGGCTTTACTAGCATGACTGCTAGTTTTGTTTAGCAGAAGTTTCCACTATTTTTGAATCTTTGTCCTTTTAAGAATCAAAAGGACCCGTTTTCTATCCAAACCAGGAACACTTAAATTTTTTTAACTTTCTTTAAATGTGGAACTGTTAACACATACTTTTATTCTGCAATAGTTCAAGTCAAAAAAGATTTGGTGGAATGAGGTACACGTTGTATAAGCCTCTGTGTTGGTTTCCGAGGGCTGCCACAAGTAAGGACCATAAACTGGATGACTTAGAACAACAGAAATTTATTGTCTCACAGTTTTGGAGGCAAGAAGTCCAAAATCAAGGTGCTGTCAGGGCTATCATCCCTCTGAAATCTATAGAAAAGGATCCTTCCTTGCCCCTTCCTAGATTCGGGTGGTTTGCCGGCAGTCTTTGGTGTTCCTTGGCTTAGAGATGCATCATTCCCATCCTCCATCTTCACAAGGATATCTTCCCTCTATGTGGGTTCATCTCTGTGTTCAAATTCCCCTTTTTATAAAGACACCAGTCCTATTGGATGAGGGTCCACTCTAATGATTTCCTTTTAATTTAATTACCTCTATAAAGACCCTCTCTCCAAATAGGGTCAGATTGTGAAGTACTAGGGGTTAAGATTTCAATACAACTGTTCAGTGGATAACAGCCCAAAGCAAAATGTATCAATCACTTTTTTTTTACAGAAAGTTTCAATGAGTTTTGAAAGTCAATCTACAAATTAAGAGAGGCTATGCATTATCTTTTATACAACTATAGTTTTTTTTTCCATTGTTCATAAAGAAGAGTCCTAAAGAGATTAAGAATTCTTAGGTCAAATTTTTTTAAATGTTTGTGGAAATTTCCATCACTTTGAAAAGAAGCTAACAACAGTGGAAAACTCATAAAGGAACATCAGTATGGCACAGAACTAGATTTTTATTCTTATCATGATCTTGTGTCTTTATACCCTAGTGGCTTCAACATCTAGGTATGATGAGAAAGGCACAGTAAGACGTTGAGAACTGTGAAGTCAACTCTACCATGATGAAGAATAATAGTAAATAATTGAGTTCAACAAATATTTATCAAATGCAGCTATGTGTGGCTACTGTACTAGATAGGCCTGCGAGGGTGCAAAGTTGACTATGACATAGTCTTACCTTTAAGGAGTTTATCTCCCTAAAAGAAATAAGATAAATATTAAAATACTCATAACACAAGACACTTTTTAAAAACACAGGAGGCAAAGATTAATTCCAGTGGAGAAAAAGGAAGTAGAATTTTGAAATAGAAATGTATTTCCAACAGTCAAAAATGAAATAATGGTGGTTATAATGCCTGTTTTAGGTATTCCATGCTGTTTTTGAGTATGGAAATAGCAACATTTTTGTGATGTAATAGTGTACCTTAGATTTTTTTAACTTAAATCTTAATCTTTCCTGTCTTGAGACATACCCAAAAGATTATAGATGGCATTAAAATTTTGAATTGAACTAAGATGCACTCATTTTTAAAGCATTTCCATTTCCCCATAATCCTCAGGAGGACAAATAAAATGACAACGGACAAAGCAAAGCCTCTATTGAAAGATGATTTTTCACTCTATTTCAAGAACCAGAATGTAAATAGGTAGTATTTAAATTTATGTGAGCAATTATGCATCAGAATTGCCATCTATACATAATGAACTATACAAGATAAAGACAAACTAGAACACTTTCTTTAAAACCAAAACTAGATTTGCTACCAATTGAAACACCTTTAAGAACACACTGGCATACACACTCATACACACAAAAGTTGTTCACAAAGCTGTCTTTAGAGTCATCAAACAAGAAAGAGTTAATATACAACTTCTCTTTGGAGTTAGCATATAACTAGAGCCTCACCATTTCCCTACTCGTGCAAGGCCAAAAGAGCTTTACAGGGGCTGGCCCGGTGGTGCAGCAGTTAAGTTCGCATGTTCCTCTTCGGCCGCCCAGGGTTTGTGGGTTTGGATCCCGGGTGTGGACCTACGCACTGCTAATCAAGCCATGCCATGGCAGGCATCCCACATATAAAGTAGAGGAAGATGGGCATGGATGCTGGCTCAGGGCCAGTCTTCCTAAGCAAAAAGAGGAGGATTGGCAGGAGATGTTAGCTCAGGGCTAATCTTCCTCAAGAACAAAAAAAATGTGTGTAGGAGCTTTACACACATAACTCAATGTTAGTACAATTAATGGACACTGTTGTTAAAGACGGTAATATTTTTTTGAAGATCAAATGTCTACTTTTAAATCTAATCATTATTTTCTTCGATTTTATTCAATGTTAAACTTTTTAAACAATAATTTATTTTAACAATTTTTATCTGCTGACATAGAGGGTGGGAGGCGGGGCGAGCAGACTAAAAGGTAGGTTGGAGCCTGAATGGGAGTCACAGGAGAAGCTGTGGAAGAAGTCCGAGCAGAAGTGCAGCGTGGTCAGAGCTAAGCAGTGGGGCGTGAGGACAAAGTAGGGAGCAGGAAGGTGGGAGGGGCAGAGACCAAGTGGAGAGCTCAGTGAGACTTTGATCTGAACCAGCCAGTCACCTACTGAACAGTGATGCTCAAGAGATGGACTGGACACACCGAGAAAGAAAAGCCGTGCCTGAGGGGCAGGTCTGCATTACCAATGAGCTCGTCTTTGGTCCACTTCTACTACCCTCACCGCCCCCACGCCCCAAAGAGAACCTTCCTTTTTCAAAGCCTTTCTGGAAATTCTTGATTGAACCATCCCCTTAAAATTTTACTTGTACATATCACTGGCTCCTCAAATTCAACATATCTAAAGGCTAACCCATCACTCCCCACCACAGCCTGTCCACACACTACTCCTCCTGTATTCCCATCTGGGCGGTGACAGCCTCGTCCTCTACAGCACGCAAATGAAAACTTCAACCTTTCCTTTGCTTTACGAGGTGGTCACCAAGTCCTGCACAATCCACCTTCTAAGAACCTCTCGAAATCACCCAGCTTTCCACCCCCTTGGCAATCAAGTCTCTTACCTTTTGCTGCCTGGACAATATGATCACTAAATGGGTTCTCTGCTTCTTTGGATCTTCTTCCTCCTCTCGATAATCCACTTTCCATCCTCCTACCAAAAAGACATATCTAAAATTCAAATATGATCCCATTAAGGCCTTGGTTTAAATCACTGAATATCTTTCCATTGTCTTCAAGATGGAGGAAAAACTCCTCAGTATGAGTCACAAGGTCATTGGGGATCCAGCCCCTTCCTACCCTTGGCGCTTCCTCTCCTGCTGTGTTTCCACGCAAGCTCTGCTGCCAAACTGCCAAACGGGCCAAACTTGCCGTATCCTGAACAACCCTTGCTCTCTACACCCTTTGTCATGCTATTCCCTTCCCTAGAATGCCCTTCTCTGCGTTCCCACTGTATCAGTGTCCTATTCGTATGGCTTAAAACAACACTAATTTTTTCTCTTACAATCTGGAGACCAGAAACTGGAAACCAGTTTCACTGGGCTAAAGTGAAGGAGTCAGCAGGGCTGTTTCCTTCTGGAGACTCTAGGAAAGAATCCGTTTCCTTTCCTTTTCCAGCTTCTGGAGCCCATGTGCTTTCCTTGGCTGGTGGCCCCTTCCTTGCACGTCACTCAGACCTCTTACGTTCGTTGTCACATCTCTTCTTCTGTTGCTGAATCTCCCTCTGCCTCCCTTTTATGAGGACATTTAGGATTACATTTAGGGCCCACCCAGATCATCCAGGATACTCTCTCCATCTCAAGATTCTTAATTTAATCCCATATGCAGAACTCCTTTTGCCATAAAAGGTAACATTCACAGGTTCCAAAGATTAAGACCGGGATATCTTTGGGGCCATTACTCAGCTTATCACACTTACCGTTTTCTACCTCAGTCTTTCCAGACATAGCTTACACATTTTCTCTCCTCTGGGAATTTTCCTTACATATGATTGCCCCCATTACTATCCCCAGCTACCCTCAACTGGGTACCTCAATAAGGTGACCAACTGTCTGGGTTTGGCTGGGACTGAGGAGGTTTCCAGGACACAGGACTTTCATTGCTAAAAGCAGAAAACTGCCAGGCAAATCAGGATGAATCAGTTACCCTAAGTCCTCATCTTTCTTCCCAAATCACACTCCGTGTAGCTCTCATCCCACTGGACCGTAATTTACAATTCTCAGTTCTCTTGTCTTTCTCCTTTGCTAGGCTACGGGCAGGAATATGCTTCTTTCGTATTGACAATGCTCCTGCCTCAGTTTCTGGCACAGATTCTCCATGAGGGAATGGGTGTGAGTGGAGTTTATGGAGCAGCCCTGGAAGAGCAGACAATCCAGGCAAAATGGGAATTTTCTATCCTGTGACTAGAACAAAAACGAAACAAAACAGAACAGAACACTAGACATCAGTGTAATGTGCTATGCTCTCTGGGATGTTTTTTTTTCTCTTCTGCACTTGCAAATTTAAGTTAAACTAGACACAGTTCTTTGCAAGAATCCAAATATTCAGAGTTCTTTACAGAACACACTGTCTTGGAAGAAGCATAGGCCCTACTATTTATAGCTGATTGCTTCACCACTTTCTTGTCTTGCCTGTTTCTTGAATGCCCCTTTGCCGTAAACAAAGCAGACTGAAAATAGATTTATGGCCAGGTTCTGGGAGTCTTATAACATTTCTCTATTCTCTTAAATGCTGATAAAGCGGACCCATTCTGGGAATTTACATCATGAATGCCACAGCCGCCGGAGCACCAGACGGGTGACTCACTCTGTTATCACTTCTCCCAGTTTCCTCCAGCCAACTCTGTTTGTCCTTGGGCAAAGGTGCCCTGCAAGTTAGCCCGAGTTCATGGAAATGTGACTGAGATAAACATGAAAAAGGAAGATTCAGACAAAGACATCATTTAGCCGGAGCCATTGATCTACAGTCCTTGTTGGGAGAAAAGTGTTTTCCATTGCTCAGTGGTGAATAATTCTATGCCCTGAAGCGAAATAGGCTCAATGCTGTGAACAACAACATAAATGGAAACCCTAGACAGGGTAAGGGAATGAGGATGGGAAAGGATTAAATATACATCTTCTGTTTCTCATATTTTTAAAAAAGGGAAAGGAGGAGTCGAAAATAAAAAAACTATTATGTGGCACATACACCAAAACAGAGGCTGTGTAAGAAGATGAGACGTTCCAATGAATGAGAAAATGAAACTTAGAACTTTTCAATGAAGATCAACTGTGTTTCATCAAATATATCTAGATCTATAATGATAAGCTGTGCCTTTTATATGGAATTGGATCAGATCAACAGATGTGAAGAATTCAGCACAAATTGCAATTAGTGGGGAATATTTAGAAGACCCCAAAAACATAACGCTGTAGTTAAAAGTAGATATATTTCCATTTGGAAAAATATCTTGAACTCTACTTAGGGTTTATAAATCTTTTCTGTGATGTGTGATAAGGGGGGAAAGCTTTGAATGATTCTCTTCAAGAATATTCTATCTAAGTGAATTCATTCGAGTTCTCCCTGCATGGGGATAATCCACAAGGGTTATGACAGGCGAGTGACTGATCTACCAAGGCAGCCGCTGCAGCCCTGATTTGAATGCTGCTTGCACAGCTCCTCAGCTTCCCCATTATTTGCCTGCAAGTCAGTGACTGTAGTTGTAATTTCACCTCTACACCCACTGAAGAGTCAGCTCTCGAAGGACTACTCACTGGTTTTCAGTACCTATTGAGCTGCAAAGCTGACTTCTAAAACCCGCTTTCCTTAGTTGTTTGCTGTCCACGTATGAGGACATTAAGGTCCTTGAAAGGAAAAGGAAAAAGAAATGTTCCCTCTCTCCTTCCATAGGATCTGGCTTTCCGGTTACCCTGCTCCATCAGATGAAAATTTAAAAACTGAGATGAGTGAGGCTGGTTTAGATACTTCTTGTACCTCACCATGAAAGAAATTGGAAGGCTCAAGTGAGGTCATGCTAAATGGTAATTTCTTCCAGGAATTGAGGCTGAAAGGTTCACCAGCAGAAAGGGGAAGGTAGATTTTGTGAATTCATAGGCAACTTGCCTCTATGGCGTTTACAGAATACCAGTGGCATTAATAATCCAAAATGGCTAAAAATCCACAAATAATTTCTTTGTCTTCATAAATTTTGTGTTTTCTTTTTACTTTGTGTGTTTGTTCTGCTTTGTGACTCTCTAACTAGGTGGGCACCTTACTTCTCTGAGTCCCTAATATTTTATGTTAGAGCCTTAGATCTTAGAGTCGAATGAGGTCATCAAAGTCAGTGGCTCCCAGATCTTTCAATGATGTGAACTAGTAAAAATTTCCCAAATTTTGGTTACTGATGTAAAGTTGCCAACTTTGTATTTTGTCTGGTATCTCGAGAAAACAAGACAGAACAACTAACAACAGCTGTCAGCATCATTTCATTCAAGACAGGATATTTTCAGTCCAAAAAAAAGTAGAAGACTATAATCTTCAGGGGGAAAAGAGAAAGAAAAATATATTCAAATAAATTGGTTTATCTGAAAAGCTTACCAACTTGTTTTCTCATTTTCTCACAGACTGGGTAGAAGCTTATCCAAAATGAACATTGATCCACAGATAATAATTTAAGAATGTTTGATCTAATGCCATCTCCTAAACTTCAGCTGAAGGAATTAAAACTCATGGTCACTTGGCCAAGATTACTGTTTTAGTTAGGGTTCTCCAGAGAAACAGAATCAATAGGATTTACATGTATGTATATGTATATATAGAGAGATTTATTTTAAGGAATTGGCTCGTATGACTGTAGGAAAAGACAAGTACAAAATGTGTAGGGTAGGCCAGCAGGCTTGAGTCAAAAAGTTAAAAACTCAGGCAGTGGCCCGGCACCATGGCCTAGTAGTTAAGTTCGGTGTGCTCTGCTTCAGTGGCCCGGGTTCGATTCCCAGAGATGGACCTACACCACTCATCAACAGCCATGCAGTGGCATCAATCCACATATAAAAATAGAGGAAGGTTGCCACAGATGTTAGCTCAGGGTAAATCTTCCTCAAGCGAAAAAAAAAAAAAAAAACTGAGGCAGAATTTCTACATTGCAGCCTTGAGGCAGAATTCCTCCTTCTTCAGCAAACCTCGGTTTTTGCTCTTAAGAACTTCAACTGATTAGATGAGGCCCACCCATATTATGGAGGGTAATCTGCTTTACTTAAAGTCTGTTTGTAAATATTCATCACATCTACAAAATACTTTTACAGCAACGTCTAGACTGGTGTTTGAGCAAACAACTGGGCATCGTACTCTAGCAAAGTTGACACAAAAAAGTAATCATCACAGTCATAGACTTGATTAGTTTTGGGTGGTCTGGTCTCCTGACTTTCTAGTATGTATTCTACCCTACTTCTCCCCACCCCACCCCAAATAAAGCTAACGTTACCTTTTTTATATACCATTCAGGATAATTTGAGGATTAAGTGAATTTTTTTTACTTTTTTAAAGGTGTAGGTCTTAAGGATCTTACAGGTTTGAGGGTTTTTTTTTAAAGATTGACACTTGAGGTAACATTTGTTGCCAATCTTCTTTTCTTCTTCTTCTTCTCCTCCTCCTCCTCCTTTTTCTCCCAAAGCCCCCGAGTACATAGTTGTATATTTTCAGTTGTGGGTCCTTCTAGTTGTGGCACGTGGGATGCCACCTCAGCATGGCTTGATGAGTGGTGCCATGTCCACACCCAGGATCCAAACCAGCGAAACCCTGGGCTGATGAAGCAGAGTGATCGAACTCAACCACTCAGCCACAGAGCCCCTATTTACATTTTTTTAACTTGGCGATACCAAATACATAATAAGACTATAAAATTTAAGACTTCATTCTACATCTGTAATGATTATAAATTAGGAGTATAGTTCCATAGTTTTGTGGATTTCTATATCCCAAGGAAAGGAACAATGTCAAGTAATGAACTAATTTTATCAAAATTGCAGATAAAGCAAAATCAATATTTTAAAATTATTTTCTAATGAAGTTAATTTAAGAGCATTATGCAAAATTATATGGACATGATTACCTCAAAAAAGAAAAAATGTATAAAAAAATCTATGTCCAGTTAAAATATTTAAAGACATTATTCCAAAATAACAATGATTATATCTGATGGTAACATTATGTACACCAGCTGGACAGTCTATTGGTTAAGATTCTGCACGTTCACCACCAGGCCTGGGTTCGTTTCCCTGTCAGACAACTATACTACCTGTTGTCTCTCGGTTGTCACACTGTGGCAGCTGAGTGTAACTGTGGTGCTGAAAGCTATGCCATTGGTATTTCAAATACTAGCAGGTACCACCCATGGTGGACAGATTTCAGCAGAGCATCCAGACCAAGTCACACTAGGAAGATGGACCTGGTCATCCACTTCTGAAAAAATTGGCCATGGAAACTCTACGAATAGTAGTAGAGCATTGTCTGATACAGTGCGGGAAGGTGAGAGGGTGGTGCAAAAAGATCAGGCAGGGTTCCATTCTGCTGTACAGAGGGTTCCCAGGAGTTGGAATTAACTGGATGGCGCTAACAAAAACAACATTATGTATACATTTTCCTTTTGAATTTTCTATAGTTTTTAGTCTTTTTTAAAAATGCTCATGTATTTATTTTTTTGTAATCTTAAGAGTCAACTACAGGGGCCAGCCCCATGGCCTAGTGGTTAAGTTCAGGGTGCTCCACTTTAGCAGCCCCAGTTCAGTTCCCAGGTACAGACCTACACCACTCATTGGCAGCCACGCTGTGGCAGGTGTCCCCACATATGAGACAGAGGAAAATGGGCAGAGATGTTAGCTCAGAGCGAATCTTCCTCAGAAAAAAAAGATTCAACTACACTTTTAAACCCAAAGAATAAAAGTCCAACAGCATGTTTGTGTCAATATTTCATGTCAACATGCTCTCAAACTTTTTCTAAATAACACAGAGGTATCCATTCAAATAAGTTGACATTTTCATTTTGGTTTTATCTTGGTTGACTGCTTTGTGGAAATCCAAATCACATGCCAGTGAGTAAACTCATTGACCCACATAACTGTGTTCCAAAAAAAAATTAAAAATAAAGTGTATAATTATATTTCACAAACATTGAGAAGCAATAACTTTGGGACGGGGCGGGGGGGTGGGGAGCAACATCCTTTGACCAACATTTTGTAAAATGCATGTGCCAGAAATTCTGACAAAAAAAGGAACCTGATGTCAAACAGTTCAGCAAATTACACTCTGCTTTCCAGAAACACTTCCACTGGGAGGAGACCATCAATGTAAGTGGATACATACTTTCTGCTTTTGCAATTCAATGTAGGCAGATTATTGTAAAAGTGTATGCTGGGGCTGGCTCCATGGCTGAGTGGTTAAGTTTGCGTGCTCCACTTAAGCAGCCTGGGGTTCACCAGTTTGGATCCTGGGCACGGACCCAGCACCATTCATCAAGCCACGCTGAGGTGTCATCCCACATATAAGAAATAGAAGAACCTGCAACTAGGAGATACAACTATGTACTGGGGAGGTTTGGGGAGAAAAAATAAAGAGGAAGATTGGCAACAGATGTTAGCTCAGGGCCAATCTTCCTCACCAAAAAAAAAAAAAGTATATGCAAGTGTGTGAGTTTTTAATGTTTAAATATGAATAATAGGTAGCAAACTTGTTTTTAAGTTAACAAAACTTAGAACTCAGATAGAAAAATCACGTATTTTATTTCATTTCCCATGAGTTAGTTTTAAAACAAAATGAAAAGCTAAAACAATTGAAGAATTTACAGGAGAGAAAAATGGAATTAATGGCATCAAATTCTCTTCTGACTTCATCTGATATTAAAGAGCAAACAGATGTCTGGCCCTGTTGTTAGAATTTTTGATCACAGTAATGAACAACCTGCATGAGTATTATAGGGATTGTTTTTTTAAAAGTATTATTCATTTTAAATTTTATAACAGAATCATAAAAAGATAGAGTAAAGCACATAAGAGTAAAGAAGAAAAACCACAACAGTATGAAACTGGAAATCAACTATAAGAAGAAAACTGAGAAAGCCACAAACATGTGGAGATTAAACAAAATGCTACCAAACAACTATTGAGTCAACAAAAAAATCAAAGACGAAATCAAAACATACCTAGAGACAAATGAAAATGAAAATCAGACATACCAAAATTTATAGGATACAGCAAAAGTGGTACTAAGAGGGAAATTTATAGTAATACAGGCCTACCTTAAGAAATAAGAAAAATCTCAAATAAAAATCTAAGATTATAACTGAAGGAGCTAGAAAAGTAAGAACAAACGAAGCCCAAAGTCAGTAGAAAGAAGGAAATAATAGAAATCAGAGAGGAAATAAATAAAACAGAGACGAAAATAATTTGAAAAAATCAATAAAACTATGAGCTGGTTCTTTGAAAAGATAAACGAAATTGACAAACCTTTAGCTGACTCACCAAGAAAAAAAGAGAAGGTTCAAATAAATAAAATCAGAAACAAAACAAGAGAAATAACAATGGATACCACAGAAACACAAAGGATTACAAGAGATTACTATGAAAGGCTATATGCCAACAAATTGGATAACCTAGAAGAAACAAATTCTTAGAATCATACAACCTCCCAAAATTGAATCAAGAAGAAATAAAGAATATGAATAGATCAATCACAAGTAGAGAGATTGAAACAGTAACCAAAAACCTCCCAAAAAACAAAAGTCCAGGACCAGACGGCTTCCCTGGTGAATTCTACCAAATAGTCAAAAAGACTTAGTACCTATGCTTTTCAGACTCCTCCAAATGTTGAGGAGGGTATGCTTCCTAACTCATTCTACAAGGCCAACATTACCCTGATACCAAAACCAGACAAGGACAACACAAAAAAATAAAATCACAGGCTAATATCCCTGATGAACATAGATGCAAAAATCCTCAACAAGATACTAGTAAATCCAATACAAAAATACATTAAAAGAATCATACATCATGATCAAGTTGGCTTTATTCCAGGGATGCAAGGATAGTTCAACATCCACAGATCAATCAGCATGATATACCACATTAACAAAACGAAGAATAAAAATCAGATGATCGTCTCAATACAGCAGAGAAAGCATCTGACAAGATACAGCATCCGTTTATGATAAAAACTCTGAATAAAATGGGTATAGAAGGAAACTATCTCAACATAATAAAGGCCATGTATGACAAACCCAATGCTAACATCATGATCAATAGTAAACAAATGAAAGCTATTCCTCTAAGAACTGGAACAAGACAAGGATGCCCACTTTCACCACTCCTATTTAACATAGTATTGGAAGTCCCAACCAGAGCAATCAGGCAAGAAAGAGGAATAAAAGGGATCTAAATAGGAAAGGAAGAAGAAAAACTGTCACTATTTGCAGATGACATGATTTTATGTATAGAAAACCCTAAAGTATCCACTAAAAAACTATTGGAAATAATAAACGAATACAGTAAAGTTGCAGGGTACAAAAGTAACGTACGAAAATCAATTGGGTTTCTGTACAGTAAGAAGAAAATAGCAGAAAGAAAAATTAAGAATACAACCCCATCTACAATTGCAACAAAAAGAATAAAATATCTAGGAATAAATTTAGCCAAGAAGGTGAAAGATGGGTACACTGAAAACTATAAAACATTGTTGAAAGAAATCGAAGAAGACACAAAGAAATGGAAAGATATTCCATGCTAATGGATTGGAAGAATTAACATAGTTAAAACATCCATAATTCCTAAAGCAATCTACAGATTCGACGCAATCCTATCAAAATCCCAATGACATTTTTCAAGGGAATAGAATAAAGAATCCTAAAATTTATATGGAACAACAACAGATCTTCAATAGCCAAAGAATCTTTACAAAAAAGAACAAAGCTAGAGGTTTCACAATGTCTCCTTTCAAAATATACCTCAAAGCTATCATAATCAAAACAGCATTGTCCTGGCACAGAAACAAACACACTGATCCATGGAACAGAATTGAGAGCACAGAAACAAACCCACACATTTATGGACAGCTAATTTTCAGCACAGGAGCCAAGAACATACAATGGAGAAAAGAAAGTCTCTTCAATAAACGGTATTGGGAAAACTGGACAGCCACATGCAAAAGAATGGAAATAGACCATTATCTTACAGCATATAAGAAAATAATTCAAAGTGGATTACAGACTTGACTATAAGGCCTGAAATCATAAAAACCCTAGAAGGAAACATTGGCAGTATGCTCTTTGACATTGGCCTAAGCAGTATCTTTTTGCATATCGTGTCTCCTCATGCAAGGGAAACAAAAGAAAAAATAAACAAATGGGACTACATCAAACTAAAAACCTTCTACACAGCAAAGAAAACCATCAACAAAAGGAAAAGACAATCTAACAATTGGGAGAAGATATTTGCAAATCATATATCCAGTAAGGGATTAATATCCAAAATATATAAAGAGCTCATTCAGCCCAACAACAAAAAACCAAACAACCCAAATGAAAAATAGGCAAAGGATCTGAACAGACATTTTTCCAAAGAAGATACACAGATGGCCACCAGGCACATAAAAAGATGTTCAACATCACTAATTATGAGGGAAATGAAAATCAAAACTACAATGAGATATCATGTCATGCCCATCAGAATGGCTATAATTAATAAGAAAAGAAATAACAAGCATTGGAGAGGATGTAGAAAAAAGGGAACACTTATACACTGCTTGTGGGAATGTAAATTTGTGCAGGCACTATGGAAAACAGTATGGAGCTTTCTAAAAATAAAAATAGAACTACCATATGATCCAACTATTCCACTTCTTTGCTTTTATCCAAAGAACATGAAAACATGAATGTATAAAGATATTTGCACCCCTATGTTCATTGCAGCATTATTTACAATAGCCAAGACTTGGAAACAACCTAAGTGCCCATCAATGGATGAATGGATAAAGAAGATGTGGTACACATATCCAATGGACTACTACTTTGTCATGAAAAAAGATGAAATCTTGCTATTTGCAACAACATTGGATGGACCTTGAGGGTATTAAGCTAAGAGAAATAAGTCAGATGGAGAAAGTCAAATACTATATAGTTTCACTCATAAGTGGAAGATAAAAACATCAACAAACACATAGATATAGAGATTAGATTGATAGATTCTAGAGGAAAAGGGAGGAGTGGGGAGGTGGGTCACAGGGCACATGCGTACAGTGACAGATGGTAATTAGTCTTTGAATTAGTCTTTGAATTAGTATTTGAATGATTACATGATGTAATCTACAAAGAAATCGAAATATGATGATGTACACCTGAAATTTACATAATAAAAAAAAGAATAGAGAAGAATACAATATTGTAACAGTTGGGATTATTTGTGCTGCAAGTTTTAAAAACCAACCCAAACTGGCTGAAAGAAAAGGAGGATTCACTGGTTCATGTAACTAAAAAATTCAAGGGAGTGCTGGCTTCAGTTGTGGCTGGATCCAGGAACTCATATGATGTCACCAAGACCTGGTCTCTCTCCATCTTCTGAATCCGTCTTCTCCATTTTTAATTTTGTTACTCAAAGTTCCCAGTTGCAAACAACAGGACCCAGCTATGGCTAAGCAGAAACATAAATTTATTAAAGGCTTTTCACTAGCTCACAGTATTTTCAGAAAAACTTGAGAACCAGATTTGGAGACTTTGTAGCCAGAAACACAACTCCAAATCACATTCATTCCCAGCCACTGGAGACATCACTGCCAGTTCAACTGGACCCAACAGTTCTATTCCCAGGCTCTGGATGCTCCTACTAGAAAAGTATTGCTAGGGGTGTTTCTAGAAATGAGATGAAGCTGCTACTGCCTTCTCAGAATGGAGTCCTTCTTCTTGCCTCATTGGCTTCTGACTAGAAGTGTGGCCAGAGTGGTCCTACTGGCAGAGCCAGGAACACACATACACTAGGGCAGGAAAGACTAGGAAGTAAGAATCCAGCTCTTACAAGAGGGAGGTGGTCTCATAAATTGGCGAATTCCTCAACACAGGAAAGTTGTTCAAAGATGCCAAGTGGCCAAAAAGTATAAGTGTACGCCGCACCTTTTTTTTCATAGGCATTATGTGCTGCCAAATGGCTACCAGAGCTGCAGAATTACATCTCCCCAGGTTTGTATCCTACAAAGAAAATGTCTGTACTTTTCCCAGCAGATCTGGCAAAACGCTTGTCTCCCACTGGCCCTGATCCTGTTTCATGCCCAACTCGGAACCAGCCACGTGGTCAGGGGAATGTGCTGCTTTGATTGGCCACACTGACCACATGCCCTCCCCTTGAGCTGGAGGGGAAGCCAAATGGAGTTGAAGCATTGGAAGTACTTGTTCTGAGAGTAGAGAAGATATGGTTCACCGGAGAGAAGTTGCTAGATAGTTTCCAGAATGGCAAATGGCTGAAAGGATAAGGGACGCAAAAGCAACAGATGCTTCTGACAAATATTTTGATATCCAGCTTAATTTCTTAGTCACACCAAGAACAGAACAAACTTGTCTGGCCAGACTGTGCATTCCGATTTGGATGATCACTGATCATTCTAATAACAACAAATACAGTAATAGTAATAGTAATAATAGCCTAGCACTTGCATGGTGCTAGGCTGCTCTAAGTTATTACATGTTGTGTGTATATATATATTCCTCTCAACAACTTTATGCTGTAGATTACTGTTACCTACATTTTACAGATAAAGAAACTGAGGTATGGGATGTTAAATAATTTGGTCAACGTCAGATAGTTGGCTGACTAGAATAACTGGGATTCAAACCCAGGCATTCTGGCTCCAGAACCCATTCTCTTAACTACATATTGTAGATTCTGCACAGAGTGAGTTACCTGTCACTGGTGATCTTTAAGAAGAATCTAGGTGACTGCTAGTGAGGGAGATGAGAAAGGTATTTCGCTGTTTAAAGACGATTGATCATCTTTCTCGCCTCCTCCCAGTCAGCTGCACGCAGAGACGTGCCCCGTGGAGGACCTACAGTTACTCCTCTGTGGCCAGCAGCACAGGTTCTGGTGCCGGGGCATGTCAGATGGAGGGGATTGTGTAAATCACGTTTCCCAGGCCAGCCCAATCTGTCAATATGTTCTAGGTTCCTGCAAGGCAAGCTACTTCTGGAAGTTTGTGGCCTGCCTGGGTGTTAACAGTAATCCCCACTCCAAAAATTGCCCTGGAATGCCCAACCATTGGCCGGTGGATCCCCACGGCCACATTTCCAAGCAGCCTGCAGTCTGGGGCTGCTCAGAGATATGCTGTCTATAGACAGAAATGCTTTGCTAACCAGGTTGACCAGCCACACATTCCCCTCTCTCACACCCACATGATGCCAACCAGGAACCACAAAGCCTCCAAAAGCCTCTCACACACATCTATTAGTCACAATACAAATTGCACTTGAAAGATGATCTAGTACCAATGAACTTTTGTTGTCAATCTCCACATTTGGCTGTGGCAATTTTTACTTTTTTCTAAACCGTTGTCATCATGTTAAACATTGAAACTGTGGCAGCGGAGGTAATTATGTTCATACGTGCAATGAGACAAACATTGCTGTTCTCTACCCAAAAATCATTGCCTCCCCCTCTTCCAGCTGGCAGAGCCCTGCTCCTGTGACAGAGACTGGAAATGTCATATTCAGCTGTTTCTGCGATAACATCGTGACTGGAAATCCTGGTTTTGTGCAAGATTAGATCCTAAAAATAACAGAGTTTATAGGAAAAATAGAGTTAAAGGTAGATGACTAAAAATCTGTGCAACTTTTAGCAAGAGCAGTAACAAAGCTAATAATGGATATTTCAGAATACAACTTGGACAGCCCTAGACAGACAGCTCAGCATGGCTGGGGCTACTCAAGATATAATAAAAATGCATTAAAACAACATGAAGGAGTGACATCAGCATGGTGGGGCCAGTTGTTCCCTTTGTCTCTCCCCCCTAAGGTACAACCAGTAGAATATTTATTGACCAGCAAAGGACTCTGCACAGCACACCAGAAAGCCCGAGAGACCCACACATCTGTACATCTGAAGGGGGTTGGACTTGATCTCCTGGAGGCAGTGGAACCAGGGGAGCAGTGGTCCCAAGACCAGAGGTTCGAGGAACTGTGGCCACGCTTGCAACAAGAAGCCCCAGGAACTGAGATAACGCCCACAAATGGCAGTCCCAGGAATCCAGAGAGCCCATGCTCCCAGAGGCTCCAGAAATCACTACTGCCCATGATCAGAGACTCTGGGGACTGCAACAATACCTGTGACCCAGGCCTCTCTCCCTCCCCCATCAGCAGTGCCTTTGAATCTGGCTCTCTGAGTGGCAGGGGCTGCATCCAAGAGCGCAATACACCCAGCAGCAGTGGCAGTGGCAGTGCCTGTGACCTGAGGTTCCAGGAATTGTGCTGGCACTGGAGACCAGAGGATGCAGGAACCACAGAGGCAGTCGTGACTCAGTCCCACCCCCACCCCTAGCAGTGGCAGGTGGTTTCCCTCAATGTGAGGCTTTAGGAACGGCAGTGGTACCTGCGACCCAAGCCCCCTTCCCTTCCCTTCCCGCAGTACCAGAATCTCCAGCACTGGCCCTTCCAGCAGTGGGGGCTGCATCCAACCCTTGAGGCTCCCAGCAGTGGTGGCAGTGCCTGTGACCTGAGGAATTGTGCAGATGTCGGAGACCAGAGGCTTCAGGAACCCTGGCAGTGCTCATGACCCAGGTACGCCTCCTCCTGTGGTGGCAGCAATGTCACCCATCACCCTGGCCCAACCAGCAGTGGTGGTGACATTTGCAAACCCAGCACACCTGGCAGTGATGTTGACAACACCCCCAGATAATCTAGAAGCAGTAGCACAGGTAGTGCACACAGCAGCAGCACCTGAGCCTGCGGAGAGCACATGGAGGGCCAGGTAACAGTGACAGCAGAACCCACGACCTTGGCCCACCCCCCAGCTGCAAGGGTGCCTGCAACTTCAGCACCTCAATCTACAGCAGCAGCACCTGAAGACCCAAGAAGTCCAGACATGGCAGAGGTGCCTGTGACCCTGGATCCTGCCCCCCTCACCCTATCTCCCCAGTTCAGTGGGAGAACCCATGACCCTGCAATCCCTGAAGCAGTAGAGGTGCTCACCAGCCTAGTGACCTGGGTGACAACACCCACGACTGCAGTGACGTTGTAAGCAGCAAAGCAACAGCAACCTTGGAGGCACAAGGAGGGCACTGATGACACCTCTTGCAGAGGCAGTGGAGGGTGGAAAGTGCAGGCTCTCAAATACAATGAGAAGCAGCTGAGAACCAAAGTAACCAAAGCTTTGCCCAAGTAAGAAAGGTGTTTGCCACCATAAACACAGTGGCAGATACACAACTCCTGAGCACTATGAAGAACTATTGTAACATGGTATGACAAAAAGAAAATGACAATTCTCCATAAACCAAACCTGTCACAGAAGATTGCAATTTAACTGATAGCGAAGAAAAAATATCTGTCATGAAGAAATTCAATGAGCTACAAGAAAACTCAGAAAGACAGTTCAATGAGCTCAGGAAAAAATTAATGAACAGAAAGAATACTTCACCAAAGAGACTGAAGCTCTAAATAGAAAACCAAACAGAAATTGTGAAGCTGGAAAACACAATAAATGAGATGAAGTATAAAGTAGAAAGCATTGGAAATAGAGCAGACCAAATGGAAGAGAGAATTAGTGAGCTCGAGGATAGATATCTAGAAATGATTCAGATGGAAGAGGAGAGAGAACTAAGATTTTTTAAAAATGGAGACATTCTACAAGAAATACCCAATTCAATTAGGAAAAGCAACATAAGTATAATGGGTATCCCAGAAGGAGAAGAGAGGGAGAAGGGAATAGAGAGCTTATTTAAAGAAAACCTAGCTGAGAACTTCCCAAACCTGGGGAAGGAACTAGATACACGAGTACAGGAAGTTAATAGAAGACCTCGTTATCTCGCTCAAAAAGACCTTCTCTAAGGCATATTATATTAAAATTTTCAAAAGCCAATGACAAAGAACGAATATTAAGAGTGGCCAGAGAGAAGAAAACAATAGCTCACAAAGGAACCCGCATTAAGCTATCAGCAGATTTCTCAGCAGAAATTCTATAGGCCAGGAAAGAGTGGAATAACATATTCAAAATTTTGAAAGATAAAAACTGTCAGATCCTAAAATGTGTAAAAAATCCTAAAATTCACGTGGAACAATACAAGACCTTGGATAGCCAAAGCAATCCTGACAAAAAAAGAACAAAACTGAAGGCATCACACTCCCTGATTTCAAAATATACTACAAAGTATAGTAATGAAAACAGCATGGAACTGGCAGTAAAACAGATATCCAAAGCAATGAAAAGAATTGACAGCCCAAAAATAAACCCAAGCATTTATGGACAGCTAATTTTCAACAAAGGAGCCAAGAACATACAATGGAGAAAGGAAAGTCTCTTCAATAAATGGTCTTCGGAAAACTGGACAGCCACAGGCAAAAGAATGAAAGTAGACCATTATCTTACCATACACAAAAACTAACTAAAAATGGATTAAAGACCTGAATGTAAGACCTGAAACCGTAAAACTCCTAGAAGAAAACATAGGCAGTATGCTCTTCAACACTGGTAATAGCACTATCTTTTTGAATATCACTTCTCCTCAGACAAAGGAAACAAAAGAAAAAGTAAACAAAGGGGACGACATCAAACTAAGGAACTTCTGCACAGCAAAGGAAACCATCAACAAAATGAAAAGACAACCTAACAACTGGGAGAAGATATTTGCAAATCATATATCCAATAGAGGTTAATATCCAAAATATATAAAGAACTCATACAACTCAACAACAAAAAAACAAACAATCCAATTAAAAAATGGGCAGAGGATCTGAACAGACATTTTTCCAAAGAAGACACACAGATGACCACCAGGCACATGAAAAGATGGTCAACATCACTAATTATTAGGGAAATGCAAATCAAAACTACAATGAGATACCACCTTACTCCCATCAGAATGGTTATTATTAAAAAGAAAAGACATAACAAGTGTTGCAGAGGATGTGGAGAAAAAAGAACCCTCATACACAGCTGATGGGAAAGTAAATTGGTGCAGCAACTGTGGAAAACAGTATGGAGATTCCTCAAAGAATTATAAATTGAAATACCATATGATCCAGCTATTCTGCTTCTGGGTATTTATTGAAAGAACACGTAAACGCTAATTCAAAAAGACATATGCACCCATATGTTCAATGTAGCATTACTCATAATAGCCAAGACTTGGAATCAATCTAAGTGCCCATCAATGGATGAATGGATAAAGAAGATGTGGTATATGCATATATATATACAATGGGCCACTACTCAGCCATAAAAAAGATGAAATCTTGCCATTTGTGACAACGTGGATGGACCTTGCTAAATGAAATAAGTCAGATGGTGAAAGACAACTACCGTATGACTTCACTCATATGCAGAAGATAAACAGACACATAAGTATGGGGAACAGATTGGTAGTTACCAGAAGGGAAAAGGCGAGGGGGAGAGCAAAAGAGGTAAAGGGGCACATGTGTATGGTGACAGATGGCAACTAGACTTTGGAGGTGAACACAATGCAGTCTATACAGAAATTTAAATATAATAATGTACACCTGAAATTTATAGAATGTCATAAATCAATGTGACCTCAATAAAAAAGAATAAACAACATGGACCTCACATTGATCCTGTTATTTCAGTTCTCCACCCACAGCATGCTTCATGCACCGGGAAGATGTATCCCACAGATCATTGCTTTTCTTAATAGTAAAATTCCAGAGGATCGGCGTACTTTTTTGGTAAAGTATCAAGATTTGGTTGTAAAGCAACTGGTCAGCCAAAATAAGAAGACTGGGCAGGAAGATGATCCCTTGAGTAATGAATTAGACAAAGAACAAGAAGATGTCACCAATACTACTAGTAAAAAGCTTCAGGAACTTTCTTTATCCATTAAAGACCTTGTTCTCAAACACAGGAAATCATCTGTGACAGAGAGTAATAATCTTAGTTTACTTTTGTCATATAGTAAAGCTTTTCCCCAAAAGTTAAAGGTGAATGGTTACAAAAAATATTCGCTTCACAACTTCCTGATCCCCCCAATACTCACTTATGGTTCATGCATTTTTCTCTGTATATACTACAATAAAAAAAATTACTTAAAAAAGAAAGAAAAAACAATATGGAAAGCACTGTGGAGTTCAGAGCCAGTGAGGCTGCTAATAAAATGGGCATAGAAGGAGAACCTGCCACAAGCACAGAGCTGTATCGAGCTGGGGGGAGGGGATGTCTCTCTGGGGAGGGAGCACTGGGCGCAGGCATTTATTTTTAAATTCTTTTAAAAAGGTTAAAGGGCTCCTTCCTATACAGCTAATGGCTTTTGCCTTTCCTGCTGAAAGTTATTAATTCTTCCCTGCTATGTTGCTATATACCGCTCTTTTGCTATAGCAATGCAACCGCCACACTGCTAGACTGACATCATTTCCCTATTTACCAATGTGCATGCACTAATCCGCTTTCTGGAAATGGGTGTGTAGCAGAACAGCCTGGACTCGCTCTCTCAGCCTTTCTTGCAACTGAGAATGTCCACGTGACCTGGTCCAGACCGACGAAACTCAGGGGCACTCTGCTGAGATAGCCCCAAAAAGAACCTCGGACCTTCCTTTCCTGCTTTTGCACTTTGTCACTTGAAGATGTAACACTTGGAACAATTGCTGCCATTTTATAACCATGAAGACAGACATTGCTTTCACACTGAAGATGGTAAAAAAACAAAAAGAAAAACAGAGGCTGGTCCTTGATGACATCATCGAGATGCTGAAACAACCCTGGAACTCTTTATCTCCAGCTCTAATTTTTTTTTTTTGGCAGGGAAAAATAAACCCTCAGCTCACATCTGTTGCCAATATTTCTCTTTTTTTTTTCCTCCCCAAAGTCCCAGTGCATGGTTGTATATATCTAGTTGTAAGTCCTTCTACGTGAGCCACCACCACAGCATAGCAACTGACAGATGGGTGGTGTGGTTCTGCAACCAGGAAACAAACTCTGGCTGCCAAAAGAGTGACAGCGCTGAACTTTAACCACTAGGCCATCAGGGCTGGCTCTGCAGCTCTAGTTTGTAAGGCACTTTCTGGTCTTAAGCACTTCTTAAACCTGAAATTACACTGTCCCCTCCTTGCATTTCCTGTAAAGCACTCACGTACCCACTGTAGTCACATCCCCACAGTCCTAGGGCTGCCAAAACAACAGAAATTTATCGTCTCACAGTTCTGGAAGCTAGAAGTCCAAAAATTAAAGTGCAGGCAGGGTTGAGTTCCTTCTAGATCTTTGCAGGAGAGACCTGTTGAAGCCTCTCTCCTTGGCTTGTAGATGCCCATCTTCTCCCTCTGACTCTTGACATAGTCTCCCTTCTATGCTTGCCTGTGCATCCGGATTTCCCCGTTCTTATAAATACACTAGTGACATTGGATTAGAGCCCACTCTAATGACCTCATTTTAACTCGATTGCCTCCATAGACATAATCTCCAAATAACTTCATTCTGAAGTATTGAGGGTTGGAACGTCAATGTATGAATTTTGAGGGGGCCACTAGTCAACCCATAATATCCACATAACACTCTTGAAATCTGGACAAATGTATTCCCCTTTCACATCCCTTTGTGAGATGTTAGTTACGCAGGTCCACAATCCCTTATCTGGAAACCTTTGGGGATCGAGGTGTTTGGGAACTCAGAATTTTCTCAGTTTTATAAAGGTAATAACATTCTACACATATATTACAAATCATTCTATAAGGATATGGAGAAAAACCCCATAATCGATCATATTAACATTACAATAGTAAACAAATAAATATTCTGACCACATGAAAGACTACGAATTTCACAGTAATTTAGGTCAGAATTTGCCACCAAATGTGTTAAGAAAAGATGTTTGTCTTCATTCTTAGTGAGTTTCAGAAGGCAGATAAGAGATTTGGGACCTGAGCTGCCCACCATTTGTCACATGGAAACATCCCTAGCCAAGTTCTTAAGTTTGCGCATCTTTGCTTCTCTGAGCCTTTTTCTCCTTCTCTCCTTTCTTCTTGCAGATCATCACATTGCCTACCTCTTTTTTTGTTTTCCCTTCCCCTGGATTAGTTTTGCAGGAATAGTTCACTTTTCCTTTCAATGCCATAACCAATCCATACAAGAGAATTTAAGTGGAAACATCTGTACATCTCTTAGCATCTTGAATCGAAAAGCTATTGCCCTTGCACAAACCCTAGGAATCACTTCTGAATTTTGTTTACACAGCTAGAACTTCAACAAAATGAGAAACTGACTTTCAATCTGTAGATATCCCCCATTTATTCATTCATTCAGCAAATATCTATCAAGCACCTACCTTGAGTGGGGAACTGTTGTAGGCAGTTGGTATGCATTAATGAACAAAACAGAAAAAGATTCCTGCACTCCTGGGGCATGTATTCCAGCACGGAAGTAAGCACGATATGAAAAACCTTCAGAAAACTCTTCAAAATACCACCAATTAATGCTATAAATTGAGGTAGCAGAATCCAACATAGCTAGGACATGGAATCCAAAAGTGAATATGCCCAATAATTTATGTCTGATTCTTAAAATCTATTAAGACATTCTTGTGGTAGAAATTTATTCTGGGTTACCGCCACTTAAGGAGGTGCTGAAATTGCTGGCAAATAACCAAAAGAATCAATCTTTCCAATCCATCTATTTTTCCAGAGCTCATTGAAATTCTGCAAAGGAAACAATTACTCTGAATGCCTGTTGAAACGCAAATTCCTTGGACCCTCCCTCAAACATTCTTATTAATGTGCTGCCCAAGTGATTCCTATTACATAGATGATCTTGAGAATCAAATTTGAATATTCTTCCAATTGTCATTCTCCTCTAAGATAACTAATAACACATATTAGGCTGTATTTACTGGAGGGAGGCCAGAGTTGCCTTTTTACTCCTACACTACAGCATTAAAGCCAGTGATCAGTTTGTTGCCATGAAATGCAAACACTTTATTGCATTTTTTCAGCTATCTGTGGCATCTGTTCTCAACCCCTGATGCTAATAAAAGGGAGATGGATTCCATTCAATCAGCTTTGGAAATGGAGCCACTTGAATGGGACAGAATATCAGGTTGACTGATAAAGTTGTTCTCTATTTTATTTTGCACTTGTAATTTTATTACAACTCCTTTTCAGAGGTGAATTCTTAGTCTGATAAATGCAATAACATCTCAATGACTAAGAAAGAGGCTCAACAAATTACTGCAAAGCCATCACACTGCTTTGCAAACAAACAAAATAACTAGCCAAACAAAAATCAGTCTAGCGCTCTGAGTTTTTTTCATGGGTGTCTTTGACAGTTCTTGTGTTTCTCTTCTTGATTTTGATCGATGGTCTATGCTAAACTAGAAAAATAAAGTATAAACATTTCTCGAACGACAGGAATTTTCATTAGACAAACTGTTACAATATGTCCATGTTTTTTAGAAGTGCGTTTTGTTATAGACAATTGGCAGAAGTGTCACTCAAAAAAAGGAAGTTGCTTTTCATATGACAGGAAAGACTTTATTTTATACTTATAGGGTTAAAACAGTCTTCTCTAAAGGTGGAGCCAGTTAAGTGGAGGACTCTCAATTCCTGAATACCTTGTTCTGATAGGTTTGGCTATTCAAGCTTGGGAGCAGGGGCTGGGGAGAGATGAATTGCTCGTATAATAAAGAGGGATTGGGATTTTTATCTGGGGTAATGCAAGAAATAAATACTGCATGGAAAGGGGAAAAGAAGAAAATCTCTGGTAATAGCATAGCCAGAGGAAACTTGTTTTTTAAACTTTCATTTTTTATTGTGTCTGCAACACACACAGCATATGTGAAATACAGATGTACAACTCAATGAATTGTCACAAAATAAATTCCCATATAACCACCACCTGAGTCAAGAAATAAAATATTACGAAAATATTATGAAACTAAGAGTTGGTTTTTTGAAAAGATCAACAAAATTGACAAACCCTTAACCAGACTAAGAAGAAAAGAGAAGACTCAAACAACAAAAATCAGACAGAAAAAAAGAGGAGACATTACAGAAATAAAAAGATCATAAGTGTCTACTATGAACAAATTGGATAACCTAGAAGAAATGGATAAATTACTAGAATCGTGAGGATACGAAAAATCTAAACAGACCTAAACCAGTAAGGGGATTGAATCTGTAAGTGAAAACTACCAGAAAAGAAAAGCCCAGAAGCAGATGACTTCACTGGAGAATTCTACCAAACATCTAAAAAGAATTAAGACCAATCCTTCTCAAACTCTTCCAAAAAGTTGAAGAGGAGGGACCATTTCCAAACTCATTCTACGAATCCAGCATTACCATGGTTCGAAAGCCAGACAAAGATATCACAGAAAAAGACAACTGCAGACCGATATCTCTGATGAACATAGATGTAAAAATTCTCAACAAAATACTAGCAAACCTAATTCAAATGCACATTAAAAAGATTATATACCATGACTAAGTGGGGATTGTTCCTAGGATGCAAGGATGGTTCAACAAACAAAAATTAATCAATGTAATATACTACATTGACAGAAAGAAGGATAAAAAACACACGATCAATTGATGCAGAAAAAGTACTTGACAAAATTCAAAATCCTTTCATGATAAAAATACTCAACAAATTAGGAATAGAAGGAAATTACCTCAATATAATAATAGCCATATGTGAAAAGCCCACAACTAACATCGTACTCAATGGTGAAAAACTGAAAGCTTTTCCTCTAAGATCAGGAACAAGGCAAGGATGCCCACCCTCACCACTTCTATTCAAAATAGTATTAAAAGTCCTAGCTAAAGTGAATAGGCAAGAAAAACAGAAAGAAGGCATACAAATTGGAAAGGAAAAAGTAAAATATCTCTGTTCACAGATGACATGATCTTCTTTGTACAAAAGCCTACAGATTCCACAAAAAAGTTGGTAGAACTAGTAAAAGAATTCAGCAAAGTTGTAGGATACAAAATCAACACACAAAAATCGATTGTGTTTCTATACATTAACAATAAAAATCTAAAAAGGAAATTAATAAAGCAACCCCATTTATAATAATATCAAAAAATTGATTACCTGGGAATAAACTTAACCAAGGAAGTGAAAGACATTTACACTAATAACTATGAAATATTACGGAAAGAAATTAAAGAAGAAACAAGTAGATGGGAAGACATTCCGTGTTCATGGACTGGAAGTCTTAATATTGTGAAAATGTCCATACTACCTAAACAATTTACAAATTTAATGTGATCCCTATCAGAATGCCAATGGCACTTTTTGCAGAAATAGAAAAAAATCCTAAAATTCATACACAATTTCAAAGGACCCCAAATAGCCACAATAATCCTGATAAAGAAGAACAAAGCTGGAGGCCTTACATTTCATGATTTCAAATCATTTTACAAAATTTTCAGTGATCAAAACAGTATGATCTGTTACTGATCTGGTACTGGCATAAAGACAGACACATAGACCAATGCAACAGAATAGAGAGCCCTTGGATGGCATATTTGAAAGTTGTTAAGAGAGTAGAACCTAAGAGTTCTCAGCACAAGGGAAAAAAGCCTTTTTTTAATATGTACATGAAATGATAGATGTTATCTAAACTTATCGTGGCAAGCATTTCACAGTATATGTAAGTCAAGTCTTTATGCTGTACACCTTAAATTTATATAGTGCCTGATGTCAATTATATTTCAGTAAAACTGGGGGGAAAAAAGAATAGAGAGCCCAGAAATAAGCCTCAGATATATGCTCAAATGGCATTCGAAAAGAGTGCCAGGACTACAAAATGAGAAAAGAATAATCTCTTCAACAAATGGTACCATGAAAACTGGATATCCTCATGCAAAAGAACAAAGTCGGAACCTCACATCATACCATATACAAAACTCAATTCAAAATGGATTAAAGACATGAAACTATAAAACCCCTAGAAGAAAATATAGGAGAAAACCTACATGACAGTGGTCTTGGCTGACACCAAAAGCACAGGCAACAAAAGCGAAAACAGACAAATGGCACTATGTCAAACTAAAAAGCTTTGGCACAGCAAAGCAAACAATCAATAGAGTGACAAGGCAACCAACAGAATGGGAGAAAATGTTTGCAAACCAATATCTGATAAGGGACAGTTCAACAACAACAACAAAGCAAATACTTGCATTAAAAACTATGCAAAGGAAACTCAACCACAAAACATCAAACAACCCAATCAAAAAATGGGCTGGAGACATGAACAGACATTTCTCCAAAGAAGATATACGGATGGCCAATAGGCACATGAAAAGATGCTCATCATTGCTGATCATCCCGGAAATGCAAATCAAAACTACACTAAGATATCACCTTACACCTGTTAGAATGACAAAAATATCTAAAACTAATAGCAACAAATGTTGGAGGGGTTGCGGAGAAAAAGGAACCCTCATACACTGCTGGTGGGAATGCAAACTGGTGCAGCCACTATGGAAAACAGTATAGAGATTCCTCAAAAAACTAAAAATAGAACTACCATACAATCCAGCCATCCCACTACTGGGTATTTATCCAAAGAGCCTGAAGTCAGCAATCCCAAAAGTCCTGTGCACCCCAATGTTTATTGCAGCACTGTTTACAATAGCCAAGACGTGGAAGCAACCTAAGTGCCCATCAACAGACGAATGGATAAAGAAGATGTGGTACATGTCTACAATGGAATACTACTCAGCTGCAAAACAGAACAAAATCATTCCATTTGCAATAACATGGATGGACCTTGAGAGAATTATGTTAAGTGAAATAAGCCAGCGAGAGAAAGATAATCTGTGTATGACTCTACTCATATGAGGAATTTAAAACTATGGACCAAGGACAGTTTAGTGGATACCAGGGGAAAGGTGGGGTGGGGGGTGGGCACAAAGGGTGAAGTGGTGCACCTACAACATGACTGACAAACATTAATGTACAATTGAAATTTCACAAGATTGTAACCTATCAATAACTCAATTAAAAAAATAAAATAAAAAATAATAATAAAAAAATTTAAAAAAAACTCAAAAAAAAATATGCAAAGGACTTGAATAGACACTTCTCCAAAGGAAATATACTAATGGTCAATGAGCATATGAAAAGGTGCTCAACATCACTAATCATCAGGGAAGTGCAAATCAAAACCAAAAGAAGGAGCTATCACCTCACACCAATTAAGATGGCCACTACCCAAAAAGCCCAGAAAAGAACAAGTGCTGTTGAAGTTGAGGAGAAATTAAAACCCTTGTGCACTGTTGATAGGAATGTAAAATGGTGCAGCTGCTATGGAAAACCATATAGAGGTTCTTCAAAAAATTAAAAGAATTACCATATGATCCAGCAATCCTACTTTATGTATATATCCCAAAGAATAAAAAGCAGGATCTCAAAGAAGTATTTTCACACTCATATTTTTGCGGCACTATTTACAACAGCTAAGAGGAAGAAGCAACCTGAATGTCTACCAATGGATGAATGGATAAAGAAAATGTGGTATACCATAGAATATTACACAGCCTGAAAAAAGAAGGAAATCCTGTCATACACTACAGCATGGATGAACTTTAGGACATTATACTAAGTGAAATAAGCCAATCACAAAAAGACAAATAATGCACAATTCCACTTACATGAGATATCTAAAGCAGTCAAACTCACAGAAACAGAATGTAGAATGGTGGTTTCCCAGGAGAGGAAAGGGAGTTGTTGTTCAATGGGTATAGAGTTTCAGTTTTGTAAGATGAAAAAGTTCTAGAGATCTGTTGCCTAACAATATGCATATAGTTAACATTAGAGTACTGTACACTTAGAAATGGTTAAGCTGGTACATTTTGTTGTGTTTTTTACCACATTAAAGAAAAGAAATAAAATAATGACAGCACCACAGAAGCCACCTTGAAACCATCTTAATCAGTACTTCCATCCTCCTCCTCAAGGATGACTTTTATATCTAATGCTATAATTTAATTTTGCCCATTCTTGAAATTTATGTTAAAGGAAACAGATTGTGTTCTTCTGTGTATACCTCTTTTGATTAATATTGTACTTTGAGATTTATCCATGTTGTCACATGTAGCTGTAGTTTATTCATTCTCATTGCTGTGTAGTACTCCATTATCTGAATATGATGATTTATATATTTATTCTATTGTTAATGCATATTTGGGTATTTCCACTCTAGGCTGTTACAAATAATACTGCTATAGACGTTCTTGTACAATTCTCTTGTTTCACATGTGCACACATTTCCATTGGGTACATACCAATGAGCAGAATAGCTAAGTAGGGTGACCATCTATCCTGGTTTCCCCAGGAATGGTCCCTCTCCATGTCTGTTATCCCAGCATCCTAGCTGCTTGAGCATTTGTCCTAGATCCATCTTTTTTCCTTCTTTCTTTCCCTTCTTTCCTTCCTTCTTTCTTCATTCTTTCTTTCTTTCTTTCTCTCTTTTCTTCCTTTTCCTCTCTCTCTCTCTCTTTCATTCTACCATATTAGGGTCCAGCCCCATGGCCAAGTGGTTAAGATCATATGCTCCACTTCAGTGGCCAGGGGTTCCCATCTAGTAAAGCAAATCCTTCCTCCTTATTTTTGCTCATATGTGTGTATTCTGTGCACGTAACATTCCCATATGCATCTTAGAATCATCTTTTCAATTTTACCAAAAACCCTCTTGGAAACAATAGCAATGTGGCTAATAACAGCAATGTTTGATTCCATGAGTTTACAATCATATTCATTGGTAATCATCAAAGGGCATTAGGACACCAATCCAATATTTTGAAAGCTGTTAAATAAAAGGAAAGAATCAAGCATTTAACCTTTCCTATGTGAACTGTATCTCAAAGTAATCAAAGAGTCGATGAAAATTTTTTATAGAAGTGTTGCAGCTAGTAAATGAAGGAAGTCTTAAAGAATTAGAATATCACCATTTTGTAGTCTCCTAAAGAAGTAATGATCTTCAGTGGCTTCTAACATCACAGAAAGGACCCATCCAGGCATGGGGTGTCTCCTGATACAGTAACACGTCACCACCCGTGAAGTGTTCTTGTGAAAGGTCAAACCTGAATTTGCTCAATACTTTATCAATTTACAGGAAATACAGGAGACAGAAGACTGTTAAAAGATACCACAGGGATTCAACTAGCAAATTCCAGGTTGTTAAACTTCTACTGGACCAATTTCTTCAACAAATAAGTTGGGATGGGTGGGTGTAAAAGAGATATAAAGAGAACCTATATATCAAAAGACACGAGACATATCTGTTGAGAGACAATTCTCCATGGGTCTCTTGTGTTTCTGCACGTTTTGTGAGCAGAGGCATTAACTGTCTTTTGGTTCCAGACTATTTTTCAAGAATGTTTTTATAGTGAACAGATTTGGAAGCTAGAGATCATGCGTCGCACCGGAGCAGATCACAGGTTTGCTTTCTGTCCACTAGAATAAAGATGTCTCCCTCCCTCCAGGGCAAAGGCCGGCAGGTTTGCTTGTCCATTATGAAAGACGGGTGTTTCCCAAGCTTGGGGTTCTTCATCTGTGACACAAACCCGCTATGTGCAGCTTCCACCTGGCCACTGCCCTCCACCCTTGTAGGAGTGGGGAGCAAACAAACCAACAGTCAGTGGAAGTATATACTGCTTACTCTGCCGTGAGTGATAAAGTTCTTTCTCGCTCACTCTTGTCTTGCATCTTCTGCCAGAATCCATGAAACTGTGGCCAGCTACCTTGTTAGTTTACAAGCAGGGTAACATCTCAGACCCTTCACAGTTTTTTGGCAATATTGATCCGTTGAAACGCGCAGACCTAATTCAGACTGTGTATGGAAAATAATTGATGAAATATTTGACAAATTTGAATACTGATAGATTTGATGATATAAGGAAAACTGTTCATTTTCTAGGTGAGAAGATGCTATCGTGATTATGTTTAAAAGAGTATGTCATTTAAAGATAGTTTGATGTTTATTATAGGCTCTTTGAAAACAACTTTTATCAGATTAAGGAAATGACCTTCCTTCCTTAGTAGGCTAAGTATTTTTATTTTAAATGGATTTTGAATTTAATCAGATGGCTTTTCTACATCTGGTGAAATGATCATATCGCTTTTCTTTTCAATCTTATTTTGGAGAGTTATATTAATTGATCTTCAAATATTAAAAAAATTGCATTTCTGAATTAAACTCAAATTGGTTGTGGTATATTGTCATTAGTGTATATTACCAGATTTAGTTTATAACATTTGATTGTTTTGCATCAATGGTCAAGAGTGTGATTGGCCTATAATTTTCCTTTTCTGTAAGTCCTTTCAGGCTTTGATATCAAGTTTATGACATCCTCATTAAACAAGATAGGGAATGTTCCCTCTGTGTATTCCTTGGAAGATTTTGGTTAATCCTGGCATTAATTTTTTCTTCAATGTTTGGAAGAATTCACCCTATGAAAGCAACTGGACCTGCATGTGCTTTGTGGGAAAGTTTCTGCCAAGTCAAGCAGTCCCTAAGCAACAGTGACTGTTGGCCACACTTCTACAGAGCCATTGTTGTTTGGTAAGTAAATCATTGTTTGGTAAGCAAACAAGCCCTAATGCATTTAGACAGTTTATTATCACAGCACAGCAGGCAGCATGCCCTTTGCCCCAAGGCCCAGGAGGGTGATTCAGAGGCCAGTCCAAGCGGCCACTGTGCAAACACTGATGTGTGTCACAGCTGTTGAGGAATACGGAGCTGAGGAAACAATCTTTTAAAGGCGCTGTTAGCAAACCTGACACCTTATCTTTATTTTCCTGATCAGGAAATAAATCTGCCCTCTACCCAAGCAAGGGACATTATTCCTAGCTTCCAACGCTGTTTGCTGAGCGAACATCCTGGAAAAGATAACCTTGCTGTAGAAACGCCATTGAGAGTCGCCTCCCAACACTTTCTATTTATAGGTTCCGTACTTGAATAGTTACGTAACTATTCAGATTTTCTATCTCTTGTTGGGTTTGTTTTTATATGTGTGTTTTTGAAAGCGTCTGTCTAGTTTATCCACATTTTCCAATCCATTTGCATAAAATTGTCCATAACCCCCCTTATCAATGTCTGCAGGATTATAGTATTGTCCTCATTTTTATTCCTGATATTGTTTATTTATATTCTCTCTCTTTTTTCTTAACCAGTCTCCAGTCTAAGAGTTTATCAATTTTATTAGTCTTCCAAAATGTTTGCCTTTGTGACTCCTCTTTATTTTGTCACAATTTCATTAATTTCTGCTTTTATCATTATTTTCTTTCTTTTATTTTATTTGGAGTTTTATTTTTGTTCTTGTTTTTGTTTTATTTTCACTGTCCTTTTTCTAATTTCTTGAGATGGATGCATAGGTTATTAAATTTGTCATTCTTCTTTTTAAATATATGCATTTAATGCTATAAATTTCTCTTTAAACATGGATTTAGCTGCATCCCACTGGGTTTTCTTTTTAATTGTGGTAAAAAGAACATAACATAAGATTTACCATCTTAACCTTTTGGGTTTTTTTGGTGAGGAAGATTGGCCCTGAGCTAATGTATGTTGCCAATTTTCCTGGGTTTTTTTCTCCCTAAAACCGCAGTACATAGTTGTATATCCTAGCTGTAGGTCATTCTACTTCTTCTACGTGGGATGCCACCACAACATGGCTTGATGAGTGATGTGCAGGTCCATACCCGGGATACAAATCTGCAAACCCTGGGCTGCCAAAGCAGAGTATGCAAACTCAACGACTGTGCCACTGGGCCAGCCCCCCGTCTTAACCATTTTTAAGTGGGTGGTACAGTAGTGTTAACCATATGCACATTGTTGTTCAATGGATCTCTAGAACGTTTCATCTTGCAAAACCGAAACTCTATACTCATTGAACAACAAATTCCCTTTCCCCTCTCTTGCCTCTGGTAGCTACATTCTTTTTTTTAAGAGTAAATTTTATTTTGTTTTTTCCTGGTTTTATTAAGATGTAATTGACACATAATATTGTATAAGTTTAAGGAGCGCAACATAATAATTTGATATATGTATATATTACAGAATGATTACCATATGGCAACCACATTCTACTTTCTGTTTCTGTGAGTTTGACTACTTTAGGTATCTCATATGTGTGGAATTGTGCATTGTCTTTCTGTGACTGGCTTATTTCACGTAGCATAATGTCCTCGTGATCCATCCAGGTTGTAGCGTATGACAGGATTTCCTTATTTTTTAAGGCTGCATAATATTCCAATATATGTATAGACCACATTTTATATATCCATTATTGATGGACATTTAAGTCACTTCTATCTCACAGCTACTGTGAATAATGCTGCACTGAACATTGGTGTGCAAATGTCTCTTTGTGATCCTGGTTTTCAATTCTTTTGGATGTACACCTGGAAGTAGGATTGCTGAACCATTTGGTAATTCTATTTTTAATTTTGGGGGAACCTTCAGACTGTTTCCACTAGTGGCTGTGCCATTTTACATTCCCACCATTAGTGCATAAGGGTTCTAATTTCTTCTCAACCTCGCTAGCACTTTTTATTTTCTGGGGTTTTTTTACAGTGACCATCTTAACAGGTGTGAGATGATGTCTCCTTGTGGTTTTGACTTGCATTTCCCTGATGATTAGTGATGTTGAGCATCTTTTCATATGCTTGTTGGCCATTTGTGTATCTTCTTTGGAGAAATGTCTATTCAAGTCCTTCACACTTTTTAAAATAGGGTTATTTGGTTTTTTGTTGTTGAGCTGTAGGAGTTTTTTATATATTCTGGATAAAACCTTAATCGGATATGTGGTTTGCAAATATTTTTTCCTGTTCCACAGGTTACCTTTCACTCTGCCAATTATTTCCTTTGCTGTGCAGAAGCTTTTAAGTTTGATGTAGTCTCATTTGTCTGGTTTTGTTTTTATTGCCTGTGCCTTTGGTGTCGCAGCCAAGAAATCACTGCCAAGAACAATGTCATGAAGGTTTTCTCCTATGTTTTCTTCTAGGAGTTTTACAGTTTTAGATCTTACATTAAGGCATCACACAAGTTTTGATATGTAATATTTTCATTGTCATTCAGTCAAAATAGTTTTTAATTCCAATTGTGATTCCTCTCTGACCCATAAATAATTTCAAAGTGAATTTCTTAATTATAAAACAGCTGGGGATATTCTAATTGAGTCTTATAAAAATGTAAGTTTTAGCAACATCTTCTTCTCCCATTTAGCTGGACCTAGATGTAATTTCAGTCCTCTTAGCTTTGGAATACCGCCAAAGGTGCTGCTCAGAATCTTTGCTCCTCAATGGCTCTCCAGGAATCAGCAGATCTCCGTAGAAGAAGAATTCCTAAATGGTATTTTAGCTCCGCACTACTTTTTAGGTCTTGAATGCCTACAAGCTGCTCAGTTTATTTTTTTAATACTTTGTCCAGATATTCTGGTTGTTCTCAGTGGGAAGATTGATTGAAACTAATTATTCTGCCATTTCCAGAAATAGAAGTCCCTCGGGTTAAAAAAATATATAAGTCCCTCAGAGAGAGAGAGAAACAGAGAGAAAGAGAGGGGGGGAATACTTAATATACAAGCTAAAGTTGTTTGTTCTTTGGAAAATTATGTGATTCCCCTCTTTTTCATTGTGCTAGTAGATTCCACTATACTCATGAATGGTGTAGATGTGTATGGAGGACGGTGGTGTAAGTTGGCAAAGGGATTAAATTTCACATCTAGGTTGTCATGGGGCAGAGAGTGAGAAAATGGGAGCCCAGGAAATGGAAGAGGCCCTGAGAATTCCCAGAAATCTTGAGGAGAGCTTTGGAGTCTTTCTTAAACACTGAGGGCTACAGGGATGGCAATGGGGTTCAAATACAAAAACTATGCAAGAGTCACGCTATTTAGCTCCTCGCCTGTTCTTTATATGTGCATTTTTTTAATTCCTTTGCGTAAATTTCCTAGTAATTTTAAACCATGCTGCAAGCACAATCATAAGAGCAAGGCAAAGCTGGAGGAAGTGGAGAAGCTGCTAATGGTATCAACGAAAAGGTAAGGGAGATGTTTCCAAGTCGGTTTCTGTCTGTTTTGATACATCAATTGACTTTAGCATGTAATAATAAAGTCTTCTTATGGCTTGGAAACACTTTATGATAAAATTCCTGTGGGAAAAATAGCTTTATTCCTGCTACTCTTATACATTCCAGTCCTAAGTTTCCTTTTCTCATTGGAACATGTGTATTACTCAAGTTTTTATACCTTGAGGCTTCTTAGGATCATAACTCATGTCCTAGCAGAACAGACTACACCCCACAGCAGTGCAGACTGCATCGGAAGTCACGAGACAACTGACTATGGGATTTCTTTAGCAATTGTCTGGACCTGAACAGAAGACATCTGTAATAGGCTTAAAAATGTTTCAACACTTCTACCAGGTTAGTCAGACTGTCAGAAATGATATGCGGTTTGACCAGAGAAATAAAATATTGGCAGACATGTCCCTGAAAAAAAGAATAAGATTTTCACAAAACTGAATAAGCCACACATAAGAACAAAATTCAGAAGATGCCAATACAAATATACTCATTCTTCCTTTTCTACACACAAAAGAATTCGTTAAGAAATTTATCTTTGTAATAAAATTGTTCTGCCAACATGATGTTTATCGCTAAAGGTTTAATTCAATGTTTACCCATTCTGTTCCAAGAAATGCATATTCTATGAGATGTTAATAGGATTCTCACAAAAATATTTTCTATCCTCACCAGTTTGGGTAACGGTGCATAATACAACTGCCTCCTGGAAATCACAATGTGCGTAATAAAAGCTCTGGGAATTCCTACAGTAAAGAGACATGCTTAACTCAGCATTTAACAAAGCTATTTTGGCCACTAAATCATGGAACACTTCTAACATCTTATTAAATTGTTCTGCAGAATTTTGGGGGGGGGGGAATGGCAATTTAATATCAGAAACAATTCATTTCCAAACCCAAAATGAACTAAGAAAATAGGAGAGCCATCATTACTTTTCCAGGAGTTTTGGGGCTGACACAGGTTGAGGGTGTGCTCACTACTCCCTCTCTCGTGGGATTCTATGTCCCATGGCATTTTTATGCTCAAGAAATCAGATAGAGAATGGAATCTGGTATATGAACATCATAAGGCACAGGTGTTGATTCTGCCCCTAAGAATTGTGAAACGTTGAAGAATTTAAAAGCTCTGAGCTTCTGTTACTTCATCTATATGATGAAGTTAATCCCTGCTTTTTCATTCCATATCAACAAATATTAAAGGCCAGTTCTCAGGAAATTTACATTCTAGGAAGGAGAAAGAGAAAGCATGAGTTTATAGATATAAAAGTTGACTAGAAAATACCAGCAAGAGGTAAGTTCTATGAGAAGAGTTAAGAGGATGATGTGATAGCATTTGGATGACTACTTCTGATTGAATGGCTAGGGAAAGACTCTCTGAGGAGGTGGCGTTTAAACTGAAATTTGAATTACAGTCAGCAAGGTCTTTGGAACGAGAATCTCAGGAGAAAGAGCAGCGAGGGGTCTTAAAGTAGCTGAGCGCAGTGAAGGGGGAAGGAGAGCGAAGAGATCAGCTTGGAAAAGGAGGCAAAAACCAGATCAAGTAAGGGATCTGCAAATCGTGCTATTTGGGTTTTATTTCAAGTACAATGAAAAGCCACTGGAAAATTCCAAGCATGGAAGTGACAGGATCTACCCAATCTATGTCAAAGAGCAGTTGTGAAAATCAAATAAAGTACTGTATATGAATCAGTCAGAGTGCCAGCAGGACATAGTCAGACCAGGTAATCTGAGGAGAATTTTTAAGAGACTATTTGCTGTGAGTAGGTTTTAGGGCACAAACCAGAAATAGTTCAGTACCCGTGGGCTGTTAATAGAGGGAATCCATGACCCTCTAAGCCTGAAGTGAGTGGTTGTCCAAACCTAGAGAAAGTAGTTATGTGGAGAGTGCCAGCTGAAAAGAGCTGTAGCCTTGGGGAAATGGAGGTGGCCAACCAGCAGCCTTACAGAAAGACGGAGCCACAACTTCACTCTCCTCTGCCTCCACTGGCCAAACCCAACCAGAAGCCAGAGGCCAAGATATCCATTGATGAAGACCCACACAGAGAATCACAGGCAAGGGTGGAGGATGGAGCTGGAGGAGCAGCAGAAAGTGTCTAACACACTCCACTCCTTTTGCCTCTCAGCATCCACTCCCTTCCTTTGCCTACATGAAATATTTGGGTCCCCAATCAGCTACCATATCATCAAGGTCAATTAGGTCAAGTCACCACTTGCAACCTAAAATGTTCACCACCACTAGCATTCTTCATAAAAGGAATGGGAGGAAACATGGGGAAAAGAAGCAATTTTCAAAAGACAAAGCTGTTACAGTCTCTGCTTCTGTAACTGGTCACAGACCTATGTTGTCGACTAGCGGTAGTTCTAATCCTCATTCCGTGTTTTCCTTATTCTCTTAAAGCACATGGGTTGGATGGGTTCTTAACTTGGTTGCCTGAGTCAAACCTTTAGTACTATAGGAGCTGAGTCCTTTGAGGGTCCTATGTTTATTGTGTTGCCACAGTTTCCTATTGCCAAGGGCCATGGGGTAATAGAGTTCTAAGTAGCTAAGAGCCTCACCTGGTTTCCAGAAATAGTCCTCCTCACCCCTACTATATAGCAGTAACTCAATTTCCCCTTGGTAATCAGGATCATCACCAAACCAGTACAATAACCTCTTCTCTGTCTATTGCTTCATTAGCCTAAAATGGCCAGTGGCCTGTCCCTGTTTCTCATTCAGTGGAATTATTATTGAATTCCCTCAGGGATGTGTTCCTCCATCCAATACTATAAACCCACTGAGACCAAGGTTGCATGAATGGAAAGAAAAAATTCCCCAAAATGTGTATTTGTTATAATAGTTGGAAAGTCCATTCTCACTGCCAGCCCTTGGCTTCTGCCTGCATGGTTTCCAGAGCTAGGGAAGATGGTACCTTATATTGGCCACTGGTTTGAGGTGTATGCTGCACCCTTTAGAGAGCACCCTGGGCTCAAAGGATTTGCCTCCTGTTGGTACCAAAAGTGAGCCTTCAGATGCCATTCCACAGTTCCAGGAGATTGACTTGAATATCATGAATGGTGTCATGTTGAAAGTTCAGCAATGGCCTCTGCTATAGGCAGATTGGACACATAATGATGCTGTAGGCAAATCAGCCGTGATGAGAGTGTGCCCATGCTGGTGAGCCCACACATAGCCTCTATTCCTGCCGCGATGCCCACTGTATATGCTTCCATTGATCCATCATACAAATGGCTAGGAGAAGAGGCTGACTGACCTCCCTAGGAGGAATAACCTTATCCATTTAATCATTGAAAGCATTCATTCACTACTGAGATACCCTCTAATGGGCATTTACATGGAACATTCATATCCCCCCACTCTGTGCCCACGCTGAGAGGCGCATCCACATACTTCTCCCTCAGACCTCATCACCAATCCTCCTATTTTTTACTTTTCAAAGCCCTATCTGCTGGGCTATCCAGTTATGTAAATCCACACTTCAGGCACTCTCTCCTCCACACTAAGTGGACAACCAGGTGACTGCCCAAAGTTCTGCCCACTAGAAAATTTTCTTTTGTCACCATCTTTCAGTGTGATCCTAGGTGAAACTGTCGTGCAGCGGCCATCCGTTTCCATGATGCCCACATGCTGTCCATTCACAAACCAGGTCTGTTCTTTCTCTTCCTCCTTCAGCTGGTCATAGAGAACTTCCCCACGAGACTGTAGTGTAGTCTGAGGAAAGTCAGAAAGCAGTAAGAGCAGCCACCATGGAAGTCTAAGCCACACATTCACACCATTTATTTGTGCCTTTTGACTTTTCTTGGCCTTATCGCATGGATATCATTTTCATTTTAGACTGGGATGGTATGCACATGTCTAAATTTATGGTGCAAGGGATTACATAGCACTCAGTTCATAGCAAGTAGTTCAGGTCACATATTCATTTATACTCAAAGGTAAGGTTTTCAATCTTTGCCAGGCCCAGTAGCAAGCTAAAATATATTTTTCAAATGGGGAATAGCTTCCAGAAGAGGACAAGTTTTCCAAACACCTAAAGACCTGCACTGTGAGCTTGCCAGAAAGCTCTGCACAACATCCCCGTCTGAAACAAATGCTTAACACTATTGAGTCTAACAGGTCATAAGCATGAGCAGCATAGACTTGCTGAAGAGCTTTTGTTGCTTTTCTTGCTCCAAGATCCACTCAAACTTGGCAGCCTTACAGGGTTTCCAACATATGATAGCACCAGCATCCGTATATGTGGTATGTGCAGCCTCTCAGATGCAAAGAGGCTTACAAAGTGTGGTGCCTCCTCCTTTGTAGTGGGCCATGCAAGATGCAGAAGCTTATATCCCAATTTAGAAGGATATTCCCTACATATCCTAGATGAGTGGATAGCTAGAAACTTCACCTATGTGACAGATCCTTGAAATCGGCAGGGTTTTTTGCTCACTCTCTGGCACATGTGTGTCTTATAAAGGCCTGTAGGTGCTTGATAGTTTCTGCTCACTAGGTCCAATTAGCATAGTTTCGTTAAAGTAATACACTAGCAAAATATGCTGTGGAGTATCAAGACGATCAAGTTCCCTCCAAACCACATTCTAACAGAGATGAAGTGAGTTGGCATAGACAGCCCTCCCGCAAGTCAGGATCCTGCCATCCTGGCTACCTGAAAGCAAACTGCATCTTATTAATTTAGCTGATAGAGACGTCAAAGAGCATTTACTAGACGAATAACTGCATACCGGGCCAGGGGCTATGTTTATTTGCTGCTTCAGTGAATACCACATCTGGAACTGCAACTACCTCTTGTTATGTCTGTGATAATCTACAGCCATTAATAAATAGTAAATAAAATAAAATCTTAATGAATTCCTCCCACTGCTAAACGGACTCATCAGCAAAAGAATGAAACAGTCACTTCCTCAAATAGAAACAATCCATGGCGTCTCTTTTCCGAACGCTGGGTTCTCTTGTCTAGGGAGATATTAACAGCTTGTGGAGTCAGGGCTAGCGTAGGAATAAAGTCAATTGTCCTATTAGCGCTTGGTGGGGATGTTGGGCTTTGAGGTCAAAGGGAGGTCTGGTCTCACTCCAGGAGAGAGTTGAATTCCCAGAGTTGAAAAGGGTGAATAGGTGGCAGTCTCCATAAGAAGCAGAGTTCTGTGTCCTATACAGTACCCTTGGAAACTGCCAGACCTCTGAATGGAGTGGCAGCCTGGATCTGGACTAAAGCCTCCAGTACCCTCACCTCAAGCAGTGAAGGTGCTGACGGCCAAACTTGGTGCTGATGACCAGTGGAGTTCCCCATCTGAGAATGTTCGTAAGAACTTGCACAATCAGCATTTCAGTGAAGACTAAGATGGACCCAAACCAGAGGCTAGTTCTTGTGCCATGCCAGGAGAGAAGAAAGAAAAGTCCCTGAAAAATTATTGAATTTGGACGTCCCATATTCAGGCAGCCTGTAGCTGAAACAAATTACATTTATCCTGTAAAATTCTTAAAGGTACTTTTGTTCTGGTGTGTATATTTATAAAGCACATTGAAGCCTTGATATAAAAGTACACAGAAGGCAGAAGCCTAACCATATTCAAACAATAAGTGCAAAGCTGTGGAGGGCAATGCAGAAGCGAGCTTACAGCAAAGGCGATACCCCTCACTCCCCTCTCTGAAAGGCGGTCATTCTTGCTTTCACGCTGCTTCCTCTCAAGTCTTTTCATGACAGTCTTAACAGTCATGTCAACATATCACCTTCTAAACAATGTTTAAAAGGTACTGTTGTTGGGAGACTGTATTCAAAGGAGAAGTTACTGCCCTGCTCCTTGTATCTTTCTGATAGAAAGTCAATACAATCTCATTTTAACAAGAACTAAAACTAAAATTTTTTGTGTAATGTTTTCACAAGGAACATCTTTTAAATCATCCTTGCTATAAAAATAGTGCTGCTCACCCCATCAACTCTTAATTAAATGCAGACTTCTCAACTCACTTAGAGAAGCAGAGTAATTTGCCCAAGGTCTGCGGCTTTCTGCATTATTCTAGTCCAGCACAAAGAAAGCATTCTCTGCTTGCCTCTTCCCAGTTGCATAATCGCTAAAAAAACTATCAAGAGAATTTTCTTCAGCCTGAAGTTGAAAGCTATGTTTTACTGGATTTTAAAAACACTCAAACATTACATCTTTTTGACCAAGTCAATGATTCTTCCCTAGTTGGCGAAACAAATGGCATCTTATTTAACTCAATAGATGCTATACTTGAAATCAATTTGCCTGCCCACACTCTCCTCTTAGGAGTTGAAATGATACAAATCCCTAGAGAATTTTTCTTGTTTCAGACCAACGAACACTTAGCACGAGCATATTAAAAAAATGCAGAGCCAGTCCTGGTGACCTAGTGGTTGAGTTTGGCACACTCTACTTCAGCGGCCCAGGTTCGGTTCCTGGGCACGGATGTTCACTGCTAGTTGGTGGCCAATTGTGGCAGCAGCCCATGTGTAAAATAGAGGAAGATTTACAACAGATGTTAGCTCAGGGCGAATCTTCCTCAAGCAAAAAGAGGAGGATTGGCAATGGATGTTAGCTCAGGGTGAATCTACCTCAGAAAAAAAAAACAGAGAGAGAGAATTGTCTGAAAAATAATTGTATAAAGAGTACTTTTTAAAAATTGTACTGCAAGATACTCATGGGAATCTAGGAACATTTCAGTCATGGCCACAAATCATTTAAAAGCCATGGCCTTCCACAAAAAAATAAAGACCTGGCATTAATGTCATTACATGGTACTTTGCTGGGATGTTCAGATAAGGTTTAAAGGAAAAAAGAGGAGGCTGGAAAGGCCAAAAAAGAAAACATACTTTCTATAATACACTCTCATTTGTTTTCACTTTTCCACTTGTGGCCTAATTATGATGTAACAAGATCCGGATACATCCGGATGATCACCAAAATCAGGCGAAGGTTTTTCCGTCAACATGAGCTCATGTCTCATACAGCAGGAGCTCATCACTTTCTAGGTCTACAATTTTCAAAAATGTAAACTCTTAGACTGATATACTCTGGTGACTTCTGCAGAACATAAATGTTCAATATGCCTGGAAACAGCCTTCTCTAGGGTGTTTTCCAGAAAAGCTAGGGGTCCAGTCCTGAACCTCTAAGAAGAGTTTGTTTCTTAATACTGCTATAGCTTTCGCAAGGAGTCAATGACCCGGGCTTGTCCTCTGGGACGCCAAGCATTAGAGCTGCACATAAGCAGGGCTACAGAAGGTTATTTCTCCCAGGGTCCATAGGCAATGCTTAAAAGTTTTCTTCTTTCCTTCAGCCAAAATTCGAAGGACCTTGTATGCACTTAATGTTGCAAATGAAAAAGTACCACTAAAAATGGCACAACGGAAAGCATTGGCAGAGGAGCTTTTGGATCTATTAGCAATAAGGGAACTGAGTGAACCGAGGTAAAATATGACCTATGAGGGCTCTTCTATGATTGCTTTAGTTAAATATTATCCTAAGTGAACCTTAAATTGGTGAAACATATCAGAATCAGCAACGGATGCACTGCCCCTGGCTTGTTAACCTTGAAATGAGATTCTCAGTTTACTTTGTTGCTAACAACACAAATGTACCATCAGTAGATGGATACAGGATCCTTCCTCCTTTTCAGTGTTTATCTTCTCTGTTGTACTATTGTTAGCAAGCGCAGGATGTTGCAGGCTTGGGGACAGCTCCTTTGCAAAGGACAGGACTTCAGTGGTGATAGTAGTAGATGATTAGTTTTGGGGGGGAGTGTTCTGTTTTCTCCTCATGAATAACACTGCCTATTCAAGTTTGATGTAAGACCCACAATAACCCCATGTTAGTAAGTATTTTACGATTTAAATGAAAGCATATAGGCTTTATTTTTTCTCTGAGATTTAAAAAAAAGGCAGACTGCAAAATTTCATTTCTCAGTTTCAGCACAACCATACCCTGCTCGTGGTATCACTGACAACTGCCTGCAACCCCTAGTCCCCACAAAGGAATCGTACTGGCCTGCGGTAACTACACTGAGAAATGCTGATTTGCTAGCTCTTGTCTTCCATTTTTGACCACATCACTCTTGTGGAGTTTCTGATTCCTGTTGTTAAATAAAGAAGAAATGTAACTAAACTCGGCAGTGTGTCTGTCTGGTGGGGGAAGGAAGGGAAGATGGAGAGGTGCTTCTTCCTGCTGCTCTGTAGCTGACCTGGAAAGTTGTGTTTGTTGGCTGATTGGTTGAATTGTTTGTTTTACTAGAAAAGACTTAGTAAAAGGACAATAAAATATTTTTCCAACGTCAAATAACGTTATGGGTTGGGGAAGCCTGGTCTGTATAGGCAATCCACTTGAACCAGAACAGCGTTTCTTTGAGAAAGAGCTCTGCGCTCCTTTCTCAGAATCATGTCTGTGTGGTTCCAAGAACAGATGCGTATGATCATCCTAGTTCAATAGTGGCCAAGCAAGTCTGAATTAAATCGAAAAGACGTCCCCTTGCTACGTGCTTCCCATCTAATATAACCAACTTAATCAAGCCAATAGCAGAAGGAAGTACAAGTGAAGCCAAAAACCACTACTTGAGCAACTTCATGGAACAGGTGGTGTGAGAAGATCTAGGCAAACATGTCAAAGTAAAGGCTTATGCTTTCTCTTCCCAAACTCACCAACATGGCCACAGAAGAACACGAAAGCTCGTAAATTCAAAGAGAGAAAGTAGAAAAGGAAACAACAGTGGACCAAAGATGGCAACACAGTGGAGGATAAGAAGTGGAAGGTGGTAGTAACCAAGATGGCTGATATAGCAAGCAGCAACCCCAGGGCACCGAGGAGAAGGTGTGAGATGCCTGCAGAGGCTTAGAAGGGCCCA
This sequence comes from Equus asinus, assembly GCF_041296235.1. Classification (NCBI taxonomy): domain Eukaryota; kingdom Metazoa; phylum Chordata; class Mammalia; order Perissodactyla; family Equidae; genus Equus; species Equus asinus. The sequence continues at coordinate 92,077,912 of NC_091792.1, read as the reverse complement.
GGAGGTGAAGGCTTAAGTGTTTCTGATGGCAGGATTGAGGTGTGAGGCTGATACCAAGAAAGCCATTGAAAAGACCAGATAATTTCCTCTACTTTGCTGATCAGGGCAACTATGCTTCATTCTCCTCACCACCTACACCTCCAACTGTGTAGACTAAAGGTATATTCCCTGGAAACGTTCAATCAGAAAGGCTCCAGATTTGGAAACACTGGGTCGAATGAGTATGGAGACACTCGGGACTGAAAATGAGACTAAGCGAAGTCTGCACAGAGAGCTGTGGGACTTCATCACGTTGGAGACCTCCCTCAGACTGTCAGGTGATTTTTGGCCACCAGTTCCCGTTAAGAGTGAAGCACCAAAAGGATATTACACAGAGCGCTTAATATATATCAGACACTGTCCTAAACCCTTCGCATAATTAACACATTTAATCTTATTATGGGATGAATTGTATCCCCTCAAAATTTTGTGTTGAAATTCTAACTCCCAGTACCTCAGAAGGTGACTATATTTGGAGATAGAGTTTTTTAAAAGGTAATTAAATTAAAAGGAGGGTATATGGAGGGGCCCTAATCCAATATGATTGGTGTCCTTATAAGAAAAGGGGATTAGGACACAGACACACACACACCAGGGAAGACCGTGTGAGGCCACAGAGAGAAGGTGGCCATCTACAAGCCAAGGAGGGAGGCCTCAGAGGGAATCAGTCCTGCCTACCGACACCTTGATCTGGGACTTCTAGCCTCCAGAACCGTGAGACCATAGATTCCTGTGGTTTAAGCCATCCAGTGTATGGCACGCTGTTAGGGCAGCCCTAGCAAATACAGATCTCAACAATAATAGTCATGAGGAAGAAACCATTATTATCCCATTTTACACATGAAGAAACAGAAGCACAGGGACGTTAAGCATTAGCCCAAGGCCAAATAGGGGGTGAGTGAAGCTGGATTTGAATCCAGATGGTTGTCTCCAGAGTCTGAGCATTTAATCGGTACCTCTCCTGCCTCTCTGATTGGACATTCTCCATCTTTGGGTGAGGCTTGTCTTCTGATGGATGTTATTACTGGAGCTTGGCTGAGGGTTGAACTGCCTTTTTTTCATTAGGATACTCCTTAGCGTCTGTGTCTCCAGCTCTTCCCTTTGTAGATCATTGATTTCTCCAGAGAGAAGTGTCCTCTTTTGCTCAGTCCACTACGCTAACAGAAGTTCTCCCAGACAAGTGCTTAATACCAACACAATTGAAATAATTTTCAGGTTGTTAAAAATTTTTCAGTCATGTTAGAAGTTGCTCTGGATTTATTTCAAGAATATGAAGTCAAAGAAAAACATATAATACTATTCTAAAAGAATAAGAATTTAACAAAATTTTGAGAATAAACTGAGATGTTACTGATCACTTATGGTACCATTGCACGTGATTCCTTTGACATGTACCTTGACAATACATACTAACAATGTGTCATCTCCACATTTAGCAATTGTAGCCTGGGGCATTTTTGTGGTTGAAAAAAACTTTGTAATTTCTCTTTTGACGATTTTTTTGACCAAATGAATATTACCAAAATGTTTCTTGTCAGAAGAAAAGTTTGTATTTCTCATGGTAGCAATTCACGAAGCATGTCGAATTAGGCACAGTCTTGTTAATCTCACGAAATAAAATTTTCAGTTAAAAACTTTTCAAACCTTGTTTATTTCAAGTGTTCTTTTATCCATGACTTAATTGTAGACTCATTAAAGATTTTAAAGAAATCACATTTTGTCAATTCACCCACGCATGACATATCAAGTTGTTCGTGAGGATTACATCTGAGTGCCATCCCTCTTCGAAATGTAACTCCAGGCAGGACTGGCTGCATAATTCGCAGGGTCCAGTACAGAATGAAAATGCAGAGGCCCCTGTTCAGAGTATTAAGGATTCCAAGGTAGAGACAGCAGAGCATTGAACCAAACGTGGCGGTGCCTTCTGAGCACCGGGCCCTGATTGACTGCACAGGTCATAAGGCCCAGACTCCTGGTCACCTCTCCGGGCCTAACCCAGCACGTGATTAGCCTGGAGCGCTCTGCCTTTATCCAGTTCTCTCCCAGCTTCCCTTGTTTTCCTCCTCTCTCACAGCACATGCCTTAACTAAAGTATGTTTTACTCCCACCTCTAACCTCCCTCATCCCAGCATCAACTTTCTGAGGAAAGACTTCCTTCAGAGACAAAATAACCCAGGCATTACCAACCCATGGTGTTAATGCTTTCCAAGGATTTCCACGGCCTAACCTGTCCACCTCCACCCCCACTTAACTGTCCCAAGAACGCCCTAGCTGATCTACATTTGGTCTCTCTGTAGACTAGCTCTTATTAAATTCCAGCCAATATTAATCAGGGGCAGATTACGATCCCATTGAAGGAAGCAACCATTTCAGAAGACATCCAATAACAAAGACGGACACAAGCGTAGAGAGTCTAGGGAGAGAGAAAGGGAGCAAGAGTGCAAGACACACTCCTCTTCCCTAACCGCAGTGTGCCATGACCACCACCGTGTACCTGTTTTTGAATCAGAACAAGGTTAAGATTCTAGAGAGAGTAACCTACAGTACAGCAGTGACACATAGGCAGAATCACGGTGTACGTGAAAGACAAGAGCTGTCTCACCCGTTTGGCCTTGCTGTTAACAGGAATACTCTCCACCATCCATGCGACTTTCACCTGGTTAACTCCTGCTGCCCCTTCCAGGTTTCTTGCCTGTGGTCCCCAGGTGAGGTTAGGTGCCCCTGCTATGCACTGTCATAGCAATGGTGTGCCGGTAAATGTTTACAATAGGGTCTCTGAGGGGAAAAATGTGACTTGTAGCAATTTCCATGGTTTAATACTCACACCATAGTTGATCTCAAACTACCAATGTTATGTCACTCAATGCAGAGTTGGGGAAAGACACAGTAACACACTGTCATATAACAATTCAAGAGCCTGATGATTAGAAAATGACAAATTTTGAGGATTTATTACCTTTGTTTTTAATACAATTCATTTAATTGTAGGTTTACACAGTTTAATTTTTCATAACGGCTGTGTTTAATAACCAGCTTGCAAAATTCCTAGAAATTTAACAGTCATCTTTCCTGAACCAGTAGGAGCCAGCTCCAGCACACCACAGTCCATAGCATCCTGAATTGATCTTATGATAGCACTCACCATGATCGATTTTAATTGTTTAACTAATCTGTCTTTCCTTATCGACTTTATACCTGATGAAGACAGAGACTCCTTCTGTCTTGCTAGTGAGCTACCACAGTGCCGGAACCATAGTGCCCCAGAAAAATGTGTTGTATAGAAAAACAAAATGGAGAAACGAATGTCGTAGGTATCAGCCTGAGTCACTTATAGCACCAGCTGCCACCAGCCTACTTTGTGATATGAATGCCATTTCAAAGAATCACTTAAAATTTGTGGTATGTATAGAGAGAGAGAGAAAGAGAGAGAGATAACAATGAAATATTATTCAGCCATAAAAAAAAAAATGAAATCCTGCCATTTGCAACAACATGGATGAAGCCTGAAGGCATTATGCTAAGTGAAATAAGTCAGACAGAGAAGGAAAATACTCTGTATGATCTCACCTGCATGTGGACTCTAAAGAAAAAAAATAACACAGAAAAAGAGATCAGCTTTGTGGTTACCAGAGTTGGGGGCAGGGGGTGGTAAGGGAGGAGAAATTGGAGGAAGGTGGTCAAAAGGAACAAACTTCCGGTTATCAGATAAATAACTGTACTAGGGATGTAACGAACAACATAATGACTACAGCCAACACTGCTGTATCATATACAGGAAAGTCATTAAGAGAGCAAATCCTAAGTGTTCTCATCACAAGGAGAAAATTTTTTTCTTTTATTCTTTCCTATTTATTGCATGTATATAAGAAGATGGGGACCGGCCTGGTGGCGCAGCAGTTAAGTTTGTACGCACTGCTTTGGTGGCCCAGGGTTCACCAGTTCGGATCCTGGGTGCAGACCTACGCACCACTTGTCAAGCCATGCTGTGGTAGGCGTCCCACATATAAAGTAGAGGAAGATGAGAACGGATGTTAGCTCAGGGCCAGTCTTCCTCAGCAAAAAGAGGAGGATTGGCGGCAGATGTTAGCTCAGGGCTAATCTTCCTCAAAAAAAAAAAAAGAAGATGGATGTTAGCTGAACCTATTGTGGTAATCATTTCACAATGTATGTAAATCAAACCATCATGCTGTATGCCTTAAAATTATACAGTGATGTAGGTCAATTATATCTCAACAAAAATGGGAAAAAATCACTTAAGCATCACCTAACAGAGTTTCAATGAATTAAGAAAGCTATATCATAACAGAATATAAGTAAAGATATTACAGTTTGAATGAATACAGGTTCATCCATTCATTCAGCAAAAAGTTTTTGAGCATCTACCGTCTTCCAGGCAGCACTAGTCATAAAGTAGTGAACCAAAGAGAAAATATCCTACTCTCGTGACCTTACGTTCTAGTGGGGGAGACAGACAACAAACTACTTAATTAATGTATAATGAAATGTCAGGTAGGGGTAAGTTCTATGAGAGGGAAAAAGGGGGAAGAGGATAAAGAGTGAGAAGTGCTAGGGTGATCAGGAAAGCCCTCTTGAGGAAGTAACATCTGTTCGAGATACTTGAGTGAAGTGAAGGAGGTAGCCATTTGACTATCTGAGGGAATATTAGCAAAGGAGCTGGCCATGTGAATGTCTGAGGGAATATTAGCGAAGGAGCTTGCCGTATGAATATCTGAGGGAAAATTCCAGGCAGAACAAACTACAGTGCAAAGGTGCTGTGTGTGCAAGATTATGTAGAGAATGCTGGAGAAACGGCAAGAAGTAAGTATGCCCCAATATGAATCGGGGAAAGAATAAGTGAGATAAGAGTAAAATGGGGCAGATAATGTAATTTAAAGGTTGAGGAAAGGATGTGGTATTATATTGTGCATGCAATGCTATTAAATTTTCAGGAATACAGTTTAGAATACTTCACCTGAGCAGAGTATGTGTGTGAACGTTAATCAACACCCTCGGAGCAATTAGTCCATATTTGTAAGACTCTGAGCAGTACTTCACACTGAGGGGTTTTAAGTGTTTGGAAGACCATAATCAGGAGACCACATTCCTGAGTTGCTTTCACCAAGCACTTCAAATATCACTGTGGAAATCTCCATCGAAAGGTTTAGAAAATAGCATTAAAGATATTAAAAATAGTCATTCATTGGTATAGCTAGTAATATTTAATAAATATGATTAGCTAGAAGGTCTGTATAAGCATGACTGTCCTTGCATGGAAACAGTGTAAAAATCTGGCAAGCCCAACAGTCCAGCATCTCCAGGGCGGGCGTCTTGACCCGGAAAGAGTTCCATTAGACCCTGTGTCTCCCTGCCCCATGCCACCCCTCACTGTCATGGGTGCACACAGACATCCACACACTTACACCTAATAAAAGACTCTGTCACCTGATCCTAAGAAGGTTGGCTCATTGTACGTGGAAATATTGACATGGCTGCATTGGAGTGAATCTTGTGGAGTGACAAAAGGACAAAGAATCGAAAGAGATTGAATAACTGTTTTTACACTTGGTTTGTTAATAATTGCTTATACGTGTGGCAGAATTCTCCTGAACATTCCCAGCATACCTCTAGGCAACAGAGCTGCGGGGAAAAGCAGAGAACACTCATCCACCTCTGCATGTAAGTGGTAACTTGTGTGGAAAGCCTTAAAAGGATGTTGAGCAGAGTGGTGACATGTATTTTAAATTCTCTTTTGGTGTAACGGTTATTAATTTTTGAAAATTTTTTACCTATTCAGTTAGTAATTAGCACATAGGTTTCAAACTTCTCCAATATAATAGAAATGTAATAAATAATCATCCCCTTTTGAGGAGAAAATTTAGCTGAAGAACAGTATTAAAACATGACCAATTACACTGTGATGGGTGATACGGGGGTTCAGTGGAAGGCCCATGCTTTTGAGATCCCTAACCCCTTCCAAAACTAAGGACATTTCTCATTTTAGTGTTTTTCTGCAAGGAAAACTAAGTTTTGTTCAGCATGAAGTTATCTACTCTATGATTTCATACTTCACAGAGAATCTCTTTTTGTCATTAGGAAAGCTCCAATGGTAAAAGCAAAATCTTTCATTACTATTAATGCAAAACAAATAACTACTATCAAAATACTTATTTACATTCCTGCAATCTCTGCATCAGGAATTCAGGAATTTTCTCTGGAAAATTCAATCTGCAACACACAAGGACAGTATGGGTGTGCTACGCGGAGACAAGATATCAAGGCCATTTCTGTCCTGTTTGAGAAATGACCACATCCATTGAGCCTTTACCACGTTTCCAGCACTTGTTAAGTGTTTTATGTGTCTTATCTGATTTAATCTTCACAACACTTCTTTGAGATAGAGGCTACAATTTCCAAAGGAGGAAACCAAGTTTCAGAGAAATGAACGCAACTTGTAGTGGAAAGCCTCTGCCGACTCTAATAGTAATATCATTGAAATATAATAAAACTTCAAAAAACTAAAACACAATGAAAAATATCCAATTGGTAAAAAAGGAAGATTTCCTTTTATATAATCAGAAAAATATAAATAATAAGAAAAATAACTATATTTTTAATATTTTTACTGTTTCCTTTCAGTAAAATTCTGTCCAGAAATGAGCCAATGTACTCATAATTAATCCCTCCAATGTCCTCACTTTCTACATCTACCGGTAGGCGTAGTGATTATTAGTATTCAGAATGACAAAACTGCTTTTCAAAAGCCTGCATTAGCCAGAACCCCCAACGTCCCGAGCACTGGAGTCAGCCATGGTTTTCCCTAACCTGCATTGGTGGTAGACACTCTTGTAAACATTTTTACTCCAAGACTATAAAACATAAATATAACTGGAAAATAGAAAGAAATTAGATCTTTCACACACACTGATAAATGTTTTGGGAAGAGAATCACATTTCCTTGTTCTGTTGAACTTTTCTGATGTAAAGTTCTGTTAAAGAACCACGGCCAACAAAAAGGGAATTTAACTAGTATTTCTAACCCAGTCTACTCTTATCCTTAGGATAATATGTACAGGAAGAACTAGTCACAGGAAAACATTTTGTTCAGAAAGTATTCTCTTCTCTTATCCAAACTGCCTGAGGTATTAAAATCGTCATGTGGGTCTTAAGATGTTATCTGACTCGACTAGTTCTTATCAAAATTTCAGTGCAAGCAATGAATATCTGGAATTTCTGAAACAGACATTGGCTTGAGTGGGACAACCCAGCCCTATGGAGTGTGAATGTCTGTAAGACTCAGGGTTATTTAAGAAAAATCAGGACGAATCCTTACCCATGAATTACTTTCAGTGTCTGTCTGGGTAATGAGAGCAGTGTCAAGGGTATTATTTATGTGAGAGCACAATCGAGGCAACATTTACATGGGCACCAAGTTGTGGGTTGACCAAAGGAGGTATGTCACCTCATTAGCAGAGCTCTCCTTGATCCTCATCCAAGCAGAATTCATTCAATCCTCATTTGTTTATACTGTATCATTATTTTATCTCTTAACACATTGCATAGTAATCAGTTCAAATCTTTGCTATGCCACTTACCTGTTGTGCAACCATGGAAAAGTTACCTAGCATTTTTGTGCCTCCATTTTCTCATCTGTACAATGGGAATAATAATATAATTCTCTCCTGAGTTGTTAGGAAGATTTAGCATTCAATAAAAATTTCCTACTGATTATGTTTGTGTCTCTCTTCTCCACCATGATGACTCAGAAAAAAAGGAATTCAGAAGAACAAATAATACTCACCAAGCGCTTAGATACCTACAGCACAATCATTTCTTATTATACAGAAATAGATCCAAAACTTCCAGTCCCAGTGATATTTTAACTGGGCCTTAATCATGTGTGCTAAGAAATGCATAAAGGACAATATCATCAATCAAAGGTTTTGTTCTCGAGCCATCCTTCAACCTGTCTATGTTTATTTCCTTTGGCCCCTGGCCAACTTGTTTTGTTCCCTTGCCTCTCCTGCTGGGCTTTTCATCTTGATTCACCTTTTGAACTAATTCTTCATTCATGAGTGTTGCATGTTTCTGAGACTTTCACTAGCTTGCTGCTTCCTGGAACAGTGTCTCAATAATTTACTCTCCCTTGGCATTGACCCAGGACTCCCTCCCTTCAGTGCCTCCCACCAACTGCTGAGCGTCTCCTCCAGCCTTGGATGATACTGACTGGCGTGACTCACTTCTCTCCCTGCCTAAACCGGGAGGGAGAGGCCAAGGAGATGCCAATATGTAAACCGACTTCAACTAGGATGGGAAAGAAAAATGCAAAATTAACAGGGGTAATCTTAGGAGATTGTGAGGTTAGGGATAATTTTCCCCTCAACAGTTCTTTAATTTTAAAAAAGGGAGGGAAAAGAGCATAAATACGGATAGACCTTACAGTATCCAGATATTTGAAGACAAGACTAAGACTTTTGAGAATTCCAAACTCTTGGGAGAGTTTGAAAAGTGAGAGTCCCTCATATCTGCTGTTCCTGTGCAGTGAAAAGAGCAGAGAGATTAGGACTTGGCAGATGTAGGTCAAATTCAGATTCTGTAGCTAAATAGCATAAGACCTAGACTGGTACCTTGACCTATAACCTCTCATCTGTAGGTTTAATAATGCCTACCTTGCAGGAATGTTGTAAAGATTAAAGGCAATATAATGGTAATTAGTCTTTGGATGGCAAACATGATTTAGTCTACAAAGAAATCAGAATATAATGATGTACACCTGAAATTTATATAATGTTATAAACTAATGTTACTTCAATAAAAAATAAAAGATTGAAGACAGTAGACAGTATAGATAGACAATAAAGATTTCCGGAGTGATGTGTGTTGAGAGTGCCCTTGAACTGAAAGTCTCCAAAAGCTGGAATTGAAGGAGGGCTGTCAGGACGGGAGAGATGGGGGAAGGAGAGGTATGGAAAATCAGGTATATTCCTTTGGCTTATTAATGTAGGGCAACCGTTATGCACTGATACATTCTGTTTAAAAAAAAGTCCTAGGACCAGTCCAGCTGACAAGATATTTCTTTCTTTCTGAATTAATATCTCTACAAGTTCTTATCGTAACTTAAGTAAGTAAACTCAAGAGAAAATACATGAATTTGAACAAGAAAAATCCAATGTTCACAGCCAAGTCCCACGCATCAAGTGGCCCTGAGGGAACTTCAGAACAAGGAGAATAAATCATGGTATTTGTCCCTCTTATGCACAAAGACTATGTAATTCTACCACGGAAATTATTTATATTATAGGAGAAACTATAATTTTAAAATTTTCACCTGAGCTATGTATTGTTAAAAAGCAAAATCTGAAAGTAGCTATCATTTTGTTTTGAACATACAGAGAGGTATTTAACAGAAAACAAAGTTGCTCTGCTTGAAAAATGGAACTTAAATTTGGAGGCTGGAGGTTGGCAATGAGACAGAAGAAGAGAAAAGACTTGGGAGATGTTATGGACTGACTGTGACCCCCCCTAAATTCATAAGTTGAAGATTTAAACCCTGGTACCTCAGAATGTGACTGCATTTCAAGACAGCCTTTGAAGAGGTAATTAAACTAAAATGAAGCTGTTAAGATGGGCCCTAATCTACTCTGACTAGTATCCATAAAAACGAGGAGATTAAGATACAGGATGGACACCAGGAATGCGATGCACGCATGGAGAGAAGGCCATGTTTGGACACAAGGTGAAGACAGCCATCTCACAAGCCAGGGAGAGAGGCCTCAGGAGAACTCAAACCTACCAGCACCTTGATCTTGGACTTCCAGCCTCCAGAACGGGAAGACAGACTTCTGCTGTTTAAGCCCCTCAGTCTGGCATTTTGTTATGGCAGCCCAAGCAAATTAATACAACAGATTACAAGGGAAGGGCAGGAGAGGGAGGGGGAGGCAGTGACCAGAAGTGAAGGCAGCAAGTCTGAGGAGAGACAGCCAGTGAGAAATGGCGGATGGGTGCTCAATGGAGGCCATGGTACGACCATGATGACCATTGTTAAATTTTAACTTTTGGCTTGTAGTCAGTAATATTGTAACTCCACTGTACGACTCTGAAATTTCAGTATAGTCTGCTAAACACAAACATCTCGTGTTAATGATACTTTGGTCAATGAAGGAATCAGGGTAGTGATCAGAGTGGAGCAAAGTGATTTAGAAAAAGGATTGCAGTTGCAAGAATCAAAAGGGAGGCAAAAACTAAAACTTCAACAGAAACAGAGCAAGAGGAGACTACGGAGACGAAGATATCGAAACAGCTGCTCCTGGGTCCCTGGTGTAAGCAGACAGTTCTGAACGAATGCCCTGTGCGAAGGTTGGTTTCTGCCCCTCAGGGCTCAGAGGGATTTTGGAGCATCTGGAAAGTGAATCTTAAGTTGATATGAAGAAAGGACTATGTCCAATAGATAATCACTTAGTGTACTATTTTACACTGAATCTCACATTAATGCAAGACAATTCCATAGACCCACTGAGACTGAGCTCAGATTCCTTCTGAAAAGGGCCAATGAAGTAAATAGTCAATATTGTGCCCATGTAACATTACCAGAAAACAGGAGCTTAGGTGATATGTGTTGCATCTGTGCTCCCAAATTTAAAAGCAAGTAACCCTGATTAGACTACTGTGTCAGTACTCATCTTTGTCTTCACAGATTGCCATATAATCAATAATAAATATCCTGATACATAATCAAGAATAAATACCTGATACATTAATATGAAAGACAATGGAAAGACTGAAAAGGGACCGAAAAGATTCTTTCATTCTAGATATTTCAGTATCTCTTTAGATAACTGTCTTATCTAATACGCAAAACAAATTACTATGGAACAAGCTACTCATTTTAACGTTTTATTTTTCCAGCCAGCTAAAGAAGAATTTCTACATAACAGGAATAGAACTTTCCATCTAGTGACCAGTTTTTGAAGAACAAATTTTTGAAACGTTATTGAATTTTGCCTCTAGCAGGGGGCTCAAACCCTGATCTTTTTATAATTGTGGTCTGTGTCAGTTTCAGTTAGGTTTTCCAGTGTAATTCCCAACTTCTAAGACTGGAACTTGGATTACGCCGTTTCTGTCAATTCAGCGCGATGTCCACATGTGCTGTGGTGAGGCTTTCGTCCTCCCAAGCCTGTGCTTACGGGCTGCGGAAAAACAAGTCTCTCTAAGGAATAAACTGTCATTATCGTTTGGTCATACTGGCCCTTCCTACACTTCTGTTTTACTACTCAAACAGGAAGTCACAGAGACAAGAGCTTTCCTCACAAACCTAACTTCACATATTTGGAAAAAAAATTGCATAAACTGGAACCAAAAATAACTGCTTGATACCTTCTCTTTAGCTCCAAGTTACTTTTCAAATTAAACCTTATAACAGGACACAAACTATGTTGATTGTCTGTTACAAAGGAGCATGCTTTCCAAGATTTTCTAAAGAGGCAAAAATAAAAGTTTTCCTAACAGTCAAATATGAATGTAAATATTTTGATGATTAGCATTGTGAGCACAATTCACTATTTTAATATATTTATCATTACATGATGTTACATGATATATTTATTTGTTAACTTTCTGATGCTTGGTCTTGCCATTAGAATTCAAACTCCTTGAAGGTGGGGCTTTGTTTGGGTCCCTGCAGTTTTGTTAACCGAACAGATGGCTTCCTCATAGTTACCAGGACATGCTCATGTATCATATTTCTTTTGTTCTAGAAAATGATTAAACTAATTGCACCATAGTATTAAGATACAAATATAAAATATTTATGCCCTTCATAATTGTAAATTTTAACAGAATTAAATAAAAAACTATGTTGTGACTACTTTGCATAGTATATTACTTACTTCTTGCTTTTCTCCTTAGTTGTGGTTTTCCATGATTTTCAGATACAAAGGCAAAAAGTAGAAGGTACAAAAATAAAGATATTGGTAAGATCATGTTTCCCTCAAGGTGATGATAACATAAGGGTGTATTTTTCAAAAATAAGTGATTATCTTACGTTGAATTTTAAGTATGTTTTTAAATGGAAATGCATTCATTGGTTTTGTTCACTCTATTATGCTAAATGACATGGATAAATCTACTGTGTCTGATCCAGCAATATATTCCAGAAAAAAAAGATTTTTTTTAAACCATTTTAACCAGTGAAATTAAATGTCATAGTCAGGCTCCTTTTTTTTTCTTTTTTCGCGGGGCGTGGCCAATGATTTGGCTGGATGGTTAGGAAGTAAGAAAGAACATGACAGAAAATTGGGGATAAAGAAATTTGGGGAAGAGGTACATGGATAGACTCCTCTGAGTGGCCAAATATCTTGAAGATGTTTGTGTCCTATGTGAATGCTCACCAAAGGGTGATGCCAGCAGAGGAGAATTTTAATAATCAAGTGGATAGGATGACCTGTTCTGTGGAATACCAGTCAGCCTCTTTCCTCAGCCACCCCGTCATTGCCCAATGGGCTCATGAACAAAGTGATCACAGTGGCAGGGATGGAAGTTATGGATAAGCTCAGCATCATGGACCCCCACTCACCAAGGTCGACCTGGCTACGGCTGCTGCTGAGTGCCTGATCTGCCAGCAGCAGAGACCAACACTGAGCCCCCATAGGGCACCATTCCCCAGGGTGATAGGCTGGCTACCTGGTGGCAGGTTTATTACACTGGAATGCTTCCATCATGCAAGGGGCAATGTTTTGTCCTTACTGGAATAGACACTTATTCTGGATGCAGATTTGCCTTCCCTAAGCCTCTCTTCTGCTATGGGATGTTTGCTGAGTTCCAGTCAAACAGGCGTACATTCAGTTCCTCAGCACACACCCCAGGGCCTTTCTTTTCTTGGGGCCTTTGCACATGCTGTTCTGTCTTTCTGCAACGTTCTCTTCACTGCTTTTACAGCCAGTTCCTGCTCATTCTTTAGGTCTCAGCTTATACATCACCTCCCCACAGAGGCCTTCCTTGACCACACTATCAAAATAACTTATTTGTAATTATCGAATCTGTTTATTTACACTCATTTTTGTATTTATCTTTTCCTTTTCTCCATCTCATCCAACTGAGAGGAAGAGCAGGTGTTAATTACGATAAAAAGGAGCATATTTAGAGTTCTATGGTAATTTAGAGGAGACAGGTAGCACTTCTTTTGGGATGACCTGGAAAAGTTTTGCAGGAGAGATGCTCTTCCTTCCGTTACAGTGGAAGAGGTGGCACTCCTTCTTGCACAAGTAGCTCAGCAACTGGTGTCAGCATTCAGGAAAAAGGGAATGGTGATCCCACTTAGATCCAGCTTCCTCTCCTCTATCAGCTTTGTGCTGTTGCTGCCCATTTGTCACACCTCACTGCTTCTACTATGTTCATTTTTCCTCTCCTCTGCTCATAAACTAGTGATTATAAAGAAGTGGTGATTAATCACATTTAACTGAGCTGCTCTGAGCCCTTCATCCTTCTGAGTGTTTGCAAAATGGTACAGAGTCCCATGGTAGGATGGACTCCAGGAGCTGTGATATGGTAGCAGTTCCACAGACTGTATCAGTAAAACCAGGAGAAAGACAGTAAACGGGGCCCTGGGGGCAGCCCCATCTCCCTCAGGCCCAGGCACGTAATGACCGTCCACTCTCATTGCTCTTACTCACGATAGCATGCTCTTATTTCTAGTTCTGTGAACGTCGCTTTACAATCATCCTTAATAAATGTTCTGTGCTCCCACTGCACACGTGAGAAGGGAAGGGCATTAAACTAGTCGAAGGCCATAGGAGTTTCCAAATTCTAAGGAGGAGAGATTGGCGTTAAAACACTGCCTGTGTTTGGCATTAAGCGCCACGGGTAGATCAATAGATTCACTGTGAAGAAGCAGCTCTGTTCAACACTTTGAACTCAAAATCACACTGATATGCACTTCCTGTCTCTTCCTAGAAGTATCATGTGACCATCCCCACCCTGGCATGTGAACTTGTTCCAGCCAGATGAGCCGGGTGAGATGAAACACCAACTTATTTGAGTCAACGAGTGTTAACTTTGTTCTGGAGGGGAAAAGTATGACCGTAAACTGCTTAAAATTATGTGTATGGTTATTTACACTTTCCTAAACCTGACTGCATTTATAAATAGTGCCATTTGGCTATTTCCAATTAAGTCTTTTGTTTCTAGAGCGGTCATATGGGAAATCCTGCTGGACCCTACCCACCATCAAAGTCACTATAGCAGGACTTGGTCAGAGCCTGCTACAAAATTGGTGTCCCAGCAACGATAGTGACAGAATGGACATCCACCCAAAATGCAGCTGACCACTTTTATTGCTGGTTGATATTTGTTAAAATGAAGATTGGGACCACCATCCATCAGAAAGAAGGAAGAGAAAGAGAGGAAGGGAGGGAGGGAGGAAAAGAGGAAAGGTAAGAGAGAGAGAGAGAGAGAAAGTTTCTATCAATTGTTTTCTATCTAAACTATTAAAAGTCTCATTTACACTTCTCATGGAAAAGGTGATGTTGCCTAATTAAGACACGTGCTTATTTCCCTAAACAGCTCATAATTTTCCATGTGTAAACAAATGTCATTTGACTTTGGTAAGCTAACAACTCTTAGGAAAAAGAGGGAACAAAAGCTGAATGTTAACCACAGTCTCAGACCTAATATTTCCCCATATGTAGTCAACTGAAATTTAGTGACTATTTTCCTCCAGGTTCCCCAGTCTGTCACACTGCTTTCTTTGCTACAATAACATACAGTCACAGTTCTCTTCAACATGAGTGTCGCAAATGTGCCTGAAGAAAGAAATTTCATTTTTAAATGTTTTTCTATTGCTTCCCATTTGGCAAATCTCCCTGCTCTCAGTTTTTTCTTCTCCTTTGCTTGTAAGATAGAAAAAGTTATAAACCAACATGTTTTCTTATCTTTAGTATGGTATATAACTTTATGCATTTATCGAAAGTGTATTTCCCAGACTTTGAATTTAACACAAGCTCCAAATCACAGGTATCATTTCTGAATAATAATAATATTTAACCTTTATTGAATGTTTACTAAGTTCTGGGTACCGGTCTAGGCTCTACATGTATGAGCACATTTAATCCCCACAACAACATTCTGAAGGAGGCGCTGTTTCTGTCCCCATTTTACAAAGGAGGCCCAGAGAGGTGAACTAACTTGCTCACGGTGCCTCAGTTAGGAAGCGACCAAAGTAGAGTTTGAATTGAGGTCGCCTGGTGGTCAAGTCCTTGCTCTTAAGGGTAATGGCATACTGTACACCAACAATGCCTTGGGGCATTTAAGAAAGGCCTTGTCTTCTTTCTATTCAACGCCAGAAAGAAGTGAGCGGATCTGTGACTTGCACAAATCCTAATTCAAGGTTTGACTTCGCCTAACAGATCAGCTAACAAGGCCCTTAGCTCACAAGGTTGTAAGTAAATATTCTGCAATAAGCCATTGTACACCTGCATAAACTCAGGGAACATGACTGCCTCCATCCGGTCTGTGCTATCGCAGCCCATTCGTCCAGCTCACTGCTTTCACAATGAAATATTTTCCTTTACTTCGCTGGCAAACAAAGAGTTCACTGAGAGGTCGTGATTATTAATAATTACAATGTACACAGCAAACATTGTTTCCTATATTTGCTATGGTTTATGATTTCGTACAAATATTTGAAATGTGTTAACATTCAGGGTCATGAGTAACATTTCTGAGAAAATAGATTTCTTAATCCCCTTTTAATCAAAGTTATTGCTCTGCTCTCAAAGAGGATAGTTATATTATCTGATTCCGTGTCATCTTGTTGGAATCCAGGTCATCCAATTCGTCCTGCAGCACCAGTTCTGCTGACCAAAAGTGGCCGGCTAGGTACTCGCATTCCAAGTTTGACGTGAAATCAGATAATACAACTGGCATCCAAACTCATCTTCCGTTTTCCTTCCCTTATCTCTAAACTTCTTTTTTCCCCATTTCATTCTGCCTTTCTTTATTCTCTTTTCTCTTACATATTCCTTTTAAAAATTATTGATCTAGAAATGATAGCACCTCCCCTTGAATAAAAAAAGGAAATTGTGTTCGCTGAGAAAATAAAGGAAAACTTGGTTTGAGGCAAAGTGCAAGTTCATGCTATACTAGCCAAATGCTCTTAGGAATTGTCTGCTCTGGAACACCGCAAGCGGTCTCTGATCCTTGAAACAGAGAAAGCGATAGTGCTAAAGGAACAGTTAGGTGTTTCTTTGTTTATTTGAAACTCCCTGCAGATGATGTCAAGGAGAGAGGAATATGGATCCTTGAATTCCTGATATTCTCCTAAAAATTCCCGTGTTCCCTATACTGAGCAAAATCTATCCAGAAAACTAGAAACCATTTCAAGTACATATAACAGAAAGAATTTAACAGAAGCAATTGATACCATGGAAGATGGACGATCTGGGAAGCCAAACAGGCTCCATGAGGCAAGAACATTAGGTAGCCATTGCCCTCCCAAAGCAGAGCAGGCAAGGAGAATGGTACTAGAGCCCAGGGTCCAGGGTCACCAGGTGGAAGCTGGGGCCATGAGGAAAGCACAGGCACAGTCAGAGATGCTGCTGGATGCACACAGTGACAGAGAGAGAGAGGGAGAGAAAGAGAAGGAAAAATAGCCAGTCTTCCCACTTCTTCCCGCCTGCCTCTCTCCTGTCAGTGCCATCCACTGACTGAAACTAGCCAAAGGCGAGACGACTTGGGGCTTGGGAATGCAGCCTACAGGGCCATTCCCTCTGATCCAGAGCCGAGCATGGAGGATGGGAGGACTGGATCTGACAGCAGTCAGGCCCTGGATGGCACACTCCCCTTCTCTCTTCCACTTTTCTGTGGCTACACATAGTCATCCTTTCCCTGCCAGAGAGCTGTT
Source organism: Equus asinus (assembly GCF_041296235.1). Lineage (NCBI taxonomy): Eukaryota > Metazoa > Chordata > Mammalia > Perissodactyla > Equidae > Equus > Equus asinus. The sequence continues at coordinate 92,060,982 of NC_091792.1, read as the reverse complement.
ACTCAGTCTAAAAATATGGAACTCTAGAACTCATGCAGTGACTGGTCAGTTATCCAATTATATTACATCATCGGGATAAGCCTCAAGGAATAACGTGTTTAAAACTGCAAAAGAAAAATTTACTAAAGCAATGTACAAAGGACCTTGACACACAGCTCCATCTCTGGGACATTTATTGAAATTTAGTTGCGGACTATTTCCTTATTGAGTTTTACTTTTCTATTTTCCTGGAATATAGTCATAAAGTCAAATGTGGCAAACTTTTACTGGTAAATCACATTCTGCAAAATTATATTACTTCTTTATACTTCCACAGAGATATTTCAATGACTATTTCAGAAGAATAGAGGAGATGACAAGGACTCAAAGAAAATAATGCAATGTTAAACTCTTTAAAACTATTTTTTTAATTTCCCAGTTTTCCAAACTATTCTTGTCTTAAACATCCATTATAGCTTATAATTTAAAAACCCTTAAGCTGTGTTAAAACCACTCAAAAAACACTGAAGTGTGAGAGCGAAGAGACATCACAATAATTTGATCTGTTTTTACCAGATTGGGTACATTCTTACCTTTAGTCACCACCTAAAAAAATCCTGTAACAAGTACCAGCAAAAAAGGCTTTGAGTTTCCTGCAGGCGAGGATGGAACCTTGTCTGATTTTTGTACCCCAACAGCTGGCGCAGTGTCTCACACCCGCGGCTCCATGAGTGTTTGCTGAACGGATTAGTCCCTGGGTCCGAAAGAGAAAAATGAGGATCTTGGGGTATCATAGATGCTAATGAAGTAGCGACTGATCCTTTCAAAATCCCTCTTTACTACGTAATCCTTCTGCTCGAGAACCTACACTACTTTTTGCATTGCCCAAAGAATAGGGTTCCAAATAAAATACAGGACATATAGTTAAATGTGAGTTTCAGATTAACAATGAGCAATTTTATAGTATAAGTATGTCCAAAATATTCTATGTACAAAATATTTGCATATTTGAGACAGACTTATACTAAAACATTGTTCTTTGTGTATCTGAAATTCAAAGTTAACTAGGCATCCTATATTATCATTGACTAAATCTGCCAACCCTAACATAAAATTAAATACAAATTTTCTATTTTATCATAGTTTAAAAAACTCCTTAATTACCGGACATGCTAGGTAGAGATAACCACTCAACGAAGTCAGCCAGGCATTAGCAGAGGAACTTATATCATTCTTATAAATAGATTTTTAAATTTTTAATAATTTTTCTGAATAAAGCAATTTAGTTTAGAAATAAATAAATAGTCCAATAAATAAATAGGAAAACAAATCTTTGATGTTCCGGAGAACTGTGTTTTGAGTCCTGATCTACAATTAAGTGACCACATAGAAAGCCATTTATCCCCTACAACTTTATAGAGTGATCCTAATTGCTTTCTTATGGTCTTGAGAAGAAAAAAAAAGAGCTGGATCAAACTATAAATGTTTCTTTATACCCATTCCAGTCTCACTCCCTTCCACAGAAGTAATCATTGCTAACTGCTATGGGCTAAATGTTTGTGTCCCCTCGAAATTCATATGTGGAAACCTAATCCCCAGTGTGAGGGTATTTGGAAGTGGGGTCTTTGGGTAGCAACTAGGTCATAAGGGTGGAGCCCTCATGAATGGGATTAGTGCCCATATAAAGGAGACCCTAGAGGGCTCCTTCACCCCTTCTGTCATACGAGGGTATAGCAAGAAGATGACCATTTATGAACACGGAAAGGGGCTCTCACAGACATCAAATCTGCCAATGCCCTGATCTTAGACTTCTCAGCCTCCAGAACCGTGAGAAATAAATGTTTGTGGTTTATAAGCCATCCAGTCTATGGCAGTCTGCTATAGCAGTTGGACAAAGGACAGAGACACTAACCATTTGACCTGTGTCATTCCCATCATTTTGTACCCACTTAGACACATATATGTGTGTATATATGCACGTGTTATTTTTTATTTACAAAAGTGGAATCATATTTCACACATTACATTGAGACATTCATTTTCATTTAAAAGTCTTGGATGTCTAAAAAACACTTTTTTAATTTAATTTTACTAAATAAGTCGTAAAGATACGTTGTGGCAAATAGACTCTAAAACGTCCCTCCTACGATCCCCAACTCCTGGTATTCACGCCCCTGTGTAATGCCCTCCCTGTAAGTGTGGGATGGCCTAATGACGTGTTCTAACAGAATAGGGCAAAAATGATGGAATGTCACTTCTGTGATTACGTTACATAAAATTTTGACTTCCATTTTGCTGGAAGACTCCTTCTATTGCCTTCTCAGTTTGCATGCTCTGATGAAGCAAACTGTCGTGTTGGAGAGAAACTGGGGAGGCCTTTGGCCAACAAACAACTAAGAACTGAGGCTCTCAGTCCAACAGTCCTCAGGGAACCGAATCCTGCTAACAACCATGTAAGCTTGGAAGTAGATCCTTCCACAATCATACCTTCATGTGAGACTCTAACCTTGGCCAACACTTCACTTACAACTTTGTGAAAACCCTGAGGCTGAGGACTCAGCTAAGCCATACCTGGATTCCTGTCCCGCAGAAACTCTGAGATAAGAAATGTGTATTGTTTTAAACTGCTAAGTTTGTAGTAATTTTGCTACACAGTAATAGATAACTAATACCCACATCATACAAAATCTAAAGGTTATAAAGGTTATTCCTGTGAAAATTTGTCTACTTCTCATCCTTGTCTCTAGCCAATGAGATCCCTTTCCCAGAGGCAAATACAGTTATATGCATCAATTTAAATCGTCCATCTGAAAACGCTGTAAACATTTAAAAGACAATAAATAAATTAAAGTTATTGATGTCATTATTCATACTAGAATTTCCATATTTACAAATGATATTAAGGTCTTTCAGTTAGTGGAAGGTAAGGACAACAGGGATAATTACAAAATTATCTCACAAGGAACTATTTGGAAAAGGCAGAAAAAGTGACAGAGAAATATCAGATGAGCACACATAAGAAGGGTTATTTACACCTGGCAGAAATTTCAAGTTCATTTACAAGCTTGTATCTAATGAGCTATTGCTTATGATGAGAAAGTGACCTGAGAATCACTAAACATTTATTCCTAATATCATTGATACAGTGTCCTATGCTGACTCTAAAGCAGGGCATTATCAGGATGAGTGAAAACAAAACAGAAAGCATTGTACTGCACAGTTCAAAGCTGGGTCCGTGCATCTGACAGCGCACGTGGAATACTGTTCATCACACCTCAAAAATGACTTGATGTAGCTAGAATGGGTGAGGGTCTGACTCAGATGCTTGAGTTAGAGAATAGACTAAAATAAGAAAGATCTTTCATCTGGAAGAGATGTGAGCTCTTTTCTGTAAAGGGCCAAATAGTAAATATTTCAGGCTTTGCAGGCCGTAAGGTCTCTGTCCCAGTTAGTCAACTCTACTCTTGCGCCCTAAAGCAGCCACAGACACACCATAAATGAATGGGCAAGGCCATGTTCCAATAAGACTTTACTTACAAAAATAAACTGTGGGTAGATTCGGCCCAAGAGCTTGCTGACCCCTCATCTAGAAAAGTAAAACAAAGGATGGATACAGCTGAAGTCTTTCAGTTTGGCACCCAGTTAAAAGACCTGGATGCCAAGGAGAAATCTCCTACCTCATAATGCCAATTCCAGTGCTGCTTTCTGAATATGCTGATTTGACTATCGTTGAAGACATCTTTTTTTATTTGAACCAAGCTTCTTCCCTGACCTCTATTCTTAGTAATTTTCTGCCCGTCTAGAACCTGAGTTGTCTTAGAGGTAAAATGGAGCCACAAGTCAAGAATTACCCCTTCTTTTCCCAATGTGCTGCCTTCTTACCATCCCTCTTCCAGCTTCTCAGGAGATTCTAGGACTAGAAAAATATTACCAGATTGGGAAGTGCTATCTTTAATAGCCAAACAGACACATACAATTCATATTTTTTATTATATTAACTGAAATTAGTTTAAGTATTTGATACTTATGTTGTTTCAAAGCAACCAAATTAATATTTATAAGCCAATGTATAGAACTAGACATTTTATATTTTTGTGCTAAATTTATCCCAATACTTACAAATTTTACTGATTTCTTAGCATATCTCTTGACTATTATAATATGCTTTTAGGTTTCATGGATTTTTGTAAGAAAAACTCAAACTCTCTGTGTGAGAGAAAGATGCACACACAGATAGCCGTGTGTTCACACGTACCTGGTGCAGTGGGATAAAAGTTTAACTGATTTATTTCCTGGTCCTGGTCCTCCTTCCCACGTGGTTGAAATTCAGGAGATAAGATAGAACCACAAGAAATAAGTCAGTTGCTCAATTTTACAAAAATACTATGAAAGTAAAATATGTTTTAGGAAAACAAATTCCTGTGTATAGAATTCTTAGTATTCTTTTAAAAAGAAAAAAATGAAGTGTTTTTCATTAATTTACGTCTCCAAACAATCAAAGATCATGAGATTTAAATGAAAGTGTGTCACCTTTCTCCTTTAAATTCAGAATATCATCATCTCTATGGTATAAACTGGATTCTTAAGAGACCAAGCTTGATGAAGCAAGATGTATGTTTGAAATCTTACTAGAGGTTAAGACACCACAATTTTACTTGTGTCTGAACCGACTCCACATAAACAAAAATAAAGTGAAACCCCAATCTGAGAGGCCTTGGCACTGTATAAAAGTAGAAAAAGCCCTTTTCTCTGACCCCAGCTTCCACTTCCGCCCCAACCCAGACAAGTGGGTGTACCAGCTCCACTGATATGCCATACGTGACCTCTTTCACTGCTTCACTAAGACCTCTGGCTAACCCCTGGCCACACCATGATCCGCAGACCAGAAGACCACCACAGGTTGGGGAATATCAATGGAATATACAGGAAAGGGTCAAAACTCCAGCTCCCAACCATGAACGGTTTCTAACGCAACCTACTGTTTCCTCTAATTATGGTCATCTCCATAACACGGTGGAGTGTTTTAAAATTCTTCAAGTTTCCTAGAACTTACAACCCACATAATATTTGATCTGCTAAAAGGCAACTAAGACTAAAATTAATCTGTAAACACATTCCTACTAGAGAAGAGGAGTCATCCAAAACCTTCAGAGAACACAGCTTTATGTTCTTAAACATAACTAGATAAGTTGATTTTAACTTCATCTCTACCTGCCCTGTATGCCTCTGGGTGAATAAGCCCAAAAGACAGGTGGCCTAATGAAGAAGTAAAAGTAAATGACGCTGTGTGACCAATCAGAAGTTGCAAGATGAGTTTATTATTTCTTGAGAGATAGCTGTAGCTTCTCTCTTCTCAGAGGCAAACTAACAATATTTAATGGAGCTTGTGGTATAGTCAAAATAAAGGCAGGCTCCCTGATTCTCAACATTGGACACTATCCACTAAAACCTCTACCAGAGCTGATTCTCTTCTGGTAAAAGTGGGAAAAACAAAAACAGAAGCTCAAGAGAAACCTGCTATCCCAACCACCTAAAATATCTACTGATACTCCTTTCGGAGTGTTATATGAATAACTAAATGAGATGATATACCATCAACTTTTGGAATTAAATGAGTCACATACTTGTTGCATAAAATAACCAACTCCAATGTTAACATATTAGTAATTTCATACAGACTAATTCAGGGTCTTAGGAATGGTGAAGCAAAAATGAATAGAAAATTATATAGGTAGAGATTATAATATAGAAATTATATGTATAAAGTTATAGCACCATGAGTTAAATCCAGTCTCATGATTCCAGTCGTGTGGAATATATACGCTAACATTCAAAGACAATAAATTGAGCATTACTGTGTGTAAGGGGTTGCATTAATTAAGGTAACACCTGCTATTGTAAGAGATAGCAGGAACTTAAGGCAATAGAGCACTTTCCTGGTTCATAAAATATCTAATACCAGGTCTCCTGGTCAGCAGACAGCTCAAAGTATCTCCTTCTTGGGTTTCGGCCCCCAAAAATGCTACAAAGTCCTCTTCATTCAGCTGAAGTCAAGGAAGAAGATTATGGAGAAAGCACACTTAGTTTTTAGGTACTTCAGCATGGAAGTGAAACACATCACTTTAGTTCACATTCCATTAGCAAGAGCTAGTCACGTAGCCACACCCAAACGCAAGCAAGGCTGGGAAATGTAGTTTCAGCTGGGCAGCTGCTTCTCAGCATGACTCCAAAGATGAAACTTCGGTGTACAGCCAGCAGCACCTGCCATAATTATTATGGTGGGTGCTATAAGGAATTCAAATGTAGTAAGACAGAAGGCTAACTGTGAAATGTGCCTTTGTTTAGATACATGGTACTTGTTAAAACATAATAAGCAATTCACTCAAAGTTTAGAGAATCAAGACAACTAATATCTAAGGTCATTATATATATATATATATTGTATATACATTGTATATTTTATATATACAATATATACATTTTGTATATATATAAATATATACATATTGTGTATATATACAATATATATTATATATACATTATATATATATTATACATATACACACATACACACATACACAAAGAATGAAGCTAATGACATTAACCCCCAGTTGGCAATCACGTATTTTGAATTGATGATTCATAGCAGTTTGGATTTAGCAGAGATGTATCAAAATTCTCTCACACTGTATGGTTCAGGACCACAGCATGACATTAGCTGGGTGGCGTATGTGGAAAAATAGAGCTTTCATTTTTATTAGATTTGAGCCTATTAGAGACAAGATTATGCACTCTCTTTATAAGATTTCTCATCCATATAATTGTAACTTATAGCTTTTGTTGTATGTTTATTTGTTTTTTTATTTCAACCAAATTTGGTTATAATTTTGATTCACATCTTAGAAGTCAGTCTCTGCACATTAGAACCCCCTCTGTACTGCATCCCAGCTTCCTCTCAGAAGCTTTTCCTACCCAGACAGGCAGAACTAGCCATTCCCTCCTCTGGGCCTCTACTGACCCTGTAAGTATATACTCAAAGGTTTTGTAAGGAATGAATGAAATTATGTACATGGAAGGACTGGCACAGTGAATGGCTTCTATTATAATTAGCTGAAAAATTGAGTTCATATAGTTGTTAGAAATATTAGACATAATATAGATTTTAAAATCTAGTACATTATACGTGTTCCATAAAAACATATATAATTATCATTATTGTTGTTGTTTTGAATATCTCTCCTGTCAACAAGCAAAAGCAGAAGTTCTGGACTTACTCTGTTATAGAAGAAAAGGTAAATGCTGAGGGCATCATAATTACAAGAAATTTCTTAGAGGAAAAAACAAGCAATAGAAATTTGTTAAGCATGAAATGGGTAAAAAGAGGACAGATTCGCTTGCAAATTTTGATTCTGGATAACTCGAGCGACTTCGTCACATACGAAGTGAAATTAATAGGTTGTCTAGAGCACTCACAGACAGAGATGCTTGGAAATGAAGAGGATGTGCATGTGGGAAAGGAAAATCTAAAAACATCTCCAGATTACGGAGAAACCTGATATTCTAGATCTGTTTGGCAACAAAATTGCCTCCTAAAACCACAGGCAGCGTTTTCCAGGAAAGAAACAAGCCAACCTCCTCAGTCACTTTCTCCTCAATCTCCCACTCTTGATGTAACACAATCTGAAAGAAATTCATGTGACCCATATTGAGAAAATGCCTCTAAAAACCCACATTTGGAGAGGTACAGATAAAAAATTCACAGAACATCAAAGATTGACTTATTAGAGTCATATGTTGAGAGTGACTTCCCTCCTTTTTTAAAAAAAAGTTTTATTTTTATCAATATTATTATAATAATGTTCATTAATTTTTTATCTGATTTAAAATATAGCAAAAACACATGATATTTTGCTTAAAAACATCTTAAAGACTCTTCAACTTTCACCTGTCTGCTGGACTATCAGAGATTCTTTGTGTCAAAATCTTCCCTTTCTGGTTTTTAATCTGAATTTCTCTTACAATCTCAATGCCATCTATATTTCACAACTTGTTTGCTCTTCCCATTGTAATGTCAATATTTTACTTCTCATAAATTTAAAAATGAAACTCAAAATCACAGAATTTTAGAGGTGAAACTGGCATTAAAAATAATCCAGATTAACTCTATCAGGAAACCTGAGATTCAGACACGTTAAAGGGCTTGCCAGGGCCCCCCAGATAAGAGGAGAAGATCCTGGCTCTTCAAATTCTGCAATGGCATTTTTTAAAGGTCTATCTAGTTGTTCTGAGAACCCAGCAGTGGCTCCAGCTCCCTGGAGCAGATACTAAATGCAGAATTACATGCAGCGCCCTTGGGATGAAGCGTTATTACAGTTGCACTCAGTCATTCACTTGTTCCTGGAACATTTCCTGAGAGCCCAGCAGAGACTGGATGCAATCTTGAGCAAGACCCAGTCCCCACCTGGAGGGAGTTTACTCCTCAGTGTAAAGGGACAAGCATGTAAGGATAATAAAGTATCCTAGGTGCTGCGCTGGATCCTGGGCAGGTGCATTACGGGCCTGAAGGTGGGAGTGGTTATTTCTACTTAGGTCACAAAGAGCTCTGTAGGGGATGCCTTAATGCTTGATGGGAACTAAGTTTGGAAAGTTGTGAAAATATTTCACAGGCAGGTGTGGACGGGACTAGAGGAACATTCTAGACATGGGGGTCATGCAATGTGAGAGAAAGCGTGGAGACTTGAAATTGCGTGGCACATTGGGGAACTCCAAGTGGCTATGTGTGCTTGTTTCAGGGAGTAGAAGGAGGAGAGCTGGTGAAAGATAAGGCTGAGAGACAGAAGGAGGCCAAACCTCATAGGAGCTCATGGTCTGTAAAAAATGGCATCCACCTGGCCAGCCCTCTCTGGGCACAGGAATCGTGCCTGAAGTTCTCAGGTGTAATCCATTCTGCCTGAGAGCAACTCCTAATAGGACCTAAAGAAGAAGTTCACCTTGAGGCTTTATAAAAGCAACAAAAAACAATCATAGGGAATGACTCAACTTACATAAGAATTATGTACATTTTATTATAGAGTTAAATTTTTTCATTCACTGCATAAATATCCGTTGGCATGTAAACTGCCAAGGGATGAGCATGTCTTAGAATTTACATTCTATTGAGGACTTCAAACATTAAAGAAGAACTCAAACTTTAGTTACTAATTATTTTAAATAATATTTTTTTAAAACATAAACATTATACTATGGAATAGAGACATTAATGTGAGGTATTCCTTAATTGGAATTGGCAAAACAAACAAAAACCCTTAGCCATCTGTGGCTACAAAAATATCTGATTCACTTGCTTCTTTTGCTGTCCCATTTTTGTCCTCTTTCTTCTGATTTTCTTCTGTTCTGCACTGAAATGGTCACTTTTTCATATCAGCCTTATAATGGACTCTCTACCGAAAATCACTCAAATATCAGATTTGAAATGAGAATTCTCATAAACTGATTTCAAAGAATGCTTTTCTCCCCTCAAATACATTCTGCAAAATGTCAGTCAGAGGTTGCTCAGCACAGCAAAATGTCTCTTCCGTACTAACAAGGGCCCGTGGCCGCTGGGCTTTCTATCTGTACATCTCTGCCACTTCCCACCTCCCCCTCTTCAGGTCCTCTCTGATTACAGGTCCTGTATCTATCTTCACCCTCCTTGCTGCAGATATAGAGCTCTATGCTGCTGGATTGATGGTGGATGGGCAAAGAGACTTCCTGTCTGAGCCCAATCCCAAAATACGCACCCCTCAACTTCACTGTAGACACAGGGTCTCCACCCTATGCCTTCTCTACGCACAGCCCAGTGAGTTTACTGTTTAACCACACCCGCTTCACCTCATTGGCTACACAAGTTCCGAATTTCTTAGTTGATTTTCATGAATACATAGGCTCCATGAGGATAAGAAAGGCGCCATTTTAAGAAAAAAAATATTAATAATCTAAGTCCACTTTAAAGAATCTATCTTTTAAAGAGTGTTAGAATGTTCTTGGAGTTAGTGATAATATTTTGGTAAAGAAATACTGCTGGATTCTTGAGTCCTGGCAAATGTTAGCTGTCAACGTATGATACATGGATTCTAGCATAGCGCCCATGCATTGTGTTGATAAGCAAGACCTATATGCTCAGAATTAGTCGTTATGGACAAGGAGCTGAGAGATTAATCATTAACAGTTATTGTATACTTATTTACTCTACAACAATTCTATGGGTCCAAAACGAAAATTTTTTCTTTTGTTTTAAAGGAAACTACTATTTCCCAACAGTAGGACTACTTTTTTAGGAGCTGAATTTTGTTAAGTTATTGAGCACTGGGATAAAAAGTTTTATTGTGTTTCTTCTTTGTATTTCTGAAACGTTCTAATTTCATGTCTGAACTTTAAAAAAGAATCACCCTCTTATCTTCCTCCCTTGCTTCCCTCTGTAATCAATAATGCCCTCTTCCCTAGAGGACAGATGATGAATACTGTGGTAGGCTTCTGATTAGCTATAATTCCCAACTTCTCTATGACAGATTGGTGATGGTGCCAAGATAGTAGATTTTTATCTGCACCTTGACTCAGGGGAAAAATAATTAATGACAGAGCTGAAAGAGTTGAAACAGTTGAATATACTTTACTAAGTAGAATATAATTAGAAATATCCAAATAAACTAGAAGCCAGTATAATAAGGTCCACCAAAATGGTGAGATCTTTTCAGTGACTTAATTTTCCTATTATATGGGAATTTTCATGTAATTCAAGAAAAAATCTAAAATTCTTTGTATATTTCCATATATCCTCGTATAGTGTCTATATTTTATGACTGCAGACTACTCTTCATCCCGGTTTAATAGCTAAGCTTTTCTCCTTTCACATGCAAGATTTACAAGGAATTTGACCATTTGACCTTTTGATTCTAACAACCAAGCATTAGCCTAATCAAGAATGAAACTAGTGTGGAAACACTACAGATCTAGCCCTTCTGATTTAATCTTTTAACACATTAATTATGACGACTGGAAATCTTTTCTCAGAGCAGCACGTTTGATTACAAAAAGCAAGAAGCATGAGCCTCTTCAAAGCCCAGAATGACACGCTAAGCATTTCAAGTTTTACAGCACTGTCTCCATTACAAATCACTTATCTTCTCATCTCTGAAGCATCCCAGACACATTCCTTAGCCATGAATTCACAAGCCTTCACTCTGAGTGAGACCTCAGGATCAGTAACCTTTTGAGTGAATGTGGGAAGTGGGGACAGAGACAGTAGCATCCACCTGGCATTGCTGAAGGCCCAGACAGAGCAGAACAAGAATGCTTTGGTTCTCTAGGCCTCTGTGTTCCCTGCTATTGTGTAGCACGTCATTGTTGGGAAATATTTCCTCACCTGGCATTCCAAGAAATGGAGGGCCCCACGGCTGTTTTATAGTTCTGTCCTTAAATACGTGAATGTTCTATTCTGTCAGAATAAGAAAACTGACAGAACCAGATTGTAGTTTGAAATCCTTTTCAGAAACGCTGCCATCGTGTGGCCCTTTGGAGCTATAACCGGAAGAGGCGCGGGGTGGGTCATATGGTTCATCTCAAGATGGCTGAGCTCCAGTGAAATCTATTCCTATAACTCCCTAAGTTCATATTAAATCATTCCCGTGGGCACAGAGTAAACCATAGTGAATTCTGTGGAAATCTTGTTGTTTTTAGAATTTGTGAACTTCCCTCCACTAAATTGACAACATGACAAACTTATGTGAGTGAGTAATGTGTTTAAAGAGAAAAAAATACAGCTTTTAAAAGCAAATAAGAAGTTTGTTTTGCAACTTTATAACCTGTGTCCTTTATATTTTATTGAGATAGCTGCCATTTGAATTATTAAAATGAATGCTTAGAACCCAGAAATCAATTATATCAATTCATTTGGAATGCACCCAATTTAAAAGAGACATATTTCCCCTACCAGATGTCCATAAAACCTACGCATTAGTTACACTACTAACACGGCAAGAAATTGTTTAGTCTATATTTATATTAAAGCAGTATTTGGTCAATAGGAACTGACACTTTTGATAGAACTAATAATAAATGGGGCCATTTAACTTTACTCTCACTTCACACTTCTTACAATGGGGCTCTGAGGTAAATGAGTGAATCTCCATTTGACAACTAAGAAAGGCAGGTGAAGAGGTCAAGTAATCTCAAGACAATATTAAATGTTTAAGATGGAGCCAGAGCTCTGCTACCCCTAATTTCTGTTCCAATATTCAAACTTCATCTGTAATTTTCTTTCCTTCAGATAGCTTTTAAATACCCAGTAAAGGTTTTTAAATATAGAATTTTTTAAAGTTTTCTTATTAAGTAACCAACTTTGAATATCCTGGGAGAAAACCAGAAAAAGACAATTCAGAAATCTAATCCATTCCTTTAGAGGTGTGCAATTCCACTATTGACATACACAGTTTAATAATGTTACATCTAGTCTCATTCTAACAACCTATACCATTTAAAGACTTTACAAATCATGACTACCTTCTAAAAACTTTAATAATAGTTAACACACACACAGTGCTTAAAATATGCATATATATGAGCCACACATTGTTAGTTTTACACATGCTAATTCATTTAAACCTCTCAAGACTCCATGAGTTAGGTAACAGTACGTGCATTTGACAGGCGAAGGAACAAGCACAGGTGGGCTCAGCGATTGCCCAAGGTCACACAGCTAATCAGCCGCAGAGCGGATTGAAAGCCGCGCTCCGGCTCCTGAGGCGGCGCTCCAGCCGCAGCCCTGCTCTCAGTTTCAAACTGCTTCACTGCGGCAGCCTCTGCAGTAAACTACCATTCTTTTATTTTATACAGCAAGTATCGGATTCATCTCCTCCAAACAATGCAAACAGTGCGACAAAAATCCATGTCCTTGAAAGGTCATTGTAAATGCAACTTAATGGGCATGAGCGTGGATTTTAATGTTGCTAATGCCGTTGATCTAAATGACAAGCTGCTGCAGACTTGACATCAGAAACGGAGCTGGAGTAGTTAAGGATGGAGGGAGCGTCTCTGAACTCTTTGTACGCCTAACAATAGCCTTGTAACCCTTAAATAAGTATAATTGTGAGGCAAATTTGGGTGCATATATATATGACTTTAATCTGCTGTTTAAACCAAAAGAAAGAAAAATCCATTCTATTTAATCTTATTCAGGACTGACACAACGTTTTTTCTTCTGATTCAGTAATTATAAAGTCTTTGGAAGAACTAGTCATTTTCCCCCTTTTTTTATGGGACCCCTGCCCTTCCATGATGCTGATGTCCAACCCCTAAATGAAAAGGCTAATGATATTGTACCTAAGTAATGTTTTAAACTGTAGAGTAGTCTGTGTTTGTTTGTTTCTTAACCGCAAAACCAGAGGGGGAAGTGTGGGAGCAAGTGGGCTGGGAGGTGGCAAAAAACCTCATGACACATCTCTCCTCCCTGTGTTGGTGGAGAACGTCTGGAGCAGCATTTAAATTCGGGGAGGTCCCGGCTGTCAGCAGCAAGGAGAGGAGGCGAGGAGAGCAGCAGCATCTCGGACTGACTCGCTTCTAAGCAGGGCAGCCCCAGGTAAGCCTGCAGTTTGTTGCTGTCCTATGCATTCAGTTTCATCTCAGGGGGAAGGTGAACTGGTAAGGAAAAGAGTTTAAATGTACTGCTGTGAAGCAGACTAAAACTGTTCTAGTCTTTTGAATAAGCGTGCCAGATACATTGCAGATCTCCTGGAGGAAAGGTGACCAGCTATTTTATAAGCCAGTTGAACGTAAAACCTAGAAATACTTCCATGAGTCGTCCAAAGAACTGAAACCAGCTCTTCCAATGAGAAAAAAATTAAATTCTATGCCTCTTTGGAATAATTCTATCTACATCATTTTAAATGGATAGATGATTATGGGGCATTTCACAGGAAAAGGATCTTTGGTGCTAACGTAAGCCAATGATAATGCTATTTTTTAATGATTTGATTTATCCTGTTTTCAGGGGAAAAAACCCTTTCTGAATATTTTACTTCTGTATTTATTTGCTAAAATCTTCACCAAAATACCTGTGTGACACTCAGTAGACTTATTATCACAAATAAAAAAGCTGTTGATTGTTTTCAGTGTTTTCATTTTCGTTTCAAATATCTAGAATACCTTACTTAAATAACTAACTTAGAGATAGCCTTGCTTCACCTAATTAGCATCTTTTTAATAATTTGAGATAAAAATCACGCTTGAAATGCATGCTGGAAAAATGTAGACAGCAAATTTCTTTCGTAGCTTTATTTTCTCTCCCTTTGTGTTTTTCTTCTCTGAAAAATAAATATTCCCACACTAGCTTGTTATTTTAATTAAATTACTGTTGATGTGTTTTTAGGTTTAGAAAGCTAGAGATATCAGATAGTAATGGTATAATCCCTGGAATTCTCAGTTTTAAAGTTGAATAAATATAGACTTGTCAAATTCCTCCCATCCTTGCCTAATAGTAAGAGATGGAGAATAGAGGTGGCATTACAAATATTAACTCAAAAGACCACAATATTAAAAAGAAAAGCTTTCTCTAAACAAGAGAAAATATTCTACAGAAAATATATTTCACTTGTGATTATGTTGTGATATGGTGGCATTAAAAGGTATCAGTGTTGTAAGCTATGAAGAGATCAAATATTCTGTACAAAATATTTTGCAGGAAAAATCGCTGCCATGAGAATTGCCGTGATTTGCTTATGCCTCTTAGGCATCGCCTATGCCCTTCCAGTGAGTACAGCTGAATCTTAAAAAAATTTCTCAAAATAAAGGAATTGTATGCTCCCGTGTGCTAGGAACACATTCACATTGTAATCTTTCTTCCCCCTCTCTGTTTCTAAGGTTAATCAGGCCGACTCTGGCAGCTCTGAGGAAAAGCAGGTAAGCATTTCTTAGGTTCATCATATAGTTATTTATGTGACTGCTTCAAGAAGCAACACAGACATATCTGCTCCAACTTTATTTATTTTCATAGTCAAGCCTGTTCATTTATAAAACTATATATTGACTGCCTGCTTTCAATCTAGGCCAGTAGCAAGCACAGTATGGTTTTTAATAAGTATTTACTCAACACTGAACTAGATTTTTTTAATATAATCAAATAATGCTCTAGGCCATTATCACTTACGTAAAATGAGTTGTATGAAGTTGCATGGCTTTTTCTTTCCATGAGTCAATATACTGTTCTAGAAGTAGAAAATTCCATCTTTTGTTTTCCTTAGTGGAAGGCTAAATTTACAATTCACTTCACATATTGGACAGTTTGTATGACTGTCATATTCACAACATCTCCTAAGATGTTTGCTAAGAAGCCCACTATAAAAAGAAGGTCTGTTTATGCTGTTTGCATTGATTGTGCTTGTCAGCTGACTTTAGATCACATTTTTCTAACCAAACATATGACCAAATCAGATTCTTCATGAGAATTATTTGACCAGCGCCATAGATGTACCTGCCCCTCCACAATAGGTGAAATGGTGCCAGCCAGCAACAAACGGGCATTGTCCTGAGGAGCTTGGACAAAAAGGCACACAGAGTTCGATTCCAGACGAACAGAACAAAGGCCAGCAGAGAGCTGCCTGGGCTCGCTGCCGTTAGACGGCTTACTGAAGACGTTTGGAGGGGTGTTGCTGCGTGTGTTTGGGTGGGGGGGGTGTAGATGTGTCTGTTTTCCAACTGATTTAAGAACACAAATATTGAATCACAATAATAAGCCAGAAAAATGAACATTTCCAGAGAAGATAGGGGTCATACTCTTTGAGGCAAGAATTAGTGCCTTTTTCATAGAATAAAATATAGCACAAGAAGCCATGGCAGTATAAGTTATTAAACGGCATTTAGGAGATAAGTGAAGAGCTAACCTACTAGAACCCTGGAAATTTAGAGCTAGTAGGAAATATGGGAAAGTCTATAAATACCTTCTCCCTGAGCCTAGAGTGCATGCGTCATCAGGAAATATATATCTATACTTATTTAAATATATGTAAACTATAACATTTATGTAAATATATAAAGAAAGAAACTTTGAACTCATCTAGACCAGTAGTTTTTGTACCTTTTTTAGGCAAGGAACCTCTTCTTCCAGCAAAAACTTTCAGAGAAGCCCCTCTTTGGTGGCTGGCTATGGAAGGAACTCTGCGGAACCCCCAGGGCTCTCATGCTTAAGGACAGGGATGTGAAGTGACTGGCACGGGGTGACACAGCCCATCAGATGACACATATACAGGGCATTTCCCCTACTCTGCACTAGCATATTGTAATCACTTTCCAGATAAATAAGTTGGCTAAAGGAAAGGCCATTCCATTCACTTCTTTGGCAACTTAGAGCAATAGAACTTTTGTGGGATGAAGTTAATATTTTATTTCTGCACTGTCCACTCAGCCACTAGCCATTGAATACTCAAAATGTAGTACTGAATACTGAAAATGTAGCTGGTGCCACTGAGGAACTGAATTAACTAAATCTAAACAGCCACATGTTTTGTGGTTAGAGGGTACCACGTTAGACAGCACGACCTTGGAAAGTTCTCCTTGTTCCACAGAGAGAGGAAACAGTGATGATCAACACCACTTAAGGTGCCTGGGCTTTAGATGTGCTTTGTCTGAGAGGAAATTTCAGCGAGCAAACGTAGAACAGGGAGGCACAGTGTCAAGATGGGTGTGAAGAGCCAGTCTGCCTGGAGTTGAACCCTGGCTCTGCCACTTACTACCACTTAACTTCACTGTGGCTGAGTTTTTCCTGATCTGTAAAATAGGAATAACAATGATACCTATCTCAGGGGGTTAAGAGGATTAAGTGGATTCAAAGGATTCAATCATATTTAAATCACTTTGAAAGGGTGCCTGGCCCACAGGAAGTGCTATGTAAGCATTTATTAAATGAGTTTGCAAGAAAAAATAAATCATAAGAGGGGACTCCAAAGCTCTGCTTGACTATACACATGCATATTATGCTTATCCAGCAAGGTCGGTGGAGTATATTTTTCAGCTTACCCACTAGAGATCTCTATGCTTCTTTCTTTTTTAAAAGATTTTATTTTTCCTTTTTCTCCCCAAAGCCCCCCGGTACATAGTTGTGTATTTTCAGTTGTGGGTCCTTCCAGCTGTGGCATGTGGGACACCGCCCCAGCATAGCCTGATGAGCAGTGCCATGTCAGTGCCCAGGATCCGAACCAGCGAAACCCTGGGCCACCGAAGCAGAGCGGAAGAACTTAACCACTCAGCCACGCGGCGGCCCCCTTCTTTTTTCTTTTTTCATAATGACAATATGCAAATTTTTTTGTAGCTTTACAACAAACACTCAGATGCTGTAAGCATATGGCTCAAGCCTGATCCGTCTCAGAAGCAGAATCTCCTAGCACCACAGGTATTTTTAATTTTAATTAATTTTAAAAATTACATTTCTCGCAATTAAAGAACAACACAACAGAAAAATAGCCACATGCAGGCCATTTGGGCTGGTTAGATGGATCCTGCCTGCCCAGTGGTAAATGTGATCTTGGGCCACCAACTGATCTGCTGTGTTGGCTTCTTCCCGCTTTAAGCTATCCACCCACAAGCCTGAAAAATAAGATCTGCTTTGGATAGATCAGGCTAACTTTTGAATTAAAAAGTTAAGCATGTATGATGTACACTGACATGTGCCCTTCCTTCTTCCAAAGACCGTGTCTTCTGAAGAAACTGACAACCTCAAACAAGAGGTGAGTTCCCACTTTGAATCAGAGGCCCACCATGTCTAGGAGAGAAGAAAGAAGCTGCTCTTTCTCCCCATGACATTGCCGGGGCTCAATTCTGACAAAATTCCATTAGCCAATTTTCCAGTAAATTGCCAGTCTAAGACTTGATCAGAAAGAAAGCAGGTATTTACTAGATGTCAGAGATACCAGGTTTCTTCAGATAAATTTAGTGTGGCAGGAAATGTTTACTAATGTCTGTTATTAGACACTTTGTCTAAGCCTTTTACAATTTATATAACGTATTTTGTAAGCTGTCTTTATATCTGATAAATATCTAACTATTGGCTACCAAAGCCAAGATCGACATATTTGCTAAGCAAAGAGATAAGTTAAATTTGTTTTCCATAAGATTCTGTTTGAATACACTAAGAATCTCTAATAAGGAAAGTTAGATAAGTGACCCAGTATATTTGCTATGCAGAAGTTTAATAGAATTAACTGGTTAATTCAATTGACAGATTTGAGCTGCAGTTTATACTAAACATGCATAGCAGTCATCTTTTGATTATCTGAGCTAATAGGGAGGTGGTTTTAGGTTTTGGTGCATGCATTAATATATGGGCACTCTGATCGCCTGAGAATTCTCATTTCAAATAGAAAAAAATCTCACTATAATGTATCTGTATTTATTGCATCCTTGAATTTGGCAAATTAAATAATGTCTAAAATTAAGGAAAAACAAAGTTATCGATATAAATGTTATACTTGCATATTTGGCTTGAAAATGTCTATGAAAATGTTTTATTTATGGGAAAGCAAAAAAAAATACCTCAGACTGAGATTCTATTTATCCTGATGTTAAAAGAAAAATTACAAGATGCTCACCTTGGTTCCTAAAAGCCATTGAGCATATTGTTGTGAACGCAAAGATTCTGAAACTAAATAAAAGAAAGCTAGTAAAGGACTAATGCACAGTAAAGGCTAAGGGAAAATAAAACCTGTTGCATTAATTTTCCTGCCATCTTGATTCTTAGACCCTCCCAAGTCAGTCCAACGAAAGCCATGACCACACAGATGATGTGGATGACAATGATGATGGAGACCATGAGGATGACCAGGACTCCATTGACTCAAATGACTCAGATGAAACTGATCCTACTGATGACCCTGACAATTCTGATGAGTCTCACCATTCTGATGAATCTGATGAACTGGTCACTGATTTTTCCACTGACGTTCCAGCAACCCCAGTTTTTACACCAGCTGTGCCCACAAGAGACACGTATGATGGCCGAGGTGATAGTTTGAGTTATGGCCTGAAGTCAAAATCCAGGAAGTTTCGCAGATCTGAAGACCAGGTAAACTCTTTAACAGACACATCAGACGGTTATCATAGAGCCCAGTTCTAGGAAACCAGAGTCTGCATGTTCACTTATTCATTCATTCTTTCATTCAGCAAGCATCACTTTATGACTATTGAATACAAAACCTTTTGCCACTTGCTGATTTTTATGTTTAAGTCCATGTAATTTCTCTTTAATTTTATCTCTCAATCACAGTGCTATTTCTCCAAATCCTCGCTTTAGAGCATTTATTCTATTCACTTTTTTAGATTAAAATAAGATTTTAGAAAACAGCAATTATTTTCACAATGTAACGGTCAGGTTTTGAAGTTAAATACCTAAGAGGAATTGTAGAGTTGCAAATTATACTGAATCTGTAGTCAAAGGATCTGGATTTGACACATAGCCTTGCCATTTACTATTCACTTTACAGTTTAACTTTCAATTCACTTTCCCTTTGTGTGAAACAAAGATAATGAGACCTACCTCATAGGTTTCATCGCATACTTAATTGAAGTACTTATTAAACAAAAGATGACAGGTGAAAGGGCTTGAGAAAATACAAAGTAACATGCTAGTATTATTTTTTATTTCAGCCAAACTTAGACGATGTTCAGTGTAAACTGGAGTAAAAGTTAGAGCACAGGAAAGAATTACAATGTTCTTATCCCTGACCATTTATTCCTTCTTGCATTTGTGCTGTGATTCAGTATCCTGATGCTACGGAAGAGGACCTCACATCACCTGTGGAAAGCAAGGACATAGATGATGTACACAAGGCCGTCCTTGTTGCCCAGGGCTTGCACGTGGCTTCTGATTGGGACAGCCGTGGGAAGGACAGTCAGGAAACAAGTCAGCTGGACGACCACAGTGTGGAAACCCACAGCCGGGAGCATTCCAAAGAATATCAGCTGAAGGCAAATGATGAGACCAGTGAGCATTCCGATGTGATTGATAGTCGTGAAAATTCCAAAGTCAGCCAGGAATTCCCCAGCCAAGAATTCCACAGCAGTGAAGGCAAGCTAGTCCGAGACCGTAAGAGTGAAGACGAAGACAAATACCTGAAATTTCGCACTTTTCATGAATCAGAGAGTGCATCTTCTGAGGTCAATTAAAAGGAGAAAAATATGATTTCTTACTTTTGCTTGTAGAAAAATAATAGCGGGGTGGGAGAGAATATGAAATGCTTATTTCTCAGCTCAGTTGGTGAATGTATACGTACGTGGATCTGGAAGCAGATAATGTTTTTGATCATTAGTTTAGTGTGTGGCTTCACGGTAACAGACTTGTAAACTAAAAGCTTCAGGGTTTGGCCTACATTCTTTCCATATAAGAAATGCAAACTATCGCTGCATTTTAATGTTTGCTCTTCTTTTATGAATAGAAATCTTATGTAGAAGCAGACAAAATACTTTTTGTATGAGTAAACAAAATACTTTTACACACTTGAGAAAATATTAAATTTTATGTCACTATAATCTTTTGTTTCTTTAGTGTATATTTTGTTGTGATTATTTTTGTTTGTGTGAATAAATCTTATATCTCAAATGTAATGAAGTTTGGTGGTGTCAATTGCTTTTTTTGGTTGTTGTCCCGTAGTTGCCCAGCAATTAACAATGGTAACCATTTTAATGAACGTACTGGTCTGAGTAGAGAGCCTTCTAGGGCCTGCTGCATCAGCCATCCAGTTTCTGGCTGAGCTAAAGTTCCCAGTCAAGGAAACAGAAGCCAAGTTGGGGTTGATATTCAGCCAAAAATCCTCCAACCATGCAGGGCTGTATAGGCCACTTCCGCCCAGTGGGAGCACCTTTTTGTAATTTTCACAAAGCTGATAAGAAAGCTATTGAAAGGCTAGATGCAATCACAAATCAATTTTATTGTTTCTCATCACTCTTCACTAATTTGCTGAGTAAATGTATTGCTTTCTTGCCCTTAGATGAAAACTTGGTAGGTCCCATAGATATCCTGATCACTTGTAGATAATAAATAAATATTCTCTTTGTACTGGAAAATTTTTAAATGCTGTTTCAGGCAATAACCAAACTTTTAGTTTCATTCTAAACTAAAAGTTCTGGAAACCTGAAGTAGAGCAAGCATCTTTATTTCCAGGTCTTGCTCGTCTGCTCTTTCTAAAACTAGAAATTTCATTTGGAAATTTAAAACTTCTCTATTAAACAACTCTTGGGACAAAAGAGGAAAAAAATAAAATTGCGGAATGTCTAAAAAAGAATCATAATGAAAACATAAAATCAATAGAGGATAGTTAAACTAGTGTTTACAGAAAATCCATAGCTTTAAATTGCTGCAGCAACAAAAAAATAAAAACATTAAAATAAATTGAGCTCTCATCTTCCAAATTAGAAAAAAGCAACAAAGTAAAGCAAAAGAAACCGTAAAGAAGGAAATTGTAAAGTTAAAAGCAAAAGTAATGAGGTAGAGAACAAATAAGGAGTAGAAACTAATAAATCAAAATGCTGGTTCTTTGTAAAAAAAAATCAACAAAATAGATAAACCATTAGCTAACCCAATAAAGGAAAACAGGTAGAAAACACAAGTAATAAAAAAAGGAGATAATCAAGGAAACTGAGGAAATTTTAAAAATCAAAAGAGACTACTTTGCACAACTCAATACAAATCAAACAAAAAAACTAGATGAATCAGATTATTCTTTAGGAAAATGCAATTTGCCAAAATTGACCTTGCTATACATAGAAAGCATAAATAGAGAAATTTCTGTAGAGGAAAGAGAAAAAGTTATCAAAGAACTATAAAAACTAGACCCAAATGATTTTGCAGGGGAATTCTATCAAACCTTCAGAGATCAGCTAATCCCAATACCATTTAAATTGTAACAAAGAAAGAAAACGATCTCTATGAAACAAGCATAACTGTGACATGCAAACCTAGTAAAGATTGCAAACACACACACAAAACTATAAACCAATCTCACTCATGACTAACAATGAAAAAATCCTAAATAAAATACCAGCAAGCAGAATCTGAAATCAAGTTCAGAATGCATCATAATCTAGGGGGCTTTATCCCAGGACAGTGATGCTTCAATATCAGTAAATTCATTCCTGTAATCCACCATAAAGTTATGTCTAAGGAGAAAGATGTCATATGATTAGATCTATAGATGATTAAAAAGGACTTTGCATTAGTCAGCTATACTGTGAAAATAATGAATCACAAACATTCCCAATATCTCAATGGCTTACAACAGCAAATATCTTTTTTTTCTCACTCACTAGCCTGTTGGTTGGCAAGAATGGTTGTGCTTCAGGCTGCAGGATAGATTCAGGTCTGCTCTATATGTCTCTCTATCTGGGATCAGCAACTACCCAAGGCATGTCTTTCTGATGGTAGAGGCAGAAACACAAGAGAAGTGAGAAGAAACTTAGAATGCTTTGGGCTCAGAACTGACACACTGCCACATTTGATAAAATTCCATTGTTCAAAAGAAGTCACATGGTCAAACCCCACATCAAAGTGCAGGTGAGGTATGCTCCCTCCACACTGAATCATGATAGAAGGGAAAAAAGAAAGAACTGTGGGCAAATAATAAAATGTAACACAACCTCTGACAAATTTCAGCACTCATGCTTAATTTCATAAAAATAAAATAAAAATTAGTAAATACTTCCTTAACATGATGAGATATTTTATACCTCAGCTCAAAAATTAGCATCATACTTAATGGAGAAACATTAAAGTCATTCCCATTAAGATCAAGGCCAAATAAAGTATGTCCTCTATCTCCACTACTATATAGCATAGTATTGGACATAAAAGCTAATAATCATGAGCTTTTAGATGCATAAGAATTGAGAAAGAATTAAATTATATCTCTATGTCTATTACATAATACTACACCTAGAAAACACAATCAGTACCAAGAATAACAACTAACAAGTTCTATAAGGTAGCATGGTATACAATTTACCTAAAAACACATATACAAAAATACAAACAGTAACCATTTAAAAGATATAACATCATTTAACATAGAAACAAACAAACAAAAAAATAAAATACTTAACAGGAAGTAGGCCAATACTGTATTAGGAAAACCGTGAAACACTCCTGTAAGCCAAAAAGGCAGCCTTGAACAAATAGAAAGACATCATTTGGTTTTCATATAGGACAATTCAATGCCGTATAGTTGTCAAGTCTCCCCAAGTAATATATAAATGTAATGTGATTCCAATTAAAATAAAAGTAAATTGTTTTTCCTGGAGCAATGCAAGCTAATTCTGAAGTTCATATGGAAAAATAAGCATACAATAATATGAAGGAAAATCCTGAAAAATAAAAGCAATAGGGAGGACTAGCTCTAATAAACATTACAACAGACTCCAAGGCCCCTCTGATGAAAACACTGTGGTACTGGCAAATGAATAGATAGAGTGGAAGAGAATAGTAAGCCCAGAAATAGACTCAAATACTTGTGGGAATTACTATATAGCATCTAAGATCACTTGGGAAAAGATGGACTTTTAAATAAATGATCTTGAATGACTGGATATCTATTTGGAAAAATAGATAAATGGAAAAAGATAAAATTGGATCCATATCTCACACCGTACATCAAAATAATTTCCAAATAGACCAGAGATGTAAATTTAAAAGGAAACTATAAAAATATTAGACAAATACTAAGGGAGTCGTTACTTTATAATCCGGCTGTAGGGAAAGCTTTTCTAACCATGAAGAGACTCAATCTCGTATTACCTGCTATAGACTAAATGTTCGTGTCCTCCCCAAGTTTACATATTGAAACCTAATCCCCAGTGTGAGGGTATTTGAAGGTGGGGCCCTTAGGAGGTGATTAAGTCATGATGGTAGAGTCCTCATAAATGGGATTAGTGCCCTTATAGAAGAGACCCTGGACAGCTTCCTGACCCCTTCTACCACGTGGACACACAATAAGAAGATAGCCATCTATGAACCAGGAAGAGGGCCCTCATCAGACACCAAATCTACTGATGCCTTGATCTTTGACTTCCCAGTCTCCAGAATTGTGGGAAGTAAATGTTTGTTGTTTATAAGGCATCCAGTCTTTTTGGTATTCTTGTTATAGTAGCCCAAACAGACTAAGACACACTGTCCCTGTGGTCATCATTAGTCAAGTGCAGTGGCCCCTTGGGCTCCCAATGTACCTGCTTCAGGTGACACTTTATCACAATCACCCACAGGTAATAGCGTTGTTAATCGAGTTGTCCCTGCATGCCAAAGGACACAGCATCTCATTTTCCATTGGCAAGTGGCTCAGCACTGTGCTCAAATTCAAAGGCATGACCAAGTTCATCCTGAAATCACATCTTTGAATGGTGGTACCATTCAAAGACCATTCCCTGTACCATATCAGTCAGGGTTCAGTTAGAAGACAGGAAACACACCAATAATTTGAACAAGGAAAACTAAACATAGAGAATTATTAACTAGAAACAAGAGGTTAACCAGAGGAAATAAAAGAGAACCCTAACAATATCATTGGGCTGAGAGTACCCAAAGAAGGAATACTTTGGAAAGAGTATCCCCAAAGCTAAGACTCAGACTTCTTTAGGAAGGGTGTAGCTGCAGCCCAGGGCATGGCAGAGAAGTTTGCTGTGTTATCCCTGCCAGAGCCGGTCCGTAGCTGGTGGGCTGAAGTTGGCAAACAGGACACTTCCCACGGGAGTGCCAGTAGACTGAGGCTGGCAAGCAGGAAACTGTGGGCCCAACTGTTGAGCAGGAAACTGCCCACCAGGGTGTCAGCAAAACCAGCTGGGGAGTGAGCACCACTGGGTGTTCTGCGTGCTCATCGCTGGCAGCTGCTCCACAGGAAGAGCCAGAAGAGAGGACAGACACCAGCACAAGGAGCCTGTTTTCTGCAGTGTCCCTCCAGTGCCCTCTACCGATAAAGCTTGCTGTAGTGCCAGCTGGCAAAGGAAGCATGTTTACAGATCCAGCTCCAGTATCACAAAGCAGGGATGGATTCCGAGAAGGACAGCAGTAAACTGATAGCTGTCACAGGCTCTTTGGGAAAAAGGCTGATTCTTTTTATTGGGCAAAATGAGTAAAAATGAGCCTGGGAAATTTCTTTAATGGTAGGATGAGAGGAAGCACTCAAAGACAAAATGGGGTCATATCCAAGGGACCAAAGAGCAGACTTGAAGGAGCCTTCCATTGGCCAAAACTGGAGTAATTTGAGAACAAAAAGAATAATGACAGTAATGGACTATAAAATATTGAATTTTTAAAATTTCATTAGAATTTACTGATACTAAAAGAGAAGAGAGAGCATAAAAGTATTCTTTACAGATGAATGCCAGCTAATAATAAATGTAGAAGGAATGACAAAATTAGAAAATCATTTTGCAATGCACAGTGTAATATTGATTAAGGCAATGGTCACTAATGAATGTTAAAATCATTGCACAAAAGGTTTTTGGGAACAGGATATTCACCTGGCCTCAGAATGCCACTCCACAAATTACTAATCCCAAAGAAAGAAAAGATGTTCAATGTCACTATAATTATATCAGGGGAATGCAAATCCAAACCACAATGAGATAGCACCTCACACTTGTTAGAATGGCTTGTTACAGCCATTCTAACTTTGATACTAACTTTGATAACACTTGTTATCAAAAAGACAAGAAAGAACAAGTGTTGAAGAGGATGTGGAGAAGAGGGAACGCTCATACACTGGTTTAGGGGATGTAAATTGGTGCAGCCGCTATGGAAAACAGTGTGGAGATTACTCCAAAATTAACAGTAGGGCTACCATATGATCCAGCTATTCCACTTTTGGGTATTTATTCAAAGAACTTGAAAACACTAATTCAAAAAGGTAAATACGCTCCCATGTTCACCACAGCATTATTTACAATAGCCAAGATATGGATACTACCCAAATTCCCACCAATAGATGAATGGATAAAGAATATGGGGTATATATATATATATATATACAATAGAATACTAGTCAGCCATAAAAAAAATAACGAAGTAACGAAATCGAGCCATTTGCAACAACATGGATGGACCTTGAGGGTATTATGCTAAGTGAAATAAATCAGACTGAGAAAGACAAGTACTGTGTGATTTCACCCACATGTGGAATTTTAAAAAAACAAAACAAAACAAAACAAAAACACACTCATAGTTAGAGAACAGATTAGTGGTTACCAGAAAGAAGGAGGTTGGGGTTTGGGCAAAATGGGCGAAAGGGGTCAATTGGATGCTAACTAGACTTTTGGTGGTGATCACTTTGTAATGTACACAGATGTCAAATTATAATGTTGTACACCTGAAACATATAATTTTATATACCAACTTTACCTTAATAACAGAAAAAGAGATGTACAATGAAATATTTAGGAGTACATCTAGAAAAACCTGCCAAAGCAATTTTGAGAAAGAAGATTAAAGCTGGAATCATCACATTTTCCACTTTCAAACTATATTAAAAAGCTATAGTAATCAAGACAGTATGGTACTGTTATAAAAACAGACACACAAATCAATGGACCTGAATTGACAGTCCAGAAACAAATTCACACATGTATGGTCAACTAATCTTTGACAAGAACACCAAGAATACTCAATGGGGAAAAGATAGTCTCTTCAAAAAAGAATGTTGGGAAAACTGGATGCCCACATGCCAAAGAATGAAATTGGACCCTTATTTTAGATCATACCCAAAAATCAAATCAAAATGCATCATACAGCACATTGTACAGTGTTGGTGGGAATGTAAATTGGCACAGCCTTTATGGAGAACAGTATGGATGTTCCTCAAAAACTTAAAAATGGAACTGCCATATGATCAACTATCCCACTTCTAGATCTATACCTAAAAGAAATGAAATCAGTATCTTGAAAAGCTGTCTGCACTCCCATGTTCATTGCAGGCTTACTCACAATAGCCAAGATATGGAAAGAACCTAAGTCCATTGACAGATGAATGGATGAAAGAAATTGTGATATATGTGTATACACACATACACACACACTCACACACACACACTAGAATATTATTCAGCCATAAAAAAGAAAAAAAGTCTGCCATTTGCAACAACATGGATGAACCTGGAGGACATTATGCTAAGTGAAATACACCAGACACAGAAAGACAAATACTGTATGATCTGACTTACATGTGGAATCTAAAAAATTTACACTTAGAATTAGAGAGCAGAACAGTGGCTGCCAGGGCTGGAGTATGGGAGGAATGGGGAGAGGTTGGTCAAAGGGTACAAACTTTCAGTCATAAGATGAATAAGTTCTGGGGAATCTAATGTCCAGCATGGTGATTATAGTTAATAATACTGTATTGTATACTTGAAATTTGCTAAGAGAGTAGATCTTAAGTGTTCTCACCACACACACACAAAGATAACTATGTGAAGTGATGGATATGTTAATTAACTTGAGTGTGGTAATCATTTCAATGTATATGTATATTAAAACATTGCATTACATAATTTTTTTTTGAAAATCATGGGGCTGGCCCAGTGGTGCAGCAGTTAAGTGTGCATGTTCTGCTTTGGCAGCCCAGGGTTCGCCAGTTCAATTCCTGGGTGTGGATATGGCACTGCTTGGCAAGCCATGCTGTGGTAGGCATCCCACATATAAAGTAGAGGAAGATGGGCATGGATGTTAGCTCAGGGCCAGTCTTCCTCAGCAGAAAGAGGAGGATTGGCAGCAGTTAGCTCAGAGCTAATCTTCCTCAAAAAAAAAAAAAAAAAGATTAAAAAAAAGCAAATCACATCATACTACGTAATTATATACAATTTTTATTTGTAAGCCATACCACAATAAAGCTGTGGAAAAATAAACAAATGTAAATAGATGAAGCCCCTCTGTTCAGAGACAGATTCATATAACGGTAAAAAATAAGAAATCCTACATCATCTTTTGTTTCTCTTTGTTTTACGTGTTTCCCTTACAAACAGGTTAATTTTTTTTGAAGAATTGCAATATTACTGTCAAATAAGGAAGTAGAATTGAAAACCAAATAGCATGCAATGAAATAAAAAGTTTATATTGTTAAATGTCTAATAAAGATATAACTATTATGAACTATTATGCATCAAATAACAGGACAACAAAATATTACATAGCAAAACCCATAACAAATAATTGATGAAAACATAATAGTAGGAAATTCCAGATGACCTTGGGTATGGTGACGACTTTTTAGATATAACACCGAAGGTAACATCCATGAAAGAAAGAATTTGTAAGCTGGGCTTCATTAAAATTAAAAACATTTGCTCTTCAAAAGACAATGTCAAGAGAATGAGAAGTCAAGCTACAGACCAGGAGAAAATATTTTCAAAAGACATCCAATAAAGTACTGTTATCCAAAATATATAAGGAGCTCTTAAAACTCAACAATAAGAAAATAAACAATTTGATTTAAAAATAGGCAAAAGACCTTAACAGACACCTTACAAAAGAAGATAGAGAGATGGCAAATAAGCACATGAAAAGATATTCCACATCATATGTCATCAGGGAAATGCAAATTAAAACTACAATGAGATATCACTGCACCCCTATTAGAATGGTCAAAATCTGGAACACTGGCAACACCAAATGTTGACAAGGATGTGGAGAAACAGGACTTGTCATTCAGCATTTGCGGGAACGCAAAATGGTACAACCACTTT
The DNA here is from genome assembly GCF_041296235.1 of Equus asinus. Taxonomy (NCBI): domain Eukaryota; kingdom Metazoa; phylum Chordata; class Mammalia; order Perissodactyla; family Equidae; genus Equus; species Equus asinus. Next base: position 92,032,269 of record NC_091792.1, on the reverse strand, counting down.
GGAAAACAGCTTGATGGTTTCTTACAAAACTAAACATACTCTTACCATATGACCCAACAGTCTCACTCCTTGGTGTTTACCCAAAGAAGTTGAAAACTATCGTCCATACAAAAACCTGCACATGGATGTTTACAGCAGCTTTATTCATAATTGCAAACTTGGAAACAACCAAAATGTCCTTCAGAAGGTGAATGGATAAATAAACTGTGGTACATCCAGACCATGGAATATTACTCAGCACCAAAAAGAAATGAGTTATCAGGCCATGAAAAGACACGGAGAAAACATAAATGCATATTACTAGTGAAAGAAGCCAATCTGAAAAGGCTACAGACTGTATGATTCCAACAGCACAACATTCTGGAAAGTGCGAAACTATGAAGACAGCAAAAAGATCAAGTTGCCAAGAGTTGGGGGAAGGGAGGATGAATAAGCAGAGCAAAGAGGATTTTTAGGGCAGAGAAACTATTCTGTATATATTATAATAATAGATATACGTCCTTATACATTTGTCCAAACCCATAGAATGTACAACACCAAGAGCAAACCCTAATGTAAACTATAGATTCTGAGTGAAAATGTTGTGTCAATGTGGGTTCATCAATTGCAACAAACCTACCACTCTGATCAGGATATTGATAATGGGGGAGGCTATGCATGCATCAGGTCAGGGGTTATATGGGAACTCTCTGTACCTTCTCAGTTTTGTCATGAACCTAAAATTGCTCTAAAAAATAAAATCTTTAAATATGGGGAGGAAAACATAACAGCAGTGAAAAATTTTAGCATGTCACTTAGATTCACATAGGAAATGGCATAGTCAACAGGCTAATTTGACTAAGAGTTATACGGAACAGACCAGCTTTTATTCTAAGCTAATCTGGCCCCACTACTGAGGCATTACCCTTCTGAGAATTCTACTCAACACCGCATATATTACAAGGTTCCTCTACCATGGATGTTGAGAACTTGAAAATTTCCTGGGTCTGTGAGAGCATCAGGAATTGTCCCACCTGCTCCTTTCCTCTGCGTCAGGCAGATTCCTCAAATGCATGCCTCGAAGACTCAAGGGCAACTCTCTGGAGATCTCTGGAGCTCTTTCTCTGTGCAGCTCGCTCCTCTCTGGTACTCTGCAAATTCTATTCACTTTGGCCTCCCAAATTCTCAGCTTACTCTTTCCTCTCAACTTAGGGGGACCACACTGCAGCCTGGGAGCCCTCGCTAGGGAATTACTGGGGAAACCAGAGGGCTCACCTCAGGAGTTTATCTTCCTTCAGGAATTACTGTTTGCGATTGCCTGTTGTCTAATGTTCGAAAACCATTCTTTGTAAACTTTGACTGGTTTTCATATTTGTTTAAGGTAAGTGGGTAAATCCATCCTTATTGCTCCATCAGGGCCAGAAGCAGAAATCCTTTGAAAATAATTTTAACTTAAGAAAAAGAATGGAGAAGATCAAATAAAATATATGGGCACAGAGAAATGAAAAGTGAGCTGGCAGAATTCACAGGAGGAATCAAGAATTTTAAAATAAATAATTAGAGAAATAAAAACCACATTTGAAACTATAAAAACATGAAAGGTATGGTAACATGGAGGCGGTTTGTAAAAATGCTATAAAAACAAAAAATAGAAGGGCCGGCCCCATGGCCTAGTGGTTAAGTTCAGTGTACCCCACTTTGTGGCCCAGGTTCATGGGTTTGGATCCCGGGTACAGACTTACACCACTTGCCAGCCATGCTGTGGCAATGACCCACATATAAAATAGAGAAAGACTGGCACAGTTATTAGCTTAGGGCTAATTTTCCTCAGCAAAAAACAAAACAAAACAAAAACAAAAAATAGAAAATGACAAAATGAGAAATCGTTAGAAAGAAGATAACACAAAATCAAACACAGTAGCTCCACCACGTACATAATTGATATTCCTGAACTAAAAGAACAAAACAAATGAAAGAGTATTTCAAAATTATGAAAAAAGAAAACTTTTCTAAAAGAAGTGAAAAATTGAATTTGCTGATTAAACCTGTACAATATTTCCCAGAAAAATAATTATGTAGAATGATCAACACAAAATTGTATCCTTGAGCAGGATAATAAAAAAAACTCAGCAGGTAACTTTTGGGCTGAAAAATCAAGCCATCTGCTGGGCTGAGAGCAAAAGGGTGGGTTAATCTGACCTCGGGCTTCTCCACAGCAACGTTTAATGACAGGGGAAGGTGGAGGAATGTTTCCAGAAGCCTGAAAACAAGGAAAAAAAGACTGAGCCAAGAATATTATGCCCAGCCCATTTGTTTTATGTTTATGGCAACAGAAAGGCATTCTCAATTTTGTTCAGATTCTGGGAATAATGAGGCATTAATGAGTCCTTTAAAAAAAAAAGGAAAACTTCTTAATAAAAAAAACTATCCCAAAAGGATCGAATCAAGAGAAAGAACTCAGGGAAGGAGAATCCATGTTTTAAAAGTACTGGTAATGAGTACTGGATACATTTAAATACATAAGATGAAATTTTATATTTATTATTTTAGAAAAAAGGGAAGTTTATAGACTTTGGATGTGTAAAAGTTATTATTAACTTCAAAAAGTGTTTGCTGGTAGAGAGTATACGTTTGCTAATATCCTTATTTTTCAGAAGAACAGTCAGAGACTACCGGAAAAAGCTGATGAATCAAAACTTGCTTCATTTAAAAAACTGATGGTCGATATTACAATTTACATGTGTAAATGTTTTCCAAATATCATTCAGACAGAAACCCAACATAGCCCACTAATGCTCTCTGATAAACAGATGAGTAGCCCTGTATGAGTCAGACCAAAGTAAAGACTGTGACCAGAAAGTCATTAAATAAAATTAGACTATTAAAATTTACAAATTTAAAATATCTTATGTGGCCAGTGAGCAAGAGTAGGAGGAACTATAACCAAAGGGTGGTATTAATAAAAGTTTAAACGCATAAATCAAACAAACAGAACACAGCTTCCAGAAATAAACTCACACGTACATAGTCACTTGATCTTCAACATCAGTGCAAAAATGATTTAATAGAGAAAGGATAGTCTTTGCAGCTAACGGTGCTGGAAGAATTGGATATCCGTAAGAAAAAAAAAAAAACCCTTGATTCTCACACTATAAACAAAACTTATCTCAAAATGGATTATAGCCCTAAACATAAAACTTGAAATTATAAAACTTCCAGAAGAAAATATAGGAGAAAGTGTTTGTGGCCTTCGGAGAAGCAAAGATTTCTTAAATATGATATCAAAAGCACAATCCATAAAAGAAAAAATTCATAAATTGGACTTTATCAAAATTATGAACTTCTGCTATTAAAAAATACTAAGAGAAGGAAAAGATCTTTAAAAGGCCCTTTAGAATATTATTTACAGCAAAAACTTCAAAGTTGTAATTTAATGAAATTAAAAAGGAAATGCAGGGTTCCACATCCCCCAAAGTCTCTAATCTCCTAACCCTTTCAAAGTGGGAGGCCCGGCCAGCCACCCTATATGCCCTATTTAGCCTACTTGCCTCCACAAAGAGGCCCAAACACGTGTTCATATAGCATCTTATGCATATTACTAACACGACTGTTAACCAATCCGTATGATTCACTTCTACTCAAAACCGTTAGTTAATCCTATCTCAATTGCAAAGGGCAGGAACCTTAACCTAAAATAAACATTCCACAAAGGAAGTTCTTTGGCTAATGAAGTCCAGGGGTAGATCTAACTTCAATTAGTGCTGGCTCAGGGCCTCAAATGATGTCATCAGAACCTGGCCTTTCCCCATCTCCTGGGACCCACCTAAGACACAATTAATCAGGATCCCTAGGAGTTAGACTCCAGACTCTTAAAAAACAAACAAGCAAACCCCTTCCCAGATGAGTTCCACTAGAGCTTATTGGGTAATTGCTTTGTCTGTATACAGTTTGTCTTTGCAAGCTTATTACAAGTTCTCTGCAGGCAAGGACAACTTCTTTTGTGCCCTAATTATATCTAATATTGTGCTAGATGGACATAAAACAGGTATTCTATAAAATCTGGTAGATCTCAGGATGCTGTAAGCCTCATTCCTGTTGGCATCAAACGGCATTTGAAAAATATTCTGATATCCTTTCGGAATATCTGTACCAGTGAAAGTACGCTGGATTCAAAGTTTTTGAACAACTACACCCAAATGGTATCGGTGAATTGAACTTGGGTTGATGACGAGAAAAGCCTCATCACCACACAGTATTTCAAAGTGCTCTATTCTTGGCCCCACATAATTTAAGATTCTTTTGAACTTGGATAAAGATATAGATGATAAATATCATATCTATATCTGACAAAACTAAAAGATGGTAAATGATAAAAATATATTTTACAGCATTCTTGAATAGGATGGCCACCCACACATTACCACTAGTTCAATTTTGGTATCTTCCAGTCTTCACATTATATGTATTTTTATGTATATGTATTGTTGGCTCCATTTTTCCCCTGAGCATCAACATTTTGGCTGCCAGCTTGTCTAGACTTACATCCTTACAACTCCAAATCTAGTGGGAAGAAAAGATTTCTTTTCCAACAACTCAAAAAAAGTTCTGTCCTCATTTCCATTGAACAGAATTGGATCTTATGCCTGTTCTTAAATACCATTCACCGGGTCCCACGGGACACGATGTTCTGGTTGGCCAGGCTTGAGTTCCATGCTCATCACTTGGGAGCTGGTGGTGGTGTCAGCTGCATCTGAGGTCCTCACAGATTCAGGATGGGAGGGTGGTTCCCCAAGAAAATTTGGTTACTGTTATGATAAGAAGGGAGAATGGCTGCTGAACTGCTAAACTACAAACCAAATAAGCCAGGGTCTCTGCTCTCCAGGAGTTTAGATTCTACTCAGGAAGACAACTATGTTAACAGATATTTTCAATATGAGGTGTTAAACGTTTACAGGGAGAGGGGTAAGTAAATTCAAGGTGGGGGCCAGGATTGTGGCTATGGAAGTTGCCAGAAGGAGATGATGCCTGAGTCTAGAAAGAGTCATAAGTCTTTATGAGGTGTGGAAGAGGGATGGGGAGTGATGTGAGGATGTTTCCAGTCATCCTTGACTTGTAAGACCTGATCCCCTTCGAGGTAGGAATCATGTTTCATCTTTGCCTCTCAGAATCCAACATGGTGCCTGGCATCTAGTGGACACTCTATTAGTGTTTGATGAATTTAGTAATATTCCCTCATTATGTCTTCAACAAAAATTCGGTGGGAATTTGTAAGGTTGGTATTTAACCTCTTTACTCAGAAAAGGAAACTGAGATAGAGAAATCAGTTCATCAAAACCACAGTGCCAGCCAACAATGGTGCCAATGTAACCCCCCTAGAGGCAGGGACACATCTGAACCAAACTCCAGACATGAAGAAGAAAGCCACAATCCCAGCTTTGTTATTAGAGCAGTGAAGTGAAATAAAATAAAGTTTTAGTATGGCTAGCAGTTCTTATAAAGCTCAAAACACCAAATTCTCTTCTAATGATTTCAGATGTCAAGTGGTAAAAATCTATTTTACAATGTTCTTGAATAAATAAGGACGGGGGAAAAAATTGAGAGGAAAACATGTTTATTTGGGTGGGTTGCTAAGCAACACCCCACATGCCAGAGACTCCTTTTGGATTTCCTTTTGAAGGTGGAATCTGCGGGACCAACGGGTACTTCGGCTTGTGTCTGCTTCGTGGGTTCACACTAGAAAATAAAAGCAAAATAGGAAACAAACAGGCAATTCTAACAATACAGAAGTCAGAAGTATGGAGACTGCTAAGTATTAAATCAGACTGGAGTGTTTTTAAAGTTTTCTTTTAAATGGTTTCTCTGAGTGTCCACTGCAGCACTGAGACTAAGAGGTGGGGTTAGCATAGCACATCCCCAGAAGAACCCATCACACAGAGGGATTAAAACTAGATAGCATCCAGGCCATGCTATCTACCCCACACGGCATTTCAGGCCTGACAGATTACTGAAATGTGCAATATGGCAGGAGCACTGTGGCAAACAGATGAAGAAAAATACGGGCTTGTGCATCTCACTTATTTAATAAGGGAGAACTTTGCATGAGAAATAGGGTTTTATGATGGATATTAAAGTAAGCAATTCTGTGCTAGGAAGAGAAATCTACAGCTTCAAGGCCTGCTTGAGCAAAAGCTAGGAGATCCAAAGGGGAAAAACATGTCAAGGTAAAAGCATAAAAGAGAACATTAGTAAGCCAGAAAGAATGAACAGTCATGTGAGCAGCAAACACCGGACGTCTGGTAGAGAGTTCATGAAGACTAAGACCAAAATTAGTAGAGAAACTGCTGGAACGTAAGATTTAGGATGCAATGGACCAAATGCTATGCAAGTTATATTACACAAATATTGCTGCAATTTTTTTTAAATCATATTTCTTACAATGGTTTGTAATAAAAATTTCAGATAAACACACATCTAATTCTGAATTATGTATGTGTGGATACATTTTCAATCAATCTGAATTTTGGGGTGACAAGGGTATAGTTTTAGGAAGAATGTTTCAGATTTAGTTTTAAAGACTTGACACTAAAAAAAGGCATATTATTATTAATTACAGAATAAAGTCTGTACTCTTTAACATGCATCTGAGGCGGTTTGGCCCTGCCTACCTTCCCCTCCCACGCCAGCCTGAGTAACCTCTCCCAGTTCTCAAGCTCCTCTTGCATTGAAAGCTCTCACTACTGACTTGATACTAAATTATATTCTTCCATCTATTGTTATTTAGACTCAGAGTGTGTATCTCTCCAATGAGATTATAACTCCTTGAAGGGTCTGTCCAAATAGCATTCTGTTTAGTTTTGTATATTTTAACGAAAATAATAATGTTATTTACTATACATAGTCAAAGCACAGAATTAGATCCAACAATAGATAGCAATTGAATTAATTTGTTTATTCTATTATTTCTTGTTATTATTGTTTTCCCATTCAGTCTCTGGACTATAAACCTGTCAGCAAACAACAGTAAGAATGAACAAGAAATGAACAAACTAAGCAGTAATCTGCTGTCTTCTAAACCATGAATCGTGGAAAATCAAAATATCTTTGGGGAACAAATATCACAAAACTGATGACAGCCTTTTGAACAGTGACTTTGTAACAGCTTCGTGTGGGCTTAAGCTATTCCAAGGGCCCTGGGAGCCCAGAGGAGAAGCGGTGGGGTGTAAAAGTTAAAAGGAGCCCCACACAAAGAATTAGGAAACCCTCTCCGGGTCCAAGTTAGCTGTGTGCCTGAAAATGACGGCACCTGACTAGATTCTCCATTCCCTCAACACATGCACGGGGCGTGCAAGCTCCTTCAGGGCGGGCTTTTTTCTGTGTCATTGCTGATGCTCTCTCCTAATGCTGTGCCTGCCTAGCGCACAGTATTTGTTACGGAATCGCTGAGCATGGAGCCTCTGTCCTCAAGAAGCTCACAGTCTAGTTGGGACAAACACTTCCAAATACACAATAATAATAGGTGAAAACATTTATCATAATTAAGACGTAAAAGCTAATAAAGCTAACATTTGAGCAATTACCATGTGCCAGATGGTGTTCCACATGCCTTACATGTATTCATTTACTTAATCCTCACACAACAACCCTATGAGGTGAACACTCTATTTCCATTTTTACAGGTGCAAGGAAGTAAAGTGACCTGCCCAAGGTCACACAGTTAGGAAGTGGCAGGCACAGGTCAAAGACTAAATCTGACTCAAAGACAATCAAAGATTCTTCTAGGTCTGGGATTTCAGATGGAATCTGTCATGCTCTGCTCTACAGGCCCAGCTCCTCATTCAGGGCACAGGCAATGTCTTCAGAATGAACTGATGGACAGTGTGACATGCCTGTGCTCCAGTCCCACCAGCCCTGCCTTTGAGAAGCTCACAGTTAGTGAAAGACATGGATACCTAACTAGACCAACTTCAGGATCACGTAATAGGTAGCCATGATTACCTAAATACAAGCAGCGTGTTCTAAGTGAACAGGGAACCAACAAGGGATGCTGCACGTGGATGTGTAGGATGGGAAACCATGCTAGAAAAGTAGATGGGAAGCTGTTATGGGCCAAATTGCGCCCTCCTCAAGAATTTACACATTGAAGGCCTAACCTGCAATACCTCAGACTGTGATTGTATTTGGAGATAGGGTCTTTACAAAGATAATTAAGTTAAAATGAGGCCGTTGAGTGGGCCCTCATCCAAGACGACTGGTGTCCTCATAAGAAGAGAAAATTAGGATGCAGACACATGCAGAGAGAAGACCGTGTGAAGACACTGAGGCAGACCCCCATGCACAAGCCAAGGAAAGAGACCTTAGAAGAAACCAGCCCTGCCGACGCCTTGATCTCAGAGTTTCAGCCTCTCAATTTCTGATGTTTAAGCCACCCGGTCTGTGCCTTTGTTATGGCAGCCCCAGCATATTAACACAGGGGCAGATTCTAAAAATTTACTAAACTCAACCACAGAAATTAAATTCTATCCTTGAAGCTGTCGGAAGCCCCCAGAGGTGTCTAAGCATCAATGTGACGTGAGCAGCTTTGGTTCTGGAATATAACTTGGAAACAATGGGGACCCTGAAGTGGAGAATAGAGGCGAAGTGACGCATCCTTAGTCCCAATGCAGAATAATACAAGACATAAGATGAGGGTCCTGAATTAAATCACTGACAACGGGAAGGAGAACCAGAGGTCCTTTCAGAGAGACATTTATGCGGCAGAAGTAACAAGATTTGGGGACGATGAGATGCAGGAGAAGGGTAGACAGATGAGGCTGTTATGAAGAAGTGAAGCTTGGGAAAGTGAGGAGGACAGTGATGTCTCAAATCTCAGCGGGGACTCCAGGAGCTGAAGCAGACTTAAAAGAGGATGGGAGAAGATAATAAATTTAGTTTGGGAGAGGTTAAATTTGAGACAACTGCAGAGCGTCGAGTTAGAATGCTCCGTGGACTGCGAATAACCTTCCGGACCTGGAGCCTCACGCAGAATTCTGTTACTCAGAGGCCAGTGCTGGCCCCGAAGGGTGGGCGCTGGGAGGATAGCGGGGTGGAGAATGAGCTCTCGCTGGGAGCACCAGCGATCTGAGAGTCCCAAGCCTGCATCTTTGGGGTCCCCACAATGTGTGGAGAGAGGAGCCAACCAAAGGCTGAAGAAACCAGCCAAAAAGCAGCAGAATCGGGGACATGAGGGCCGCCAAAGGCCAAGAAGTAAGCGTTAGTAGTTTGTTGGTAGTTTCAAATGAAGGACAGATTCCTCTGCCCCTGCTGGAGACCAACTCAGGCTGGATTTCGCTAATTCACACCATCCCACAAAAGAGTTTCCTCTCTTTCTCTGCACTTTGGTAAATGGAGGCAGAAGTGGCTGCGGTTACCAGGGAGCCAAGCATGATCTCAGGGTCGCGCAGGCAGTGACAGTTCCAGGAGCCCTTCCCCGCAGGCGGGCGGCGGGTCGGCGACCCCTCCCCGCCCCAGCCCAGCCCCGCGGCTGGAATGCGGGCGCGCGCGGCCCGGCTCCCGCTGGAGCGCGGCCCGGGGGCGGCTTCCTCGCGCCTCCCCGTGCGCGCGCGGCCGCGGGGGAGGCGGGCCGAGGGGGCGGGCGAGGGAGCGGGACGGCGGGGAGGCCGGGGGCGGGGAGCGGGGAGCGGCAAGAGGCGGGCGGCGGGCCCGGGAGGAAGGAACATGGCTCCCGCGGCGGGCGGCGCCGAGCGCGGCGCGGGGCGGAGGCGCGCCGGCCGCCGCTGAGCGCGATGGTGCACTCGAGCCGCGTGCAGCCGCAGCAGCCCGGGGACGCGAAGCGGCCGCCGGCGCCCCGAGCGGCGGGCCCGGGCCGGCTGATGGCGGGCGGCCTCCGCGAGCAGAGGGGCCTGGAGATCGAGATGGAGCGGATCCGGCAGGCGGCCGCGCGGGACCCCCCGGCCGGAGCCTCGGCCTCCCCCTCGCCTCCGCTCTCGTCGTGCTCGCGGCAGGCGTGGAGCCGCGACAACCCGGGCTTCGAGGCCGAGGAGGACGAGGAGGAAGAGGAGGTGGAAGGGGAGGAAGGGGGAATGGTGGTGGAGATGGACGTGGAGTGGCGCCCGGGCAGCCGGAGGTCGGCCGCCTCCTCGGCCGTGAGCTCCGCGGGCGCCCGGGGCCGGGGGCTGGGGGGCTACCACGGCGCCGGCCATCCGAGCGGGAGGCGGCACCGGCGAGAGGACCAGGGCCCGCCGAGCCCCAGCCCGGCCGGCGGCGGGGACCCGCTGCATCGCCACCTCCCCCTGGACGGGCAGCCGCCCCGAGTGGCCTGGGCCGAGAGGCTGGTTCGCGGGCTGCGAGGTAAGAGCGCGACCCGCAGCGGCTGATGCACAAACCAGAGCTGCGGGCGCCGGCCGGAGCCATCGGCCGCTGCGGGCAGCCTTCCGGGGCTCCACCTCGCATCCCCCTCGCGTCCCCGCCTCTCTTGGAAGCGCGTTCCCCACCTCTGCTCATTCCGCTCGATTTCCGGTACCCATCGCGGAATTCCACTGCGCCCGTGTTGGTGCAAATTTATTGCATACCTCCTTCTTCTAAAAGAAGATATGTCAGCGTATTTTTACTTCTGGAAATAAGTGAAAGCTGTATTCGAGTGAAAGGGTCCATCTGGAGATTTTTTTTCTTATGGGGAAAAACATGAATATTCTAATATAGCTAATGGTGGTTGCAACTGCATTATTTGCTAATTTCACTAAATCAAAACGAAAATTCTCTGCTAATACCCATGGTGGTCTTCTGGTCTGAATGCCCTATCGCCCCTCATCCCGTTCTGGAAAGGGTCACAGTACAGTGTTGTCCAAGTTGTGGGAAGTGTCATTGGGTTGTCATTGATGTTGTTTTGGTGATGTGCATGGTTGTTTTGGGGAGAGGGAGCCGTTGAGAACGCCACGAATAGAATAAAATAATGTCTATGAAAACAGTTATTTGACCATTTCTAATTCTAGACATTTTTCTAAAATAGTTGCAAAGAAACGTTTACATTGTTTAAAAAACTTGGAAGTATGTTTTTAAATAACTAAATTAATGTTCTCTGAAATTCCAGCAAAACAGTGACGTCACCAGATACCAGCTGTGTGTTAATGTGTCAGAGTTCAGTGCACCCAGCTCTCCAAAAGACAGGAAAGGAATTTTCAAATTTGCCAGTGCCCATTAAGAGGACACAAATTTTCCGAGAGCAGATGGGATCCAGTTTTTGCAGAGTTTTGTCAGAGGCATCCTTGGAAAAGAGTTGCATTTGCTCTTACCATCCAAATTATTTTAATCTCCACTTTTAAGAGTTTCCATTCGCAGTTCTTGAAAATCTTGCATAAGACACCATCCAGGTGTTTTTATAGCAAAGAGATTAAGACCAAGTCAGTCTTGTACCGAAATCCCAGTTCCATAACACATTGGCTGTATGACCTTGAGCAAATTGCTTAACACTCTGATCCTCAATTTTTGCATTTTTTTAAAAAGAGAGATAATCATAATACTTAGTTCTTGCCTTAGGAGAATTAAATGAGGTGAGACACAAAATGCATAGCAAGTCTCTGCTGTGTTGTGATGCGTCATAAATATAAATTAAATCATAAATTCTAAAAGTATACATTTGGGCACTTCTTTTACATAAGTGCCTATGCTAGTTAATTTGAGGGCATTATGGGGAACAAAAGATCCTTTAAATAATCTGTCTGAATAGATGAGTAAAACACTAATACTTTTTAAGTTTCAAAAGTGTGTTAAAACAAATGATGTATTATTTTGCATTGTTTTAACTGAGCTTTTTAAAATATTCACTGAAGTGAGAGAGAAGTTTAAGTTAATAAATAATGGTAAGTCATGATCCTTTTAACTCATTTTGAGCATTTGATAACACATTTAACCTTTGAATAAACTCAATAATGGAATGAGTGCATATACAGATTTATTTCTTTTAAAGAAAAATATCAGGAAATTTACAATGAATAAGCTCCTAGTAAAACTTCTAGTCAAACCTTATCAATGGTCTAATTAGTAGGAGAGTATATTCAGGAAATCTTAATTATATAAAATTTTAGAATAAATTTCATTTTGCTACTTTTATGAAGAAATTGAAATTCTTGTCACTGGTTAAATAAGTGACGTTTGTTAAATAATTAGCACCTATTGTGAAAATAGCACTGCTCTAAGTGCTACCAAACATAAATAAATAAGTAGCCCATCAACATTATCCTATGGACAGAAACCCAGAAAAGTAAATAAATAACCATGAACGAGTTGTGATTTTTTTTTCCATTCTGGGATACCAATGATAAAATCCTATATGCATTATGTAAGCTGTGCCCTAGGATCAGAACGGAAAGTAACGGGCAATTTCTAATGGTAGGGGAGATTACGGAAGCTTCGATGGTCGGGAGCTCCCCTGAAGGTCTCCCGCCTTTGTGACTTTTTACAACCCGCTCGAACTTCCTGGGCTTCTCAGTTCCTTGTTTATAAAGTGGAAGAGTTAAACCCAAACTCCGAGGTCCCTTCCAGCTCCACAACATGGTCTGGGTTGTTTAATGACATGAACGCAAGATGGACAACAAATGGTCATTTTTGCTCCTTGGACAGTAGATAGATCAATCTTAGAAGCAGAAGTAAGACAGTAAAGGAGAAATGTTTGAGACCTGGTTGTGGGAAGCATTGTGTCTAACCAAGGAATTAAGAATTCATCCCTAAATGTTAGGAAGCAGTTGAAAGCTTTTGAGCAGGAACAGAACATGCTGAAAGGGGATTTGAGTCCGGCAGCATGCCGTGCAGGAGAACTCGCAGAGGGAGACAGGGAAGCAGAGGACCAGGTAGGAGGCAGCCAGTGAAGAGGTGATGAAGGCCTGGACTGAAGGAAGTGAAGGGTGGCTGAAAGATTTAAAGGCCACCCCAAACTTCAAGGTATCCACAACAATCTCCTTTACTCTTCTAGGTTCCACCCACAGTAGTGCAAAGACAAAATGTGACACTCTAAGTGAATTATCAAATCTTCTGAATTTCCAAAGTTGAATGTGTTTTTCTGATGTATCAACTTGTTAAAGTCATTTTCTGTTATTTTAGACATGTATGCTTAGGATGTTTTGTTTTGGTTTTTTCCTGGAGAAATCGTAAAGTACTAGCTGTATTGTTCAGGGTCGACTAAGCTGCTGTAACAAACAGACACCTCCCCTCCCATTCACTATGTTGTATCATCGCTGTCCATTTGCAGAATCATCCCAAATGGAAACTCTACCCATTAAACAATAACTCCCCATCCCCCGCAACCTCTATTCTACTTTCCGACTCTATGAATTTCCCCATTCTAGGTACTTCGTATGAGTGGAATCATACAGAATTTGTCCTTTTGTGTCTGGCTCATTTCACTTATTTTCAAGGTTCATCCATGTTGTAGGATGTATCTGAACTTCATTCCTTTTGATATCTGAACATTTTTCATTGTATGTATATACCACATTTTGTTTATCCATCCATTAGTTGATGAACACTTGGGTTTCCACCTTTTGGCTGTTGTGACTTTCTGCTTATTTTTAATCTAAACGTCATCCCATCACTTCCTCCTTTTCCTTCTTTGTTTGTCCTATAAATTTGAACAGATGAGATTTTTTATGTTGTATATGTGGGGAGTTTTTAGAGGGAGGGTTGCTCCTCTGGGGTGTGTGATAAGGTTATGCTAGTAACAGAATTCATGCAGTCAGCAGACATTTATCGAGAATCTCCTTTAGGGTGGGTACGAGGGATGTGGCGACGATTAATACGAGGTCCTGGCTCACAAGGAACCCAGAGTTTTGTAGGGAAAACAGGTGTAGGTAAATAATTGCAATGCCAGGTCCCAGGTATGGGAGGGACCCAAAGAAAAGAAACCCAGCTCTACCTGGGGAGGTTAGAGGAAGTGAAAGTTGAGTTACATTTTGAAGGATGAGGGGGAATTCCAGGAGGGAAAAATAGCAGAAGTAAGACCAAGCAAGCCTGTAGCCCGTTGGTCTTTTTCCTATAGGCAGTTAGAGCCAGTGGGGGCTGATGTGATCAAATGTCAATCTGAAGATGATTCTAGCAAGAATGTAGAGAATGGGGTGAGGTGGAGAGTGCTGGTTGCTGGGAGACTAGGTCAGGAGAGGGCAGACCCAGAGAGGGAGGGGTGACGAAGGCCGCAGCTGAGGCCTGTGAGCTGGGATGGAAAGAAGCTCGATGGAAGAGAGACTGTGGACCAACTTCATGTGAAGGTTAAGAGGAGCGCCTATTCTAGGATGAAATCCATATTTCTGGCTTGGTAAAATTAACCCAAACAAAACAGATAGGTTTCTAGAGAAATAAAAAGATAGATCAGTTTTGAGCATGTGAGTGTGAGCTGTCTGTGGAATATGCAGGTGGAACCAGCTCTTAGCTGTGGTATATACTTGTCTGCACCTCAGAGAGGGTTAAGAATTCAAGATTCAGGAGTCAATATCATATAAGATAGCAACTGACTATTCTATAGATCGTAGAAGAAAGTCACTTCCCTCGCTAAAGGTGCCTCTGCAATTCAGATGAATATTAGGAAGGATTGTATTTGTCTTAAACAAGGCCCACGTGTGTCTGAGCACAAAAACAGGATTCTCTTATGATATAAATGCACTGTGAATTTGGTCAGGCTATTCACAATGAACTGAAAGTCCATTTGGACTGGGTCTTTACGCCATTCTGAAATCTGGCCCAACTGGGCTTCAGAAGAAGGACATTTTACAAGTTTAGATGGTTTCTGAAGCTATAGATGGGACTCTTCCAACCACTCCAAGAGCTTGACACATATTTCTAATTCCTAGAGCAACCCCACAAAAAAGTACTCTTATCCCACTTTCAGATGAGTAAATGGAGGCTCATGGTGGTAAGTAAGATCTCAACAGCCCGTAGGTGGCTGAGCCTTCATTTGAACACAAATCTCACTCCTACACTGCACACTGCACCATGTCATGATCAATAAGTCATTGGAGTTTAGTGTATTTCCGATGGGACAAAGTTACTGTGAGGCAGAATTCCACACTGAATCTTTTTACCATGGAACTGAAATACTTACAGATGAAATAATACGATAGCTGGGATTAGTTTCAAAATAATTGGGGAGGAATGGGTGAAGGTTGAGATGAATCAGTGTTGGCAATGAGTTGATAATTGTTTGAAGCCGGGTAACAGATACTTAGTAGTTCATTATAGCATTCTCTCTTCATGGTATTTTTTATATTTTCCAAAACAAAAAGGTGGAGATGGAATGGCTTGGAGGTTAAGCAAAATTAAAAGGGTTTGGAAGCATTTGGATAAAATAGTTGTAAAAATGGCATTTTTTTCAAAGTCAATTATTTATGTTTGGAACATCTTTTGTGTTTTTGATTATCTATCTCGGAGTTCCCCTATATTCATATCAGTAAGCATGATTGTGCAGGGAAATACATTGTTTAGGCGATATGCTCCGACTTTGGGCTCTTGCATTAAACCTCTTAAACATGAAGGAAGTTGGGAAGTTGTCCAGTGGTCGTTCTCATCCCACATTCTCCTTAACAGCCTATGTACTGAACATGAGTACCTGGAATGCTGGAAAGGCGCTTCCTCCACAACTGGGACAATTGTGGGAGAAGACAAAGGTTGATTTTGAAGAATGCTGCCATTTTGGCTGTGAACTTTATCCTTAACAATTCTTACCCTATCAGCTCTGTTAAACATGGGGCATAGTTGGCTCCAGGCCAGACGTTTCTCACCCATCAGAATGTGAAGAGGTCCCCGTATCCTCAGACAGACCCTACATATATACCAAGTGGGCAAGTTGGATGAAATTTTTAAAGCAATAAATATTTGAGGAGGTAGATAATTTAGCAAAAGTAAATGAATAAAAGTATATTATATAAAAACATAAATAAGGAGATTTGTTTCTTTTCATTTGAAACATTTCATTCAAAGGCTCAAATTAATTGCTGCAGACCATTCACATTTAGCTTGAATAAAATTTGATAGGAATTTGGTTTTTCTATTTATAAATCAAGCAATACCATTTGTAAATATTAAGAACTATGACTATTCCTTGGTGCATAATTGTTTATAAACCATGGGAAAGAGTGAGATCACTGACCAAGCGAGGCAAGGCAACAATTTTTCCTGATGGGGCTTATGTGTATGTTTTAGGCCTGGCCTCAAAAAGAAATAGACCCAAAGAAATGATGTGGTTGTGTACAGGGCCACTCAGCCTAATATCTGGCTGCCTCTCTGTTATTCTGAGTTGTAATTTTCCATGTCATCTAAATTTGTAATAATTCTTTAATATGATAGAGTTTTAGCGAACAAACATTCTGCTTGCTGCATTTCTTCTGGGTGAGTAATTCCCTGACAACTACCAGATCTTGGCAGACGCAAACCTGGTCATAAGTTATGCTCCACTTTCAGTGTGGTGAAATCTATGATGCGTAACACAGTGTCTTTGAATTCAGATGCTGATTTTCCTAAAGGAAATTTGGGAGAATAAAGAAAACTCCAAATTTAAGAGTAGAACTAATGTATTATTGTAAGACTTAAAAAATGCATAAACACTAGCGATGAAGTCATTTCTTCGAAGTGAAAGACCATATACCATTTCCCCGTTTTCTGTATGGCTTAAGTGGCTGTGTGAAGGGGTTCAGGTCTGTGGAAATAGTGTGGGGCAACAAGCAGGGGCCAGGTCGGCTTCCATCAGGAGCCAACCTAATCTCACTGAGAGGATTGAGAAGTTTGTCTTTTTTGGAAAACGCTAAGGTTCTTCCAAGGACCCAGCAATGTGACTTGACCACACTGTTCATTAACGGGGTTTGGACGGCCACCATGTCTGTCTGCTGGCCGAGTCCAAAACCGCGGGAACTCTCTCCAGCAGGCTCACGGAGGGTTACGTCATCTTCGCCCAGCCCGCCCAGCACTTTTTCCATCTGCTAAAATACGGAACGTGGTTGCTGATTTTACTTTTTCTCCAAAGAGAGAGAGAAGCCGGAAGAATTGTTGCCTTTCATTTAAAGTTTATACGTTAGTGTGCGTTTTAAAAGATCTGTTAAGCTAAGCATGTGTAGTGTAGTCCATCAGCACCGAGTTTCTTCAAGGACAAAGATGGGTACAGAGCAGAGGTTTTACACCAGTGTGTTGAAGCTTAATAGATGTTCCCGCCAGGACTTCTTTTCGTCAGGGGTGACCTAAAGGCATCATTTGCAATATAGTCACATCACGTACGGAAGTGAGTGTGAGTAATAGGCTAATAGGTCGTGTCCTCCCCCGAATAAGAAGGGCCGATGTGTATGCACAATTCTTTAACCTCCTTTTAGGCTGCGTCATTTCCTGTTCTCTTTCTAAATTTTTACCAAGCTCTTTTCTAATGGGATGGGGAGTTTAGCCAATGATCAGATAGTTGCCTGTGTTTTGCGCATCTAGAGAGACAGTAGCCTGATGTAAGCTCAAATGAAAGGTACACTCTCCTAAAACAATTTCTCAGTTGCATTCAGGGTGTGTTTAAAAAAAAGAAAATCTCCCTTAAAGGTTATACTATTTATTTTGTGTTTTCCCTTTGCCATTTATGAGATTTTAAAAATAAAATGACATCTTTTTTTATTATTATTTTAAAGGTCTCTGGGGAACAAGACTGATGGAGGAAAGCAACACTAACCGAGAGAAATACCTTCGAAGTGTTTTACGGGAACTGGCCACATACCTGCTTTTTCTCATAGTCTTGTGCATCTGTAAGTAGAATGTTTCTTTCCACTAAAGCAAATGTTTTGAAAAGATCTGACTTGTTAAAATCATAATTAAAAGGAATTGTATGTGCACCAGAAGGGTTAACTCAGAAGTTCTCTTCTCTGTTTTCAATTCCAATTTAGAATTTGGTAACGCTCTCTTCTGTCCTCTGATAAACATTATTAAAATTTGGTATTATCTGAATGGCCAGTTCATTGTCAGTTGTGACCATTTTCACTGTGAAATGCATGTGGCAACCTGCTGGACACCAAGAAACCAAGTAAAAGGATTTCTGCATTAGATTCCTTAACAATAATTACAGTGTCACTGTCATTACATCAATTAACGTAAAGTCTACGTAAGAATTATTTTCAGCAAAATGACTTTTCAAGTTTAACTTTCAGGATGTACAGATAATGTCACCTAATATTGCTTTTATGGATATATATATTTATACTTCCCCTTCTTTTGATTTGGATGTGTTATGTGGATGCCTTCATCCTAATTCATAATTTCTTCCAAATCGTCAATAATCGCCGGATTTTTGCTCTCCAGGAAACTTACTGCAGATCCACCTCTTCTTTCTTCCTCTCTTCTTTCAGTACATCCCTGCATCCTCCGGAAGGGGAGGGGAGGGAAGCCTTAGCCAGAAAGCAGTCTTAGAAACCATTTGCCTCAAAGTCTAGAAACTCACAGGCAGTGGATTTATCCTCTGAATCCAAAGGTGCTGGGTGATTGAGTTCTGTGGTTTTCCCTCTAAAGCCTTTGTGAGAACAGAAAAAGCAGCAGATTCATGACGACCACCAGGACCACCTGCCATACTCCTCTAGGAAAGGAGTTCGTTCATATCGTCTACACTCAGAAATGCTTAACAATTGACACCAACCTTGGAAAGAGTCCCCTTCTTTGCATATGGAGAGAATCTAAATTTAATCAATACTTTAATAATGCCATTCTTATTACATTAAAATTGACCATCTTGACTTTAATTGTCTGAGTGCTAAAAGTTTCCTTAAAAACAGTTTTTTCATTTACTAGATTATGAAAAGAAGAACATTTGTAAGTTTAACATAAAAGATTAAGGACACATTTAAGTTTCAATATTTGTAATTTTAAGAAATTGAATATTTATTTTTTTAATATCCCCACACTGGTTTTTACTACTCCTAGTAAGCTCTGAATGCGCTTTATCAGAGCATGACTTCTTTTCATATCTTCTGAGACTTTGCCTATCCGAGTGGGAACTTAAAGAAAAAAGTTATTTAAGATAAAAAGTATGTATATATGAACAACATCCATCTTCTTGCTTTTTCCTTACTAATTTCGTGAAATTTCCTGTTATTTGTTTAGGAAGGAATGTCTCATTACTTTTTAAAGCATGTTATCTAAGACAAATGCAAAAAAGCTAGAAATTATGAATTCATTACATTAAAAATTATAAAGCAAGAGATGTGATATTTTTAACTTTTATGTTCTAAGCTGTTAGAGCTTAGAATACTGGAGTCGAGTTTGCTCCCTGCATAGAAATTGCTTAAATATTAAACTACAGTGGCCTTAAATATTAACAGGTTGATTAGAATCATTATTATTAAGTTTTTTCAAGCATGACACATACATACATACATACATACATACATATTTCTTATGCAAAAGATACGTTCTGAGCCTTTGTTTCCTCATCTGTAAAATACTTATTTTGAAAGATTTTGTGAAGATTGGGAATAATATACAAAAGGATCCTAAGATGGTGTCTGTCGTATTAATAGGAGTAAGCAAAATTCTCCCGAGAGATTGTTGACGGTTGCTGAATTATGTCATCGGTGGGCTCTTGGAACTATGGGTTCTGATTGTTTGGGCATCATTTGGAGCAGCTAAGGACCCATCAAGAGCTTCTTTTCCATCTTACCAGTGTTAGTTCTAGCCCAAATGCCTTTAAAATCAGTCTACTTTACCAAGAGGACAGAAATAACATGGCACTAAGTAATCCCACTTTCTCTGTAATTTAGGATTTATTCTGACTTGAAACCTAAGGTTGCTATGAATGCACCGTCAAACTACTTACTAATATATGGGTGACTGTTATAAATGGTAACAGCATTTCTTTACATGAGTTAGATGCTGAAGTTAAAGAAAGGAATAAATAGTATTATAGAAGATCTTTGAAAAAGGCAAAGGAAGGTCTTTGGTGAATCTATGATAAAAATACATTTGCCTCTCCTTTTTTTCTGCTCTCTGTTCATTCTGTAAAACTGTTCAAATCTTCAGTGTTTAAACACAATAATTGAAACGACAAAGAAAAGTTAGCTGAGTCCACATCATAGAAATGTAGTATTTCTATATGTCAGAGAAATAGGCAAAATTAAAAGGCAGAAAACAATTGTAAAAAATACTTATAAGAAATACCACAAAGGATTAATATTTTAACATATTTGTAACCCACAGATCACTGAGAAAAACGCTAAGACCTGAGTAAATATTTTACAGAGTAGGAAATATATTTCACAGAATAGAAAATATAATCAATTAGTGTGGGAAAGTCTTTAACTTTAAACTCAACCAGTATCCACAGAAGTAATGAAAATAGAGAATGAACACCATCATCATGATACAGCATAATATGTCCTAGGACAGGAAGAAGAAATCTGTGTATCTCCATTTCTTTATCTCTGGAGGAGACTTTGCCTTGCATTCTAGAAAAAAAAAATGAACAGTATCAAATCAACACATTGTACACATTAAACTTATATGTCAATGATGTCTCAATAAAAAAAAGAAATGGATATTTTATTTTACTTGTAAAAATCTGAAAAGGATGATAGTCTAACGATAGTCTTTCTAATTTGCAAAAGAATCCATGCAGATGAAGCATTGTTGGTAACTAGGTCGGTGAAGTCAGTCAGTGGGTCACTCATACACCGGTGGGGAGCTAATTCTGTTTCCAGTGACAAATGCTCCGACAGCTCCCCACCTGGCTCCCCACAGCAAACACATTCAGTCAGAGGACCACAGGTTACAGTCCATAGAAAGTGACTGTTAAAGACTGACTGTCGCTGGAAAGCCCTTTGTCTTTTGATAAACTGGACAAAAACTACAATGACAAGAAACGTCTGTGGATGTATAAATATTACTTTAGGTGTGGCCTTTCCTCCACGTGCATAGCTTTCTCTTCTTTATGTCTTTCTGGGAACTTATATGTAAATATTACATATCCTCCTCTCTTGTTTTAAAAGAAAAGGTAGTACTAGCTTATACAGGGATTTGCAAAAGCCCTTGTGCCGACAGCCTCTATCCCTTACAGGTTTCCATCACAACTTGTGATGTACAGTTTCCTGTGAATTTTAACCAAAACTGGATTAAAATATTTGGGAGTTTTAATAACTTTAATTCACCTTTCCTGTTTATTCTGTAGCCTCACTTCTGCCTCGTGAAGGGCCCTCATCAAGGTCTCTAGGGACCTCATAATTGCACATTCTCTGGGTTCTATTCCACCTTTCTCTGGTGTTTGGTTCCATGGCATTTGGCATTCCAGAAAGTTCCCCATTTGGCTTCTGTGACTCCCTCTCTTCCCGTGTTCCTCCTTGCTCTATTCCCTTTCTTAGTTGTCTTCTCTCTGTCTCGTGTGTAGACAGTGTATGCTCTGTGAATGGGTCTTGGGCTTGCTTTTAGCTGATCTTTTCCACAGATACAGCTGCAGCTAGTACTTGTATGCTGGAGACTCCCAAGTCCCTGTGGACCTCTCTCATGACCTGTGAACCTTGTGCCAACTTCCACTGGACCTCCTGTGTGGTGTATTCCACAGGCATCCCGTTCTTAACATTCCCAAGCCTGGACTCGTCATCCTCCCATCCAAACTTGCTTCACTCGTGTCCTCTCTCTGGGGTAACGTTAACATCGCCCACAGGAATGCTCACCCAAACCTGCGCGCCATCCCAGGAGCTTTCCCTCCCTCCTCTCGTGTGATCATTCCCCCTAATTCTTCCTCTTTAGTGCCGCTCAAGTCTGTCTTCTCTCTTACATCGCTGTTGTCCCTATTTTAACCTTTATCATCTCTATCCTAGATTATTCATTTGACGGTTCAGTGATTTCATGAAAAACAGATTTAGGCCCTGCCCTTAATGTGGTAAGTGATGTGAAAGAAGACAACTGGGGAAGAGGATTCCCCTACAGGGAAGGATTCTCTGAGGCCTGAAGCCAGAAGAAAGAGCTGCATGAGTGAAGGTTCTGAGGCAGGAAAGAACTGGAGAGAGAACATTCTGGAAGCTGAGTGAAGACAGTCACTGGAGAGAGTGCCATCCGATGAGGATGGAAAGGTGGTCAGGGGCCGGACCCTGCAGGTCTGACAGGCTTTGGTAAGGGGTTTACAGTGGGAAGCCAGGGTTTCAAGGAGGGGAGTGACAAGATTTATTTAAATTTTAAGAAGATGACTCTGAATGCCATTGGACCACAGAGTGGATGGGATCTAATGTGTGGACTTTTAGGACTCCCAGACACCGCCTCACGACTGCTGTCTCTGAAACCAGGTTAAACCAGGTCACTCTTCCATTTAACACACTATAATCACCACACCTTCAAGATAAAGTTTAAAATCTTTACGTAATAGACCAGCGTTCACGTCTTCAGACGTACCACTCCTTATGAACATCTGGTACTTCACCCACGTCAACCACTGATGGGCCCTGGGCCTGCGCTGTCCCCTTCCTGTGGGTCTGTTGAATTCCTCCTCGCCCTTCAAGGTCAGCTCACGAGCCAGAGCCCCCGAGAAGCCCTTTCCAGTAGCCCCTCCTCCGAGCCGTGCTGACGTTCGGGCCGCCTGGGTCACAGCCTCCTCCCGCTGGGGTGCGGCTCGGGCACCGTCTGTCTCCCTCCGCGCAGAGCCCGGGAAGGGATGCGGGTGGGCACGGCTCAGAGATGGCACCGAGGTGTTCTCCCCGCGTGTTGGCAACTTTGCCCGTTTTCCTTCTCTCTCTCCTTCGCTGGTACTGCTTCTCATTCACTAATAGAACTTTTCCTAATATGACAACCAAAACGGTTCCAGCCTAATCATTCTTTGTTTTATGTGTGGCACTTTGCATTTATATGTAGCATTTTAGTTTGTAGAGTCCCTTCAAATATGTCCCTGTGAGGATTTGGTACAACACAGAGCCAGCAAAGAGGTTGGGTTTCCTGTTCAGAGTGATAGCTTCATTTTGCGGTGGGTGGCCTGGAATACTGGCCCCACGGCGTCTTCGTTCTGCTGTCTTTACATCTGGTCTATTTACATTTGTGTGGTAGTTTTGATTCCCTCTTTGGCCCAACAGTTATTGAGAAAATTTTTTTTTAATTTCTAAATGGCTTGGTTTTATCTATATATTTGTTTATCCTTTGTAAATTAATTTTCTGCATTTGTGGTTTAAAAAATGCTGCTTGGGGTCAGGCCAGTGGGGTAGTGGTTAAGTTCAAGCACTACAATTTGGTGGCCCAGAGTTTGCAGGTTGGGATCCAGGGTGCAGACCTAACACTGCTCATCAAGCCATGCTGTGGTGGGGTCCCACTTACAAAATAGAGGAAGATTGGCACAGATGTTAGCTCAGGGCCAATCTTCCTTACCAAAAAAAAAAAAGTTGCCTCATTGGTTTTTTGTTTTTTGTAGGGGGTTTTAGTTTGTTTGGGGGATTTTTGTTTGTTTTGGTGTTTGGCTTAAAACAACAGAAATTTATCCTCTCCCAGTTCTGGAAATTGGAAGTGTGAAGTCAGAGTGCCTGCAGGGCCACACTCCCTCTGAAACCTGTAGGGGGCGATCCTTCCTTGCCTCTTCCCAGCTTGTGGTGGTTGCCAGCAATCTTTGGCACCCTTGGCGTCGTTCCAATCCTCCATCCTCTCAGGGTGCTCTGCTGTGTCTCTCGTGGCTGTCTCCTCATAAGGACACTTGCCTAGTTGAGTATTAATTTCAGGGATTCACTGGTGTTCCCTTTGTGGGATAGCGTATTTCTAATTTTCATAAACGTTCCATGGATATTTGGAAAAGAATGTGCGTGATCGCTTTTGGTACAGTATAAAGTTTGACGTGTATACATTGTCACATATTCAACTGAAATCCCTACTATTTCTAGATAATTTTTGTCTGCTTTCTCTGACAAAGATTGAGAGGTATAAGTTTGTTTCCAACTACAGTTGTGATTTTGGTAATTCTAAGACCAGCAGGTATTGCTTTATCTGTCTTGATGTTGTTATTCAGTATGTAAGAGTGCATTATAGTTAAATCATTGTGTATGGTATCATTTGTCAATCTTTTTATTTAACTCAGTACATTATAATCTCCTTTGTCAGAAAATTATAATACTACTTAACACCTTTTTAAAAATATTTTATCCCTAATATATATCTAATATATTTATTTTCTTATTCCTTTATTTTTAACTTCATTTTGAATGGATCGCATAAAAATTCTAGGAATGCATTATTTGTTTTTTTAACCAATATTTAAGACTTTGTTGTCTAGTAACTTTAACCTCTTCGCATTTCATGCTTTTGTCAAATTTCTATCATCTTGTTTTTTCCTCTCTTTTTATGCTTTCCTGTTATTTTCCTTTTTTTTTCTTTTGTTACATTGAAAAGTTTTTTCTTTGCCTTTTGTTCTAACAATTTGGAATTTATACAGTACAATCTTTGTTTTTAGTATTTGAGCCTATATTTTTTCAACAATATTAAGAGTAAAATAGTGTCTGTTAACTATTTTGAAATGAGACCTTGTTGGGTTTGTGTGTTTGTTTGTTTGTTTCTCTGGTGAGGAAGATTGGCCCTGAGCCAACATCTGTTCCAGTCTTCCTCTATTTTTTGTATATGGGATGCTGCCACAGCCCAAAGCATGGCTTGATGAGTGGTGTGTAGGTCCGCACCCAGGATTCAAACCTGCAGACCCCAGGCTGCCAAAGTGGAGCATTTGAACTTAGTCACTACACCACTGGGCCAGACCCTGAGACCTTCTTCTTAAGATAGCTTTAGTTTATATACTGGTTAGCTGGTAATGCTGTGATAATATTTTTTATTCTGGTTTATTTTATGGAAAATGGAACTTGGGAGTTAAGATTAGGATTGAATGGCAGAAGAAATCCATGCACATAGGATATATATGTGTCCTTTACCTTTTATTTTTTAATATTCCCCCTCCTTTCTGGTCCTCATTTAAGGTTCTCTATTTCAGGCTGTAATTTTTTTCTTCACAATTCAGTTCATTTAAAGAATGAATGCTACCTTGCACGTGGGCTTTCTCTGTCAGGGACTGAAAGAAGAAATGATGTGACAGTCTTACATTACTGTTGCATTTTCTTTTTTACTGCAGTAACATTGGATTATAACATTGTATAGCTCTCAGGTGTACATGGTAATGTATTTCGAATTCTGTGTAGATGTTACATTTAACAGTATACAAGACACCTTCACACGCATTTCTCCAGTTGAACTACACAAAAGCCCTAGTTGTTATTCCCATTTTCTAGATAATGAAACTCAAGCTCAGAAAAGTTAAGTAGTTATCCGAGATCCCAAGACGCTGGGACCCGCAGTCATGCACACAGAGGCAGACATTCGCCAGGAAGCAAAGCTGAAACTCGGACCCAAATCATTCTGTCTCTAAATCTCGGGGGTCCTTTAGCTGCGGCCTAGATGGACTCATGGTGCCGCTGACTCCGGGAGTGTGTGGAGCTGTCGCTCGGAGACATCCCAGGGACCAGCCGAGGGCCTGGCGGGAGGGAGGGACTGAGTTCATGTTTGCCGATTGACGGCGTTGGAAGGATCCTCTCTGGAAAGCTAGATGACAGTGTTTCTCTGGATGTCCAGCAGGTGGCGCTGCATAGCCAGGGGGAGGCATCGCTTCCCTTTTCTTGAAGACTTTAAATCCCATACAGGTCCTGAGAATTTCAAAAACAATCACTATAATATAAGAAAATAAAGGAGGGGCTGGCCCCGTGGCTGAGTGGTTAAGTTCGCGCACTCCGCTGCAGGCGGCCCAGTGTTTCGTTCCTTCAAATCCTGGGCGCGGACATGGCACTGCTCATCAAACCACGCTGAGGCAGCGTCCCACATACCACAATTAGAAGGACCCACAATGAAGAATATACAACTATGTACTGGGGAGCTTTGGGGAGAAAAAGGAAAAAAATTAAATCTTTAAAAAAATAAATAAATAAAAAAGAAAATAAAGGAGATACATTTTGACATCAGTGGCTAAAATACTTATGTTTAGATACATATATAACTATAGCATATTTATAAATCAAAAAATTTAAATAAATTGTCATAATTCTTTTTTAACAGCAAAAAAACCCGCAGGTACAAAATTTGAGAAGGATCTATATTAATCAATCAATCCAAAGCGAATTCTAATTTCATGATAATTGGAAAATCCAACTTAATAATCGTTTAGTCGGCTTTGGGGAGCCTTCACTGCTACTGTTAGCATCGTATCTGCCTTGTTCCGTCGACTGACTCTGGACCCGCAGAAGGCCTTTGTAGAGTACCCTGTACCTTGTTCAACCCTCTGTGGGAGCTGGGTAGGCAGCACTCTCCCTGGGGACAAAATGAGCTCCCCTTCGTGAAGGCAGAGATCACATCTTGCTCGTCTTCACATCCAACACCTTGTTCCATAAATGTGAATGGAACAAGTCTAACCCTTACGTCTAAACCCTTAACTCTGGTTCAGTACGGAGGAGGCAGGAACACCCGCAGAGGAGTGTTCTTGTCCTGATTAGTGGGCCGCAGATGACAGATGAGGGAGCCCAGCCAAGGGGACTGGAAAACATCCCTTTCCTGTAGATGCAATACACAAGCGTGTGATTGTGTGTATTTATGGATCCATTGAGCTCGAGATGGGCTCTCAGACACTCTCGTGTTTGGATCACTGTTATCCACTCCTCTCTTTTAATCTTCATTTTCTGTGATGCTGTGGTGGGGAAGGGGACTATAAGAAGGAGAGATTTTACTAAATAGCATTTAATCCCAAGATCATCTAATATGAAGTTTTAAAATGCTTTTTGTGATGCCTGAAGATTATTACAGAATCAGCTAAGTATTAATTACCTGCTGGGTGTTGAGACCTGTGGTCAAAAGAAGTAGAAAATGTGTTTCCTTCCCCTCGAAGCCCTTTATCAGCTAATTATAGGAATTAAAGCATATTACACCTGCAATCATTAGAATCCAGCATAAGACAGTACTTGTTCACGTGCTGACATTTCTAGCATATGTGTTACAGCAATCTGATTGAGGAGGAAGAGCCACCATTATTGGACATTTAAGTGTCAGCGACTGTATTGGATAGTTTTTAGTTATTATTTTTATTTAAGCACCAAAATAAGGTGAGATAACTAATTATCACCATCTTACAGAAGAGGAAACGGAAGTTCAGAAAGTTGAAGCAACTGGCACAGGTCACATAGCACGTAAGAGGCATGGCCGAGATTCACACTGATCTCCTGTGACCTGCTCAGCCTATAAATCTTCTCCCCATCTCCCTCCAGGACCATTCAGAATGGGCTGGAATAACCAGCAAGTCTTCATGGCAGGGGGTAGCTTGAGTTTAGAGGGTTCCATACAAGACTTGATAGGTAGATGGGAGGCAGATGTGTTTGTGTTAGTCAGCATCCTGGAAAGAAAGAGATGGAAACCTCAAAGTGGTGATTAAAGAAAATTTAATGAAGGGACTATTTACGGAGGTGTGGCAGGGTCACGGGAACCAATAAGGGGAGGTGAGGTACTCAGGAAAGGTTACCACCTCCAGGCCTGAACGGACAAGGGGAGGGAATGGCGTGGTGTGGACCCAGTGTGGCTGTGGGAGAAGAGAATCCCCCAGAAGCTGTGGCCGAGGATGGAGGGTCCCCTGCCAAACTGCATCCGGGTGATAAGGGAATGAAGAGTGAGGGTGGAGAGAACAGATCCAGCCTCTCTCCTTGAGCCCCCAAAGCTCCCGTTCAGCCTCCCATCGGCTGAATGCCTTGGGAACCAAAGGATAAGCAATCTCCTGTGGTATGATCTGTAGAGGTCAGCCTCAGGGCACGGAAGAATGGAGAACTGATCTGGGAGCCCTCTGTGAATTGCCTGCCCGTGCTTTTGTAGAGATAGTAAGCAGAAAGTACGCAGCCAAAGGATGAGGAGCTCGATATGGCCTCTGTTGGGGCCTGTGCAGATCAGCCTCACCGGGTGGAGGGTCCGTTCTGGGAGGTGGTGGGAGATGAAGTTGAATAGGCATACTGAAAGTCCCACGTGTCAAGTAAAGGCGCCTGATCTTAATTTGATGCTCGATAGTAAGTCAATTTCACTTCACATAAGCCAGTGTCAACTTACTTTTTTTGGAAGCCAGAGAGCTAGGGAGATGTCCCAGAATGATACAGGGGAGGAAGGCGAGGGTGAGAGCAGACTGGGGTGATGTCTGCCCGTCACCAGGAATGTGTGAGTACATGTGCAGGCCCCACTGCGGAGTTCATTTGGCTCTCTCTGTGTTCCAGTGACCTACGGGATGATGAGCTCCAGTGTGTATTACTACACCCGGATAATGTCACAACTCTTCCTAGATACCCCGGTGTCGAAAACGGAGAAAACTAACTTTAAAACTCTTTCTTCAATGGAAGACTTCTGGAAGGTATTTGAAAATGACTTTGAAAGTATCTTTTTGTCACTGGAAATTGTTCATTTGGCTTCCTAAGTCCCATTCAGCAGGATATGCAGGGCCTGCGGTGTGCTCAGTGCTGTGTGAGATGGTAAGTTACGGTGCGTTGTTCGCAGTTCCATCGGGAGCCGTGTGTGCGCCTCGCACTGTGCTGAGTGTTTCATACTTAGCTTACTGAATCCCCACAGTAACCGTCCAAGGCAAGTGCTGATGTTATGCCCCAGGTCGTAAAGGAAGAAACTAAGATTTACAGCGCTTACACCTGCAAGGGAGTAAGAAAGATGGACATTTTTCTAGCCTGACAGATGCTTCCTCACCCTAGTTTATAACTCATTCAGTCCCTCCTGATTGAATTAAGTACCTGTTCAGAATCTCCTAGGATGTAAGGCCCAACAGGGCAGAATTTGGTTGCGTTTCTTGTTTTTTGTCTCCTTGATGATGATGGCGTGTCCCCTAGAACAGTGCCTGATACAAGGCAGGTCCATTCTTTCAAAGATCTCTAATGTAAAATTCAACCCAGCCTTTTCCCAGATTGTCACAAATTCCAACATAGCAGCGGAGGGTAAGCCATGAGTGATGCCCTAGGAAATGGATTAAACTGATCTGGAAGATATGGTGCTCGGGATCGAAGAAAACTGGACTGGAAATGATTATTTCTTCCTGGAGAGATACTTTCTAAAATTCATACTAAATCAGAGCTATTAATTTTGAAGACTGAGAAAACTGAATCACAGGACCGATTACTACTAATGCCTAAAAATACTTGGCATCCAAAACCACACTTGTGTTATTGAATCTTTTCCCACCTCAATGGGGCAAATCAGTCCATCTCTGTTGATCATCTGATAAGGACAGGACGCTGAGAAATGGCTAGATCTGTCTTCTCTACGGGCAAGGCAAGTTAATAAGAGACTTCTCACACATACACAATTCTGTGATAATGAATGCCAAGCTCTAAAACCCAGGGGTGGTGGAGGTGGTTAGAGAGTTCACCATATGACAGAAGATCCCACCAGATGGCAGACTGGTAATCAAAACTAGTGTTTTCTTCTCCAGACAAGTTAAGAACCAGGATTATGTGGGATGCTGTTTTAATAAGGAAAGTAACATTGATCCTGGTTGTGGATTTAGGCAAACTGCTCCCTGCCCTCCAGCCTTTAGTCCTAGAGCAAAAATCAGAGTTGCCATTCATTAAGCGCCCACTCTGTGCCAGGTGAGGCAACCGTGCAAAAGTTGGATACTACAGATTCAAGAACCCTGGCTCACAGGGGGATCCTGCTCAAGGCCTCCCAGGTAGCAAGTGATGAAGCAAGATCCAACCCACATCTCTGACAGCAAACCCACCCTTGTCATTCTCCCACGTTCACAGAGTCGCAGACATGCCTGGAAGAAGCAAGGCAGCCGCGGAGCTTGGACCTTTTCAGAAATGTTTCCTTTGCTTTCAGTTCACAGAAGGCGCCTTGTTGGATGGGCTGTACTGGAAGGCGCAGCCCAGCAACGGAACTGAAGCGGACAACCGAAGCTTCATCTACTACGAGAACCTCCTGTTAGGCGTACCACGGATACGGCAGCTCAGAGTCAGAAATGGATCCTGTTCTATCCCGCAGGACCTGAGAGATGAGATTAAAGAGTGCTATGATGTCTACTCGGTCAGCAGTGAAGATAGGGCTCCATTCGGTCCGCGAAATGGAACCGCGTAAGTGTCTGTGGCTCATGGTAATGAGCCCTGGCCTCGCACTGATATTCATTCATTCATTCATTCATTCATTCATTCTGACTCTTTCACCCTGGAGAAAATGGCTTAAGTGAGTTTTCAATGCTTATACTTAAAGCTGTGGCCAAATGAACCGTTGGTTTCTCAAGTTTTCTCTACTTTTTGCCCCCCTTCAGCTTCTGCATATGTATTTTTCAAAAGGTTAAATCGTTGACCATATGGCCCACAAGAAAGAAGCTATCCGGGCCTTCTGAGGTTTTTTTTTAAGATGCCTGGATCCTATTTTATAGATCTGGTGACATTGTTCGCTAGATTGTCACTAGGAAATTTTCTGGTACAGAAATCCTTTCATTAGCTCTTACAAATAAGTTTTCATTCAGAGAGCAGTTATTTCAAGTTATAATAAGCTGGAGGAAGCTTTTCTGTCTGTTTTAAAGCTGACCTCAGATGTGTGTGTGTGGTTTTGAGTATCTGTCTGTAATGTGTTTATTTGTAGGGATTTTTGTGCTTTTTGGTGACCATACTTAAGACATCTTGTGTATTAAGAAAGGACAGTCATTATTTTTGGAATTACTGTAATTATTATAAAGAATTGGGAAGACCTCTCAGGCTGCTCCAAGGTGGGCCTCATGGGGTCGCTGCCCCGCTGACTCACTGGTTAGATTGCCGTCTAAGCTTCCTTGGCTCATTCACTCAGCTGCTCGAGATCCCTTTCTTGGGCACTGAGACCCCCATAATCCAGATCTGTTAATATACAATGCAGGGAACACCTTTCCCGTGATCGGATTCTTTGTCTTTATCCGGTGCACACCCTATTTAGTACCAGGGTCCATAAGAAACGAAGTTAGTAAAAATCAGAAGATTTAGAGTAAATGGCCTGAATAATCTCAAAAGACATTTTTTCTAGGTTACGATAGTGATTTTACCATCTAATGCTCCTTTTTCTAGTTCCTGCAAAGCATAAGCATGTCCTTAAACTGTTTACCTTGTCCAGAATCTTACTTTATCTCCTATCATTAATAAGAGAAGTTTATGCAGCCACTACTCCATGTTAGATGCTATTTAAGATGTGATTTCATGCATTATTTCATCTACTCTTCACAAAACAGCTCTGAAATAGGTATTGTCTCCATTTTATAGGTGCAAAAAAGAGGCTCGCTTCCCCAAAACGTCATAGCTCACAAATGGAACCAAGAGGAGGTTTAACCAGCCTACTCCAAAACCCACCGCCGCCTTCTCCACCGTGTTGCTGCTTCCATATTAATTACGTTGTTAGGATGGTTTCTTGCCGCCCTCTGCTCCCCATCAGTATTCAAGCTTCTTGAGGGCAGGGACTCTATTTTACTCGCTGCTGTACTCTCAAAGCCTTGAGCAGTGCCTGGTTTATAAGGATGTCAATGAATACCTGTTGGATGCACAGATAGATAAGTGATTTCCACTACAGGGTGGACCACACGAAGGGGAGCTTTCTCACGTGTATCTAAACCATTCCTTGATCCTGCCGTATTCTCGGATCACTCCCATTTCTCTTTCCCTTCAACTCCAAACTTCTTGAAAGAAGAGTCTCCACTTGCCACCTCCATTTCCTTACCATTAGTTCGCCCTTAAAGTTTAAACCTCTGCTTTTAACATCTCTCTTGGAAGCTACCAGTGGATTTGTTCAGTTTGCCAATCCACTGAGCAGTTCTCAGTTTTCATCCTGTTCGGCCTCTTGGCAGAAAGTGGCAGCGTCAATTGCTCATTCTTCATTCTTCTGTGAGTGACACTAAATTTTGGTTCTCTTAGTCCTGTAACCCCTTCTTCGCTCATTTCTCTCTTTTCCCAGGTTCTGTATTCAGATCTCTGTCTTCTCTTTCTTTATACTTTTGCCTTGATGTTCAGATGGCTCCCACTCTCATCTTTATTTGGTGATTCATCATTTCCCAACAAATATACCGGGTGTCAATATGGGCCAGGCATGTTCCCAGAGAGGTCTCTCTTTTCTAGCAGTTCCCTTGGTGTTGGCTAGGATAACAAAACAGCAATAAACAAGACTGTCCCCCATCTTCACAGAGCTTAATTTCTAGTGATAGGAGACAAATCTATATTCCACCAGTGCCTATAACTCAATATACCCCAAACTGAAGTGATCACTTTCTTATTGGATCTGCTCTTCCACCTGTTGATGGCACCACCATCTTCGCATTATCCAAAAAGAGACTCCAGATTCGCTTTTTTTTTTTTTTTGGCTGAGGAAGATTTGCCCTGAGCTAACATCTGTGCCAATCCTCCTCTGTTTTTGTATGTGGGACACCTCCACAGTGTGGTTGGTGAGTGGAGTAAGTCCACGCCCAGGACCTGAACCCATGAACCCAGGTCACCACAGCAGAACTTGCAGAACTTTAACCGCTCAGCCACAGGACTGGGCACCAGAGTCACTTTTGACATGTCCTGTCTCCTCTGCCCCAACTTCAAATCAATGGCCGAGTTCTGTGACAGTCACTAGGCTGGCACTCCCTTGGTCTTCCTTTTCCTCCCCACTATCACTGCTCTGGTTCAGGCCTCATCACTTCATGGTTGTTTCAGGGACTGCTAACGGAGCTGTGTCAGGGTCCCAGGCCGCCCCAGGTTCAGTGACTCGCTAGAAGGAGTCCCAGGATTCAGCGTTTGGTCGTATCCACAGCTCAGGTTGACTGCAGTGAAAGGAGATGAGCCGAAGCAGCAGAAGGCACAGGCACATGAGGCAAAATCTGGAGTCACAAAGCGCCGGCTTGCAGAAGTCCTCTCCCAGCCCAGTCACACAGGATGTGCTAAATTCCTTTAGCAACAGGTTGTAACAACGCAGGTGGAATGTTGTCTGTCAGAGAAGCTCATCAGAGACTCAGTGCCCAATATGTTCACTGGGTGCTGGTCACATAGGCACCCTCTGCCTGGCATGTACCAGACTCCCCGACTCCCAGAAGGAAAGCAGGCGTTCGGCATAAGCCACCTTGTTTGACAGACAGCCTAGGCACACTGAGCCACTCTTACCAGTCAGAGAAAGTTTTACGTCAGTGTCGGGGCTGTTTATCAGTCAAGTTCCAGATGCCCGCCTAGGTCCCACCTTGCAAGCAGGCCTTCCTAAGGAAAGGCCGTCTCAGACCCTCTGTGTTAGCTCTCTCCTGCACATGGGCCCTCTGGTCCTCACCTCTCCAGTCTTCCCCACAGCCTCCAGAATCTCCCTGTCTGTCCCTTCAAACCTTCCCTTCTGTGACTTCTTCGTGCTTGCCCTTCACAATCTGACCACGGTCTACCTCTCAGCCTTCTTTTCTTCATCACAAGGGAGCTGAAGCCAGTTCCTAGCTGGGTGCCTTGTGCTTCTCTGGCCCTGTCTGGCTCAGGCTTGAAAATGCCCTTCCCACCCACCTGTCCAGGTCCAGGTCCACCTTTCATGGCCCAGGTCCAATACGGCTTCTTCTCAAAGCCTCCTCTGATCCACCTTTCCTGTTGCTGGACCTCCAAACACTTAGGACTTTCCTCTGATCTGCCCGAGCTACTTCTCTGTACTTCTCTTTCGGTTCTTATACTCATCTACCTTGTGTTTTAATTGTTTCATTACAACCTCTCTCTCCCTATGTATTAAAAATTTGAGAGGGAAAAGATCTTGGTTCATCGTTATATCACCATTAACGCCATTAAGAAGCACCTGGTTCCTACGAGAGCTTCTGTAAATATTTCTGGATTAAATTCCCAAACACTGTGTGGAGTCTTATTTAGTTCACTTGCGTTTGATGACCTTGTAGCTTTTTTGGCTGCAGTTTTCTTTGGGGGCCTGGAGTCATGTAGTCTCTGAGTACAGTTACCCAGGGAAGGCAACCGTGATAGACCGAGGGCTCATAGCACAGGCTCTGGAGGCTGACAGTCCTGCTGTAGGCTCCTGACTCTACCGTCAAAAGCTTTGAGACTCCGCTGCCCTCACTAAGCTCAGGGCCTCATTCCTAAAAAGGGGATAGTAACTGTATGAGAATTAAATACGAAAATGCTAATAAAGTGCCGTGTCGAGCACATTACCCAGCTCTATGATACGTGTATTTGTTATGTTCTCTATCTTTCTAGGAACCAGTTGTCTTTGTAATTGCCATAAATGTGCCACTGATTTTACCTGTTTGTTCTGTTTTTGTTTTGTTTTTTAATTAGTTGGATCTACACAAGTGAAAAAGACTTGAATGGGAGTAGCCACTGGGGAATAATTGCAACTTATAGTGGAGCTGGCTATTACCTGGATTTGTCAAGAACAAGAGAGGAAACAGCCGCTCAGGTTGCTAGCCTCAAGAGAAACGTCTGGCTGGACCGAGGAACCAGGGCAACTTTCATTGACTTTTCAGTGTACAACGCCAACGTTAACCT
Organism: Equus asinus; assembly: GCF_041296235.1. NCBI lineage: Eukaryota > Metazoa > Chordata > Mammalia > Perissodactyla > Equidae > Equus > Equus asinus. The sequence goes on along the minus strand of NC_091792.1, from coordinate 91,997,833 downwards.
GTTTTGCGTGATCAGGTGTGTACCGAGGGCCCTCAGCCCTCCCCTTTCTGTGTATTTGTGTGGGAGGGAGATAGGTGAGAAAACTCCAGTTGGCTAAATGAGAGTGCCAAGGATCAGAGCTGAGAGCAAGGGAGGAGTGAAAACCGAGGGCTTACTGGAATAAGGATATTTAGAGGGAGGGAGGGAGGATCCTAGAATATTATCAGTGGGGAAGAACCTTAAGTCTGGTCCAAGTTCATCCCCAAACTGGAACCTTCCCAGAAAAAGCACTGTGTTTTACTAACACCTATCCTTACCCATTATGAGGATGATCAGTGCTACACGCTCCATCATCATGGTCTTGGCCATCAATCTTGATTCATTTCCATGAGTTTCCCACTCTCCAATGATGCCCATGCTGTGAGAACACAAGCACAGTAGTCAGGGGCTTTGCCTGGGTTCAGTAGGATACCCAGATACCTGTTCACCTCAAGATTCACCAAAGGCACATAAAGTTCCTTCTTAAGATCCTGTGACATTGCCATCACAACCACTCTGGTGCCCATGAGGAAACTGACAAAGATCCTACTGGCTTATCTTGGCCTCTTGTCCGTTCATTCAGCAAACATTATTAGACACTTAATATGTGTGAGGCACTGTTCTAGGCTCCTGGGACACATCAGTGAACAAAATAAAGAAATTAATTAATTAAATAGTATGTTAGAAGGTAATATGTGCTATGAAAAAATAAAAAGTACAACAAGGCAAGAGGGATCCAGAGTTCACCTACCTTAATCCTCCTGGTGGATGTGTCAGCAATACCCAAACATCACTGACATGAATTGCTTGCACATATATGTACCCACCAAATAAGAAGGATAAATTCTCATAATACCCTTATAGTGTGATTTTTTTTTTGAGGAAGATTAGCCCTGAGCTAACTACTGCCAATCTACCTCTTTTTGCTGAGGAAGACTGGCCCTGAGCTAACATCCATGCCCATCTTCCTCTACTTTATATGTGGGACGCTTACCACCACATGGCTTTTGCCAAGCGGTGCCATGTCCGCACCCGGGATCCGAGCCAGCGAACCCCGGGCCCCCGAAGTGGAACATACATAATTAACCACTGTGCCACTGGGCCAGCCCCTTGTGATCATTTTTGAGGCTAAACGCAACTGTGCTTTACATGGCCAGTTGGATTTCCCAGTCCTTGTATTTAACAACTTTTGCAGAAAATGATATCATGTTAAATCAAGCAATAGTTATTACTATAAATGAATAAAAATCTATTGCAGTTCGTATTGAACTTTTCCTAATGATTCCAGTGAGGATATGAAGAGCATAAAAACAGGCAGACAACTCTGGTTGACATTTAAGGAAATACGTATTTATAGAGTCTTGAGTGTGTCTTTCACTCCCTCCCAATACTTTAAGAGTGAATATTTCAAGGCAGTGACTTCATTTCTCTACACTGCTGTCTAAGTTTCTGGAGGGGTTGGCAGAGCAGGGCCAGAACGGGCCGTGGAGAGATGACTTGCACACAGAGGCCACCTCCTGCCCTGTGAGCTCACACTGAGGCTGTCACAAGGCTCTTCATTTCAGTATCGTCTCCTGCGTTTTTGGTTCTCACCTCTACTCTCCAACACATCGAATAGAACGAAAACAGGATATTGATAGTGAAGAGGAAGGAAAAGTTTTCATGCTTCTTTGACCAATTCTAACTTGCCATAGTCTCTGCCTGTACTTGATCATTGCTCATACATGAGTCCTATATATTCAGGTTCTAGGCTACCATCCTGTAATGGGAGAAAGTTATTTCTAATAGCTTACTAAAGCTCTTTTTTTTTTATGGAAGATTAGCCCTGAGCTAACTACTGCCAATCCTCCTCTTTTTGCTGAGGAAGACTGGCCCTGAGCTAACATCCATGCCCATCTTCCTCTACTTTATACGTGGGACGCCTACCACAGCATGGCTTTTGCCGAGCGATGCCATGTCCGCACCCGGGATCCTAACCGGCGAACCCCGGGCCGCGAGAAGCGGAACGTGCGAGCTTAACCACTGCATCACCTGGCCGGCCCCTGACTAAAGCTCTTTTAAAAGTCTTAAAATTAAGGAGCTAGAGATTCTATTTCTAGTTCAATAGGGAGTCTGTATCATTCAGTGAATCCCTTAACTTTCTCAGTGTGACACCTACAAGATGGGAATTTGACAAGAAACATCCTCACTTCGATTATGCTAAATCACTAAAGATCAGTGCTGTCAGTATGAATGTAAAAAATATGGTACTGTTTCAGACAATCAGGTGTCTATGGAGCACCTGCTAACTATAAAGCTCTGGGAAGGGTAGCAAAAAGTACCCCTAGGGCAAGTTATCTGATGCTAGTCAGATGTTACCAAAATGACTAAATGAGAAACTCAGTCTCCATCTTTATATTTATATATAAATACATAAAATATGTATCTTACTTTTCAACCAGATCATACATGTTTTGAATGCATCGCTTATATTTCTTATGTTCTTCATTGCCCAGTTCAATGACTTGGCATTTAATAGAAGTCCTTGAAAGGTTTGTTTCTTGATTAACTTTTACATTAAAAAAACAGCAGTTGGGGCTGGCCTGGTGGCATAGTGGTTGGGTTCGCATGTTCTGCTTCAGCGGCCCAGGGTTCCTGGGTTCGGATCCCAGGTGCACACCTACCCACCGCTCATCAAGCCATGCTGTTGTGGTGGTGACCCACATACAAAATACAGGAAGATTGGCACAGATGTTAGCTCAGGACCAATCTTCCTCAGCAAAACAAACAAATAAATAAATAAAAGACTTAAAAAAACCCCAAAAACCAGTGTACAGCATTTTGAGCAGAATAAATACCAGAAAAGTAAAAGAGAGACCGAGGAGGAATAATCTCTTTTGGTCTGGGAGGCCTTGGGAAGTCGTGTTCCGTTTGTGGCACAAAATTCTGCAAGTATGGAGTTACTAGCTGTGATAACATTTTGCCTCTAATTTGGGGTGACTTGTGGTCTCAGGGACAGACAGATGGACGTCCTTTCCTGGCTGCATCCATGTGTTATTGTTGTGGTGATTGTTTAATTGTTCTTATTGCAATGCAGGTTATTGGTGGAATTCCCAGCAACAGGCGGTGTGGTTCCATCTTGGCAATTTCAGCCTGTAAAGCTGATCCGCTATGTTACGACTTTTGATTTCTTCCTGGCAGCCTGTGAGATTCTCTTCTGTTTTTTTATCCTTTACTATGTGGTGGAAGAGATATTGGAAATTCGCATTCACAAGCTACACTATTTCAGGAGTTTCTGGAATTGTCTGGATGTTGTGATCATTGTGGTAGGTTTGAGAACAACGCCAAACTCCCTGTTCTGTCATAAAAATATGTTAGAGTCTTTGAGCTCCTCAATATTGTGGATCTTGATATTCCTGAAAGAGACTTTACAGGATCTCCTCTGTCATAGTAACTTCAGTGTTGCTAATTGTTTTCTCATTTTTCATGAGTAACCCTTCTGGATATAGAAGTAGAGAGGCATTTACAATAAGCTCTCAATTAGCCACACTAATAACATGAATAACATAGTAATTCATATTTCGTTTTGGCATGCCATGTGAGATTTGGGGGAGAAAACAATGTTTGGTTTATTCTGTTTTTTGCTAATGATATTTTCCTTCAACTGCTAGCAAAAATTAATTTATATTTTGCTGCACATGTGTAAAGTTAGGCAAGAACAAACATCCTGAAAATATTTTGAGTGGCAGAGAAAACCACCCTGCAGTTTAAAATTTCCTGCAAATCGTCCACAGTGGACAAAATATAAGTGATGGCCTTCAAGGTTTTCTGTATAAGGTGCAAGAAATCATCAGGCAGACTTATGATAGAGTCAGGACTGTGACAGCTGGACTCTGTTATGTCTTTTAACACTCGTTCAAGACATTTTCCCTTCAGCAGCATCTTCATCACTTCCTTCCAGAGGCCTCAGCGTAGAAATGTATTTTGGCCAGCTTTTTTCTCTTCAGCAATAACACATAATCTTTTGCGGAGCCCTCTTACACATTTAAGCATATAATGACATGCTTAATTGTTACATGCTTAAAAGTCTATCCTTTCCACTGTCCAACGGCAGAGACGCCCCTCTGAAGGCTCAGTAAGTGACGCATTTCCCTGTTAGCCTGCCCTCCGCTATTATCCTACTTCTTGACCAGTATTCTTCCCTCTCAACCAAAAATTCGCTTGGGCTTTGTGAAGCGTTTACTTCAAGTCAGTATCAAATCATCACTAGAATGAGTTGGTAAAATATAGAAAATTTGTTATTAAATATAAAAAATATGTTATTCATATGAGTAAAAGAATACTTAAGAATAAAAAAGAACTATATAGATATATATTGCATGGCAATAACAATATTAACAGCAGCAATAATAGTAATGGCTAACACTTTAGAAACTTTCTGAACTAGGCACAGTTCTAAGTGCTTTTCATAGACAGAAGTTCACTTAATCCTCACAATAACCCTTCTAACCACTCTGCCACTGCCTATCAAGCCCCATCCATGTATACTTCAGAAAGAGCTTTTACTTAAAATAAAAATTCCTATAGAGTACAGGGGGGAGCCTGTCCGACCCTGGGGCAGTTAGCAGCGCATCCCTCCTTCCACGGTAGCTTTGTCGCATCACAAATTCCTGTAGGCAAACTCTTGATCTCCAGGTTCTCAATGTATTAATAATGAACAGAATTACAAAAGAATTTCAGTGTTTAAGGAAGCAGGAAAGGCAATGATACTGGAAATAATTTTTCAAATTATTTCATTCTGCATGATGTCAGAGTGCAGTCCATATACATTGAAAATTATTCTAGAAAACAATTATTATTTGGAACTCTAAGGATGAAAACTCTGCTTTTTGGGTTTATATGAGTAGATTTATGTTTAGGTCATTCAGAATAATGGTAAAAAGGTGAGTGTGATATTATGCTAATTAATAACGGGTTTCCTTTTTTAACCAAATACCTTCAATAGCAACAAAAGACTAGTCAGTGGCATTCAGCTGTTTTGATTATGTACACCTATCACTGAAAATTTTGATGACGCCACCTAATATATTGTATTTATTTATAAATTGTGTGTGTGTGTGTACTGGTGTAACAGGTACATTTATAAAAACATACACAATATAGAATTTGAAAGACTGGGATGAACAGAAATACAAATAGAATTATAACACTTTCTTATCACCTGCCTAGAAGTTTTAATGTTTTCTCCCCACACCCTAATGGACTGCCTTGTACTCACTTTGAAGACCGCTGGAAACAATAGCTGATGATGTCATGGAAATTGAAGATAGTTTCTTTGGCTCAGCAGCCACAGTATTTTGCAAGTATTTCTTTGAAAACTTGCTTCACTCTGCTATTGTTCTTACTTTTTTTAACTCTTGGTACTGCCAAGACAATTCAGACTGTGCCTTTATAAAGAACAAGGAAGAGCTACTGGAATCCTACTTCTCCTTTGAAACCTTCTCTGAACCAATAGAAATAAGGGTATGCTTTCTGCTCTTCCCCCAAAACAAGCCCTATATTCCATTGGACCTACCACCCTATGGAAAGAACCAAGGCTCTTTTGTTTTATCTGGCCCAAATTAGCTGGAGTACGCCTGAAGCTTGAAAAGAAATGATCTCCTGAATGTAAATATCACATCTTAGAATCACTCTGAAATTATTCCCTCTATTTTCCTTTTTTTGTTTCTTTAACAAACACTGAAGTCACTGGGCTTACTTCAATCAACCATTTGTCCTAAGCAATCGTCCTCAAAACTAATGGAATTGCTAAAAGAAGACGACTCTTAAGAAGTCTAAATTTGAATAATTTTGTTGATTGGCAGATTTCACAGGATGAAAATGATTAATTCATTTATTCAACAAATACTTCCTGAGCACTTACTGTGTGCCTGGCGTTGTCCTGGGCATTGGGCGTATAGGAATGAAGGGAACAACCGAGACCCCTGCCCTTATAAAGCTCATGTTAAGGAAAGTTCGTTTGTAGATAGGGAGGAGAGTCCCAAAGAAAACTCAGGAGTGACATCACAACCCAGATGCTTACAATTCTCTTTTCTCATCTCTTTGCTCTCATTCCATATTTTGAAGGAAAAGTCTTAATGAAATTTAATGTATTAATATGATATTGATATTGTATAAATGACCATATATTCCATATTTTTATAAACATCTGACAGAGCAAAAACAATTGTAGCTAGTGAGATTTGGGTAAAGGGTTATTGTTGGACTCAGTCAGTCAACCCTTCCCTCTCAGCCAAGTCCACGTAGAAAAACATTTTCAATGTATTCCAGAGAGCTCAAAGAAAGTATTCCTACCACCAGCACAAAAATACAAGATTAGCTCTGGGATCCTTCATAGAGAAGAAAAGGAAAGTGGTGAGGTTGATTGTTTTCAGCTGGGATCAGCAGCCAGGCAGGTCTCTGCTTTGATAATCACCTGGAGCCGTGATCAGGACAGCCATATCAGAAGGGCTAAGGAAGGAGTCTGACCATCATCTAGGAGAAGAGAGAGAGAATGGCCAGCAACGGCCACAGCCCACCTGCCGTGGATTCAGACCCCACGTGAGGGCAAGATTGTCTTGGTTAACCCCTAACACTTTCCTCATATACATGTTAATCCAGTGGTGATGGATGCAAGTAAGGCACGGTGTCCCCTCAGATCTGGTTTTATAGCCCAGAACCAAAGCAGATGTGAAGTCACATGGTCATGAGTTAACATGAGAAAGGAACAAGCGTGAGGGAAACCCCCAGCTCTATTCTCACTGCAAGCCTTCTCGAGCCCTCTCCGTCTGTCGTTCCCACCATCATTTAAGACTGGCTCAGTCTTTCCTCTTATGAGTACGTTTTTTTAATATGTCTTGTTTCAGTCTTCACCTTACGTTTTGTGGTGTCAACTCCTTAGTGGGTTTTTGCATTATTTCTCTTTGTATGTTTGTGGTCTTGGGCCAGAGTATAAGTTTCTTGAGGACAAAGTTTGTGCATTTTACTTCTGTTTGTTTCTTTTGGACCCTAACATAGTGCTGTATGCATAGATATCCACTATGTGTTTGTTGAATAGAGGAAAGAATGACTGGCTGGAAATTGAAAATAAAACCACAAACAAAAACAGAAAGTAAACTGAGGGTGAGAAAGCAGAAGAGTGTAAAGTGATTTAAATGAGGGTGGCAGAAAAAACAGAAGTCATTCCCATTTGAGTGATTTTGCAATATAGTGAAGTCTTTCGTGTGTGTGTGTGCATGTGCTCATGCACGCATGCACACATACACTCATTGGGTTTCTATTCCTAAGGAAGTGCAAGCAATATATTGTTTTACTTATTTTATGGCAGTGCTCAACCCTTTCCATTTGTGTGAGTGACTTTTATGAATGCCATTGGATGAGTAGATTGGTGAGCCCTAGAATTAATACATTAGTGAAAAAAAATAAACTGGTCATTTTAAGGTAAGTTATGTATTTCTAAAACACTAATAATATATAAATCTTTTGTTTTCCAGCTCTCAGTGGTAGCTATAGGAATTAACATATATAGAACATCAAATATGGAGGTGCTACTACAGTTTCTAGAAGATCAAAATACTTTCCCCAACTTTGAGCATCTGGCATACTGGCAGATACAGTTCAACAGTATAGCTGCTGTCATAGTATTTTTTGTCTGGATTAAGGTAATTTATAAATTTCATCTTCTGGATTTTTAACATTTTTCCCTTTTTATTAACGTGAGTGACTCAAAACATTGGAGGACTTGAATTTGCTTTTGTGGCCTAATTCAAGTAGCCAGCCAACGCTGCTCCATATTCTACAAGTGAACTAAACTAGGGGGACTCACGTCATCATTCATCTCACTAGGAATGATGCTACCCGCTACCTGCACTCTTGCAAGATCTACCCCGTAGGTTGTGTTTAACAAATACAGTAAGAGACCTTTTCAATATGTCAGCTGGGCCTGGGGCCCCAGGCAACTCTAATACAGGGACAGGTCCAAATGTCACCCGATGTGAGGTGACCAAGTGAAGGAAAAGGGAAAGATGCTGCACTGGAAATGTTCCCTCTAGAAGGATTGCCTCTTTTCCAGGTAGAGGCCATAGGGAAGCTTTACCGAGAATTGAGGTTGGGATGGACATCTCTTCCAAGTAGTTCCTTCATCACCCAGTTCCTTCTTTTGCCAAGGCATAATGTGCATTTCCATGTATGTGAAATGTTAGGCATTTCATATTCAATGAGCCTCAATTCTGGAAATGCAGGAAATTTCAGTAATTCTGAGGCAGCTGCCAGCTGGTCACCAGTCAAGTTCTCTGATTGTGCCATCCCGACAGTAGCTACCAGCCACAAGTGGCTATTTAAATTAATTAAAATTGTATATAATTAAACATTCAGTTCCTCAGCCACATTTTAAGCGCTCATTGTCTGTATGTGGCTAGTAGTTACTGTATTGGATGTTTGAAATAGAGAACATCATCATGACAGAAAGTTCTACTGAACAGCACTGTTTTAGAAGGTACTTACCAACAGTTATTTGTTTTCCTGAATCGGTATTCACACGTGGAAGGCCTGATATTTATCAGAGGGCATAGACTTCATCCTGTATCTCTCGTGCTGTCTATTCAGTTACATGCTCATCCAAGAGAAACCATCACTAATATACCAGACTTTTATCATAAAATTGTAACGATAATCAAGATCTCATAGAAATACCAACAGGAATTGGAGTAAGTAATGTGATTATAACATGCCCCAAAACATTTTTGTTGTGGCCAGAAATAGTTTGTAAGAGGTCTTGAAGTAAAATTCTGGGAATTTCCTTTCGATATGTGGCTCAAGCCGGGTGTTTTATTTAGTGCTTCGCTTGTGAATATCTTGCCCCCGGAACTTTAAGAACCGTTAAGTTCTTTAAGTCAGGGATCATGACCCGAGAGCTAATGCGTCTCCCCAGTGTTCTTCCACCAAGGCTTCTAGCTGGAGCAGGGTAGGTTGTCATGCCCTCTGGGCTGTGCCCTGTACAACCTGGACAGCTGTCTCAATGCCTTATCTACAAAAATGCTCAATATGGCTTTGGGGTCCAACAGAGATAGGCTCAAATCCTGGCTCTGAAGCCCAGCTGATTCCTGGGGATAGAATGCCAATATTTCAGGCATTGCAAAGAGTTAAGGCAGTGTACATACAGCCTCCCCACAGTGCCTGGTACATACTTGATGCACTAATAAATGGACAGTTAGTAATATGCAGTAAGTATTACCTGGAGTTTTTCTAATAGTTTTCATTTCTGGGTATTTTCTTTTTTTATTTTAATCTTTCATAGAGGGAAAATATCACTAGTCATTTTAATTAGGATTAGACTTTTCACAGCATTTTCACTGTTGTGTAAAATGTAAACAACATGAGGGCAGGAGCTTTGTTCTGTTCACTGCTATATTCTCAGCTCCAAGAACAGTGCCTGGCACGTGGTGGGCACTCAACAAATACTTTTTGAAGGAGAAAATAGAAGTTGCTTAGTATGAAAAAGAAGCAAGTCATTTTTCTCTTTTTTTATTGTTGTAAAATATACATAACAAAATTTACCATGTTAACCATTTTTCAGTGGAAGATTCAGTGGCATTAAGTACATTTACAATGTTGTGCAACCATCACCACTATGCATTTCCAGAACTTTGTCATCATGCCAACTGAAACTGTATCCAGTAAATGCTAACTCCCAACTTCCCCCTCACCCCCACCGTTAGTGGCCTCTATGTTACTTTCTGTCTCTATGAATTTCCCTGTTCTAGGTACCTCATATAAGTGGAATCATATAGTATTTGTCTTTTTGTGTCTGGCTTACTTCACCTAGAATAGTGTTTTCAAGGTTCATCCATGTTGTAGCATGTATCAAAATTTCATTCCTTTATAAACTGAATAATATCCCATCGTATGTACATCCCACACTGTATTTACCCCTTCATTGTTGATATCTTCCCGCTCTTTTACAGCTCTTCAAATTCATCAACTTCAACAGGACCATGAGTCAGCTCTCCACAACCATGTCTCGATGTGCCAAAGACCTCTTTGGCTTTGCAATTATGTTCTTCATTATTTTCTTAGCATATGCTCAGTTGGCATACCTCGTCTTTGGCACTCAGGTCGATGACTTCAGTACTTTCCAAGAGTGTATGTAAGTATATATGAAATTAAGGAGAAAAATTTAATCAGAGATGTCCTGCCTTCTCAAGGATAAAGAGATCTTCATGGTTGCTATTTAACCACCAATTGTTTAAAAGTTGTTATTTAAAATGAGAATAATTGTCTTTCCCACAAGCATTGACCCACCATTGCAAAGATGATGGTACGTTCTGAAATGGTGATGTTTAAGATAACAGTCCTAAAGTAGTAAGACACAGAGCAGCCATGGGAAACCAACACTGTTCCAAAGACTGAGGTCCTAGCACCAAGTGCAGATGAGAGCTTTTAAGAGACCATTTGCCTGTATTTTTGTTCCTATTAAATACTACTGTCATGTATTTTAAACTTCAATTTATTTTCTAAGGAAAAAAATAGTATTTCTAATATTCTATAAGGAATTCACACCGGTACAGGAATTTTCAGTCTTTTTATATATGACTGTTAAAAACAAACCAAAAAAAATCCAGTATCAAATTTCCATGCCGTTTAGACAGGAGTTGGGAGAGGAGAAGATCATCATAATGGGTGTTAGTAGGGCTTTGTGCATAAGGATCCCTGGTTAATGTTGCTGATTGATAAAAGTCAGGAATGGAAGTCATTTTACTGATTAAGACCCAGCATTGGCAACACGGGGCAATTTTTGACCCCACTTTGAGTGCGTTTGAGAATATTAGATCTTTGAACGCGTGTACTTTCAAAAAAAATTTCTTAAGAGGTTTTAAATTCAGACCCGGGGTGACCATTATGAAGGTTTAGAGTTACCATGTTTTACTCAGATTATGTATTAAATTCACATAGCTTTATAAGCCATCTAATAATAGTAATTCTATTTTCTTTTTAACCCAATGGAAATAACATATTTAGCATGAAAGCATTTATTTTTACTCCAGAAGGCTTTAATTGCTCACATAACCACAAGAGTTTTCCAAAGGGATGGACAATTTCCTGTTATTTGGCAGCTATCTACCCTGATCAAAAGGTCTGAAAGTATGAAAGTAAGAAATGTTACAGGCATGCTAGCCGTTCTTTGTTTTTGTATTGTGGTGGTGTGTTCTGTTTTGTTTTGTTTTCATAGCTTCACTCAATTCCGTATCATTTTGGGTGATATCAACTTCGCAGAGATTGAGGAAGCTAATCGAGTTTTGGGACCGATTTATTTCACTACGTTTGTGTTCTTTATGTTCTTCATTCTTTTGGTATGTACGCTTTCGTTCATAGTGAGGTGATTTAAATCATAAATCGCCATCTCTTCTTTTCTCTCACTCTCTATACCCTACCATTTTTTTTAAAACCCAGGAAGTAGAAAAAAACATAGATATCAGAAAATGTATTTTATTTTACTTTTCATTGATTCATAGTTTTAAGTCTTCACCAAATTTCTTTTCCATGGTCTTTCATTTATCCGTTTCTGTATGTCTATTCAATTCAAGAAAAAAAAGTTTAGATGAAGTGCAGACTCATAAAGTTACCTAAAATAGTGCTTTGCGTAAAAAGTAGAATATGCTTACGTGCTTTTTTTAATACAAACGTCAGCGCTTTCGTGGTCACTTGCTAGCATGACTTTTCATTTTTCTCCTTCTTCTTTCCTTTTTCAAAAATGAGAACTGACAAAGCAAGCTAGATCCAGGATGCCAAGGGTAATATTTGTGTGAATTATTGCTTGTCCAGATTAACATATTTTGTTTTAACTTACTCATTTAACAAATCTAGAGACCAGCTACACAGTATATTCAAATATTAAATTTAAAACTCAATCTAACAATGAATGGAAATTGCTTTAAAAATTATTTTTAAAAATAATTTTTTTCTATTGATTTGGTACAAATTAACGTTTTTAATATTTTGGCCCTAAGTTAAGATTTTTTTTAAAAGGCATTTTGTTCTTTGTCATACATTTATACATGTATTTGTCCACTAAGAAAGTATTAAGTTAGCTCAACCTAGGCAATGGATATTTTTCATCTGACGTTAACAGTTAAGACTTTCCTTACATCAACCATCATCTTATCAAAACAACAAAATTGTTCCCATTTTCAACAGATTTTATAAAGATCCCTTGTGTAAGGTTCAGTAATTCAATGTGATGCCTCCAAAGCTGGTCCAGGTACTTAGTGGTTCTGTATGTGGTGTATTGATTGAGTATTAGATGTACTTGAATAGGACTGAAAGAGTCAGGAAAATCATGCAAGTCCATTTGTATCTTGCTGTGTGCATATATCATGATTAGTTTTAAACTTGAGCCTCTTAAGTTTCTTCTTCCTATCATATAGTAAAGAAAAACTAGAGCGAAGAGTAAGCCTTTGTTCATCCCTAACACCGGTAGTACTTTGAATTCTGGAACACCCAAATCCCTGAATTTCTACTGAAAAAACAAAAACCAGGAACTGAGAGTTCTGCAGCAGACCCTTTAGTTGACTTTAGGCCACCTACATCTTATGTCATCTGCCAAATGAGGGACGTAATTGTGGCAATTTGAAATGATCAGATGTGGACTTGTGTGAATGTTGTCCTCTAGTTGGCAGCACCTTCTTGATTATTCAGTCATTTTATCAGATCAATCACTGGAACATGAAAAGAAGCTCTTAGTTTTTGTCTCTGTACTAAAATAATTTTTGGTACTCCTGCATTACAAGGAATTGCTCTCCCTGTGCCTCCCAGCGAGAAGGAGGAGGCTACTGTGCCTACTGTCAATATGGACCTTTTTTTTTAATGAAATGACAAGCCAGTTGCAGGGTTGGCCACCTTTCTGAAATGACTGCCAGGTATTAATTTGTTGCCCCTGCTTAACAAGAAGCCACAGTGGTGTGAGGTGGCCCAGCTGAGCCAGGAAGCAAAAGCCCCGTCATCAACAAGGACAGACCTGCTATTGCAGACATCCATCCAACGAACTAAGTGAACCTGTGAGACAGGATGGAGAGGAGGGTGACCTCTCTCTCCTCACACCTTCAAGAGCCGTTCTCAGCCACTTTCTGTTTTTTGAAAGCTCTTCTGAGGACGCACGCATTAATACACTTCAACTAAGAATTTGCAGGCATTATTAGTTAATAGCCATTTGGAAACTGAAATAGAGCATTAGATGTCTGTGTTGGGAGTGAGAAGTGAGAGAAGTTACTCCAACTGCATCTGTCTGCCCTTGGAATCGAGCATTAAGCCAGGAATTTACATGTATTCTGTGTTCTATCCTCATTTCAAACAGTATTCCTCCTTAATTCATAGCAGTTTAGTAGCCCAGTAAAATAATAGAGCTCTCATTTGTTCATTCATCAATCATTCAATAAATATTTCCTCAGCCACCATATTCCAGGCAATGTGCTAGACACTGGGAATCCAATGGTAAGGGAGACAGAGACAACCCCTGCCCTCATTCCACAGACTTGTGGGGGAAACAGACGTAACCAAATGCACACTTTATAGTTACAAACCATAGTTACTAAAAAGGAAAAACAAAGGAATTGATCAATTGGGTGTGGTGCTTGGAGAAAATCTGTTAGAAACCAGTGTTGGAAATACAAACCATTACTACTGGGGAAGGGAAAAGTCAGGAAAATGAACTAACCATTACTGAATAATAGTAGCTGTAAATTAGGTAGCACCTGCCATGCATTAGGCCCTGTCGTAAGCATTTGAGATAGATGATCTCATTAATTCTTACAACAAATCTATAGAGGAGGTACTATTATTTCTCCCATTTGATAAATGCAAAAACAAACAAATTTTAAAATGAAGATTAGAAGATGTAAACAGTCTAATATTGGCAGTAAAATCCAAGTTTGCTTAACACCAAAGTCTCTCTCTTTTCCACTAAGCTTTCCTTGACTAGCTTCCTCCTAGGCTGGTGGATTCCTCTTTGCAGGAATCTTTTTAACCCTTCAAAATAAGTTCTGTAAATCTCAAATAATGTTATATAACAGTATTTGGAATAAGCATAGAATTCTGCTTGTCTGTGTTGACTATTGAAATCTGAAGAGCCGTCTAGAGTTCTACACCCATTATAACTTATGCAAAATAAAAAAATAGAACATAGATAAGCAAAAATAATAAAATAATTCCACCATTCATAGGTAAGTACGTTAATGTTTTGTTGTATTTCATTCTTACGTCTTTTTGCAAAAATATCACAGTGTATGGTTTTGTAGGAAATAATATATATTGTACTTTCTTTTGACATGACTTAATGGAAAAAATAATTTTCCCAAAGAATATGGTAGCAAAACTATTAAAACACTCAGATTGAAAAAAAAAAGGATGAATAAAAATATATGTGTCAAATTTTGGATTGATGTTTACAAAATATATTTAGGTTTCTTCTTTAATCTCAACCTTCCTTTGATTTACGAACAGAATATGTTTTTGGCCATCATCAATGATACTTACTCTGAGGTTAAATCTGATTTGGCCCAGCAGAAGGCTGAAATGGAACTCTCAGATCTTATCAGAAAGGTATGACAATTCTCAGAATTGTTTTATTTTCTACTTAAGAGGAGCATTGTTTCATCCAGATTTCCAAACCAACATTGATCCATTGTCATTGTTTAAAATAAAGAGTAGATTGCTGTATTTCAGGAATAATTTAAATGTTCTCTGTCTTGGCGCTAGAGATGGATATATTCCTGGCTTGGACTTCAATTCTGGGAATCCTTTAACAAGCTGGAGTTAAATTCTCAATAATCTCTTTTGACTCTTAAGAACTGAACTGCTGGTTTCATCCCCTTTATTTATTTTGACACGTCCTCTAGTTGACTGTCACTTCCAGATCTGGAGTTCAGAATAAACTGGAAGGGAAGACTATAAAGACATTTCCACTTTTTCTATATTAATTACAATTTATAAAAACGAAGAGAAAGTTTAAGAGGCAAATACTGTATAGTTCACCCTTTATCCTTGGCCTTGCAGGCAAGTGTTAAAATAACGAAAGGAAACGGTCCTGCGGAGTCGGCCACGGCCTGAGGGCGTGAGAACTTTGGCTTTGCACCTTCGCAGGAAGTGCTGGATGTTAAGCAGAAGGGCAGGGCAGGGAAGTTGGGCTGCTTTGTTCTTCTCAACGTGACTTCTTTATTTGGTTTAAAGTATAAAACTTAAGCAATAACAAATAACTACATCCAAAATACACAGCTTGTTCCCTGACATCATTTTGCTAAGATACAGTGGCTCCTCGACCATAATATTTTTATGTTGGTTCCAGCCATGGGACTATGTTGTCTTTGAATCATCTAACAGAACGTCTGCTTCTTAAAGCAAAGTCGCTTGGATGGGACCTACGAATCGTGTTATCCTGAATCTTGCATACCCGTTGATGGACTACATTTTAGCCAATCTCCAGGGTGTATACGAGCAGTCTTCACTTTACACTTTGGTTCTGATAGGCACAAACTTCAGTTATTTCAGTTAGATAACACCGGCCTCTCAACACAGTTCAACACAGTATATTTCGGTTGTCACAGTATGTTACTGTAATAGCATAAAGTACAAACTTCACTCCCAACCCTTCAGGCTACAGATCATTACATAAATAACAGATGTGCGTCATAACTGTCACTCCTTTCAAAGCTCAGGATTGGTCGCTGAGCGTATGCCGTTCAGTTCACGCACAGGACACGTGGTTGTGTTGCCTCATCTCCCGGTGATAAACCCACATGACATTTTACAAAATCTTTTTAGCGTAATCAAAAAAGAGAATGTACCAGCAAAGATGAAAGTATAGCAAAGAATCAAAGAATGGTAACACTGGAAGTGAAATTCAAAACAAACGTAACAGATTTATGGAAGAAATAGGTAGCTGGCCTTGGGAATGTTGACACTACCACCATTCGAGAGATCTAGATATACAGTCAGAAGGACTTAGTGAAGGCAAATTTATCAACGTAAATGAGGAAAGGGATTGTGATGAAAAGCATGAAGGTGTCTCAGAGGAAGTGACAATGGCAAAAAACTTCACATTAAAGGACCTTTGGGGGATATTTCACAACATTGAAAGTGCAAAGGATAAAACGTTGGGAGCTGATCCATATTAAGAAAAGATTGTGATAATTCACCAAGACATGGAAAAGATGCTCACTTCGTAACTTATACACGAAGAAGGCAAGCACTATTCAAACTGCTCTGGATAAGGTTTTTTACAAAAAAATAAAACCCTTTAGTTTTCAACTTTTCTAATGTTTTAAATTTCAATGTACTAAATAAATATTCATTTTGCTATTTTTTCATTTCCTTATAAATTTATAATTGACACTAAGGGAGTTTTTAATGTTTCAACAAAAAGTTTTAAAGGTCACGGAACAGTCGTAATTTTTCCTGTTCGTTATTAACATCACTGCCTCCTTGGAGCTTGCGTGGTCTTTTTTACAGCCTCCCACCACTATGCAAAGCAAGGTCTACCTGTAGCTTGTTAGTGAAAGATCCTCATCCACATTTTATGGAACTTTTGTTACATACTCAACATATGTAAAGAAATTACTGACTGTGAGATAATATAGAAAATAATCAACCCCTGACTCCATTTTCTCGGTATTCTTGAGAACTGTTGCACATTTCTACATCTTCTGAGATAGACGGCTATGGAACATGCAGTGATTTTCATTTCTGTAATGTAGGTGCACATAAGAGCAAAAGGCCCTGAGTTCCTCTTGATTTACTGAAAGACCCTGACTCTTCCCATATAATTCTTCCACAAGAGTTTTATGGAAACTTGGAATATGCTGATTATCCATTCATTCAACACATAGTTACTGAGTGGCCAGCTTGCGTCAGGCACTGTCCTCGTCCCTGGGTTTACAGTAGTTACTGCTGTAAGTGGAAGGCAAAGCAAATGCAAAAGGAGAATAAACTAAACCAAGTCTTTTCTTTTCCACAGGGCTACCATAAAGCCTTGGTCAAACTAAAACTAAAAAAAAATACTGTGGATGATATTTCAGAGAGTCTACGGCAAGGAGGAGGCAAGTTAAACTTTGATGAACTTCGGCAAGATCTCAAAGGGTGAGAATCACACTTTCTGAAGCCCTGGGAGATTGCTTATGATAAATTCTTGATGAGAAGAATATTTCTGGCCCAAGTACTCACAGAGACACTTTTTCAGAGGTGGATGTTTTTCTGGAATATACTGTAAGAGGAGGAGTGGCCCTGATTCAGCAATTTATCTTTTCCCCCTGCGTTTTGATGTCTCTGTGTTTGGGTTGGACCATGTACATGAATGAGTTCATCTGTAACCTCTCAATAATTTCAGGAAGGGCCATACTGATGCAGAGATTGAGGCAATATTCACAAAGTATGACCAGGATGGAGACCAAGAGCTGACTGAACATGAACATCAGCAAATGAGAGACGACTTGGAAAAAGAGAGGGTAGGTCTGGTTTGGGGGAACGTGGATGGATTCCGTACCCACAGTGCTTCAGGCGCCAGACTAAGCCGTGGGTTACTGAGAGCCTCTCTCTCTCCCTCTCTCCTCTATCTCTCTCAGTCCATTTATGAATAGTACCCCACTTATTCCAAAAAAGATATAGAACACAGTAATACATGAAAATGCAACAAGTTAGCATAAATGTAAAAAATCAAACATGAAGAGTAAAGCAAAACAAAACAAAAGGGAAATAAAACTAGACTTTGAATGAAGTTAAAAATGCATTCTATAAAAACACATGCTTATTAAGATTGGGCTACAAATTTGGCACTAAATTTTCTTGTAATCAACTTGAAAAGAGAAACCCAAGTTGTTACATACTTCACAATGTCCATGAGAGTGGAAACTAAAAAAGATGTCTTAGGAGACATAAAATTAATTAGTTGCTCTTTAAATTAACATGTACGGTAAAATGAGACTAACCACAGCCTTCGATTTGAATACTTATTATGAAACTGTTAAAAGTGAACTTATATGGACTTTTATAGTCAGAAAAGATAATTAAAGATTTAACATTAACTTTAAAAATAAATGGTTAAACAAACAAACAAAAATCCATGGTAACTGAGTTACAGAGAATACAGAAGAATGATGTACACAAAGTCACTTTCCTAGGAGGAGACGGTATAGAACGATGGTTTCTAAACGCTGCTCCACAGAACAGTGCCAGTGGGTGAAAAACGTCACCAGTCAGAGTGAAATGGGAACGAGAAGACAATGAGTAAAATTCTCCCAAGGCTGTATTTAATCAAAATTCTTATTCTGAGATTTTGTCCTTCCTACTTTGTAGCTATTAAATGTGTTATCTTTTATGAAAAGATGATATGTTTCTTCATTTACTTTTTTCTTTACTTTGTTGTGTTTTTAATGTTATTTCTTCTCCAAACAAAAAGTTAGCGACTCCTTGCTGGTCATTAAAATCTGTTTTGAAAATTTGCCAATCCATGAAATTGAAAAGTGTGAGGATCACAGTCCGGTGTTAACCACGAAGAAATCCTGAGTAAATGGCAAACACCCATTTCTCATTTGCCCGAGCCCTCAGTGAAGCTTCCGTGGGGTCTGGCTGTTCCTGCTTCTCACCCAGTGACTCCATGTTCTTCAGGAGGACCTGGACTTGGATCACAGCTCTTTACCGCGTCCCATGAGCAGCCGAAGTTTCCCACGAAGCCTGGATGACTCTGAGGAGGATGATGATGAAGACAGTGGGCACAGCTCCAGAAGGAGAGGCAGCATCTCCAGTGGGGTGTCTTATGAAGAGTTTCAAGTGTAAGTATAACGGAATTGAGTTGAGAAGAGTCCAAATGAGACCCAGCAATTTCTCCACCTCTCTCAATTCAGTCCACTCCATTACTAATCATCAGGTCTTTCTTATGACTTTTATTGGTGTTTTCTTCTCTTTATAAAAGTAATATCATTGTAGGAAAATTAGTAAATAAAAACAAAAGAAAACATTAAAATCTCTCATATTCTCAGCAACAAAAATGTCAGTTAACATTTTGGTATTTGTGTCTCCATTTACCTGTGTTTATTTTATTTTATTTATTTTTTTAAGATTGACCTCTGAGCTAACACCTGTTGCCAATCTTCCTCTTTTTTTCCCCTTCTTCTCCCCAAACCCCCCAGTACATAGTTGTATATTCTAGTTGTAGGTCCTTATGGCTCTGCTATGTGGCATGCTACCTCAGCATGGCTTGATGAGCGATGCTAGGTCTGCACCCACTATCCAAACCAGCAAAACCCTGGGCCACCGAAGCAGAGCACATGAACTTAACCACTCAGCCATGGGGCTGGCCCCTACGTGTGTTTATTTTTTTTATGTTTTTATGGCCTAGCATATCGTGTATCCTGGACAATATTCCACGTACACTTGAGGGAAATATATGTTCTGCTGTTGAGTGCAGTGTTCTATAGATGTTTAGTAGGTCTAGTTAGTTTATAGTGTTATTTAAATCTCCTATCCCTTGTTGTTTTAGCTTGTTGTTTTATCTAGTATTTGAAAGTGGGGTATAAAAGTCTCCAGCAATCATTATTAAATTGTCTATTCTTTCATTTCTGTAAGGTTGTGTTTTGTGTATTTTGGAACTCTGTTATTAGGTGCATACATGTTTATACTGATACATCTTCCTCATGGATCCACCCTGTTTTCATTATAAAATGTCCTACTTTAACTGTAGTAAAATTTTTTGTTTTAAGGTCTTTTTTTATCTGATATTACTACAGTGACTCTGACTTTGTTATGGTTGCTTTTTTGCATTGTATATATTTTTCCTTCCTTTTACCTTTAACCTATTTGTATCTTTGAATCTAAAGTATGTCTCCTAGAGACAGCATAGAATTGCATCTGGTCTTTTTATCCAGCCTGACATGTCTTTTGATTAGAAAGTTTATTCCATTTACATTTAATATTACCATTGATATAGCTGGATTTACATCTGCCATTTTATTTTTTGTTTTCTCTAGATCTCATGTCTTTTTTTGTTCCTCTGTTCCTTCTTTATTGCTTTCTTTTACATAAAGTGAATATTTTCTAGTGTATCATTTTAATTCCTTGAATGATTTTTTCACTATATTTTAGTTATTTTTTTAGTGGTTGCTCTAGGACTTAACACATACAAATCAACTTGTCAGAGTCTACTTCAGATTTATACTAAATTAATCCAATGAGAAATAGAAATATTGTTCTTATATAATTCCATTACTCCTTCACCTTTTTGCGCCATTATTATACAAGCATACCTTGGAGATCTTGTGGGTTTGGTTCCAAACTACCACAATAAAGCAAGTCACACAAATATTTTGGTTTCCAGTACGTATAAAAGTTATGTTTACACTATACTCTAGTCTAAGTGTGTAATAGCATTATGTATAAAATATATATATATATATACCTTAATTAAAAAATACTTTATTGCTAAAAAGTACTATCATCTGAGCCTTCAGCAAGTCATATCTTTTTGCTGGTGGACAGTCTTTCCTCGATGTTGATGGCTGCTGACCCATCAGGGTAGTGGTTGCTGAAGGTTGGGGTGGCTGTGGCAATTTCTTAAAATATGACAACAGTGAAATTTGCCTCATCGATTGATTGATTGATTCCTCTCACTAATTATTTCACTATAGCATGCAGTGCTGCTTGATAGCATTTTACCCACAGTAGAAGTTCTTTCAAAATTGCAGTCAATCAGAGGCTGGCCCCATGGCCGAGTGGTTAAGTTTGCTCACTCCACTTTGGCAGCCCAGGATTCATGGGTTCAGATCCTGGGTGCAGACCTACATACCACTCATCAAGCCATGCTGAGGTGGCGTCCCATGTAGAAGAACTAGGATATGATATACAACTACATACTGGGGCTTTGGGGAAGAAAAAAAAAGAGGACGACTGGCAACAGATGTTAGCTCAGGGCCAACCTTCCTCACCAAAAAAGCATTAAAAAAAATTGCAGTCAGTCCTCTCAAACTCTGTCACTGCTTTATCAACTAAGTTTATGTAATATTCTAAATCCTTTGTTGTCATTTCAGCAATCTTTGTAGCATCCTCATCAGGAGTAGTTTCTCTCCCAAGAAAACACTTTCTTTGCTCATTCATAAGAAGCAGCCGCTGAAGTTTTATCGTGAGATTGCAGCAATTCACTCACATCTTCAGGCTTCACTTCTAATTCTAGTTCTCTTGCTGCTTCCGTCACATCTGTAGTTACCTCCTCCACTGAAGTCTTGACCCCCTCAAAGTCATTCAGGAGGGTTCGAATCAACTTCTTCCAAACTCTTTTTTTTTTTAAAGAGTTTATTTTTCATTTTTCTCCCAAAGCCCCCTAGTACATAGTTATGTATTTTTAGTTATGGGTTCTTCTAGCTGTGGCATGTGGGATGCCACCTCAGCATGGCCTGATGAGCAGTGCCATTTCCACACCCAGGATTCGAACTGGCAAAACCCTGGGCCGCCACAGCAGAGCACACGAACTTAACCACTCGACCACGGGGCCAGCACCCCAAACCCTTATTAATGTTGATATTTTGACCTCTTCCCATAAATCATGAATCTTCTTAATGGCGTCTAGAATGGTGAATCCTTTCCAGAAGCTTTTCGATATGCTTTGCCCAAATTCATCAGAGGAATCACCATCTATGGCAGCTGTAGCCTTACAAAATGTGTTTCTTAAGTAGTAAGACTTGAAAGTTGAGCTTACTCCTTGATCCATGGAGGTTGTGTTAGCAGGCATGAAAACAACATTAATCTCATTGTACATCTCCATCAGAGCTCTTGGGTGACCAAGTGTATTGTCAAGGAGCAGTAATATTTTGAAAGGAATCTTTTTTTCTGAGCAGTAGGTCTCAAAAGTGGGCTTAAAGTACTCAGTAAACCATGCTGTAAACAGATGCGCTGTCATCAAGGCTTTGTTGTCCGTTTTCAGAGCACAGGCCGAGTAGATTTAGCATAATTTTTAAGGGCCCTAGGATTTTCAGAATGATAAATGAGCATTGGCTTCAACTTAAAATCACCAGCTGCATTAGCCCCTAACAAGAGAGTCAGCTGTCCTTTGAAGCCAGGCATTGACTTCTCCTTTCTAGCTATTAAAGTCCTAGGTAGCATCTTCTTCCAGTATAAGGCTGTTTCGTCTACACTGAAAACCTGTGGTTTAGTGTAGCCACCTATGTGAATTCTCTTAGCTAGAGCTTCTGGAGAACTTGCTGCAGCTTCTGCATCAGCACTTGCTGCTTCACCCTGCACTTTTATGTTATGGAGATGGTTTCTTTCCTTAAACCTCACGAACCAACCTCTGCTGCTTCAGAGTTTTCTTCTGCAGCTTCCTCCCCTCTCAGCCTTCATAGAACTGAAGACAATTAGGACCTTGCTCTGAATTTGGCTTTGGCTTAAGGGAATGTTGTGGCTGGTTTGGTCTTCTATCCAGACTGCTAAAACTTTCTGCATATCAACAATAAGGTGGTTTCACTTTCTTATCATTCGTGTGCTCACTGGAGCAGCCCTTTTAATTTCCTTCAAGAACTTCTCCTTTGCAGTCACAACTTGGCTACCCATTTAGTGCAAAAGGCCTGGTTTTTGGCCTTTCTCAGCTTTCCTCATGCCTTCCTCACTAATTTCAATTATTTCTAGCTTTTAGTTTAAAGTGAGAGACATGCAACTCTTCCTTTCACTTGAACACTTAGAGGCCATTGTAGGGTTATTAGTTGTCCTGATTTCAATATTGTTGTGTTTCAGAGAGTAGGGAGGCCCAAGGAGAGGGAGAGACACAGGGAACGGCCAGTCCAGTGGAGCAGTCAGACACATACAGCATTTATCAATTAAGGTCGCTGCCATATATGGCCACAGTTTGTGGCATCCCAAAACAGTTATAATAGTAACATCAAAGATCACTGATCACAGATCACCTTAACAAATATAATAATAATGAAAAAGTTTAAAATATTGTGAGAATTACCAAAACGTGACAGAGAATACGAAGTGAGCAAATGCTGTTGAAAAAATCGTGCTGATAGACTTGGTTGACACAGAGTTGCCACAGACTTTCAATTTGTAAAAAACGCAATATCTGTGAAGCACAATAAAACAAAGCACAGTGAAACAACTTATGCCTATACGTGTACACCTATATTTGTTACAAATCCAACGATACATTGTTATAATTATCCCTTTATATAATTTTATGTCTCTTAAAGGACATAATTGCCATTATCAGTGCTCTTTGTTTTTTCATGTGGATTCTGATTGCTGTCTGGGATCACTCGCTTTCAGCCTGAAGAACTTCCCTTAGTACCCCTCTATAGCAGACCTGCTGGCATGAAGTCTCTCGGTTTTTCTTTATCTTAGAATGTTTTTATTTCACCTTCATTTCCTTCTGGCCTCCATTGTTTCTGATGAGAAGACAGCTGTTAATCTTACTGAGGTTCCCTTGTATGTGATGAGTCATTTTTCTCTTGCTGCTTTCAAGATTTTTTTTGTCTTTCAGCATTTTTAATGATGTGTCTGAGTGTGAATTTGCAGTTATCTTACTTGGAGTTCCTAATTTCAGTAGGAGGAGTGAGAGTCTGTGGCATGTGAGCCAGTCTTCTTCCTCTTTCCTGCTCCCAGCTCATGTGACAGAAGTACCGCTTTGGGTGGGTGTGGCAAAGGACACAGGGCTCCCTCTCCCTTTTGCCCCCTTATCTCCTGGGAGTGACAGGCTGCCAGCATTTCTCAACTTCACGCCTCCACCTCCAAATCTGTGTTGCAAAGGCTCTAATCCAGGCAAGAGTGGACACTGATGTGTCTTTGCAGTTATCTTACTTGGAGTTCATTAAGCTTCTTGGATGTGTAATATTTTCATCAAATTTAAGAAGTTTCAACCATTATGTCTTCAAATATATTTCTGCTCCTTTCTCTCTCTCCTTTCCTTAGGGACTCCCATTATGTGGGTGTTAGGATGCTTACTGGTATCCCACATTTCTCTTAGGCTCTGTTCATTTTTCATCATTCTCTCTATTTTTCTCTCCGTTCTTCAGATTGCCTAGTTTCTATATGTCTGTCTTCAAGTTTGCTGATTCTTTCTTCTGCCAGCTTGAATCTACCATTGAGACCCTCCAGTGAATTTTTCATTTCATTTATTGGACTTTTCAACTCCAAAATTTCTGGTTCTTTTTAATAATCTCTGTGGCTTTATTGATATCTTTATTTATGAGACAAAGTCATCATACCATCCTTTATTTCTTTAAGCATGATTTCCTTTGGTTCTTTGAATGTATTTACAATACTACTTTGAGCTCTTTGTCTAATAAGTCTACCTGGGCCCTCTCAAAGGCAGTGTCTGTTGTTTGCTTTTTTTTCCTATGTATGGGTCACATTTTCCTGTTTCTTTGCATGTCTCATAATTTTTTGTTGAAAACTGGAGATATTAAATCATAACTTATAGCAATTCTGGACACTAATCCCCCTTCCCCCCAGGGCTTGTTTTTGTTGTTGTTTGCATGTTTGTTTTTTAGTGAAGTCTGTTTCCCCCACATTGTGAAGCCTCTGATGTGGCTTCTCAGAGGGCACAGCCATGACCATGCACACAGTCATCCTGGGGAAACTGGTTTTAGCAGGACTCTCATTGTCTTTCCCTGATCTTTCTGGTAAGCCTTCTGCCTCTGCTGGTATCGCACCCACCTCTTAGTTTCCACTAATTGTTGGCTGATTGGTCTATTGTTTTCAATAGTGCCTTGGGCTATCAATTGCTCCACAGTCTGACTGCAATTAAATTCGGACCCCTATGCAGGGGTAGTTTTTGAGACCATTCTTTAGCTGTCTTCTTAGCTGTGTCTTTCCCTGGTTCTCTCTAGTAAATTAGTTGATAAATACTTTAACTCGTTGATCTCATGAGGTGACCAGCCTCCTCTTAACCGCTTATCACCACAATCTCCATTGTTTTCAAGAGCACTCTTAGGCTTGAATTTTCCCAACTTTGTTCCAGATGAAGCCAGTTCATGTAGGGGAAGCTTTGGAGCTCTCTGTCCTACGGCCTGACTCTCCCCCTGGGCCAGCATCTGTGCCACTGCTCCAGAGCCAGGGGCACGGCCAGTGACTCTTCCCTCTCAAGGTGACACCCCTGCTTCATGAGTAAGGCAGTGGGCCAGGATGGCATTCTTTGGTCTTCTCAGCTGGCTCCTCATGGCATGGAAACTCCATCCTACGATTGGAAGTTGAGTGGAAGAAGAGAGCCTTATATTCCTCAGCCACTCTTGCCTGGATTAGAGCCTTTGCAACACAGATTTGGAGGTGGAGGCGTGAAGTTGAGAAATGCTGGCAGCCTGTCACTCCCAGGAGATAAGGGGGCAAAAGGGAGAGGGAGCCCTGTGTCCTTTGCCACACCCACCCAAAGCGGTACTTCTGTCACATGAGCTGGGAGCAGGAAAGAGGAAGAAGACTGGCTCACATGCCACAGACTCTCACTCCTCCTATTGAAATTAATGAATTTTTTTTTACATAAATGCTTCTTTGTTTGCTACATGCCCCTAAGAAAATTTCCAGAAAAATTTTTAAATGATTTTCAATAGTTATGGTGGTTTCACTGGGGAGAGGGCCTCCAGAGCCCTCATATCACCATTTCAGAAGTTGTCTCCTGTTTATATGTTTCTTAAGTATTTATATAACATTTCATTTATTCAAAATAATGGAATCATAAGTGAACATACTGTTTTCTAACTGCTTTATTTACTTAATATATTGTGAACATCACTCTATTGCATTAAATATTCTGTCACAGTATAATTTCTGGTGTCTCCAGAATTCCATTGTATAAATGAACAATAACATATTTAAATAATCTGCTACTAATTATTTAATGTAACCATTTTTCAGTGACCCACTATTAATAAGCAGAACTCTAATGAATATTCTGGTAGCCAAAAATCACGTATATACTTATTTCCTTTAGAAAATTTTCAAAAAATGGAATATCTAAATAAAAGGTAGGCATACATTTTTAAGACATCTGATGCAGTGTTCATTTGCAGAAAAGTTGTGTCAATTAGAGCCCCTCCAGCAATGTATGAGAGTTTATTGCTTAATAAACTCAAATAAGTTTGAGACTACTTAGAAAGTGTTTCAGATTATCATACTGTTTAAGAAAAAAGTCTTAGCGCTTCCGTTTGAAAAGCCAGCTGGGCTGAGAAGGCGACAACACATGTTGGCTTTGCCCTTCTCAACTGTGGTTTCCTGCAGCCTAGTGAGACGAGTGGACCGAATGGAGCACTCCATCGGCAGCATCGTGTCCAAGATTGATGCTGTGATAGTGAAGCTGGAGATCATGGAACGGGCCAAACTGAAGAGAAGGGAGGTGCTGGGAAGGCTGCTGGATGGGGTGGCTGAGGTAAGCAGTCATCTGAAACAGAAACACTCTGATTGTGTAAGTCATCAGGTACTCATATTTTGTAACCATTAATCCAAGAAGGTTCTCCGTGACTATTAATGCAGATCGATGCAGATCAAATAATCATCTGGAGGTGTTACTTTTTTTTTTGACTTTAAAACATTTTATTTTCACCTAAAACATAGAAGTGTGTATTCATTCGCTGATCTCCAATTATAAGGCCAAGGCATTTTCTTGTTTTTTAAAATTTTTTTTTAATTGAGGTAACATCGGTTTATAACATTGTATAAATTTCATGTATACATCATTATATTTCGGCTTCTGTATAGACTGCATCATGTTCACCATCAAAAGTCTAGTTGCCATCCATCACTGCACACATGCGCCCCTTGACCCCTTTCACCTTCCCTCACCCCCTTCCCTTCTGGTAACCACCAATCTGTTCTCCACATCTATGTGTTTGGAGGTGTTACTTTCTTAATACTCCACACACTGATGGTCCTGCCTTCACTGGATGGTAGAATTAGCAAAAAAGTTACTCCAGTAACTCTGAGAATTGCTGTTGTGTGCTGTGAATCTCCAGCCTTACCTAATTACAGATTATTTGGCCTCCAAATTTCCCAAGGCAATTTCTGAGTACAAGAGTATGTGTCGCCCTACCCCCAACATCTTGATTTCCTTTTCCTTTCTTAGGATGAAAGACTGGGTCGAGACAATGAAATCCACAGGGAACAGATGGAACGGCTGGTACGGGAAGAGTTGGAACGCTGGGAATCTGATGATGCAGCCTCCCAAATAAGTCATGGTTTAGGCACACCTGTGGGACTAAATGGTCAGCCTCGCCCCAGAAGCTCCCGCCCTTCTTCCTCCCAGTCTACAGAAGGAATGGAAGGCGGAGGTGGGAACGGGAGTTCCAATCTCCACGTCTAGGATGCCTATTAGTGTATGTGTTCCTCACAGGTGAGAAGGCAGCTGTCCTGGATTGCCATAGCAAGCACACTATTTATATGCCCTGACCACCATATGATGCTGGTCATTGTGACCAATCGTTAATTCCTCTGCACTTTAATTTATTTTAGATAAACTTTGCCCATGGATCAAAGAAGATTTTTTCTTTTTCTCATATAAGAAATCTAGGTGTAAATATTGAGTAGAGAAAAAAAAACCTTTGTAAAGTATATACAGTGTGTGCCCACTTGCTAACCATGACTGAGTCTCCTCAGTTGACAATGAAGTGGCCTTTTAAAGCCAGGCAAGAACTGTCAAAAGGCTTCTGAGTTTTATTTCCAATCAGAAAAATCAGTATTGTCCTTTTTGCCCAGTGTGTGAAGGGAAAGTGGGGCCATTCCTTCCACTCAGGCTTAGCTCATGGGCTGAATACATAGCTTTCTTTTAAGAAAGGAGCCTTTTATTTCAACTACCTTCCTGGGGTAAACTTTTCTAAAAGATGAGCTGGAAAAGAACTCCAAACCATAGAATGGGTGTGTAGGCATTATGCTAGAATTTGTATGAATGGTTAAGACAAATGTTGAATACTATGCTTTTTTGTCTTTTTATCATATCTAATGTCTGTGGGAATAACTGTTTCACTTAATTTTTATACTATTTTTGCTCATTTGAGATAGGCTGTGTGAAACCACCAAAAATCAGTTATGGTTTAAAATGTCATCTATAACCGTAACATAGAATTGGAAGGAATCCTATCACTGTTTGACTTTTTCTAATAATTAATTTCGTATAAATATTTATCCATATATTCTCTTCTCCATGTGGCTCAACTTATTTGCAACTGAATTTAACTCAGTTAGTTGTAACTAATCTAGGAAGACCAACTTACTAAAATTGTTAGTATGCCCTGAAAGCTTTAATTCACCAAATATGTTCACTTGAAACAAAATTTTAAGGAAGTTTTGAAATTCATATGAAAATGTTATAAAGCTAAAGTTTGACTTTTATACTGTTTTAAGAATTTAGAACTCCAGTACTCTTGATTCTGCATTTCAAAACTAGAATTTATAACCTAAATGGGGCTCAATTTAATGAAAAGGAGTTTTTGGTATTGAAAGTTCATCCTTTATCAGAAGGTGGCAGCCAAAGATGGAGTTTGCAGCAGGTTTTTTTTCCTTAGGAGACGGTCTCACCACATTTATGAGGAAGAAATCTATTTCTCAATAAAAAATAAAAATCTTATTTTTCAAAAGTGACCTTTGGAGAGGTAATGGGACAAGAGAATGCAGTGCTGGTGAATAATTCTCACTTGGAGAACAATAGAAGAGAGGCCTGTTTTTAATGCTGTATTTTAAATTCACATGCTGTTCATTTAATTAGTAGGCCGTCAGGCAAATCGTCAGTGAAAACATGAGCCAACAAACTTTTCTAAGCTGCTTTCTACAGAAGTTTCTTAAACAGTTACTTCCCATGGCTTCATCTCTATCTTTACTTTCTTTTGAATATGCTACACAAAGTTTTTTTCACTAGGTACTAAAGTTTGCATTCCAGGGACATTGAGTGTACGTATTTATGTATGTGTACCGTGTTGTTACGTTTAAACAAACTTCAATTTGAAGTGCTGCCATTATGTGGTACCCATGTGTATCGACCACGTGCCATATGTCAATTATGGTCACTAGAAAGTCTTTTTATGATACTTCTTATTATACTGTTTTTCATTTCACCTGTAAAATTTTGCAAAATTCTTTCTTTTTACGCATTAGTTACGTAATTTTTTCTTCTTTAGTCATGGAGAATTCCTTCTTCATCCCTCCCCCATCCTCTTCTCCTCTATATTGGTATTAAGAAGATGTTACATATGCAAGTCTCTCTCGATAGTCGAGAATTTCGTTAATGTGTAATACTGAGCACTTTACTTCTTAATAAAGACTTGATAAAATAGCAGATGGAAGAGTTGTCTGTTTCTTGAGTAGAAGCAGTTGGGTAATTTGCCTTGTTTCTTGAGGCTTAGACTTTGAAAAAGGCATCTTCTCTTTTTATGTCCAAAAACAGCATGATTGACACATTGCTGCTTCTGCAGTGTGTACCTCTAGTAAGTGATTGTGATGATTGTGTAGTATTTCCTTGTGTGCAGCCACCATGTTCTACTTATGCATTCCTACAGCCAGTGATGGCTCTGATATTTCTGCTACTTCAACATCTTTGTACAAGATTCCCCTGCTCACTTTTCACAGGTCCCTCAGTGGGTTTATAACAGGAGTCGCAGTGCTGAGACCCAGGTATGTAAATATTTAATTTTTCTCGGAACTGTCAGGTTGCCCTCCAGAATGACTGCACCAATCTCCAACTCCTACAGTTACTACACGCGTGAGACCACCGGTTCTGTCCATGACCCTGCTAGCATTGGTACCATTCAGCTTCCTAATCTTTGTTAATGGCATGGTTTTAAGGTGAGGTCTCATTTTATTTTGCATTTCTCTGATTCCTGATAACGTTGAACATCCTCTCATATAGTTGTTTAACATTTGGGTTTTCCTTTTTATAAATAGACTGCCTTTTCAAACCTTGAAAATATTACTCTTTGATCTAATGGGAAACAAGTATGTTTTTGTTCATTGCCAATTTTTCCACTAGGTCAAGGCCTTTTTGTTGATTTGCAAACGTTCCTTATATAGTTTAAATATTAATCTCTTATCAGTTTTTGATTCTGTTATCTCTCATCCAACTGATAACTTTGTCAATGTTTCCTTGGGTTTTGTGTAGTAAAATCCATCAGTTTTTTTTTGCTTTATTGTGTTTGGAGGTTTTAAAGGTCACAAACTGTTATTTATTAAAGTGGCAGTTTTACCTTTCATATTTAATACATCTTAAGAATAACTTTGCATAAGGTCCATAGGTATTTTCCTCCATATAATGAGCCAGTTTTGTCAACACTCTCTATTAAATAAGTCATTTTTCCTTACTAATGGTGTTACTGATATATTTCAAGTTCATGTATATATGTGTCTGTCTCTTTAGCCTCTTTACACCAATCTAGGAATGTTCTAGCATAGTAATTTTATTATCATGACTTTGTAGTGTGTCTTCATATGTGATAAGGTCTTCATATGTGTGCTTCTCTTTGACCTTTTTTCTCAAAATTGACTAAGCTATTTTGTGAATCTTTATTTTTTCTATATAAATGTTAGAACAAGTTTAATGGGTTCTTGGGGGAAAAAATGTCCCGCTGAAATTTAATTGGAATTGCATTGAATTTATTGATTAGTTAATATCTATTAGAGAACTGACATCTTTACAATATCAGAAACAAAACTCTCCATTTATACAGAACTTCCTTAATGTCCTTTGTTTCTTAAAATTTCATAAAGATCTTATGCATTCTTTAATATAGTTTTATTGCTGCTATGAACAGAATCATCTTCCATTATATTTTCTAGTTGGCTATTGCTGATATAAAGGAAAATTACTAACTTTTTTGTAAATTAATCTACATATATCACACTTGTTGAGCTCCTTTACTAGCTGTAATCGGTTCTTTGGGTTTTCTGTGTAGAAGGCAGCTCATTTGTAAAGGACAGCGCTGTGTCGGAGACTGGCAGTGACAGTAGACATGCTTGTCTTGTTTCTGGTCTTACTGGGAATGTGTTTTAGTCTGTGCTCCTCCAAAAGAAAGGCCAAGACAAGGACTTGAGTTCAGGTAGTTTATTTGGGAGGTGATACTGGGAAACTGGAGTAGGAAGCAGAGAGTGAGCCAGGAAAGGAGGAAATGCTGAGCTACAAGCGTTACTGAACTTGCCTCTCTGAGCAGCAGCTCAGTTCCGCCTCTGAGAACACTGCAGAATGCCTCCCGTAATTCCCTGTCTGAGGACCATGAGGCTGGGCGTTTGTCCACTGGCTGCAGTCCCTGTTGGTTGAGGGGTGCCCCTGGGGTGTTAAAACCCCTGCACTTGCAGGCTATACTTGTGCTCAGTCCAGGCAGGTTCTTTCAGCTTTGGAGAGGCCCATACAGAAGAAAAATGAAAAGATCTGTGCTGCAGGCTGGAGGTGCGAAGCTGTCAACATGATCTGAGCTCACCTAGAACTGTCCACCACAGCTGCAACCAGAATCAGAGGTTCAGAGGAGATAGGACACAGAGCACCAAAAGCATCTGCTTCATACACCCTTTGCCCACTCAGATCCACTCATGCCCATGTGAACCCCACTCCAGACTTTTTGAGGGAACCCAGCCATAATCTCTAGAAAACACGATACGGGAAGGTTTGTGGTACTAGCTGGTCCCCCATAGCTGCTGCTGGTCACAAGGCGATAATTATTTCTCATCTGTCTCGTTTCGCACCATTTCTCTGCCCCATGGTGTAGCAGTTAAGGGTAGCCTTTCCTCACAGAGATGCCCAATGTGATAACTGCTTTCTTTCCTGCTCTTCTACCCGTGTGCTGATCTCCAAGTGACTAAGTGGCATGCAGTTTCAGGTTGAGTGGAATGGTTACTGTATTCCCAGGTGCAAGAGTCCCCCTGCTCTTGAGGATTCGGGAGCTCCAATCCAGCAAAGCCTAGAGCTGCAGAGACAGGAAGCATAAATTCTGCAAATGGGTTAATGGGAATGACATTGAGAGAGGCCAGTATCACTTGGTATGTGGACCTGCGTATTCTAACTGTTGGGAACAGGCATTCTTGGTTTAAGGCAGGAGTCTATGAACTTTCCATAAAGGGCCAGATAGTAAATATTTTAGGCTTTATGGGCCATAGTAGTCTCTGTCACAACTACTTTGCCATCATAGTGCAAAAGCAGCCATCGGCAATACAAAGACGAATGAGCATGGCTGTGCTCCCAAAACGTTTTATTTACAAAACAGGAAGTGGGCTGGATTTGGCCCGCAGGCCATACTTTACCAACTCCTGATTTAATGCATAGAACCCATCCTGGAGGATGGTGCTCTAGCCCCTGCGGAGCATGTCATCCATGACCTGGTGCTAGCATGACGCCAATAACCAGTGTGACGTCCTGTGGGATAGGCAGTAATAGCTAAAATGGATTGAGCACATCCTGTGAGCCCGGGTACTTCTAGACGCTTTACATGCTTTACCTTCTTTAATCTTCACACCTCTACAGAGGGGGATACTATTAGAATCCCTATTTTATGGATAAGAAAGATGCACACTAAGCAAGTGAGTTAAACAAGTCCACAAACCTGGTGAATGGAGGATGACAAAGTGGGGAGAGGAGAAAGTTTGCCTGAGTAACTGTAGAGATAAAAAGGCCCTGTATTTGCCTCACAGCTCCTGAAACGTTTCTTTTAAATACAACGCCCTAGCTTCTCTTGAAGCCCACTGTCCCCATCCTGGCTCTGCAAACGTGACCCACCACAGGGTATTCGACAAGTCCCCTGGTAATACTGCAGTACGTTCCAAATCTTAGCAAGGAAATAATCTGTGTGACCTTGGGCTCGTCGGTCTCTGAAACTCAGTTTTTTCGTCTGCAAAGTGAAACAATGGAACAGCTTGAGGTTTTCCAAACGGTATCCTACCGAGCCCTTTCTTATTGACATGAGGCTTCAGGTTTTGCTGCTTGGCAGAGAAAGGAGGCCAAACCGAGGCCACACCCTCGTAGGATCAGAGCAGCACCACTTTCAACTGTCATTTATCAGAAAGCGTACATGCTGTTCTGTGGGGTTGCCAGGTGAAAGACTATCCTGCGGGTTAAAAAAAGGTGTGACGATCAGGTGATGTTAATGAGCTCACTCAGTTCTAAATGGGATTCTGATATTTAGTGGATACCAAATATACAACTTTGAACATAATTGTTAGCGGTTGGATCAATATCAAATTATAACGAATGTTGGTTAAATGGCCTTAACTACTTACTACAATTCTAAATCAATATTTCCCAAAGAATTATCTGGAATTCCCAGGTCCACCCCTCAGAGATTCTAACTCAGCGAGGGCAGGGAGGAACTGTAGTCTTTGCTGCTTCTCTTCCTTCCTTCCATAAGCACCCCAGATGATTATTGATTATCAGGCAAGCTCGGAAAACCCCCACCACAGGTAACAGCAAAGAAATGTGGAAGTCACAATGTAGAAAATGAGTTACTTTGATTTAGAATATAAATACCTTGTATTCATATTGCTCAGCGGGGACAAAAAGTAGCCTACAAGTCAACGTGTGAGTCATCCATTTTTTTTTTAATGAGTTTATATACAAAGGGACGGAAGGCCAGGAGGTATACCAAGAGGGTAGCTTTGTTTGGTGAGGTTCCTGGTTTTGTTTCTCCGGGATCTTTATTCCGTTGAGGGTAAACACAAACCTTTGAGGGTGAGGTGGGGACTCTGATCATCACCTGCGTCCTCTTGATGAAGAGGAGCTGTTGCCTCTATTCGGGTTAGCTTGACACACAAATTCCTATGGATGTAGTAGACATCATTTGAATTAGTCTTACATCCAAATTCTGTCTTTACTGAGGAATCCTCTGATCTGTTTCATACCTGAGAGAACAATGTCACAAGTGTATGTCTACATAACAGTTTACTGTTTAAATGAGTAAATTGGTGCTTTGACTTCTTGACCCCCTTTTGAGAATAGCTGGTGTGAATTAACTCCTCAGAGGCTAACAAAGCCCTTGGACGCAATGAAAAAAGTAAATAAAATCCAATTCCTGAACATGCAAAACAGGCTCTCCCACAAGCTCCCCATGAGGACTGACCTCAATGGCACTCAGCCGTCTTACCCCTGTTAATGCACCAACTGCCACCACGAAGGCTGAGTGTACTCAGGGCAACTTCAAAACTAATTCCAGATGTATATGTCCCCGCACAAAGGGCAGGATCTGCTCGCCCGCAAGATAAAAGCCAATCGTCAAGAGGCAAGATGGTGGCAGAGAAAGGGCATTTTATTACAGCTTGCTAGCAAGAGGGAAGATGGCCAACTAATGTCCGAAAGAACCATCTTAAGGGGCACAGAATCTTGAAGCAGTTATATAGGCCAGTGGGTTACAGGGGAGCGGGTTAGGAATGTTGACCCTCTGGTGTTACAGACTGGGAGTCGCCACACAAGATCTTTCAGTTGTCATTGATGATGGCTATCAGCATAGACTCTGTTTGGGAGGCTCATCACATTCCTAAGGAACTCAAAAGAACAAAGTTATCCTCTTATCGCAGCTGGGAGGTACATGCACAAGCAGGGGCCATAAAATCTACAGAGCAGCTGGATCTTCTGGAGGGTGCAAATCCAGCTAGGTTAGTTAGTCAGAGGTCACTGAAAGTTAGAATAGTTCTCTTTTCTACAACATGGCTTGCCTTATGTCAACCTTATCTTGAGCTGGTATCATCTAACCCGCTTTTTGGCTTTTGACAAAGCAGGGCAGGTGGGGAAGAGGGTGACGTATTAGGAAGCAATATGTTTGTTCTATTACGCAGAAACGAGGCTTCAGTATATCTTGAAATTTAAATATCTCAATAAAATTACCAGCAAATTTCTTAGAAATCTGGTTTACCAACATTTTAACTGATTTCCCATATGAAGCAGGAGCAACAACTGTTGACAAGCAGGAGCCTCTGCAAACTGTGGCGTGCGGGCCAAATCTGGCTCATAGCGCCCCAGTTCTATAGCCTCGAGCTAGAATAGGCCATTTTTCAAGAATGGTTTTTACATTTTTTAAAGGTTGTAAAGAAAGAAAAAGGTAAAGACTGCAAAGTACTTATTATTGGGCCCCTTCACAGAAAAAGTTTGTCAACCCTTGGTCTACAGGAATAAAGAAGTCTGCTCTGTCCCGCCCCCACCAACCAAAACAAGACGTAAAGCAAATACACAAAACTAACCAGATGGAGACTTCAAAACATACTACAAAGCTACAGTAATCAAAACAGCATGGTATTGGTACAGCAAGGTGCACAGATCAATGGAACAAAATTGAAAGCCCAGAAATAAAACCACACATCTATGGACAGCTTATCTTCGACAAAGGAGCTGAGGGCATACAATGGAGAAAAGAAAGTCCTTTCAACAAATGGTGCTGGGAAAACTGGAAAGCCACATGTAAAAGAATGAAAATTGACCATTCTTTTTCACCATTCACCAAAATAAACTCAAAATGGATTAAAAACCTAAAGGTGAGACCTGAAACCAAAGGCTTCTGGAAGAAAACGTAAGCAGTACACTCTTTGACATCAGTATTAAAAGGATCTTTTCAGACACCATGCCTTCTCAGAGAAGGGAAACAATAGAAAGAATAAACAAATGGGACTTCATCAGATTAAAGAGCTTTTTCAAGGCAAATGAAAACAGGATTGAAACAAAAAAACAACCCACTAACTCGGAAAAAATATTTGCAAGTCATATATCTGACAAAGGCTTAATATCCTTAATATATAAAGAACTCTCGCAACTCAATCACAAAACATCAAACAACCCAATCAAAAAATGGGCTGGAGACATGAACAGACATTTCTCCAAGGAAGATATACTGATGGCCAATAGGCACATGAAAAGATGCTCATCATCGCTGATCATCAGGGAAATGCAAATCAAGACTACACTAAGATATCACCTTACACCCGTTAGAATGACAAAAATATCTAAAACTAATAGCAACAAATGTTGGAGAGGTTGCGGAGAAAAAGGAACCCTCATACACTGCTGGTGGGAATGCAAACTGGTGCAGCCACTGTGGAAAACAGTATAGAGATTCCTCAAAAAACTAAAACTAGAACTACCATACGATCCAGCCATCCCACTACTGGGTATTTATCCAAAGAGCTTGAAGTCAGCACTCCCAAAAGTCCTGTGCACCCCAATGTTTATTGCAGCACTGTTTACAATAGCCAAGACGTGGAAGCAACCTAAGTGCCCATCAACAGACGAATGGATAAAGAAGATGTGGTACATATATACAATGGAATACTACTCAGCTGCAAAACAGAACAAAATCATTCCATTTGCAATAACATGGATGGACCTTGAGAGAATTATGTTAAGTGAACTAAGCCAGCAAGAGAAAGATAATCTGTGTATGACTCCACTCACATGAGGAATTTAAAACTATGGACCAAGAACAGTTTAGTGGATACCAGGGGAAAGGTGGGGTGGGGGGTGGGCACAAAGGGTGAAGTGGTGCACCTACAACGTGACTGACAAACATTAATGTACAATTGAAATTTCACAAGATTGTAACCTATCAATAACTCAATAAAAAAAAAATTTAAAAAAAATTAAAAAAAAAAAATAACCAGATGGACAAGTGAAAGGCTGACTTTTCAGGCAGAAAGTCCTCCTTGATTTTAGCAACTTTGAGTCTGCATCTGCATAATAGAAGAGTCAAAATATTTTGGTAACAGTTCAAATTAAAGAAATGATAGGATTACACCAAGGGCTATAGTGGAAGTTGAAACAGTCAACTTGGGGGGCTGCTTTTCTTGAAGTTAGTTCAAAAGGGACGATTCAATATAAATGACTATGTAATCATAAAATTTTTAAACTAAAGTAAATTCTCTCAATCACCACTCTTATTTAACATAGTACTGGAGGTCCTGGCCAGAGCAATCAGGCAAGAAAAAGGAATAAAAGGAATCCAAATAGGGAGGGAAGAAGTGAAATTCTCGCTGTTTGCAGATGACATGATCTTATATATAGAAAACCCCAAAGAATCCATTGGAAAACTTTTAGAAGTAATCGACAACTACAGCAAAGTTGCAGGGTATAAAATCAATTTGCATAAATCAGTAGCATTTCTATATTCTAATAACGAACTAACAGAAAAAGAACTCAAGAACACAATACCATTCACAATCACTACAAAAAGAATAAAATACCTCGGGGTGAATTTAACTAAGGAAGTGAAAGACCTATACAATGAAAATTACAAGGCCTTTCTGAAAGAATTGGATGACAACATAAAGAGATGGAAAGACATTCCATGTACATAGATTGGAAGAATAAACATAGTTAAAATGTCCGTTCTACCTAAAGCAATCTGCAGATTCAACACTATCCCAATCAAAATCCCAATGACATTCTTTACAGAATTAGAACAAAGAATCCTAAAATTCATATGGGGCAACAAAAGACCCCGAATTGCTAAAGCAATCCTGAGAAAAAAGAACACAGCTGGAGGCATCACAATCCCTGACTTCAAAACATACTACAAAGCTACAGTAATCAAAATAGCATGGTACTGGTACAAAAACAGGTTCACAGATCAATGGAACAGAATTGGAAGGCCAGAAATAAAACCACACATCTATGGACAGCTTATCTTCAACAAAGGAGCTGAGGGCATACAATGGAGAAAAGAAAGTCTTTTCAACAAATGGTGCTGGGAAAACTGGAAAGCCATATGTAAAAGAATGAAAATTGACCATTCTTTCTCACCATTCACCAAAATAAACTCAAAATGGATCAAAGACCTAAAGGTGAGACCTGAAATCATAAGGCTTCTAGAAGAAAATGTAGGCAGTACATTCTTTGACATCAGTATTAAAAGGATCTTTTCGGACAGCATGTCTTCTCAGAGAAGGTAGACAATAGAAAGAATAAACAAATGGGACTTCATCAGACTAAAGAGCTTCTTTAAGGCAAATGAAAACAGGATTGAAACAAAAAAAACAACCCACTAACTGGGAAAAAATATTTGCAAGTCATACATCTGACAAAGGCTTAATATCCATAATATTTAAAGAACTCACAACTCAACAACAAAAAATCAAACCCGATCAAAAAATGGGCTGGAGACATGAACAGACATTTCTGCAAAGAAGATATACGGATAGCCAATAGGCACATGAAAAGATGTTCATCATCGCTGATAATCAGGGAAATGCAAATCAAAACTACACTAAGATATCACCTTACACCCATTAGAATGACAAAAATATATAAAACTAATAGTAATAAATATTGGAGAGGTTGTGGAGAAAAAGGAAGCCTCATACACTGCTGGTGGGAATGCCAACTGGTGCAGCTACTATGGAAAACAGTATGGAGATTCCTCAAAAAATTAGGACTACCATACGACCCAGCTAGCCCACTACTGGGTATCTATCCAAAGAGCTTGAAGTCAGCAATTCCAAAAGTCCTATGCACCCCAATGTTCATTGCAGCATTATTTACAATAGCCAAGACGTGGAAGCAACCTAAGTGCCCATTAACAGATGATTGGATAAAGAAGATGTGGTATATATATACAATGGAATACTACTCAGCTGTAAAACAGAACAAAATCGTCCCATTTGCAACAACATGGATGGACCTTGAGGGAATTATGTTAGGTGAAATAAGCCAGTTAGAGAATGACAATCTCTGTATGACTCCACTCATATGAGGAATTTAAAAATGTAGACAAAGAGAACAGATTAGTGGCTACCAGGGGAAAGATGGGGATGGGGGTGGGCACAAAGGGTGAAGGGGTGCACCTACAACACGACTGACAAACAATAATGTACAACTGAAATTTCACAAGATTTTAACCTATCGTTAACTCAATAAAAATTTTTAAAAGACTAAAGTAAATTCTCATTTTATAGACACAAGAAGGAATTCAGAGAAAGTAAGGATGTATGAAAATAGCATAAAATGCAAAATAAGTATTAAGAATTACTTAATCTTTATGATTTCCATCTGAGGTAGGTAAAGCAACATTACCAGTGTAACCACACAATTTAACAACCCAGGACACTAAAAATAAGGGGCATATAAAATTACATAACTTTTTGAAAATATTTATTGATTACATCTTCACTTTATTATGCCTGTGTGCACACAAGAAATGGGTTGTAATATGAAATATATTTTCTACCACATACAGTTCTGCCACAAGGGAATGCAAAATAAAACAGAAACTTCAGAATTTCCATACAGTTAATGCTTCCGGTATGGTTTATATCCCAAGAGAGTGATCCTCACAGACTTCAGGGACAATCATAAAGTTATCCTGTGTTATCAACTTGTCACCAAGTGGCTGGCTGGTCTCCTCAAAGGACTGGACCATATGGAGAGCTCAGCATGAGCCCCTGCTGCTGCTGACAGCGCAGGCATGAGTAGTGGCTGTCAGTCGATCAACGTTGATAAGAGCCCAAGCTGTTGGACCATGAATAGTCTCCATCCATGCCATCCCGACTAGCCTGTTCTGAGGCCCACTGAGCAAGCACTGGGGTGGCCTAAAGACGTCCTCTAAATACAAGTAATGCTATTTTTCAAAGATATGTAGATCATATTGAGGTTAATACAAATCTCAAGACCACGAAGGACGGCTCCAAAGATGGGGAAACAGATGAGTATGTACGCTCCCCACTTCAACAACTCTCTTCAACTTGCCCACTTTTCCTTCCTTTCTCACCACCAGACCCAGCATGCCAAGGAGCCGTCCATAGCAAGTCTTCTTGCACGCTTCTTTGTGAGCCCCACGAGAGCAACTGAAGGAGTACAGATGGCAGCTAACATTCATTGATTCCTGAG
Source organism: Equus asinus (assembly GCF_041296235.1). NCBI lineage: Eukaryota > Metazoa > Chordata > Mammalia > Perissodactyla > Equidae > Equus > Equus asinus. The sequence goes on along the minus strand of NC_091792.1, from coordinate 91,958,019 downwards.
GCTTCTTTTATTTTAAACCAAAGTAATCAATTTATCCTCTCCATTATAGTAGATTGGTTCTTCTGACGTCAAAGAAAATAAAAACAAAATTCAAAAGAATATAGACATATTCTGAAGTAAATGTTTATGAATATTTTCTTTTCTACTTTATAGGACTTAGGCTTTTACTTATACTTTTAAAAATGTTCCTTAACTTAAAAATGGTTATGATGGTAAATTTTACATGTTTCTTAACATAATTTTAAAAGAATTATTTAAAAGGTAATACAAAGGCAGGATATGTACAATACGATGTATTTAAATTCTTAATTTTAAAACTATTAATATTTTGGGCTGTTTTGTTTCTTCTGTTCAGTGTATTTGTGTATAAACTGTAGACATATATTTCTCCGGGTAATGAGGGCAGAATGTAGACAGAGAACTGTGAGCGAGTAAAAAAGGAAGAACTGTACCCAGAGCAAGAGCAGCTGAATAACCCTGATGGTCACATGATAATCAAGTAAAATGAGACTGTGATAATGTGTTACAAGAGGAGGCTTTAATCAGATGTCATAAAAAAAGAAAGAAATGTTCCTTAAAGTTCAAAGATAAAAATATAATACTATGTCCTCGGATTGACCGTGCAACAATATGGCAGGGCAGCCACTGATGCTAGTCCAAGACGACCAGTCACCGGGGCCTATATTCTGGAGATCCTCAGCTCGTTTAGTTCCTATAAGACTGAGAAGGATTTACTTTGAAGATGGGGATTAAATGCAGTGTGATCTCCTGAACTCGATCCTGGAACACTAAAAGTGGAAAAGTGGTGAAATCTGAATAAAGTGCGTGATTTAAGTTAACAGTAATGTCCCAATGTTAATTTTTAAGTTTTGACATACACCATGGTATATAAAGTGTTAACGTTAAGGGAAGCTGGGCAAAGGGTATATAGAGAACTTTCCACATTATCTTTGCAACTTTTCTCTAAAGCTAAAATTATTCCAAAATTAAGTTTATTAAAAGGAGGAGAGGGCACGTAATTAAGGATGTGCCTATGCACACAGAACACAAAACTGCTGTAGTGACGTTCTGATAACACAGCAACAGAGGGGAGCACACAAGCATCATTTCAAACATACCCAGAGAGAAGGCAGGAAGCAGTGATTGGGAGAAGGGCACAAGGGGGCTGCCGTCGCTGGTAATGTCCTATTTCTTGACCCAGATTGGTGGTCGCGTGGTCTGTTCCTTTTATGATAATTCGTTGAACTGTACTTTTCCCTACATCACCCTTCAATAAAAAAGAAGTTAAAAAAACATTTCCCTATTACCGGTAAAGGTTAGAATGAAGACAAGATGTGTCAATAAATGAGATGTATATGTAGGGAAAACGAAAACCTTCATGGAGCCAGTTATAACAGTTAAGTCTAGAATCTTCAGAGCTGGGAAGGATGTTGGAAATTACGGTGTGAACAGTTCTTTACGGACGTAGCCCTGCGGACACCGATGTGGTAGGGCTCGAGGGGCCCAGACATCTGTATTTGAGGCGACTCAGATGCAACCCAGGTCATAAACCATGAACTACCCAGGAAGGGTAAGTCACCTGACTCCAGGCACTCTGCACCTACAGGCCAAAGGTCCAGCCGAGATCCCTGAGATACTCATATTCCACCAGAGAGAAATCACAGTACATTCTAGTAACCTTAAAAGGCTTATCAAAGCTTTTTCTATCACAATGGATTTTTAATCCTATAAGTAACACTGGGTGTTTTCAACATAGTTTAGATTTTTCTACTACCGCTACAGCACTTATACATTTGTTATTTATTATTGTGCAGGACATAATATCACTAGTTTACGCCTTGGCCTCCTTCATGTATAATTCAGTTCACCGTGATTTCTAGGAATGTTTCCGTTGAAAATAATTCTTGCTGAACAACAGTATGATGGCAAATGAAAAGAAGACAACAACAACACTTCACTGGAGACTTAAAATAATAAATCAAGGTGCTCCCTTTTTAATGTGTGGATAGATCGTGTAAATTAAAGAAGAATTTAAGAATATTTTTTAAGAAACAACAGTTTTAGGTAGGCAATTGTAAGGAAGATGACGATCATGCATGCCAAGGCTACATGATTCCTCCACAGGCCCCAAGGTGACAGATCGATGCCCTGGTTTTCCAAAAACTCTTCGCCGGTACATCTGAAATTCAACAGAAAAAGATCATGACTTCATTCTCGTCATCTGTCAAATTTTACTCAGTACATTCACTGCTTCTTAGTTCAAGAAGCCTATAGGTTACCAAGTCTTAAATAACTATCCCTTCATATCTAATAGGGTCACAGTCAATGAGTGCTTACAATTCTGCTAGATACTGTGCTAAGAACCTGCGTACAATAGTTCAGTTAACCCCTAAAACAGCCCAATGGGGCAGATATTATACACATTTAAAAGATGAAGAGACTAAGGTTTAAGGAACTTGGCAAAGTTCACAGACTCACACTTTGAACCAAGTTGCTAGCCTCTCCAAATTCATTTGTTTCCAAATCTATGATGCTGTTTTCCTCAAAGGGCAGAACATTTAATCAAGTAATTTTTCATTTACTCCCAATGGGGAAAACCTCAGCTTGAACAGATGACATCAAAGGCCCTTACAAAGATGATCAAAGCTCTTTATACAACTCATTACCCACAAATCAGCCATGCAAAAGAACACAGGCTAAGAATTCTAAAGCGAGGCAAAGAGGCAAGTAAGGTCTTCCTGCCAGAGTTGCACTCCCTCAGCTCTTGCGCCAAGACTAGAATGAGCATCACAGAGGCTCAGCTCAAGACAACGCCAGCAGGCCCAGTTATCAGGTGTAAGCCTTGCTGGTCGTTGGAAGAGAGCAGGATAGAGTACTCCTATGACAGGTTAGAACAGCACCTGGTACTAAAAATGCTGGGCACAGCCACAATTATTGCCTGGTACCATTTTTCTGCAACTCTCGGAAGTTAGCAGTTCCAAAAAAAATGTCATACTCATATGAAAAGAAAGGGAGTGGGCAGGATGAAGAAAACTCTCTTCACAAAAGTTTTCTGGCAATACTTCAATATAGCAATCTGTCCTCTTATTAAGCATTATTTCTATTCTACTTGAATGGTCATGACATTTAGGAGACTAGCATTCCTTTTTCTTCATTAATTAATGTATCAAAATTAAACCATTAACCAAAATCATCGAAAAGGAAAAGTGTCACTCCAGTTTTGAAGCAACATCCTCTAATTTTATTAAAATCTGCATTTGTTTTATTGACATAATGCAAAAAGTGAGATTTCCTTCTCAGCTTACTGAAATATGTGTTTCTTTCTTTAGAGGACCTACCCTTCAATAGGGAGTATTCCAAGTCAGTTCAAAAATAATAATAATAGGGGCCACCCCGTGGCCGAGCAGTTAGGTTCCCGCGCTCCACTTCGGCAGCCCAGGGTTTCACTGGTTCGGATCCTGGGTGCAGACATGGCACTGCTCATCAGTCCATGCTGAGGCGGCGTCCCACATGCCACAACTAGAAGGACCCACAACTCAAAAAATATACAACTATATACCGAGGGGATTTGGGGAGAAAAAAAGCAGGAAAAAAAAAAGAAGAAGATTGGCTATGGTTGTTAGCTCAGCTGCCAATCTTTAAAAAAATAATAATAATAATAGTAACTGGGCAGACTTTGATGTCATGATGTCTTCTAAATGCAGGAGGAAGAGGCAAGTGCCAGGATTATGGCAGGAAAATGCTCACTCCCTTTCTGCTCCAGCTGCCCTGTCACCTCTCACTACCAGCCCTGGGCTGTTTCACGGGAATCCTCAAGTTCATGGACCCACACGCTTTTCACATAATCTGTACAGTTCAGACACCTCGCTAAAATATCAAAGCAGCTCATTACAAATTCAGATGTTCTGAAAATTAAAACTGAAATCCACAATCAAAACAGCAAAAGGATGTTTTAAAAGGTCCCAAACAAACAATACATAAGAAACATTTCTCCAATTTAAATACAATTTTAACCATAGAATACCGAGGAGTCGTACAGCACTTTCACATGCAATTTCGTGTCCCACAACTCACCTCATGGATAAGAAAATGTAGGCTCAGACAAGGCAGTGTCCCTGAGAGGACTCATAGCAACTCCAAGCCAGCGGCCTCTCTACATCACACAACAGTACGAAACCCCACGAGGACACTGAATGCAAACTTACGTTGCATAGCTACAGGTATCATTTGCTGTTACATTGAGTCCTGGGCAGAAGTTTTGTCCCAAAAATTCGTTATGCTGCAAAGCCTGTAACACAAGAGGGAGCAGGGCAAGGTAAATTTCAAAAAGTTTCCAAAGAATTAGCCCGATCACGTCCTCCTAGTGTAATCTTATTGTCATTTCTAAAAATAAACCAAGCTTCACATTCATAGTCTTTGTCACACCAAAGCAACTAAAATTATTCTCCCTGGAAATCAAGAGGCCTGGGGTTGGGATTTTGGCGTCTAATCAAAGGGAAGCAAAGTATTTGGCCAAGAGGGGAGACTCTGGCTATTATCCCGTAGCTCCTTTCTTCTCTCTCAATGTCATAACACCATAAACTCTATAATTAAAATGATACAGTGGTACTGGATAACTATTGTTAATTTATAGTAACATTATTTTGTATTATTCTTGTTTGTTTTCATCAAAACCAACAATAATTCTTGGGAGTTAGAAAGTCAATTAGGCTATATTAAGACAGTTTTCTTTGCAGTTGATTCACTTTCTAAAGCCAATAGGCCGTAAGTATTATATGGTCTTTGTTTTTCTTATAATTTCCCTTTCAACATCAAATATGTATTTTAGGCTCCCATCCTCTCATTTATTTCCTTATTGAACTGAAATGAACTCTATTTTTTAATATCAATTAGTCAGTCTTCCTCATTCACTATGAGTTATCTCCCCACCCTTCACCTCCTCAAACAACAGGGTGACTGGAGAAATGCCAAGTGACTACCAAGGTGACCTTTGGCCTTATGTTAACCAAAAATAATAGAAAATTCTCATCCATTCCTCCTAAAAGGAAATTCTTGTATGGGAGACTTTCACAGCTCAGGGCTGTGGACAAGAGATGGTTAGGCTTTATTTTGGTTGTTCCTAGCTTGGGAACAATGACTCAGTCACATGACAGACAAGGAAAACTTACTGCATAGCCATATCGAGGAATGCTGAAGTACTGAAGCCACGAGAGCCAAGCCACAACAGTTCTGAGATTTACCAACAGCCCTGAAAATATCTAGGAAAAGCATATACCAAGAATTAGAATAGGTGGAGTGATCTCATGAATTCCAGAGAATACCCTCTTTAAGTCCCCTAGAACCTTGTAAACATTTCTGCTAAGACCAACTCTTTCTTGAAATTCCTTCCACTACTCTAAAGACTTACCATATCCTCTCTGCATGTGTATACCTCTCTATAGCTGAGGCTGTTTATGGTTTTAAAGGAATGACAATATACCTGTAATGTATATTTCATTTAATTGGAAGATCCTGCATTGTCCAGGCTTTTACTTTCTCTCTAACTGCACACCATGGGTGGTCAATAAGTACTGACTGTTCAAATGAGACAACCACAGTATGTTCCCCCCAATAAATAAAACAGAATAGGTCCTGAGCATCTCATGCTCCCTCTACTTCCATAACACGGTGAGATCTGTTATTTACAAGGGTTTGCATTCTATCTCCATCTGACTTTAGCAATACTTTGGGGTTCAGAATGCATACTTAACCCAAAGCCTAGAACTGATACACAGCACTATGTGGTGACATGCAGTATAAAATATGGTCAATATTTTCATTTAAAGCTACCACAAAGCAGTATCACAATGGAAATCCCAGTAAGAGATGGCTACATAAGAAGAGGTCCAGGGGCTAGCCCCGTAGCCAAGTGGTTAAGTTTGCGCACTCCACTTCATGGCCCAGGGTTTCACCAGTTCAGATCCTGGGCACGGACATGGCACCACTCATCAGGCCATGCTGAGGTGATGTCCCACATAGCACAACCAGAGGCACTCAATTAGAATAGACAACTATGTAGTGGGGGGCTTTGGGGAGAAGAGGAAGAAGGAAAAAAGAAGATTGGCAACAGGTGTTAACTCAGGTGGCAATCTTTAAAAAAAAAAAAAGAAGAAGAGGTTCATATAAAACTTCTAACTGGTACCAGGCATGCTGGGATGGGCACAACAATGACAATATTGCTGGTGTAACTACATATTTTTAAACTTGGTCTAGCCAAGCGCTTAACATATAACCAGCAGCATCTGAGTAAAATACAATTTTATGACTGGTTTTTAAAGTTCTATATGCAAACCTTTAAATAATAATAAATCAAAGCATCTAATATACGAAACAAAACATTTTTCTATATTGAAGGACATTTATTGGATGACATTACAGGAAATTTACACAAGGTTTATCACTTTCTCAATAATGTTTAGATTAATAGTTTTCAAACTCAGAAATGGCAGAACTACACTTAGGCAAGAGTTTGTGCTAATTATGTACCTTTTAAAGACATCTACTCTTATTCCTACTCTAGCAGAAAGGACACATGAATTAAACAAATGGGCTAAGCATTCCTATTTCCTGGATGTAGCTGGGGAAATGTGGCAACTGGTTCCCTTCGCGGGCCGATTCATCTACGTGCATGCACAATTTAGGGGCATGTAGGGTTAAGACTAAGTAACCATTTGGAAAAAAAAAAAGGTAAGCAGAAACATATTGATTTAAGAGAATGTCAGCAACCTAGATAGGAGGGGACCTAGTGCTGTGTGGACTCTGGAATTTTCCAGTATTTTTAAAACACTCCTTTCAAAATACAGGAGGAACCCAAGATAGACTAGCCATGCCACATACTGCTCTGTTTCTCATGGAGCTTAGCTTTCCCCTTGGAGAGCAGAAGATCCAAACAGACTGCCTCAGCTGCTAGTTCATCAAGCCAGCAGTTCTCTAACGCCAGCACAGAAGTCAGGCAAGTACCCTGTTGTTTTTATGAGGGAATCTTCTAATCAAAATTTTTCTGGTTTTTGAAGTTCCAATTTATCAAGGTTTCACTATATGTCACCAAAAAGCATCTTTTAAAAGCTCATTTCTAACAAAATGTTAACTAAAGTTCAAGAAAAATCTGGTACATTCTCGAATATAAGCTATCCTTCAATACATGGCCTCCTTAAAGCAAAGAGTCCCATTGACAGAATCCTCAAAGCAGGTTTTACATGACAGGTGATTTGTGGGAGGGAACGAGGGGAAACAATTATTTCTCAGAGAAGCACAGTTCCAACTCACCATCATAAAGACAAAACAGATGGTCATGAGAAGTGTTGCGATGGATACCACACTCTGACCTGCTGCTATAGCCAGTGCCATAGAACTGGCGGAATAAGCCACCATCATAAGGGTAAACATCATGATGAAGAAAGCCTCCACCTTTGGTTTCAGTCCTTAGGAAGAAAAGAGGGGGTTAATCCCACTGCCTAGGTCACTGTGTATTTGGGATTGTTGAATTGTGCAAATAACAATATACTACTTTGAGAAACTAATATCAAAACGAAAAAAATTGATCCCCTATCCAACCACCCTGGATCACCAATTTCATTGTCCCCCCCCGCATATAACCGTATAAAATTATCACACGGTGTTCTTTTTATACTTACTGCATAAGCACTTTTCCATGTACACCTAGGCTCCCTTATGTGTAATTCACAATTTCTGAGTGTCTGAGATGGAGAGCAGCAGGCACACAATTGACCAAAATTCTACTGCCTTCTCTTCTAAGAAGGAAACTTGCCAAGAGCACATTTGTTTTGTCCAGATGTTACCACATTACTCTCCGTTTGCTGTAACTGCATTACATTAGTGAAGAAACTGGGAGATGAGGATTACGTGCCCTGCCAGTGGCTTTAATATCTGGGGGAGAGCTCCAGGACTCTAGTCTCCTGAGAAGAAGTACCACAGAACTCTGGGGTTGAGGATGGGGTTAATGAAGTTTCATAAAACTACTTCATAAAATATAACAGGCTACTATTATGGGTCATTCGATCTGAAAATCTGGAATGGCCGTGAGATCACCAGCCAGGAGTCTGAGGATCTAGGTTTTACGGCTAATTCTTTATGACACACTTCTTATTTGTAAAATAGAAGTCTAAATAAACTCAATCAGTGGATCTCCTCCTATGGTGTTTTGTCAAAAAGATATATGCATATTTCTGGTGTGTTTCATCAGTAAAATATATGGAAATTCTGATGCAATGAGCTTGAGTGAAGCCTAAACACAATGCACACATGAATCTGTCTACATCTATCAAATAAGTATTTTTATTAAACCAAAGCCCCAAGTCATTATCTTTCCCCATCTTCAGATATATATATATACATACATACACACAATATAAATAGACAGGTAATACACATCCCAGCTCCAGCTCCTCCAGCACAGTCTCAAACAGTTTTATGAATTCTTTCCATACTTGTACATGACACACAGCATCTCTCAGTAAAATATAGTTTTATAAATAGTTTAAAAGTTTGGTTTGGGCAAAGTTGTGACAAAAACGTCCTCAGAGATAGTTATTTCAGAACGTGCACAATGGGTAGATGCTCCCATATCTCATGGCTCAGTTTATAGTTTTCAGAACCAAAACATGTTTGCAGAAAGAAATTAGCATCCCCTCATATCCACGACTAAAGGCACAGACATTTTATCTTATTGCTTACCTAACAAGAAGTATGTTATACAAGTAAATATGATACTTGGTAACATCCTCATGGGCAGTAAATCAGATAACAGTTTTCCAAGGAAATAAGACGACACTCTGTAGTATCCACTGATGTATTCATGTCTAAAGAACAAAAACTCATATCATACATCCTACATTAGCTTGAGAAGGCACAAGCCAGGTGATTAAACCACTTGCTTAACAGATTTCTGCTGCCACCAGGGGTTTAACACCTACTGCTTCTCACATCCTTGAGGTTAACCCGCCACCTTACATCCCTGTCAGCTTCAGGCACCCACTGTCCTGGGACGTCATCCCAGAGGAGCTCTGTGCAATGAGCCCTCTTCTCATCACAGAGCCCCCTCCGCACACCGCCCACTTTGCCCTCGGAACACCCACCCACTCCAGGTAGCCAGGTTCTGCATCTCCCATGACAACGGCTCTCCTTGCAGACCAGCATGTCAGCAGCTGATCTCAGTAATCAGAGAGACTTCTCTTTCTCCCAACTTCTGATTATGAAGAAGCCCACCAACGCAGGGGGCTTGGCCATCCCCAAGCCCCCCAGCGCAGCTTCGATCACTAAATTTCCTACTTCTTCCACTCTCATGATAAAAGACGAAAACAGCACTTCTTCCGTTAGTGATCATGCCTGCCAACCAGACAGCCCGTCAGCTATCAAATCCTATTTTCTCCCCTCTGAAGTTCTAGACCCCTCCTCTTCCTGACATCTTGCTCCTGTAACTCCAAACTCTTCCACCAACATCCTCACTCTTTCCCTCTCTAATGAATCCTTTCCTCAGCATGTAAATATGGGCAAATCTCTGCCAACATTGAAAAACACAAGAAACAAAACAGCCCGCTCTTTATTTTAAGGCTGTCCTCTCTCGCTTTCTGTTCCCTTCCATTGAGGGCTAAGCTTGGTCTACATTCTCTGTCAATTTTATCTCCCCACTTCCAATTTGCTCCTCAATTAACACCTTTCTCTCTAACAAGCCCATCAAACCGCTTGTGAAGGTCATCATGACTTCTTATTTGCTAAAAATAAAAGATCCTTTCAGCCTCTTTATTGCTTGCTTTCTCTGCAGCATTTGGATTTCCTAGCTATGTCCTAATCTTAAGACTCCTTTCTCCCTTGGTATCAGGCCCTCATATTTTCCTCTCAGACTCTGGCTGCTTTTTCACCATCAACATCGGCAACCCCTAGGAACCGATCGTGGCCTGATTCTGGATGTGACCAGTGTGATCAACAGCCCTGATAATGGACAGCCCCCTTCCCGGAACAGACAGCTACTCACATGAAGAGCTTCTTCTCCACCACGAAGAGCTCCACGGCCGACACGCTGCTGAAACACTGGTTGGTCGTCAGGAAGAAGAGCACCCCAGCTCTGCGATGAGAGAAAGGGAACAAAAGCACCACAATCGATCAAACCTTCTGAGGTCAATTTTCTAACCGCAAAGTTCTTTCCTCATACCACGTTAGGCAGGCAACTGTTCTGGCTAAAACAGAGAGGAAGTATGAGCCCCATTGGGTCTCTCCCGGACCCCTGCGTCTCCACAGTGTACCCCAGGAACTGCGTACAGCACAGTTTGAAATTCCCAGTCCTGGGCTGCTATGGATTGAACTGTGTGCCCCCAGTTCCCATGCTGAAGCCCCGACTCTCAACGTGATGACGTTTAGTGATGGTGTCTTTGGGAGGCAATCAGGTTTAGATGAGGTCATGAGGATAGCGCCCTCATGATGGGATTAGTGCCCTTAGAAGAAAAAAGAGACACATCAGAGCTCTCTCTGCCATGCGAGGACACAGCAAGAAGGCAGCAAGCCAGAGGAGGGCCCCACGTCAGAACGCAACCATCTCCAGAACTGTAAGAAATATACTTCTGTTGTTTAAGCACCCAGTCTGTGGTTCTTTGCTAGGCAGCCATGCTGACGATTACATAGGTCATAAAAATACTATCACCTTGAATTTTAACTAGCAAAAACACCAAGTACCATTCTTATGTCCGAACAAAGAAACGATGAGTCAAATGAAGCCTGCAACAGTTAAAAACCTTTATTGGCCAATTTTTAAAAGTTGAGTAAAGAAGAATCTAAGACACGAGGTGGCAAAATGAAAGAAGCAGAGGGAGACCTCTGCCAACACCTTATCACATATACACATCCACCACACAACCGTCAGCAGAGCCTTCATATTATCCTCCATGACACATCCCCAACACGGTTTCCAACGTGCTCAACAAAGAAAATAAAGTGATGCTTACAAAGGAAAAATTAATTTGTGCAACTGTATGAAAAGGAAGACTATTAATGCTTCTTTCTCAATAAAATAAATAAGGTTTAAAAAAGGAAAGTACACAGCTAATCTCCACTTCAATAGAAACATGGATTTTATGAAAGCACGCCAACATCCCTAAAGCAGTGTTGGGCCTCCCTTCACAGACTAATAATTTAACTGACATTCAGGATGTGAGTTGAAACTGAAAGAGATAAAGTGGCACATCATTTAAATGACACAAAAATAAGAGAATGTTTTAAAACATGTAAACCCAAGCGTACAATCCCAAAAAGAAAGAAAGAAGCCATAGACACTCAGAATTGTTTTTAACACCGAAAAAATAAAGAACTTAAGGAACAGGCTGTTTTAAAAGTATATGTTTATACAATAATTAATGAATAGAAAATAGCCAGGCCTACTTCACAAGCAGCTATGCAAACTTCTATGCACAAAAAAGCCTATCAAAGTAAAAGCTAATTTCAGAAACATGGGACACAGCAGCAATTCAGCTCAATTTGTAATAAGTCTTATATCTAATGGTACAATAACGTTCATAATGATTCTGAACCAGTAGATAGTGAAATGCCTTCTAAATCATAAGATAATTTATTTTATAGTGAATACAGTTTTTATTGTTAAAGAATTTAATGTATTCTAATTCTTTTCGAGGTGGTAATCCATGTCTGTAATATCTACTTATTGTTTCAAATTTTTTTAAAATATCTCTTTTCTTAATATACATTAATTGGTTTAGCTATCACCACAACCCTGTAATGCAATTATTAGGTCAAAGAAGCTCATACTCTACACGCGATTAAAACCCAGCTTGTCAGTTTACCAGTCAGAGAAAGAGCAAAGAGAGCATCTCTCTGGGATAATTCATTCCCAAAGAAGGAAACCAAACTACTAGCCTCTCAAGCAATTTCAAACGATGAAAAAGTGGTAGCAAGATTAAAACAAATTAAAATAAATCCAATGCCCTATTTCTCCCTAAGACATTTGAAGAAATAGCTAAAGCTCTTCATTTTTCTGGATTCTTCTACCAAGAGCTTTAATGGCTAGATTTCCAGTTCTTCTTTAAAATTCCAATTGATAACAGGTTTCCCAATATATTTTTCCCAAATGCTTCCCAATGCACAACACAAAAGGTCCACAGGCTCTAGATCCTACGATATATAATCTGTGCTTGGTGAAAATATGGACTTTACAAAGGGTACAAACCATCAACCACTAGCAACTTTGGAAACAAGCCAGAGAAGAAAGCCCTCAGGGAAGGCAAAGAGAAAAGCAATGATATAACTCTGGAAAAGAGCTACAATAATCATCTCACAGTAAAGTAACACTATCTGACTCCATGCAGGAGATATTTTAATTTAGCTGAGTGAGGAATTGACCTTGATACTTATTCCTTCTTTCATAAATAATCACCCTTTTCCAGACATCAAAACAGACTCAACTTAAGTTACTGCAACTTTTCTCAATGGTACAATGAGGATAACACCATTCGCCTCTCTGGCCAGGAGGGTAACCTGAGACTGTGGGTGTAAAGCTCGGAGCACAGAGCCTGGCACAGTGCAGCTCTTCCTACACGAATCCCAAGGAGACTGCCGGCTGTGAGGCTGACGTCTATTCAGAGCGTGCTAGACTCCATCACAAAGTCTCATCCTGAAACAGTATCTTTAGGGGCACTGTACACCTAAAACGAGGTAAGGTAAACTAACATTAAGTGCTAACCACATAACAGAAAAGATTGAGTCCCATCTACCTCCCCACATCAAATAAATCAAAAAACAGAAAGGAAATTAACTCACAGGCAAGAAAAGAAAAAAATAGATAAACTAGAACTGGACTGTGTCAAAGTTTAAAACTTTCGTGCATCAAAGGTCACTCTCAACAGAGTGAGAAGACAACCCACAGGATGGCAGGAAATATTTGCAAATTTGTATCTGATAAGGAGTTAATATCTAGAATAAAGAACTCTTATACTTCAACGATAAAAAAAAAAGAATCCCATTTAAAAAGGGGCAAGGGATTTGAATAGACATTTCTCCAAAGAAGATATGCAAATGATCAATAAGCATATGAAAAGATACTTAACAACACTAACCATTAGGGAAATGCAAATGAAAACCTCAACGAGATAACACTTCATACCAATTAGGGTGGCAATTATTTTTTTTAAAAAAACAGAAAATAACAGGAATTGGCACAGCTGGGGAAGAAACTGAAACCCTTGTGCACTGCTGGTAGGAATGCAAAATGGTGCAGCTGCTGCAGAAGACAGGATGGCGGTTCCTCAAAAAGTTAATGGAATTACCGAATGATCCAGTAATTCCACTTCTGGGTATAAACCCAAAAGAATTTAAAGCAGAGACTTAAACAGATGTTTATTTGTACACCCACGTTCACAGCAGCATTATTCACAACAGCCAAAATGTGAAAACAACCCAGAAGTCCATGGACAGATAAATGGATAAACAAAATATGGTATATCCATACAGTAGAATATTATTGAGCCTTTTAAAAGAAAGAAATTCTGACACATGATACAATATGGATGAACCCTGAAGACATTATGCCAAGGGAAATAAGCTAGTCACCAAAGGACAAATACTGTATGATTCCACTTATAAGAGGTACATAGAGTGGTCAAATTCAGAGACAGAAAGTACAATGGGGACTTCCAGGGGCTAGGGAAGGGGGACTGGGGAGTTATTGTTCAGTGGGTACGGAGATTCAGTTTGGGGAGATGAGAAAAGATCTGGAGTGGACAGTCCCGCTGGTTGAACAACAATGGGAATGTAATTAATGCCACTGAATTGTACACTTAAACCTGGTAAAGAGGGTAAATTTTATGTTCTATTTTACCACTGCATATATATATACATATATGAAAATTAACTCACCAGTTCAGCTTTCAGCTCACTGACTGATCCTACTCCTCAATTTACTCTGTACTTGTCTCAAATTCAAATTCTTAGTGCATTTTTCCTATGCTTGAAAAAAGTGACAGCAATTTCTCAAAATCAAGATCTGAATTTACTTACCTATTCTGGATTCCTGCAGAGTCCATTTTTAGATCATAGAAAATGGCACCTATAACCAGTCCCAGGATGGCTGTTATAATTATCTTTTTGAAAAGAAAAAACAGTTTCAATTAAAGGTGAAAACTTAACACATCATTTATTATTATAATATATGGCTACATCATCAAATCTCTCCATTGAGATCCTTTAAATGGCTTGGCCAAGGTCCTTGGGAGAATATAAAACAGTGTAGGTTATTAGACTGCTCTCTAAATTAAAGTAGAAAATCATCTGAGTGTTAGGAAGACTAACAGGAGAACAAAGGAGACTACTGGAAAAGCAAGACTCCTCCCGGTGCTACACCAGGCACCACCAGTTCAGGGTCCAGTTCAGGCTCCTGGGCCTGGGAATGTGGCAGAACAACACAAGTGCCTAGGAAAGTAGTTTGGGGAATAAAATTAAGTGACCTGAACTCTCAACCTTTGTGCTAGTGAACATGCGTAGTTTTATATTTCAAGAGGTTCAAGTAAAAACAAGATGTCTTTATTCTTAACATTAAAAATAAATAAAATTTTTAAAGCACTACATAAATAAATTGTAACAATGGAACTTTGCATGTTAAGGAAGGAAGAGTGGGCTGGGGCCTGTCTATCGGACCTGGGTGGGGAGTCCACTCCTGCACCGGAAAAGTGCATTGTCTCCATCACCAAGGCATTCAGCCAGCTTTCTGTGAAGGCATCCAACTGCTTCCATTACCCATTCTGCTGTCACTGCTTCTCCAGCAACCTCAGCCCGTAGGGCCCACAGCCAACAGTTAGAACTAAGCTGCCAATTCTTTGCCACTCTTTCCTACCTTCACTTACTCAATCTGTTTGACGACCCCTAAGAAGACTGGATAAACATCACTTTTGTTTTTAAGATTGGTAAACTGTCACTTAAGGACACTTCTATAAGCAAAGTTTTAAGGGCTATATTATGATATAATTTATTTAAGGAAATTCTACTTACTATACTTTTATATTGTATTAAATATAAGAAATAGTAATTGAAAGAAAACGAAATATCCCACCATATGCCTTAGAACCTTCAAAGTTCAAAAAAAGTCTTAGCGCTACAATAGTGCAATGGTATCGAGGCTTGAAGTAACATGTCAAGTGCACTTCCGGCATGAAGCAAACCAAACTGAAAAACAGGATCAAGCTCTGTGAAGACCACAGTCTGGAAAGAACATGATCTGTGATTCCTTAAAAATTCCCTTGCTAAATAAGACAGTCAGAAATTTGAAAAAAAATCTGTTATCCTGGCATATTTTAATTACCTTCAGAACACATTGTGCTTCATGTCAACAAATCAAGCTTGCAAAACAAAGGATGATAACTCCATCAACATGTATGCACATGTATACATGTCTACACCTTCACACAGTGCAACCTGAAGAATATGCAGAATTTCATTTAAATTGGACACTTCCGTGCTTTGTTTCTTTTGCATTCAAACTTGGTATCTTACACTAACAGATGTTTCCTAAAGGTAGCAAAGTTCTAAAAGTATTTTCAAAGTCAGCCTTCAAACACTTGACAAAATGATTAATCCCGTACTTTGGCCATGCTTTTACAAGGTGTGTCTGTTATTCTTTCTTGCATTAAGGAAAAGAAAAACAGGCAAACTAAACATTGCTCAACGGAGCAGGCAAAGAGATATTCTACGAGTTCTGTACATCTGGCCTCTGTTTTGAACAGAACGAAAAGAAGAAAGTCCCTAATGTTATTCTGTCTTTCGTCAAATGTGTTTACTAACATTTCTCAAAGTGAGTTCTGGGGGGATGTTTATGGCCTTCATTAAAAAAATTAATACCTAGTCAAATGCTAAACATGCTAATGAATCTCCAAGAGACAAGACAGTGTTTTCCAAATTGATTTAATCAGAAAACCCTTGGCTGAGGAAATGAGCATTAAACCTTCCTATACAGATAATCCATTCACACCAAGATCTTCCAAATATCAGAAGCAAAGTCTGAGTCATGCAAATGACTAAGTGTGGCTGTCAGACTGCTGATGAAGATTATCAGCAGGAAACCATAACACATTTTAATAGCTCCTCATTCAAATACTTAGAGAATAAATGACATTCATAGAAGATTAAAAGCCCTAAACCTACCCCACAGGCCAAACAGGGCCTGTCGCCTATTTCTGTTCAACCCATGAGCTAAGAATAGTTTTGACCATTTTTTTAACAGCTGAAAGAAAGAATATTTCTTGCCATTTGAAAATTATGTGAAATTCAAATTCCAGTGTCCATGGAGTTTTACTGGAACACAGCCAAGATCATTTGCTTATGTACGATCTATGGCTGCTTTCTCACTAAAATGGCAGAGCTGAGGGGCCCGCTCGGTGGCACAGCGGTTAAGTGCGCATGTTCTGCTTCAGTGGCCGGGGTTCGCAGATTCGGATCCCGGATGCAGACATGGTACCGCTTGGCAAGCCATTCTGTGGTAGGCGTCCCACATAGAAAGTAGAGGAAGATGGGCATGGATGTTAGCTCAGGGCCAGTCTTCCTCAGCAAAACGAGGAGGATTGGCGGCAGATGTTAGCTCAGGGCTAATCTTCCTCAAAAATAAATAAATAATAAAATGGCGGAGTTGACTACCTGAGACAAGGAGCACATGGCCTGCAAAGCCTAAAGTACTGACTATCTGGCCCTTTACAAAAAGGTATGCCTCCTCCTGTCCTAAGCTAACAGTCCAGTATTGACAAATCTGACCATGAGTTGCCCTTCCAAGCAGATGCAAGTCTGTCCTTATTCTACGAGATGGCCACAGCTCTGGACACTGCTGGGATTCCTTTTGTGGAAGTGAGTTCACTGAGGAGGCAAATAGGCTGAACAGGCCACCTACAGGCACTAGACCCGGGGTTTGCATTCTGAAGGAAGCCTAGCACCAAAAGATGCAGAATCATGGTGTATTAGAAATAGCTCCACATTCTAATCATGCCCTGCCTAGAACTACCACGTGACTGGACAAGATCCTTATGAACCATTGTTAGAGGCAAGAGAAATTTAAGTTACTTTCCAAGTAAAAAAATCTGCTGCAAAACACACACTCAAGAATCAACTCCATGACATCAACTCACTGTGGAATCATGAGTAACCAGGTTGACCCCATTTTTGCACTGCTGGATGCAAGCTCCCAAATGCAGCACGCGATCAGTAAGCACTCGTTGAATGAATCGGTGAATGAACACAGACAGCTAACAAAAAACCCCAAATGTAGCTAAACATTTCCTTTGCAATTTTTGAAAAAAAAAAATTTCTACAAAGATTATCCACTACAGCTTGCCTAAATCAACAAAAATTCTTAAAAAAAGTTTTCCATAAGTAAAAACTTAATTGTGTTTTACTTGTTCTATTGGCTACTTCTATATCCCAAATGGAGCGGGGATAAATAAATGGAAGGGTGGGTAGAAGATAAACAAATTCCTAAGATAAACTCTATCAGAACCCAAAGTTCCCACACGAGTATTTCACAGCATAATTAGAAGAATCTGTCAGTTACCTGAGCTATAGAGGCCTGGGGATTGCCCAGTAGGTTTTTGAATGAACGCTTGGAAATCCATTTGAGTTGATGAAAGAAGGAGGAGACATAGGTGATCTCCTTGAAGGCTATGCTCTTCTTGCTTTTCTGAGCCCCTGAGAGTTGATCTAACTCAGCTTTCGTTTCTCTGAAGAAGGTAGAGTTGCCATAAAACTCAGCTAATTTTTCTAAGAGAGACAAATCTCTCTGGGAAGGCTCTTCAGTCTCCCTGGCTTTGGAATAAAAGTAGATAAAGAAGGGAAACATTATTAACAAAATAACAACTGATTTAGCCCATTTTTCTGTAGCCCTTTCTTAGATTCTTCTTTAATATCTTAATTCTAAAGCTTGAGTATAAAAAAATTATTAGATCTCTCATTGCTTTTTACATTAAAAAGATACATGGTTAATTGGCCTACTCCCATAAACTTATGGATCCAGCAAAACCACTGAGCTTTTCCTAACTATAATATTTGGACCCTAATACTTTTATCATACTTCTTATCATAGGGAGTTATAAGTCCTAATATAAAAACCTAATCCTTGCTTTCTTCTATGTGCAAATGCATAAATTGCCAAGTTTCTTATTTCAAAACACTATATAAATAAGATGGGCACTTTTTTTTAATGGAAACTACCCTTAAAACTGATACCATCATACAAATGCTCATTTGCAAATTAAATCAAAAACACAGCATTCATGAACAACAGAATCTGTGTCGACTGGTGCTGTAGACTGAATGTTTGTGTCCCCTCAAATTTCATATGCTGAAAGTAATCCCGAGTGTGATGCTATTTGGAAGTGGGCCATTTGATAGAAGATTAGGTCATGAGGGTGGAACCCTCATGAATGGGATCAGTGCCCTTATAAAAGTGGCTCAGAGAGCTCTTTGTGTGCCTCCTTCCACCACGTGAGGAGGCAACAAGAAGATGGCCGTCTATGAACCAGGAAGTGGCCCCCAGCTGGACATCAAACCTGCCGGCACCTTGACCTCGGACTTCCCAGTCTCCAGAACTGTGAGAAATAAATGTTTGTCCTTTAAGCCACCTAGTCCATGGTATTTCTGTTATAGCAGCCTGAAAGGACTAAGACAACTGGTATCAGAGGACAGCTTTAATATAAATTCGAAGGCACATTTTAATGAGCTACCGCATTGCTAAACTCCAGCTAATTTTATTGGGTAATAATCTGTGACTCTCAACAGATTCACATACCTTCACCTTCTGGGTCCTCTCTGTTTAATAACACAGCAGAAGAGTCTCCATTAATGACATCCAGGAAGAAGTCTGCAGGGTTATTATAGGGCTCACAATGGTAACCTACAAAAGAAGGCAACTCAAGTACACGAAACTTGATGGTTTTGGAAAATAAAGAGGACTCACTTTCAGAGGGCGAAGCTGGAGGAGACTGACTCTAACAACTTCTCCCTCATCTTCTTTCTCTCTTTTCCCCCTTGCTAATTACCCTTTCTTTTAATATATTCAGTCACACAGTACCTCAACAACTCTCTATCTCCCAGCAAAAAAATATACTCCAAACCAATCTTGGACTCTCAGAAAGTCTTGCGTTAGTGCTTGGTCCTTACGCATCATAATTCATGAGACCTGAAACAGCGATCAATATGCTCGGGTGCTTATCAGAAATTCTTCTAAACTCTAAATATAGGTCCAAGAAAAAAAATACAACTTGAAAAATAAATGTTGTAGCTAGGGCCAATGCTCCTCAAAGCAAAGCAACAAGCAAAGCCAGCTAAGGCACAGCAGGACTGTGACTACAAGAGGCCTGGGTGTGTTCTGTCGTCTGAGGTCACCTAGGGACTGCCAGAATGCCAGGACCCACGTCAGCAATGGCTGCTTCTCTACCTACTAAATTCAAGTCCAAATTATCAGCTGTTTGGCTGCTGTAATTCCAACACAGAGAATAAATCACCAGAGAAGCATTCTCAAGAAAACGTGACCAGCACGGCACACTGGAGGCTTACCTCCACTTCTTGCAGCATGATCATCGGAACTCAACTTGGCCCGTAGTCTGACTCTTAAATTCATCTCCCCCAGACTCCCTAGACCCACGTATGTTTGATTGTTTTAATGATAGATTAAACAAAAACAAATTAAGAAAGATAGCTAGGGAATATTTTAAACTATATTTTGAATCATGAAGCAGCATCCATGACCACACATCTCTAAAATGAAGCCGACTACGTGAGTCATAAAAAAATTACAACTTTGAATTTGAAATAGAACCAGGCAGTGCAGAACTGTCAGAAATGTTGGCCCATTAAAGTCAGACTTACAACCAGCCTTTCTATTGACTGGTATTATCACTCACACACACTCAAGACCTAAATCTGCAATCTAGTATTACTAGAAAATTAAGTAGCATCTCCACAAACCCTCATCAAGGTAAACCAACATCCCATGCAAGGGGAACAAATGGTAAAGCCTGACCTGTTATATGGTCAAGAAGACAAATGATTCCGCGGTATTAGCCCTTTCCAAAAATGTTCAACCAACAAATAACTGGCTAGGAAGCTAATATATTAATTGAACTGTCAGGAAAAGGTCACCAGAACCGGGAAGCAGAACAGATCTCGGCCCAGGAGAAACACTCACACACTCAGAGGCATGCATACTCCAATAGGAAAGGAAGGACACCTAAGTAAAAAGCTAATGCTACAAAATGAAGAAAACCATTCTAGCACCAAACTGACCAAAGATGTTCTGGAGTGACGGAACTCACGGTATGTCTACTCCAAGATCAAACAGCACTCCCACTGACCTCCTTTGTTCTCTTTCAGGACCCTCGTAATGAAGGATCTTACTGCATAAAAAAGTCAACCATACCAGCTGATGCAAAGTACCCCAAGGCCTCTTGAGCAGGCCCATGGAACATTAGTTTTCCCGAGGCCAGCAAGGTGAGGCTGTCAAACAACTTGAAGATGGAATAACGAGGCTGATGAATGGAGAAGATGATCGTTCGTCCCTGTTTAGACATCCTAAGTTAAAGGGAAGAAAATAACAAGTCATTAAACATCTGAAAGTTTCACTTCTTGGCAAAATACTTTATTCCTGCTTTTATCATTTGTTCCTGGTTCAACTTGATTATCTCTTACTAACTTTTCATCTCACATTATCTAACCAATAGTTAGGGGACCTAAATTCAATGCTTTTATTAAAGTACAAGGTTTCTTAAAACGTGTTCCATGGACAGTCTAGAATCAACCAGAACATTAATTGAAACTGCAGATTCTTGGACAGTCTTTCCCAGACCTACTGAGTCTAGGGAATCCATATTTTTAACAAGCACCCAGGTAGCCTGTAAGTACACTCAAGTCTGAGAACTTGTTATAGACTAAATATTAAAATAATGGTTGTATGCTCCGTTCCCATGGATCATGTACGTATTCTAGCTCCTTAGGAATTAGTATTCATTCTTCTGTCCTAAGAATGCAATTAACATTGCTATGTTTTTGCTAAATACTTTATAGATAACCTCATCTTAATTTTCACAATACTTTCACAAGGCAGTACCAATATTATTACTAGATATTATTACCTTCATTTCATAGGTAAGGCTTAGAGGGTTAAGCAACTGGCCCCAAGGTTCACAGTTAGTACGGAGCAGGGCTGGGATTTGACCCCGGTCTAATTCCGTGGCCAAAACATTGCTCAGCTACCTTTACACAGGAGCTACTACTTATGGGTAAAAGAAACAAAGGCCAAAATCACTCCTTAAAAACTGTTATTATTGAAAATATTTTATGAGGAGAATCACATCAATTTAAGCATTTTCTAAGCTATACGCTGGCAGCATGTACAGGTTTGTCATGCTTCAAAGGGGATCAGGCCAATACAGCAATCATTTCCATATAATGTGGAATAGAAGTAGCTGAGAGTTCCTCGTAAGCAAAATAGGAGACTATAACCCAGTCTGAAGATGACGTAAGCAGGGTGTTGACGAGCGAGAAAGGGTAGTCGAGGTGGAAGAACATGGCAAACAAAGTGTGCGGTAACAAGATCTACTCAGGCAACTACACGGAGTTCATTGCAGAGCTGAGGTGTATGTGAGGGGGTTGGGGCTGCAGGAGGGGGGAGAAGCTAACAAAAGACTGCAGCAAAAAACAAGCCCACGATGAATCCCTTCTCTCAGAACTGGAACTTTAGGCAGTAGGCAATAAGAAGCCAGTAAAGGACTGGAGGTAGGGAAGTGGATTGGTGTGAGAGCCTTACTAGTCTAAGTGTGGTCTTAGGATCAGTGGCATCAGTATCATATCTCCTGTTAGAAACGGAGACTCTTGGGCTCCACTTCAGAGCTGTAGATACAGAATCCGCATTTTAACCAGAGCCCAGGTGATTAGTGTACACAGTGGAGCATGAGAAAGATGCTTGTGTGCTAACTAGTCCAAAACATAATGAAAGATAGTCCAGTACTCCGTATCAATTCATCATTCTCTAATGAACACTGTTAACATAGGTACAGGTAATAAAAATATCATGGATGTATTCTCTAACTGAACTGGAACCTCAGATCTGCTACTTGGCATCTTCACTTATATCATGCAATTGACATCTCAAATGTTAAGATGTCTAAAATTTTAGACATCTTCCAATCTTCCCATTTCTTCTCATCCTCACATAGAGACTTGCTTACAAGGGCACAGGCATCAAAGGAAGCAAGGTAATGATAAGGAGGGGATGCCATATGAAGGCGGTGTGTCTGGCAGCTTTTAAAAAAAATGGGGCAGGGGACAGGGTCCCAGAGATGGTGGGCAGAGTGACTGGGAGATTGGTTACACTGAACAATTAAGTTAGCTGACTGAGTAAGTAAGTAAATATAATGAGATAATGGGAGCCAAGTTTCTCACTATCTGAAAAGTCATTCACAAACATGGAAAGGGTGAAGACTGAAAAGAACACTCAAGTGTTAGATTGGAATTGGAAATATTATTATGAATTCATGGGTTTTTTAATATATACATACTAACAGATAAAGCGGTAGTGATAGGCCTATGTTGACACGTGTCATTCTATTCAAACTATATACATACACACAATATACATTCAATATATTTCCAAATAAACATAGAAATATATTTCTATGTTAGGTATACACTCATTCACATGCACACACACGTACACGTGTATTTCCTGGGCCTATCTCCTAAGAGGGTCTAGAAGCAATGACATTCCAGTAGTAGTGCGCACACTAAGTAATCAGATCTTGGTTTCTAAATTGTAACTACCCCAGAAGAAACCAGAACTAATGGCCGACACGCAAAAAGTACAAGATGAGCCTGGAACATCTTTTTGAGCAAAATGTAAAGAAATACTTGAAAAATGACTAGGGACATGTCAAAAGGACACAAAAGCCAAATTGAAGGGGCTTCCACTGGATAAATCAGAGTTAATTTGATCACAAAAATAAATAACAGATTATAACCCACTGAATAAAATAAGAATATGAGTAAACATAAATGAATAGAGACGTAGGAAATCTTCTTCCTTACAGTAGAATGCCAACTAATATATGTAAAAAGCATGAGGGAAATAGAAAATCACCACCTGGCAACCATCACACTAGTATCTGATACAGGCAAGAGTTGTTAGCACATGCTAAAACCGGTGAGTGGAGATTTGCTGAGGAACAGGATATTGGCATAATATCCAATTATCTCCTCCAACAAAATACTAATCAATTACAAAGGGAAAAATAGTTATTTCACAGCAGAGAAACCCAGCAGACACCAACATGACCAGGTGATGAAGGCTAACATCACTGGGGGTGGGAGAAGTCAAAATCATGCAGCCCCTGGTGTTATGCACAGAGAAGAACACACTATCATTTCTGTGTTGTCCCTGCCAAGAAATCACGGCCTGAGTCCGGTCATGAGGAAACAGTGGAAGGACCCCAGGTTGAGGGTCACTCTAGGAAATGTACTCTTGAACATGGGCGAGAACATGAGAGGAAGGGAAAGATGAACTGTCCAGGATTGGAAAAAACTGAAAAGGAAAGTTTCTGTAGAGGATCCTGACCCAGAAAGGAAAAAGGGACACTGCTGGTACAGCTGGTGACGTCTGGCCAGAGTCTCTGGATTAGATGGTGGCAAGGGCATCAATGTTGACTTTCTGGCTGGGAGGTATGTAAGGTGGTAGTGTAGGAGGAGTGTCCTTGTTTTTGAGTTACAGTCCAGAATATTTAGGGGTGACGGGGCACGATGTCAGAGAAAGCCTATGGTAAGAGAAAAGCGATACAGGAAGATCAAATGCACTTAAACGGTAACAGTTGGGGAATCTAGGAAAGGGGACATGGGATTTCTTTGCACTACTCTTGTAACTTTTCTCTAAGGTTGAAACTTTTTAAAAATTAAAAAGATGTCCAAAACGTATCTTTTGAAATTTCTCCTATAAACATGTTTCTCCCACAGACTTCTCTCTTGATAAAAGGAAATACCATTCCTTTTACCCCATTCTTCCAAATCTTCCCAAATGTTAGAATTCATTCTCGCCATAATCACACCCCACATCCAATTCATCAGTTAATCCTATTGGTTCTATCTTCAAAATTCATCCAGAATCTACCCACTTCTCACCACCTCACCACTACCATCCTAGTCAAAGCCAACATCGTATCTCAACTGAGCCACTCACTACAAGCAGCCTCCTGACTGGCTTCCTTACGCTCACCCTTGCTCAGTTATACTCTTTTGCCTACACAGCTGCCACTCCTCTGTTCTAAAACTCTCTAAAAGGTTCCCATGTCACCTAGAGACAGTAAAAGCCACAGTTCTTACAGTGGCCTACAAAAAGCCTGTATAATGTGCCATCCACTCAATTCCATCTCATGTCCTATGCTAACTGTTATGGACTGAAGAATCATGTCCCTCCCCCCCAGAATTCATGTGTTGAAGTCCTAAGCCCCAGTACCTCAGAAAGTAACTATATTTGGAGACAGGCTCTTTAAAGATGTAATTAAGGTTAAATAAGGTCATATGGGTGGGCTTTAACCCAATAAGGATCAGCAGCCTTATAAGAAGAAGAGATCAGGACACAGACACACCAAGGGAGGATGAAGTGAAGACACAGGGAGAAGGAGCTACCTATAAGCCAAAGAGAGAGTCCTCAGAAAACACCTTGATCTTGAACTTCTAGCCTCCAAGACCATGAGAAAAATAAATTACTGCTGTTTACGCCACCCAGTTTGTGGAACTTGGCTCTGGCAGCCCAAGCAAACTAATAGATCCACAAACCTCCATCACCTTAGATCACTGGGTTCTAGTCCCTCTGGCCTCTTTGATGTTCCAAACTCATCAGGCACACTCTGCCTCAGGGCCACTGGCTATTCCCTCCAACTAGAACTCTCTTCTCCCAGATATCCAGGTCTCGCTCACTTGTTCCCAGCTCAAACAGTACATCACTGAGGTCTCCTCCGGCACTTTATCAGGAAGGTGACACCTCTACCCCCATCACTGCCGTCTTCCCTACACTCTAACCCTGCCTCATTTTTCTTCAAACACTTTATTTGTTAATTGACTATTGCCCTCCAACAAAGAAAGAAGAAATTTTTGTCTGTTGTGCTCACTGCTGAATCCCCTGCACCCAAGAATAATATCTGGAACATAGCAGTTGACCAGATACTGGATGAATAAAATAATAATGTTCCCATAGCATTTACCTCTTCAGGAGCAAAAGGACAGCATTTGCTGTGCTCGAGTCTAAGCCAGTTGTGGGCTCATCCAGGAACAAGATGGATGGATCAGTTATAAGCTCCATTCCAATACTCGTCCTTTTTCTTTCTCCTCCAGACACACCACGGATAAACTGAGTTCCAATCTAAAATGCAAATATTATTATCAGCCACTATCGTCTGTTGACCTCCTAACACGTGCCAAACTGGTATGAGGTACCTTATCTCATTATCCCCACCTATTCTGAACAGCAAGTAAATGAGTATCTGGGAACAGAGGTAGGTTTCTCTTTAATTAGATGAGTAAACTGAGGCTCATGTCAAGGCTGGTAAGTGGCTAGCCTGATCTCAAACCCATGTGTTTTTTTTTGTTTTTTTAAAGATTTTATTTTTTCCTTTTTCTCCCCAAAGCCCCCGGTACATAGTTGTCTATTCTTCGTCGTGGGTTCTTCTAGTTGTGGCATGTGGGACGCTGCCTCAGCGTGGTTTGATGAGCAGTGCCATGTCCGCGCCCAGGATTCGAACCAACGAAACACTGGGCCGCCTGCAGCGGAGCGCGCGAACTTAACCACTCGGCCACGGGGCCAGCCCTCAAACCCATGTTTTTAACAGTTCTTAAATATTTAGTTTTAAGAAAGGAAGTTAGAACTTAAAAATATGGCCCTGACATAGAAAAATCACAATCCAAAAGGGGAGAAAAAGATAGGACAGGAAAAAGGTGAAAGCATCTACAATTTATTATTCTTCTTACATCGTTCTTCTCTCCATCCAAAAAAAATCCTCAAGTGGACTTATAAGCTGTCAATTTAAGAGGCAAATTCACCAGTTATTTTACCCTCAAAACGATTTTATTTGGGAATAGCCAAAAGAACTACAATTCCGGATGTGCATGCTACGGCAAACCATAGGCAAATCCGGAAAACAGGGGAGCTGCTTTTATAGAGAAAAAGCGAAAGTCGGGAGGAGCTGTTGGAAAGTCCACTGGGGAAAGTAACAGTTCAGGGCGGTAACGGCTTCTCATTGGCTGAGCTGCCTGTTTCTCATTGGCTAGACTGTTCCTGATGGGGAAAGAAATCTTCCTTCAGAGTAAAGTTGCTGTCTCTTCCTGTTTGGTGTGAATAATGATGTATGATAGGGCATGAACGCTCCCCCTACAGGCCTTCCCGACTCCAATTTAGTTAAGCTTTTAAAAATTAATTTCCACAAAGAAAAGCTTGGGCTTGGCAGCTGGGAAAGTTCACTTTCTACCATACTACATTAGCACCTCTTAAATCATCATAAGGCTTTCCAAACTGACCCCATCTCTACCTTAACTCACCAAAGAATTCCTGAAATCCTTTCAGACAAATTCAGAAGGCAGAATATTCTACCTGGGCAACTGGCCCAGTTTTTTCAACCAATCAGAGTCACTGTGTGTGGTGGTGGGACCAGAATGGTTTAGGGGGAGGTGGGAGGGAGGAAACAATTCTTATATTAAGAGTCTTCAGAGAGATAATAATCAAATGCTACTCACGCCCTCGATTAAATCCTATAACGACTGAGGTGTAGCAGACAGTTTTGGAGACAATTAGGAAAAGTATATGAATATGGGCTCGACATAGCTGATATGAAGATATTGTTAATTTTGTTGTTGATAATGGTAGCATGGTAATGTAGGCAACAGTCTTTATTTTTTTTAAAGATGCATAATAAGTACTCAGGGTTGAAATACGATATTTATAACTTTCTTTAAAATACTTCAGAAAGAAAAAGCTGAAACCATTATGTGATAAAATGTTAACTAGGAAATCTAGGTGAATGTTACTAAGTAATCATACCATTATATTAATTATCCTACAGTCATATCATTACTACAGCAATCAGACTATTCTCTACATATCTGTTATGTTTAAAATTCCATAAAAAGGAAAAATGTTTAAATGTATTGTTTCAATCAATTACATAAATCAATTCTAAGAGGTCAACTATGCCTTCAGCTTATTTTCCTTGGAAACCCATGTAAGGAACTTAGGGCAGTGACTGCCTAGTGGTAAGAACTTTCACTTAAAGCTAAAGAATGGAAAGTACCTTCCTGGAAAGATAAAATCAAATAAATGGAGGCAAAGCAAAGGAAACTCAATCACTCAAAAAACAAAAATAAGTAGTAAATGGTGGAATCTCAGAGTTATTCTTTCAAAGAAAATACACCTTACATAAAAGACTGTCAGAAAGTATCATACAGAGAAGCACCCAGGAGAATACCCCCATTCTTCATTACCTGTCAGTAAGAGAGCTCACAGGGGGACTAAATTATAGCCATCATAATCTAAAAAGTTCATCTTTACCCACAGCTTCAAATGTCTTCCCAATAAATCTTTCATTCCTATTCATCAACTGTCAAGTTCACTCACTCATTTCATTTCTTCTTCCTGATTCTGCACAACCCACAAAAGGAGTTACTTTTGTCTGTCTGGCCCACAGCTGTTATTTATAAAATCTAAAAGAGCCCAGCACATGACAGCCACAAGTAAATATTGGCAGAAGAAAGGAAGAGAGGGATGGAAGACAGAGAGCCAAAAGAAAAGCTATGAAAAAACAACTTAGATGCTACACAAGTTAGAAATAAACCCTAATATGACTTAATATAATTTTGGAAGCTGAATTACAGCAAATGGAAACATACAGAGTGAGAATCCTTGGATTTGCGTCATTTATCCACTCCAGAAATATACCTCAAAAGCAATGGAACAAAGTCCCCTGGAGGAAGAGAGGAAGAACAGCTAAAAGGGGGAAAGAAAACAGGAAGAAGGAAAGTTAGTGTAAAGACACTGAAGGAGACATGACAAACGCTAGGGTGGGGAAGGATCAAGAGCTGTAATCACATGGAAAGGGCCACATGTTCTTTGCAAAGGATACTTTGACATACTAGACCACACTGCCACGTTCATTTCCAGGATTCAACCATTTTTAGATTTTTTTTACCTGGTTATTTCCACCTTCATATGATGAAACTAGTCACTGATCTCATCACCAACTTTTTTTTTTTTTTTTTTCTGAGGAAGATTGGCCCTGAGCTAACATCTGTGTCAGTCTTCCTCTATTTTGTATGTGGGTCACTGCCACAGCATGGCCTCCAACAGTGGTGTGTAGGTCCACTCCCAGGAAGTGAACCAGGGCCACTGAAGCGGAGTGTGCTGAACTTAACCTCTATGCCACAAGGCCAGCCCCCTACTGACAACTTTTGACCACACACATTATAGACAACTTCTGGATAAGAGTTATACCATCCACACAGGTGAGGTCCTGTCTGCTGCTTAGGATACCATCAGTTTTTTCCACATTACCTTCGAATCTGCCACTTTTTCCAGACCTAACTCTTGAATGATCCTGTTAATCCGTTCATTTTTTTCATGATTCCTCATAGTTGTTGGGAGCCGAAGAGCTGCTGAGAACTGTAAATTTTCTCTCACTGTCAGGGTTCCCATCACGACATCATCCTTAAGGCAAAATGGCATTTTAAGAAGACAGATCAGGTCTTTTCTGGTACCATCACTCTGTAGGATGTGGAACTTAATCCAGGAAAATAACACATCCAAGGCAAAGTTCTAGCTAATGATGAACTTGCAACTGTACAAATTACAATAGCTCCATAATCAGACAGCTGCAAATCCTGACGGGATCATCTTTATTCCCCATCTCTACACCCAAAGAGAACACAGATAATTATGACTACCTCTGGCAGACATTTCCAGACTGCTTTATACAAGGATTTGCCAAACCCTTCTAAGCTATAAAGGAGAGAGGGGAAGGTAGGGCAAAAAAATAAAACAGCAGTATCTTTTGGAAATGATATGATAACTAGAATTGCTATCATTGCCCCTACAAGGGTCATATCCCAGCTTCTCACTGCTTTTGCATTTAACACTACTCTGAATCTTACAGGAGGTGATGAAAAGCTGGTATAAAGAACGTTGGTCCTGTGAGCATGGCATGTAATCAACTGGAAGGGCACTGAACCATCAGCCAAGGCCCTGCCCATCTAGAAACAGAAGAAATCTAAAATGCGAATCCATGAATACTTACTTGTACCACATAACCTGAACTACATTTGAAATTGGCAGGTCGAGTTGCTCCATTTATCAAAACATCTCCAGACAATCCATGTGGATCTTTCCTTGCAGCTAAGACGTCTAACAGTCTATAAAAAGACATATACGTTGCTGTTTTTCCTCCAAGTCAGGCTACACCTCTCAGCTACTCTGAATCCCAATTCTGCTCAAGGTAGAAAATTAATGGATCAAGAAATCCTATAGTTTAATTAAAATTATATATATATTTTAAATTCTCACCTCTCTCTTTTTTTAAGTTTATGCTACAATAAAGCCAAGAAAAACAAAGGCAAGGCACTTTTGGTTGATCAAGCACAGACCTCCCGAAGTGCCCTGCGGCCGTCTGACTTCAGGGGTCCCAAGACAGACAATATGCTCCCTTGTCTAAGACTCAAGTCTTCACTTGTGCCTTTGGCTCCATCTCCCCACTTTGAATTTTATCCTTCTCCGTTTCCTCCCCATTAGCTCAAATCATAGCAAACAGCTATATGCCAATCACTTTATCATATCCGGTGAGTAAAGCTGACCTAAGATGACTTCCTGGTCCTCAAGACAACCCCAGCACCTAGAACCAGATTCGACATACAGCAAAACTCAACAAATACCTGCTCCCGTAAAAATCATCTTGAAAAGCACATTAAAACTGCAAAGAAAAGGTTTACTTATACTCTCTGTTATACTCACGAAGATTTGCCGCCGCCTGTGGGTCCCAGAATGGCGTTGAGGCCAGGTCTCATGATCCCACTGCAAATGGAGAAACATAACGATTTACTGGGCCACTTTAAAACTGGTTCTATTAATTTAGGGTGTGCATTTAATACAGTCACTGAAAGTTGATGAAATTAGACAGAAAACAAGCACAAACCAACTCTCAAAGGAAAAAGACACCGAATTGTCGATTAATAGAAGTCTAGTATACAAAGGATGTTATCACTAGTCAGAACCTATAAGAAAAACGGCTTGAGTGCCTATAAATTCCTTTCAATTATTTTCTAAACCACCTACCTACTTTTCCTGGAAAAGGACACACAAGGTTCCTTGAAGTAACAGAGTCTGGTGAAGCATCTGTTACACTCAGTCCCCTTAACACCGTGTGAAGCGCATCACAGGTCTTCAGTAACGTTTGATGACAGTTATCTTCAAGGCACCTCATTTGCTACCTAGTCAAGTCCTACACAATTACTAAGTCAATGGATTTCTAGAGTCATCAGTAGCAGTGTTCTCACTACTCAAATCTAGTCAGACCAAGAAACATATCTGAAGCAGAAGTTCAATGGCTATAACAAAGCAACACATGGGTGAAAAAGAAAATATCACCAGTTCTTAACCCTCACAAAATTCTTAATTCAATTAGAAAAGTAAAACATATACCCTCCAGATACATCATTTTCTTCCTTGTAAAGTGTCCGATAAGCGGATCGGAAAGTTCTCAGTTTAGAAGCAGGAGACACTACTTCCTACAGGGGACATTTCTAAGGATGTATAGACATGGTGTGGACAAAGCATGTTCCAAACAAACTAAGTAGATGTTTGAGGGTAGTGAATATTCAGATAGAGAGCAGGAAGGTAGAAAAAATTAAGGCAGTGTTGACTGTGCTGAGACTCAAGAAGGCAGCAAAGAGTTTGAATTTTATCCTGCAGGTAACGGGTCGAAGGGTGGGGAGAGCGGAGCAGAGGAAGAAGTAAGGGTAGGACTAAGGCAGTCACGCAGGCATGACCAGATGGAGGCCTGATGAAGCCCTTGCAGACCCCTGGGACCAGAGCCCAATCTCTCTTTGGAATTGGTAGGTAAATCAGAATTTAGTCCAGAGAGAAATTAGTATCTATTTCAAGTGAAAGGTCCAAAGTCGAAGGCTATACTCCCACATAATGATTTTCACAGAGGCAAACATTACGATCATACCATTGCTGTGAACGACAGACACACCTCACAATACAACTGTGCCCTGCAGTGCCTCAGTCCAGGAGGGCCTCCGCATTGACTGAACATTGTGCTTGAATTGTCACAACTGTAAAATGGCTGGTGGGTGTAAGCGTGAAATGTACCTTTCACTTTGCTCATTAACTAAGGTGCCTCTCACTGAAACACTGGACAAATACAATGAGTTAGGTAAACCAGCAACAAGCTGTAGAACAGAAAATCTTATTCTTTCAGTGACTCACCCCCCAAATGTAAAAAGATACGCTAATGGTTGGGTAAACTTTCAAGATGCATTTACCAATAACTCTCGATGCATCCTCTTTATTAATAGCTACCTAGCAACTGCTTCTAAAATGACCAGAAATAAGCTTGCCATTATTATACTAAGATTTCATTATCAGAAAGCCTTTCCAGGTTTTTAAAATATCCTCTCAAATAAAGACCAAGCAATCCTAAATGATTAACCCAAAATTGAATGTGAACGTTCTAAGACAAAGAATTTTACAGGTCCCTGGGTTGGGCTTACTTTGACACTAAACTCAGCATTACAGAAAACAACAATGTACAATCACAAACGCCAGAGTTCCCATTTGGAGCATTGGCTAATTCTCCCTCCATTCATTCACACTCTTCTAAGTCATCAGACAGAGTTAAGAGTAAAACAAACAGACAAAGCACTGGCCTTTGTGGAGTCTACATTCTAGTCCAGGGATCAGCAAACCACAGCTGATCACCTGTTTTCTATGTTCACGAACAAAGCGTTATTGGCACAGAACCACACTCATTCATTACATCTACGGCTGCTTCATGCTAAACACAGTAGCGTAGTTGCAACACAGATGTGTGGCCCATAAAGCTGAAAATATTTACTATCATGCCCTTTACAGAAGAAGTTTGCTGACCCATGTTCTAGTCTAAAGTGCAAATTCCCTCGTTTACCTACCCCACCCTACCCTCCACCCTGTTGTCATCCTTCAAAACCCATTCGTCACCCTCATCTACTGCTTTATAGCACTTGCATGCAAGAAGTCTCCCTCACTATACTGTAAAATCTTGTCAACAAGAATTGTGTCATCTCGTTTTACTCCTCACTCCCAGAGCAGACAGCACAGTATTCTACAACGGGTGGATCACTGAATACTGAATACATGAAATGAAGCCCAGTGCCAGGATTTGTGTCACATCTATTACATTTTAGTGGATAATGATTAATCCTTTGCTCTCATTTTATGGATGAGAAATCAATGCGATTCCCACTGCTTGGAGCATAGGCCCTGCCCTACAGACACACACACACACAATCTTCACACTCTCCCCACACCCCTGGCCCTCCAATTTAGGGTTAGGGGCTTCCAGTGTCTTCTAATCCCTCTATCACAGCAGAACGACATAGTGAAGTGCTCTAGTTGTGTGAATCCCCCATTAGACAAGAAAGTTTTTGAGAACAGAGGACATATCTGTGTCATTAGCATCTTGCACAATGTCAGGCACCCAGTAGATACTCAAAATTTGTTGGATAAATGAGGCTCTATATTTTTATAAATGACAATTACTTATAGGAAAACAAAAGAAAAGTTTTCAATAAAAACAAATGTCAAGACATTTCTCCAAAGAAGACATACAGATGGCCATTAGACACATGAAAAGATGCTCATCATCACTAATCACCAGGGAAATGCAAATCAAAACTACACTTAGATATCATCTTATGCCCATTAGAATGGCTATAATCACCAAGACAAAAAATAATAAATGTTGGAGAGGTTGTGGAGAAAAGCGAACCCTCATCCACTGCTGGTGGGAATGCAAACTGGTGCAGCCACTATGGAAAACAGTATGAAGATTTCTCAAAAAATTAAAAATAGAACTACCATATGATCCAGCTATTCCACTACTGAGTATTTATCCAAAGAACTTGAAGTCAACAATTCAAAGAGATTTATGCACCCTTATGTTCACTGCAGCATTATTCACAGTAGCCAAGACGTGGAAGCAACCCAAGTGCCCATCAGCTGATAAATGGATAAAGATGTGGTATATACATACATACAACGGAATACTACTCCGTCATAAAAAAAGACAAAATCGTCCCATTTGCAACAACATGGATGGACCTTGAGGGTATTATGTTAAGCGAAATAAGCCAGACAGAGAAAGACAAACACCGCATGATTTCACTCATATGTGGAAGATAAACAAACACGTGGACAAAGAGAACAGATTAGTGGTTACCAGAGGGGAAGGGTGTTGGGGGGTGGGTGAAAGGGGTAAAGGGGGACATTTGTACAGTGACAGATGGCAGCTAGACTTTTGGTGGTGAACACAACGCAGTCTACACAGAACACTGACAAACAACAATGTACACCTGAAATTTCACCATGTTAATCATTACGACCTCAATAAAATCTAAAAAAATAAAAAATAAAGTAAAACAAATGCCAAGAAGCAGGAAAAACATGCAAAATAGGTATAGTCTGACCAGACTTCATTACATTCCCCACTTACTATTCCATGTTCAAATAAGACATCAATCAGCCCTGTTAGCCTGCCCTTCCCTTCTTACAGCAAAG
Organism: Equus asinus; assembly: GCF_041296235.1. Taxonomy (NCBI): domain Eukaryota; kingdom Metazoa; phylum Chordata; class Mammalia; order Perissodactyla; family Equidae; genus Equus; species Equus asinus. The sequence goes on along the minus strand of NC_091792.1, from coordinate 91,924,154 downwards.
GTGATGGGAGCACCAGGTGTAGGTGCAGTGACCGCCAGCACCCAGGAACACAGGCTGCAAAGGGAGGTGGGGGGAAGACAAAAGACAGCTGGAAGGTCGGAGCCTGCTTATATTAAGGAGTAAGAAAACTGATGGAGCAAATCAATAAGTGTATTAAGGATAATAAGAGCCAGGTTTTCACTTTTTGAGAAGATGTTTTACAAACATGGAAATGTGGAAAGAACCCTAAGGTGTTAGATCGGAACTGTAGGTATTAATGAGAAGTCACGGGTTTTAATCTACATACACAGATAGATATAGAAAGTTTGAGATATGCACATGTGTGCACATATATACATACAAATCTTCCCCAGGTCTGTCCACAGAGAAGCCCTAGAAGCTACAACATCCCAATAGCAATGAACATTCCAAACACCCAGATCTTGGTTTATAAATATGAACCTCCACAAAAAGAAACATCAGCTGAGTCCGGTCTGAGGCAGGGTAAGAGTACAGGGAGTCTGGAATTCTTGTTATACCAACAAAATACACAAAGAATGAGAGAATATGTCAAAAGAATGAGTTTAGAAAAACAAAACACGGAACCTACCTTGACCCAATCAGGAACAACAGGAGTATCAAGATGAGTATCAAAATGAACAACGCATTACTATTGAATGCCATTGAATAAAATACAAACCCATGAGTCTACACTGATATAAATAAATTAACGAAGAGATGATGACTAAAGCTTTTCCCTTTTAGTAGAATGCAAACTAACTCGTATAGAAGAAATGGATGAAAACACAAAGTCACCCTTCGGTAACCTGTATAGAAGAGATGGCTGAAAACACAAAGTCACTTTTGGTAACCATCATAGTGTTGGTTACTAATTCACCCGGCAGTCATCAATAGGGGTTGAAGCTGGTAGGCTGAGGTTTAATGAGGAAAAGGGTTTGGAAATAATGTCAGAGTTATCTCCCCTCATAATATTTATTAATTACAAAGAGGAAAATGGTGGCTTATGGTGAAGGCTGGAAGACACCAACATGACCAGGCGATCAAGGTTAACATCACCTCGGGTGGGACAGGAAAATCGCAGGTTGAGAGAGACCAAGGAGACATAATGTGGTGTTCAGTCAACTATGTGAAGACCACGATTGACCTACGGCCCCTTAGGACCCACCACTACATCCAACATGAGGCTATGCTTCCCCTGGGCTGCTCCCAGACAGTGACTGAGTGGTTATATTAGAAAGAGTCCTTATTTCTGGAAAATATACACTAGAGGTGTTAGAGATAATGGAGCACCATATGGACAGCCTGCTCTCAAATGGTTCAGAAAAATACTAATGACAATGGGTACATGAAGAGCCAAAATGATGAGCAAATCAATGAAATGTTAATAGGTGGGGAATCTGGGTGAAGGGTTATGTTCCCACAGGGTTTAAGTTCGAAATTATTTCAAAATAAATTATTAATTTCAGAAATCCCCAAATAGTATAATGAATTTCCCTGAAGAATACAGGATATCCACACGTCTCCTGCACTGTTTTTTCCATAGCTCTCCAGCATTAGTGAGGAAAAGCTCAAATGCTGGGGATGGAGAAAAAACTAAGCATAACAGAAAGATTGTTCATGAGGCAGTAAAATCTCCACTTTTTGAATTCTCACAGTCATATCTTGTTTTATCTTCTTACCCCCACAGAGAACATCAAGTTCTAGCTACTGAGTTCTACAAATGAGATTACAAATGTCCAAAGGAATAATAAAAATCAAGATGTTCATCAGTTTTGGAATACAGTTACTATTTTGAATGGTGATAGAGCTATCAAACACAAATCAAAAATAAGATAAAGGAGAACAACCTTTCTACCATCCTAGAAACTCGACTTAGTTGAAGCCAACAGATAGGAGAAAGATTAGAAACACTACATCAAAAAGGGATGAACTTTCTCAGATAAGCCTAAACCAGAAATGCTAATAAGCAAGAAAACCCTGGTGGCCTTTGAACAGTAAAATTTAAAAGAATTACAAGATTTGACTGAATTTTTATGAAGCCAGGAATGTCCTTAAGGATGAACTCATCTGTTGCTGAATTGCATATGACTAAACCACATAAAACATTATGCAGCCTCAAGCAGATGACACTTCTAGTGTATCAAGTTACTAATCTACTGGCTTTAAAACTAAGCAAGATAAATGTACCTTAGAGTAAAATGCAAAATACTGTACGCATTTTAAATCTAGTCAACCTGCACATATTCAAATCATTTGCTACCTTCACTTAGCACAAAATCCGACGTGACCAACATTTTCTTGATTATTATGTTCCACAAAAACTTGTCAGCTTTCAATTCTTCACAATAGCCAAGTCTTAGAAGCAACCTAAGTGCCCATCAATGGACGAATAAAGAAGACGTGACATACACACATACACACACACAATAGAATGTTACTTACTCAACCATAAAAAAGATGAAATCTTGCCATTTGTGCAACATGGGTACTATGCTAAGCAAAATAAGTCAGATAAAGAAAGCCAAATACCATATGATTTCACTCATATGTGGAAGATAAACAAACAAACACACACACAGATATGGAGAACAGATTGGTGGTTACCAGAGGAGAAAGGGGCAGAGGGACACTGAAAGGGGTAAAAGGGCACATATGTACTATGACAGACAGCAACTAGACGGTGGTGAACACGATGCAGTCTATACACAAGTCGAAATACAATGATATATACCTGAAATATAATGATTTACACTTGAAATTTATATAATGTTATAAACCAATGTGACCTCAATAAAGGAAATTTTTAAAATAAATTAAAAAAATTAAAACATCAGCTTTCAGAAAGGCCAGTCAATTCTATTTAGGCACACAGCAAAAGACAGAAGCTGTGTACCTACCATTCCTCTTATCAGGGATATGCCATTCTCCTAGTCAGGGTTTCTTAACTACCACAAGAAAGCAACAAGAAGTAGGCATGACAGTAGATGTTGCTACTCGGAGAAAGTTGTATCTAATCCTGCACAGCATGTGACCTCACCACAACCCAAGCAATCTCAGAGCCCCATAGTTTCTTTCCCACTCACATCCAAAACTTTTCTCCCCTACTCGTCATTTCCTAGCCCTCTGGGAGCAGTTGGCTGCTAGCAACAGGAAAGACCACAGTCCCATGTAACGCATCAAGAAAATGCGAGAAACAGCTGATTCCATCTAGGTGTGCAGCCCTACCTGGCCAAAGCTGCTTGTTTTGTCTAGGAGTCATTACTTCCCCTATTAAACAAACAAAATAAAACACATAGGCCATGCTGTCTGAGAAAACCAAGATTCCCTCCCTCTCCACTCCAGAGAGTAAGAGTCAAGCTGAGTTCTCTAGAAATCAGAAAAACATTAACAACCCTAATGGCCATCATCTATGAAAGAACAGAGGTACCTGGTACCAGTAGATTCTATAGAAATCCTCATTTCTCTCCCCACTCTACTGCCCAGCCCACCACCACATGATGAATCCACTGCTAGATGAAGAGAATGAAGACTATAGCTTTATATTCATTTGGATTCTAAAATATAATTAAATGTATTGATTTGGATCCTAAATTCTCCTATCACATTAGACTTAAACTGCATAACTTAAGCTAAGCTATAATTGTCTTATGTTTAAATAGTTTCCCTTTGTCTGTATAACGGGGGAAAGCATTAAGTAAATTGTCACAGATTATAAACTACTATATAAACAGACCACTTATTTAAAATCTATTTGAAAACCAAAGTACTTTCACAATATATTACCATTTCAACCTCCTGACCTTGCTTCTAGAACACAAAGGACATGATGTGCATAAGGACCTAAAAGTGTCTGACTCATAAGGTACAGTGGCAGATCTTCTATTTCACAGATTAGAAAACTGAAGTTTAGAGACTACAATTATATCCCCACAGTCAAGAAGCAGTAAATCGTATAGCCACACCTCTTTCCACTAAAACACAAGGCTTACCCAGTAAAAACTAAATGACACATTAACTGTTTGGTTTTGTAGAGGAGCAGAATTTGCCACCTCAAGATGCATCTGTTTGGCATGAGGGTTATTTTGGGCTGGTTATTTTTAAAAAACTGCAGACACAAGAGAAGCTCTGAAAACTAAGGAGAAGCTGGCCTTCAT